>NC_134583.1:59295580-60676830 GCF_037038515.1 Microtus pennsylvanicus
CAGGGGCGGCGGGCCTAGGCCGCGCCTCCCAGTCCCACGGGCCTAGGCCTCGGCCAGCTCCAGGCGAGGCTCGACGCGGTCACCCACCTGGGTTGCCAGTCATTCCAGCTCCGCGGGTACTTGGTGCCGCCGCCGCCGCCGCTGCTCAGCCGAGACCCCGGGGCTCTGCGGCTCATTACCTTCCCCGACACGACATGGCCAAGCGCCGCCGCCCGAAGAAGCGCGAGTCGCCGCCTGAACCGGCCGCAGCCGACACTGCGCTCTGGCCCGGGGCTGAGGAAGAAGCCGCGGAGGGGGCGGCGGAGGGCGGGGGAGGCGGACGGCCGTTCCGGGTTCCGCTGGAGCCCGCAACGCAGGAGCAGGAGGCGGGAGCGGCGCGGCGAAAGGGAGGCGGAGGCAGGCTAGGCGACGTCTCTTCCAGGGCAGCGCGCGACCCGCGACGCTGGGGCCCAGGAAGACGAGGACAGCGAGGAGGCGGTGGCGGCGGCTCCTCACGCTCACACGGCCACGGCTTCCCCGCCTCCCGGCTCCGCCCGCCGCGCCGCCGCTGCCGCACGGCATGCTGGGAGCGAGGGGCGGTGCCGACGCCCTTGGAGTCTGGACATGGGGCGGGGCACGGGGGTGAGGGGCGTGGCCATTGCTCGCCAACTATGAGGGGGCGGGGCTTGAGACGAGAGCAGGGTCACCTACGAGGGGCGGTGCCGGCGCGCCCATAGCCGGGGGGAAAGGGCGGAGCTTCTGGGGGCGGAGTCTGTGATACACCAAGAGAGGGGAGGGGCGAAACCGGAAGGCGGGACTTGATAGAGAGGTGCCAGAGCTATGGGAACCTAGAAGTTAGGGCGAGGCTTTGCTCGCGTAGCCGAAAGGGGTGGGGCTTCGAAGACGGGAGAGAACTGCGTGCGGGGCGGGACAAAAGCGACCTCCCTGGGCGCCTTGGGCTGCGGCTAGGACTGCAGCTAGTGAGGGTTGTGTGGCTCCGCCGCGGGGCATCACGGGAGAGGGGACTCTCCATCCCCGGTCCACACTCCCTCGGCCGTACACTCGGGGGACCGGCAGTCAGGTGTGAAAAGACGTCCAATGGAGGACTGGAAGTGGGGCGTGCCCTTGTGCGCCGCGCGCTCGCCGCCCCCACAGTCATGCCCTTGGCGCTCTCTTGCGCCCACTTGCCTACCTTCCTCCTAGAGAATAAAAATGAGAATCGTAAAATAGAGGAAGAGGAAGCCAAATCGACACCCTTTCAGCCCTCACCTGAAATGTCATGGTGTCCTGATATCTTCTTCCTTTTCCCAAATGTGAAAACCAAGACCACCAACCCCTGCTTCCTGCCACATGAACTGCTTCGTAATCCTCTGGTTCCTTCCAGTGGAAAGAGACTAGTTACCTATACACTCCAGAAAGAATTCGCTGAAGTATTGGGCACATTGTAGGAACACAGTGTACTTCTTTGTGTGCGTGTCTAAACCCGTGGAGTTCAGAGGACAACCTCAGGTGTTGCTCCCAAGCCTCCAGCTACCTCTTATTTTGCGACAGGATCTCGCCTTGACTGGCAGAGAGCCCCGGGGAGCTGCCTGTTGGCTTCCTCTACGCTGGTATTACAAGCGGTGGCACCATTCTGGCTTTTTTCTGGTGGGTTTCCTGTTTGCAAGGCAAGCACGTCAATGATGGAGTTATATCCCCAGCCCCAGGCCCATTTTTAAAAAGTGATCAAGATGCTCATCAAGCAAGTATTTAAACCTTTTTCCGCATGAAGTTTTAGGCCATCATTTGCATTACAAGAAGTATACATTATTTATGTAATTGAAATTTGTTACCAATGGTACAGTAGGTAGAATTTACGAAGCACCATGCGCGAAGCCCTGTCCCCAGCACCCCATGAACGCTGCATGATGACCTGTCTGTAACCACAGCACACACAAAAAAGGAAACCGGAAGTTGTTCAGGATCACCCTTGGCTACATAACAAGTTCCAGGCCAACCTGAGCTACATGAGACCCTAACCACTCCCACGGCCCCCAAAAGAAAATTATTACTAAAAGTGCTTAATTATGAGGCTATAGCTCCCTTTGCGTATGTCCCTTCCATCTTCCCACCTTCTGGTTCTCCAGCATGCCCATAAACCCCTCACTAGAGGAGGATCCTTCCAAAAGACAATCAAGGGAATTTTCTTCCCCTCCCTCTTCCTTCCTCTGCCAACCACGTGGCTTATCATTGCAAAAGGTGGGGGAGTCTTCTGAAAAGATGATTTTTGACTCAACACAGAAATCCCCACAAGGAATTGGCAAGCCCCAAGCCTGGTCATCAACCTACTGAAAAAACAATTTAGTGGAGCTGAGATATTCAGTGTTAGAGCATTTTACACAGCTGCCATGTCTGAGGCCCAGGGTTCAATCCCCAGCACTGCAAAATAATAATGATAATTACTTCAATAAGATCGTTTCATCAAAGAGCTAGTGCCAGGACAGGCTCCAAAGCCACAGAGAAACCCTGTCTCGAAAAAAAAAAAAAAAAAAAAAAAAAGATCGTTTCATCAGAACAGATGCACCCCATGTACACACATTTCGTACTGAAATTGCTCTGGGAACCCTCACAAATGCCCATTTCCTTTTCATTGAAGAAGGGTTCGGCCAGGTGCTTAAATTAAAGAGCACAGCTAGGTTCCAACTCGCACTTCTCGAGCTGGGATAGCAGATCTGCTGGAGCTGGAGATACAGGCAGTGCTGAGCCACCTGGTATGGCTGCTGGAAACTGAACTCAGGTCCTCTGTAAGAGCAATGCATATTCTTTTTTTTTTTTTAAATGTTTATTTATTTATTATGTATACAATATTGTGTCTGTGTGTGTGTGTGCAGGCCAGAAGAGGGCACCAGACCTCATTACAGATGGTTGTGAGCCACCATGTGGTTGCCGGGAATTGAACTCAGGACCTTTGGAAGAGCAGGCAATGCTCTTAACCACTGAGCCATCTCTCCAGCCCCGCAATGCATATTCTTGAGCCCTGCCTTTAAGCCTAACACTTAGAGGCAGATGCAGGGAGATCTCTGTGAGTTCAAAGCCAACCTAATCTATGCAGAGTTCCAGGCCAGCCAGGACTACATATAAGAACCTATATATACAAAAAATATGAAAAGTAGAAAGAGAAGGCCAGGCAGTGGTGGCACACATCTTTAGTCCCAGCACTTGGGAGGCAGAGGCAGTCATAACTCTGTGAGTTTGAGGCCAGCCTGGTCTACAAAGCGAGTTCCAGGATAGCTAGGACTGTTACACAGAAAAATCCGATCTTGAAAAATCAAAGAAAGAAAGAAAGAAAAGTACATTTTCTTTTTCTTTTCTTTTTTTTTTTTTTTTTTTTTTTTTTGATTTTCGAGACAGGGTTTCTCTGTGGCTTTGGAGCCTGTCCTGGAACTAGCTCTGTAGACCAGGCTGGCCTCGAACTCACAGAGATCCGCCTGCCTCTGCCTCCCGAGTGCTGGGATTAAAGGCGTGCGCCACCACCGCCCAGCAAAAGTACATTTTCTTAACTGCTAAGCCATCTCTTCAGCCCCAGTACATTCTCATATATTATCAAATAACGATTTGTTCATTTATTCAACATTCAGCAAAATTGATGGAGCACCTACTAACCAAGAATTTGACAACAGGACAACCTTCAAAACCCAGCCTTTGAGAAGCTTAGGGAGAAGGCATTAAGTGGCTGGACCTTTCCAAGAGCTGGCTGAAATACTTATATTTCATCATGCCCCCTCTCCCACCCTGATTAACCCGGCTCTCAGTCTGGCTGCAGATGCCTTTTACCCGATGCCAATTAGTAGACTCCCAAATCGATTAGCAGCGGAATAACCAGGACCTTAGATTTTTTGAGAAAAAAATTCACAAATCTCTTTTTTTAACCTCTCCAAGTCACAAAATGTCATCAAAGTAATTCAAAGGAAGGCTCCGAGTTCAAATTTTGACTCAAATAAGAGGAGGGAGTATTGACAAACTTTTGACTTTTACTGTAAAATGGAGACATTAACTGTACTGGCTTCTTGGGGACTTTAAGAGAATCCATAGAACTAAAATCAGAAACCCTTGAGTAAAAATCAGATATGTGGACCACTGAGGTGACTCAGCAAGAAACAACACTTCCTGTCAAGACTGAAGAGCTGAGTTTGATCCCTGAGACCCACTTGGTGGTAGGAGAACACCAATACCTCCAAGTTGTCCTCTGACCTCCACGTATGCCACGGGATGTGTGAACACGCACAGTAAGTAAATAAATAAAATATATTTTAAAAAATTAAATCTAGCCGGGCTGTGGTAATGCACGCCTTTAGTCCCAGCACTCAGGAGGCAGAGGTAGGCGGATCTCTGTCAGTTCGAGGCCAGCCTTGGTCTACAAGAGCTAGTTCCAGGACAGGAACCAAAAGCTACGGAGAAACCCTGTCTTGAAAAACAAAAACAAACAACAAAAATTAAATATACAGTTTTTTTCTGAAATAAATACCTATTTGACAATTGGAAGGGGTTTAAAAAGAGATGGCATGCAGAAATTGTATCCTGTTGATCAATTCTTATTTATCTGCCTTGTGTGTGTGAGTCCCTGAGCATACACGATGCTTTTCCATAGAAATAATTAACCCTCAGACACAGTGCAGCAAAGGGCAGTGTGAGTCTAGGGCATGTGTGAGAGTATCACTTTCCTAGAAAAACACTTTTAACTGTTTGCATCCAACACGGTTAATGTTCTTTCCCCATTAATGCCATTGTGGGAGCCTACAGTAAAGGAACTTGCTGGGCTGGCACTCATTGTGAAAGCCTGACAACCTGAGTTCAGTGCCCAGGATCCACATAAAGGCAGAAGGAGAGAATGAACTCCCATAAGCTGTTCTCTGACCTCCACACACTAAAGTAAATTATGTTTTTTTTTTTTAATAGCCTCATTTTCGACTCATTGATCAGAAGTCCTGAATGTAAGCCCCAGGATTCAGTCATTACACTTCCCCAGGGAATTCTTTGTGTGTAGACATGTGTTAGCACATGGTGTATGCATGGAGGTATTCAAGTGTGGATGCTCACGCATGCAATCAGAGCCCAGACTCACTCTCTGCTTTATTGCCTGTTGCTTTGGCTGGGCTAGCTAATCAGCAAGCTCTCAGGACCCACCTGTTTTACATGCCCCCATGCTGAGGTCACAAGCACTGCAAAGCCATGCCTAGCTTTTAATGTAAGTGCCAGGTGTTTGAACTCAGATCAAGCTTTTCAGAGCAAGTGCTCTTACCCACTGAGCCATCTCCTTGGGGCCCCCTCCCCCAGGGCATTCTCTTGGGTACCCAGCATTGAGGACCATCTTTTGAGAGGTCCCTGAGTGGTGAAGCAGTTCTCAGTTCCTCTCAACCCCACCTCCCCCCAACATTGTGAATTATAAAGACAAATATAAACCACTAGGGGACAGGAGAATGGAGACTGAGAGCCTTGTTCTTTGGGTTTCTTTTTTTAAGGTTTATTTTGTTTTATTTATGTGTATGTGTTGGAGGCCGAGTATGTGTACATGAGTTCAGGTGCTCTCTGAGACCAGAGGCATTGGATTCCCATGGAGCTACAATTATGGAACCTTGTATGCCTCCCAACATGGGGGTGAAAGGAACCAAACTTTGGTCCTCTGCAGCAGCAGTATAAGCTCACAACCTCTGGTCTTAGTTGCTTTCTAATGCTATAATAAAATACCAAGATCAAAAGAAACTTGGGACAGGGCTCGAGAGGCAGAGGCAGGCAGATCTTGGTGAGTTCAAGGCCAGCCTGGTCTACAGAGTCCAGGACAGCCAGAACTGTTACTACAGTCAGAATAGCCTGTCTCAGAAAACCAAAACAAACAAACAAAAAAACCCAGAA
This sequence comes from Microtus pennsylvanicus, assembly GCF_037038515.1. Taxonomy (NCBI): domain Eukaryota; kingdom Metazoa; phylum Chordata; class Mammalia; order Rodentia; family Cricetidae; genus Microtus; species Microtus pennsylvanicus. Next base: position 59,301,449 of record NC_134583.1, read on the forward strand.
ACTTGGGAAGAAAAAGTTTTATTTCACTTAAATGTCACAATCCATCATGGAAAAAGTCAAGACAAGAACATGGAGATGGGAAAGAAGCAGAAGCCACGGAGGAGTTGTGCTTACTGGCTTACTTCACACGCCTTGCTCCGTCAAGTTTCTTCTATCAGCCAGGACTAGCTGCCTAGGAATAGCACTGCCCACCGTAAACTGGGCCCTTCCACATCAATGAGTCATCAAGAAAATGTTCTACAGGCTTCCCTACAGGCCAATATTATGAAGGTAATTTCTCAACTAAGATTCCTTCTTCCCAGATATGTCTAGCTAGGTTTGTGTCAAGTTGACCAAAACCAACCAGAACACCTATGAGCACTCCAGCCCTATTACTACTAGTTGGATATTATCATCAATTCATGACAAATATGAATGTACATAAGGCTTTCAAAGGTTCACTTTCATTTCTTTTGGTGGTTCTCTGTCCCTAACTCTACCAGCATTTTTCTAGTCCATTCCTGTTTTAAGGATGGGATTTCTGATCCTCAAACACTGTCATCAGTTGGTCTTGTTTGTTTTTTTCTCACACTGAGGACTGAACCCAAAGTTTCTCACATGCTAAGCAAGCACTCTACCACCACTGATCTAAATCCTCAAGCTTCTCTCTCTCTCTCTTTCTCTCCCTCTCTCTCTCTCTCTCTCTCTCTCTCTCTCTCTCTCTCTTTTCTTTTTTGTCTTCCTGAGGTAAGATTTCTCTGGGTAGCTAGCCCTGACTGTCCTAGTAGACAAGGCTGGTGTCAAACTCAAAGATCAGCCTGCCTCTGCCTCCCAAGTCCTGGGACTAAAGGTATGTGCCACTGGCTTTATTTTTATGTTTTTAATGTTGAGGCAGGGGCTAGAGAAATGGCTCCGTGGTTAAGAGAGCTTCCTGCTCTTCTAGTAGACCCACATTCCGTTCTTAGAGTCCATGTCAGATGGCTCACAGGAGCCTATAACTTAAGCTCAAGGAGATGCAAGACATTTCTTCTGGACTACAAGAACTCACCCATGAACAAACCTCCATATGGATACACACACACACACACACACACACACACACACACACACACACACATATATATATATATATATATATATATATATATATATATATATGGGCTGGAGAGGTGGCTCAGCGGTTAAGAGCACTGACTGCTCTTCCCGAGGACCCGGGTTCAATTCCCAGCACCCACATGGCAGCTCACAACTGTCTGAAGATCCAGTTCCAGGGGATCTGACACCTTCACACCAATGCACATAAAATAAAGTTAAATAAACCATAAATATATATATATATATACCTCATTAAAAAGGAAAAGTGAATCTTTAAAGAAGAACATTTGAGGCTTTCATCACTAAATTGCCCAAGCTGGCCTCAAACTCACATTGCAGTTCGGTCAGGCCTTTCCTGAAATTGTGATCCTACTGCCTCTGCCTCCCGACAGGCTAGGATTTTAAAGGAGCTATACCACTATGCCACACCGCCTCCAGGCATAAAACCTGATGCTCCCTCTGCCTGGAATGCCCTCCCTGCACTCAGTGCCTTTTGGGAACAGAACCAGTAGTCAAGTGTCTACGGAGCTTAAGGTGAGAAATGTAACTAGGGAAAGCCTTGCATGTTGCACAAGCCCAGGAGTGGAATCATTCTTCCACTTGATGCCCTAAACACTTCCTTTGCCTTTATCTGGCTGGCTCCTGCCCTAGAAGGTCCATGCTATCTCTTCAGGGAACAGAGTTTTATTCTGATCTCTGTGCCCTTCCAAAAAGCTTAGCGGTGCTGTCATCTCCCTGCTTCCTTCCTTGGTAGTCCTTGTCCCCATCTGCAAGGGTTGGGTTACTTGGCACATACATCATCTGCTTACCCCCTAGGATGCTGCTTTGTAAAGTCACGACCCCATCTGTCTCTGGCCCCCAGCAAAAACACTCAAGAAATGGGGATGGAAATGGAAATTATCTAAGATGTGGAGCAAGATAGTGCACAAATACTCATCCGAAGGGCAGGCATCACGGCTCAACAGGTCAAAGTGCTTGCCATATAAGCCAGATGACAGGGGTTGAACCTAGAACCCACATAAACCACATAAAGGTTGGTGGAGAAAACCAGCTCCACAGAGGTTCGCGCTAACAAACACGAACATCATGTTCTTTGCCCAATGACCGCACACACACAGCATATATACACACACTGACAATAACTGTAATTCATAATTAAATGTTCATTTGCAGTAGGATGAGTGATACATGTCCCTAACCTAAAGACTCAGCAGGTTGAGGCAAGAACTGCAGGTTGGAGGCCAGCCTTAGCTACACAGGCTGCTCCAGGCCAGCTTGAGCTACCTAAGTAATCTCAAAAGAAAAAAAGGAAAGTATAAATGTCACTTTAAATTTTTTTGTTTCTTGTTATTTGATATTTGGGGTCCCTGGCCTGGAACTCTCTTGTTGGGGAATATTATTTTAAGGTGTGTGACTTTTGTTTATGCTGTATTTGTTTAACTGTGTGAAGCTGTGATTTATTTATTTATTTATTCATTTATTTATTTATTGGCCTATCTAAAACACCTGATAACCTAATAAAGTGCTGAATGGCCAATAGCAAGGCAGGAGCAAGGATAGGTGGAGCAGGCAGAAAGAAAATATAAAGAGGAGGAAGAGGAGAATGTCAGGGATCAGCCACCACACAGCAATCCACAGAGTAAGAGTAAAATTTACAGAAGAGAACAGGAAATACCAGAAGCAAAAGATAGACAGAATAATATAAGTTAAGGAAAGCTGGCGAGAAACAAGCCAAGCTAAGGCCAGACATTTATAATTAAGAATAAGCCTGCATGCGTAATTTATTTGGGAGCTGGGTGGTGCATCCTCCAAAAAAGTCAAAAACATCACACAACACTTTCTATGTAGAACAAGGTGGCTTTCAACATGCAGTGATCCTTGGCTTCTGCTTCCTACAGGCTGGGACTACAGGCATTAGCCATTCCTTACTCCAGCGTTTATTCTTTCAAATGTGGAGCTGAACAAGAACCCCGAGCCCTAAGCGTGCTAAGCAAGTGCTTTATTTTTTTATTTTATTTTTTATTTTTATTATTTATTTTTGGTTTTTCGAGACAGGGTTTCTCTGTGGCTTTGAAGCCTGTCCTGGAACTAGCTCTTGTAGACCAGGCTGGCCTTGAACTCACAGAGATCCGCCTGCCTCTGCCTCCCGAGTGCTGGGATTAAAGGCGTGCGCCACCACCGCCCGGCTTTATGCTGCTCTGTATCTCCATCCTTCAGTTTGATTCTCTTTCTCTCTCTCCCTTTCTCTGTCTTTGAAAAAGAGTCTCATTTAGCCCAGGCAAGCCTGGTCTTAAACTTAGCATTTGTGTCAAAGATGTAAGGTTGGCCTTGAATTTCTGATCCTCCAGCTACCACTCCCAAATGCTGTGGTTACAGGCACGCACTATCATCCCTGACCTCAGGGATTTCTTTTGTTTTTGTTTATTTTGTTTTGTGAGGGGGTCTCTCTATTAGCTCTGGCTATTCTGTCATTATATAGACCAAGCTGACCTCAAACTCACAGAGATCAACATGCCTCTGTCTATTGAGTGCTGGATTAATCGGTATTTCTTCTTTTTTCTTTATTTTTTGTTTTGCTTTGTTTTTTGTTTTTGTTTTTCAAGACAGAATCTCTGTATAGTCCCAGCTGTCGTAGAACTCACTCACTCTGTAAACCAGGCTGGCCTTGAAATCAGAGACTCACCTGCCTCTGCCTCCTGAGTGGTGGGATCAAAGGCCTGCACCACCACTCCTCAGCTTAGTATTTAATAGCAAATATGATGATATATTTACCCAATACTAATGTGCTAAATTTAGGTAGGTTATGTATGCCTTATTTTTCCATTGGCTCTTGCTAGTTACAGAAGTAGGAAAAAAGTCTAGTAGAATCAGAGGGTACAGATGTTTGCCCCAAAGCCTGATGACCTAAGTACGATTCCAAGAATTTACATAACAGGAAAGAACCAACTAATTCTTCTATATGAATGAGCCGACAGGAAGTGGTAGCGCATGCCTTTTATCCCAGCACTCAGGAGATAGAGGTAGGTGGATCTCTGTGACTTTGAGGCCCCGACAGCCAGGGCTGTCACACAGAGAAACTCTGTGTGTGTTAACTAAACAAAGAATGGACACTCTTAGGGTGGGGCAGTAAGCCACACAGACCAATTGAGTGAACTTTGGCCAAGGCGATGAGCCTTAGCTCTAATAATAGCAACTGACATACACTAATATTTATTGAACATTTACTATGCCTCTCCCTGAGCCAAATGAACAATACTATGGGAGTTGTCTAAACCACACTATGAGGTGGGCACCAATGAGAACTGTGGTACCACGAGAAACCTAACTGCTTGCTCAAGCTCACCCAACCGGAGCAGACAGAGCCAGGCAGACAAGGGCAGAGACAGAGACAGCGGGCACATTTGGTCCCAGCCTCAGATAGGCATTGCAAAATGAGTGTATACACTGAGCCCTAAAGGCACAGAACAAGAAGAAAGTCTGGAGTTTAAAGTTGCATCCCATTGCTGGTCCGCCCACACACCTGTGAGGCACATCTAGTCACATCTCATAATAAAGTAAATCACTGCCTGGCAAATAGATAAGTCCATTGTGTTATAGTTAAACTTAAGTTAAAACTGTCCAGTGAGCAAACAGAGACTTAAAATACAGCAAAGGAGCGGGAATGTAACTCAGCAGTATGTATGAAACCCTGGGTTCCAGCCCACACACACATACGCACACACAAAAATCCTACAGATATAATATATATGACATAAATATATAGTTTGCAAAAATTCCATGCTCTTTGCTTTTTTTTAGTTTTTAAATTACATTCATTTATTATATTGTGTATGTGTCGGGGGCACACATGTGAAGGTTGGGGAACAACTTTCTGGAGCTGGCTCTTATCTTCTGCCACGTAGAACTTAGGGATGGAATTCAGGTCATCGGGCTTGGCAACGAGCACCTTTACCTGAGAAGCCATCTTGCTGGCCTATTTACTCCTTCTTAAATCTATTGGTTGATTGAGCTGGGGATGGAATCCAAGGACTCATGAATATTAAGACTCTAACACTAAGATAAAACCTAGCCCTTATTTTTTTTATCTTTTTTTAAAACCTACAAAAATTCCTTAAAATTTAAGATACTTGGAACCTTAAAAACAAAGTTTCCAGATCTTTCCTTAACTCTTGAAAAGGCCCAAGTCAGGACTTGAACACAAACCAACCCCAACTCCCTTAAGCATCATGACTTTGCTGAAGGTCTACCAACTGCCTAACCAGGAAACCCAAATCCAGCTGCTGTGTGAGCAGAATATAAAGCCCCCCCCCCTTTGCTGTTTAAAACCCTACTTCTGGCCCAAGATGAACCCCTACTGCACACCAAGAACTGAGAAAATTTATTCCCAAACAGGAGACTCAATGCTAAGGGTGATGACTTAAATTTTAAAGGGCGATTTTAAAACATGATATTAAAACAAACCCATGCCATCCACGGAACTGTGAAGGTGAGGTGGGGGGAGAGGGGGGACGGGGATGGAAATACAGCAGCAGCTTTCTTGCCCCTGTTCCGAGCTAGGCAGCCTTTGTCATAGGTCAGGTTGCCTCAGTCGGGGCTATTTTTATAGTGAGTTTTCAAGTTGCCACAGGAGGAATTTGGCTGGGAAACCTCATGGCACATTTGAAACCTCCACCCAGGCCTCCTCAGCATGCGGCGGGGGCCAAGTTCCAGTGAATCAGAGCACAAGACGTGCCGTGGCTGGTCACCTTTGTGCTCTCTCCAAACAGTAACACACAAGAGGACACTCACTCATGGGACACTGTGTGCCACTCATAGAGTGGAGAACACAAGCTGTGGAGGAGAGGTGGAGATTCCCCCTGGCTTCTCTTAGTTACCCGAAGATCCTCCTCCTCTCCTCTTCCTCCTCCCACCTCTCCTTTTTGAGAGAGTTCTTCCTACACAGCCCAAGCTGGCCTTGAATCTGGCCATCTCATCCCAGCCTCCCAACTGCTAGACTCACAGGCATACACCACTATACCCAGGTTTAGACACGAATGAAATTAGCTCCTGTCTTCCCATTGTTAAACCAATATCAAGATCTATGTAGCAGGGCAGTGGTGGTGAATGCCTTTAATCCCAGCACTCAGGAGGCAGAGGTAGACAGATCTCTGTGAGTTCAAGGCCATCCTGGTCTACAAAATAAGTTCCAGGACAGCCAGAGCTGTTACACAGAGAAACCCTGACGTGTGTGTGTGTGTGTGTGTGTGTGTGTGTGTGTGTGTGTGTGTGTGTGTGTGTATTTGGAAATGAAATGTAAATTATATAACTAAGTTCTTTAGGCAAGTCGCCTCCATTTACTGTTCATACAGCTATCACACAATGTTTTTGTTGTTTCTTTGCTTGGTTGGTTAGTTTTTCAAGACAGGGTTTCTCTGTGTAGCTTTGGAGCCTCTCCTGGAACTCACTCTGTAGACCAGACTTAGCATCAAACTCACAGAAATCTGCCTGCCTCTGCCTCCCTGAGTGTGGGGATTAAAGGCGTGCACCACCACCGCTCAGCACTTACACAAAGTTTTTAGAAGGTACCCTGCTGCATTCCTCTTTAGCTCATGTGTTGCAAGTGAGTTCAGTTTCTTCCCCAGCTTGAATCCAAGGCTGTACACGCATGTGTGTACAGTGAAGGAACTTTTGTTTCTGACGAGGGTGTGGGAGAGGTCAGAGGACAACTTGAGGCAGTCACTTTTCTCCTTCCACATGTGGGTCTGAACTCAGGGTGTCTGACCTGTCTGTCTCCAGGTGCCTTGCCCTCGCCGGCTGTAGCCCTCAAAAGCAGCTTGCTAAGGTCAGAGTATATAGAAGAGAAAGAAAGTGTAGAAGTAGTGAGAAAAGTTAAAAAAAAAGAAAGGTAAGAAAGTAGAGTAATGACACTGTTAACATTTACCAGAATTAGCTACATAACGGTGAGTTATCATGAGCTTTGTACACAGTTGATTGTCTGCTGACTCCTCAAAGACGCCACAGAAAGTCAGTTGCTCTTTCTATTCCTACTTTCTGACTGAGTAGAAGCTTACAGAGGGCAAGACTCCCCCAGGTGATAGCTAGATCTAAATCAAATATCTTCCCCTGTTATTTATTCTTTTTTAAATTTATTTACTTTTGTTTATTTTTTAAAATTGAGCTGGGCATAATGACCTTGCCTTTAATCCCAATACTAGGGAGGCAGAGGCAGGTGGATCTCTGTGAATCCAAGGCCAGCCTAGTCTACAAATCAAGTTCCAGGACGGTCAAGGCTACAGAGTAAAACTCTGACTCATAAACAAACAAACAAACAAATAAATAAAATTAATTTAAAAACTGAGATAGTTTCTCACTTAGCCCAGGCTGTGCTCAACTGGCTGGGTAGCTAAGGATGACCTTGAACTATGGGTTTTCCTGCTTCTACTTCCTGGGTCCTTGGATTGCACGTGTGAACCCCCGTGCCTGCTTGTGAACCTCCATGCCAGCTTTTATTCAGTGCAGGAGATCAACCCCAAATCTTGGTGCATGCTAGGCAAGCACTCTTCCCAGTGAGCTGCATTCGCATTGTTTATTTTACCCCAGAATCAATCTATTGTCTGCGTAGCCTGCGTTCTTAACAGAAATCAGATGTCAGAGCCGAACTCTTTATCAATCTTTGTCAATCAAGCTCACTTAAGTCAGGAAAGAGTAAATACATCTCCCGAAGGCTTCTTGCTGGACTGGAACCAGTTAGTCTCTCTATTGGATGGCTTTGTGTGCCATAACTAAAATGATTCCCGAGTCAAATGAGAGCTTGTCCTGTAAAGTCTTTTCTGTGGAATGATTTGAAGGTCAGATTGCTGAGCATGGCATTTGGACTGTGCCCAGCATGCTGCCTCTCAGGGGATGCTTCCTGCAGGGTCCTGGAAGAGATTTGCAGAAAAGCCTGGTTTGCAGTAGCTTTTAGATGAGGGAGCAGCAGATGGCCGGGTATTACATCACCTTGGGGAAGAGAAGCAGGAATATGAAAATAATCGAATGGTAGAGAAAAGATGGTCCAGTCTCTGAGGAGAGCAAGCACTAGGGAAGCATTGGCTCCTGGCAAACGCCAGGACAGCAGGTACGCTAGCGACAGGCTGACCCTCTGCTACTGCTTTGCAAACAGGCACTACCTTTTGTGACATTTTATTTATTTATTCTTTTTTCTATTGATTTTTATTGAGCTCTACATTTTTCTCTGCTCTCCTCCCTGCCTCTCTCCTCCCCCATCCAACCCTCCCCCAAGGTCTCCATGCTCCCATTTTACTCAGAAGATTTTGTTTTGTGACATTTTATTAAAACAACAAGGGCCACCTACTACAAACTGTTATCATTGATTTCTCACTGGGGCTAAATATTATCAATTTCCCATTTTTACATAGGAATAAATTGCCCTCAGAAACTTGAGTAGCTTGGTCCAGTCATACAGCTAGTGAGTGAGGGAATCCTGAGTTACCGTACTTAAACACCTTGCTTAAAACCCTTCTAAAGGGCATATAAAGAATAATTCTTTCTCTGATGGGAGGGAAAGCACTTGGCTGCATGTTAGGTATGTGCTCTTCCACTGACTATATCACAGTCACCTACTCTAATCACTGAATGAAAGAATCAATGGTAAGCTGGTAAAGTCCTTGTGGCATGTGTGAAATTATGGGAGCTGCCCGAGCACTGCAAGAAGGAGAAGAGGAAAGAGGAAGAGGAGGGGGAAAGAAGAAAAAAATAGTATAATGAGCCGGGCGGTGTGCCGGGCGGTGGTGGCGCACACCTTTAATCCCAGCACTTGGGAGGCAGAGGCAGGCGGATCTCTGTGAGTTTGAGACCAGCCTGGTCTACAAGAGCTAGTTCCGGGACAGGCACCAAAGCTACTGAGAAACCCTGTCTCGAAAAACCAAAAAAAAAAAAAAAAGTATAATAAAGGCATACACCTTTAATCCCAGCACTTGGGAGGCAAAGGTGGGCAGATCTCTCTCTAGACATAGTGAGCTCCAGGCCAGCCAGGGCTACAGAGTGAGACCCTGTCTCAAAAGGAGGATGGGGAATGGGAGATTATAATTACCTTTGAGGGATCAAAGTTAGGAAAAGATCCATGCCTGATAGATTGGAAAGATAGTCTTGTTTAAGGTATATAGGGGACTGGAGAGATGGCTGAGAGGTTCGGATTCAGAATGGTTGCTGCTATTGCAAAGGATCCAGGTTCAGTTCTCAGCACACACATGGTGGCTCATAACCATCTATAACTCCAGTTCCAGGAGATTTGACCTTTCCTCTGACCTCTGTGAACACCAGACAGACAAGCAGTGCACATATATAGATGTAGGCAAAACATTCATACACATAAAATAAATATGAACAATTTTTTTTTTATTTTTGGATTTTTCGAGACAGGGTTTCTCCGTAGGTTTTTTTGGTTTCTGTCCTGGAACTAGCTCTTGTAGAGTAGGCTGGCCTCGAACTCACAGAGATCCGCCTGCCTCTGCCTCCCAAGTGCTAGGATTAAAGGCGTGCGCCACTACCGCCGGGCAATATGAACAATTTTTTAGTTAAAAAATAAAAGAAAGACTGGGCGGTGGTGGTGCATGCCTTTAATGCCAGCACTCAGGAGACAAGGCCACCCTGGTCTACAGAATGAGTTTCAGGACGGCCAGGGCTGTTAGACAGAGAAACCCTATCTTGAAAAACCAAAAATAAATAAGTAATAAATAAAATAAAAGAAAGATAATTTGGAGCTGGTGAGATGGTTCCAAGGGTAAAGGAGTTTGTCACCAACCCTGATGACCTGAGTTCCATCCTGGGGACCCGCACAGTGAAAGGACACAATCTGTGAATTGTCCCCTGACTTTTACACAAGCCAAATGGTACGCGTGCTACCCCCTCCCAATAAAATACATAAGAATGGGGCAGGGAAATTGTTTTGGAGTGCAGAACACTTAGCTGCAGCATGACATTTCTGCAAAACAAACACATGCACAGCTGTGTCTCTCTAGTCTCCTGTTCGTGCTGCCAAAGTCAGCACCTGGGTGTGCTTCTGTACTTACACAGCTGGAGGAGAGGCTGAGAGGACAATACCACCACTGTGGGTTCCACGGGTCAACTTTACTAGGCTACAGGAGACCCAGATATTTGGTAAAACAGGATTTTAGCGGATCTGTGGGTAGTTCTGGGTGAAATTAACATTTGAATAGTAAGCTGAGTAAAGTTGACTGCCCTACCCAACCTTGGAGGAGCCTCTGTAGTTCACAGAACCCCTCAGAGCGCAGAGGAGCCACAGGTACTGAGTGATCCTGGAGACCAGCACATGCTAGGGCAGTGCTTCTCAGCCTTCCTAATGCTGTGACCCTTTAATATAGTTTAATATAGTTTCTCACTTTTGGTGACCCCCAACCATAACATCATCATCATCATTATTATTTTGGTTTTTCAAGACAGGGTTTCTCTGTAGCTTTGGAACCTCTCCTGGAACTAGCTCTTGTAGACCAGGCTGGCCTCAAACTCACAGAGATCTGCCTGCCTCTGCCTCCCAAGTGCTGGGATTAAAGGTGTGCACCACCACCGCCCGCCCATAAAATTAATTTGTTGCTACTTCATAACTGTAATTTCGCTGTTGTCAGATGCAATCCAAAAGGGGTCGCGATCCACAGGTTGAGAACCACTTGCAATGGCATGCTTTTAGGCTTCATAGTTAGTCATTTAAGTTTCTTTTTTTTCATGTTTGTATTATTTGTTCTGTTTTTATTTCATTTTTAAAACAATCTTCTTTTATATACCAATCCCGTGTCGTGTCGTGGTGTTCCCCCCATCTTCCCACTTCTTCATCTTCTCCCTCCACCCCAGGGCAAGGCCTCCCATGGGGAGTCAACAAAGTCACCTGAGGCAGGACCAAAGCCCTCCCTCTGTATCTAGGCTGAACTAGGAATCCCTCCATAGGGAATGAGCACCAAAGAGCCAGTTCATGCACTAGGGATAAATACTGGTTCCTGGGCTAGTGGCCCCACAAACTGCTCAAGCCACACAACTGTCACCCACATTCAGATGGCCTAGTTCAGTCTTATACAGGTTCCCCAGCTGTCAGTCTCATTAGCTCACGTAAGCTATTTCTGTGGGTTTTCCCATCATGGTCTTGGCCCCTTTGCTCATAATATCGCTCCTCCCTCTTTATTACTGGACTCTAGGAGTTAGGCCCAGTGCTTAGCTGTGGATCTCTGCATGTGCTTCCATCAGATACTGGATGAAGGTTCTATGATGACAATTAAGGTCATCATCAATCTGATTACAGGGGAATGGTATTTTTAGGTCCCCTCTCCACTATTGCTTAGATGCCATGAGTTTCTGGCAGGGTAAGTTTGTCTCTGTGCTCAAGGCTTCACTTTTGCGATGTCTCAGGCCCTTGGACCAACATTTTCACAAACTATTTGTCTGCATTTTTAATGTTCCAACGACAGCTCCTAACCACAGGCTACCAGGACTGCTGGTCTCAAGAGGTGTGAATCGTTAACCTCATATTTATATTTACATACTTATTTGGTGCTGGGATTAAACACAGGGCCTTTCACAGACTAAGGTGCACTCCCAGCCCTGAACTGTCCTTCTCATTGGCTCTCTGGTTACAGAGCAAAGACTTTTGACTAGTCAGCCCTGGCCCTGTTTCTCCCATCCGCTCTGCTCTGTGATTGTTGGAGCTGGCGACTTTGCAGAACTGAGAACATCCTGCAGTGGAAACTCCTATGCTTACCCTGGGGAACTGGAGTTTTGGAGTGCCAAGGGATTCCCTTTGTACTTCACGGTGTTGTCAAGGTAATATCAGGACTTGGCCTTAGTCACCACAGAAAGAAAGAGTTAACTCCATGTGTCTGCACAGAGGGTGGAGGTAAAGTAAACATAGATGTGTGTGTGTGTGTGTGTGTGTGTGTCCATATATGTGCAGTATACACGCATGGGGGGCAAGGTACACAAATCCACTCAGCACTTAGGAGACTAAGACAGGATGGTCAGTGTTCAAAGCTGTCTGGACTGCATAGGAAGACCCTTTCTCAAACAGACAAATGCACAAACAAAGGGGCTAGGGAGATGGCTCAGAGGTTAAGAATACTTGCTGCTCACAAAGAGGACTTGGGTTCAGTCAGTCTCCAGAACCTAAGTGAGGTGACTTACAACCACCTCCAACTCCAGGGGATCCAACGCCTTCTGATCTCCACAGGCAACTGTATTTACAAGCCTATAACCTGTCCCCGCCCTCCCAACATACACATATACTCATACATTACACATAGTTAGAAAAAAAAAATCGAACCAGGTGGTGGTGGCACTTGGGAGGCAAAGACAGGCGAATCTCTGTGAGTTCGAGGCCAGCATGTTTTATAGAGAGAGTTCCAGGACAGTCAAGGATGTTACACAAAGAAACCCTGTGTCTAAAGAGAAAAGAAAAGAAAGAAAAAGAAAAAAAATAGAGCTGGACAATGGTGGCTCATGCCTTTAATCCCAGCACACAGGAGGCAGAGGCAGGTGGATCTCTGAGTTTTGAGGCCAACTTGGTCTACAGAACTAGTTACAGGTCAGCCAGGGCTACACACAAAAAAACGTGTCTTGAAACCCCAACTGGCCCCAAAATAAAAACCCACAAATTTTTTAAAACAAAACAAAAATTAAGAAAAAGAATATAACATAATAACAAAACTCTAAAGGAAATTGTGTTGGCTTGTGCTTTGTCACCTTGTTCACAAGACAGGGTCATCTTGGAAGAGAGAACCTCAGCTGAGGAATTGCCTTTATTCAAAGGCCTGTGGGCAAGCCTATGGGGCATTTTCTTTTCTTTGGTTTTTCAATACAGGGTCTCACTGTGTAGCCCTGGCTGTCCTGGAACTCACAAACCCACTCTGTAGACCAGGCTGGCCTCTAACTCACAGAGATCTGCCTGCCTTTGCCTCCCCCAATCCTGCCCCCCAGTGCTGGGATTAAAGGCAGGGGGCATTATTGGTGATTGGTATGGGTGGTTTCAGTCCACTGTCAGCCAGTCCACCCCGTGGCAGGTGGTCTGCGGTGAATAGCAAGCCATGGAAAGCAGCATTCCTTCACCTTCTCTGACTTCAGCTCCTGCCCTAACTTTCATCCAGGAAGAACTATAACCTAAAGCCAAATAAACCCTTTCCTCCCCAAGTTCTGTTTGGTCTTGGTGTTTTATCACAGCAATAGGAAGCAAAGGAGAGCAGCCGCCAAGAATCAAACTGCACACCTGCTGTGTAGCAGATGGCAAAGATCATAAACACTGCTACAAAACAGAGGAGGGACTGGGTGGCCCTGGAAGAGCGCTTACCTGCTCCCCTCCGTGAGGCCCTCTTTGCTCCGCAGCACCAAAAAGAAAGAAGGGGGTGGGGAGAAAGAGAGAAAGAAAGAGAAGACTGTTGGAAGTGGAGGCGGTAAGATATATAAAATAGATGAGCAGTCACTGGGGTGAAAACCCATGAACACGGACCACTAAATCAGTAACTGCAGCCACAACACCCAGAGCACCTGTGCTCACTCACTATGCAGTTGATCAGCGCACTTCTGTCTGTTACCAGGGGAGCATCACGAACCTGTGGTCTGTGTGGTCCCATTTGATCCTTTAAAAGGACCTGAACTCCGGTGTGATGTGCTGCTGCCTCCATCTTGAAAAACTTATTTACAACTGAAACATGAGATCCACATTTCCCTTTGTATTCAGACCTACTGACTACACACTGGATGAAGAGAGGGGGGGGGAGAGGGAGGGAGGGAGGGAGGACATGACTGCTCCTAGGTAGGTAGGAGGAGAAAGTTTATTGTAGATGTGAGGGAGAGCATAGCCGGAGGCAGGGACTTCTGAGAGAGTCCAGGGTGGACAGGCCCCTGAGCCTGGCCATGTGAGGAGATGGGGGAGGGGAAAGCCAGGAGCCCAGAGAGTAAAGCACAGACAAAAAGGACTGGGTAACTAAAATGACTGAATTCCATAGGCAAAGGCAGCAGTGGGAAGGGCAGCCCAGTGGCTGGGCTGAAGAGGTTTGGGGTAGGGAGTGGAATATGCCAGCCACACCTTGTAATAGGTTGGGACTAAGGGATGGTGGGAGAACCTGGCAGTTAGGTACCCTGGGTTTGAGGCTGCACACACAATCTGGCATTTTCTGGTACTCTGGGTAGAGCTCAGGGGTTCTTTTTCTGGAAAGGTCAATGTGATTGTTAGTTTTAATTGTCAATTTGATGCCAGCTACAATCACCTGGGAAGTATTGACAAGGGATTGTCTACACTAAGTTGACTAATGGGAAATTTTTTTTTGTTGTTGTTGTTTTTGCTTTTTTTTTTTTCTTTTAAGATTTGTAGGCTGGAGAGAAGGCTCAGCTGTTAAGAGAACTGGCTGTTCTTCCAGAATCCCTGAGTTCAATTCCCAGCACCCACATGGTGTTCACAACCATCTATAGTGGGATCTGACACCCTCTGCTGGCATGCAGGTGTACATGCAAATAGGGCACTCATACGTAAAATACATAAATACAAAATTCTTTAAAAAAGATTACTTGTTGGCCAGGCAGTGGTGGTGCACACCTGTAATCCCAGCACTCAGGAGGCAGAGGCAGGGAGATCTCTGTCAGTTCAAGGCCAGCTTGGTCTACAGAGTAAGTTCCAGGATGGCCAGGGCTGTTACACAGAGAAACCAGAAAATAAATTCCCCATAACAAAGAATAATGAAAACACTAAACATATATAAACAAAGACTATTAAAAGCTGCAAGAGGAAAAGACCAAGTAACATGTAAAGGCAGACCTATTAGAATTACCCCTTACTTCTCAATGGAGACTCTGAAAACCAGAAGGGCTAGATGGATGTTCTACAAACTCTAAGAGACCACAAATACTAACCCAGACTATTATACCCAGCAAAACTTCCAGTCACAATAGATGGTGAAAGAAAAATTTTCCACAATAAAACCAAACTTATGCAGGATCTGTCTACAAGCCCAGCTCTATAGAAGGTGCTAGAAAGAACTTCAACCTGGAGATGTTAACCACACCCAAAAACACAAAGAATGAGCTCAGACCAGCAACTCTAAAAAGGGTGAAAACCCTACACCATAACAAAATAACAAGAATCGACAACAAACACTGTTCATAGATAATTCTCAATGTTAATGATATTAATTCCCCAATAAAAAGATACTAATAGACTGGGTTTGAAAGCAGGATCTATCCTTCTGCTTCATCTAAGAAATACAACATGACATTAAGGGTAGACATCCCCTCAGAGTAAAAGGATGGAAAAAGCAAACCGACACAAGAAGTAAACCAGGGTAGCCATTTTAATATATGATAAAATAGACTTCAAACCAAAACTAATTAGAAACGACACTATTAATCATCAAAAGAAAAAATTCACCAAGAGGATATTGCAATTCTAATATCTATGCACAAAGGCACCCAAGTTTATAAAAGAAACACAGCTATAGCTTAAATCACATATTGACTCTCACATAGTGATTGATACCTTGCTCTCACTAATAGACGGGTCATCCAAACAAAAGCTAAACTGAAAAATGTAAAAGACATTGTAAACAAAATGGACCTAACAGATTTACAGAACATTGCACTCAAATGCAAAAGAATATACCTTCTTCTCAGAACCTCATGGAACTATCTCCAAAATTGACCACTTACTCAGACACAAAAACAAGTCTCAACAGACACAAGCAAATTGAAATAATACATCCTATTTGACCACCACAGGTTAGAGCTGCATAGCTACAGCAACAGAAAGTCTACAAACTCATAGGAACTGAACAACTCACCGATGAATGAAAACGGGGTCAAAACAGAAATTAAGAAAGAAATTAAAACTGGACAGTACTGATACACATCTTTAATTCCAGCATTTGGGAGGCAAAGACAGGCAGATCTCTGTGAGTTCAAGGCCAGCCTAGTCTACAAAGCGAGTTCTGGGACAGCTAGAGCTGTTACACAAAGAAACCCTGTCTCGGGCTGGAGAGATGGCTCAGAGGTTAAAAGCACTGGCTGCTCTTCCAGAGGTCATGAGTTCAATTCCCAGCAACCACATGGTGGCTCACAACCATCTATAATGAGATCTGGTGCCCTCCTCTGGCATGTGGGCATACGTGGAGGCAGAATGTTGTATGCATAATAAATAAATAAATCTAAAAAAAAAAAGAAAAGAAACCCTGTCTCAATGCCCCCCTCAAAACAAAAAAAGCAGTAATTAAAAATCCCCAACCAAAAAGAGCCCAGAGCCAGAATTCTAAGCTCTCAGAATTCTACCAGACTTTTTTTTGGGGGGGGGGGTTGAGACGGGGTTTCTCTGTAGCTTTGGAGCCTGTCCTGGAGCTAGCTCTTATAGACCAGGCTGGCCTCGAACTCAAAGAGATCCGCCCGCCTCTGCCTCCTGAGTGCTGGGATTAAAGGCATGTGCCACCACCGCCCGGCCTCTACCAGACTTTCAAAGAAAAATTAAAACCAATACTCCTCAAATTATTTCACAAAATAGAAACAGAAGGAGGATTGCCTAATTCTTTTTATGAGGACTCAGACACCCTGCTACCTAAATCACATAAAGACCCAACAAAGAATGAGAATTACAGGTCAATTATCCTCATGAACATCGATGTAAAAATTTTCAATAAAATACTTGCAACCCAAATCAAAGAATACAATAAAAGATAATCCACCATGAACAAGTAGGACAATTTTCATCTTCATATGGAAACACACACACCCACACACATACCCACACCCCCCCCCCACACACACCCCACAAAGCAGGATAGCTGAAATAATCCTGAATAATAAAGAAGCAGAAAATGTCTTTGACAAAATCCAGCACCCTTTCATGGTAAAAGTCCTGAAGGGATTGGGATACAAAGGACATATTTTAACATAATAAAGGCAATGCTAGAGATATCACCACTCCTGTGTTGGCCAGATGTACCTCAATTTGACACAAAGTATAGTCATCTGAGAGGAGGAAACCTCTAGTGAGACAATGTGTCCATAAGATCAGGCTGTGGGCAAGCCTGTAGAACATTTTCTTAATTAGTGATTAATGGGGGAGAGCCCAGCCCTTGTGGGTGGTGCCACCCCTGGGCTGTGGTCCTGAGTTCTATAAGAAAGCAGACGGGAGCTGGGCAATGGTGGTACAGTCCTTTAATTCCAGCACTCAGGAGGCAGAGGCAGGCAGATCTCTGAGTTTGAGACCAGATTGATCTACAGAGCAAGTTCCAGTACAGCCAGGGCTACACAGAGAAACCCTGTCTCAAACAACAACAACAAACAAAAACAGAAGAAAGTAAGAAAACAGTCTGAGCAAGCCGTGATGAGCAAGACAGTAAGCAGCACCCATCTCTAAGGCCTCTGCATCAGCTTCTGCTTCCAGGTTCCTGCCCTTATTTGAGTTCCTGTCCTTCAGTGATGAACAGTGATATGGAAATGTAAACCAAATAAACCTTTCCTTCCCAACTAGCTTTTGGTCATTGGTGTTTCATCATAGCAATAGAAACCCTGACTAAGACAATCCCAACCTCAAATTGTACGATAGAGCTACAGTAATTCAAATAGCATGGTGTTGACGAAAGCAAACAAAAATCTAGACATGTTGATCGATGGAATAGAACTGAAGACCCAGAAATGAGTTCACATATTTATGGGCACCTGATTTTTGATAAATAAACCAGAAAAACACACTAGAATAAAAAGACAGCATCTTCAACAAATGTTACTGGCCAACTGGATGTCTGTTTGTAGAAGAATGCAAATAGATTCATGCTTCATCCTGCAGAAAAGTCAATCCCAAATGGATCAAAGACTTCAACATAAGACCAGTTACCTTGAATCTGATAGAAAAGAAAGTGAGAAATAGTTTAGAACTCATGGGCACTGAAAAGCCTTTCTGAACAGGACACAATAGGATAGGTCCTAAGATCACCAATTGATAATTGGGACCTCATGAAACTGAGACGCTTCTGTACAGCACAGAGACAGGACACTGTCATTGGACAGAGCAGCAGCCTATTTATAATTGGAAAAGATTTTTACTAACTACACAGCCCATAGGGGGCTAAAATCTAAATTATACAAAGAACTAAAACAAAAACAAGCAAGCAAACACTGGATGTCAAGAAAACAACCCAATTAAAAGTGGGGTACATGCAGGCAGTGGTGGTGCATGCCTTCAATCCTAACACCCAGAAGGCAGAGACGGGTGGATCTCTGTGACTCCCAGGTCATTCTGGTCTATAGAGCTAGTTCCAGGACAGCTAAGACCACACAAAGAAACCCTGTTTCAAACAACCAAAAACAACAAATGAAGAATGGGGCACAGATCTAAATAAAGACTTCTCACAGGAGGGAACTCAAACGGCTGAGGATACTTAAATGGTCAACACCCTCAGTCATCAGGGAAACGCCAATTGAAACTACTTTGAGATTTCATCTTATACCTGTTAGAACGGCCAAGATCAATAAAAAAAAATAAAATTTATGATATCAAGGAAGTAGATTAAGGAGAACACTCATCTTTTGCTGGTGGGAGTGCAAACTTGTACAACTACTATGGAAATCAGTGTGGGAGTTCCTCAGGAAGACGGTAATTGATCTACCTCAAGATGCAGCTATATCAATCACCTCTAAGCATACTCTCAAAGGACACTGTCTATCACCGATGTCTGTCAACAGATGAATGGATAAAGACGTTTTGGTACATTTGCACAATAGAATATTACTCAGCTGTTAAAAGACAAAATTTATATACAAATGGATGGAGCGAGAAAAAATTATCCCGAGTGAGGTAACCCAGACACAGAAAGACAAACCTGTTATATGAACCTGTGATAAGCAGGCTACAATCCGTATAACCACTGGTTAGGTGTATAGGAAGGGACTGGTGGAAGGGATTCTTTTTAGGAAGGTAAATGGAACACAGTTACAGGTGGACAGGGGTGGAGTACCAGAATGGGAGGGTCAAACAAGGACTGGAGCCGGGCTGTGGTGGCGCACGCCTTTAATTCCAGAACTTGGGAGCAGACACGCGGATCTCTGTGAATTCAAGGCCAACCTGGGCTACTGAGTGAGTTCTTGGACAGGCTTCAAAGCTACAGAGAAACCCTGTCTCGAGAAAAGGAAAACTAAAAAAACCAAACAAACAGGACATGAGAGGGAAGAGCAGGGTAAGAGAGGGAATGTGGGGAGGAAGAGCTAAAACTAAAGGCCATTTGGGGGGTTGTATAGAACCCTAATACTGTGGAAATCTAGATGGAATCACCAAATAACTGGGGAGACAAAGCCCCAGGTAGACACTTCTTACCACCAAATGAAACTTCCAGTTCTGGGGATGGGTTAACTAATCAAGCTATTGGCTAAAGGGAGCCCATGGACACCCCCAAACAACTCAGGTTGTTGCCAGTGTCTGTCGGTTGCTCTCCACAAACTGATGCTGAGTCCCTGTTGCTGAGGATGCTTCCGCACCTCCCTGAATACAGAGAAATCAAGCTGGTGTCTACCTAGCGCTCTCCCCCACGGCCTGGTGTTCATGGTACTGGAAGGCACTCTGCACGCTATGAAGAGAGAAAGGTAAACACCAACCGAACAACAAACCCTTCCTCCATCTACGGTGGTGACCTGCCTGCAAGATACGCCGATGCAATAAAGAATCCCAACTTTCCTGCAAACAGATTGCTCTTGGTCTGCTAACATGTCTAGTTCTCTGTTTCTCGGTCAAGTTCTGCCAGTAGGTGAAAGGTTTGGGGGTTGGAGTTCAAAGGGGACACCAAGTCAGGTTGCTCTTTTTGAGTAAGCGGTTTATTAGTTATTAATAACATAGATAAGTAGGCAGGCAGCAGCATTTCGGGCACTCTAAGGAGATTCAGACACATGGGGCGGAGCTCTTAGACATTTTAGAGCCCTGGAGAGGAAGTAGATTAGAAAGTCGCCAGGTTCTGGCCCACAGTTTGTCAATGCTGGGTGTAACAGTATTTGAGTGTTCAAAGAATATTAGGTTATCCATAGACATCTTTTCTGACCAGCAATTACTAAGGATCTATAGGGTGGGTAAGGCAAGACTTTAGAAAAACCAAATTGCTATAGTTACTGAAATTGTCATAGTTCAATTGGAGGAGCTTTACCAAATGGTGGGGTCTGGGCTAACAATAGGAGTCACTCCCAGATGCAAGAGCAGGGGAGGGAAGCGTGTGTGTGTGTGTGTGTGTGTGTGTATCTGTCTGTGTGTCATCGTCCCCCCCCCAGCCTGTGTGTTTATTGCTGCAGCTTCTTCTCTGAGGCCTTGTCCGTAAACATTAGGCCCTTTCTCCATGATCTTTGGGCCTAAAAATACTAAAGGCTCCCCACTTTCCCTACCCTCCAACTCCTGGCATATTTCAGCATTCTCTGAGTATCCCATACTCCTAACCACACTTCTGAAATAGGGCCTTTAAGATGTTCTTTTCCCATTTTCTTCCTTGAGCATGCCACCTGCTTAAGTGTCTGCCGGTGAACATGGAGCCACTATCAGCCCCAGAACTGGAGAACAATGGGAAAGATGGTGTCATCAGCGCCCCAGGCACTTACTGTACCTGGTCTCAGCCACAGTAGAGGTCTCCAGAAAATAGAGATATGACAGGGCCAACTGCAGGAGGAACTGGGAAAGAAAGGAAGGGAAGGAGAACCAGGAGGGGCAATAGAAGCCTCAACCTCTTTCTTTCCATGACTTTGAGATATAATACATGTTTGGTCTGTTTGCTTACTTTTTTATTTTTTTGGTTTTTCGAGACAGGGTTTCTCTGTAGCTTTGGAGCCTGTCCTGGAACTCCCTTGGTAGACCAGGCTGGCCTCGAACTCACAGAGATCCGCCTGTCTCTGCCTCCCAAGTGCTGGCATTACAGGCGTACGCCACCACCGCCCAGCTGTTTGCTTACTTTTGAAACAGACTTTCACTGTATATCCCTAGGTAGCCTAGAACTCAGATTTCTCTACCTCTGCTTCCCGAGTGCTGGAACTAAAGGTGTGTGTCACCAAGCCAGACACATATTTAATCTTTTTTTTTTTTTTTTTTGGTTTTTCGAGACAGGGTTTCTCTGTGGTTTTTGGAGCCTGTCCTGGAACTAGCTCTGTAGACCAGGCTGGTCTCGAACTCACAGAGATCCGCCTGCCTCTGCCTCCCGAGTGCTGGGATTAAAGGCGTGCGCCACCACCGCCCGGCTACATATTTAATCTTTTAAAAAATATATTTCACTTATTTTTTGTGTTGCTAGGGGCCATGTACACCTCACCCCTAGATTTGGAATGCCCCCAGTTTCTGGCCCGTTGGTACTAAAACCTCGAATTTCCTTAGTGGTGTGTTGAGAGGAGTGCTTTTGTTACTCCTAGGCCCCCCTTAACTGGAACCCAGTTTATGCTAATGAGATGGCTCTTGGAGGGGTCCCTACATAGCTTCCATATAAAGTTTGGTGAGCTTCCAGTCTGAAAATGCTGAGAGGGCGATGCACAGAGATATGGGTATATCCAGCCCCGTTCCCCATACCTGACCCTATTCCTTCTCCTCCACTTAGCCATTCCTGAACTATATACTTTATAATAAACCAGCAATGGGTAAAACAAGCGAAAAAAAAAAAAAACTCCACAAAAACCCAACTTCCTAAGTTCCATGCAAGGGTTGTAAACTGAATACCTCAGTTTAGAGCCGACAAGATGGGGCAGTAGGTAAAGGTGCTTTCCTAATGGCCTGGGCCCACAGGGTGGAAAGAGACAACTAACTCCCATAGGTGTGATCCACAACACTGTGGCGTGTGCACACATGCCCAAATAAAATGTAATAAAAAATTTAGACCCCTCAATTTATTGATGGAAGGTGAGAAATGCAAGATTCCCAGGGCTTGTGATGGAGATCCGCCACAGGGCTTGTGGCGTCACACCACCTGGATCCGCGGTAGGGCAAGGGTCTGGAGATTAAAGAACACAGAGGGACACAGGTCACTCTTGAAGCAAGAATGCCAATTTTAATGTGTTCCAGGGCCGCTTATACAGTGCTCTCCTTGATTAGTGGCCACGCCCTAGCTCTCAGGATTTTCTACTGCAAGCCCACCAGAAACCACTTCCTTGTTATCAGGAACTCATGAGGGTCTTGAGTTCAGAGCAGCTGCAAGCATAGGGAAACAAGTTGTTTACTCCGGCAGGTGATGGGGGTCATAGAAAATTCAGGGTCTGAGGGTCTGCAGCCCCTAACAGCTCCCCCTTTTCTATGCAATTAGACCAGGCCTGTCTTAGGTTGCAGAAGCACAAATACACATCTTACCCGTCATCAAGAACACTTGCCTCAGCAGGCAAGGCCTCTGTCTTAGGTTGATTGTGACAGGCTCCTGTCTTACCCGTCTCTGGCTCACTGGCCTTCCACGTAGTTGACCCATACTGCGCACGGAGGAAGCCCACTTACTTGGGCAAGCATCAGTTGCTTAGAAGCGATATTACATCACTGCTGCTGCCGCCTGTTGTAGAAGCAGAGCACTAAAAACCCTCCAGCTTCGAGAGTTCCTAGGGCAACAGTTCCAGACCAGCTTTTCAGCAAGCCTAGGCCGTAAAGAAGGCCCCTAGTCAAAGAATCTGTGGAAGTGGGAGGAAACACGAGTCTCATTCATCTCAAGGGAAGCAGTAAAGTTAAGAAATTGTGTGTTCCATGGTCCCTTAAGAATTTGACTGGCTGACAGTAGCACCAAGGCCCGGGCGTGGCACAGATGTGATGGAAGGAAGGGGAATAACTACATGCAAATCCCATAAGAAATCTAACTGCTCTTATAAAAAGGCGGTCTGTAGGTTAAGTTGGAAAATGCTATGACTAATATGCTCATTAAAGGATTTGGGGGTCTCCATCTCAAAGGCAGTGGCAAACTGTCCGGCTAGGAATCAGCAGTGCTAGCCACCGCCGCCACCTGGCTGATGGCAATTTCGACTGCCGCAGCTGAGGCCGCCAGGGTGATCTTGCTTCGGCAGGAACGGCTCAGCACCAGCTGATTCACAGGGATAGGTAGCAAGTCTGGAACCTGGACCACAGCGACAGTCATCTTGTTCACCCGACAGCTGCTTAAATGACATGAAACTTGAGAGCAGTTAAGGGCAGAGTCATTCGAGGTATTGTTGGTTAAAAGAAAGAAAAATGGCCCTGACATACAGACAGCTGCATAAAAAGTCTTATATTGGCCGTGGTTTAACTGCAAGGTATCTTTAAAGATATTTGTGACACTCCATCTTGCTGTGTCATTAAACAAGGTAGAATCCTGCACAGCCAAGAGTTCAAAATTTAGACAGGCACGAGGTCCACAGAGGTACCATCCTATGAAGGTAGGCACTATGTACCATATTGGGCTGGATTCCAACTCCTGAGAATCTTTGCTAGCATTCTTGTAAAGTGGTCGCGGTCTCCACTACTATATAGGGAGTATTGGTAATGCATTCTGGCCATAATGGGGGTACTACAAATTTATAAACTGTAGTGACTGGAGCCACACAAGAGGTGGCCTTGTGAGTTGTTATAATGGCATCCAGACATTATGAAGACCACTAGTGGAAGCATTGGTAGAATTAAGGGCAAGATCAGCTCTAGAGGCTTTGCTAATAGCACAAGGAGAGTTCAGCATAAAGTGCTTGTTTTTTGAAAACACAGACTGCCAGATAGGTTCCACATACCAGTAACATTATTGCATTGCCAATTAATGGGAATGGCTGGCTGTCATAGCCCAATCAGTGGAAAGGAAGTATGACCATATGGGGCTATCCAGACCCACCGGCATCAGCACCAGCGAATTCCTGACCAGGGCCCATCATACCTGTTTGGTCATGGCTGATGGTCAGGAGAACAATTCATAGGACGTAAAGCCGTTCAGGAATCCAAATGGGGCTTCTTTTTCCTTTTTGTCCCTCGCCCCCACAGGTCTTGGGGCAGTTGAGATATTGTTTTTGTTTATTTTTATTTTTCGAGACACAGGGTTTCTCTGTAGCCTTGGAGCCTGTCCTGGAACTAGATCTTGTAGACCAGGCTGGCCTCAAAACTCACAGAGATCCACCCGCCTCTGCCTCCCGAGAGCCAGGATTAAAGGCGTGTGCCACCACCACCCGGCTGTTTGTTTTTTAAATGCCCAGCTTGTCCATAGTTAAAGCAGGACTTGGGCAGCGCCCCAAGACTGGGATGCTATAGAGCAATGGCCATCACAGCCCTGATGATAGGGGCTTGGTCAATGAATGTCCTTACACAGTCTAAAGTAATCATTCAACCCTCCTCATGAATGAAGAGAATGAGAATGAAGAGCCTCCTGACAATACTTGCTGGCGGCATCAACATCAGGGACAATCCTACCTGCTACTATGAGAGTGGATTCACAGAATCGGAATAAGGCTCAGACGGCCCCTGCAGTACCTTAGATAACTGATCCCGGCAGTCTTGTTAGGCAAGGCTTTCCAGGCTCTTAAGGTGGCCGTGGCAATTAGAGCATACACCCCTGGGTCACACACGACTTGCTGATTGAGCGGGGTGTAAGGTCCAGTAATGGTGAGCATGTCCACACTTCTGTTCGGGTGTCCTGCAGCAGTGTCCCTTCTAGCCGTCTCTACACATTGTCTTGATAATCTGACCTCCAAATCAAATAATCCCCTCCACTAAGTACCACCCAGAAAGCTGCATCCTATCACTAGAGCCAAATTTTGATCCAGGAAGGATTCCACCAAGGCAGCGGTAAAGGGAGCATGTGGGCCGCAAGCGACTGTGGCCTCTGTAAGCTGTCTACATCCTTAAACAGAAACTGCAGATGTAGCCTCTGCCTGTCCCCATGAGGATTCGCAGTTTTGATAACAAGAAAAGCCTGGATGTTCCTGGACTTAAGTTCTAGCTAATTGTCTCCTCAACTCTTCTACTTCCTTCTTCCTGCCTTCCGGAGTGGCAGTTGCTTTGTAAAAGGGGTTCTTTCTCCGGGAGCGAGGTTAAGAGAATAGACTCAATCCCCAGAGATGGCTCGGAATCACTACTATCTGAGATCCGAGCCTCCTCAGGCTCCTTCAGCTCCTCTCCTGGGTCTCCTTTGCCAGAGAGTCTTCATCCTGGAAAGCCTCCAATGACTTTGTAGCTAGCCTCCTGGAGTTGCTCTTTGACCTTACTTACAATTTTCAGTAAGCATTGACTCTTTAACCAGTCTCCATAGAGAGAATGTGGCGATTGGAAAGGACTCAGGTTCTTTGTCCCTCGATTCCTTTTGTAAACCTGCCTTAACATGTTCCCAGTCAGGGACAGTTAAGGTATCTGCCTGCAAAAACCAAGGACTAACTCTGTCTATTTAGTTATTTATTTATCTATTTATTTATTTACTTATTTATTTATTTTGTATCTGTCTGTATGTCTGCAGGTGCATCAGACTTCATTACAGATGGTTGTGAGCCACCATGTGGTTGCCAGGAATTGAACTCAGGACCTTTGGAAGAGCAGGCAATGCTCTTAACCATTGAGCCATCTCTCCAGCCCTAACTCTGTCTATTGTTTCATCAAAGTCTCCAATTGTTTTTCTTTTAATCCTGGTACCCTGTTCTTTCAGTAGTACCTGCAATTCCTTTAAGAGGGCAGACTTGGAAGAACCCATCCCCATCCTTACAATTCACCCTCCCATCTTCTCTTTGTTACTTACCTGCAGGCCAGCCTTCCACAGGGTGTCCCTCAGAGGTGTCCCTAGTTCCTGATCCCAGCGGGGCCTCCACCTGTGGTGCCTTCACCACCTGGAACCGTGGTCAGGCAAGGGTCTGGGGAGTAAAGAACACACAGAGACACGGGTCACTCTTGAAGCAAGAATGCCAATTTTAATGTGTTCCAGGGCAGCTTATATAGTGCTCTCCTTGATTAGTGGCCACGCCCTCGCTCTCGGGATTTTCTACTGCAAGCCCACCAGAAACCACTTTCTTGTTATCAGGAACTCATGAGGGTCTCGAGCTCAGAGCAGCTGCAAGCATAGGGAAACAAGCTGTTTACTCCGGCAGGCAAGGGGGTATAGAAAGTTCAGGGACTGAGGGTCTGCAGCCCCTAACAGGGATAGTATTGTGGCATCTGAACCCCTTAACCCGTGGGTCTGCACTAACTCTGGGGAGTGTCAGAAATGAAATGAATCATAGGACACCTGGTTGGTTGGATCATGGATAAAAATGAATGTATCCAGGTGTCACACATTTTCAGCATAGAAACAGCTCACTCCCACCATCCAGTCTCAGGCCTGTGACTCTGATGATCTGATAGCCAGAGCCAATGGAAGATGCTAACTTTGGGGTACATCAAGACTACCTCACACAGGGTGTGGGGTATGATTCTGAATGTAAACCTCTCAAACAGTTGCCAGGTAATTCCCCTAGGTTTCCCTTGATAACTGAGATTGTGGAGTGGCAAGGAGGTGCCTCAGGGAGGATTCACACCTGATAGGTAAAGCCAGGAGTCACTAGGTTTGTACCAAGGGTTTAAGGAGTGCCTTTTGCTGTGAAGGGGGTTTCTAGTGAGGTTCCTTCCTAGGAAATTAAATGTTTATAGCCGGGAAGGGAGAAAGGCCTTAAGCAAATGTTAATTATCTTGGAGTTCTTGTTTCTCATGTACTTAGAGCGGCTTTGGCCATGATGGGCTGGAGATGTAGTTCAGTTACAGAGTTTGCCTAGTGTTTGGTAGGCCCTGGGTTCCATCTGTGTGCACAGGCACACACACAGACACACAGACACACACCCCTCAAGTACCACTGGGTCTTGCACAGCATGGACCTATTAAAGAGCCTTCTGTTGCAAACGAGGGAGGTTTGAATGAAAAAAAAATGACCCCTGCAGGTTCATATGTTTGAATGTTTGGTCCCCAGCTGGTGGACTCTTTAGCAAGCATTAGGAGGTGTGTCAGTAAGGGTGGACTTTGAGGTTTCAATAGCCCATATCAGGATGGATCTCACTCTCTCTGCTTCCTGCTTGAGGATCAGATGTGGGTTCTCTGCTGCTGCTCCAGCACCATGCCTTTCTACCTGTGGTCACACTCTCTGTCATGATGGCTTTGGACTCACCTTCTGAAGCTGTAAGCAAGACCCCAATTAAATGCTTTATTCCATAAGCTGCTTTGATCATGGTGTCTCTTCACGGCAAAAGAAAAGTTACTAAGTAAGACACACACCCCACTCGAAGCTAGCAGCTTTTCAAGTTATTTGTATATGTGCCGGAGTAACATACCCAAGAGAGGAATGTGGTGCCTCTAAAATCCAAACAGGCCCACCGAACATTAGTAAAGGCCAGGTGCAACAACTGCTTACTAACAAAACCAAAAGCCCTCATGGGGCCGGAGGAGTGGCTCTCTTGGTAGAGTGCTTGCCTAGCATGCACAAAGCCCTGGGTTTGACCCTCAGCACTACATAACACACCAGACATGAGGTGCACCTGTAATCTCTGCATTTGGAGATAGAAGCAGGAAAGTCAGAAGCACAAAGTCATCCTTGGCAACTAATGAATTTGAGCCAGACTAGGCTACATAAAACTCTTTTTCTCAGCAGGGCGGTGGTGGCCCATGCCTTTAATCCCAGCACTCAGGAGGCAGAGGCAGGCGGATCTCTGTGAGATTAAGGACAGGCTGGTCTACAGAGCTAGTGCCAGGACAGGCTCCAAAGCTACACAGAGGAAGCCTGTCTCGAAAAACAAAACAAAAACAAACAACACAAATCAACCAACCAAAAAAAAAAAATCCATCCATTATTAAAATTAACTTCACCCGGTTTTCTTTGCACTGCTGGGTCTAATTAATGGTAGGCAAGCATTCTGCCACTGAATCTTACTTTGCTTCCCTATGTGTGAGTGGTTAAGAGTTCTTCCAGAGGTCCTGAGTTCAATTCCCAACACACACATGTCATGGTGGTTTACAAGTCTATAACTGTAGTCCCATGAAATTCAACACCCTCTTCTGGTGTGCAGACATACATATAGACAAAAAAACCAAACACATAAAATTCATAAATAAACATTTTAAAGAATTAAACATGTGGTTCAAGTTTCTATTGCATGAAGCTGAGCTAGGTAAAGGATTGGACTGTATCCTTTAGGAAAGTGTGTCAGGGATGAAGCAATGTGTAGATTTACTGCCCAGACAGACACAAGGCCCTGCTGGGACTCATAACCTTATCTCCTGGGTCTTATCTCCCCTTTCTAGGCCTACACAGTTCTTGCCTAGGGATTCTCTTGACTTTATGCCTGGAAACATGTGTCCATCTTCTGACCCTATAGAATCATCTTAGACACTCTATTTGGCACTCAAATGTACTGAGTCTTAGTTGCTGTTTGAGATGGGGTCTTTTTTATATAGCCCAGGCTAGCTTCAACTCCAACCCCCATTCCTGCCTCAGCTGGGAGTGTAGGTGTGTTCTACCACAGACAGCTTCATATTGTCTTCTAAAACATTTTTAATTACATTTATTTATTTATTGTGTGTATATGTGCGCTCAAAACTAACTTTTTTGTTTGTTTGTTTTTCAAGACAGGGTTTCTTTATGTAGCCCTAGCTGGCCTGGAACTAGATCTGTAGACCATGCTGTCCTTG
The DNA here is from genome assembly GCF_037038515.1 of Microtus pennsylvanicus. NCBI lineage: Eukaryota > Metazoa > Chordata > Mammalia > Rodentia > Cricetidae > Microtus > Microtus pennsylvanicus. The sequence continues at coordinate 59,330,106 of NC_134583.1, forward strand.
AATTCACAGAGATCCACCTGCCTCTGCCTCCCAGGTGCTGGGAATAAAGATGTGTGCCAGCACTACCTGGCTTGCCTGCCTTCCATCCTTCCTTCCTTCCTTCCTTCCTTCCTTCCTTCCTTCCTTCCTTCCTTCCTTCCTTCTTTTCCACACACAACTCAAAATAAAATAAACAAACAAGAACAAAAAACCCCCAAAGAACAAATAAGATAAAATTCAACAGTTAAGGGGTACAAGTTGACATTTTTCTTTTTGCGTGACAACCATAAAGATAATGATGATAACTGGTGTTTCATGAATAGGGTGTCAAGTGTTGTTGCTGCCTGAGCGCAAGCCCAAGGTTGTTCCTGCGTCTCTTAGAAAGCCAGGGCTATTGGACAATGTGCTACCTCTTTTGATTTTGGTTTGTTTAGCAGTTTCCATAATTTTCTTTCACATGTGTGGAGAGTAGAAGGTGATGTCATCCTGTGCTGGGGCTTGATTCCCAAAATTGAGCTTAAAGGAACACCTGCTCTGTGAGGGGTTGATGAATACCCAGTGAAAAATGGGCTCTCCAGTCAAGTAAGTGGAAAGCATAGGGTTGATAAAGACATAGTTGCTTCACCGTTAGAATGAGGGGCTTAGTGTAAACCCATATATTTTCAAGGATGGGGTCTTGTGAATCTTGTCATCTTTGTGAACTTCCAGAGTCTTGCAAATTTCCTCAGAGTTTTGTGAGCCTCTTGAGACACCCTGCTCCTTTCAGAAGGGAAGGAATACAGAGGAAGCAGATACACACAAGGACCCAACAGGCTTCCCAACGTTTTTTGACACAGGAGTCCTATTTTCATATCTGATGGAGCTACATTCCAAGGAATGAAATTTGGAGAGCTCTGTTGCAGATGGATGTTGACATTTTGTCTAGAGAGGAGGAATGCTTATGTTAAGAACCAGTCAGTCTTACCTTTATTTTCTGATTTATTTCTTCAAACCCCAATGCCTGTTACGTGATGGGAGTAGGCAATGGATGGATCAGCAAGTCGTTTATTTGGAGCTGGAATATAAGGAACCTAGAGCAAGAAACCCCTCAGGTTTCGTGATGAGGAAACTCGGTTCAGAGAAATAAAGTTCCCTGCCCAAGGTCTCTAAGAGCACCAGAGTCTGATAAATTTGAAAGCTGGGGAAAAAGATGGTTGAAACAGAAACTGACCCACTTCTGTCTCCACTAGATCCTGTCTCTTTGACGTTCCTCACCAGTTATCTGAGCATCCGCAAGGGGAAATCATCCTTCCCAAGAAGGCTACAAAGATAGACTGCTTCTTTCGCAGAACGTGTGGGCAGAAGTGCAGCTTTCTCATGTATTCAGCTGCAGAGATTCCCCAGCATTCCCGAGGAACATAAGCAATGTGTACATTTGCACCAGATGTCTTTGTGTGTGTGTGTGTGTGTGTGTGTGTGTACATGTGTGTATGCCTGTATATAGAGGACTGAGGTGGATGTTAGGTGTCTGCCACCAGAGCTTCCCTTCTCATCTTTTGAGATGGGGTCTCTCACTGACCCCAGGTTGCTAGCTGGCTAGACTGGCTGGCCAGCAAACTCCAGGTATCACCCTGTCTTGTCATCCCCCATTACCTTCTGCCTGCATTAGGGTTACAAACATGAACAACCACATTGGGCTTTTATGGGGGCACTTCACATCTGAACTCAGGTCTTCATTGTGCTTCAAACACTCTATAGACAGAACTATCTCCCCACCCCTAAAATCTTCTTTTAAAAAGTGTGTGTGTCTGAACCTTATAAAAGAGAAAGTGGGAAGTACACTTGAATGCATTGGCACAGGGAACCACTTCCTAAATATAACCCCAGCAGCACAGACACTGAGAGAAACAATAAATGAGACCTCCTAAAACTGAAAAGTTCTGTAAAACAAAGGACATGGTCAACAAGACAAAATGACAGGCTACAGAATGGGAAAAGATCTTCACTAACCCCACATCAGACAGAGGTCTGATCTCCAAAATATACAAAGAACTCAAGAAATTGGACACCAGCCGGGCGGTGGTGGCGCATGCTTTTAATCCCAGCACTAGGGAGGCAGAGGCAGGCGGATCTCTGTGAGTTCGAGGCCAGCCTGATCTACAAAGGGAGTTCCAGGACAGGCTCCAAAGCTACAGAGAAACCCTGTCTCAAAAAAAAAACCAAGCCGGGCGATGGTGGCGCACGCCTTTAATCCCAGCACTCGGGAGGCAGAGGCAGGCGGATCTCTGTGAGTTCGAGACCAGCCTGGTCTACAGAGCTAGTTCCAGGACAGGCTCCAAAGCCACAGAGAAACCCTGTCTCGAAAAACCCCCCAAAAAAAAAAGAAAGAAAAGAAAAGAAATTGGACACCAAAAGATCACATAATCCAATTAAAAAATGGACTTAAACAGAGAACTCTCAACAGAGGAATCTAAAATGGCTGAAAGACACTTAAGGAAATGTTCAACATCCTTAGTCATCAGAGAAATGCAAATCAAAACAACTCTGAGATTCCATCTTACACCTGAAAGAATGGCCAAGATCAAAAACACTGATGACAACTTATGCTGGAGAGGTTGTGGGGAAAAGGGAACACTTCTGCATTGCTGGTGGGAATGCAAGCTGGTACACCTCTTTGGATGTCAGTGTGGTGATTTCTCAGAAAATTAGGAAACAACCTTCCTTAAGACCCAGTAATACCACTTTTGGGTATATATCCAAAGGATGCTCAATTGTGCCACAAGGACATGTGCTCAACTATGTTCATAGAAGCTTTGTTTGTCATAGTCAGAACCTGGAAACAACATAAATTCCCCTCGATCGAAGAATGGATAAGAAAAATGTGGTAGGGGCTGGAGAGATGGCTCAGCAGTTAAGAGCATTGCCTGCTCTTCCAAAGGTCCTGAGTTCAATTCCCAGCAACCACATGGTGGCTCACAACCATCTGTAATGAGGTCTGGTGCCCTCTTCTGGCCTGTAGGAATACACACAGACAGAATATTGTATACATAATAAATAAATAAATATTTAAAAAAAAAAAGAAAAATGTGGTACATTTACACAATGGTGTACCACACAGCAGAAAAACATAACGACAGCTTGAATTTTGCAGGAAAATGAATGGAACTAGCAAACATTATTTTGAGTGAGGTAACCCAGACAGAAAGACAATTATCACATGTACTCACTCATAGGTGGTTTTTAAACATAAAGCAAAGAAAGCCAGCCTACAAACCACAATCCCAGAGAACTTAGACAACAATGCAGAGACTAAGAGAGACTTACATAGATCTAATCTACACGGGAAGTGGAAAGTAGAAAAAGACGAGATTTCCTGAGTAAATTGGGAGCATGGGGACCTTGGGGGAGGTCTGAAGGGGGGTGGGGAGAGGCAGGGAGGAGAGCAGAGAAAAATGTAGAACTCAATAAATATCAATAAAATAAAATTTTAAAAAAGTGTGTGTGTGCACTCTACCTTATTTCTTTTTTTAAAATATTTATTTATTAATTATGTATACAATATTCTGTCTGTGTGTATGCCTGCAGGCCAGAAGAGGGCACCAGACCTCATTACAGATGGTTGTGAGCCACCATGTGGTTGCTGGGAATTGAACTCAGGATCTTTGGAAGAGCAGGCAATTCTCTTGACCTCTGAGCCATCTCTCCAGCCCTACCTTATTTCTTTTTTTTTTTTATAGAAGTACCTACCTTATTTCTTTAAGACAGAGTCTCTCATTGAACTTGGAGCTAGGCTGATGGCCACTAAGCCTCAGCTATCTTCTCTGACCATCTCCCACAGCAGCACTGGTACACCATGGCCATGTCCAGCTTTGTTTGTGCTTCTGGGTATTTAAATTCTGCTCCTCTCACTTATGCAGCAATTGTTCTTACCTGCTGAGCGGTCTCCCCAGCCCCCTAGAATTCTTTGCAGTAAAGAGGGATCATTCAAGGAGCTTTCTTGGCCTGGAGTTTTGTATGTGTTCCTCCTCCCCTATCTCCTCCCTACTCAGATCCTTCCCCATTCCTTCCGCTGTTCACCCCAGACAACTGCTCTACTGCTGAGCTGTATACATCCCTAGTCTGTCGTCTTCTGAGTTCATGTCCTCCCAGCATGGACCTCCTGACAAGTAAATGTAACAGGATTGGCTTCTCCATAGAGTCTTTTGAGGAATTTGAGAACTTGGCTGGCCTCCACCTGGGACTCAATCTCACACTTGGATAAAACCAAAGAGGCCATTAAACATGTAGCCCTTATCCTCCATAGTTCCAGTTCTGTAGAGCTGCACAATGAGTTCAAGGCCAGCCTGGGAAAAAAGTTCTATTAAAAATGTTATAGTATTACTTGTGCGCGCATGTGTACTTTGTGGAGTTGGTTCTCAGCTAGTTTCATGTGGATCCCGGGGATCAAAACCAGGTCTCTGAGCTTGCACTTATTCCCACTGAACCATTTGCTAGCCCTGAAAGGGTCCATTTTGACCGCATTTAGTCTAAGGTGTAGCCTGGGTGTGTGGCGTGATGGGGATGCCTTGGATTCCATCTCCAACAGAACAAAACCAAACGAAGCTCCAAGAAAAGTGTGTTAGCTACTTTCACATCATGGTCACCAAATGCCTAACGAGAACAATGTGAGGGAGGAGAGGGACTCAGGACGTCACCCCAGGAAAGGTGTGCTGGAGGGAGAGGCACTAAGAGGCCTGGGGAGAGAAGCACAATCAGGCTGTAAACCCCAAGGACTGTCCTAAGCGGCTTGTATCCCCCTCTAGACCCAATGTCTAAATGGTCCCACAATCTCTCAGAACAGCACCACCAGTTAGGAGCCAAGTATTCAAATACATGGCTCTACAGAGGACAGTCCACATCCAGACCATAATCACACGTATGAGATATCCACGGAGACAGCAAGTTGGGGGCTATTTATATAAAAATGCGGACTAAAGACACCGTTTTGGGAGCTGTTGGACTAAAGCTGGTATGTTTCCTTAGTTATTGTGTGTGTGAATGTACATGTTCATGCATGTGCAGAGGTCAGAGAACAGCTGGCTGGAGTTCTCTCCTTCCACCGCATGGTCATTGAACTGAACTAAGGTTGTCAGGTGTGGCAGCAAGCACCTTTACCCTCTGAGCCATCTCGCTGACCCTAAAAATACCTCTAAAGGTGAAAGTGAAAATAATTTTAGACAGGATAGGCTCAAGGAAATGAGTAGTGTGTGTGTGTGTGTGTGTGTGTGTGTACATGTGTGCACAGCTCAACAAACTGAAAACCTCAGAATCACCATCTTTAAAGTCCTTAAACATTCCTGATCCACCTCCCCCCTGCCCACGCCCAACCCCGCTTCCAAACAGGAGCACTTGTTCGCCTGTGGTCTTCTAATTAATCCTGCTGCAGAGTCTCACAAGAGGAAAACATTTTACCGTCATCCATTTAAAAGAGAAACCAAGGCGCTGTCTGCTGTGTCCCTCCAGCAGGTGCCTCCTCTAACTGGAAATTCTGTAACATCTAGAGTCTGGACAGGCACTTCCAGATCTCCCCTGGGGAAGGGAGCCCGTGGCTACTGTCTCCATGGGAAAACCAACTCTGAGGTCAGGTTTTTAGAAACCAACCAGCAACTTACAAGGTAAGGAACTGCCACCAAGTGCTTCGAATCAGAAGCACCCCTACTCCCAGGGGTTGACAGTGTCAGGACAGTTAAGGTCAATAACATCCATGGAGCCACACTAGAGTCTGAACATGCCTCCTCCTTTTGTTTCTTCTATTGAAAATGTGCTCCCAGGGTGATGTTTTAGAACAGTGGTACTCACTGGGCAGTGGTGGCGCACACCTTTAATTTCAGCACTCAGATGGCAGAGGCTTGCGGACCTCTGTGAGTTCAAGGCCAGCCTGGTCTGCAAGAGCTAGTTCCAGGACAGGCTCCAAAGCTCCAAGGGTTTTTCTGAAACCCTGTCTCAAAAAAAAAGAACAGTGGTTCTCAACCTTCCCAATGCTATGACCCTTAATATAGTTCCTCATGTTATGGTGACCTCAATCATAAAGTTATTATTTTTCTTAAGATTTATATTTTTTTATTTTACATGCATTGGTGTTTTACCTGCATGCATGTCTATGTGAAGATGCCAGATTCCCTGGAACTGGAGTCATAGACAATTGTGAGCTGCCATGTGGGTGCTGGGATTTGAACCCAGGTCCTTTGGAAGTGCAGCCAGTGCTCTTAACTGGTGAGGCATCTCTCCAGACCCCATAAAATTATTTTTGTTGCTACTTCATAACTGTAAAAAGCTACTGTTATGAATTTAATGTAAATATCTGATATGCAGGATATCTGATACGTGACCCATGTGAAAGGGTTGAAAGGGTTAATACCCTCCTCCCCCACCTCCCTGCAAAGGTTCGTGACCCATAGCTTGAGAAGCACCATTTTAGAAGGCAAGGGTTTGGGGGCTGTAGATGTAGCTCAGTTTGTAGAGTGCTTGCTTTATATTCAGGAAGCCCTGGTTCACTCTTAAGCACCAATAAACCCCAGGGTGGTGGTGCACACCTGTGTAATCCTAGCACTTGAGAGGTGGAGGCAGGGGTGATCTGATCATGGGAACTGAGTTCATATGAAGACAGTTAGGCCTCACCCTATGTAGCCACTTTCCCCATTGCTGTGACAGAACACATGACAGAAAACGTGGAAGGAGAGATTTATTTGGGCTGACAGTTTGAGCAGTCATAATTTATTGTGGCAGAGAAGGCACAACAGAGTTCACAGTGGTGAGAACATTTCTGCTACTCTTCAGGTGGCCACAGAGCAGGAAACAGAGATGGAGAGGGAGGAGGGAGAACTCGGGTTAGAAACAGGCCAGACTCCAGTGATCCACTTCCTGTAGCCATGCCTCACATCCTGAGGTTCCACAACCTTCCTGAAGCACCACCTCATGGAGACCAAGTGTCCAAACACTTGGGCCCATGGGAGACATTTCATTTTCTTTCTTTTTTCTTTTCTTTTCTCCCCCCCCTCCTCCTCCTTCTTCTTCCTCTCTCTCTCTCTCTCTCTCTCTCTCTCTCTCTCTCTCTCTCTCTCTCTCTTTCTTTTTGGATTTTCGAGACAGAGTTTCTCTGTGTTGCTTTGGAACCAGTCATGGAACTAGCTCTTGTAGACCAGGCTGTCCTTGAACTCACAGAGACCGCCTCTGTCTCCCAAGCACTGGGATTAAAGGTGTGTGCCACCACCATCCAGCTCCAATATTTCATTTCCAACTCATTATACCGTCTACCATGGGAAGGTATAGTACAAAAGTTGTAGGATAAGGTCCTCCTTAGACTCTGAATCTGCTGGCTTCTTGATGTTGGGCTTTCTAGACTCTAGAACTCTGGGAAATGAATTCCTGTTGTTTGTAAATCAGTCGTCCCTACCTGCCCCCAACTCCAGTCTATGACATCATGCTACAGAAGCCCACACAAAGACAAGCTTCTACCGGTGTGTGCGTTTCTCTGTTCCTTTTCTTTACTTGTTTTCTGAGTCAGGGTCTGGCTGCTTTCTCGTTCGTTTTTAAGCAGAGTCTCACTATATATAGCCTGGCTGGAACTAGTTATGTAGACCAGGCTTGTCTCAAATTCACAGAAACACACCTGCCTCTCTCTGTCAAGCTCCAAGCTTATGAACTTGAACCATCACCTAGGCCTTGACAGATGGAGAGCTCATCTTCCCATAGGCTTGATTACCCACCATCACTGCACTGAAAAGTACCGTGACCAGAATGATTATCCTAGTTGAAACTGCCTTTCCTTAGACTTTTCTACAAGTCTCATTATTCGATTAGCGATTATTTGTTGCGGCATGTGTCTCACATAGCCTATTCTCATTTATCTTACTATCAAGTCAGAATGGACATCCAACTCCTTGTTTACAATATGTGTGTGAGTGTGTGTGTGTGTTTGTTTCAGAGGCACAGCTGCACCTGTACAACCACGTAGTGGATTCACAGAGTAGATAGAACTGGATTCTGAGAGAGCCCTGGGGTATTGTTATTGGTCATTACAGAACTGGCTTCGGGTGAGCTATGGTCTCTAGAATCCAAATTCTGCAGGAAAAAAGGGGGGGCATTAATTCCTCTAATTTATAAATTGGTAAGTCACAAAGGGAAGTCCAGAGGCCTGTGACCCGCCTCCAGGCTGACCTTGAACTTTTGGTCCTTCAGCCTCCACCCTCTGAGTCTGAGCCCTGGGAACGCAGGTGAGGGCCACCACACCCAGATTTAGCTTTATTTTTGAGAAAGAGTTTTGTTCTGTAGCCCAGGCAGGACTCAAACTCAATCTGCCTGCCCCTGCATCCTGAGAGCTGGGGTTACAGGCGTACACCTGGTGGCACCCCTTATTTTCAATATGAGAAAACTGAGACCCAAGACTGTAAACGGCTCCCTCTGAGTGACCCAGGTGTCCCCAGCTCCCAAACCCTAGGCACTCCACACCACTGTCCCATGTCACTCGTGTCATGACTGCACACTAACACACAGGGACAGGAATGGATGCAGGCTTATTTATAAACCCTGTGGAGACATAAACCTCTTATCATTTTCAAACTGGGGGTAGAGACAGGAGGAAGTTCAAGATCATCCACGGGGGAGGGGGGGGAGGAGAGACAGACCTTGAGGCCAGCCTGGGTGACATAAAGGCAAAAATAAAATACAACCAACCACCACCACCAAAACCCATCACTTTTTTTGCTTTGTTTTTGTTTTTGTTTTCGAGCAGAGTTTCTCTGTGTAACAGCCCTAGCTGCCCTGGAACTCGCTCTGTAGACCAGGCTGGCCTCAAACTCACAAAGGTCTGCCTGCCTCTGCCTCCCCAGTGCTAGGATTAAAGGACTAAAGGCATGTGCCACCACTGCGTGGCTCCCATCACTTTAAAAAAACAAACAAACAAACAAAACCCACAAGAATTTCTCCTTCCCCTCACCACTTGAAAGCAAAGGGCAAAAAACTAAGCATGGAGACCAAATTAACACAAAAGGAGCATCAGTTAAAAAAAAACTCCAGAACAAGCAGGGGGGGCAGAGGCAGGAGGATCTCTGTGAGTTCAAGGCCAGCCTGGCTTCCACGACAAAGCTAAAGAGAAACCCTGTCTCGAAAAACCAAAACCAAACAAAAAAACAAAAAAACTCATCCAGAACAATAAGGTTTCTGGCTTCTTCTTCTTCTTCTTCTTCTTCTTCTTCTTCTTCTTCTTCTTCTTCTTCTTCTTCTTCTTCTTCTTCTCCTTCTCCTTCTCCTTCTCCTTCTCCTTCTCCTTCTCCTTCTCCTTCTCCTTCTCCTCCTTCTCCTCCTCCTCTTCCTCCTTTCTCCTCCTCCTCTTCCTTCTTCCTCCTCCTCTTCCTTCTTCCTCCTCCTCCTTCCTCCTCCTCCTCATTCTCCTCTTCCTTCTTCCTCCTCCTCCTTCTCAGGAAAGCACCAAATAGTGCATCCAGAGGACCCAGAGGCCCAGAATTCAGAGACTGCAGAATTCCCAGGAGAATTAGGCAGCAGTTTTAGGGGTCACAGAGGGCCAGGAAGTGGAGGCTGAGTGTGTGGCCAAAGCCGTGGGGCTCGTAGAGGTAAAGTCGAAGATAAAGAGTGGATTCCTGTCACCAAACTTGCCCACATGGTTAAGGACCTGAAGATCAAGTCCCTGGAGATCTACCTGTTCTCCCCGCCGTTAAGGAATTGGCGATTATTTACTTCTTCCTGGGCCGGTCCCTAAAGGATGAGGTTCTAAAGGCCATACCAGTGCAGAAGCAGACTAGGGTTGGTCAGCAAACCAGGTTCAAGACTTTTGTCCCTTTTGGGGGCTACAATGGTCACATTGGTCTTGGGGTTAAGTGTTCCAAGGATGGCTACTGCCATCAGAGAGACCATCATCTAAGCTTTCCATTGTTCCTGTGTGGAGAGGCTGGTGTGTGTGTGTGTGTGTGTGTGTGTGTGTGAGAGAGAGAGAGAGAGAGAGAGAGAGAGAGAGAGAGAGAGAGAGAGAGAGAGAGAGAGAACAAGATTGGCAAGCCCTGCTAAAGCAATTTGGAAGAAAATGGCTCCCATAGGGAGTGGCGTGATTAGGAGGTGAGACTTCGTTGGAGTAGATGTGACCTTGCTGGAGGCAGTGCGTCATTGTGAGGGTGGGCTTTGAGGTCTCCTCTGCTCAAGCTTCCCACAGAGTGGACACAGATGGCTTCGGCTGTCTGTGGATAAAGATGGAAAACTCTCAGCACCACGTCAGTCTGCATGCTATCTGCTATGATGATAACCGACTAAACCTCTGAGCTATAAGATAGCCACAACTTAATGTTTTCCTTTACAAGAATTGTTGGGGCTGGAGAGATGGCTCAGAGCTTAAGAGCACTGACTGCTCTTCAGGAGAACCCAGATTCAATTCCCAGCACCCACATGGCTGTTCAAAACTGCCTGTAACTCCAAAATCTGACACCCCCACACAGGCCTATATGCAGGCAAAACACCACTGTACATTAAAAAATAAAAAAAAGAATTGTTGTGGTCATGGTGTCTCTTCACAGCAATAGAAACTCTAATGAAGACACCCACACTGTCCCATGCAAAGTAATAGACCACTGTGGTGCGTCTTAGCCCTGCCCCCAGAGGCACTGGTGTCATATCTGCTCTTGTGTCCAAGAAGGCACTGATGATGGCTGATACTGATATTTATGACTGCTGCACATCAACCAGGGGCTTCACTGACACCCTGAGCAACTTTGCCATCTCTAAGACCTACAGCTATCTGACCCCCAAGCTCTGGAAGGAGACCGTGCTCACCAAGTCTCCTTATCAGGAGTTCACTGACCGTCTTGTGAAAACCTGCACCAGTGTGTCTCTCTGTTCAGGGGACCCAGGCTCCAGTTGTGGCCACTACTTAAGGTTTTTATTTTTTAGTTTTATTTATTTATTATGTATACAGTGTTCTGCCTGCATGTATGCCTGCATGCCAGAAGAGGGTGCCAATGGTGTGAGCCACCATGTGGTTGCTGGGACTTGAACTCAGGACCTCTGGAAGAACAGCCAGTGTTCTTAACCACTGAGCCATCTCTCCAGCCCTCACTTAAGGGTTTTATATAAGAAAAATAAAGTGAATTAAATCTGTTAAAAAATAAAGAAAAATAATATTTCTGCTGTGGTGGATCACAAGTCTCGCCCATTCTCTTCTGGGGCTCTCTTTCTGTGTGTTTAAGGAACCCCTTTGTCCAGATGCAACTTTGTTTCAGTTTTGAGTCAGTCTCGGTTTCACTTTCAAATCACAGTGTAGTAATCTGGTGAAACGTTGAAGAGTAAGGAGAAGGAAGGAAAAACTGGAGGGTGGGGCAGGGCGGGGCGAGTGAGAAATAGCTTGTTCTGAGGACGCCACCAGGGAGTAACTGGCAGTAATTAATAGCAAGTCGCCCAGAGTCACACTCCCAACGTTATAATTAAAGGGCTTCCTCCTCGCTGATTTACTCTCTAGGGCCCCCTGGAGGCACTCACGGAATTCAATTTTTCTGTCTGAAGCTGTTGGCCGTCCATTGGTAGGGACAGGAAGACAAGGTCCTCAGAGAATTGGACATTAACACAAACCCAAAACCCCTGGGCAGCTGGAGTGGGTTCAGTAAGTCGTTGGTCTGTACATCGGAAAGTTCCAGACATATCTAGACTGAATTTTTATAGCCCAGGCCAGGGCTTTTTTCAGGAGAGTGGGTTCTGGAGAGAGCAGGTTCAAGATTAGTGTATGGTAGAAGCCATTTGACAGAGGGCTGCAAACCCTTCCCATGTAATCTGCATGCAACAGACGGATCGTGCGTGAGAAAAGTCTGAGCTACATAAACTCGGGAATACCACGCAGGTTACCTACAAAGGGTGGGAGCCTCATGCCAGAGCTTTTGAGTGGTTGTGTCTTTCCTGTTCTTTCTCCCACTTGCACACCCCCCGACTGCCTTTCTATTTCTTTTTTCTTTTTCTTTTTTTGGTTTTTCGAGACAGGGTTTTTCTGTAGCTTTGGAGCCTGTCCTGGAACTAGCTCTTGTAGACCAGGCTGGCCTCAAACTCACAGAGATCTGCCTGCCTCTGCCTCCCAAGTCCTGGGGTTAAAGGTGTGTGCCACCACCACCCGGCTGCCTTTCTATTTCTTAATAAACTGTTTCTATTTCTATGAAATATTACTAACCATTTATCTGTTATGTACCTGGGACGCAGGAACTTGGGACTTCAGCGGGCACCCCTAGGACTCTGACCCATACCTGAAACATTCTTATATTTTAGTGTGTCAGGAGGGTCTCCTAGGTTAAAGCGCAGTCTGCATGAACCCTGGGGCCAGGCGTGGGATTCTGAATTTCTCCAGAGCCCTGATGCTGCGACTCAGGGCGTTGGGCCCTAAAGTAGGTCACCAGGTAGACTCGCAAGAATTACCGACAGTACTGATGCCTGTGTCTTAGGTTTGGTTTGGTGAGGAAGAAGGAATGTTAGGGTTGGTCAGAGCTCCCAAGAAGATGCTGGGGTGAAGTAGGGTCTGACATGCATTAGCCTGAGGCAGTAGCTCCCCAGTGTTGGAGATAACATTCCTAGGGACTGGACATACAGCTCAGTTGGCAGAGTGATTTCTTCACAGACAGGAAGTCCTGGGCTCTATCTCGGGCACCAAATAAACAGCAGGCATGTAATCCCAGGACTTGGGACGCAGAGGCAAGAGATCAAGGTCATCGTCAAACAAACAGAATCAAGTAGATTAGTAAAAATGGCAGCTAGCCTTGCTCTCCTGAACTGATTCAGGTCTGGGAATGGCTTGAGGGTCTCTATTTCCAAGAGGGTACTGCTGAAGCTGCCAGTCTGGGGTTCACACAGAGTAAAGCGTACCACCCAGAGGGAGCCACTGAGTGTGGCTGCATAACCAGGGGTAATCAGCCGGTGGCCTCTATAAGACTTACTAGCTGTCTGGATTATCACGCCATATGCCTTAGTCCAGGACAGTGGTGCCCCTGTGGAACAGAGAACAGTGGCCTTGTCCCCCGAGGGTGGAAAACAGGCTCTGGGACCTAGAAAGCTATGTCCCCCCACCACATCAGGACCACAGTAGAATACACACCTCCGCATAGGGGCTTAGCTACCTGCTGTGTGTGCAAAGAGTGGAGGAAGTGAGCTGCAATCTACCCTGGCAGCATGAGATGTCCAAGGAAGAGTTCCCTTCTGGGAGCATGTTTCATGTCAGGTCGTGGGGAACTTCGTTATTTTGGAGTGATTTCTCGAATCATGACAATGTTTTCTCCAGTTTTTGTGTCCCTCACAGGAGTTAAAAGGAGGAGGAAGAAGATGAAGAGTCAGAAGAGGAAGAGGGGGAACCGATAAAGATGGGAAGAGGAGAAGTGGACAGGTGTGGTGTTGTGGTCCTATAGCATCATCTGTTCTGGATGCTGAGTGAGCCAGAGCCTTTGGGCTCAGGAGTCAGAGGCCAGCCTGGGCAATAGTGACGCCTGTGTAAAAGGAGAGAGGAAGTGGGAGGGGAAGAGGAACAGGGGAGGGAGAAGAAGAAGAAAGCACTGTGCTATGCATACAACTAAACCTGAATATAGTGCAGAGATGAGGCCCAGCGACCTATAAAAATATCGTTTTTATAAAATTCTATGAAAAATGTATGTGCTTCTGGTTTTGGCAGCATGCTTCTAAAACTGGAACCATTACAGAGATTAGTATAGCTCCCGTGTAAGAATGACATATAAATTCTTAAACCATTCGCATTTTAAAATTTAATCCTTGTTTTAAAAATACTCATTTTTATCTTTCTCTAAGACATTTCCTTTGCTTGCTTATTTTTCATTTCTTTCAGGGACTCCTTCCTGGCCATTAGCCTGATTCTGGAGGCTCTGTTACTCCATAGCTGAAAATAGCCCTCAAGGCTATGGGAAGACACTTACTATCTGTTAAGCACCTACTCTTCGGAGTTAAGGCATAGCAAGATGGCGACCAAGACGGTGGAGCTGCACAAGCTGAAGCTTGCTGAACTAAAGCAAGAATGTCTTGCTCATGGTTTAGAGACCGAGGGAATAAAGCAAGATCTTATCAATCGGCTGCAGGTGTATCTTGAAGAACATGCTGAAGAGGAAGCAAGTGAAGAAGATGTACTGGGAGACGAGACTGAGTAAGAACCAAAGCCCATAGAACTGCCTGTTAAAGAGGAAGAACCTCCGGAAAAAACTGTTGATGTGGCCTCAGAAAAGAAGGTGGTAAAAATTACATCTGGAATACCTCAGACTGAAAGAATGCAGAAGAGGGCTGAACGATTCAACGTACCTGTAAGCTTGGAGAGTAAGAAGGCTGCGCGGGCAGCTAGGTTTGGAATTTCTTCTGTTCCAACAAAAGGTCTGTCATCTGACATTAAACCTATGGTTAACCTGGATAAACTAAAGGAAAGAGCACGGAGATTTGGTTTGAATGTCTCTTCCATCTCTAGAAAGTCTGAGGATGATGAGAAGCTGAAAAAAAAGGAAGGAGAGATTTGGGATTGTGACAAGTTCAGCTGGAACTGGAACCAAAGAGGATACAGAGGCCAAGAAAAGGAAAAGAGCAGAGCGTTTTGGGATTGCATAATGAAAAGTCCATGCTTTCTGCCCCATAGTGGTTTCCATTTCTCAAACTCTTGTTGGTTTTTATACACACACCCTACACACAGTCATGTGCCTCACAGTGAGGAAGTGTGTGCCTTAGATAGGTACATCCTTAAATTCCAGCAGCAGTTTGATTTAACTGCTACTCTGCATTAAGGTTGTTATATTTTTGTTTTTAATTATTAATAAAAAGAGAAAGAAAAAAAGCACCTACTATTCACCAAGGGTCCCACAGACCACTTCCCATTCTCTGAGACCTCATCATTGTAAGTTCTTTGGTCACTACAATCAGGACTGTGTGATGTATCATCCCAGACAGTCACAAGCATTTCTTTTGTGGGGGCCATGAGGATTGATGCTCAGGGCTTTACCATGCTGGGTATATACTGTACCCCTTGAGCTATAACCTTCAGCTCCTGTAAACACATCTTAAAGCTGAATGATCTACTTAGATAAAGAATTGCTACAGAGAAAATGACACACATATTCAGCTGGAGGGCCATTAAGTGGGAAACTTGGGCCATTAAGCCATAGAAACTCTCTGGGTATCTCATGCTGGCCAGCAAACCCCTGCAGAGAGTTGGTTATTTAATTACACCACAAACAGAATTTTTATACTTGTTTCTAAATAGCTTTTTCAGGGCTATTGGGGTCTCAGGCTGAACTGATGTATAGTGAGTCTAATTTTTGCCTGCTGAGGGAGAGCTGTAAATATTGCTTTTTTGTTTTGCTCTCTTCTGTCATGTGTAGACTATAAGCTGCAGGGAAAACAGAACCATGTATTAGGCAAAGGATCATTCTTTTTTTTTTTCCTCTCTAAAACATCAAAGGGGATCAAAGTTGGCATAGTCTTTCCCTCACAGAGCTTCAGGGCCAGGGCAGAAGGGAGGCTACACATCAGCATGCAACACCAGGCTGTATATTCACTTGTCTCCTTTTCTGTGTGTATAACCCCAAGATGCAGAACTGAGAAAAAACCACAAGCCATCAGGTACAACGGAAGTCCAGAGATGATGACGTCAGCTGGGCCACAAAGGATAAGGAGAGGGCGGTGTTGTGTGACTTTTCCTGAGAAGATACAAACTCGTACTCACCCAGACAGGGCACTGAAGACGGACAGAAGAAACGCATCTTCTTTCATAAGAGAGGCCGTGGAAGTCCCCTGTGGGGGGGAGGGGCAGGCCCATGGACACCACAGACCTCGCTAACAGAGTCTCCTCCGCTCTCACAGGAGGGTCTGTGTCCTGCCTCACTGACAGGTGGCCACGCTTCTACTGCTCAGTCCTGACAAAAAGGTTCCTTGTACCTAAGATGTAGGATTAGTGTGCAGGGCAACACTTTTTGAAAGATTTATTTATTGTGTACACAGTGTTCTACCTATGACTCTTCCGTCTTGCCGGCACCAGATCTCAACTATAGATGGCTGTAAGCCACCATGTGGTTGCTGGGAATTGAATTCAGGACCTCTGGAAAAGCAGTCAGTGCTCTAACCTCTGAGCCATCTCTCTAGCCCTAGAGGCAACATTTACCTTGAGTGACTTTAAGGTGTGGCACACACAGGATCAGGTCAGAGAGTTGGACCCTCACATCTGACTTCCTCCAGCAAATTCAGCCAAAGCTCCAAGTATGTGCTCCCATGGCAGCTCATGAGGCAGGAATAGAAGCAATGGGGCCTCTTTAACGAGATCATAGAGAGCTCAGGTCAATTTAGAACACAAAGTGTTCCTCTGTCTCAAAAAAAAAAAGCTTTTAATTAAAAATAAATTTTAAAAAAGGGCCAGCAAGATGGCTCATCCAATAAAGGTACTTGCCATCAAACCTGACAACCTCAATTTGATTCTGGAGACCATGTGGTGGAAGGAGACCAGCACCTCCTGCAAGTGGTCCCAAGCATGCTCATGCATGTGTGGATGCACTCGCACACACATGCACAAATGCACACATATAATTTAAAAACTAGATGCTTGGGCCCCACTAAAGACCACTGAAATCTGAATTCTTTAATCTGGAAGCTCTGTATCTTCTTATTTATTTTTCTGGTGCAAAGTGGACATTTCACATTCAAACTACAGCACTCCATTTCCTGCATAGCGCCTGTGTTCTAGTTCCATTTCCATTGTTGTGACAAAATACAGCTTAGGGGAAAGGGTTTATTTTAGCTCACAGTCCATCACAGCCGGGAAGTCAAGGGTCCAGGATTTAAAACAGCCGGTCACATCACATCCACAGTCGAGAGCAGAGAAACAAGGGCATGCTCAGGCTCCATTCATTTTTTTCCTCTCGTATACAGTCTAGGATGCAAACCAGGGAATGGTGCCACCCACTTTTCTTCCCACATCAATTAAGGCAATCAAAACACCAGACATGGCCATGGGCCAACCTGATCTAGACAACTGAGGCTCTCTCCCCAGGTCATTCTAGGTTATATCAGGCTGGCAAGACCATCTATAATCCCAGCCTTGGCTTCCATTTTTGGATGACCCTCCCCTGTGCCTCTCAAACCTTGATCCCTCCCCAGGAAAGGTCGAGACCACTCCCACAGGCTATTTAAACTGCTCCCCAGAAAATAAGCACCTGGTTTTCCCTTTTCCTCTCTGGTGGTTGCGTTGGCAGCTTCTTGTTTTCCTCGGGGCCACCCTGAAGCGCAGGTGTCTAATTAAACCTGGGTATCTCTTAATTTGGTCTGATTTGGCTTGATTGGGATTATTTTGCGTCCGTGGATTGACTCGGTTAGGAAAGATTCCTAACATCTTGGAGATCTCACGGAGGGGTTGTTTTCTTCGCCAGGCTAAAATGGGCTCCCAGCCAGGCTAGATCGGTTTTGTCTTGCTGAGTCCCTTTTTCTTGCCTATGCTGCTAGGGTTTTGGGGGACCCATTTGTGTTTACTTTTGTCGATTTTCAGGCTTTTGTGGAAGACAAGGTCTGTGACAAAAGGCTGACCCACGTGCCGAAAGCTGAGACTTTCGCTGAGGTGAATTTTGTTTATACAGGGATGCCTGACATTCAATTTTCACAGCCCTATTCGGCTGATGCACTGTAATAGACTTGAGCCACATGATTGGACACAGACTTTTAAAATGGGTGCTTACAACTTGAAGCCAGATCCGTTATCTCCCTTGGGCTGCCTCTTACAAAAATCTTTATAAATTAGGACTGTCTCATACAATCTGTCCCAAGAGGCTAATTTCTCTACGCACTAAGATTTTGCCTCAATACGATCTTGACAATGGGACGTGATGGCCACCAGAGCGAAGCCTCGAGTTTACTGTCCTCTGAGTCCTAGAAAATTTTTGTCACCACGAGGACAAATGGACAGATCTCTCATATGTCCACGGTTTTGGGGGCACTGTGCTCTTGTCCCTCCCTCAGTAGCCAGTGTCTTGTAGCACCGATTTTGGTCGCTAGGATCACAGCGCCTCCAATTTCTGGGCCATCTGGGAATTGGGATCCAGATAGTTCAGCCTTAACCATGCAGCCAGAGGCACTGGTCCCTCCCCCACTCCCTTGAACCCTCACTACCCAACCCCCTTCAGTGGAGCTAAGTCCATAGTCCTCTCCTTACCCACCCTCACCTGCTCCCTTCCTTGCCAAACCAGAAGTTCAAGGTCAACTTTCCTTACCCACCTTCCTGCCCTGCACTGCATCTCCCTACCTTGAACCCCCTCTAAGCACCCCTCCCAACCCTCTCTCTCCTCCCATACCAGATCCCACCATAACCCTGCCCTTCTCTGCCCTCTCCTGGAAGTAGCGGGAGCCGATGGCTTTATTAAAGTCCTGTTCCCTTTCCTCTTCCAGATCTCTCTCAGATAGAAAAGCACCTAGCTTCCTTTTCTGCTAATCCTACTGTTTGTATTAAAGAGTTTTGCTACCTGTCCCAGGCCTTCGATCTAACCTGGCATGACTTCTATGTCATCCAAGCTTCTACTCTCACTCCTGAGGAGTGAAGTAGAATTCAGTCAGTCAGCAGCGAGACAATATGCAGACCAGACTCATCTGATAGACAGAACAGTCCCTGTGGAGGAAGAGGCTGTGCCGGCCACAGAACCACACTGGGACTACCAACCTGGCCAAAGCAGCTGACAGCCATGGTTCGTTGCCTCCTTCAGGCAATGGTCTCAGAAAAAGTAGTTAATTTTGACAAACTTCGAGAGATCACAAAGCTAGCTGACAAAAACCCAGCCATCCTTTTTAAATTGATTACAAGAAACCATGGTCCAATATATCAGGCTGGACTCAGCCTCCCCAGCGGGAGCCACGGTCCTGGCTACCCATTTTATTTCTCAGTCACCACCAGATATTAGAAAGAAGTTAAAAAAGGCTGAGGAGGGTCCCCAAACTCCTATACAGGAATTGTTGAAAATGGCCTTTAATGTTTTTAATGCCTGGGAAGAAACAGCAGTCTTCCTGCTGAAACAGGCAGTAATGCTCCAGGCTCAAGCCTTACCAGCTGCCTTAAGGCTACCAGGACTCACAGAAGGGGGACAAGGAAAGTCAGCCACAAGGCTCCATCCTGCTGGAGCCCAGCCTAAGTCAACCTCGCTGACAGGCTCCTTCAAATGTGGTCTAAATGGCCATTTGGTACAATATTGCCCTGGGCCTCCTACGAGGCTATGCCCTACCTGCCAGCAACCTGGACACTGGAAATCACAATGCCCCCATGTGGACTCGTCCTCTATGCCATGCCGTGGAGGTCCAGCCTCACCAACACTGGCAAGTGAGACTGTGCCAGCCTTCGAACTTCTCGGCCTTGTAGAGGATTGATGCAGCCCAGACTTGGTGATTTCCATAACCCTCTCTGAGCCTTGGGTAACGCTGCAGGTAGCAGGTAAGTTCATTACTTTTCTTTTGGACACAGGAGCTACCTATTCTGTTTTAATATCTCACCCGGGCCTTATGTTTCCCTCACCAATTTCAGTTATGAGGATAGACGGGACCCGTTCCTTCCCACTTAAAACTCTGCCACTGCCCTGCATTCTTGCAGGGCAATTTTTCTCTCATTCTTTCCTGGTGATACCCACTTGCCCTGCACCTCTACTGGGTCAAGATATTCTCAGCTGCTTCAGGGCCACGCTCACTTCAGCCCCCACACACTCTCCTGAGGCACACTTTCTTCTTAATTTAACAGCCTCACAGGTTCCTACCCCAGGCTGTTCTGTCCCTATACTCCCTTACCCAGTAGAGCCCCGAGTCTGGGACACTTCTAGCCTGTGATTGCTACTCACCACCAGCCAGTGCTAGTTCGCCTTAAAGATCCTTCGTCCTTCCCTTCCAGACCCCAGTTTCCCGTGTCTAAAACCCACAGCCTTAAGCCTATTATCACAATCTCCTATCTCAAGGACTTCTGATTCCTGTTGACTCACCCTGCAACACTCCAATTCTTCCTGTGCTTGCGTGTGTACATAAGCCCTCTGGCGCTTAGCGCCTACTTCAAGACCTCTTCCTCATAAATGAGGCAGTCCTTCCAGTTCACCTTCTGGTTAACAACCCTCACAATCTCCTGTCTAACGTCCCTCCTACCACCTTTTACTTTACTGTTCTGGACCTAAAAGAAGCCTTCTTTACTGTCCCTTTACCCCCTGACTCATACTTCCTCTTTGCCTTCACCTGGGAGGACCCTGACTCCCAGTCCTCCAGACAGCTTACGTGGACTATTCTCCCTCAGGGTTTTCAGAACACCTCCCATTTCTTGGCCAAGCTCTTGTCTCGAGATCTCTCAAACTTTGACCCAGGTTCTAGCACGCTCCTTCAGTATGTCGATGACCTCCTTCTTTGCAGTCCTACATTGTCTTTGTCCCAACAGGCCACCTCTGCGCTCCTGAACTCCCTCGGATCCCTGGGATATCGAGTCTTACCACCCAAGGCTCAGCTGTGCTCTCTTATAGGGGTATATCTGGCTGTTCAATTTAGGCTGGGGTCTAAGACTCTAAGATCCTCACTTCTGACAGGATCCAGGCCCTGCAGGATTTACAGCCTCCAACTTCAGGGGCTCAAATCCTCTCATTTTTGAACCTGCTAGGGTTCCTTCGCCATTGGTCTTAGGTTTAGGTTGCCCCAAATCCTGCAGCTCTCCTTCCTGCTCCCTCCCTGTCTGGAACCTCCTCTCACTCTTGCCCAGAGGCTGTAGAAGCTTTAACCTCATCTAGGCTGGGTTGTCTAGTCCATTCACTTACAGATCCCCAACTCACCCTGCTTGTTGATGGACATTCCCTTATAGATAAATTAGGAAACCTCATGGCAACGTATGCAGTGGTCACTTCCACTAACACAGTTGAAGTGACGGGCCTGCCAAAGGGAACCAAATTAATTGCTTTGACTAGGGTACTCCAAATAGCCAAGGGCCAACATGCTATACTGACTCTAAATATGCCTTCTTAATAGCCCATACTTATTCTGCACTCTGGAAGGAAAGGGGCTTCCTTACTGCGAAGGGCACTCCCATAGTTAACTGAGCGCTTATAGTCAATCTTTTGGAGGCTCTCCAGCTCCCTGAAGAAGTAGCCATTATTCACTGTTGGGAACACTAGTCCTCCAAAGACCTAGTGGCCTTAGGCAATGCCGAGGCTGACTCAGTGGCCCGGGGCCTGGCCTCTAGCTCCTCTGATTCCACAGAACATATTTTGTTCTTAACTCTCTCCTATCAGCCCTGTTACCAACCAAAAGAGAGGAACGAGCTTATAAAAAGGGAGGGCCACAAAAACAAAGGACGGATGGTTCTATTTAAATAAGCATCTCATCCTTCCTCAAGACCAGGCATTGCCAATCATTTCAGACATCCACCAGACCTTACACATAGGCCCCAAAGCTTTGCTCCGCTTCTTGGAGCCCGTCTTTGACCCCACCCATCTCCAAGATCGTATTTCACAGGCTCACTCCTCCTGCCAGATGTGTGCCCAGGCCAATTCACAGGGGGATCTCCACATATGTCAGTCTCTACACCAGCTTTGTGAACACCAACTGGGTGAAGATTAGCAGGCTGATTTCACCCATATGCCTACTCATAAAAAACTCCATTATCTCCTAACACTTGTGGACACTTTTACAGGATGGATAGAAGCGTTCTTGGCCTCTAGGGAAAGGCAGATATGGTGGCTCAGCTACTTCTGGACCACATCATTCCTTGGTTTGGCGTCCTGCGAACCATTCAGATGGACAATGGACCAGCCTTCACTTCCAGGGTCATGGAGTTCATGTCAGAAGCTCTCAACATCTCCTGGAAATTCCATACCCCCTACCATCCACAATCCTTGGGAAAGGTGGAGAGGGCCAATGGACTCATCAAACAACAGCTAACCAAGCTCTCCATTGAACTCAGGTTATCTTGGCCCTCCCTTCTCCCCATTGCCCTCACTCGCCTCAGGGCCACCCCATGTTCCCCTATGGGTCTGAACCCTTTTGAGCTGCTTTATGGCAGGCCCTTTCTCCTTAACCATCACCTCCCAGTCAAAACTCCTCCACTGGTGGGGTACCTACCCTACCTCTCCCGTTTAAGGTCCCTTCACCATTCATATGCTGATAGTTGTCTCCCTGCCCCCACACCAGTGGACCCTAATGCCCCTAAACCTGCCCCGCTCTCCCCAGGGGACAGAGTACTCCTCAAACAGCCAACTCCTAGGTCTCTTGAACCTCGATGGACAGGACCTCACACAGTAATCCTCACCACCCCCTTGGCTGCCAAGCTCCTAGGACACCCATGTTGGTACCATCTCTCCAGGCTCAAGGCACCTACTCAGGACACTAGATCTGTCCAGCAGTTAGGACCTTCCACTCTCTGGTTTTCCAGAATGCCACATTGAAGGGCCTACCTGCTCCTCAGCCTGGCACACTCCTCTCTGGTGATACAAACAAGACGGGTAATAACAATATTTTTTCTCCTAGTTCTGCCTTCTTATCCCCTTCAAGAAACAGATACCTGGCATCTCCAGGATGACAGTAAACAGGATGCCTCTCCAGCCACACCTCTCGCTGAGTGTGAACCCACCAACACCCAGCTCTCCCCTCCCCCAAATCGCCCCATGCCCGCAGGAAGTAGCCAGGCTTGAGTTGATGCCCCTTTTTCCAAAGAGAGCTTAAATGTTGGCCATAAGTACACCTCAGCTTCCTGTCACCCCTTATACAAACAGTCTGGAATGTAATCCCCGCCTCAGCCTCCATCTTTGGAGACCCCTCCCCTGTGCCCCTCAAATCTTGGCCCCTCCCCAAGAAGGGTCAAGGTAGCCCACCAAACCTTGAACCTCTTCCCAGGAAAGGTTAAGACCACTCCCACAGGCTATTTAAACTGCTCCCCAGAAAATAAACACGTGGTTTTCCCTTTTCCTCTCCAGTGGCGTTGATGGCTTCCCATTCCCGTTGGGGTCACCAGGGAGTGCAGGTGTTTAATTAAACCTGAATATCTTTTAATTTGGTTTGATTTGGCTTGATTGGGATAATTTTGCGTCAGCGGAGTGGCTCGGTTAGGAAATATTCCTAACACACCACCGCCTTGCACATGGCAAGTGTGTAGACAGTTGCTGTAGAATAATCCTTTTGTAAGCTGGGAAGTGTGTTGCTCTCATTGGTTTAATAAAGAGCCGACTGGCCAATAGTTAGGCAGGAAGAGGTTGGGCAGGACAGTGAGACTGAGGGAATGCTAGGAATTCCCTAGGAATGCTAGGAATGAGGGAGGGAGGGAGGGAGGCTAAATCCCCAGCCAGACACAGGGAGCAGGACGTGTAGATGACTAGGTAATAAGACCTGAGCCACGTGGCAGCACGTAAATTAATAAATATGGGTTAATTTAACTTGTAAGAGCTAGTTAGTAAAAAGCCTAAGCTATGTGCCAAGCGTTTATAATTAATAACAAGTCTCTGTGTTGTTTATTAGGGAGCCAGTGGTCCTGACAAAAAAAAACCCGCCTCCAGACAGTAATTATTGATTTCTGTTCACATTGTCCATGGTGCTATCAGGAGACTGACTGATCCTCTAAGAGATGGGATCTACAGGGAAGAAGTTGGGTGGCGTCAGTGTGGTCCTACTACCTTGTCCCTGGTCTGGATTCTCAAGCCTGCAGCACACCTTGTTCTTGTCCCAGCCAGGTCTCTCCCTAGCATGACTGATTCCCCATTTCTACCTGGGCATCCACAGGCCCCTGGCACTCTGAATATCCCTGGCCGACTAGACAACTTCTCCTTCCTTCCCACAGCTCCTTCTCTGGTTTCCAGTCTCAGATCCTCTCAGTGGCCAGGCTGGAACCCGGAGATCACCCCACCTTCTCCTTCCCCCTCTCCTCCACCTCTGATGAGCCTGTAAGTCCTGTCTGGCCTACCTGCATGGTGTCTGTGGAATCCACCCCTTCCCACCCCTTTCCTGGGTCAGGCTTTTATTGCCATGCTTGCAGCAAGATCACCAGGGCTATGCCAGCTGCTTTCAGTACAGCCTTCTCCTGAGCAACCAGGGAACATCTGATTTCTCCAAACAACCTTCTTCTGACCAGAAGAGCCTTGCCCCTTCCAACAGCATTTGCCATTCTTTGAGCTAGAACAGGAATCTGACAGAGACTTTCTAGAGCCCCTTGGGGTCTTGGTCCTTGCCTACCTTTCCTATGTCACTTCTGGATACAGTTTTACCCAGAGTGAGGTGACTTGTGGCTCTCAGGACTCGCCAACACTCCCAATTGTGCTGGGCATTCTCTCTCTCAGGCACAGTTAATTCCTTCCATTGCTTCTATGGCAGAAGCCCTGCTGACTCCAGCTTTAGCATAGCTCTGTTTCATAGGTGAGGTAAGCACCGTGCTGAGCCATGATCTCCTGAAGCTGACGGTTCCTGGTTCATCTTAACAGGGTGAAGTTTCATTATAGGTATGGATTAATTGATTGATCAATCAATGATTGATTAATCTTGTGGTCCTGAGAATCAAAACCAGGGCCTCACACAAACAGGCAAGCATACATTCCTAGCCCAGGGGATTTTCTTTTTATTATCATTAAAAATATTTATTGATTTTGATTTTGTGTATATGAATGTTTTGCCTGCATGTATATCTGTACACCACTGTGTGCTTTGCACCTATAGAGGCCAGAAGCAGGCATCAGAGACCCTGGAACTGGAGTTACAGATAACTGTGAGCTGTCATGTGGGTGCTGGCAAGTTGAACTTGGTTCCTCAAGAGAAGCAAGTACTCTTAACCACGGAGCCATCTTTCCATCCCTCATTATTATTATTTTTAAGACAAGGTCTCTGTCCTAGGCTTGTCTTGAACTGTGTATGTAGCCAAGGATGATTCTCTTGCCTTTATCTCCCAAGTGCAGGGATCACAAGTATGCTCCACCATACCTAGTTTATGTGGTGCTGGTGATTGCACTGAGCCGTCTCTCCAGACCCTAAATGTTTGCTTTATAATAGTTTCTGTGGTCATGGTGTCTCTTCACAGTAATGAAAACCCTAGCTAAGACAGAAGCTTTGACCTCCAGCTCTCTGACTCAAGCATTCCTGAGTAGCTGGGACTACGGGTGTATGCCAAATAACCTAAAAAAGATTCTTACCAGAGCTGGAGAGATGGCTCAGTGGTTAAGAGCACTTGCTGCTCTTGCAGAGGACTCCAGTTCATTCCCAGTACCCACATGGTGGCTCACAACCATCTGTAACTCATTTCAGGGTTTGACGGCCTCTTCTGCCTCCCCAGGTACCACATGAAAGAGATGAGGATACATACATATAGGCAGAACTCTCACATACATATAATAGTAAATCTAAAAAAGTTTTAAATTAAAAAAAATGACTATTAGGCTGGTGGTGGTGGCACACTCCTTTAATCCCAGCTCTTGGGATGCATCTCTGAGTTCGAGGCCAGCCTGGTCCACAGCACTAATTCCAGGACAGCCAGGCTACACAGAAAAACCTTATCTTTTTTTCTTTTAAAATCTTTTAACCTCTTATTTATTCTTTGACAATTTCACACATGTATACAATGTTTCTGGATTATCTCTGCCCCAATCACTCTCTATTCTTCCCACCTATGCCCTTAACACCACCCTTCCCGCCTTTATAGCCTTAATTTTTAAGAATTTTATAACCCATTGAATCCAATTAAAGGTACTGGAAGATTGAGCAGATCTGTTGGCTTGATCTTACACCATAAGGTAACATAACTATGCAGATAACCATAACTGCTGTGAGTTCATGGTTATAATGCCCAAGGCATGTTCATAACACAGCATTTCATAATATTTTTTTTAGATTATGCAATGATTTTTTTAAGTTCCAAATTATTTTCTTTTTTATTTTATCGATTTTTCTTGTCCTCTACATTTTTCTCTGTCCCCCCCCCCCCCGCCTCTCCTCTCCCCTTTAACCCTCTCCCAAGGTCCCCATGCTCCCAATTTACTCAGGAGATCCTGTCTTTTTCTACTTCCCATGTAGATTAGATCTATGTATGTCTCTCTTAGGGTCCTCATTGTTGTCTAGGTTCTTTGGGATTGTGGTTTGTAGGCTGGTTTTCTTTGTTTTATGTTTAAAAGCCACTTATGAGTACATATGATAATTGTCTTTTTGGGTGTGGGTTACTTCACTCAATGATGTTTTCTAGCTCTATCTATTTGCCTGCTAAATTCAAGATGCCATTAATTTTTTCTGCTGTGTAGTACTGCAATGTGTAAATGTACCACATTTTCCTTATCCATTCTTCGATCGAGGGGCATTTAGGTTGTTTCTAGGTTCTGGCTATGACAAACAAAGCTGCTATGAACATAGTTGAGCACATGTCCTTGTGGCGTGATTGAGCATCCTTTGGAAATATACCTAAAAGTTGTATTACCGGGTCTTAAGGAAGGTTGGAGAAACCTTATCTTGAAAAAAAAAAGACTATTATTTAAAAATAGGTGTATTTTTTTTTTTTGAAATGGGGTCTCACTGTATAGACCAGCCTGGCTTCTAAGAGCCACTTGCCTCTGCCTCCCAAGTGTGGTGATTAATGGTAGGTACCTGGCACTATATGCAACTTTTATTTTAAATAAAATAATGTGGACCACCACAATCAGCAAAGAACAGGTTCTTTTCCACAAGTGGCTGAGAAATGATGCTTTTGTCTAACTGCCAGAAATCCTTCTGTAGCCTATCAAGAGGTTATGGAGGGCTTGAGATAACGATGCTGTTTTAGGACATTTATAGAATGAGACTGCACCTATCATAAAACACTTACAGACCCAGACTACATTGGCATTATTTTGGAATTTATGATTCCATGCTTATTTTAGAACCTACACTTTTTAAAATGACATTTGAAAAAATTTTAAACATTTTTTGCCTTGAAACATATTTTTACTTATATGTATGTGTGCCACTCGAGTGTGGGTGTGTCCGATACCCTGGAGCTAGAGGTAATGTGGGTGCTGGGAACTGAACTCAGGTCCTCTGGAAGAGCAGCAAGCACTCCTGCCTGCCAAACACTCCCACCAGCTCTGTGTTTGTATTTTGAATTAGGGTCTAGCTGAGTGGCTTCTTGTCTCAGCTTCCAAAATATTGACATTACAGGCATTTGCCACCATGTCCAACCCATAATGGATTAGTTAATGTATCAACTAATCAATTAATTTATTTAATGATAAGGTCTTTGTCTCCTCTGACCTCAAATTATGTAGTAGTTGAGGATGATCCTGAAGACAGGATGATCCTCCTGCCCCTACCTCCTGAGTGCTGGGATTTCAAGCACAGATTATTAAGCTTGGTGTATGTGGTGCTGGGGACCTAGGGATGCGACCCAGGGCTTGGTGCATGCTGAGCAAGCACTCTCCTGCCTGAGTTCAGTGCCCAGCTATGAACTGTATGTATGTATGTATGTATGTATGTATGTATGTATGTATGTGTGTGTATTTTTGAGACAGGGTTTCTCTGTGTAGCTCAGGCTGTCCTGGAACTCGCTCTATAGATCAGGCTGGCCTTGAACTCAGAGGTCTGTCTGGCTCTGCTTCACAAGAACTGTGATTAAAGGTAGGTCCAAGATGGTGTCGTCGGTGTTCGGGTCTCGGGTGTCGGGGCTGCAGGGCCGGGCCCTCCCACGGGTGGGGCGGCCCATGTCGAGTGGCGCCCATGGCGAGGAGGGTTCAGCACGGGGAGCACGAGAGACCCGAGTTCGTCGCCTACCCTCATCTCCGCATCAGGACCAAGCCCTTCCCCTGGAGAGATGGTAACCATACCCTCTTCCACAACCCTCATGTGAACCCACTTCCGACTGGCTATGAAGATGAGTAAAGAGAACCTGGACCTTCCCCCAGGCAGCAAGGGACCACAGCACTGGTTTGGACCATTACTTTGTGGACCATGAAAGCGCATGGGGCGCTAAGCTCATCTTTCCTTTTATCCTACGGTGACCATTACACTGATCTTCCATCCCTTTGCTTACAAGAGGAGATGGCCCTAAATAAATAACTTAAAGTTACCTTGTTCATGAAAAAAAAAAAGAACTGTGATTAAAGACATGCGCCACCACACCTGGCCCAGCTATGAATTTTTAACTAGCGTTCAGAGAGCGATTTCATAAGAACAGCAGCAAGTTTCCAGGAAAATGAAACAGAAGCCCAGGGACTTCCCGCAGAGGTCCGCCCCCTTCTGAATCCCTGCAGTGTGGCAAAACCGTCTCTAGTCCATTGCTGTCACTCGCTGAAGTTCGTGGGGTGTATCTCTTGGTCTGTGCATCCTGTGGGTTTCGTAGATGAACGCTCTCCTGCGTCTAGCGTTATGCTTTGTGACGCACGGTCTCACGACCCTTTAAAAGGTGCCTGTGCTTTTCAGTTCATCTTCCTGCCCATCTTGGGGTTTAGTTTTTGTTTCTGTTTTGAATCCCACAAGGAAAAATGCCAGGGAGGGATCAGACCATCTTATTGCCTTATTATAAACCTTCCAGACTTCCGTAAAGCTTAGAGAGGACCAACGTAGGGCTGGTGAGATGTCTCGGAAGTGGAGTACACCGACGACTGCCTACAGCCATCTGTAACTGAAGTTCCAAGGGATCCATCGCCCCCTTCTGGTCTCCATGGGTACTGTGTGTACGTGACGTACAGGCATACATCCAGGCAAAACACAGAAGACATAAAATAATATTATCAAAAAAGGACTGACATAAAGATCACCGGTAGACCTTCCATTAGAGCCAGCAGTTGTCGGCTGGGGATGTAGCTCGGTGACAGAGCACGTACCCAGTGTGAGACCCTGTTCAATCCCCAGCCCAGGGGAGTCCCAGGTAGCACAGGCTGACCTTGGATTCACTCCGTAGTATTGGCTGACCTACACTTCCTTACCCTCAGGGCTCCACCTTCCAAGTGCTGGGATTGGAAGTGTGTGCCACCAAGGCTAGTTTGTGTGGTGCTAAGGATAGAACCTGGGACTTTGTGCACATAAGCAAGCACTCTGCCAACTGAACTACATTCTCAGCCAAGACCTACCGATCTTGAGGCTAGGCAGATAGCTAACATTTGCCACTTTCACTCCCTACGATTTGTTTATTTTACTTTATTCATTTCTCAGAATCTTGTAACTGGAGGTTCCTCTCCTGCCCATCAGTTCCCGAATAACCACTCTGAGGTTTAATATTAATTACAAACTGTTTGGTCTCTTAGCTGAGTCTTATTATTAACTAGCTCTTACAACTTAAATTAACCACTTCTATTAGGCTATATTTTACCATGAGGCTCCGGCTTGTTACCTCACTCTCTGGTGGCTGCTGGTGTCTCCTCGCCTCCATCTTTTCTTCCTCCTTTATCTTTGCTTGGATTTCCTGCATGGCTCTATTCTGCCTGGCTATTGGCCAAATCAGCTTCTTTATTAACCAATGGTAATAAGACATTTGCAGCATACAGAGGGGCATCCTACATTAGACTCTTTTGAAAATAAGCTATAGACATTGTGGACACATGATTTTTTTTTTTTTGGTTTTTTTCAAGACAGGGTTTCTCTGTGGTTTTGGAGCCTGTCCTGGAACTAGCTCTTGTAGACCAGGCTGGTCTCGAACACACAGAGATCCGCCTGCCTCTGCCTCCCGAGTGCTGGGATTAAAGGCGTGCGCCACCACCGCCCGGCCTGGACACATGATTTGTAAATACTTGGCAAGCACCCTGGAGTAATGCCTACCTCAGAAATAGTCTCCAGATCACAGCTGCAACCACCTCAAGAGTTGATGAAGGACTCCACACTCTAACGTCCAGTCCACAGTCAAACATCCTTAGTTGCCTCAATAATTTTTAAAAATGTATTTATTTTTATTTTAAGTACATTGGTGTTTTGCCTGCATGCATATCTAGTTACAGACAGTTGTGAACTGCCATGTGAGTGCTGGGAATTGAACCCAGGTCTTCTGGAAGAGCATCCAGTTTTTTTTTTTTAACCACTAAGCCATCTCTCCAGCCCTCTCATTTTCTTTCTTCTCTGTCTTTGTCTTTTTTCTCTCTCTCTGTGACACTGGCTGTCTTCATCTATTGTTGTCCACCGTTTGTTTGCTTGTTTGTTTGAGACAGGAGCTCTCTCTGAATCCGGAACTCACCAATTAGCCAGACTAGCTGGCCCGAGAACCCTTGGGATCTCAGCATTGGGAGCTCAGCACTGGGATCCCAGGTACAGCGGTAACACACAGCTTTTCATGTGTGTGCTGGGGAATCTGAACTCAGGTTCTCATGGCTGCTATCAAGCATTCTGGCTCCCTGAGTAGTCTCCCCCAACCCCACTCCCCAGACACACACACACACACACACACTCTCTCTCTCTCTTCTTGGGATCTCAGCATTGGGATCCCAGGTACAGCGGGAACTCAGATTCTCATGGGTGCTATCAAGCATTCTGGCTGAGTAGTCTCCCATTCCCCAGACTCTCTCTCTCTCTCTTTTTAAAAGAGAGTCCTACTGTCCTGTCCTAGTTGAGCTTGAACACCGGCTCCCACACTCCCAAGTCTGAGGTACCCGAGGCCTCTTGTATGCTAGGCAAGTGTTCTACCACTGTATCTCATTGTAGTCCAGTCAGTCATTGACTTCAAAAAATTTGTGTCAAGCCAGGTGGTGGTAGCACATGCCTTCAATCCCAGCACTCAGGAGGCAGAGGCAGAGGCAGGTGGATCTCTGTGAGTTCGAGACCAGCTTGGTCTACAAGAGTTAGTTCCAGGCAGGAAAGGTTCCAAAGCTACAGTGAAAACCCTGTCTCAAAAAAACAAACAAAAAAATTGTGTCAAGTCTATAGTAACACAGATGTAACCGTTTTTGCCATTGTAAAAGTACAGTTTGGTGGCAATGGATGTACATCATGTACAATTGTGGCTCCCTCCCCTTCCTTCCTGCAGAACTAAAACTCCAACCTCCTGGAGGAGTGGAAGAACATTGACTCCCTCCCGCCCCCACACACACACAGATAGGTCTTAGTATGCAGCCCTGGCTGGCCTTAGATTCACAGAGATCTACCTGCCTCTGCCTCCTAAGTGCTGGGATTAAACGATAGCTCTGTACTTTGATTTTTCTGCCAAGGTGCTGAAGTTGACAGTTTCCAGGATGTTCTGATTCACTTTAAGATCTAGTCTCAATTCCAGCCACAAAGCTAGTTTATTAACCAGCACCATGGATGTCTCAGGTGACCAAAAGCTGTGCAAAAGGAAGTCAGATGAAGTCCAGTGGTGAAACCCAGTACATTTTGCAAAGGTCAGAGTCTTAGCGGGTGTGCTGGTTTGGAAGAAAATGGCTCCCATAGTGAGGGACACTATTGGGAGGTGTGGCCTTGATGGAATAGGTGTGGCCTTGTTGAAGGAAGAGTCTCGCTGGTGGGTTTTGAGATCGCCTGTGCTGGGGGGGGGGAGGGGGAGCGGGGAATAAACAAAAGCATGAAGTCTGTCCCTGTGTCTGACTGTGACAACTCAAACTAGAGACAGGATTTAAGGGTTTGAGAATAGAAGCCAAACCAGTGGTACTGCACACCTTTGTCCCAGCTCCTGGGAGGCAGAGGCAGGTGAGTCTCCTGAAGCCAGCCTGACCTACAGAGTTCCAGGACAGCCAGGGCTACACAGAGAAATCCTGCCTCAAAAAATAAAAACCAAAACAAACGAAAGTTTGAAAATGGAGAAGTAGGGAAGTGGGCTAGCAAGATGGCTCAGCAGGTGGAGGTGCTGTTGGCAAGTCTGGTGCCCCGAGTCTGGTTTTCAGGACCCATAAGGTTGAAGGAGAGAACCAATTCACACAGGATGTCCTCTGACATCCAGCGCCCCTCCACACACTGCCATCCCCCACCACACATTTAAATAAATGTTAAAGAAATAAAGAAAAAAGATTTGCTTAAAAATATAGACCATAAATTCACCCAGAAAAAGTCAGAGCAGCCTCTGTTGTGCCCAGCATACCTGCAGACTGCATATGTCCCCCCTGCATAGATAATAGGCTCATGACCTGCACAGGGCCTCTTGGCCAGTGCTGGAGCTTCTGCGGACCACACTGATGAGAACTTGGCTTTCCATACATCTCCTCAGACCCTTGTGATGTGTTAGCTTTTATCCACTGGTTAATCTCCAGTGTGCATCCACCGGGATGTCTACTCGTAAGGACTGGCTCTTGTCATCATGACTGAGGCGGAAAATGTACAACACAGAGGCTTGGGGACATTCACGGTATCCTGCAGTCTTACCATCTTACAGCTCTGTCAGAAGAGTTCTGTCAGCAAGGAAAACCCTCTATGAAGCTGTCCGTCTCCATCACTCCCCCACCCCCCACCCCCACTTAGCCCCAGGAAACCACGAATGGAGCCTTTGTTTCTGTGGGTGCCTCTTCTGGACGTTTCTCACAAATGACAGATACGAGGAGTGACCTTTCATGGCTACTCTCTTCCCTGTAGCATCTTGTTCAGGCTTATTCATGCTGCAGCACATATCAGCACGTTGTTCTTTCTGCAGCGAAGTAATATTGCCTGTCTTAGTTTTGTGTCCTGCAGCTCTGATAAAGAACTCCTACAACAGTACCTTAAAGGAGAAAGGTTCCGGGTTACAGCTGGTCAGCCATGGGAGAGGGGGAATAAAGGCGGCTGGAGCCTGAAGTAGCCGGTTCATTATATCCACAGCCAAGAGCAGAAAGCAAGGAATTAGCGCGTGCACACACACACACACACACACACACACACACACACACACACACACGCTCAGCACTTTAAACAGTCCAGGATCCTTGTTCAGGGGATGGCCCCGCCCACAATGAAGATAATCCACTCACATCAATGAACTTAATCAGACATTCTCAGAGATATCAAGTTGACACTTCGGACTGTCCCACTCCCTCATGGACAGAACTCATGCTTTTGTTTATTCGTTTCATTCTTTTTTTTTCCCCCTCGAGACAGTGTTTCTCCGTTTAGCCCTGGCTGTCACGGAATTCGTTCTGTAGACCAGGCTGGCTTCGAACTCACAGAACTCATCCGGCCTTCTGAGTCCAGCCTATTCCCGTTTCATTCTTTGGCGGACCTTTGAGTTGATCCTACTCTTTCTTGGGGATTGTGAACAGCATAGATTTTGCATAGGCTTTTGTTTTGTTTCTTGGCCCCGTCCACTGCACCTCCCGCCCCCACACAGTGGCTGGAAGGCACAGGCCAAGGATGAAGGAAGTGTTCTATCCCCTTCCTTCCCAAAGCCTTGCACAGGGGTGCAGAGAGGCTGCAGTCGAGGAAAGCAAGAAGGGTGGGTGGGTGGAACACAAACGGGCTGTTTTCTACCTTTTGTACTTGTAGTACCGAGTAGTGGTGGCTGGAGAGAGATGTGTTTCTGCCCAAGTCTGCGGAAGGAGGTTAGCTATCATCACACAAAATGACATATTAAGATGTTGGGAGATGCGGTGTCAATAAAGCGAGGTGGGAAAGGCAGTATCCATCTACTAGCATGAGCTCCCAAGAGAAGGTCATTAAAATTCAATTGTTTTCTCACATTAAATTGCTGAAGTTAGGAGGAACCTATTTTAAATAAAGAGAAAGAAAATAGAGCTGGGGGTAATTTCATTTTAATTGTTGATACAATTCAGAATAAATTAAATTGCAATTAAGTTTGTTTACTTATGAGGAGATGGAGTGTGGACGCTCCGTAGGGGCCTCTTCGAGCCTTTTGAAAATAAGAGCGCTTTGTTTTCTGGATGGTTCTCTGGGGAGCGCCCGAGTGCTTCCAGACTTCAGCTGCTTCGGCGCGCCCTCTAGTGGCCACATGTGAAGGTCCGGCAATTGCTCTCTTGCAGGAGTGCTCTGGAACCGGGTGACTTCGGAAAGAGATCTGCAAACTAAGCCCACAAAGCTCGTTCACACACACCTTTTTATTTTATTTTATTTTATTTTATTTTATTTTATTTCGAGACAGGATCTCTCTTTGTAGCCTAGACTTGTCTTGAACTCATGATTTTTCCTGGAGCTGGGGATGTAGCTGAGGTTTTAGAGTGCTTGCCCGGCAAGCACAAAGCCCGCATTTGCATCCTGGCCACCCCTCCTGTAGGGGCGCGCACCTATCATTCCATTACTCAAGAAGTGAAGTCAGGAGGTCAGCGTATAGAACCCTCAGATATACAGAAACTTCGAGGCCGCTTGGATAAAGAAAAAGGGGAGGGCTGTCGTCTTGCCTCAGCCTCTGAGTACTAGAACTACTGAGCCACCAGTCTCTTTGGTCGAACTGAAATTCTGCCTCAGCAACGGCACTCTCGGGGAGAAAAAAGGGATACCTAGATAAACTGTTCTGTTTTTAAAATTTCAAAAAGAGACACATGTTGCTACTTGTGCTGTCTGCTGTCTCAGGCAGTCCAGGCTAGCCTCAAACTCACTGTGTAGCCGAGTCTGTCCCAGAGCTCCTGGTCTTACTGCCTCCTGATTCCTGGAGTAGCAGGCGGGTTGTCACCATCTGCACCCTGTTGTTTAATTTATTACTTTATTATTTATTTATAATAGAACTTTTTATTACATTTATTTATTCATTTTGTGTGAGCAGGCTGGGGATATAGTTCCACGGTGAGGTACTTGACTAGCATGCATGAATGTAGTGTCTTGAGACACATGGACCCTACAGGCTACTGTGTCTGAGCATTTGCTCCCCAGTTTGGCACTATTTGGGGGAGATTATGGAGCCTTTAAGGCAGAACCTTGATGGAGGAGGTATGTCACTGGGGAGGGGGGCAGGCTTTGAGGATTTAGAGCCTAACACTGCTTCCTGCTCTCTCTTTCTCTCTCTTCTTGTGTGTGGACCAAATTTGATCAATCAGCTTCCTGCTCCTGGCACACACCATGCCTTCCACACTGCCATGGACTCTCTCAGTAAGCTGTTAAGCTGCCTTTGGTGATGGTATTTTGTCATTATTACGATGAGACCCTAGGTTCTATCTCCAGCACTGTGACACCATCTCCCCAACCCCCTAAAAACCAAACTAACTCATGTTTTTGTGAGGGTGAGGGAGGTGTGTGCCATGGCGCACGGGTGGAGGTCGGAGGAGGCTTGGGAGAGTGTGTTACGTCCTTCTTCCTTCTGGCTTTCCTAGAACTCCCTCTGTATGTTAAAGGGATGCACCACTACTACTCTCTACCTCATGAGTCCCAGGAATCAAACCGAGGTGGTCAGGCTTGGCAACAAGGCTCTACAGTGAAGCCAGCTTGGCCCTCCGCCCTTAAACCCATACTCGGAGTCACATTTGCACACCTTCAGGCTCTTACGGTTTTTCCCTTTGGTCCTGAGGACTGAGGCCAGGGCCTGGCGCAGGCTGAACACACACTTTGGGCCTGAGCTACACCAGTCCCGCTCCAGCGTCTTTATGTAGCCTGTGCTGGACAGCATCTTGGGTCACATCCAGACTCACTTCCTATTTCCAACAGCTGTGTCCATTTTGCCTTTCATTAACCAGTCCCTCTCCATGGCCACTTACGTGACAACCTCCTTTCTTCACGTCATAGCAGTGAAGCAATGTGACCCTTAGCCCCATTGTCTGTGTGCATCTGTGGGCCTGCTCCTGGCAGCAGAAGGGACACATTTTGTTGAAGGGATGAAGCTGAAAAAGCAGTCACAGACAAGTTAGTCGCCCTTCCTTCCTGTCTCCCGCCCCCATACTCACCGAGTAACCCACCTGGTTACTGGGCTGGAGCAGAGGTTAGAGAGATCCGTCAGCTGTGGGCCCCAAGTGAGGGAACCTGTAGTGTGTTCCAGTCAATGAACCCTTTAGTAAATGAACACTGGGCAAGCAAGGGCCGCAAGTGTCCTGTTGGAGCACAGGCAAACAGGAGTCCCCACAGGAGCCGTAAGGACAGCATCTGGGAGGAGGCAACCCTGCTAGAATGGGAGGGCCAGCCACTGTGCGGGACCAGGGGCAACTGTGAGGGGGCAACGGGGGGGGGGGGTGGAGAGGCCAGGTGACTCAGACTTGGTTATTCCAGGAAGTTTTACTTTGTGAGTCTTGTTCTTGAGAGTGAGATCTGAGAATCCTGTCTGCACCCTCAGGAAGTGGGTGTCTTTCTTTATCAATGAAGCTCTGAGAACTTACCCCACCAGATGTTTCTTCTCTGGAGGTAATCCTTGGGTCCTACGGTTACATGTGTATGTGTTGTGAATGTGTTTGTGTGTGTGGTGTGTGTGCACATGAGTGTGGTGCGCAGTGTGTATGTGGTGTGAGTGCTAAGTATGTGGTGTATGCATGTGTGGTGTATATATGTGTGTGCTGTGAGCGTGTATGTGTGATGTGTGTATGTGGCGTAAGTGTGGTGTGAGTGTGTGGTATACGTGTGTGTGTAGAGTATGTGTGTGTTGTTTGTGTGGTGTACGTGTGTGTGGTATATGTGTTTGCAGTGTGAGTGTGTGGTGTCTGTGTGTGTGTGGTGTGTGTGCATGGTCTGTGTATGAGGTGTGAGGGTATGGTGTGTGTGTGCATGTGGCGTGTGTGTGTGGTGTGAGTGTGTAGTATATATGTGTGCCTGGTGTGTGTATGTGGTGTGTATGGTGTATATGTGGTTTGAGTGTGTGTGTGTGTGTTGTGTGTCATCAGGCACCCTGGGCTGTTTCAGATTCTCTGCTGCTGGTAGTTGTAGTTGTATTATTTCATATGAGACGGTCTCTTTTCTTTCTGGACTGGAGGTGGCGCCCGGAGATCTGTGTATGCCAGACAAGCCCTGGACCACTAAGCTGTGTCCCACGCAAAAAGGCGTACTGTAAACGAATTGTCTTATTACCAGGTACTGGAGTTTATTTAGCCATTCCCAAGGGAGTCTTTTTTTTTGGGGGGGGGGGCAGTTTCCAAAAGCACTCGAGTGACAGAGCTTTTGTATTAGGAAAAGAATGCAAAATAAGATTGCCACTGGGCAGTGGTGGTGCCTGCCTTTTATTCCAGCACTTGGGAGATGGATCTCTGTGAGTTCAAGGTCAGCCTGGTCTACAAAGCTAGTTCCAGGACAGCTAGGGCTGTTACACAGAAAAACCTTGTCTCAAAAAAACCAAAAACAAATAATAATAATAATATAATAATAATTGACAAGGAGGTGTTGGTGTGAGCCTGTGGCTCTAGTTTCTATGGAGACAAGAGGATTATTTGAGCCCAGGAGATTGAGACCAGTCTCATTTATTTTCTTCCTTCCTTCCTTTTTTCTTTTTATTTTCTTTCTTTCTTGCATTTTTTTTTTGAGACAGGTTTTCTCTGTGTAGCCTTGGCTGTCCTGGAACTCACTCTGTAGACCAGGCTGACCTCAAACTCAGAGACTCCCAAGTGTTGGGATTAAAGATGTGCACCACCATGACTGATTTGTTTTCTTTCTTAGAAAAGATTTATCTTTATTGTTTTCAATTATGTGTATACATATGTGTGGGAATGTGTGTGAGTTCAGGTACCCCTGGGGGCCAGAGGCATTGGGTTTCCCTAGAGATGGAGTTGCAGGTGATTGTGGACCACCTGCAGTGGGTGCTGGAAACTGGATTCTGGTCTTCTGTAAAAGCAATACACTCTGGGTCACGAAGCCATCTCTCCAGCCCCTCCAAATATCTCTAAGTTATATCTGGTGTGTTGAATTTGGACATGATTAAAGCCGAAACCATGTCATGATTAGGGTTAGCATCATTAATGAGTCAATAAAGCTACAATTAAGGCTGGACATGAGGTGTTTGTCCAACATCTTGCCATTGTAGTTGAGACAGGAGGATCAAGAATTTGAAGCCAAGAAATTGTCTCAAAATTGTCCTAACAACTCTGTCTTCATGGTCTTGTAGGTCATCAAGGGGCTGCATTCGATCAACTGTAATTTGTCAAATAAAATCCTACATCTCAGGCGAGTTAGTTGGCTTGGTTGGTGAAAAATGCCACCATGTAATCCTGAAGACCCAAGTTCAATTCCCTGAACCCACCAAAAAAAAAAAAAAAATGGAAGGAGAGAACTGGTTTCATATTGTCCTCTGACCTTTACATGTGTGCCATAGTGTGTGCACGTGCACACACACATTTAAAAATGCACACACACACATACACGCACACACGCACACAAACACGCACACACACACGCACACACACACGGACATACCACACATGCATGCACACACACACGCACACACACACGCACACACACACGCACACACACACGGACATACCACACATGCATGCACACACACACACACACGCACACACACACGCACACACACACGCATGCACACACACACACACACACATACCACACATGCACGCACACACATACACACACGCGCACACACACACGCACACACACATTTAAAAATGCACACACACACACAAACACGCACACACACGCACACACACACGGACATACCACACATGCACACACACACGCACACACACACGCGCACACACATGCACACACACACATTTAAAAATAGCTACATCCTTCCCAAGAGTAGCTGAAGGCCAGCCAAGCAGGTTGATTTGGGAGTGCTTTGGCTAAGGCATGAGGTAACCTTTATTACTAAGTGTCAGAGAGTAATTTCATATTTTCACTGTGCATGGAAGTAACAGAGACGTGGTGACACACGTGACCGTGCTCCAGGAAAATGTCACTTACTACGTCAGGAGTGGGATACAGGGCTGTGAGCCCAGCACCAAAGGGGAACCCAGAAGGGTGAGAGTTCCTGGACAAGCTGGGCTATACTGTGACACTCTGTCAGAAAAATTAAGGAAGGGATGGGGCAAGCAACAGAACTTTCACAAAAATTGAAAAACATAAATTTGGCTTGTAGCCATAGTTGGTTAACCCCATTTGGCTCAATGTGTAGTAAGTGTCTCATGGCTGTTTTCAAATGGCAATTTCAAAATAAGTTCTTTATTTATGGTTTCACACAGTGCAGAATGTGGAAATCAGGGAGTTTTTTAATGGTCAGTCACTCAAAGTACAGTCTTATTTTCCAGCGTGGATTCTATATTTAATGCATGTTTGTTGAAGAAATGAATAGCCAGGCATGGCAGCTCATATTTCTAATTATCGGAAGAGAGGGAGGGTAGGAGGATGTTAAATTCAAGGACAGTATAAACTACTACCACAAACAAACAAATAAACACCCCCCCAACCAATTAAACAGTAACCCTCTCCGCCTAAACCAAGCACCAACATGGCATAGATATTCCCACGTTTCCCAGCAGGTGGCGCAAGAGGCTAATTCACGGCAAAGAACTCCCGAAGCATCTGATCACTGGTGGGTTTACCTTCTGAAATGTTGCTTTTACAAACAACCCCACAAGTTTGTGCAATGACTTATGTTGACAGCATATTAAAAATATCCCGGGGGGGAAGCGATTTGTCTTATTCTTGACTAGCATTCCTGAAGCGCAGGTTTGTAATCTCAGCAATCAGGAGGTGAGCAGGGGCATCAGAAGGTCAAACTGCTCAGAAGGTTCTGAGCTGCAAAGTGAGTTCAAGGCCAGCCTGGAATATGACAGCCTGTCTCAAAATCAAAAGGACAACTTATCAAAAAGTGGAAACATAGCTGGCGGTGGCAGCGCACGCCTTTAATCCCCCCCCCCCCCCCCCCCCCCCCCCCCCCCCGCTCCCGCACTCAGGAAGCAGAGGCAGGTGGATCTCCGTGAGTTTGAGGCCAGCCTGATCTACAGAGTGAGTTCCAGGACAGACAGAGATACACAGAGAAACCATCTCGAAAAGTGGAAATGGGTAAATGAATAATTCTCTTCTTCCGATGATCTTTTGAAGATTACATCGGAGGTACTGTTTACTGTTGTAGATTTGTGGGCTCAGTTCTTCAGGAGAACGGGCCAGTTCACAGAGATGGCTTCCAATGCGACCTCTAGGCACAAGAGTGTCCCCTAGAGGAGAAATGGAGAAGTGAGGTTTCTTACTCCGCACTGACTACACAGGGGTTCAGACTATGAAAATCAAGCTGGGCGTGGCCAGTACGTGCAGGCCCAATTACTCTGGATCTCTTGAACCTGGAGGTTGAGTACCGCTTCAGGGTGATACACTGAGACTCCATCTCAGAAAGAAACAAAAAACAAAAAAACCCAAAACAGTGGTAATGTTTATGTTATATGCTTTTGCCAAAGTAAGTTAAAAATAATTTCCAAAAATGTATTACCTTACAGGTCTTGAGGTCAGAAGTCCAAATAGGTCTCACATGCTAAAATTCCTATTGGCAGAGATGTGTTCTCTTAGTAGGTTCCAGGGGTGTGGTGGTTTCTACCTGTTTTTACTGGCGGTAGAATGCGAGTCTTAGAACCGAGTGGCTGAGGCCCCCCTTTTCCTGGTGTTGGTCAGTCATGGGCTGGTCCTGAACTCTAGGGGCTGCGTCCGTGTCTCTCCCTCATTTTTCAAGACAACAATGTCAGGTGGTCTTTCTTTTGTGCCAGAGGGTGACTGGCAGGAGCTGGTTCTCTCCTTCCACCATGTGGGTCTTGAGGTTTGAACTCAGGTCCTCAGGCTCTGCAGCAAGCTCCTTTCCCTGCTG
This sequence comes from Microtus pennsylvanicus, assembly GCF_037038515.1. NCBI lineage: Eukaryota > Metazoa > Chordata > Mammalia > Rodentia > Cricetidae > Microtus > Microtus pennsylvanicus. The sequence goes on from NC_134583.1 coordinate 59,370,580, forward strand.
AGCCCTTTCTATGGCCCCCATGGGGGTATTTCTTTGGTCTCTTCCTTTACCTACCTCTTTCTAAAAATTTTTTTTTCTTTTTTTAAGTTTTGAGACAAGGTCTTGCTAGGGAGCCTTTACTGGCCTAAAACTCTCCATCCTCCTGTATCAGCTAAAAAGGCTGGGTATGACAGCATTCTACTGCAGTTCCAGTGCGGGGTTGCAGAGACAGGAGGATCTCTGTTTTGCTGGCCAGACTGTCTCAAAGGCAAGATGCGCAAGTCTGGAGCTCTTGATTCAACCCCTGGCACCATGTAAAGATGGAAGGGGAGAACCGACGCCACAAAATTGTCCTCTGATCTTCAAATGTCTACAGTACATGGACAGGCACACACACACACACACACACACACACACACACACGAGGGCAGACATGGTGCACACACCTTTAATCCCAGAACTTGGGAGGCAGAGGCAAGAGGATCTTTTGTGAGTTCGACACCACCTTGGTCTACAGAGTGAGTTCTAGACCAGCTATGGTTGTAGAGTGAGACCTTGTCTCAAAGCAAACAAAACCAAACCCCCCCCTCCCCAAAATAAAGTAGAGAAGCAACTGATGAACGTACCCAGTGTTGACTTCTATCCTTGGTACATAAGCACATGTGTGCACCGGCACCTGACTCACAAGTGCACACAAGCGTGAAAATGTACAGACGTGAGAAACAAACGTGTAGAGCTACTAAGATTGAAATACTCATTACAGCAGACTAACCTAGTTCACTTTGACTTATAGAACTTGTAACAGCAAAAATAGGGAAATTACCATGTTTCGAAAACAGCCAATGAGTGTAGCTCACAACATAGCTCAGAATGAGCATGCGTTTAAGCCCAGCGCAGGACTAAGAGTTGCTAGGCAAGCACTCTGTGGATCGAGCCAAGCCCAGGCCACACCCAGGTCCAATTTTCACGTCTTGAGTGGAGACTTTGCTCTAGACTGACGGTTTTCATCTGTCAGCTAGACTGAATTATGGAAATCGGCTTTGCCCTTGGGTGGAGTTGACAAGTTACAGGCCAACTCTGGAGCCGACACAAAGACAAGTTAGGCAGGGGATGGGGACTGAACACGGCCATGGGGACGGCTTGCCCAGCACATTGTCTGAGCCCTTCAGGAGCACGGAGTGTAATTAGGAATGCAAGCAACGGATATGGGGAACTGATGAAGGTGTAGGCTGGCTGCCCCCTGGCACCCCCGCTGCCCCTTATGGCTCTCCTTTAGTTACTTCCATAAAGAATTTTCTTTTGGTAGCGAGCACCTGCTTTTGAGCTATAGTCCCAGCCCTTGTCATGTTGTCTATGAACCTTCAGCTGTGGCTCTGGCTTGGTGTGGGGTAGGTATTCAGTAAGCACGATTCAGAAAAAGCCTATTTTTGATAATAGTTATCAAAAGTATTTATTTAAAAATGATCACACAGTAAGACTGACCTTTTTGGAATGCATATCTAAGAATTTTAATACACATAGTGATTTATTTTTTAAAAAATATTTATTTATTTATCATGTATACAATATTCTGTCTGTGTGTATGCCTGCAGACCAGAAGAGGGCACCAGACCCCATCACAGATGGTTGTGAGCCACCATGTGGTTGCTGGGAATTGAACTCAGAACCTCTAGAAGAGTAGGCAATGCTCTTAACCTCTGAGGCATCTCTCCAGCCCCATAGAGATTTCTTTCATCAGCCTGAGAATAAGAACGGTTTCATTGCCTGCCCCCAACTTCATTTTAGTCCCTTCATAACTACATCTACTCCCTTCCTCAGTTCCCTGCAAGCACTTAGAGAGTCAACGTAACCATGTCATAGAGGGGCCATCAAGGCGGCTCAGTGGGTAAAGGTGCCTGCCACCAACCCTGACAACCGGAGTTTAATCCTGAACCCTAAATGGTGGAAGGAGAGAACTGACTCTTAAAATTTGACTTCTGACCTCCATAGCGTTCCAGCATGCATGTAATAAATGGATGTAGTAAGAAGACGGTGAATGCTGCCAAGACGGAGGGCGTAGGTTGGTGAACCGTAGGTTGGTGGACCTGCCCATCCGGCGTGCTGTATGCCTTGGCTTCAACCCCACAACACCACGAAACGGAAAGAACCACTCAGCTCCTTTTTGTTGCTGAGTAGCACTTAGTACCTTTAAAAAGTGTTTTTGAGTACCTACTGTGTGCTGGGCAATGCACCCCGTCCTAGAGTATAACTAAGGACGGCCAGTCTTGATGGACGGATGGAGAAGATGCGTCACATGTGTGCGCATGAGCAGACTGTTATTCAACCAAAGAGAAGGAAATGATGTTGTCTGCAGTAAAATGGAGACTATGTCTCAAAAACAAACAAATAAAAAAAAAAACAAAAGAAAAGAAAGAAAGCAGGAAGAGCAATATTTGAGGGTGGGAGAATCAGTAGGCTGGGAAGGACCAAAAGGGACCGAGAGCCACATAATTTTAATACACGCTCACGTGGGAAAAGGAGGAAATATACAAACCCACTATTTTGTACAAATATTGCAAGTAAATATTTTTAGATGAAAAAGAGGGTTGTGAAGATGGCTCAGAGAGTAAAGGGGCTTGCTGCCAAGCCTGACGACCTGGATTTGATTCCTGGGACCTACCTGGTAGAAGGAGGGAATGGACCCCAGCGAGTTGTTCTGATGAGCGCTGTGGCAGACATGCGCTCCCATGCCCGCTAAGCAAATAATCATAAACAAGAGGAGCAGACATGAGGTGCAGGCGCCGATGGTGGGTTTGTGCACCTTGATCCTAAGGTCCCCAGAGTTCCCGGAGCTCTGAGCTACTCAAGGTGTGGCTCATGGGCCAAGAGGGCCTGCCTTCCCCAGACTCCCTTAGAAGTGCAGCCTCTAGGCTTCACCCAAACCCACAGAGTCACAACCGCTGAGATGCCATCTCCAGGGAAATTCTGTGCAGTTTTGAGCTGCCAGCTCCATCCTGCCCTCTACGGCCCTGCCCTGGACCCATTCTATCCTTGCAGGAACTCATTCACTGTCTGGGTTCTCCCTCTGCCTCCTTGGTCAGCCCTTTCCAGCAGTAAGTAGCTCAAATTGTTTGCAGTTTTTCTTAGTCTAAATGAAAATTTGCTTTATTTAAGTCCCCACTCCACGGGGCTAGTTCTGACTTTCAGCTTAGTCCAAAATATACCAGCTTCTTCGATCCCATAATCCCTCCTTGGCTATTTACAGAGCTGGTGCCCTGTCTCCAGGCTGCACGCTCCCCGCGGCTACAGCCGTTCTTCATATTCATGTTTACCCTCTTTGCATATTTTCATTTGTTCCCATTATATCTAGAATCCCAACTCAACCCACCTAAAGAAAAAAATAAAGTTAAAAAAGTAGATTGTGGGGCTGGAGAAATGGCTCAGTGCTTAGGAGCACTGGCTGCTTCTCTAGAAGACCCAGGTTCAATTCCCAACACCTACATGGCAGCACACAACTGTCTGTAACTTCAGTTCTAGGGGATCCATGGCACCAGGCACACATGTGGTGCATATATATGCATGTAGTCAAAGTACCCATACACGGAAAATAAACACATCTTTAAAAAATACATAGAGACTATGTGGTTGGAGAGGTGGCTTGGTGGTTCAGAGCACTTGGCGATCTAGTGTGAGGACCTGAGCTTGGGCCCCTGCAGCCGAGCTGGGCAGCTCACAAATATTTGTAACTCCAGCTACAAGGGATCAGACTTCTTTTTTATGACCCTTATGGTACATTCACATACATGTGCATATGTACTCACGTAAACAACAAAAACAAATTTAAAAAATAGAGGCTAAAGAGGGTTCGTTGGAATTGTACTTCTGATTGTAAGATATAAATGATGGAAAGGCAATCTTGTATATATATGTGTGTGTGTGTGTGTGTGTGTGTACGTACATGCGTGTGTTTGTGCATGTGTATATGCAGGCTCACGCATCTGCCCTTGTGTGTGGAGGCTGAAGGGGATCTAAGGCATCCTTCTCAGTTGTTTACCTTCTTATTTTCTCTTTTTCTTTGCAAAACCCTTAAAAAGTTATTATTTAGAGTAGTGTGTGTGTGTGGTGTGTGTGCACACATGTGTGCATGCATGAGTGTGTGTGTGTGCACATGCATGTGTGTGAAGCTGTGAGCATGCCATGGGGCATGCATGGAAGTCTGAGGACATCTTTTCAGGAGTCAGTTCTCTCCAGTCTCCTAGTTTTTGAGGCACGCTCTCTCTCCCCTTTTCCCTGGAGGAGTGGTAGGGCTGAGGTCACAGTCCTGAGTCACAAAATCCAGTTCTCTCGTGTGGGATCAAACTGAGGTTACCAGGGCTGAGAGGCAAGCGCTCTTACCCACCGAACTGTCCTCTTCGCCAGCAGCCTGCGCCCTCACCTTATTTTTATTTATTTCTTTATTTTGAGAGAGAGAGTCGCACTGAACCTAGAGCTGACTGTCTAAAATGGGTTGCAGTGATGTTCAGGGCGCCTCTAGTCTTTGCCTTCTCAGCATGGGGGTTATAGGCTCTGTGATAACCCAACCTTATACATGGGTGCTGGGGATCGAACTCAAGTCCCATGCTTATGTGTGAAGTATTTGACAGCTCAGCGTCTCCCCGCTCCTAGGGCACACGGGATGGCATTTGTGGCATCTGCAGCTCTGGAGGGCCTAGGATTGAGGCCGTGCTTGCTGTACTGGTAAAAATGATTGATGGCCTTTGGGCGCCCAGGGAGCTCCAGGGTGGGGCTGAACAGTGGGGATAGGAGGAAGAACTGAGCTACAACTTTTACAAAGTTTTAGTGTTATTATTTTGAGACAGAGTATTGCTATACAGCTAGCTTGCTGCCTAGAAACTGCTACCTCTCCTGCCTCTGCTTCTGGATCCTTCATCCTCTGCAGAGAGGGGAGGGGCTGGAGACTTTGTTCAATCACTAGTGGCCAGCAGTTGAAGCCGGCATGCCTGGTAATGGACCCTCCTAAATGGTGGGGCTTGGAGAACTCTTGGAAGTGCTAAGAGGATGGTATAGCCAGAGGGGTCAGGGTGACTGATTCAGTGACAACCCTGTCCCTCCACATTCCTCTCTAGGGCTCTCCAGTAGGCTGTTCCCGAATGACATCCTTGATAACCACAGTAACACCAACAAGATAGCATCAGAATCCTATGCACAGCGCTGTTCCCAAGTCAGAAGGGGAAAGAAGGACCCTAGCAGAGCCTGAAGGAAGTGTGGGTATTCCGAAGATGGCCTTGATCTCAAGATTTTTCTGCCTCTACCTCCTGAGGGCTGGATTTATAGATAAGCTACGTCTACCAAGTACTTCTGCAAGAGCTCCCTTCCAGAAGGAAAGTTGAAATTTACTGAGCTCACTAATGCCAATGATCCCAAAGCAGGATAAAAATCGATGGGGCACAGCTGGGGCCTTGGCTTTCTCCAAGGGAAAGGTGGGAAAGAGGAACCGCGACTCTGTAAAACACCAGACAAACACCCGGGCAAGCGCAGCCATGCATGGGCCTGCTACTTAGGAGGCCTTTAACTTTTTAAAGTTTAAGCAACACTGAAGTAACTCCGTGCAGGTCCCAGACTCTCTGCTTTTCACTCTGAACAGAAGCCATGTCAAAGCACCTCTAAGCCATATGAGCTCGGGCTACGACTTCTGCAGCCACGTGGGCCGGTCCGGGGCCGGCAGCACACTGGCCCCGCCCCCTTGAACCATCACTCAGTCATCTTGTCAATGGTGAGATGGACAGAGGGCACTTGTGTTTTAGCTGTGGCGGCCACCTTCTAGACACCTGGGCTCTGGGGTCCTCAGTTCCAAGAGTCACGCATCGGCTCCTAACTAGACGAGAGGGAGTGGTCCACATGAGAGAAGTTTGTTCCCCCAAAGCCTTCATGTTGGACTTTCTGGGTGCTGATTTGGAAATGTCAAGGGTTGCCATGTGTCCCGATCCTGATATTTTGGAGGAAGGCATCTAACCTTATTACATAAACTAATGAAAAGCAATGGAAAGAGACTGAGTTTCCGTAGTGCACTCTGCAGACAGCAATAGACACACAGAGACAGAAGGACCTCCTGTGGAAAGTTTTATTACTTATTACTTACTACTTATTTTTGAAGTTTTGGACGCAAAGTCTTCTATAGCCCAGGCTGGCCTTGAACTCACTCTATTGCTGAGGTTGACTTTGTATGTCTGCTGCTTCTGCCTCCAGCTCCTGAATGCTGGGTTATAGGCGTGGGCCACCTTGCTTAAACTGTCCTGGGCTTGGGGGTAGAACCTAGGGCTTTGTACGTGCTAGACACATATGTACAGACTGAGTTGCACCTCGGCCCCTCAAAGATTTACTTTTAATTGAATTTAATTTGTGTCAAAAGCAGTGAACATGAAAATTGTTCTCTCTGCACACAGTGCATTTTCCTCCTCTTCATTTTATTTGGCGTTGTTTACAGACCACAGAGAAATCACTTAAAAAACAGTCTAGCTGGGAATTGCAGCAGTTGAGAGGCTGGGGCAGAAGGACTGTGAGTTTGCAATCAGTCTAGACTACATAGTGCGATCCTGTCTAAGGGAAGGACAAGAGAAATGGAGCCATGTGCTTTCCAGAGGTCCTGCCAAGGCTGCCGACACAGGCTGCCTGTCCACAGGCACTCTCTTGGTGATTGCCTAGGACCTGAACGAGCAAAGGTCTCCCCAGAGCTCCGTGGTGGCACACCATCACAGGATGGTGGCATGTTCCTAACCCAGGGTGCAGTTCTACCTTCTCAAGTTCCTCCGTGGCCGGTGATGTCGACTGAATAAATTCATGTTACCAAACCCGTGTCTCAGAGCACTGGCTGCTCTTGCAGACTTGGGGTCGGTTCCCAGCACCCATATGGTGGTTCACCCATCTGTAACTCCAGTTCCAGGGATCCGACCCCCTCTTCTGGCCTCCTCAGGCACTGCATGAATGTGACGTACATATACGTAAGCAGGTAAATGCATAAATACATATAATAAATACATCGTTAAGAAAACCATACCATTAAACTCACAGATCATCAGCATCTGTCTTGAAGAGTCTAGAACAACAGGAAGAATCAAAGGGTGAGTAGAACAGTCTTTTGGGGTAGAATACACCCAATGAAAATGTTACCATTTCACGTGAAATATCACTGAATCGAACAACATGGAAGGTTAACTTGATGTGGATTTTACCTTGATAGTAAGAAAAAGAGCCTTAAAAACTTACTATTTAGGGGCTGAAAGACATCTTAGCAGTGAAGAGAACAGTGGCTCATGTGGAGAACTTGGGTTGGGTTCCTAGCATCCATGTGGTATCTCACAGCTGTTTGTATCGCTAGTTCCATGCGATCTAGTTCCCTCTTCTGGCCTCTGTGGGTACCAGGCACACACATGGTACACAGACATACATGCAGGCAAAACATGAATACAGATAAAATTTTTAAAAATTAAAACCATTTTAAAGAAAATTTTACCATTAATCTTTTTTTAAAAAATTTACTATTTTAGCCATTAAAGCGTACAGTTGAGGAAATAACATTCACAGTGAGGCCTGGTGGTGCAGGCCTATAATCCTAGCTATTTGGGAGTTGAGGCAGGGACTACAGGTCAAAGCTGGGCATGAACGATTTAGTGAAACTCTCTCGGCATAAAAAGTAAAAGAAGGCCAGTGATGGCTCAGTGGATCGAAGCACTTGCCACCAAGCTGAGTTCAGACTCAGGGTCTGAACAGTGGGAGGAGAGAACTGATCTCAAGACGTGTGCTGTGCCTAAGCACCCCTCTAAGTAAAGTGATTTGGGGAGAGGGTAAAAAGACGGCTGGGGATGTCGCTCTGTGGTAGCGATGTTGCTCTGTGGTAGCGCTCTTACCTGCATGCTTGTGGCCCTACGTTCCATTTGCAGTACCACAAAAGCCATCAGCAAGCACAAAGCCAATTATGTTTATAATGTTCACCTCTATCAAAAGCCAGAATGTCTTGTCACCTTTGAGGAAGCCTCATGCCCACTCAGAAGTGACCCCCTGCCCTCCACTATCCTCGGTCCCTGGCCACCACTGGTCTTTATGTGGCTTTGCTTATTCAGGCCATGTTGCCAGAATGGGGGATATTTCACACGGGGGTTAGTTTGCAGTTTAGGGAAGAGGCTCATTTCTATTCTCAAGGTTCATCCAGTGCACCACACATCCCAGTTCTTCTGTGTGACTATCAGGGTCTGAAGCTGAACCCTCCCCTTCAGGCTCATGAACTGTCCCCCTCACGCTTATGGGGTTTTGAATGCCTGCTCACCAGCTGCTGGTGGTGTTTTGAAGGACTTGGAACCTTTAAGATGTAGAACCTCTTTTGCCATAAAGGTGCACATGCAGATAGAACACGCATAGTCATAAAATAAATAAACAAAATCTAGGATAAACACCTTGATTTATGACCTTCTTTGTTCTGTTAGTTTAAAAAGAATCTTCATAAAACTTCTTCTGTTGGGCCTGGAGCTGTGGCTCAGTGGTTAAGAGCACCGGTTGCTCTTCCAGAGGTCAAGGTTCAACTCTCAGCATCCACATGGTGGCTTACAATGGTCTGTAACTGCAGTCCTAGTGGGGTCCGATGCCCTCTGCTGCCCTCTACAGGCAGTGGGCAGAGACGCGGTACACAGACACAGACATGGGATTTGGTGTAACCTACACTGTCTTCCTAGGTCACAGTAGCTCACACTTGGCTCTGGAACAAACTGTCTCTTATTCCCTTTGATGCTAGCAGTGTGTTTTTGTGTGAACAGAAGCTTGGGTCATTTGCATGTGTGGCGAGAGCCCTGGCTTTGCCTCTTGTTTTTGCAGTAGCCCAGAGCCTCACACGTGTGCTGGCAGTTACCACCCTAGCAATGGTCTTCTCCATCTGCTTCCATGTCCAGGCCTGTTCCAGCAGCATCCTTGGGCTTTGGCACCCATGTTCCAGAGAGTGATCCTGCACAGGGCCCTTTTTAAGTCACAGCCGCTTTGCCAATCAGGATCTGATCACATTGCAGGCTGAGCTCTCCTGGACCAGGCAGGGAGCCCTGGGTCCTGTCAGCTTGCTGCCACTGTCTGCAGGGCTCTTAGCTGGGGAGACAGAAGCCAAATGCCTCCCGAAGATCTTCGAAAATTAGTTTAGCACCGTCTGCCAGATTGAATGACTCAGAGGCAGCCAGGCAAGCCACAGCTCATTGGCCCTGGAGTCGGAACAGGAACGGTGGTGTCATGAATGCAGAGCAGGCCATGAGAGCTGGGAGGGAGGCCAGGCAAGGACCTTCAGCTTGTGTCCAGGGTCCTTCCCAGGTGGCTGAGAGTTTAGATTACAGAGGAGTCAGAGACTCTTGGGCAGTGGGAGTATAAGGCAAAGTCACTGGTGGAGGGCTCTCATGCCAATTGGGCATCCTGTCCTGGCCACTTACTGTGTGACCTTGGATAGGTAGCTTAACTTCTCTGAGAGCTCGTCTCCTCATCATCCAAAGGGGTGTAATAATAGTGCCTGAGGTTGTCATGAGGATGAGGAAGATGCTGCATTTAAGTGGTAAGGTTGGCATCAAATGTGCAGGAACAAAGGGCAAAGGAAAGACTGGGGCCTGCAAGCTCCCCTCCCTGCTGTGTTAGTGAGGCTTATTATTGCTGCCATGAAACGCCATGATAACAGGAGCTTGTGGAGGACAGGGCGTATTTCATTTGCACTTCCAGGTTGCAGTTCTACTGAGGGAGTCAGGGCAGCAAACAGGGCAGGATCCCGGGGGCAGGAGCTGAGGCAGAGGCCATGGAGGGGTGCTGCTTACTGGCTTGCTCATTATGTCTTGGTCAGCCTGCTTTTTTTTTTTTATAGAACCCAGGACCACCAGCCACATCTACAATGGGCTGGGCCCTTCCCCATGAATCACTAATGAAGACAATGCCTCTCAGCTGTTTCCTATGGAGACATTCTCTCAATTGAGGGTCCCTCCTTTCAGATGACGCTAGCTGTGTCAAGTTGACATAAAACTAGCCAGCATATCTTCTTCTCTCTCTCTTTTCTCCCCTCTCCTCCCCCTCTATTCCTTTGCCTTCCCCTACCCTTCTTCCCTTTGTTTCCTTTCCCTTTGCCACACACTTTGATCACAAGCTTAAGAGAAATCAGACTGGTATTGGAAGAAATCAGACTGGAAGCATCTTTCCCTGATGGCCAGCTTTCCACCCAAGGAAGTTGGCAGGCTATGGGGAGAGAGAGAAGGTGCCAACAGTCTCACCCAACTGTGAACCTTGCCAACTAAAATAATGACTCACCTGTCGAGATAAGCTCGTTGTTGTGATAGTGGCATGACTGTCGTGAGGGATAACCAACAACTTTCTGATTGGATTAAGATCCACTCAGCAGGAAGGAACTCATCCTGGTACTATACACCTACCTGGTCAGCCTGTGGCTGGAGAGAGAGAACCTTGTGGAGAACCTAGTATTGTCACACTGATACAGTATCCAGAAGCCTATGGGGGGGGGGACTTATCCTCATCTGCATAGCTTAGTCCAGCTCTCACCTCTCATCAGAGAGAGGATCACAGATGATCAAAGTGCAGAAAATAAGGGAGTCTCCGAATAGGGCGCTAGATTAAACCCCTCTCCACAAGACTCGGAACATCACAGGAGATGGGGGAGGGAAGATGGTAGGAATCAGAAGTGGGGAAGACAGCTGTAAAACAGGGTCTTCCAGACACGGCAGTCATTTGCATGCTGGAACCGTGGTTGCCTGCATGAGATCAATCTTGTCAATAATCCAGTATGGATGTCAGGGGCCCCCAAGCCCCCACTCCCCATTGGGAAGCTATGGACAGTCAAAGCTGTAAGGGGAGACAAAATAAATACGGGGTGGAACCTCTGCTAGATTGCTCACACTACAGTGAAGAGCTGTGTGTGTGTGTGTGTAAAACACTAATTGGATCCCATAGATTATATACACCTACATATATAAAAATGAAATTAGGAGGGGTTTACGGAAGGAAGGAGGGATCTGGGAGGAGTTGGAGATGGGGGGAGTGAAGGGTAGATTTGATAAAAATAAAATGCATTCATGTATGAAGAGGAAACTTTTTTTTAAAAAACATACCCGAGGCCATGAAGTGAGTGTGGGCACGGTATTAGAGGCTATCTATTGGACTCAAGTCAACATTGTTCCAACTGATATTTGTGTATATTGGAGTCTAAAAAACAGATAAGGCCTGGAGACAAAACACTGGAGGTTAATCCCATGGCCTCCACATGCAAACACTGCACATACACGTTTTTAAATTTTTGTTTGCTTGTTTGTTCGTTTGTTTTGAGAAAGGGTCTTTCTACATAGTCCTGGCTGTCCTGGAACTCACTATGTCGATCAGGCTGATTTCGAACTTACTTGCACGTGGGCTTGAGTTAATTGCCCCCACCCCCAACTTGAACCCTGAAGCTGAAACTGATTGACATCTGGTTTCAATGTGGCTGGTACTCTGCAGCCTGGAGCTGGAAGCCCATTGTGGGAGGTGGGTCCCTTAGATTCTATTTGAAAAGCCCTTCCTGGGAGGAGGAGGGCTCTGAGAACGGGCTTTCTAGTTACAGTGGAAGCTTGCCCAAGGTGACGCAGGTCTTAGTCCTTTTATCTATCGGCTCAGAACAAGCATGAGGGGCAGACGCTGAGGCACCAGGCTCGTGGAACCCAGCAACACAGTTAATCCAGTCCCTGGGTCCAGTCACTCTTTGACTTTGAAGTAAGTGACACAAGTTGGTAAGTTCCCTGCACTTTTGCAGAAGAGAGTTTCAAGGTCTCAATTGTAAACAAAAAAGCGTCACACAGCTCATTCAAGCTGGGTCTGGGCGTTAGGAAGCCAGACACGGCAACATGGAGGCCAGTGTTTCCTCCACTGCACACGTGACAGGGCTTAGCCATGTCCTAAACATAGGCTGTGTGTCCCCCAGACTTCAAGTGCGGGGACTCAGCAGAGAGCATGTGACATGTGGGTGAACAGCCACAGCATCCCCTGCTGGGAGGACAGAGGAGCTGCAGCCTGCTCAGTGATGCTAGGATCCTGGACCTTCATCCCATTCTCCCCAGGGCAGTCCCAAAATGGCAGACAAAATGACAGCCTGGGCTCAGCTCAGGCTGGACTCTAACGGGGAAAACAGGAGGATTGCTACCAGGTGAACAAGAACCCAGACTCAGCACTCCTCAGAAATCTAGTGGGGGAGGGGTTCTGTTTGTCAGGAAAAGCCCGTACTTCCCTTATCCACTCCCAACAGTCAACTACCTTGGACAAAGATCACCTAGTTCCTTATTAACCTAAACAGCCTGCAACAGCTCAAAGCCCTTAAATCCCAGGCTGCTCTGGCCCGCACCTCTCCTTCCCCTGCTAACTGTCCCCGTAAAACTGACAAGGCTTTCCCACTGCCTACTGTTCTCTGCCACCCCCCCCCCCCCCGAGAAACAGCTCAGCAGGTTGGTTCCCCAAATAATGTCTCCCTACCTACAGTGTGGTCTAGTTCGGTGGTTTCCCCGAGCCTTTGCTTATACCAAGATCTCATGAAAATTTCAGAGATGTGCACCTGCTCTCTATCCAGGAGATGGGAGACCAGTGCAGCTGAGTTGGGTCTGGAAATTGGATGGGCTGACACTGTGGGCCAACGCCAGAGTGGCAAATGCCACTGGGTTGCAATGCCACGGCAGTAAGAAAATGCTTTCCCGTTTCTCAGAATCTGATGCTCAAACAAAACCTGTCTTGGGGGCATGTTCTAAAGGTCCTAGAAGAAATGGCATGGTGCTGCCCTATCTTGTTAGTCAGTGTGAAGGTTTGACTGTTAGGTACAAGACTCAGAACCACAGTGCAAGTGGGGTCGTGGGAGGAGAGAGCTTGGTCTTCCTAGTAAACATAGTTCGGCTCCTGTATAGAAGCTGGGTGCAGTGGTGGGTGCAGTGGTCATTCCACTGCTGGGGAAATGGAGACAGACGGATCCCTGGAGCTCTTTGGGTAGGCAGTTTAGCTGAAGGGACGTGCTCCAGGTGCCTTGAGAGACTCCATCTCAGAAACCAAGATGGAGGGGCCCTCAGGATAGCTCGGGGGTAACTGACAACCCGAGGGGAATTTTAGGCGACCACATGGTGGAAGGAGAGCACCAACTCTCCAAGTTGTCCTCCACCCCCCACCTCCACATGTGCCATGGCACAAGCTCCTCCCCCCAAAACAAATACTATTTAATGAAACATTTGAAGTAAACACGAAGTGATGATAGAGACGCTAGATGTCACCAACATTTGCCACTTACAAAAATGTACATGCCCCCAAACACACACATGAACACAACACATACCACACGCAATAAGTAATGATGATAATTGTGATAATAATTAATATTAACAAGATGGAAGTTTGTTTCTCTCCCCCACGGAAGCTGTTGGCCTGACAACTCCACTCGTGATGTCATCAGCGGGGCAGGCTCTTCCCAGCTTGCTGCTCGGCCAAGCCTGGGGTGCTGACTCCCTCCTGCAGGTGTCAAGGTGAGGCGTACCTCCTTTAAGGGCATGCTATCAAAGTCCAAAGGGTTGGAGAGAAGGTTCATCCGTTAAAAGCACTTGCTGCTCCAGCATGTCTGGTGAAGTTTGGATCCCAGCTCCCATATCGGGCAGCTCACAAACACCTGCAACTCTGGCTCCAAGAGGTCTGATACCCTCTTCTAGGCTCTGAGGGTATATACACATGTGTACACACACTCACATATATGTACACCACACACACATAAATAAATTGTCAAAAAAGGATAGATTCTGAATCTGGCTAATTTTGGTATAAGATGTTTTTACTTTTTTGTATATTTTTAAATGATAGAATTTATAAAATTAAAATAAATAATGAAGTTGGTCAGGTTCTTCTGACCAAAACATAGTCACTTGGACACCCAGGGCCACAACTACTCATAAGTCTTGTCAGCTGCATGTCCAGCTGAGGAACTGGAAGCCCATCGCTGAAGATCACAGACGCTCACGTCAGCACTCAATGTTTTAGTTCAGTTCTTTCATGAGGGTGTGTGGACTAAGCATCCCCTCTCTACGCTGTGATAACCAAAACCCGCAGGCATCAGCCAGTGTCCCTTTGAAGCCCAAGTGGCCTCCGGCTGAGAGCTACTATTGTGGAGGGAGACAGGACATATAGGGAGGTATGGGGTAATCCCTGTTTCTGCCAGGTTCTGGGATGTTCTTTCCTTCCTCCTTGCAGGCAGAGGAGGGTAGCGCTTAGAAACATTAGAAACACAAACTTAGGAGCCAAGTGGATCTAACTTCACATTCTACCCTTGGTTCCATGTGAACCATATTCTTTCCTGCAGAAACACTGGTGTGGTTGCTAGGTGCACAGAAACAAGAGCTGACAGGAATGTTCAGCACAGTTGTGAGAACCCTTCCCTGGGGACTTTAAATGGTGCCTACTCTTGGTTTTGTGGTTTTTTTTTCGTTTGAGACAGGGTCTCTCTGTGTAACTGCCCTGGCTGTCCTGGAACTCACTCTGTAGACCCCGCTGGTCTCAAACTCACAGAGATCCGCCTGCCTCTGCCTCCCACATGCTGGGATTAAGGGGCCACCACTGCCTGACATGTCTACTCCTCTTAAGGCCTCAACAACAAACCGAATTATGATTCTACCAGAGCCCACCATAGGGACTGGATATGTTCACTGGGCTTTCCTGAGCATGGATGAAGGGTTACTTTCTTTCTTTCTTTTTTTTTTTTTTTTGAGATGGGGCTTCTCTGTGCAGCCCTGGCTATCCTGGAACTCACTCTGTAGACCAGGCTAACCCCGAATTCAGAGATCCACCTGCCTCTTCCTTTGCAGTGCTGGGATTAAAGGCGTGCACCACCACCGTCTGGCTTACTTTCAAATTTGTAGCTGGTAGAGAAAATAAACCCAAGCCAGACCCCTAGATGGCAACAGAAGGATTTATTATTTCACATGGTGGAGGGCATGGCAGAGCCGACATCTCACATCATGATGGCAAAGGAGGAGACAGAAAGACGGAGAGACAGAAAGACAGGGACACAGAGAGACAGAAAGATGACAGGGACACAGAGAAAAAGACGGAGAGACAGAGAGACAGGGACACAGAGAGAACGCCTGTGCTGACACGCTCCCTTCTTCTTCCTCTTATTTCCCCCAAATTCCCAGCCTACAGGATGGTGCCGCCCATTCTGGGCAGATCGTCCCCTTTCTTAGTCCTCCCAAGTAGAGCCCTTGCAGACACAGGTGAAGGCACACTGCATGAATTGCTTAGTACTGCCCAACCTGACCGTCAAGACTAACCAACAGGTTAGGGGTGAAGCGTCACTCTGTTGGTCCATTGCATGTGGTTGTCCTTAAGCACCATCTGTGTTGAAGCACTGGGGTAAATGATTTAATCTCACGCCACGCTCTCAACCACACAATGAGGTGTTTATTACCCCGTTTTGCACATGAACAAGTGGAGTCTCAGAATTTAGTCCCTGGCTAGGTTGGGTAGCCGGTGGCACTGGCAGGGTAGGGATGCCACCTTTCTTGGAGCATCATGTTCCTGCCCAGGAAAAGCATCTGCCAGTGCCACCACCGGCCTTTATTTATTGCTGTTGTGTGTGCATGGTTGTGTGTGTGTAGGGGGCAGAGGGTTGCAGAGGCCAGTCTATGTTTAGACAACATGGCACTGATATGGATATGCAGCCGGTAAAAAAAAAAAAGGTGTATATTTGATGTCTGGGGAAATGGTGATATAATCTTTGTAATCTTTTATTTGACTATTTCTGACAGAATGCCGCTTTTGTGAGAGTCTACATAAATAAGGCCTTTGGATTAGAGGCGAGAGCTGTTACTTTCACCTTTGCCAGCCTGCTGTCTAGAGATCTGTGTGCCTCCCTCCATGTGGCCTACATGCCAGTCTGAGTGTGTGCTTACGTCTGCTGTGTGCTGGTGCCTGCCTATCTAGTAGCCCATGTGCTTGTCAGTAAAGTTTGCAAATAAGACAGTCTTATCTGTCTATCATGCTTTACGTTCTCGTCAACCTCCCAGCCTCCTGTGACCCTTCTCTCTTCCTGGTTTCAGACCTGGGACCTCAGTGTGTGTGGGTGTATGTATGCCACACATGCGTCAGAAGGCAACTTTTTGGAGTCACATCTGCCCTTCTACCTTTTTATAGGATCCAGAGGTTGAACTCAGGTCACCAGGTTTGCATGGCAAATCTTGAGCCATGGCTGACCTCAGAAACTCTATGTAGCCAAGGATTATCTTGAACTTTTGATTACTTTCACCTCTTAAATGCTGGGAGTACAGACGCATGTCACCCCCCAGTTCATGCAGTTCCTGGGTCTTGAACTCAGGGTTTCATGCGTGTTAGACAATCATTCTACCAACTGAGCTACGGCTCCAGGCCACCGCTAGCTCTTTTGATGTTTTTCTTTCATTAGAAGCCTCTGGTTCTCCAAGACACGTTACTGCCATCTGCTGGATGATGTGTCAAAGCAAAGACACACATCTATAGCAACACTCCGGTTGATGCAGGTTGACCTTATACAATGCGCAGCCCACACAGCTGGGAGCAACTAGCCTCAACAAAGGATACAGACACTGCAGACAGGTGTTTATTGTGTGGTAGCTCAACAAATGACATGGGCTCCTGATATGGTGACCTCCGTGGCTTCTGGAATAGAGAAATGCTGGATGCCTGGAGCTGACTGGCTTGGGTTGATAAGCACCAGGTCAAGACAGAGACAATGTTTTTCTTTGTCTTGTTTCTTTTGGTTCTTTGGTTGAGTCTTGGTCCTTGGCTTCATGGCCCCTGCAAAGGATTGTTTTGAAACCACTGAAGAGGATGCCTTCACAATTGCTGAAGAGGATACTTTCATGACATCTGCAGAGGGTGTCTTCAAGATTGATGCAGTGGGCACCTTCAAGGCATCTGCAGAAGGTGTCTTCATGGTTGTTACAGAGGGTACCTTCAAGGCATCTGCAGAGGGTGTCTTCATGACTGATACAGAGGGCACCTTCAAGGCATCTGCAGAAGGTGTCTTCATGGTTGTTACAGAGGGCACCTTCAAGGCATCTGCAGAAGGTGCCTTCATGACTGACATAGTGGGTACATTCCTAGGAGGGCCCAGGGCTGGGTTGATGTACTTTCTGAACCCACATGCCTGATATGTCAGTTGAAGCCTAGCTGTGGGATCCTCAGGGATATAGGTTTCTGTGGCCTTGGGGATAGGGCTGTATATCTGCGGCTCTGCATCCAAAAGCTTCCCTGATGCAAAGAGACACAGGTTCAGGCAGTAGAAGTTTTTAGGTTCAGAAAGGTAGTATCCACAGTTCTCTGAGAGCTGCTTGGAAATATTTCTGACTGGGTCCTGTGCCTTGGATTTGTTGGTCTTGGAAGATTTGGTGGATTTGGAGGCTTCTGGAGATGTCTGGAGCAGGATATAGGTCACTGGCATTGAGGCTGGGAAAATATTATTGGTTGCCATCATGGGGGGATGTCCTATGGCACGTTGGGTGGCTTCAGTCTGGATCAGAGTTCACAAGAGGCAGTGGCTCATGGATGGTTGGTATGGTGCAGAGATCCCTGGAGATGCTGTCACTGAGACGACCTCAGAGGCCACCGCATTCCTACAGGAAAAGGAATGTCTGAGACTGGAGCAGGAATTCTAGGGAAACTCTCAGAAGGGAGGCTGTCTTTTTTTTCATACTTCTCAATCATTTATCTACTTATTCTTGCATTTATTCATAGGTTCACCCATTCAGTCTCCCCCTCTACCTACTTAGTCATTAACTTCTCATTTCCTTGTAGGCTGATTCGCATATTCAACCATTCATTCTGCATCGTTAACTGACTTATATGTTCATTAATTAATCCAGTAAATGCTGGCCCTGCTGGCACTGGAAACATCTACAAAGGGTTATGTGCATGCCAGCTTAACATTAGCTTAAGGGCTGGGGAGATGCTCAGTGGCCCAGGGATTGGGAGATGCTCAGTGGCCCAGGGATTGGGAGATGCTCAGTGGTTCAGGGATTGGGAGTTGCTCAGTGGTCAGGGCTCAGTGGTTCAGGGATGGGAGGATGCTAGATATTCTTGCTGAGGACCTGAATTCTATTCCTACCACCTAAACGGCAGCTTAAAAGCCATTTATAGCTTCAGTTCCAGGGAACCTAGCAATTCTTCTTGTCTCTGTGGGCACCAGGCATGCAAGCAGTTCGTATACATCTTTGTAAGTAAAATACTCATATACATAAAATAAAAGTAAACAAATCTTTAACAAGTTCAGCTTGCGCCTCTTAAAATTTCCATGAGGAAAGTGATTATTATAGACTGAATATTTGCAGCCCCACCCTCACGTTCCTGTTGAAGCCTGTGTTTGGGAGGTGTTGCGTAGCTATTTCTTCTCACCTGGAACATTCCATGTATCCTGTAGGTAAGCTCCTTAAGATTCAGAAAGGGGGGGGTGCAAAGACTGTAAAAAAAACCTCTCTGGATTCAGGAAGTCCCTGAAACTTAACAGATTCACAAGGCTCCACCCCCTCTAAGGTTATATAAATACTAAGAGCTGTGATCTGAGCGGAAGATTTTCCAGTTCAAAGTTAAAACATACTCCCACGATCCTCCCAAAACACAGAGTTAGGCCTGTTACAGCAATGTCCCAAGACCTGGCATCCATTTCAGCCACAGCTATTTTCTGTTGCTGTGGTAAAACACCATAATCAAAAGCAGCTTGGGCAGGAAAGGGTTCATTTCACCTTTCAGCTTGTAGTCTGCTACCCAGGGAAGCTGAGGCAGAAACTGACACAGAGCCCATGGAGGAGTGCTGCTTATGGGCTTGCTCCCCATGGGTTTCTCAGACTGCTTTCTTATAGAACTCAGGACCACCTGCTTAGGGGTGGCACCACCCACAGTAGCCTGGGTCTTCCCACGTCAATTGCTAATTCAGAAAATGCCTGAAGGACTTGTATACAGGCCAATCTTACGGAGGCATTTTCTTAATTGAGGTTTCTCCTTGTCGGGTGACTCTAGCTTGTATCTCACTGACAGGAAACTAGCCAGGCCAGCATCTGAGGAATGAAGGCTCTCCAACCTGTAGAGCTGTCTGCTCCGAGTAGAGAGCTCCAGGGATCTAGCTCTCATGACCTGTCACCCATATTGGTTTCAGGCTTTGGTGATGCAATGGTCTCTGAGTCACCCATGCTCTTTTTTCTTTTTTCCTTTTTTTCCCCCCGAGACAGGGTTTCTCTATGTAACAGTCCTGGCTGTTCTGGAACTCACTGAGATCTGCCTGCCTCTGATTCCGAAAGGTGTGCACCACCACTGTGGGGCACATCCATCTCTTGTAAGTAACCTTTCACTCATACTCTGTAGGTAATCCCAGTGACTCATTGGTTCACCAAGTTAGACTTTGATTGTATTGTTGATTTGGTCTGTCACTGGTTTTCTCTCTGGGATGAATGATTTTTGTTTTTCCTCAGGAAGGATGTCACACAGCAGGAGGTCATAAAGGTGGGGCTCTATGGTGCGATTAGTGTCTTAAATAAGAAAAGGAAGGAAGACCAGAGTGACATTTGCCTGCCCTCCCTCGGACATAAAAGGACACAACATGAATGTGGCCACCTGTAAGTCATAAAGAAAGCCCTTACCTGTCGTGGAGCCATTTGGTACTTGCTTCTGAGCGTCCAGTCTCCACAACTGTGAGAAATAAATGCCTTCTGTTTAAGCCATCTAGCAGGAGGCGTTTTGTTTCAGCAGCCTCAGCTGACTGAGACACAGTTATGACCATGTTCTCTTTTTTGTCTTTTGGGGGAGGTTACGGGGGTGGAGGGTCACTGAGGTACCATTCATGCTAGGCAAGCATTGTGACATTGAGCTGCTTCCCAGCTCTGATCCCCACCTTCTGATCTTCCTTAGAGGGTTTCTCTGCATAGCCCTGGCTATATTGGAACTCACATTGTAGACCAGGCTTGCCTTAAACTGAGAGATTTACCTGCCCCTGCCTCCTAAGTGCTGGGATTAAAGGTGTGTGATACCACCACCCAGCCTAATTCCCCACTTTTATAGGGAACTTGTTGTTACAGTTTGAAAATGTCCCCAAAGGCCTATGGGTTGAAGGCTGGGTCCCCAGTTTGTGGTGCCACTGGGAGGTGACAGAACGTTTAAGAGGTAGGGCATGTTTGAAGGAAGTTAGGTCGTTGAGGCATGCCACTGAGGGGGATAGTAGGCACGTTCTCCCTTCCTTGTCCTCTTCTCTCTGCTTCTTGGCTGACAGAAGGCAAGCAGCTTCCTCTGTCCTACCTCTCCCACTGTGTTGTGTTGCCTTGTCACAGGGCTGAAGGTGACAGGACCAAACGACTGTGGACCGAGACTTCTGCAACCATGAGCAAAAATGACACACGCCATCTCTCTTTTTCCCTTTGGTCATGCTGAGGATGGAGTCTAGGTCTCGATGCTTTGCATTTGAGTTATATTCCTAGCCTCAGACTTCCTTTCCTTTCCTTTCCTTTCCTTTCCTTTCCTTTCCTTTCCTTTCCTTTCCTTTCCTTTCCTTTCCTTTCCTTTCCTTTCCTTTCCTTTCCTTTCCTTCCTTCCCTTCCCTTCCCTTCCCCTTCCCCTTCCTTCCTTCCTTCCTTCCTTCCTTCCTTCCTTCCTTCCTTCCTTCCTTCCTTCCTTCCTTCCTTCCTTCCCTCCTTTCAGATAGTGTCTCCCTATGTATCCTTGGCTGGTCTGGTCTGGAACTTGCTATGCAGAGATCCACCTGCCCCTGCCTCCTGAGTGCTGGGATTAAAGGCATACATCACTATACCTGGTTCCTGTCTTCTTTTTAAGTTGATGCCACAACTATGGAAAGCTGACTAACACAGCTGCTCTCCCCAGAGCCAGGTAACAGCAAAGCTAGGCTTGGAACCCAGCTGTGGTTCTCAGAGTGTAGCCTCTGCCTGGCTCTGCTCGATCATCTTCTGGAAACAAGGCCACCTCTCTGTTCCCAGGTCACCCTTTAATGGGGGTGAGTACTGCCCACTACGAGAACAGAATAGTGGGGAGGGGTAAGACCTGGGGACCACACCAAGTGCTGTGTGAAACATAGGGGAGGCTCCCTCACTCACCTGAGAGGGATGTGGGTGACATGAAGGTCCTTGCTTCCTAGTTAATCATGCCCTCCTCATCTGTGACATCAAATCTATGCCTGGAAGAGGTCTTCATGCACTTATGCAGTGACATGTCGGTGACTCAGTCACCACAGAGCACTAACTGTAGCATCAGGGTTAGAGAAAGGGACAAAATTACCTTTGTCCCTCTGGAGTGTGCATTCAAGTGAATGGGACAGTCGGTGGCCATCCTGAAGCCATTGCACACGGCTCCACTCACCCTCCTACCTCCTGTCTTGGTCTTTGGGGCCCATGTTCTACCTGTGGACTATGAAAGTGAGGGAGCTGGAACCCTTGTTCTAACCCACCCGGCCCCAACTTTATCAAGCTGTGTACTCAATTGTCTCTGCCCCTCTGAGCCTTGATTTCCTAGTATCTAACATGGGGTAGTTCTAGATAAACTCCTAATGCTACTATCGGTCTGGTCAGCACCGCCCACATCTGCTTTCCGTGTTCTGCACAGTCATGAAATCTGACAGCACAGTCGTGTATCATTTTTTTAAATTATTGCATTTAAAATTTATTGGGTGTGTATTTCTCTGTGCGTATGTGTGTGCATGCGCATCTGTGTGGGTCGTGGCTTGTGAGGGGATATCAGAGGGCCACTTGGAGGAGTCTGTTCTCTCCTCTCTACCATTTGTGTGCCAACAATCAAACATAGTCAGGCTTGACAAAAGGTTTCTTTTTTTGTTGGGCCATCTCACCAGCCCCTTGCCTGTGTTTTAACAAATTAATTGGCTAGTTAATTATATAATTGTGTGGGGGAGAGTTTAGATGCGCGCACGGAACAGCAAATGTGTGGAGGTCTGAGGGCAGCTTGTGGAAGGAAGCTGGGTCTCTCATTTCACCTTGTTCTGAGGTAGGGCTCTCTTGTTTCTGCTTGACTGGTCCACGAGCTTTCAGGTGGTTGCTCTGTCTCTGCCTCTCTCCCTAAGAGTGCTGGGATTACAGATACTCCTGCATCTGGCTTTTTATAAATTCAGGGGACCAGAATCAGGCTGTCTTTTATCTGCTGAGCCATCCTGCAGACCCTGGTTGAGTTATCCTGTGGACCCCAGACTTACCTCTCTTGAGTACATCATTCCGGGCCTCCCTTTTACTGAGACGTGGTGACCCCAAGTGTAGTGGGCAAACATAGGCACCTCCCACTTCTAGGAAGACGTCCCACTCCGCTCTCTCTCTTTCCCAGGGCTGAGTGGCAGTCAGGGAGGAAACCATCTATGACATAGAACAAAGTGAGAAGAAATTTGACCCTACATGACTGTGTAGTTCAGAGTCACCCCACTAGCCTAGACTACTAACCTCTGAAGCCTCCCAAAAGCTAGAAATAAAACACCTAATGGTCTGAGCCGTGGGACTTCGGGGTTTCTTTGTTACAGCCACTTGGCATGCGCAAGGACATGGGACATCTGTGGTTTTATTATTTCTTTCTTGTCTGTCTTCCTTTTCTATTAGCCTCTCCTCCCTCAATTTAGCTGCAGATGACAAGCACCCTCATTTTGGGTTTTTGCCTGCTTCTCTAAGCATGGGTTGTTTACCCAGAACATGGATGGGAAGCCAGTGTGACAGAAAGACGGTGGTAGAACCCTATATCCTTGTCAAGAGGATACTGCATCATCTCCTCCCAAGAGGGGTGACTTCCCAGAGTGTCCATCTTCACAGTGAGCAGAGCCACATCTCACACAGTTGACGTGGGAATGTCTCATGATTGTGTGATCATTGCATTTGTAAAAAAAAAATAGTGATCATAAATAATGTCTCTCTCTTCAAGTATTCAGCTAACTCTGGCTGGTGTGGGGGGGGTAATAGTCACTGCCTCTCTCCTCCTTCCTTCTCTGTCTCCTTCCTCCCCACTTCACTTTCTTTCCCTTTTCCCCAGGGTCTTGCCATGATAGGTAAGCACTCTGTCCCAGAGACTCCATTATTTTCTGTTTTGTTTTGAGACAGGGTTTGATGCTGTAGTCTAAGCTGGGCTTAAACTTGTGATCCTCCTGTCTCGGCCTCCTGAGTACTGGAATCACAGGTGTGGATCAATATATCTGGTGGATCCTCCCCTTCTAGCATTTGGGCTTGCCTCTCTGTGTGTGTGTGTGTGTGTGTGTGTGTGTGTGTGTGTGTGTGTGTGTGAGACATGATGCACATGTGGTGGTCAGAGGACAACTTGCTGGAGTGCTGGAGTTAGCTCTCTCCTTCCACTTTGTGGGCTCTTAGGGATTGAACTAAGGTCATCAGACTTGGCAGCTTGACTGCAAATGCATTTACCCCCAGAGTTATCTCGCCTCACCTTCAGAGACAACGTCTCCTCATGTTGACCTATGACTCTTGGGGCTCAACCCATCCTCCTACTTGAACTCTGGAGTTGCTGGGCACACTGGGGCATGCCACTATGCCAACCTGTTACTAATCCATCACCACTTTACAAATGAGGAGCTGAGATTTAGACAACACAGCAAGCCTAAGATCACATGGCCTAAAATGGCAGAATGGAGTGGGCTGATGCCCCATAGTTGAAAGAATTTCACGGATGCAAAACTCAGTTGCCCTTTTCATGAAATCTCTATGATATTCCCAACCAGGAAACCAAAAAGAATGACAAGACCGCAAAGAACTTCCAGAAATGAGCATTCTCAGGGGAGAGAATCCACCGCACAGTGGAGGGTCAACTGGTGAGCTGTGGAACAAGGTAGATCTGGGTTCAGCCATTTTCTAATTGAAGCCCTTTGTCTTCTCATCTGAGGCAGTAGAGGAGAGGGCCTGACAGTCATCCGCATGAGTAAGGGGGAGCTGTCTTGTTGCCTGCTGCACTTGCTTTTGTTTATATTTGGGATTTCCTATAAAGTGATGAAACCCAGATGAACCAACAGCAAGTGGGGTTTGTTGCTTTACAGGATTGGGAAGCTCAGTGTCAGGCAGGGGCTCAATCGTGTCAAGAATCTGTCCTTTGTCCCAGGTGCTGTCATAGTTATGTTTCCATGACTGAAAAACACCATGATCAAAAACAACTTGAGAAGAAGTTCCTCATCCAGGGAAGCCAGGCAGAAGCTCAGGCGGGAACCTGGGGCAGCAGCTGGTGCAGAGGCCATGGAGGGGCGCTGCTTACTGGCTTGCTCCTCAAGCTTTGCTCAGCCTGATTTCTTATGAATGCAGGACCATCTGCCAAGGGTGGCACTGACCACAGTGGGCTGGGCCCTCCTACATCAATCATTAATTGAGAAAATGTCCCACAAATTTGCCTACTGATGGAGACATTGTCTCCATTGAGGTTCCCTCTTCTCAGATGACTCTAGCTTCTTGAGTCAAGTTGACACAAAACTAGGCAACATAGTTTCCTTCAAGGCTTTGGTCTCACTGAACCAAGGGTCATGGGTCAAGTCAGGCTACCATCTTCTCATCTTGGGATGCAAAGGTAAGACAGATCTTCCTGCCATTGATGAAATCTCCGAGAACCCCAACAGGACTAGCAGTCATGTGCTTTCCCTGGAACAAACCAGTAGCCAGAAAGATGGCTTCTGCAAGTCTTTAATTTTTTTAAAAAAATTTATGTTTTAACATGTATATTAATTTAAATAATGTATATGTATATCACTGTGTATGGGTACACACACCTGTAAATACAGGTGCCCGGAGAGTCCAAAAGAGGGTGTCAGATCCCTTGGAGCTTCACTTATAGCAAATTGTGAGAAATGGATGCTGGGAACTGAACTGGGGTCCTGGGCAAGAGCAGTGCATGCTCTTAACTGCTGAGCCATCTCTTCAGCCCCATCTCTTCGGTACATTTGTTTATGTGTGTGCATGCCTGTGTGCACCATGGTGCACATGTGGAGATCAGAGGGCAGTAGCTAGTTCACAGCAAGTATATACTACAGACAGCACGTAGGTCACACACAAGCTCATCATGGCCAGCATGGGCTACACAGGGAATTCTAGGTCAGCCTGTGCCAGAAAAACAACAGAGCTACAGGAACCCCAGAAGTGGGCTGGCAAGATAGCTCAGTGGGAAATGCGCTTGCCGCCAAGCCTGACAACCTGCGGTCAATCCCCAGGACCTACACGGTGATGGAGATTCTGCGTACTAAGATTACAGGTGTGCTCCCCCACGCCCAGCTCTTTAGATCAATCAGTGTGTTGTCAATGACGGTAATAGCATTACCCCTCTGTGTGCCTGGGGGGCTTAGCTGAGATGCTGGCTCTCAGCGTTCCTCTGTGGCAGGGTTTATTGTGGTAATCTAAACTGCTTTTATGTTAGCACATTTGTTCTGTACTGAGCTGCAAATCCCTTGTGGATGAAGGTTGGATTTAATCCAACATCGAGTAATGGGAGTCTAAGAGCAAAGTGACTTTTCTTTTTGTTCCTTTTCCTTTTCGAGACAGGGTCTTCCTTTCTGGATCAGACTGGCCTCAAACTCACAGCGAGTCCACCTGCCTTCCCAAGTGCTGGGATTAAAGGCCTAAGTGACATTCCTTTAGATATGTCTCGCGCCTGTAGAGAAAGAATTCCTTCCTCCTTGGTGTGCCAGGAAGTTCTAATAATATGTGGCTTAGAAATAAGACTTCACAAATCATAGGTCAGGAGGCCTTCTGTGTGTGATAGTTTCTCAGGTCTGAATTGGGTCAAAAGCCATGGCACAGGGACTGGGCTGAGGCTCCATTGGCAGCATGCTTGCTGCACAAACATAGGGATCCAAGTTTGGAGCCCCATAACTCACGCAAAACTGGGCAATGGCAGTGTGTGTCCGTAACTGCAGCCCTGGGTGGGTGGGTGGGTGGGGGACAGGGGCAGATGGGTCTCAGGGGTTCACTGCCCAGTCAGCCTAGACAAATGAGTGAACTCTGAGTTCAGTGAGGGACCCTGAATTAAAAAGTGAGGTGGAAATCGATAGAAGAATAAACCCAGCATCTGTGGCCTTCACATATACTTATATAAATAAGTGCACACATATATAATGTGTGCCCAATAAGAGTGTATAAGGTCCTTTTCATAGTGTCATCTTCAAAACCAGGTATTTTTTTGTTGTCTTTTTACCTTCTGTTCATCTTAAGGGCAAAATATGTGACATTTTGCTGCTGCTTGTGCTTTTATTTCTCTCACTGTGGAGTCTGAGCACTGTTTCATGTGGCTGCTGGACCTTTGGGTCTCCTCCAGGATGCTTTGGAGCCTAGGGGGCTGCATGGCTCTGGTGAGCCCATTTTCATGTTCCCTAATATTTGTGCACCTGCCCTCCTAATGCATTATCTCGAAAAGCTAGACCTGGGCGGCACCTGCCTGTGCCCGCTGAAGGGCACCAAGTCTCTTTGTAGTCATTCCCTGTAGCTGGGAATCATACAGAACAAATTGCAGAGTGCCCAGAATAAATATGCGAGGGTTTCCAAGCTGCAGGAACTGATTGTTAAGCTGGGCGCCTTGCTGCGGGGCAGGTTCCCTGAGATTGACTGCGCTCAGGCTGTGGATGCTGTATGAGCTGGCAAGCCTGCCCCCAAAGACTCATTTGGAAGCTATACAGTGCAGTGTTGCCTCTCAGGGCATATTATTGGATATGGCAGTCTGTATGAATCAGTGGCTTCATGGCTGCAGAGAACCTGTGGGGTCCAACATTACCACTCCTGGTCCTCCATGGCAGCTAAACTGGCCTTCACATTACCTTCAATGCCCTAGCCTCGGAGACTGGTGCTGGCCTGACTCCTATCCTCCCTCCCAACCCAGTGACCACTGTCTCTATTTTTTTCTTGAGAGCATTTGCTCCTGGTTCCTTGAATATGATCACAAATTTTGAAATCAGAGAGCTCTGTATTGGAGTAATGGCTTCACGCTCACATTCTGCATTCTATGTGCAGCGACAGATACACAGCAGACTCAACAAACTGATTTTATTTATGTACTTTTTTCTAGGTAGGGTTTCTCTGTGTAGTCCTGGCTGTCCTGGAACTCACTCTGTAGACCAGGCTGGCTTCAAACTCACAGAGATCTGCCTGCCTCTGCCTCCTGAGTGCTGGGATTAAAGGTGTGCACCACCACCGCCCGACAACAAGTTGTTTTAAGACAAATGACTCCTGGGACCTGAGAGATGACTTAGTCAGTAAAGTGCTTGCTGCTCAAGCCTGAGCACCTGAGTTCAGATCCCTCCACCTGCGTGAGAAGTCGGTCCTGGAAGCACATTGTCCGTAACCCCAGCATCATGAAAACAGGCAGGGGGATCCCTGCCACTCACTGTACAGACTAGCCAACTCTGTGATCTCTGGCCTCCACAAACACACACACACACACACACACACACACACACACACACACACACACACACACAAGCCAACCTTTGCATGTGTATTTTAGTATCTTGCTAGGGTCATGGTTTTTGGTAGTGCTGGGGGTGGAACTCAGGGCCTAGCACATGGTGGACAAGTGTCCGACTCTTGAGTTGCATCCTTAGACTTACCGATGTGGGTCTTAGGTTATGTAGCATGAGTAGGCTTGTGCAAATGGCCAGTCTGAAGCCCTGCTCCCTTCCATGCTTCTGTCTTGTGTAAAATCCCTGCTAGAGGTCCTGCTTCATTTTTCTTGAGATTTCCAGTCATGTCTAGCTCTTGGCTCATAGTAGCTGTTCAACACATTTTTAAGTGCTGAAGACTTAGCATAGTTTATGCAATTAAGCAAATGTTTTTCAAACTGTTTGGTATGTTGGAAAAAAAGTTAGTGGATTATAAACATTTTTAAAGGTTACAGAAAGATTCTAGGAGCATGGAAGACCAGCGAGCTTAACTGGACAATGAACTCTCTCCTTAACCAGGCAGAACTTACTGTCTGATTGAGATATTTCAGGCATCTGTTTTTCTTTGTTCTTATTTTGAAAAGTCTCACTCTGTTGTAGCGCCTGCTGGGAACTAAACTGCAGACTTAAAAAGACATGCACATACAGACAGACAGACAGAGACATAGGGACAAGACCTTGGTACAGAATGCCAACTTTATTGTGCTCCAGGGAAGCTTATATAGGGAGCCTTAACTGATAGCCATGCCCCAGCTCTCGGGATCTTTCAGCTGCAGGCCTCATCACAGTCCACTCCCCTGCCATCAGGGTCTTGTGCTCAGAGCAGCTGCAGGCACAGGTGTTTTGCTCAGTTCACTCCAGCAGCCAAAGGGTCTGAGGCAGGCAAAGAAAGTCAAGGGGCCAGGCATCTGCAGATCCCAACAGCTCCTCCTTTTCTGTATAATTAGGCCAGGCCTGTCTTGGGTTTCAGAAGCACAAATTCACATCTTACCCATCATCAAGAACACTTGCCTCAGCACGCAAGGCCTCTGTCTTAGGTTGTCTGTGACAGGCTCCTGTCTTGCCCGTCTCTGGATCACTGGTCTTTCCATAGTCTGCTAACCCATACTGCTCTTGGAGGAAGCCCACTTTCTTGGGCAAATAGCGATTTACATCGCTGCTGTTGCTGCTGCTGTCGCCTGTTACAGAGGCAGAGCAACAGAAATTCTCTGGCTACAGGAGTTCCTAAGGCCTAGGCTGTATGGGAGTGGCTGGACTGGCATGGGTGTGGCACAAATATAATGAATGGAAAGGGAGCAGCCAACCACATGCTCCTACTTATAGGGAGGTCTATAGGTCAAACCAAAAAGTGCCCTGGCGAAAATTATATAGGGAATTCTGGATCTCTGAGGTAGTAGCAAACTGTCTGGCTAGAGGATCCACAGTACTAGTAGCCACAGCAGTCGTCTGACTGGTGACAATTCTGGCTGTCTCAGCGGCTGTAGTGGTGACAATAGCAGTCTCGGCCAGGACAGCTCAGCACCAGTTGACTCACTGGAACAGGCACTAAGCCCGGAACCTGACCCACAGCGGCAGTTATCTCATTCAGCATCCCAACAGCTGTTCAGAAGACACAAAACTTGAAAACAGTTAAGGGCAGAATCATTAATTAGCCACAGACAGCCTCATGAGAAGCCTTATTTTGGCTCTGATTTTCCATCTTGCTGTGCTATTAAACAAGGTAGAATCCTGCACAGCCAAGGACACAAAATTTAAACAGGCATGAAATCCATAGAGATACCATCCCGTGAAGGTAGACCCTACACCACATTGGGCTGGATTCCGGGAATGAAACTCCCTGAGAATCCTTGCTAACATTCTTGTAAAGTGATCACGGTCTCCATCACCATAATGAATAATGTGCTCTGGCCATAAGCCATAGCACTGGGCCAACATTTAGCACAAGGAGAGAGAAAACCCAGCAAAAATAAAACACAAACTGCTAGATAGTTTCCACATACCAATAGCATTATTATGTCTCCAATCAATGGAAATGGCTGGCTGTTCCATAGCCCAATCAATGGAAAGGAAGTACAGCCACATGGGAATATCCAGGCCTTTTGGCTTCAGCACTGATGGATTCCTGTCTGGGACCCATTGTATCTGTTGGTCGTAGCTGATGGTCAGGAGAACCATCCATAGGACATACAAGCCATTCAGGAATCCAAATGGGGCTTTCAATAACCTGCGGAAACACACCTACACTTCCATGCCCCCAAATGAGGGCTGGATCAGTCCCCTTCCATGCTCCATTCAACATATGTACCATCAGAGGAGTAGAGCCACAGGGCTGCCAGTGCCGCTGAGCAGCCAATGAGTGTGTGATTCAATCATCAGAAAATTTAATATATAGAGACCATTAGAAAGAATATCCCGGAGAGCACTATATTCCCCTCTTTGTGTTTTATGAATATAGTCTTTGGGAATTTGGTGAACTATTCCATTATAGCTTATCCCTGGGGATTGTAAGGTATTCCTGTCTTATGAAGGATGTCGTAACTGTCACAGAATAATTGAAAGCCTTTACTGATATAAGCTGGTCCATTGTCCATTTTAATCAATTTTGGGGCCCCCATGTAGGCAAAAGCTTAGAGACAATGGCTTTTTACATCCTTCACCTTTTCCCCTGAGTGGGCGGAGGGAGGCAAAGAGCATGCCTGAATAAGTATCCACAGAAACGTACAAATCCCAATTTGCCAAAAGATGCCTCATGAGTAACATCCATCTGCCAGATATGATTGGACAAAAGACCCAGAGGATTAACTCCTAGATGAGGAACAGGAGCAAGTTCTGCACACAAAGGACATGCTTTGACAATCTTAAGAGCTTGTTCCTTAGAAATTTTATATGTGAGCCTCAAAGAAGTAACATTAAAATGAAATTTATCATGAGCCTGCTGGGCAGAGGCCAAGGAACCTGGGACAGAGAGATTAAGAAAGCATGGATCATCTGATCAACCTGTGCATTGCCTTCACTAAGAGGGCCAGGTAAGCCAGAATGTGCCCAAAGGTGGTCAACATAAAACTTATGAGATCTTTTCCATAAAAGTAATTGAATGTTAGTCAACAATTCATGAACTGCAGAGGCAGTGGCTACATTTCTTGCCATTTCCAAGAGGAGAAGAACCTTAGCAACATATATGCTATCAGTAAAAAGATTAATAGGTTCAGCTGGAAAGGTAACTAAAGCTAAATAAATGGCAGCCAATTCTACTATCTGTGCAGACTTGTAGGGTACTTTTATTTTAACAGTCTTCTGGGCTATGACTACGGCAGCTGTGCCATTGGAGGATCCATCTGTAAATACATCAAGGGCACAGTCTAGGGGAGCTAGTGAAATAACCTTAGGAAAGCAAACTGGACGTTCCTCAAAAATTTTACTAATTCATTAGGGGGTAATGATTGTCAAATTCAGGAAACTGAATGATTAAAAAGATGGTCTATTCCAGGCTAAATAACTGGAGTCAGTTAAGCTGTTTCTTACGTATGGAACAATTGCTTTAACAGTGATTTTGCTAAATGTCCTAAGACTTTTCAGGTAGGCAGTGTGCAACACCTCCAGGACAGCCAAAAGATAGGGCTGCACAACCTTTTTGGGAGAGGCTCATCTGTGCACCCAGAGAATAGGTCCCTCCTGCCAAAAGACTGCAGTGGGCTTTAAGGTTGTGCAAAAAAGCAGCAGAAGCAAAGGCTAGTGATAATCAATATAATTCAGATAAGCTTCTGCTAACCACTGTTTGACTATTCTAACACATGCATAGCCTTCAGATGTCGGTAGCCTGGGAGACATGGGGTTTGAGCCACCTCTTAAGATTTAAATAAGGGTTTTAATTTTCCTGTTGTTAATCCCATTGATGGTCTGATCCAATTAATGTCTACCAAAAGCTGTTGAAAATCATTAAGAGTGCGGAGCTGATCTATTCTAAGAGTGATCTTTTGTGGTCGAACTCAAATCTGTAGGAGCTGATAGCCCCAATACTGAAAAGGAAACACAGTCTGCATTTTCTTGGGGGCAACAACTAAACCAGACAGTTGCAGTCCCTCATGAAGTGTCTGCAACCCTGCATGCAAATCACATTCCTTTGAGGCTGCAATAAGAATATCATTCATATAATGAAGGACATATAACTGGGGATGTTGCTCCCTTAGGGACCGCAAGACTCTGGAAACATACAACTGGCACAGAGTTGGACTATTAACGATGCCCTGGGGCAACATAAACCCATTGATACCTTTGGTGCAGCTCTCTGAAATTAATAGAGGGCACACTAAAAGCAAATTTGGGTGAGTCCTCAGGATGCAAATAAATAATAAAAATTTTATTGAGGTCATGTGACCACCATGTGATAATCCTTAGGGAAAGCACAGGTCTTGGCAATCCTGGCTGTAATGATCCTATAATTTCCATATATTTGTTAACCTGCCTAAGGTCCTGCAATAGTTGCCAACTGCCAGCTTTCTTTTTGATAACAAATATGGGGGTATTCCAAGGGAAGAGGGTGAGACTATATGCTCAGCAGCTAAATGTTCATGCACAAGCTGCTGAGCAGTCAGTAGTAACCTTTCTTCTGATAGGAGTCACTGTTCCACCCATACTGGCCTAGTTTCTCACCATTTAGTGGGAATTGCAACTTGTGGCTCAACAGTGGCCCTGAGAATAAATTTTCCAACCTTGTTCTGTCCCCGTCATGCCCCACAGTCAACCCTTTATCAGTAATAGCCCGTGGATCCCCCCTGAGGATCTCTGCCCAGCCCCCACCCAGGACTAAAGCCTTGGTCTGCTAAGGTATGCTGCACAGCTTCAGTGGTCAGAATTGCCCCCATAGCTTACAAATCCTACCGGTGTGTGCCACCATAACTGCCCAGAGCAGCAGGCAGGCTCAGGGACCCTCTGTGACTGCCGCCATCTTCTGGGCCTCTCTGTGAGCATTCACAGAAGTTGGCTGCCCTTGTGAAGCTAGGCTCCAGCTGCCGCCTCTCCACTCACAGGGACTCTGGGAAGTGGGCTTAGGAATCATGGAAAGGACCCAAACTCGTCCTGCCACCACCTTCTCCATACTCAGTGGAGAGACTGGCAGCCCAGTGGGGTCTGAGCAGCTCCAGCCCTCCCTGGCTTGAGCACTTGCCACTCATTCCCTGATGCTCCTGGCATGGTTGTGGTGTCCCCTTTGGCCCCACAACCTTCAACAAACTATCAGGGAATTTGGACGTCATTCCTCTATAAACTACTTCCTGCTGTTTATTAGACAATGTATCTTTGGCGGTATTATGGTGACCCTTTGGGGGGGGGGTTCCTGGTCCACAACAAATCCATAGACTCAAATCTCAAAGGCAAGATACCTTTTTGCTGGTTTATCTTTGCAGCCCATACAATAAAATGTCTCTTCTGTGTATATATTACTTTCTAAAAACTTTAATTCCAGTGTCCTGCTTCTCTAAAAGAACTACCAATTGACCTGAACAGAATTACTGGCACCCATCTTCAATCTGCCCTCACCATCAATCTCTTGTTTGCTGGCCAGCCTTCCAAGGACGATCTCCCAACGTCTCCTCAATTCCCGATCTCATCGGGGGGCCTCCATCTGTAAAACTACACCATTTCTGTTCAGCACTTTATGGGAACTAGGCTGAAGATTTAAAAACACACAGAACAGAGACAGACAGACAGACAGACAGACAGGGCCACAGGGACATCTTTGAGACAAAAATGCCAAGAATGCCCACTTTATTGTGCTCCAGGGGCAGCTTATATAGGGCTCTTGCTACGCCCCAGCTCTTGGGATCTTTGAGCTGCAGGCCTCAACAGAACCCACTCCCCTACTATCAAGGTCTTGTGCTCAGAGCAGCTGCAGGCACAGGTGTTTTGCTCAGTTCACTCCAGCAGGCAAAGGGTCTGAGGCAGGCAAATAAAGTCAAGGGGCCAGGGGTCTACAGCCCCAACACTCTGTGTTCCAGGATGACCTAGAACTCACTATGTAGCTCAGACTGGCTTAACACTCACTGTGATTCTCCTGCCTCGAACTTCTGTATGCTGGAATCACCTGCACAAGTCACCATCTGGAGTATGTGTAAAGGATTTCAGTGTCTGAGGCAGGCTAGGGTTAACTCAATAAAACCGTAGAAGAAAATTTCCCCCACCTAAGGAAGGATATGCCTATTAAGGTACAAGAGCATACAGAACACCAAATGGACTGAACCAGAAAAGAAATTCTCCGGGGTACATGATAATGAGAACACTAAATGTACAGAACAGAGAAAGTCTATTAAAAGCTGCAAGAGAAAAGGACAAAGTAACATGAAGGCAGACCTATTAGAATAATACCTGAATTTTCAAAGGAGACTCTAACAGCCAGGTCCTGGATGGATGTGTTGCAAACTCTAAGAGACCACAGATGCCAACCCAGACTACTATATTCAGCAAAACTTTCAATCACAGTAGTTAAAGAAAGAAGGCTATCCCATGATAAAGCCAGATTTAAACAGTATCCATGTATAATTTGAACCTACAGAAGATGCTAGAAGGAAAACTTCAGCCTGAAGAGGCTAACCACACCCAAGAAAACACAAGAAATAAGTACCATAAGACCACCAAATTGAAAGAATGGGGAAAAACCCACATCATAACAACAAATTAATGGCATTAACAAATATTGTTCACTGATAACTCTCAATATCAGTGGTCTCAATTCCCCAGTAAAAAGACACAGACTAACAGAATAGATGTTAACATAGGATCCAGCCTTCTGCTGTGTAACCCTTCTGCACGCAACCCTGACAGTCCTAGAGAGGAAGGAACCAAGGCTGGGATGATTCTCCCTAGGAAGAAAAAATAGACTAGATTGTTATGGATGGATACAGGGGTTGGGGGTTGGAAGGGGAGGTCCAACCAGGGACGGGGAGGGAGGAGAAGGATGAGGGATGGAAATGGGGAGGGACAGCTAAAACTAAGGACTGTTTGAGATGTCATATGGAAATCTAATACTGCTGTGGAGTGTCTTCCTCTACACTGTGAATATGTTTTGCTCTCACTGGTTGATAAATAAAGCTGCTTTGGCCTATGGCAAGGCAGGATAGAGCCAGGTGGGAAATCCAAGCAGAGATACAGGAGAAGAAGGGCAGAGTCTGAGACTTTTTATGTGCATATTTTCTGTGTGTGAATGAATGTGTGTATCTCTGCATCTACATGCATTTTTTGTGCCTTTTCTGTGTCTCTTTTGTCCTGTTTGTTGTTTTTTGTTTTTTGTTATTTTATTATCATGCCTTAGTTGCTTACTTGTTTTCTTTAGAAAATAATATGTTATTATTTTTGAAAGGCCTTTCTTTCTTTATGTTTTTGTTCTTTTGAGACCTGATTTTTCTGTGTATCTCTGGAGGTCCTGGAACCAGTTCTACAGACAAGGCTAGCTTCCAACTCTGAGATCTGCCTGCCTCTACCTCTCAAGTGTTGGGATTAAAGGTGTGTGTGTTGTGGAATATTAATTGAAGATGTGTTACATTTGTTTATGCTGTGAAATATTTGTTTAATGATGCAAAGATGTGTTGCATTCTTTTATGTTGCATTTGTTTAACTCTGTAAAGCTGTGTTACTTTGCCTGCCTAAAACACTTGATTGGTCTCATAAAGAGTTGAACACACACTAAGTAGGTGAGGCACAGCTGGGGCTTCCAGGCAGAGAAAATAAAAAGAGGAGAAGGAGAGGAACACTCCAGGGGCTGCTGCCCAGTCACACAATTAGCCATGGAGTAAGAAGGAAAGAAAGGTATATAGAACAGAGAAAAGTAAAGGCCCAGAGGCAAAAGGTGGATGGGATAATTAAAAAAATTGTTTAGAAATAAGCCAAGACTTATTCATAAATAAGAATAAGTCTCCATGTATTTATTTGGGAGCTAGAGGGGGGTGGGCCCTCAAAGACTTAAGGGTAAAAACAAAAAATCAACTACACGTGTGTGTCATCACACCCAACTGCCTGTCTCTTTTCTAAGGAGAGACAGGGTGTTGAACGAGATGGCAAGGGAAGTGGGGAGGAAATGAGGGGAGTAGGGATAAAGGAAACTGTAATCAGAATATATTGAATGAAAAAGTCTATTTTCAATAAAAGAAAAAGAAAGTTAAGCTGTTTGTTGTAAATTCAAAGTAGAGCTTTATGATTTCAGGAGATAAAAATCCCCATGGTATCCATAGAGGAAGAAAAATACATACACATAAGTACGTGAATTCAGAAAAATAATACACGTAAGTGTGTGCATTCAGAAAAATACATACATATAAGTGTGTAATTCAGAAAAATACATACATATAAGTGTGTAATTCAGAAAAATACATACACGTAAGTGTGTGCATTCAGAACATTCATGCACACAAAAGGAAATAAGACAAAACATTTCACTGTGGAGAATCAGCTAAATACAAAAAGAGGGAATAATGAAGGAAATTAGGGGCAAAAAGCTATAAGATTACAGAATGAATTTACAAAAATATGAGCCAACTACCTGACATCCACAAGAAACCCACTTTAGAGCTACAGACACAAGAAGATTGAAAGTAAAAGAAGAGAAAAAATATCCCGTGGAAGTATAGGTAGAAGAGAGGAGGGTGGTAATTAATAAGACAAACACTACATGGTGTTACTTAGTGAGGGATAGCCTGATGCATAGAAACAGAAATAGGAATAGAAATAAGTAAGACAGAAGACATACGATGTTGATCTCTGGCTTTCAAACGTATGCTTGCGCATGTGCGCATGCACACACACACACGTGCATGTGCACACACACGGGCACTCTAGCGAACATGCATATGTGCACATGTATACATGAACATGTATGCACATGACACACACAAAGTTTAAAG
Source organism: Microtus pennsylvanicus (assembly GCF_037038515.1). Taxonomy (NCBI): domain Eukaryota; kingdom Metazoa; phylum Chordata; class Mammalia; order Rodentia; family Cricetidae; genus Microtus; species Microtus pennsylvanicus. The sequence continues at coordinate 59,406,856 of NC_134583.1, forward strand.
AATAAGCTGGGCATGGCGGCAGCTTTTTTTTCCCCCTTGAAACAGGGTTTGTCTGTGTGATAGCTTGGCTGTCCTGAAGCTGGCTGTTTAGACCAGGCTGGCCTTGAACTCACAGGGATCTGCCTGCCTCTACTTCAGAGTGCTGGGATTAAAGGCGTGCACTACCATGCCTGGCTTCATGGCAGCTGTTTTAAATAACAGAATATGGGAAGCTGAGGCAAGATCCTCCCCCAAAATTATTAATAAAGAAAATAAAAGATATTAAAGAACATTACGTATAATAATATTTTATGATTTTTTGGGTTAGTTTTGTGTGTCTCTAGGTGTCATTGTGGGCTATCTGTGTTAAATGCATTTTCTGATGGTTGTTGTATAAAAAGTGTGAAAACCAAGGTGTGGTGGTTCTGTGCCCAGGCTGTTCAGTCACGTAGATGTGTATACAAGCCATCTTCTACTGTGCAAGTTCCTTAACCACTCTGGGCTTCATTTCCTAAAGGAAGAGAAGTGTAAAGGCCCATGCTCTAGAACTACCGTCCTGTGCAGATACAGCTGGACTGTCCCCTGTAAGCTCAGAAGTTTGCATGCTTGCTCCACAGCTGGTGGAGCGGATTTAGAAGGCTGTGGAACATTTAGGAAAGAAGAGCTTAGATGGAGGAAGTGGTCGTTGGGCGTAGGTCTCGAGATTTTCTAGCCTGGCTCCACTTCCTGTCTCCTCTCTGCTTCCTGGCTGCAGACACAATGTGACCAGTTGCCTCAGGCTCCCGCTGCTCTTGTTGCTAAAATTTCTTCCCTTGGCAAGAGATACAACCATTTACTCCTCCTCCAAGGGCCCCAACAACAGTGGAAGTTCTAACAAAGTTCACCAGGGGATACCATTGAGTGACCTTATAGCAGCTCCACTGGAAGCTTTGTCCCCAGCAGGGATGATGACTCTCCAAGGCTCTGTAGACAGAAACTAATCCCCCTTGCCCATCCCTGTCCACCCCCACCTAAGTCCTCTAGCTCCTCCCCCCAAATCAGAGGCAATTAGGGCAGAATTTCATGTAGCTGGTTAGTAGGGGTGGCTGGATACTCAGGTGAGGGTCTGATGTCCCTCCCCAACCACTCCTTCCAAGAGGGAATGTCAACAGTCACCAAGTCCAGTGGTGACCATTTTTTGGTGAGCAGGCCCAGCTTGGCCTGTGACACTTTGGCTCTAAGGATATTTCTGTACAGCAGCCTTCTTAGCCACAGTGGACTGTATCTCCTTAGACTGTGAGCCACGATAAATCCCATATCTCTTAAGTTGTCTCTTATTTTTTAAAAGATTTATTTATTATGTATATAGAGTTCTGCTGACATGTATGTCTGCATGCCAGAAGAGGGCACCAGATCTCATTATAGATGGTTGCGACCCACCATGTGGTTGCTGGAACTCAGGACCTCTGGAAGAGCAGCCAGTGCTCTTAACCTCTTGAGCCATCTCTCCAGGCCCTTAAGTTGCTTCTTATTTGTTCATGACAAAAAGAAAAATAACCCAGGTGGCATTCTGCCTGGCACATTGCTGGTGTTCCCTGAATGCCACCCATTGTCACCCTTAAATTTGGTTGCATTTCCTGTCAAGATGGAGAATCTAGGAACAATAGAGCCAGCTGGCAAAAAATGTATATATGTGTGAGTGTGTGTGTGTGTGTGTTTGTCTTTAGGAGACGGTAGACATTTCCTTCAGGCTTTTGCATCCTCAGGTTTGGCAGTGACAGACTCCCTGAAGGAAGCAAGCCTTGGGGATATTCCTTAATGATGGTGAAGATGCAGGAGGATGGTGTACAGGCTGTGTGGAAGTGTGGGGGCTTAGAAGTGTGAGCCTCTCTCTGGCTTTCAGTAATTGATGATTCTCATTCCTGTCGTGTGTGTGTGTGTGTGGTGCTGGGAAGAAACTCGCCCATTGGGGAGAAACTCTGGGTGAGGCTATTTTCAGTTGTGAGAACACTGTTTGGGATGAGAATAGAAATGGGCCTCCATCTGCCCAGCTGGGTTATTAGCATCCATTTATAAGAAGATGGTTTTGAAAGTGCAGTGGGGGCTACCCCCAGCTAGCTCTTTTTTTCCTCTCTGCAAACCCTCTGGATTTAGCCCTTGGAAGTTCTTCTGAATCAGACACTTTTGGAAGAAAGTCTTAAACACCTAGGAGGCCTTAAAGGGTTTGTTTATTTATTTACAAGTGTCTAATTGGACACAGGACACTGGGTATGCCCAGCCAACACTCTACCATTGAGCTATATCCTCAGCCCTATTTATTTATCTCCTGTGTGGATGCATGTAGAGGTGAGAGGTCACTGCCAGGCGTCCTCCTTAACTGCTCTTTATCTCTTTATCTTCTCTTTGTGTGTTTGTGTATGTGTGTGTGGTGGTATGCACACAGGTGTGAGTACACAGACCTGTGTGTGTGTGGAGGCCAAAGGAGGAGGTAAAACATCCTGTCTTATCCCTCTGTATCTTCTTCCCTTCACATAGGGTCTTCTCTTAGCCTGGAGCTGTGCTGTCTGCCAGCCAGGCCTATCAGTCCTCTGGTCTCTGCTCCCATAGTGCTGGGGCGTAGGTGAGTGCTAGGTTGCCATACGGACCTAGGTTCTTATCCACAGAATCATCCCTCCAGGCCCTTCCACCTTAGTTTTTGGGACAGGTCTCTCACTGACCCTGGAGGTCACAGTCTGGCAAACTAGCTGGTCAGTGCGCTCTAGGGGCCCATTTGTTTCCTTCTCCATCATCACTGAGGTTATAGGTACATGGTTCTGGGAACCCACACTCAAGTCCTTATGCTTTTGTGGTAAGCTCTTGGCCAACTGGGCAATCTTTCTAGTATTGATTTATTTATTTTTATTGTGATAAAATATAGTTGTCATAGACCAAGCGGCTACCATAGCCTGAGAAGGACTTGGTGGGCAGAGAAGAGATGGAGGCAAGGATGTAGCTGGATAAAGGTAATAACTTGTATGACACTATTACACAGGAGGGTAATTGTGATGCACAGTAACCATACATTTCAAAAACGTATGATTGAGAGAACTCTAGACATCCCCAACATACACAGAAAATGATAAATATCTGATGTGTGTGTGTGTGTGCGCACGCGCATGCCAGTGACTCTAACATGCCAAATACACACTGCATATATGCTGAAATGCCACACTGTACCTCATATGTATATGCCGCTGTTATTTTTCAGGGACAGATGGGGAGATGAGTAGAGGCACCTGCCACCCAGCCTGACGACCTGAATTCAGTCCCCAGAACCTTCAAGATCAGAGAGAAGACTGACTCTTACAAGTTATCCTTTGACCTTCACACAGCCCCATGGCACATGCAGCCTCCAAATAAATAAATTTATAAAAGTTTAGAAGTTGTTATACATCAATTAAAAATGAAATGTCATTAATATATAAATAAAATTCACTATTTTAGCCACCACTTTAAAAGGTTTTCGGCCATTTCATATGTGAATATAATGAATTTTGGTCATTTTAACCACTCATTATCTTTTTTAGTACCCCACCCACTCACCCGACCATGTGAAGCCCTTCTGTATGTTGAGTACCTTCCTACTCTGATGTGGTGTGTGTGTGTGCACATCTGCATGTGCGCATGCATGTGTGTGTGTGTCCCACTGAGTTAACAGTGGCTGTCTGTCTGAGCACAGGTGGAAGGTTATTTACTGGAGCATGGGCAACTGTTTAGTGGCTACACCACTGAAGAAAATGACGACCATCGACTACCCATAGTTCCTTGGTGCAGGAGTAAGGGGTGGGTCCTCAAGAGCTTTCCCTTCCACGTCGGACATTTTAAAAACTGTGAGGTTTAGTGACCTAGAGTACAGTTACAGTGCTGTGAAATGACCGCTACCACCCACCTCTCTCATCTACCCTACAGAGAAGCTCTGTGTCCATTAATGGTTCCTCGGATCCCAATTTCCCATCTCCTCTGATCAGCCATTTGTCTCTGGTTTTGCCTGTTCTAGTTACCTCAACAGAATCATTCTCTGGCCACTCACCATGGGTACATGCTTCACTAACCTCCTAGGCATTTAATTAGTCCCATCGAGATGATAAGGTAAACCAAAGTCCACCCCTTGTCAATTTGACACCCAGACTCATTCCCTTAAACCAATGAATTTCATTCTTTACCCCCAAAGTCTCTGTCTTTGTTCTTTTATGTCTGGCTTATTTTATTTGCATGTTTCCAAGTTTTGTCTGTGTTGTAGAGTGTGTAATAACTCTATACATCTTTATGGCTCAGTAGTATTCTCATTTTTTATTCATTTATCTATTCACAACATTTTAAACATTTAGTTACATTTAGTGTGTGTGTGTGTGTTTGTACACATGTGGAGATCAGAAGACAACTTTCAGGAGCTGGTTCTATCTTGTTAAGCCAAGTCTCTTGTATCTGCCACTCAGGGTACTGCAGGCTAGCTGGTTCGCAAGCTTCTGGCCCACTCTCCTGTCTCCAGCTACCGTCTCGCTATGGGAGTGCTGGGATTACCACTCTGTACCGCTGCATACAGCTTTCTGTGGGTTCAAACTGAGGTAGTTAGGCTTACTTGGAAAGCATTTTTCTTCAGTGAACCCACTCTCCAGTCTAATAGAACCCACTTTGTTGAAGAATAAGCAGAGGCTTGCCCAACTAGCTCAACTTACAGAACTAGTTTGTGGTAGGACCCCATAGTTTGTGGGTGGACCCCAGTGAGATTGGGAGGGGCTTTCTGGTCCCTAACCCCCCCCCTCTGCTGTTGTGTCTGGGTTTTCTCTCACTCCCACACTTCAATAGCCCCCAAAGAGGGAAAGGGAATCTATCACTTACTTCTTCCTCTGATTCTGCCTCCTACTTAAAGGCCCTACACGGTACCAGATTTATAGAGAAACATCCAGAAAGGCCCAGAGAACATGGTGACACCCTTGAGCTCTGTCTGCTGGTAAAGAAATCTGAAGGACATTTTGAAATGTTCTGACACTGGTATTGGCACTCCAGTGCTCGCCCCGTCTGACTTCGTACTTATTTCCCTTTCTATTTGTGCTTCTCAAATATATGGTCCTAGCCTCAGGGAGATGGCTCAGTCAACAAAGTTCTTGCCTTATAAGCATGAGGACCTAAGTTCAATGCTCAGAACCCATAGACAAAAACCAGACATGGCAATGTGTTTGTAACCTCAGTGCTGGGGAGAGCAGAGACAAAACATTCCCGGGGTTTGATGGCCAGTTAGCTTAACCTGTGTAGTGAGCCTTGTCTCAAAAATGAAAAACAGAGATGGACCACATCTAAAGAATAATATTTTCCCACGGCCTCTACACACCTGAACACATCTGCAGCCGCCCACATACACCAACACAGATAGACAGAGAGAAAGACAGACACACACACACACACACACACACACACACACACACACACACACACACCATGATCTGCTACTCGGATTGGTCTGAGAGAAAGGATTGGCTAGGCAGATGTGTCAATGGTCAGAACCTGAGTTCACGGAAAGGTGCATTAGGCAGTGTTTTCCAGCCCAAAGGAACCAACCAGATGTGTGGTAAATCAATCAGGGATGAATAAATAAATATATTAACATTTCTGTTTTGATGAATTTACTGATGGAGTTGTGGAGACAGTTACTGAGTGAGGGCTTCCTGCTCTACATGACTAGAAGTCAATATTAAAGCACCGGGTTTTGACACAGCCAAACAACAAGGAACCAGATCATAAAATGTAGCCCAAATGTCCCTCCCTCCCAGACCAGTCAGCAGCAGAGTGGCTGCAGGGAGGGAGGCATTCCTTGTGGATTGGACTGCACGCTCCCTCTTGGAGTGAGTGACATTCCCGAGAGGAACCCCAGGGGACGATGGGGCTGTGACATCCTTTAGCTGATGACTTGGCATCTTCTGTTTGTGCCCATTCTTAAAAAGCCAGTTTTGAGCCCTTAGCCTCAGGAGCAGAAGGCTGGAGGCCTTTCCCGACAGACCTTTGTCACTTAGGACATCTGTGTCTGAATGTGCCCAGGCTGCTGCTGACTGCATCATCACCATTCCTGAAATCTCGGGGGGGGGGGGGGGTTGGGGAGGAGCCGCTTTAGGTCTTCAGTTCAGAGAGCTTCCTGGGAGGAGCTCACCTTCCACCTTCAGCGGTAATGGCTTAGGGATCACTGTTTGTGCACACGTATATGCAGGTACACACGTGTGCGCAGGTGTTTAGAGGCCAGAGGTCGACATCATGTGTCTTCCTCAACTGGCTTACATTAAAATATTTTTAGATTGATTTTATTTTATGGGTATGGATATTTTGTCTGTGATATGCCCACCGCATGTATGACTGGTGCCTATGGAGATCAGAGGTGGCACGGTATCTCTCTGGAGCTGGAGCCAGTGCTAGGATGGTTGTGAGCCATCCTGTGATGTTCTGCAAGTGCTCTCAATCAGTGAGCCATTTAGCTGGAGCTCTGTAGTTTGGCTAGACTGGCAGACAATCTGCAAGGATTTACTTGGCTCCATCTCCCCAGTGCTTGGGTTACAGGCGTGTGCTACCATACCTGGCTTTTTCTGTGGGCGCTGGAGACCCGAACTCAGGTCCTAATGCTTGCACCAAGAGTACTTTACTGACTGAGCCAACCTCTCCAGCCCTACTTAGTGATCTCCTGATTTCAAATGTTCAGAACAAGTATGAAAAACTCTGGAACAAAACGGAAAACTTACAACACACATTTTCAAAACCCAATGGAAACTTTCAAGGGTCCTCTGGCTCCCTGGGGACAGATTTGACTCCAGCTTATTGGATGAGGTGTTGCCTTCCAGAAAACTGCAAGTGGTCTTTCTCCTATGGAGATGGCATTCATTTCTCTTTTTTTCTTTTAAGATTTATTTATTTATTATGTATACAATGTTCTGCCTGCATGTCAGACAAGGATACCAATTCTCATTACAGATGGTTGTGAGCCCCCATGTGGTTGCTGGGAATTGAACTCAGGTCCCCCGGAAGAGCAGTCCGTGCTCTTAACCTCCGAGCCATCTCTCCAGCCCTGGCATTCATTTCTAAGCTAAAGCATCTTGTGTTATCTTTAGCTGCATCCATAACCACTCATTGCTCACCTCTGTGTCTGACCTAATATCCTTGTAACTCAGGTAAAACCTTTGGGGATGTATTGATAGACCACTAGCTTCCCCAAACCCCAAAGCTTGGAATGTTTTCCCATAGCATCTGCAGTCTATAGAAGAGAGTCCCCCACTCTGCTGTAACCCCCCACCTGTTGGATTTGAAAACGCCTTGATCCGTGCCTTTCTTTTGCTCTGTGCTATACAAAGCTCATTAAACTGTTCCATGCTGGAGAATGACATCCGGGGCAACAGAAATATGCTGCCATGGTTCCTCACATTTGCTTCCAGAATAAACTTACCTCCTCTGAGATGAGAGCTGGGTTTTGCACGGTCAATTAGTTGTGTTTCTGGGACTTTGGGTGGTCTTACAGCCAAACATTAAGAGATGGGGTGTTATTCATGAGTTAAAGTGGGTGGCAGTCAGGAGTACAGTGGAGATTTTCTGACAAGGCTTACTCCACCTTTCTGTCCTTACATGGAGTGACCTAGTGTCAGAGGTATGACGATAGTAGCCAGTTCTGCAAGACCCATGACAGGCGGAACCCAGGGCAGTGAAGAGCAGGTCTGTGACCCCATATCTTGGTCAGTCATGTTGGTCACAACTGGTTTGTCATGGTCCGGGTGGACTGTTTTGCTCTTACGCCATTGTAGTGATATTTCATGTGTATTTTAATAAATAAAACTTGCCTGAAGATCAGAATGCAAAACAGCCACACTAGTCATCTATACAGGCCAGGCAGTGGTGGTGCAGCCCTTTAATCCCAGCACTAGAGAGGACTATAAAGCAGGAAGGGACAGGAACTCACTCTCTTCCAGTCTGAAGATTTCATAGAAGTAAGGGCTGTCTAGTGGCTTGGCTGCTTTGCTTTTCTGATCTTCAGCCTGAACCCCAATATCTGCCTCTGGGTTTTTATTATTCATGCTACATGCCATGATGTCTAGTATGATGTAGCCCTGCAGTTGTATCAGCTTCTACCCACCATGCACTTTGCTTCTTTTTCAACTACGTCTGCCAAGCTCATATGAGTACCATTTTCTATTTTCTTCCCCTTCTCCTCCTTCTTTTTACTATGATAACAATTATTATTGTGACCCACACTCACGATGTGTCCGTAGCATGTGTAGACACTAGAAGACGACCTTGTGGAGCTGGTCTTTCTGTTCCATCATTTTGTGGATTCTGGAGATGGTGCTCAGGTCTCCGGGCTTGCACAGTAAGTGAATTTTACCAGCGGAACCATTTCGCCAGTTCTCAGTAGCTGTTTCCTGTACTACAAAATACAAGACACACATATTGTTTCCTTTCTTTATTTGTGCACAATGGGTGGTGTATGTGTGACCATGTGTTCATATGTTTGGGTTTACATGCTTGTGGAGGTCAGAGGTCAACATAGAGTGTCTTCCTCTATCGTAATCTGTATTATTTTTCTGAGGCATGGTCCCTCACTGAACCTATTCACTAGAATGGCTGACCAGTGAGCTCAGGGGGTCTCTTCCTGTTTCTGCCTCCCACTCCCAGCACAGATGTTTTGTCGTTGTTGCTTTAATCCTCTCTGTAGGCCATTTACTAGCTGTGTTTAACTGGATGTTTGTCTGCATTCTTTCTGCTGAATGTTTGCCTGGACACATTCGTGCAGACGCGTGGTGTGGGTGTTCATCTCTCTGATCCTCTTTGGACCAGGTTAGGATCCTGCTGCTTCCACCTTTAACGAGATGAAAGAATCCGTACTATGCCTGCGTCAGTGAATTGCAGAACTGCTGTTTTTAACCTGAAAATGTATTCTGAAAATGACACCCTGACACATGGGATGGAAACTCCTGCGGGCTAGCTTCCTCCTTTGTGCCCACCCCAAGTTTATTTATTCGTCTGCTTGTTTGAGAGGGTCTCTCTATGGGTCATGTCTGAAACTCGCTCTGTTGCCCGGTCTGGTCTCAGATCTGCAGAAACCCTCTTTGAATTTTCTGAGTGCCAGGATTACTGGCTGCTCCATAGTTGGCTCCAAATGAATTTTGATTCCAATTTTGAATGTACACTCTTATGGCTTCCTCTTCCATGACCTCAACTGACCTCTCCCACATCAAAGGCTTTATTAAGATGTTTCCCTTGAGGGGGCTGGAGAGATGGCTCGGCGATTAAGAGCATTGCGTGTTCTTCCAAAGGACCAGAGTTCGATTCCCAGCAACCACATGATGGCTCACAACCATCTGTAATGAGGTCTGGTGTCCTCTTCTAGCAGGCATATATGCAAACAGAATATTGTATCCATAATAAATAAATAATTTTTTTTTAAAAAAGATGTTTCCCTTGGAGTGGGAGAGATGGCTCAGTGGTTAAGAGGAGACAGGCTTGGTTCTCGGTACCCATATTAGCTCACAACCACTTGTAACTTCAGTTACAGAAGATTTGACACTCTCTTTTGGCTTCTGAGGATTCCTGCATAAATGTGACACACCACACACACACACACACACACACACACACACACACACACACACCTAAAACTAAATATAAAGAGGTTTTCCTGGGGCTGGAGAGATGTCTGGGGAGAAGGGATGAGGACCTTAGCTCAGATCTCAGTCAGACATAGTTGAGTGCTTCTGTAACTCCGATGTGTTTGGAGTGGGTTGACGGTTGCAGTTTGCACGTTGCCAGTCTAGCTCCAGGTTCAGTGAGAGACCTTCTCTCATGGGAACAACAAGGTAGAGAATGATCCTGATGTTGTCCTCTGGCCTCTGCACATCATTTGCACAGATGTGTACACACATATACATATAAGTGGACACATAGATATTTTCATAAATAAAGGCAGGTCTGTCCGTAAGAGGAATTGGGAGGCTTGCGATTCCACTACCATCCTATTATCACTGTGAGTTCCTTCTGTAACACCCTCTCCAGGAGACGCCAGCAAGGACAAGTATCCAGCCCAGGACTGGGGCTGGTGATGGGCTGGCTTTCACGGGTGAAAGGTAATGAGTTAATGATGCTGGGAGTGGGTGATGCACCAAGGGGCTCATCAAGGAGGTGCCAGGGACATCAAGCTGTCAACAGCTCTGTGGAAGAGAGCGGAGCGTGCGGAGGCTCTGCGGGCACCTGCAGGGCCTCTTCCACCCTCTTCTGGCAGCTGTGAACTTGCCCCTATGGATCTACGGTATCATTAGTGCAGGCCAGTGCGTCCCAGCATCCTTGTATTTGACAGGCCCATGTGGCTGGTGGGTTCCTTCTATTGTAAAGAGAATAGCGGTGACTTCAGTAGGTGGAGGGCAAAGTATAGGTTCCTGCCTGGGAGTTGCTGGGTACCACGGTGGGACAGGTGTTAATTAAATGATCCTTAGGCTGTGGGAGGTGGGCTTTTCCTAACTTAGGAGCAAGTGGAAAACCTGGCGCTCTTTCCCCTACCAGCTCAGGGGGATGGCCAAGTGTCTATGGAAGAAAAAAAGAGGCTCGGCCTTATTTTAAAAAATTACAGCTTGCTTTGCCTTCCAATCAAAGGTCACAGATAAATTTTGAAATTGTACCTACCGATTGCTTAGAACTCCCCTGAAGGAATGTGCTATATTTATATGACTGGTAGTTTGTTACAAAATTAAATATTACTTAAAGTGTATGAGTATGTGCGTGAGAGCTTGTAAGCATGTGCCACAGGCACGTGTGAAGGTCATAGTGCAACTTGAGTCATGTAGGTTCTGGAAATAGATCTAGGGTTGGCAGGGTTAGTTTCAAGTACCTTTACCCACTGAACCGTCTTGCTGGCCTGTAGCAATTTAGTTTAGATCACTGGTTCTCGTCCTTTTTATGTGCCCTCTTCTGATGCCATAGATGATGGAAGAGGCTCACATTTGATGCTCTGGAAGTGTTTTTTTATCCCTCAGAGGTTCATGGATTCAAAGTTTGGACTCCAATATGGAAATATTGGGAGGCAATGGGACCTTCAAGAGGTGAGGCCTTGCCAGGTCAGGCCATTGAAGGCATGGAGCTAGAAGGAACTCATGATGATCTTGCGAGGTGAGTTAGTTCCTAGGACAAAGGGTCATTATTAAAGGGTGAGGGAGTGGGGGAGATGGCTCAGCAGAAAGAGGGCTTGCTGTGCAAGCATGAGGGCCTGCGCTCACATCTCTAGCACACATGTGAAATTCCAGAAGTTGCTACCTGTGTGCTTGTAGCCCTTACGCTTTGGTAGCAGGGACAGGAGGATCACCGGGGCTTGCTGGTCACCAGTCTAGCCTCAAGTTCAGTGACAGAACCTGTCTCAAGGGAATAAGGTGGAGAGGGATAAAGGAGGGCACCAGAGGCTTCCTCTGGCCCCTGGGAGTCATTTGTTCCAATGCATATCATACTCACACGCGCATTAGGGATTGAGACTGGCCCTTGAGCCTTTCTGGTTCCCAGTCTCATCATATAATCTCATGCTCTTAACATGCTTCTACCATAATGGCATCTGCATGTTGTGACCTGGCCAGGGGAACTCCACCAGGGGCTGAACAGGTGTAGCTGTCCAGACCATGTGCACATCGAGGCTCTAGAGAGAGAGAACATAGGAATGTGCTTGGCTGTTCTGAAAACTAAGGCAGCTCAGCAAGGCTCTAGGACTCCACAGCCATCAACCGGGAAACCTGTGTCCTCCAGGACCAAGTCTGCCTGAGCACCCCACATGTGCACATGCACTCACACATGTGCACATGCGCCCACACATATGCACATGCACCCACACATATGCACATGCGCCCACACATATGCACATGCATCCACACATATACACACGCATCCACACATGTGCACACGCGCCCACACATGTGCACATGTGCCCACACATATGCACATGCACCCACACATGTGCACATGCACCCACACATGTGCACATGCACCCATACATATGCACATGCACCCACACATGTCCCACAATATGCACATGCACCCACACATGTCCCACACATATGCACATGCATCCACACATGTACACATGCACCCACACATATGCACATGCACCCACACATGTGCACATGCATCCACACATATGCACATGCACCCACACATATGCACATGCACCCACACATATGCACATGCATCCACACATATGCACATGCACCCACACATATGCACATGCATCCACACATGTGCACATGCACCCACACATATGCACATGCATCCACACATATGCACATGCACCCACACATATGCACATGCACCCACACATGTGCACATGCATCCACACATGTGCACATGCACCCACACATATGCACATGCACCCACACATATGCACATGCACCCACACATGTGCACATGCACCCACACATGTGCACATGCACCACACATGGGCACACATATACTTCTCTACTTCTGTAGAGTAACTGCATTTAAAAAAGCTTTTGTCAACATGTGTCTTATTTTCATGTTGTTGTGGTAAAATACCATGACCAAAAGCAACTTATGAAAGGAAGAGTATATTTTGGCTTCCAGTTCCAGAGGGAGAGCCCATAATGACAGGGAAACATGGCAGCAGGTAGCTGGGGCAGGAAGCTAAGATCTCAATGTAAAGAATGCGCATGTGAAGCAGTTGAACTGGCTATGGGACAAGGCTATTGTCTTAGCCACCGTCCTACTGCTGTGAAGAGACACCATGACCATGGCAACTCTTATAAAGGAAAACATTTAATTGAGGCTGGCTTACAGTTTCAGAGGGTCAGCCCATTATCATCATGGCAGGAATCATGGCAGCACACAGGCAGACATGGTGCTGGAGAAATAGCTGAGAATTCTACATCTGAATTCATAGGCAGCAGGAATAAAGAGACACGGGGACAGGCTTGGACTTTTGAAACCTAAAAGCCCACCCCCAGTGACATACTTCCTCTAACAAGGCCATATGTACTCCAACAAGGCCACACCTCCTAATCCTTCTCAAGTAGTGCCACTCCCTAATGACCAAGCATTCAAATATATGAGCCTATGGGGGTCATTCTCATTCAAACCATCGCAGATATGAACCCTCAAATCCCAACCACAGTAATGTACTTCCTCCAGCAGGACTCTACCTCTTAAGATTCAATGACCTCCCCCAAATAGTGTCACCAGTTGGGGACCAAGTGTTTAAATACATGAACCTATGGGGGCTATTCTCATTCAAACCACCACAGCTATGGACCCTCAAATCCCAACCACAGTAATGTACTTTCTCCAGAGAGTGTGTGTGACATTTCTCTTTCAAATCACAACATGTGATTGCACTTAAAATCTTCCTGTGTTTAATATGATGTGAACAATTAGGTGCAACCAAGTGACCAGCAATACAAGAGCAGCTAAGTATTGTGATGCAGTTATACCATGGGGTCCAACACATCCTTTACAAAGGTAAGATGCATATTCATTGTCATGAACATCAGCCTGTCCATCTATCTATCTTCTATAAGAAGAGACTAACATCTATCTACTTATCCACCCAATACTTATTTATTCACCCATCCACCATCTATCATTCATAATCTATAATCCATTATCTATCATCTATCAATCTATTAATCATGTCAACCTATTATCTATCTATCTATCAATCAATCATCTATATATCTACCTACCTATCTCTCATCTCTATACTTGTGCTAGTTAGTTTTTTGTCAACTTGACACAAGTCATCTGGAAAGAGTGGGACCTCTGCTGAGGAAACGCCTCCATCAGATTGGCCAATAGTCATGTCAGTGGGACATTTTCTTGATTATGATAGATGTGGGAGGACCAAGCCCACTGTGAACAGTGCTACCACTGAGTAGGTGGTCCTGGGAGGAAAAAGAAACTTAGCTGAATGTGATCTTAGAGAGTAAGGTTGGCAGAGAATATTTCAGGGACCATCAAATGTCTAGCCTTTCCCTGCTTTCCTTTCACAGCTACCGGAACTCCAAAAATATATCCACAGCTACCCCCACAGAAGCCTGCTTTTACTTGTGACCTGAGGGACAAGCTGCAGAAGCAGGCAACAAGCTGAAGCATGGAAGCTGGACAAGAGTTAGACATAATTATGTTACCCTGGTCAAGATGTGGTCTGTATGCTCTTACTCAGTTCTGGTTCTGCAGGATGGTCCAAAAAGATCTTATTACTTGAGAAGAGCAATCTGGTGACCAAGGAAGATCACCTCTGCTCCAGGGTGTATCCTTGCCTTTGTAGACAGTTACCCTCATTTCAGTGGATTGGGGCAATCTGAGAGGCTCTGTCATCAGTGGAGCCCAAGACCAAGGACTGGAGACTTCTACATGTCTTTGGGGGTCTTGGAATGCAATGCCGTGAAAAGCTGATACTAAGTGGGCTGGGGAATGACTCAGTCAGTAACTGCCAGTACAGACAAAAGGAACTAACTTCAGATCCCCAGAACCCGTATGAAAAGCCAGGTGTGGTGGCGGAGCTGTAACTCTGGTGCTGAGGGCTGAGGGGGGTTAGGTGGGTGAGTGGAGGCAAACATATCTTTGAAGCTCATTGGCCAGCCAGCTTAGCTGAATTGATGGGCTTCAGGCTTAGCTAGAGACCCTGTTTCAAAAAGTAAAGGTTGGATTGATGAAGGAAAGACCCCCGACATTGACCTCTGTCCCCTCCATGTGCACATCCAGACATCAACAAGTACACACACCACACACACAATGTATATATAAAATAATACGTGAACTACATGCTACTTAGCCACTCTCCCCTTTGTCTTCAGTTTCAGAGGGGGATGGGATGAATCAGGCACCACAGGTAGATAGGAAGTCCTTGAGTGGCTAATGTGCCTGCATGCAGAAGTAAGCAGGTCGCCCAGTGTGAGGGAGACAGATGCAAACAATGGCAGAGATGCCTAGCTCTATATCTGCTATTTAGTTACCTTGTGGACCCAAATGAGATGTCAGTCATTGTAGTGAGTGTGGTTTTGGTCCTGCTCTATCAGAGGGAGCAGCATAATAGGAGCAGACAGCATCTGTGAACTGAACTAAACTGAACACCTGTGCACAAAAGGCTTTGGTCCTACAGAAAGAGCCAATAGCTAGGACGAGCTTGAGGCACTGTGGGATGAAAGCCACAGAGACTCTCTGGCTACAGGCAAAGAAACTCCCACTGGCTATGACCCCAGTGACCCCAGGGGCAGACCTTGCCAGGAATAACTGGGACAGAACTGTAACATGAGGGCCGGCTTGTTGGAGTTTCTGTCCCGCCTGGTACCCAACAGCTGGAAAGTCCCAAAGAAAATCACACAGAGATCTTCATAAGTCATAAAACTTTCATCTCAGGTAACTGCCGACATCAGTATTGGCTTCCTGGCTCAGCCTCCAAGCTAGCTGTTGTGATCCTATAATTCCTAGCCTTCTGGGAATCTGAGCATCCAAGTTAAAGGGCTCAGTGATACATTTGCTGGCAAGTCTTAAGCACCATGTGGGCCCCTTGGAAGTACTTGATACATTTGACAATGGATGCCTTTTTGATGTGTCAGCAGTGGACAGTATGACATCCATCACCATTTTATACTTGTGACTGTCCTGAGACAAGGCAGCACATGCTACTAGACCAGTGAATAAACATATATAGAGGGGTTCAGGGATACTTGTGGTCCCACTGTGTGATGGTTAATGTTGACTGTCAACTTGTCATGATTCAGAATCAACTAGCAGCAACCTTTTAGACACCACCATGAGGGATTATCTAGACTAGGATCCAGGCACACCTGTGAGGGCTTATTTAG
Source organism: Microtus pennsylvanicus (assembly GCF_037038515.1). Taxonomy (NCBI): domain Eukaryota; kingdom Metazoa; phylum Chordata; class Mammalia; order Rodentia; family Cricetidae; genus Microtus; species Microtus pennsylvanicus. The sequence goes on from NC_134583.1 coordinate 59,422,668, forward strand.
ACTAGGTTAGCATCCAGACACACCTGTGAGGGCTTACTTAGACTAGGTTAGGCTCCAGGCACACCTGTGAGGGTTAACTTAAACTAGGTTAGTTCAAAGACTCACCCCAAAGGAGGGCTGCACAGTTACCTGGGTTTGGGGCCTAGATTACATAAAAAGGAGCCTAGTTGAACATTCAGTCCTGTTTCCTGATTATGGATGTTACGTGAACTGCTGTCAAGCTCCTGATTCCATGAAGGACCGCATCCTTCAGCTGTGAGGCAGAATACACCTTTCTTTCCTTAGGTTGCCTTTGTCAGGGAATTTTACCACAGTAACAGAAAAAAGGAATTGAGAGACATCCCGAGTGAGGTGAAGAATTCTACTTGGAACCCTGGAGTCCTGAACCATATTCTAGTACAATCCTTGCTGCCCATGTCTTCTCTCCCATCCACCCAGTGAAACCATGTGGTCAGGGGGCAGTGTGCTGTGGTCCAATTTGGTTCAGAGCTTGCTTTTGTACAATGTGAGAGTTAAAAATAAAATTTATGTAATTGGAAAAAGGGGTCCAAAGAACAATGTTTCATGACACGTTGTCATGGTTACCTCCAGCTGTGAATCTGACACAAACCTAGAGATACTCAGAAAGAGGGAAAATCAACTGAAGAATTACATTGATCAGATAGGCCTGTGGCCATGTCTGTGGGGCATCACTCCCCCCCCACACTTAGTTTTTTGGACAAGATTTCTTTGTGTAGCCTCCGCTGTCCTAAAATACTCTTTGTGGACCAGTCTGGCTTTGAACTTAGAGAGACCCACCTGCCTCTGCCTCCCAAGTGCTGGGATTTAAGGTGTGCACTACCACCACCCAGCACAGGCATTTTCCTGATTAACAGTTCATGTAGGAGGGCCTAGCCCATTGCAATAGGTGCCATCTCTGGGCTGGTGGGCCTGGGCTGTATAAGAAATCTAGCTGCACAAGCCAGGGGAGCAAGCCCATAAGCAGCATTCCTTCATGGTTTCTGCTTCAGGCTCCTGTCCTGATTCCCTCAAGGATGGATTGTAAAGCGTAAGATAAAATAAGTCCTTCCTAAGCTGCTTTTGTTTTTAGTGTTTATCACAGCAACAGAACAGTAGCACAGCCATTCTACGAAGCTTAGCTTTTTAGACACAGTCCCTAACTCACAGCAGGTTCTGTCAAACACGGCAGAGTTTCACAGCTATAGACAGTGCCTGAACCTGAAATATCTGCTGTATGATCCTTTATGGAAAAATGTAGTAGGAAGGAGGGAGCGGGCCGTGTCCCACCGCCCTGGCCAGCTTAACCCCTGAAATAACCACACCAAAGCTGTATTAATTAAATTACTGCCTGGCCCATTAGTTCTAACCTCTTATTGGCTAACTCTTACATATTCATTTAACCCATCTCCATTAATGTGTATCACCACTTGACTGTGGCTTACTGGCATGAGTCTAACCAGTGCCTGTCTTAGGCAGGAGAAACATGGTGTCTGCCACACTTCCCTTCTTCCCAACATTGTGTTCTGTCTACTCCACCCACCTAAGGGCTGTCCTATCAAAAGGCCAAGGCAGTTTCTTTATTCAACCAATGAAAGAAACACAAATACAGAAGGACCTCCTACACCAGAAAAAAGTTTGCTGGCTCTGGGACAAGAAATTGCCTCTTTGAATCCTCTTTTGTGTACTGGATGCAGCCCACTCTTCTGGCAAGGAAATATGGGAATAAAACCCCATTCTTGGCATTAATAACATTAGTAACAGAAGCTCTCATACACTGAAGTCCTCCAACACATCAGGCCTTTTGAAGTTGACATTCCTTAGATGTTTATATTTCTTTTCCACCCACTGTACAGACCAAGGTTCTCACAAGAGAGAGGTTGTGTATTAAGGGGTGCCATTTAGAACTGAATCCAGTTTTTTTGCTTCCATGGACACTTCACAATCAAGCCTGCTCTTCTAAGCAGAACCAAAGCTCACGCCCTCTGGCCAACAGTTCATCTTCATTACCCAGAGCCCCTCAGAGGGTCTCAGCTCCCACTCCATTCTGCCTCAGTGATGCACATCACTTCAGGGCTAACCAGTCAACCTGTGTCAAAGTGATCCCGTCAATCACGAACTGAAGACCTGGCCAGGATAGGGACATTCAGTTCAATCCAGAATACTGGAACCTGTGTGAGCTGGTCTGCTGTCTCTTGGCCACTGAATAATTAAGGCCAGCTTGTTAAGAATCTCTGTCTGGAGGACTTCCCTTTGATGTGTGTTTCCATTTACTTTGGGTGAGATCTGTTCTAGATACCACTGCAAGACACCTTGGTGCTGAGTTCATACCGGGTAACAGGAATGCATTAGTGAATGCTCAGGGATGGGATCTTGCAGACAAAGGGGAACCTCCTGTGGCAGGCATTACCATTCCAGGACCTCAGTGCTGTGAACAGAAGAAGCAGATCCAGCTACTGCAGTAAAAGTCACCATGTCACTGCTCTGGAGTAAAAGTCCTCTCCAGCTAGCCTCACTTGCTGATGCTTTCGGAGACAGCTCTCTGATCTTCATTTCCCTTAAAGTTGGGTTGATTTGCCCCTGGTCTGGGGAGGGTAAACTTTACCTAGAGACTGCATGAGCTCCATTTGCTGGACTGCTGCAATGGCTTCCAGATAAGTCACTTTCCTCTTCCACCACTCCCCAGGAGGAGGAGAAGGAACAGAGAAGAGCAGCAAGATGCTTATATCTGGGATTCAGTACATATTTCAAACCTAGCTTCATTTCTTGCCTGCTTTGACCTTGAAGAAGTTGCTCAGCTTCCTGGGGCCTGGATTCACCTTGGGCTCCATAGTTGATAGAGCAAAGAACATGCGTTCAGACAATGGCTGACACCCCGAGTCCAACTGTCCTTCAATTATCTCTGCAGCCTTTTACATAGGGGTGAATAGTATGCCCATTTCCTGGGAGAGGAAACAGACTCTCAGAGAGAGAGAATTACTTCCTGCAAGATCATAGCTACATTAAGTAACAGGGCTGGAATTCAAACCCAGGTGTGTGCTCTTCAGTGCCCATGCCTCCATGATTCTCCAGATACAACTGCGTTTTATCATTCACAAGTGCCAGCCTGGTCTTGAGGCACTTTCGTGCCCCGTGAGCTGACCCAGGAGACTAATTCTCAGTGAAGAAAATTTTTCTTAAAAAGGAATATAGGCTGTACTGTGCACATCAAAGAACTTAATGAAATCTCTGCTACCCACTCTAATTCTCTAACGCCCTTTCATCCATTTAGAGCCGGAATGTCAGCGAACCATTACAGATCACTTCAAACCCTCCTCCCCATTCCCTAGGGATGCTAGCTGCTCTCCAAGGTGCTGAAAAGGACAGCCTCTTAATCCTCATTGTGCCAGTCCTATCCCTGGTGCCTCTCCATGCTCCCTGATGCCTCCGCATGCCTCATGGTGACTCCATTCTTCACTGTATCCCCCATTCTTCAGGGGGGTGCAGTGATTCCCCATCCCCCATTGTGTCTCTCCAGCAGCTCTGTGAGAGTTCAGGTCCCAGGGTACCCACCGCTACTGGGTGGGTACCACATCTGCACACAGTCTCTATATGGATACCATCACCAGACTGACTCCTGTCCCAGTAACTGAGTCATAAGGAGAACCATCCATCCATTCAAACTGTCCTTCCTGGGGTCCATTCACAGCAAGAAGGTAGAGAGGAAGACCAAATATTGGGTCAGCTCCAGTGTAGGGACAGTGTTATAGTAGTACTTCATGCCTGCTACCTTGCATCAAAGTAATGTGTACTATTGTGAAGTATGCCTATACACTGTGTGAATATATGTCATTGTGATTGGTTAAATAAAGAAGATGACTGGCCAATAGCCAAACAGGATAAAGTTAGGTGGGAGAGCCAAACAGAGGATGCTGGGAAGGAGAAGGGTGGAGTCTGAAGTCCCAAGCAGATTCAGAGAGAAGCAAAATGGGCATGCTGTACTGAAAAAGGGTACCAAGCCACATGGTAAAACATAGATAAGAAATATGGGTTAATTTAAATGTAGGAGCTAGTAACAAGGCTGAGCTATTGGCTGATCATTTGTAATTAATAGTAAGTCTCCATGTCAGTTATTTGAGAGCTGGTGGATGGGAAAGAAACAACTGTCTACATGCTATGACTGGCAGCACTGCTCTTCCCAGATGCCTTTGGTCCTTATCATGTGACCTTGACTCCCTTTGTCCTCACTGCCCTACACTGCAGGTAACATCGTCTTCAGAAATCTGGCCCAGATCCATTAGTGTTGGTCTTGACTCCAGTCCCCAGCCTAAGCACTGTCCTTTCTCAGCTGCTGAGACTTACTCCTCCCCACCTCCTTTTATTCAAATGCCTGTGTTTTTCTCTCGTGGTCTGGAGCTACACTGTTCAATCACAAGAGAAGTCCCGCTGGCAGTCTGATTGGTGCTGTAGTGAGTGTGCAGCCCAACTGTGGGAAGAATGACACTGGCAGGGGAGGGAGCAGGAGTCATGCCTCCTTTTATATTTCTTCTGGTATTTAGAACAGTACCTCTCGAAGCACAGATGATTCTGAAGTCCTTTCTACACAGTGGAATAGCAGAGAGAGGACAGGTTGAGGTCAAGGCTTCCACTCTCTCCATCTTCCTTGCTCTGTGACCTGGGCGCATTACCGAACCTTTCTGAGCCTCGGTTTCCCACCAATAAAGTAGAGTGAATATCCCAGAGAGGATTGAGGGCTGAGTGACTTTCAAAGTATGTGAATGGCAACACGGAGCCTGGTGCACAGTGCCTGGCCCCGAAAAGAAAATAAAACCCTTTCTCTGTCTCGTTTGTTAGGGCTATTAAGTCTTACAACACACATTCTTTCCTCCTTTCTTATTTTTCTTTTCTCCTCTTTCATTTTCCTTCCTTCCTTTCTTTCTTCCTTCCTTCCTTCCTTCCTTCCTTCCTTCCTTCCTTCTTTCCTTTCTTCCTTTCTTCTCCTGAGACAGGGTTCTCTATGTAACCTTGGTTGTCCTGGAACCCACTCTGTAGACCAGGCTGATCTTACAGAGATCTGCCTCTGTGCGGCCATTGAGATGTGTCTGCCTCTGCCTTCCAAGGACTGGAACTAAAGGTGTATGCCACTACCACCCAGCCTATAATACATATTCTTTAAATTATGATTTAAGGTAGATCTAACCTAACTTTATTTATGTATTTTTGTTGGTTAGGATGATTTTAATTAAAAAAAAAACCCCTCCCAAGTCTTTGGGAAATACTCTAAAACACAGTTAAAACTGAGCAAGAGTATTAGTTGTACATTCTAGCTGGCACACGGTGGTTAGTTATTTCAGCAGAAATTTCCACATGATTCCACACCCCTCCCCCTTTAGAAGTTCTTTCTAACAGGAGGACCTGGGAAAGAGGTAAGGAACTGGCATGGCGGCTAGTCTAGTCTTCACACTGCTACTTTAAATGGCAATAGTCATTGTACCACAGGTTTGTTTGGTCATTAATTTTATGGTGCTGGGGTTGGAGCTCAGAGTCTCTTACGTGCTCTGCCACTGTATCTCAAGTCTGTACTACATGGTCTTCCTAGATTTTTTGTTTGTTTGTTTGAGGTTCTCGGGACTGAGCCTAGAGCTGGGACAGGAAGCCTGAGCTCAGGGCCTTTCACGGTAAGGAATGAGCCCAGGCAACCAAAAGACATTTCATCTCCAAAGAAACAGAGTGGGTCTGGGAACTGCAGCCCAGTGATCTACTGTGTGCTGAGCCCTGAGTCCAGTGATGCTGAGGGAAAAAAAGACCCTTGTTTATCTAACCACATTTTTGTTTTAGAAAATCCAAGTCAAAACAAAAGCCTTCTCTGGTCATTCTACATGTTCCGGTCACACCCACTTCCACGGCTAACAGGCAGGTCAGCGTCACAGCTACCTCCAGGGCTAACTGAGATAGGTCAGTGTCACACTCATTTCCAGGACTAACTGGGACAGGTTGGTGTCTATGTGCTGGATGCATAACTGTGACCGTCATTATTAAATCAAAGTGGAGCCTTGGTGGGAGCTTTTCCATGGGATCTGATAGCTGTGGCTTTCTCGCCTCACCTGCCTGTGGTCATGAAGGCCAATCAAGATGTCGGCTGGGATGTCGGGAACATAGCTGTTCACCAGGTCATCACAAAGACATTCTCCTTCCAGCTGTGGATGTAGGAAGCACAGCAGCAGTCAGCACCGCCCCTTCCACAGGATGAAGTCTAAAGCAAGCTTGTTAATGTTTCTGGACTACATAAAAAGAGCACAGGATGCTTTCCTCTTCTGTTCTCTTAAGATTTCAGTTAATGAACTAACTGTGTGTGTGTGTGTGTGTGTGTGTGTGCCTGAGGGTGTGCACATATGCATGTATGGTTGTGCATACCTGTGTATATGTGCAGCAACCAGAGAGTCGTCCTCTGCCACTCTCGGAATGATAGTCCTTTGAGGCAGTCTATCCATGACCTTTTTGGCTAGACTGGAGGCCACAAGGCCCAACAATCATTCTGTATGGCCATCCTTGAAACTGGGGCTATAGACATTTGTGGAGTTACATGGGATGTTATGTAGATGCTGGGATTATGAACTCTGGTCTTCCTAGTTGTGAAGTGAGTGCCCTTAGCAACCGAGCCATCTCTCTAGTTCCTCCATCATTTTTAATTAGGTCAACCCTACATGGTCATCCACACCAGCTCAGAGAAAGACTCAGCACAACACTTACTACCACTTCAACCAAAAACACTTCTCTCTCTCTCTCTCTCTCTCTCTCTCTCTCTCTCTCTCTCTCTCTCTCTCTCTCTCTCCTTTTCTTGAAAATTCAGCTCTAGGCTTGAACTCGCTTAGTCCACTCAGTGTCTTTTTGGAGGAGTCCTAGCCTTGATTTCAAAAGTTCATTAACGAAGAAACCAGTGAGGGACCCTGGTGTTTGCTCATTGTATAAAACAATGAAGAAATAGAGATGAAAGAATGAAAGGGCAGGCAGATGGGTGAATGGAGGGAAGGAAGTAGGAAGGGATAAATGGATAATAGATAAAAGATGGATGATGAATGGGTAGAAAGATATAGGGAAGGAAGGCTGAGCAGCTGGACACAGTAAAACAGACTCACAGGGGCTACAAGTCATTTATGTTAGGACTGTGCTTCATGTTACACGGCCGTGAATTCTTTTCATCCTCATAGCAAACTGGGACTGGAGTGGACATGACTGGCTGTCTGCCCCAAAGCCATTCCCACAGATGAGTTCACCTCACTACTGTAAATATTATAGCCTAGAAAGCCATATTTCTCTCCCCAGTTCTCTTTGAAGCTAAAATCGCCAAAAGACCCAGTTCAAACACCTAGCTGAAAGGCACGGCTTCCAGGGAGCATCTGCAAAGCATCTTCCCCCTGGTAGAAAGAGGAAGGTGTGTGGAGAAGGCTCTGGTCTCTGCTCTGCTCTTCCTGTTCAGAAACTTTCCTGAGGAATGTCAAGGTAACTGCTTACCAAAGAGTGATTCACCTATTGCCTTGATATCAGCGAGCCCAGAAGAAGCCATCAACCAAAGTCAGGAGCTCAGAGGAAGGATGTGAGGACAAGCAGACCAATGACAGCACGGGTCACCCAGATGTCCACACAACAGACCCCCTGACAAGTGCTTCCCATCGTGTGAGAGGCGAACTTCAGTGCACCAGGGAAGTCATAGTGCACGGGTCCTGGACCGGAGGTCTATCTGCTCCCGTGAGCATGCTCCAAAAGTCCGCCATTTTGTGGGGGTGTCCACTATGGAGGATATCTCACCCGGAGTGGAGGTCAGAGCCCACTTTGTTGAGGAAAGATCTTTCTTGTTTCTGCTTTGTTGATAACTCAAGGGAACCAACCTGCAAGCTTCCAGGCAGTTCTTCTCTACCTACCACCTCACACAAGGAGTGCTGGATACAGACTGTGTCAGATGCAAATGTATCTGTCGCCCCGCCCCTCTGTCCCGCACCCCCCCTCCCCCCCCAGGTTCTGAGGCTCAAACGACACTAGCCAGGCTTGTATCACTGGCGCTTTTCCCTACCAGGCCATCTTCCTGACCCACCTCTTCCCATTCCACACATGTTTTTCAGGTCAGCTGTTTCACCAGATCAAGAGTGCCGATGCCCTACAGTGCATGGCACAAACCTGGCGACTATAAAGATGATTCTCCCAGCATGCTCTTTGCTCCCACTGCTGAGTTATTTCCCCTCCATTCCACCCAGATAACTTCAAAGACAACTTGTGCTGGCTAAAAAGGAACTTCAGTGACCTGAACCAGAAGCCAGTTGGAGACATCAGACTCCAGTCCTTTTCCCAAGGGGCACTTGGCTAGGCCACAGAGGCCCGGGCAGTCCACTCATCCGTAAATGGCGGTCAGCCTGGCAGATTTCCTGCCAACAGTGAACTGAGAGCCCTGCAGGTCGGCTTCGGCCCAGGTCTTGTTGATGGGGTAGAATCTGTAGCAATGACTTTTGAACCCTCTCCAGAACAGGGGACACAGCAGGGGCATCTGGGGCACCTCTGAGAGGGTTGAGGAGAGAAAGCGGAGTGGGAGGAAGATGGGTAGTGCTCATGTTGTCTCTGTGACTTATTACATATTTTTTAAAAGTAAAACACATCCGATATGATTAACACAGTTCTGCATCTGAAGTCTAAAAATACATGTACACCCCAGGGCTACCTAAAAAAGACCCTATATCAAACAAACAAACAAAACAAAAAAGAGTTATTTTAATTATTTACGCATCATGTATGTGAGTATGCTGGGTCTGTGCAGGCGCCACGTTGTGACAGGGTCTACTGAGCCCAACGGGGGCTCTAGCTCCCTTGTTGCTGTAGTTACAGGTGGCTGTGAACCATCACGTGGGTGCTGGGTCAGAACCTGGGTTTTCTCTTAAGTGCTGAGCCGCTTCTGCAGCCCCTATTAAGATTGTTTTAAATAGTTCATGAATAGCCCTTATGTAGCACTCCTAGAGTTTAATAACTGCCTTATCTTTGGATAATTAGATTTCTTCCTTCCTTCGTTCCTTTGTTCCTTCCTTCCTCCCTCCCTGCCTCTCTCCCCCTTCCTTCTTTCCTTTCTTCCTTCATTTGTTCATTGGTTCCTTCCTTCCCTCCCTTCCTTTCTCCCTTTCTCTCTCTCCTCCCTCCCTCCCTCCTTTCTTCCTTTCTCTCTTCCTCCCTTCTTTTCTAGATAAAAAGCTACTAGTAATAACACTGAGACAACAGTTTCATGCCTCAAGCTTTGTCGGTGTTTCTGATGGTTTTCCGGGGAGAGACTTGGGTGGCTTTGATACAATTTCTAAATTGCCTCCTGAATGCAATTTCCCCTCTCACTGCCATGGCTGAGGGCACCCATCTCACTTGCTCGTCCTGACTGCCATCATTTCCTGGGGAATCTTTGCAAATTTTATAAGCAAGAAATGGTGCCTTGTTTCAATAAGCAATTCCAGGCTATCTGGCAAGTGCCTGCATTTACTGATAAGCTAGAAGCAAGACTTTGTATCTTTTGCCCTCCACACTGCTGGGGTTAGGATCGGTTGTTAATTGTGAAAAGCAACACATTGAAAACAACAACAAGGTCATGGTGTTTGAGATGATAAATTTCTCTCAAGTCTTGGCTCCTCTTCAAATTTCTTGTGGGTGTTGTTCTTGGACACAGAAGTCGGTTGTTGGGAGAGACAGACAATTGAGAACCTTCCATCCACTAGGTTGGGAGATCCATGCGGTGAGCAGTGGTCCCTGGTCACCTACGTGCTGGTCAGTGAGCAGTGGTCCCTGGATACCTATGTGCTGGTCAGTGAGCAGTGGTCTCTGGACACATATGACCTACTGGTCAGTGAACAGGGATCCCTGGACATCTGCATACTGGTCAGTGAGCAGTGGTCCCTGGTCACCTCTGTGCTTGTCAGTGAGCAGTGGTCCCTGAACATGTACAAACTGGTCAATGAGCAGCGGTCCCCAGACACCTGTGTACTGGTCAGTGAGCAGTGGTCCCTGGACACCTACGTACTGGTCAGCTTTGTGTTTGACCTGCCATGAATGAGAGGCACATTTTCTTCTTCATCGCGTGTCCAATTGGCAGACAACTGGAGTCTCTTTTGTAACCACCCAGAGGCACAGAATCTCTGCCTTCAAATCACTACCATAGTCGACAGACTCTGAGAATCATACCACAGTGAATAGGGGCTGAGAGACGGATCAGTGGGTAAAGTACTTGCTCTGCAACCATGAGGACCTGAGTTCAGATCCCCAGCAGCCACAGAAAAAGCTCTGTCTGGTGATGCATGCCTATAGTCCCGGCGCTGGGGGTCGGGGAGGGGCATCTGTAGAGACAGGCAGGTCTTTGGGGTCTGCTTACCACCCGGTCTAGCTGAATAGGTGAAGCTTCAGGGTTACTGAGGACCCTGTCTCAAAAAAGACCTGGCATTGTGGCACATGCCTTTAATCACAACACTCAGGAGGCAGAGGCAGATGAATCTCTATGTGTTCAAAACTGGTCTGGTCTACATAGTGAGTTCCAAGCCAAGAGATCCTGACCACCTCCCTCCCTAAAATAAGAAAAACCAACATGGAGAATAACAACTCTCTTTCACACACATTCATAGAACATTTGTTTATTTGTGTGTGTTTATAGGTGCACATCTGTATGGGGGTCAAAGGACACCTTCAGGTGCCAACCTCAGGAACGCCATCCACTTTTCCTTTGAGACATGCTCTCATTGGTCTGAATCTTGCCAATGAGGCTGGGCTGGTTGGCCAATGAGCCCTAGGGATGCCCCTGTCTCTGCCTCCCCAGTGCTGGGATTACAAGTACAGCTACTACACCTGTTTGTTTAAACGTGGTTTCTGGGGGGACTGAACTCAGATCCTCATGGTTTCAAGGTACCTGCCTCCCCCCACATGGAGCACTTATGATCGGCCAAACGGGCAGAGAGAAACCGAGACTTCAACAAGATCGGCCTGGCAGGAAAGTGGCAGAGACCTCCTGGTCACGAAGACTTCCTCTGAAGCATCACATCCTGTTTCTTCACAGGACATCAGCAGGCTGGGGTGGGCAGGATCCCAGAGCTTGCACCTTCTGCTTTCATCCAGGTTGACTCATCTCCTACCATCCTCAAATACCTAATCAGACCTTTGTGGGCTTGTCTCTTGCCTTAACTTTGACTAATTCCTGTTTCTCTTCTAGTCTCAACTGCAAGGTATCTTTGAGTACTGTCTTAGTCAGGGTTTCTATTGCTGTGATGGAACACCATGACCAAAAGAAAGCTGGGGAGGAAAGGGTTTATTCAGCTCACACTTCCACATTGCTGTTCATAACCAAAGGAGTCAGGACAAGAATGCAAACAGGACAGGATCCTGGAGGCAGGAGCTGAGGCAGAGGCCATGAAGGGGTGCTGCTTACTGGCTTGCTTGCTCATCACAGCTTGCTCAGCCTGCTTTCTTATAGAACCCAGGACCACCAGCCCAGGCACGGCCCCAACCATACCTGGCATGGCTCTCCCCCATCAATCACTAATTAAGAAAATGCCTTAAGGCCAGATCTTATGGAGGCATTTTCTCAGTTGAGGTTCCCTCCTTTCAGATGACTCAAGCTTGTGTAAAGTTGACATAAGACCAGCCGGTACAGGTCCCACCAGGAGGGAATCTCTGGTACGTGCCTATGCCCTCTGGCTCCCATCTGCACCCAGGATTTTTGTCCAGTGTCATCCCTGATTGGTCAGTAGTTACTTCTCCCAGAATCTTAGCTCACAGAGGGTATTGTGAGACTAAGAGTCAATCATTTTTATTTCATTTCTAATTATGGGGGTGTTTACATGCATATAAATGTAGTGTCCATGGAGGCCAGAAAAAGGCATTGGAACCCCTAGAGCTGGAGTCACAGGCAGATGTGAGTCACCTGATGTGTGTGCTGAGGCGGGAACTGAACTTGGGTCCTCTGAAAGAGCCCTAAGCTTAACTTCTGCATCATCTCTTTAGTTCAGGTTATGAATGAATACAAGCATGCAAGAATGTATTCAAACAACACTGAAGGTTAGTTGGCCAATCTGAGTTTTCCAGATTGTTCTGCACTATCATGGAATGAGCAAAATAGCATGGCCCGGAGTCTCGGTGGCCATACAGACTCTTGGGAACACTTACTCAATTACCCATGTTTGAAACCTGGGAACTGCTGGTCTGTAAGTAGGAAGATGAAGCCTATGAAAGAAATTTCCTTCTTCTGTCCTTCCTCCTTCTTCCCCTCTTTTCCTCTCACCTTTTTGTCTCTCCTCTTTTCTCTCCCTTTCTCTTCTCTTTTCCTTCATTTCTCTTGTCCTTCTCTCCTTCTCCCCTTTATTCCTGCCTTGGACAGAGCTTGGCAAAGAGGAATTAACTAAACAAAGGGTAGCTGGGTAGGAAGAGGAGGAGGTAAAAGCCCTTGGTCTCAAAGCCTTTCTCCTCAAGGCGGAAAATACTTCCGAAGCTACTCTGCATCTTCCCAATCTGGTCCCTCTGAGGTTTCCCCTCCACTAAGGAAAAGGAGTTTCTGCATGCCTGGGTTGAAATAGACCGAAAATGGGACCGTGGCAGATCACTGCCCAATTGCTCTCCTTCTATCCAGGCAAGCAAAAACCTTTAATTGAAGGGTTGAGAGCCACAAGAATGAGCTCCTTCCTAGCTGGCTGGTACTTCCCCTCTCCCTTGGCCTCTCAGAGCTAAGAACCTTAAGGGTGAAGGGTTTTCATCAATTTGACCCCTGACCAGCCTTTGCTAGTCTGTCTATCTTTACAGGCACACTGCTGGATTTGTATATCAACCTTTAGAAAATGGTGGTAATTCAATAACCAGAACCACTTGCTGTGTGCCAGGCACTGTGCTAAGTGCTTTGAACATATTAATTTAATCTTTATATCCTACCAGGTAGGCACCATAATCATTGTTATTTTACAAAGAAACTCAGAACACACTGAGGTTGGCTGCCTTGTCAAGGTCACAGAATTGCTAGGAGGTAGCCTATGGAGCCCAAGATTGATTGATTGATTGATTGATTTATTTCTCTCTCTCTTCTTTCTTCTTTCTTTCTTTCTTTCTTTCCTTCCTCCCTCCTTCCTTCCTTTCTAAGAGAGAGAGAGAGCACAGAAATAATGACGTCATTAATATTTAACTGCGCATGTGAATCTTGCAGGCAAAACTGGAAACTTGCTATTTGTTTGCTTCTTTGAGGAAAAGAATTAATGGCTCTCTGGTCCCTGACAGAAAGGACCTCACAAGTAGTTAGGACAGAGTCCCACAAGAGGTGCCTAGATGGGTGATGGCAAGGGTTGTCCCTGGAGCATCTAAACAGCACATAAGTCAGACTTGAAGATCTGAGGGGCTTCCTGGAAAAGGACCTGGACGATGTTAAGAGTCAGAGACTGTTCCAGGCAGAGGGCATGGCGCAGGCAGAGGGCATGGCGCAGGCAGAGGGCGTGGCGCAGGCAGAGGGCGTGGCGCAGGCAGAGGGCGTGGCACAGGCAGAGGGCGTGGCCAGGGCAGAGGAAGGAGTATGTGGGGAACTGAGAGTAGTTCAACAGGGTTAAGAATCTGAGAAGGAATCCAAGGTGAGGCTGGAGGGAGCTAGGGGGATAGTGGGAGAGAGGCAGACAGGAGATGCAGGGCAGGAGGAGGAGGCTTGTTGCTCAGGAAACCAAGAAGCCAAACTGCATGGTCTTTTTCTCAATTAGCAGCAGCCACGGGCTCCCAGCTGGGGGTGTAGGGGGAGTCAAAGCCCTTGGGAGATGAGCTTGTTCTGGGATGAAAACACATCCGTGGAATCCAGCTCTCCCACTTTGCAAGAATAAATTGTCACCTTCCCACTCAATCTGGCTGTGTGCTCCCTGGCCCCACTCCATCCGCCCACAGATGCAACACTCTGCTCTCTGCTGCCTCCTGCAGATGCACTGCTTTGCTGCCGCGGCCTCCTGTCAAGATCAGCCTGGAAACCAGACAAGGAGAGGAGGTGGGGAGGCCCTGAGGCCACCTTCGCCTCCCCGCCCCTTCCCACAGTGGGCCCCCAACCCTCCTGGGAGCTAAAGGGAAGTGACTTCCAGACTCCAGCGAGGTGGAGGGCTGGCTGCCTTTATCACCCATCTATTGCCTGCGTGGTCTCAATTCTTGGCAGTCCTTAAAGCAAGCCTTGCTAATTTCATCTTGAGCTCTGCCTGTCCTCTCTGAGACACGATGGCCCGAAACTATTGTTAAGATTGATCCTAGCAGGGGTCATTTACCGGGTGCTCAGTGCTTGATTCCTGAGGCCAGCCGAGGAGTGATATTAGATTTGTACCCACTTTGTAGACAAGGATTGGAGAGGCTGCCACTTGCTATCAGGTTTGTGACTCTCTGAAACTCCCAAGCTCTTTAGTGCTGCTGGAAGACATGGTTCCACGCTCATGGCTCTGTGGCTCATCGGCAGAGTAAGCATAGTTGACCTTCATACCTACAGTCTCTGGTCCATGAGTTTAACAATAGTGGAAAGAAAACGTCTGGGGAGGCACCGCCCTTGGGCTGAACACAGACTTCTGGGTGCTGAGAATCATGCCCGGGCATTTGCATAGGCAAACACTCTACCTAGGTTCCAGCTTCTGGTGTTTTGAGATAGGGTCTTGCTCTGTAGCTCAGGCTGGCTTTGGATTTAAGATTCTCTTGTCTAAGATTCCTAAGTGACGTAGTTGGGGGTGGGGCACTTTTCTTTCGTGCCATCCTTCTCAACACAATGCACCCCAGAACTCAGGAAATGGGCACTGGTTATATGCGACTTCTGCGTCCTTCTACAGCAGGGACCCCAGTATCTGAGAATTTTGGCATCCACAGGAATGCTGGAACCAATCCCCTGCAGATGGCTGAGGGACCACAGTATGTTAGACATCAAGTTTAACCAAGATTTAATTAAAGACATCAGCATTTAGTGGGTTCCTATACGTCCCTAAGTTAAGTGTGTACGCTCATGCTGTTCCCATGCTTAGTTGTCATATGCTAAGGAGTATTCCAAAGTATGTGTAGCGTGTCCTTTGATGACAGAGGAGGAGCAAGAATGGCCAGAGCCTCTGAGGCATGCTCCAGGATTGGGTTACTCTAGGAGGAAGGACATCCAGTTGCTTGAGCCTCTGTGCTCCTGTTTAGGAGCTCGGGCTCTGGCACCAGATGGCCCTGATTGGAAACTCTGCTCCCGAGCCTGTTGAATCTGCAAAATGGGCATGGGTGGGACTGGGCAGAGGCTCAGTGGGTAAAGTGCCATTTGTGTAAGCATGAGGACTGGAGTTCATAAGATCTCCAGCACCAAAGGGGGAAAAAAAACAGGCACAGTGACATGCCTCTGGGATCTCATTGTTGGGAGTTAGAGACAGGCAGATCCCTAAAACTCATTAGCCAACTAGCCTAGCTGAATCAGTGAGTTCCAGGAGCAGCGAGAGACCCTGCCTCAAAAACAAAAGTAAAGGGCTGGAGAGATGGCTCAGAGGTTAAGAGCATTGCCTGCTCTTCCTAAAGGTCCTGAGTTCAATTCCCAGCAATCACATGGTGGCTCACAACCATCTGTAATGGGGTCTGGTGCCCTCTTCTGGCCTGTGGGCATACACACAGACAGAATATTGTATATATAATAAATAAATATTAAAAAAATAAAAATAAATAAGACACCAAATGTCAATCTCTGATCTCTACAAAACAACATTCAACGTGCATGTGTGTGTGCACACGAGAGTGCGAGCGTGCATGCGCGTGTGCACACACACACAGTGGGCTTGGATGAATCCTTATTTCTCTGGAAAGATGCCTAGGCAGAGGGAGCACCATAACAGACTTCAAGTATTACCATAGCAGAAGCAGTCTGAGCCCCAGAACCTTCCAGCAGCTAAGAAGACAATGCCGTATTTCTGGAGGGTCAGGAGAAAGTTGAGTAAGTGGTTTGACTGATTGCTACATCTACACCTTGAGGCTCTGCAGAGGCAGGAGCTGAGTTTAGATAACTTTGTTCTGGGTTCAGGAGCTGGGGGAAGGAACCTGCAATGGCTGAAGAATCCTAATAGCACTTACCTTTGTTACTGCTATTAGGTTCTAGCTCTAAGTACTTCGCTTGCTGGAATCCACAGAAACAATGAAATCAAAGGCAATTTCAGAGGAAAGCCTGGGGGAAGTCTAGTTTGGCTAAATGCCATAGGCATGTATGAAGGACTTTTTTCCCCCCAGGAAATCCAGGACTGATGGGGAGCTGGTCTGTGCATAGATTAGCACGCTTAGGGGATGGATAATGACAAGCAGGAGCTGTAGGAGAATTGATGGGATGCCCTGCATTGCTTTGTGTAGAATAGCTGGGGGTATCCAGAAGAGGAAGGAAATCAAGTTCATCCAACACAAGAGGATTTTGGGGTACTCATCCACTCTCAAGTTCTGCAAGGAACCAAGGAGACCCTATTAAGTCCTTTCTAGTCACCCAGCAGTGCATGCTCTCAATGTTGTGTGTCAGGCTCTCTAGGTTGATATAATTTTCCCAGAGTCCCAGTCTGCTCGGTGGGGAGTCTGGGGAATGCAATTGGTGCTGTATGAGCAGTGATGATCCTGCTCAGCAGTCTGCGGCCTCAGTTTCTCCGCTGTAGACCTTGGTCATTCTGCAGTAGGGGGAGGTCAGTTCCCCTGTTGTAATAGGGAAGGGTTGAGTGCAATGGATTTCTAAGTCAGAGGTCTCCAAGATGGCTGGGCTTCATATGATCCTGTAGCTATAAAAGAGGGTGGCACATGGGGACAGGTGTGTTGCCTCGGAAGTTCCTGTTTGCCACGATGAAACTCTCCTGTCTTTATCATCATAACACCAGCAACCACAATGACAGGGGCATCAAAAGAAAACAATGCTGTTTCTTTTTCAAATGTTCATCATGCAGTCAGCACCTCATGTGCACTGTAATTCCATTATCATCCCCCCTCTGGTGTGCATGTGCGTGCATGAGGGTGTGTGTGTACGCATGTGTGTGTGGATGTGCATGTGTGCACTCGAGCCTGTGTGTAGTGAGATGTTCATGTGTGGGTGCAGAGTGGATTTGGATGTATAAGTGATTGAAGTTGGGTTTCTACCTCTGTCCCTCTCCGTCTTGTCTTTGGACACGGGGTCTCTCACAGGACTGCAGCTCACTGGTTGAGCTGGGCTGGCTGACCAGCAAGTCCTGGGCATCTTCCTGGCTCTGCCGCCTGGCTCTGTAATTACAGGCACACTGTGGAGCCAGGCTTTTTACCAGGCACTCGGGAGAAAACTCAGCTCCTTATGCTGTATGACAAGCACTTCCAGCCATGGGCTGAGGGACAAGTTTCTGCAGTTTCAGGCCCCAGTCTATGGATTCTGCCATCAGAGCCCGAGCTGGCTATATATACACAGAGAGCTTGGGTAGAAGCGAAGCCCCCAGGCTGGGCCAGGTGAGGCAAGGCTACCCACCTCCCTACCAGGGGATTGCCAAACAAATAAACAGAAGAGTGGTTAGTGCCATCAGAATTTCAGATAAATAACAAGTAATTTTTTGTATAAATTTGCTCATGAAATAACTGAGGTACTTAGACTAACAAAGGATTCACTGGTACCTATTTACTGGTGTTTTTTGTTTGTGGGCTTGTTTTCAAGACAGGGTCTTTCTCTGCAGCCTTGGCTGGCCTGGCACTCGCTCTGTAGAACAGGCTAGCCTTAAACTTACAGAGCTCCACCTGTCTCTGCCTTCTGCGTGCTGGGATTAAAGGTGTACGCCACCACTGCCTGACTTATTTACTGGCGTTTTAACTGGTAACTCTGAGCACCCCACAGGGCCACAGCCCAGTAACTGGTCTTATGACAATCTCCATCTGGAGAGTCCTTTTAAATGGGGATGAAAAGGACTGGTCTCCACCACAGGTTTCCTGAAAGATTACATAAACCTGTAATAAAAAGTATTTAGAACTATGCTGATATATAGGAGGGGATTTGTGAGTCTTGCCTCACAAATGTGCTGCTTGTGTCTACACACACAGACACACATATGCACATATGTGTATTTAGGAGAACAACACACATGTACCGCAGGCTAGCCTGTCACTTCATCTGTAATCCATCGGACTTTGAACTCTCTAGCCTCTCAACTCAGCCTCCCAAATGCTGGGTTTACAGACGTGGACCACTGCTCCTGGCATTAGTGGATCTTTTAAACAATGCTTGAAAAGCACTTGGTGGAGGTTTCAGATAAGAGCCTCAGGCACATGGGCGCAAGGAGTTGCAAGATGCCCCCCAACCCAAGAGCAGTTCCCTGGCCTTAGCGTTCCAGCCTACCCTTTGCAAAATGGAAGAATTCAAACTCACTGGCTGTCCCTTGTCCCCCCAGTGGCATATAGGGAGGTCATGTGCCTGAGGTTGATAAGTCTTGGTTCCTGGGGACATCCCACAAAGTCCAGAGAGACAGATATCACTGGAGTCAGGCTGCTGGGGAGACCAGGAGAGGGACAACTGTATCTGTCCTGCACGTCTGTTTCCAGTGCATGGGTATCTGAAAGTTCTCTGGGAATGGTTGGCATTGCCACGGCTGGAGTGGGAGGAGGGTCCCAGAAATCAGATTTCGAACAAAAATACCATTTTCCTTTTCCCCATGGTGCCAGGTACTGTGCTAAATACTTTCTCCACAGCCGGGAGAAAGCGGTCATCTTACGACCCACCCCCACCATTCTGGAGCAGGAAGCAGGAGGATCGAGATTTCAAGACCAGCCTAGGACAGTAGCAAGATCCTGTCTCAAAAATAAATGACTGAATAACAAAAGTTTAAAGGGAGAGAGAAGAGGGGGGGAGGGAAGGAGGGAGAGAGGGAGGGAGGAAGGGAAGAAGGGAGAGAGAGAGGGAGGGAGAGAGGGAAGGAGGGAGGGAGTCAGTCTCCCAGGTTACACAGCGTGTAAACTGCAAAGCTGGGATTTAAACTTTAAGGGACTTGGGATGCTCCCTCGTAAGGCCATCTTAGCCCCCCAGCACCCCACCCCCTCTCAGTATTCCTGTGGCCCAGGCAAGCTGGCCTCACTATTGGGTCCTCAAGTCTGGAAGTGACCTCCCGCAACCTGCCTTGCCCCTGGCCCCTGTGCTCACCTGAGTGGATACTGATGTCGGTGTGTGGAAAGGCCCATGCAGACAGGAGGGCCAGGATGCCCACAGCACCTGAGGGCTCTTCTAGGTTTAGGCAAAGCCTCCAGCAGGTGTGGCTCGTGGCGGCATAGACCCCAGCCCCTCCCCCTCCTGACTCTCCCTCCACTCCTCTGCATCACTGATCACAAAGCCCAATGACACCTAAGAACAAAGCAGAGCTCTAGCCCCCTGGGAGCCCCTGAGCCTCCTGGGTTCCCAGCTCTGAGTCAAGCCACATTGTTTCTGAGCCTCAGTTTCTGCCTCTGTCAGACGGGATCATGAAGTGGCCTGTGTTCCAGCTTGTCCACCAATCACCTCTGTCCTCTTGGGTGAAAAACCTCACAAAAGCTGAAAATACAAGGTGAGGTTGATTAGGTTGATTATACCCCAGCCATGGAACTGATCTGCGTGGTCCACATAATGTCTTAAAATTAATATAAAAACAGGGCTGGCTCAGGACATGTGGCCAAGCCTGATGACCCGAGACTTGGCATGGACGCACGCGATGGAAGGGAGATCTGACTTCTGCAAGTTTTCCTGACTTCCAGCACACACACACACACACACCCCACACACCACACATTGATGTCAGAATATAAAAATCAGGAGGCTTTTGGCTAAGGGACAATTTCTGTCTCCTGCTGCAAATCTGAAAACTGGATGAGACTCGATCCCCATTTCTGCAGCAGAATCGCTACCCAGAGGTGAGGACGGCACCCACATCAGGAGGACTTTAGGAACCCAGGTTTACCAAGGTCTTGTCCACTAGTCTGATGTTGAGGCCACCAAGGTTTCCCAGCGGCTTGCAGGGTTAAAGGAGGAATCCGTGGAAGGGTTATACAATGAGTCATAAATGTCACAGTGGTCATCCTTGGAGTCCAGCTCTGCTGTGTGGTTTGTTCATTCTTCAAAGTCTTAAAGCCCTCTGGTGTTTCTATCAGGATTTCACTGCATGTAGGAGGGTTTCTATTCCTTTCATTATACATATGTATGTTCATGTGGCCTGGGCAGGTGGGAGCCTGAGGCTGGTGTCAAATGTCTCCTTTAATGATTCTTCCCTGACTTTACTTTTAGAGACAGGGTCTCTCTCTGAACCAGGAGTTCGTCAAGGCTGCTAGACTGGCTGGCCAATGAGCTTTAAGAATTCTTCTTTCTTCGACTCTGGGATTACTGGTATGTGTGGCTGAACATCTTTTTACATGGGTGTGGAGATTCAAATTCAAGTACTTTACCAACAGAGTCAAGTCCCCAGCCCCAGAACCCCTCTTTGTGAAAACAATAATTGTTCTCGCTTCTAACCTGTGTGTTCTCAGGCAGGTCACTTTTCCTTCCATCTCATTAATAATAAATGGTATGTATCTCCAAGAGATTAAATGAAATTCATTCCTTTGCTTACACTATTTTTTAATCTTGGAATTTTTATAGCCCTGGCCTGAAATGCATGATCCTTCTCTGTCAGGCTCCCCAGAGCAGGGATGACAGGTACGTGCCACCACAGCCAGGTGTTTATTCTGTTTAGCATGGATGCTGGCCTGGAGAAGATGCTGTTATTATCGAGCTGGATTTCATGAGAGACTTACCCTGGCACCAGCTGCACCCTCTCTATTTTGTATGCCCCTTATCCTTCCCCAAAGTGCCCTGCAGGATTCTCTGACACTTCACGTAACTGGCATTCGTGAGTAAGATGGGAATATGTCAACTTGGTTTCCTAGTCACTCATTTTCCCTCTGGAACCCCCACTGCTGAGCTTGTGAGGAACAACTTAGCTCTCACCCACACAGCAAGCTTTGCCCCACTGGAATGAGCACTGAAGTCTGCCAAGGCATGACTCAGCACTCAGGCTCAACTACAGCTTACAGCAAGTCTGGGGTATACCAGTTGTCTCACGACCATTGTATTAGGGTAACTGCCAAAGCATGCATATTTATTCAGAACTAGTGAACATTTAGTGCATGCTTATAAGAGTGCTGACATTACTGTGAATATAAATGTTAGTGTGGACCAGGCAGTGGTGGTGCAGGCCTTTAATCCCAGCACTTGGGAGGCAGAAGTAGGTGGATCTTTATGAGTTCAAGGCCAGCCTGCTTTACTGTGCAAGTGCTAGGACAGGCTCCAAAGCTACAGAGAAACCTAATCTCAAACACCAACAAACAACAAAAAAAATGTTAATGTGTGACTATCAGTCTGCATCATTGACTTGACTGGATTTGGAATCACTTAGAAGACACATTTCTGAGTGTGTCTGTGCGTTTCCAGAGAAATTTACCTGAAGAAAAATGACCCGTCCTGAATGTGGGTATGCCATTTGACGGACTAGAATCCCAGACTGAAAAGAAGAGAAGAGGAGGAAGCCAGAATGGAGTCAGTATTTATGTCTCTTTGCTTCCTGTCTGTGGATTTGATATGACCAGTTGTCCTACCCACCTTCTCTCCCAGCTGGTGCTGTTCTCTCCCCGATGTGTTCCTTGGTATCAGGGACTATACCCTCAAAACTGTGAGCCCAAACAAACCTTTCCTTGCTTGAGTGTCTGTGTCGGGTATTTTGCCACAGCAATGAGCAAAGGTAACTACCATGACTTGCTATACTAGTCTCTCTGCTCTAAACCCCTAACCTGACGTTAGTGAAGGGACATAAAAAGATAAAGTAGACATTTTCCCTTCAGAGCTGCTATCCGTGAGTAGAAACAGAGAGGCCTCTGCTGTTCTGTTATTTGGGGATACCAGGAACCCAAACACATCTGCCTCAATCCGTATTTGATGCTATAGCAAAATACTTGACACTGGATAATTTACAATGAAAAGAGATGCTTTGCTTTCAGTTTCAAGGTTGTAAAATTCAACATTGATGTATCTGCATCTTCTTGCTGCAGCATCACAGGTGGAAGGGAGGAAGAGAAGGAAAGGGAGGTGAGAAAGAAGGGGACAGAAGAGGAGACAAACTCCTGAGATATACACCTTAATCTACACTTTATGAGACCAAAACATGTCACAATGATAAAATTCAACATGAATTTTGGTGGGGACAAACATTCCAATCATAGCAATGTCCTTCTGAGTATGAATTTCTAGATGGGAGCTGGCGAATAGTCCAAAAGAGGTCTCTGGAAATTCTTGGGGAAGAAGGATGGATGGTAGGTAGCTAGCTTATAGATGACAGATAGATAGATAGATAGATAGATAGATAGATAGATAGATAGATAGATAGAGGATGACAGATTGGTGACAGATAGATAGATAACTTATAGATGATAGAGATAGATAGATAGATAGATAGATAGATAGATAGATAGATAGATAGATAGATAGATAGATAGATAGGTAGGTAGGTAGGTAGATAGATAGATAGATAGATAGATAGATAGATAGATAGATAGATAGATAGATAGATAGATGGATAATAGAAAACTTTAGACAGACAGACTTTGCTGAATCTGCTCCTCTAGCCATCTGTCCTGTAATGTGGGGACTGAGTGTTGTTGTCTATCAGTCCCGTCCCCTTTCTGAATGTGTCCGTTGCTCAATTGCAGGTGTGGCCTGTGGAAGTGTATCAGAATTGCAGAGTTTCAGGCCATGCCAGGAGCTACTGAGTCAGAAATTGCTCTTAGTTTGCGGTTTCCCAGTGGCGTGTGTGCTCACTAAAGCTTACAGAATAGTGCTCTAGACAGGGCTACAGAACTTTTCTGTAGAGAAAGTACATTTTTAGACTTTGTAGGCTTTGCTAAACACTGTTCAGCTCTAACAGAAAGCCAGGAATAGGACTGAACATGTTTTAATAAAGCTTTATTTATAAAGACAGGCAATGGGTTAGGCCAACTTCTGATTTAAGTCTCAAGTTTACAGACAAAAAAAAGTTAACGATTTTTTTCACAAGTATTATGTTTGCCGTCAATTGGAGATTGTAAAGATCTTTTTGTAGTACTCTGTGTGTATGTATGTATGTATATATTTTATAGTTTCTTAAAGGGGCATTTACTGAATGATAGCCTGTCTTCCCTCTTCTACCTCTGTGTTTATTGGAGGCTGAACAAGTCAGTTAAGATCTGCCTAAAACAACTACCATTTATCATCTACCTATCTATCTATCCATCTATCTACCTATTTACTATATGTCTCTCTCATTTTTTTAGCTTTTAAAATGTTATTTATGAGGCTGGATAGATGATTCAGAGGTTAAGAGCATTTGATATGAAATCACGAGGAGGAGAATTTGGACCCCAGCACCCAGGTAACATGCTGGACATCTTGAATATTCTGGTAACTGCAGCTTCAAGGGAGACAGCGACAGAAAGTTTTATGGGGCTTCCTGGTTTCCAGTTTGACCAAGGAAACAGGAGCTTCAGTTTCAGGAGACCCTATCTCAAAGGGATAGGTGGAGAGAGTTATGGAGAATGACACCTGGTGTCCTCTTTCTGTCTCTGTTTGTTCATAGAGATAGTGCACACACACGTGTATACACAGTCAAACAGACATTTAAAAAGATTGCTTATTTAATAGTTAAAATTTTCTGTCCCAAACCATTATAAAAGAGGAGTCGATGCTAATACATTTTTGTGAGCTACAAGACAGATGTTTTCATGCTCTCGACTTGCTGAGTGATTAGATACCAATTAGTACATCTTTCTAAGCCTCAGCTTTCTTGAATACAAAATGTGAGCAAGCTGATACTTCTCAAACAAGTGCTTAGGAAATTATTGGCACGTGAGAAGTACCCACAATCTGGAACCTTAAATAATCCTGGATAAGATGACCTAAAGTTGGGAATGAAAGGAGCTGGTGTGGTCTGGATATGGCTTGAATGTCCCCCAAAGGTCCCGATGATGAATCAGAGTGGCAGTATTGGGAAGTGCTTGAGCTTTAAGAGGTTGGTCCTAATAGGAGGACACTGGGGACATCATCCTTGGATGAGGTTAAGGCCATTCATATGTGAACTCATAAGAATTATGTGATCAGCAAGCCAGCACCTGCCCTCTGCCTCTGCTTTCAGGTTACAACACTCTCACCAAGGTGTGCTTCCATCCACTGCCCTTGACAGATGTCAAAACCATGACCCAATTTGGTCTTTCATACTTTCCCTGCCTTAGGTACTTTGTTCCAGTGATAAAACACTAATACACTCTCTGAAGGTTTGAACCTTGAAGGCATTGCATTCCAACATTTTCTTCTAGGTGTAAACTACCAGCCCCTCTGGAGTCATTTCTACTTGGAATGTCTGGACATAATTGCAGATGGAAGTTTCTGTCCCACCTGGTCCCACAGTCATTCAGTCCCAAATAAACACACAGAGGTTTATATTAGTTATAAACTGGTTGGCCTATTGTTCAGGCTTATTACTAACTACCTCTTACAACTTAAACTAACCTATAATTCTTATCTATGTTTAGACATGTAGCTTGGTACCTTTTCTCAGTAAGGCATCTCATCTTGCTTCCTCTGTGTCTGGCTGGTGACTGTGTCTCTGCCTTTCCTTTTCCCAGAATTCTCTTAGTCTGATCACCCCACCTATACATCTTGCCTGGCTACTGGACAATCAGTGTTTTATTAAACTAATACGAGTGACAAATCTTTGCAGTGTACAAAAGAGCATTATCCCACAATATTCCTAATGAAGGGCAGTTATCTCACTGGACGTGGACAACAGGATACCCAGAAAGCAAAGGGACACTTCTTTCTTGCAGTTCTTGGTTTGTTAGGAGAAAAATGCCAGTGCCTCAAATGGAAGGCTGGTCTTGGTGTCTTAGATGGGACTATTCTTTCAGTACAGGCAGGGCAGAGGTCAGTAGTTTGTGTCAAGTCTGGGGGTGCAGTTGAAATCCCAAGATGTTCTGGAGTTGATCTGAGCTCAGAGCTGCATCTGAGGAGGAAGAAGGGAATGCCTTCTCTTCCAAGAGATGAGGATACTCCAGGGCCCTGGGAAAGTGTAAGCATCTTTAAAACTCCCCGCTGCTGCTCCCCACCTTCCTTTATTCCTTTAACTTGGGTCCCCACACCACACTGAGTGGTGAAGTGGTCCAGGCATCTCTTTCCCACCTCCTACCTGAGGAGGAGGAGGTTGCTAATTAAAACAATGGGTAGTCCAAAGCAGGGCACCTTGGGCTTCGGTTTCTATAGAAACTCAGTCCTCCTTTCACCTTTCAACACATTTCTCTGTCTCCTGACAGACTCTATTCCTGGAGATGTGGATGGCTCTGATCTGAGCTGCCAATGTTCCTTCTCGTGCCCAGCAAAAGCTGTCTGATGCACGCCAGGTAATAATAGCCACTGAGTGCTGTGCCAAGACTCAAGTGAGAACTTTGCCGATTCCAGCGTGTCCTTACATCTATCCCTTGGGGTTGTCACTGATTGTCAGACAAAACAGATCAGTGGGGCAGCTGGCCCATACCTACTCTGGATTACAGATGTCTGAGGGGGGCTGGTTCAAAGACACCCAGAGATACTGCAAACAACAGATACTCAAGTGTCTCCCATAAAGTGGTGCAGTGTTTACATAGAACTAATCTAACTTTAACCCTACCATGTTACATAGGGCATGCCCTTTGAAGACTGCATCATCTTCAACTGCTTACGATACCTGGTGCTCTGGCCATGCTACCATTACAGTTGTTGCATAGCATCATATGGGGAATGATAATGAGAAAAGAAATATGTGTGCATCTAATACAGATTGTGGTGCTTTGAATCAGAATGACCTCCATAGGCTCATATATTTGAAAGCTTAGTCACCAGGCAGTTGGTGCTGTTTGAAAGGATTAGAAGGATTAAGAGGTGTGGCCTTGGTGGAGGAAGTGTGTCTCGGCAGGTGGGCTTTGAAGCTTCAAAAGCCTTTGCCAAGCCCAGAATCTCTCTCTTTACCTAAGGATCAGGATATAGTTCTCAGCTACTGCTCCTTGCTGCCATGCTTCCTGCCATAATAATGGGCTAAACCTCTGAGATGTAAGCAAATCCTCAATTAAATGCTTTCTTTTATGATAGTTGCCTTGACTGTGATGTCACTTCACAGCAATAGAATGGTGACTAAGACACAGATGTAAATTGAGAAGAATATTATACTTAATTACTTACTTTGCGCATTGGAGTGCAGGTGCATGTGTGATACCACACTCATGTGGAAGCTGGCCAGCTTCTGGGGAGTTGGTTCCCTCCCTCTACCTTGTTTTCTGAGGCAGGGTCTCTCTTGTTTCTGCCACTGTACTTTGTTCTCCAGGCTAGATGGCCTGGGAGCTCCCAGAAGATTATCTTTAGAGTCTTGGAATTGTAGAATTATAGATGGGTACCACCACATCTGGTTCTTTCATTCTTGTTCTTCTTGTTCTTTGTTCCCCCTCTTCCTCCTCCTCCTCCTCCTCCTCCTCCTCCTCCTCCTCCTCCTCTTCTTCTTCTTCTTCTTCTTCTTTTTCCTTTTGAGACAGGGTTTCTCTGTAGCTTTGGAACCTGCCCTGGTACTAGCTCTTATAGACCAGGCTGGCCTCGAACTCACAAAGATTTGCCTATCTCTGCTTCCCAAGTGCTGAGATTAAGAGTGTGTGCCACCACCACCTGGCCACATCTGGTTCAAACCTGGGCCATCGTCAGTCTTATCTGGTAAGTGCCCCTTGGCTGGCCTTCCAGCATCACCAGTGATTCATTCAACTTTGACAACAGCATTGTCATCACTGTAGGGTCCTGTGGGGAGGTTTCTGGTACTTCATACTTTTAGCCCCCTTGCCTTTATCTCCTGTCCGTAGTCCAGCTGAGCTCCTCAGAGGCTACAGTGTGTCAGGCTGTGCATGTGCACAGTTCACCCCATCAAGCTCATGTGTGCCTCTCACTGCGTAGGAGTTTCTCTGCTGCTAGAGGAGCTTACCCTACCAGCACAGCACAGTCCCGGAGTATCAAACACTAAACACTCTCAGGAACAAGCCAAGGGAGAAGGCTCAGTACTTAAGTCTGCCACAATAATGATTCTGAGCTCCTGGTGTCCCTATTGTTAACGCAGGCAGCCTTTATCTGCCCCTTATCCTTCTTCAACTTCTGTTTCTTGGATTTTTTGCCCAGTATGCCATTTACTTCCAAGTTGCCTCTGTGAATCTGCTGTTGAGGGACTAACTAAGCCAGCAGGAAGACAGAAGCTTGGAGGAGTTGCCTGGTTTCTGACTGTGGGCCCAGGATTTGGGCTATGGTTTCTTTGGTTCTAGAGCCCACAAGCCTGATCTTTGTCTATTGTATCTCTAGCTGATATGCCCGTTATCCACTTGTCTCTCATGCTTGTCTGTTTTGCTTTTCTTCTCTTCTGTTCAGCCCCAGGAAGGAAAGTGTTTTGTAGAAAAGGAAAACATCATCATCTCTACTTTTCTCTCCTGAGAACTCCGCCAACCCAGTCATCCTGCCACAGTCCTGTGACTTCTATAAAATGTCAGGAATAGTGACACCAACAACACCTGTCACAGATTCCACCATCCCTGTAGTAGCATTTAGTTGTCAATTTGACAGAATCTAGAATCACCCGGAAGATGGCCTTTTGGGCACACCTGTGGGGTATGATCTTGATTACACTGATGTGGGAAATCCTTCTTAAATGTGGCCTGGACCATTCCCTGGGTAGGACATCTTGCACTGCGTAGAGAGCGAGCTGAGCATTGGCGTGTGTGCATTGCCCTCAGCTTTTTACCTGTGGATGTGATTGATGTAATTAACCCCTTCAAGCTCCCGCTGCCTTCACATCTCCATCACAGCTGTTCCTTAACTACATGACAGAAAACCCCAAAACAAAACAAAAAACCAACTCTTCTCCCTTACATTGTTTTTATCAGGGTGTTTCATCACAGAAACAGAAGAGAAACAGACAAATACTTTTTGTGGCCAAGAGAGGCAAGATTTGTGTTTGTGTGTGTGTATGTGTGTGTGTAGTATTTACCTAGGCCAAGCCTGAGCAGGGCATGGCTGATGAAAAGCTAAGCCATGACTCTGGTCTGGGATAAATGGGCAGTTCTATGGAGAATACCTGACTATAGTATTCTGGCTAAATCAGGTGCACAGTGCACACACTCCATATTGCTGTGTGGCATTATGAGCAACACTTGATGTTCAGAGTATTGTTTCCACATCTAAAAGGCAGAGGGATCGTAACAGATCCCATTTCAAAAGGTTGCTGTGAGGACCAAATAGCACCTGGATTTATCACGGTATGCAGCAGGCAGTAATTAGTAGTTTTTAGTACCATAATTGGATACCAACAGAAGTTTCCTGCAGTTGGGAGGACAGATGGAGATGTTAGTTCACCCTTGTGAAATCAGGAAGTCAAAACTTAAGATAGGTATATAGAATACAAGTTGTTGCCTGTCGTGTACAGGGCCATGGGTTTAATACAGAGGGTGAGTTAGGGACTATTGGTAGTCACCAAGATGTTTATTAAGCAGGGGGGAGGCTATCCAAGAGATGAAGTGAGAAATAAAGCCAGACGGAGCTCACCCGAGCCCCCACAGGCAGCTATGCCTAAAGCTGTAACTTCTGTCACTGACAACCGAAGGCGTCTAACATAAACACCATTTCCTTTTCAGGTGGCTTCGCTTCTTGGTCCTCTAATTGGTACGTTTGTTTCATTCATTCTTCTTCCCTGGACCACACCCCGTATCGATGAGGTTCAATATGGCCTTGTGCAGTCTGACTGCCCCACTGTGTGGGCTGTGTTTTCCAAAGATGGCTGCACTGCACACCACACACCCTAAAAGCTTTCCATACACTCTAACCACTTCTTCTTTATTGATATTCCCCCGTGTTCCCCCCCTTAAGCAGAGCATGTTTGCGATTATTAGAACCAAGGCACAATGGTCAGCCTGGGTTGTCAGCTGTTTGAGATCTATAGTCTCCCGGGATAGGGCATGTCAAGGATAGATTACCTTGATTAGGTTCACTGAGGAGAGAAGTTATGCTCACAGGAAGTGGCACCATCCCCTGGGCTTAGGTCCCAGACTGCATAAAATGGAGAAATGGAGAAAGCTAGCAGGGCACTAGCGTGCATTCATGTTCTCTGCTCCCCGACTGTTGGAGCAACGTGGGAAGCACATGATATAGAAGTTCCTAAAAAAAAGCATGGGGGGGGGTCAGAAATGGAAACCGTGCTTTTTGTTTTTGCTTTTTTGAGATGGGGTTTTCCTGCATAGTCTTACCTGTCCTGGAACTTGCTCTTTTAGAACAGGTTGGCCTTGAACTCAGAGATCTGCCTGCCTTTGTTTCCTGCGTGTTGTGCACCACCACCACCCAGCAAACATGTCCTTCTCATGCCCTGTCCTCAGAAGTCATAGAAAATCATTTCTGCCGTTCTCCCCCTGTAATGTTATTTTTCCCCTTGTTGTGTTAAAATACTCTGACAAGTGTCTTAGGAGAGGAATGACTTATTTTATCTCACGGTTTCAGAGGATCCTATCTCTGATGACTTGGCTCGGCACTTGGGTAAAATGCTACAGTGGCAGAAGTGTGTGGTGCCATTAGCTTGGGATCAAGCATCCAACACTTTGGAAACATTTCATATTCAAACTATCACATCCGCTACCATGCTGTGAAAAAGCCCAAGCTAGCCCCTCATGGAGGCAGCCTGTGCCAAGGCCTCCAAGGATGGGGAACAAGTCCTCAACTGATTCCCCTCTGTATGCTATGAATATATTTTATTGCCATTGGTTAATAAAAAAGCTGCTTTCAGCCAATGGCTTAATAGAATATAGCCAGGCTGAAAAAGATATAGTGAGCAGGCAGAGTCAGAGGGACGCCATGTAGCCACCAGAGGAGAAAGACGCCTGCACGCTGGTACCATGAAACCATGATCCTTGTGGCAAAATATAAAATAACAGAAATGTGTTATTTAAGATATAAGAGCTAGCTATCAATATGCTTAAGCTGATTGGCCAAGCAGTGATGTAATTAATACAGTTTCTATGTGAAACGAACGAGTACTCTCCAACTACACTCAGCTGTCAGCCAGCACCAAGCACCAGTCACAGGAAGAGGGTTCCATGCCCTAGCCCTTAAGTATTCCAGCTTAGGTCCTAGGTACAGTGAGCCGAGCTAAGCCATCTCTGCTAGATCCGAGCTAGAATTTTACCAAATAAAAATCTGTTACCAAGATAGACATCGCTGCTTTGAGTAGTTGGGAGTGTGTGTGTGTGACGTAGGTGTTTTTGTGTATATGTTAGTCTGTAGGTATATGGAGGTCAGAGGTCAACAGTGAATATCGTACTTATCACTTCTATAACACACACACACACACACACACACACACACACACACACACACACACAGTAGTGCAGTAGCTTCCTCCCAGACTGAAACATCCCATCCTGCTGGGAAGTTTGTCCCCGAAACAGACCAGATTCCCTAGGCCCCTCACTCTGAAGAGTAAACAAAAAAGAGAGCTGAGGATCTCTCAGACAGCCAAAGTGCAAAGAAGACTCTGAGACAGACCAGCTGTCTGGAAGAAGCAGAAGCCAGTGCAGCTGCCTGAAGGCTGTGCAGTTTGCTCCAAGTTGCCAGCTTGTGTGAGCTGTCATCTATGCTGGGGTGGGCTTTGGTGATGCAGCTGTAATTTGAGCTGTTCTTGCTCCTGTCAGTAACCCCAATAAAACTCGCTGCTTCTCCAAGCTGGACTTCGGGGTGGGATCTGTACTTTAGTCTGTGGACTTCTTTTCTGGGATGAGTTAGACATGTGTGTTGCATCTTCCCAAGTCTTGTCACACAACACACACACATACGCACACAAACGAGTCATACTCCATACTAGGATTACAGTTACTCTTTGTTGGGCCTGTCTTTATGTGTGGGTACTGGGGATCCACCAGCAAGTAGTTCACTGAGCCACCTCTTGGCTCTGGCCGGATGGCCTCATTATGAACTAGCTGCCAAACCTCCTCCCATCTTCTATGTCCTGAACAAAACAGATAACTTCAATTCATGGCACAAATAAATAGTCTTTAATTTCAACAAATAATTCCCCATCACAGAGGACGATACGCTGTGGAGAAAGATACAGAAGCATCCCATGAAGGAAGAATCTATTCTAACTACACTAAAGCCTTAGCGCACGAGACATGACTGAGGTGCACACACAAACACGGAGGATCATTGGAATCTGATCGAGGGCAGAGGTCACGGTGAGGGATGTGGCACCATTTTCAGTCATGTGCCAGACCCCTGATGGGTCATAACCACCGTGATTCTGTCAGGAAATATAACCTTTGCTCTATCATCACCCTATTGAAGGGACACACTCGAAGTATTGCTACCCGAGGTGGGGTCTCTGAGGGACGGGAGGACATGGGGTGAACTTGCACCGGATAAAAGGCAGGGATAAGGAAGCCGTGAGGACGGTGGCTCTAGTCACCATCTTGCTGTCTAACAGGGTGAATAGGCACACATGTGCTCACCTGTGAGGGCACACACAAACATACACACACATACCCACAGGGAGTCCCAGGAAAAAGCTAACGCAAGGACAAAGCAGGCGAGCCTGGCTCCAGACATGGAGTTACTGTCTTTTGTCACCCCTGGTCTCTTCAAAGAGTCTAAATCTATTTATCACATTTACTAAGGAGAAAAAAAAATACTTACACCTTTGGAGAAAGGGATCAGGTGCGAAGACCCCAGGAAACAGTGGCCTATTCAGAAGTTTCCTGGCAAATGTGTTTGTGAAGTGGGGATCAAGTTCCTGACATACCAGCCAAACTCTTATTACACTGAATCAGGCTCTTTTCAGGAAGACCTCCTTTCTCTGGCCAGAGGTTGAAAGGACATTTCGGGACAGGGTATGGACAAGAGCAGGCACTGCCAATAAGTCTCACAGTAGAGCCCACTCAGCTTGCGATTTATGCGTGAATGGAGTTTCCGGAAACTTCACAAGCCTCCCTCAAAGAGGGGGACTATTTCATGATCAGCCGTCAGCTTGCTCTCAGTGCTGAGAGGGCATTATGTATGCACGTGCACATGTGTGGAAGTATATGTAGGTGTGGGTTGAATATTTATGTGACACATTTTTTTTTCTCTCTTTTTTAACAAACGAAGGCTGTCTTCCCAATGGCAATCAGGTCACCTCCAGGGAGGCAGGAGACACACGGTCACACTCAGCCCGGGACCTCAGGCTGTGCCACTGTTCCACGGCTGTGCGGTGGGTGTTTAGCATCCGCCTCCAGTGGTTGGATTCAGAGGGGCCGGAGGAATACTGGCCGATGACAATCCTCCCAATGAAGTCATTGCTGCTCTTCATGTTGTGACCAAACACTAGAGAGCCAGAAGGATAAGGGCAGGCAGGGAGGAGGGAAGGAGCAGGGGAAGTGGGATGGGGAGATAGGCACAAGACAGAGGTCGTTAGTTCACACATTGCTTAGTAGCATACATGGGCTTGTTGCTTTGGCGACATTGCTTCTTCTCCTGGGGATTGTCTCCTAAGCACAGCTGAGGCTCCTGTTGTCCCTTACCAAGGCAGTCACGTTCCCACTTACTAACTTTCGCACTGGCTTTCCCTTCTTTGATAGCCGGGCCACCCACCATGTGCAACTATACGCTTACATCTCACTGACTCACATTTGGTTGGTTTGTCTACAGAACTCTGTGAATGGACATAGAGTTTCAGTGGGGCAGCAAGCTATCACCATAGTCCAGCTAAGCAGACAAACCAGAATTTCTTGTGTGTGTTATAAGTGCACATATTTGTGTAGAGACCAGAAGGAGACTGCCTCATCCCCTTGTGAAGGGTATATCAGTGAACCTGGAGCTAAACTGGCGACCATGAAGCCGCAGTGATCCTCCTGCCTCTATTTCTCCAAAGCAGTTGGGTTACAGGCGTGCACACTCAGCCACACTCAGCTCCTTAATGAGTGCTGGGGAATTAGATTCAAATCCTCACGTGTGCACAGCAAGCATCCTTACCCACTGACTCATCCGTTAAAGGATTAGACAGGAGTATATCAACAGCAGTATTGCTGACACCATGGTCTGAATAATCCTTTACAGTAGAGGTTTGTCTGGGGATAGGGAGAGAGCTTAGCATCATCTCTGGGCTCTACCCACCAGAGGTAAAGAGCAGCATCCCTCCTTCAAGCTGTGACAACCACAGACGACTCTTGACAGGGCCAAGAATCTAAGAGAGGGTCAACCCAGCACAGATGAGAGCAACTACAGTTGAACTAAGGAAGGCATTCTGAGGTGAATCTTGGAACTCTGAAGCAAGCAAGGTGATTATTTGTAGTAGTAAGAGCGGCAGGGCTGTGTCCCCAGCACCCTGGCCGCCTGCTAGCTTATGCCCCAAAATAATTACACGGACACTGTATTCTTTTAAACACTGCTTGGCCCATTAGCTCTAGCCCTTACTGGCTAATTTTGATATCCTGATCAACCCATCTCTAATAAACCGTGTAGCACCAGTCTTACTGGGAAAGATTCAGCATGTCTGACCTGGCGGCTTGCTTCATCGCGTGCATCTGCCTGGGAGAGGGGAGCATGGCCTCTCCTCCAGAGAGCAGAGCTGTCGAGTCTGAGCTCACTTCCTCTTCCTCCCAGCATTCTGTTCTGTTTACTCCACCCACCTATGTTTTAACCTATGAGGGCCAAGCAGTTTCTTTATTTAATTAACCAATGACCTTCCTCCATCAATTATTAGTCTCAGCTGTCAACTTCAAAGGATCTAGACTCACCCCGGGAGACTAGCTCCTGGGCATGCCTGTGGGGATTATCTTGTTTAGAGTAATTGAGGTGGGAAGACCCACCCACTGTGGGTGGCACCACTCCCTAGGCTTGGGTCTTGAACTGTATGGAAAAGGAGAAAATTTGCTGAACACATTGATTACTGTGTCTTGCCTGGTACTCAGCCTAGTCAGTTCCCTCACTCTCTTTCTGCCTTGACTTCTGTCATGATGGACCGTACTAGAACTCTGAGCTGAAATAAACTTTTGTGGATTGCTTTTGTCAGGGCATCTTATCACAACAAACAGGAAAAGTATCTATGACATAAGGTAAAGTCTCTTGTGCTTTCCTTCCCTCACTGAGTGGAGAGGATTCTCACTGTAGTTAATCTTGAAAGTTCAAGCATGGTGGAGATGAAATAATGTGTGTAAGGCTCTCAGCACATGGTGCTTAACACATGGCAAATGATGTATTGTCATTTCAATCTTAAATTTCTGTCCATTAACTTCATAAAAAGGAGATTGTGTACTTCCTCTGTTTCTCACAGTGAAGGAAAGTTCCCTGAGAGAAATGGCCAGGGTGGTTTCTTCTGCCCCTTGTCACATCCTCTGTCTCTTGGAAGGAGTCTCTGTTAATTCCAATGCAAGCTTAATTAGTGTCTTTCAAACCTAATGAGATGGTTGGGCTGATTTGTCTTCATAGCCAAGTTCAGCCTCATTCTTTATCTGTGTGTGGGTAGTTCAAGCGTGCCATCGCACTAATGGGGAAGCAGGCTGTGCCTGTGTTATAAATGAAAGGCTACAGAATGGGAAATATCACACATTCACCCAGCATGAGCCAAGCAAAGGCAGGCTAGATCCCAGGAGGGGTGCTGATTATCAAGCAAAACAGCTCAAATCTACAGCTCCAAACAGAGTTTGAATGCTAGCAGTGAACCTCCATCCTCCCTTGTGGGGTTCACATAGAGAATTCCAAATGATAGGAATGGGGGTTGGGGGAAGAAAAGTGAAAATATCGAGAACACCATTCAGCATCTGAAAACCAAAACACCTACTAAAACCGGGCAGGAGAAACCCAATGCTTTCTCAAGGGTGTCTGGTGCTGTCAGCTCTGTGGGGGAAATTGGAGCATGTATATTTTTTGTACAATTGATAACGAGTTTTGTGTGCTTAGATGGACCTCATTACATGAAAACCCCTATGGCAGAAGGGCAGCAGTAGTGATGGACTCTTGGCTTAATAAGGACATTGCTAAGGTGATGCACTGCAAACTATTTTTGAGTAGGTAACAATCAAGACTTTTTTGAACCATATTTAGTAAGGAGCATACAGCTTTATCTTAACTGACAAAAACGGGTTGCCAGGGTTCCCCTCCATATAAACTTCAGTTTAAAACAAAATCTTATCAGGAGACCATTCCAGGCTAATGTTCTGACCTCTGCCTCTGCAAAGCTCAAGAAAAATGGTCCTGTGGCTCATGCCTACAATCCTAACACATGAGAGGTTGAAGCAAGGGAAAAATCCTGTGTCAAGCCAGAGTAGACTATAGACTGAGCTCCCATTTCAAGAACTCCAGTGAAGAAACGGCCACACACAGCAGTATCCCTCAAATGAGCATAGGTTTTCTATCCTCGAGAAAGAGGTTTTAAGGAGGAAAATCTTGGGCTGGGAAGAACTCATTTGGTAAAGTGTTTACCCATGTAGTTGAGGACCAGAGTTTAGATCCACAGCATCCTCATAAACAGATCCTGTGTGCTCACTGGTCCTGGCCTATCCTAATTGGTGAGCTCCAGGTACACAGAGAGATCCTATCTCAGAAAATAAAATAGAGAGATATTGAGGAAGACACCCAACCTTGACCTCTGGTCTTCACATGCATATGTATACTCATACTCAATTGAATATGTGTATGCACACACACATACACATAGAGAGAGAGAATAGAGACACAGACATAGAGAGACATAAAGACAGAGAGAGGCACAGAGGGAAAAGAGAAAGAGAGAGAGAGAAGAAAGGAAAAAAATTTAAATACTCTAATGTAATGAAGACTGAGTTGGTTCAACTTTTGGAGTTGGTTCAAAATAAAAAGCAACTGTGACCCAGCACATCTGCTCGAAGAATGAGTCCCACAGCACCACCTCCAGGAGCAGTCACAGATAAATACACACGAAGATGTTTTATACAGCAGGAGTTGACAACAGAAAGCTTCCAAGACAAATGCAGCTCTTTACCCGCTTTTGTAAATAAAGTTTTATTGAAACATGGCCAACCCCATTTGCTTACATAATGATGCACTTGTGCTGCCTCATTTATCTTAGTTTGTTTGGGTTGCTGTGGCAAAAAGCCATCACCCGGGGTGGGGGGCGGCTTGTAAACGACAGGGATTTATTTCTCATAGTTCCGAAGTCTGGGCAGCACCAGAACAAGGCACAGCAAACTTCGTCTCTGGGGAGGGTCCTCTTCAGCATCTTGCTGTGTATTCACACAGTGGGAGGGACAAGCCAGCTCTCTGAGGCCCCCTTCATCAAGCCCAACCGTGAGTGCTCTGTCCTTATGACTTCCACCTTCCCACAGTTCCACATCCTAACACAATTACCCTGGAAGCTAAGGCCTCAACATTGGGATTTGGGAGCATGTGTGAGGGTGAATACTGAAGTCCGATCACCTCACCATCCCCTGGTAACTCATGTGCACCGATGTCATCAACTTAGATCATGCTTTGTGGATGTCAGCACAAAGAGCAGACAGCACTAATTAACCTCTGATGTAATAGAATGCCTTGAATCTACATGATTGCTGGACATGAGACAGACACATTCAAAAGGCGGTGGGGTTGGGGCGGGATCTCTCAGATACACAGTTCACGAAGCCGTCAAGAGAGTCTTTCTCTGGAAAATCTTACTTTTTGTGTTACATAAGTCTGTAGAGTTTGAACTTCATGTAAGAAGCACATATTATGTTGGAAGAAAGCAGAAAACAGCCGTTATTAGAGAATTCACATCTAAATCGCCAGAAGGGAAGGAAAAGAAACGGAAGCTGTAGAGCCTACGCTTCTCAGCCCAATTTGCAAAGTAACTTGGCTGGTGAGTCGTCCTGGGGAGGTGGGGGCTCTCATGGTGATTCAGTTCTGGTGGATGGGATGGGGAGGCCGCCTCTATGGCCAACCGAATTAACTGACAGGCATTGGTATCTGCAGAGTGCTTAGAGAAGTACACGCTCCCGA
Organism: Microtus pennsylvanicus; assembly: GCF_037038515.1. Lineage (NCBI taxonomy): Eukaryota > Metazoa > Chordata > Mammalia > Rodentia > Cricetidae > Microtus > Microtus pennsylvanicus. The sequence continues at coordinate 59,459,665 of NC_134583.1, forward strand.
CAGTCTATGGGAAAATGCACCATTGCAGACGCACACACGCTCCTGACAGTCTATGGGAAAATGCACCATTGCAGATGCAAACATGCTACTGACAGTCTATGGGAAAATGCACCATTGCAGACGCAAACATGCTACTGACAGTCTATGGGAAAATGCACCATTGCAGACGCAAACATGCTACTGACAGTCTATGGGAAAATGCACCATTGCAGACGCAAACATGCTACTGACAGTCTATGAGAAAATGCACCAGATGCACACATAAGCTGAGGTTGAATAAACCTAATGGCATGGAGTGGAAAAGCTGTGTGGGGAGAAGTCGAGAGTCGACATCACCACAACACTAAGTTCTATGTCACTAGAGAGCACAGAGAATTAAGATTAGAGACCAGGTGTGGTGGTGTGCGCTTTTAATCCCAGAGGCTGGTGTGTCTCTGTGAGTTCCAGGCCAGCCTGGTCTACATAGTGAGTTCCAGTACAGCCAAGGCTACATAGTGAGACCCTGTTTCCCAAACAAAAAAGGTTAGACATAAAATTCAGAAAAGGAATGTAGCCTACTGGGGCATCCTGTAGCCCAGCCTGTGAGTCTGGGGAAAGAGGATCCAAAGTTTGAGGTCAATATAGACAGTGTCTCAGATAAGAAAACACAAAAGAATCCAGCATGGTGTCTGAGACAGCAGGCCGGATATCTCTGCTTCTCCATCCTTGGCTTAGAAAACCAAGTCGTCTCAGTGTATGGGTGCACCCCTCGCGGTCCTGAGTTCCTTGCTCGTGCTTCGTCTCCTTCTGCTCCTGATTTGGACCTTGAGATTTCTGTCCGGTGCTCCAATGTGGGTCTCTGTCTCTGTCTCCTTTCATCACCTGATGAAGGTTAATATTCAGGAGGATGCCTATGTGTTTGTCTTTGGATTCACCTTCTTATTTAGCTTCTCTAGGAACATGAATTATAAGCTCAATGTCCTTGATTTATGGCTAGAAACCAAATATGAGTGAGTACATCCCATGTTCCTCTTTTTGGGTCTGGCTTACCTCACTCAGGATAGTATTTTCTATTTCCATCCATTTGTATGCAAAATTCAAGAAGTCCTTGTTTTTTACTGCTGAGTAATACTCTAATATGTATATATTCCATACTTTCTTCATCCATTCTTCCGTTGAAGGGCATCTAGGTTGTTTCCAGGTTCTGGCTATTACACACAATGCTGCTATGAACATAGTTGAGCATATACTTTTTCGGGAACTCACCAAGGCCAGCTGGCCTGGGTCTGAAAAAGCATGGGATAAATTCGGACTAGCTGAACATAGCGGACAATGAGGAAGAATGGGAACTCAAGAACAATCGCAGTGGGTTTTTGATCCTACTGCACGTACTGGCTTTGGGGAAGCCTAGGCAGTTTGGATGCTCACCTTATGAGACCTGGATAGAGGTGGGCGGTCCTTGGGCTTCCCACAGGTCAGGGAACCCTGATTGCTCTTTGAGCAGATGAGGGAGGGTGACTTGATTGGGGGAGGGGGAGGGAAATGGGAGGCGGTGGCGGGGAGGAGGCAGAAATCCTTAATAAATAAATAAATTTAAAAAAATAAAAAAATAAAAGTTAAAAAAAAAGGAAAAAAGAAAAGAAAACCAAGTCGTTCAGCTAGTGAGTGACCACACCCACAGAAGTGGCGTAAAGGAAAGCAACCTCTAACTAGATCCTTGCAGTCCTTCTCCCTGCAGGCATTCTGTACTGGCTGTTATAGGGCACACAAGTGAAAGCAGATGCTAATCCATTACTGTAGTGCGTGCACACACACACACACACACACACACACACACACACACACACACTTACTCTTACTGTCCCCTTGTCATTCAGAATCAATTTCCCAGCAGCCTGTGTGACCCAGACCATAGACAGTCAGGACAAATGTCACAAACTCCAAGTGTACCGTGAGGAGGAACCCTCAGGCCCTCTCCAGGAACTATGGATTGGATGTGGGTCGCCCTAACAAAGTTCAGGTGTGGGCCACAGTGTGGCAGTGTTAAGATGGTGGAACCTTTACAAGGTAGAGCAAGAGCAGGCAGGTCATTATGGAACATTAAGCCTGAGTCCTGAAGTCTTCCTATCTTGTCACGTGATTCCCCCTTGGTGCCATCTGCTGTGAGATCTTCAGTAAGAGACAAAAAATTGGGGCAACCCAATCTTGGACTTTCAGCCTCTCAAAATTGTGTGTCTTTTCTTTAGAATGTACCCAGTCTTACGCATGTTGTGGTAGTAACAGGAAGTGAGCCAATGAGATGGAGCACCCATGTTCCCCATCTGAAACATGACAAATTAGTGTAGTGGATTTTGACTATCAGAAAGATACAAGGATACAAACAGGTATGCTAGAACGAGGGCTTCTGGGGAAGAGAATATCAACTTTTTCTTCTTTGAAGAGAGGTGAAGGAGATTGTTCTGCGATCATTCTTTTCTATAGCATGACTCTCGGTCCACAAGAAAGCTCAATGCTCCTTTGTGAGTCAAAGGACATAGGAAAAGACACAGTTAAAGTCCAAAGGGAAGAGTGTTCAGTATGGGGAAATTTTCCTTATACCAAATCCTTTAGGAACCCATTCCTTGCTGCTCAGAGCGAGCCTCTGAACCACATGATCTCAGGCATCCTGACACCACACTCAGTCCCTGTCGGTAAACTGTACATTGAAATCTAGCTCCCTTCAGAGTAACACACACACACACACACACACACACACACACACACACACACACAGAGAGAGAGAGAGAGAGAGAGAGAGAGAGAGACAGAGACAGAGAGAGAGAGACAGAGACAGAGAGAGACAGAGACATGGAGAGAAAGAGAGACAGAGAAGCAGATAGACACACAAAAAGACATACACACACAGACAGAGAGAGACAGACAGACACATCCACACACAGAGTGGAGTAGAGGGACAGAAATAGAGAGGCAGAGAGAGAGGGAGGGATGAGACGGAGAGGAAGACGGACAGAGAAGAAAAAAGAGGGAGAGGAAAGAGAGAACATAGAGAAAAAAGACAGACACATACTGGGGGGAGAAAGAGAGAGAGAGAGAGAGAGAGAGAGAGAGAGAGAGAGAGAGAGAGAGAGAGAGAATCCATTCAATCCATTCACCCATTTCACATCTGGGAAAACAGAAGTCCAGAGAAGTAAGTAGAAATTCCTTTGAGCTTGGCCGAAATCTAGCTGCCTTGACCCAGTGTGGCAGGCGGCAGCATCCCATGTTGATACTTGCTATGAAAATGAGTTTGTTCTTCCCTGCTGGAGCTAAACTCTTTCGATTGCTAATTCCCTTTGTTGAGACAGATGGTTGGGGGGATGTGGTCTACTGCTTCGTCAAGGAGAACGGGCTGAAGTGGGGAGGTGGTCCTCAGCTTTGCCAAGGAGAACGGGTTGAAGGTGGGGAAGTTCACAAGACCCACACTGGACAGTACAACCTTTCTGGTTCACAACAGGTATAGGGTTGAGGGCACCTGCATTTCAGGATGCTCACGAGTTAACCTTAAAGACCCACAGGATCTGTGCTTCTGACTCCTCCACCCTTGCACAGGTCGGTTCTGCACATCCCGACGAGGGGTTCTCATTCTCTTTACTTTCTACAGAATCCCCTCTGCAGCAAGCATTCCTCACTCCTGAAATCAGTATGCTACTCCAGGGCTGTCTCTACAGCAAGTCACCTCAGGAGGCTGGAGATGAGGCTCAGTCATTGAAGAGACTGTTTAAGAGGAAAGAACCCCTGTGAAGAGCTGACTATGATGGTATGTGCTTGTAACCCCAGAGCTGGGGAGATGGAGACCAGTGGGTCTGTGAGGCTCTGGGGAGATGGACATTGGTGGGTCTCTGAGGCTCACTGGCCAACCAGCCAGGCCTAATTTGCGAACCAGACGTTGGTGGAAGACTTTGTCTTGAAGGGTTGACCTCTGGCCTCCAAACACACAAGCACACATATGGATGAGCACACAGATGAATGCTTTTCCTCATATAAGTTCTATCCAGCCCCTTTCTGGGTCTCAGTTTCCACACTTAGGAATGGGTGAGCAGGTTTCATGTGCCCCTTCAGAAGCTACTTCTCTGTTCCCAAGACCTTTCCCTGGGCTCAGTGTAGCAGTAGAGCACTTCCCCCAGAGATCTCAACCTGACTCGGCGCTTCATAAGCTTTCCTGGCTCCGTTCATGACTCAGAGCAGCTGCTCAGACATATCTGTTTGCCTTCGCCTGTTTCATTCCTGCAGCCATCAGGACGGTCTGAGTAACCACACTTCAGTCACGGGAAACCAGCACCACCGATCTGCCATCCAGGCACACAGAAAGCACTTAATTCACATTGCAGCCCTGCTGGGAAGGTACCGTCTATACCCCGCCCACCCCCACTTTGCAAATGGGAAATCCACAGCTCAAAGGTATGAGAAGTTCGGTGTCCAGGGTCACCCACACCCCAGGAACAGAAATGAAAGCTCAACACCACTTTCCTTTCCTTATCACAAAGTTAAAGGTCTCAGCTGCCCCCCTCTTGGTTCCCCCACCGGGAGACGACAAGATGGAAAGTATGATGTAATGCAGGATAGGTCTTGAGTGGGGGATGACTCAGTCAGCACAATGCTTGGTGCACAAGCCCAAGGACCTGAGTTCAGTCCCCAGAGCCAGGCAGAGGAGGGCACAGCTGCAATCCCAGGGCTGGGGAGCTAAAGACAAGCGGACCTCTGGGGCTCGTTGCCAACCGTTCTATCCAGTCCACAAGTTCCAAGTTATGTAAGAGACCCTGTCTCAAAAAGTATGATAGGGACACCTGTGTGCAGCTCTGGCCAACACACACACACAGACACTACACACACACACACACACACACACACACACACACACACACACACACGGAATCTCCTTGATTTATGATGCATGTGTCCTGATACCTATCACAACTTAAGAGAAAAGAGTGTGTACATGCCAGGGGTCAGTTCACTTTCTCTACTCATATAGTTCTTAGGAAATGGTGCCACCCACAGTGTGTGTGTGTGTGTGTGTGTGTGTGTGTGTGTGTGTCTGGGGTCTTTCCCTCCCCCTGCCCACAGGCAATGCCTCACTGGGCCGCTCTACTCAGGTGATTGTAGGCTTCGCCAAGCAGATAATTAAAACTAATCATCCCAAATGGTTTATCAATTAGATCTCTTTTCCTTCCTTAAGAAATGGGAACCAAGATTAAAATCTCTTCAAGGCCCTCTGAGGTTGGGGGACTACTCTACGCCTCTGGGCGGAGTATGTGGAGCCTGTGTCTGCTGAGCTGATGCACAAGGTAAAACACTGCTCTCAGATCTGGGTGTGAATCACATCATTCTGTTGGAAGCCTCCAAAGGTGTGACTATAAAGTGATGTTCTTTTTTTCACACCAGCCTCCAAATTTTCTACATTGGGCTGAAGATTGTCTCCGCACAGTCGTTCCAGAGAGGCTGGCAAGGCTTTGGTGAGAATGTTTGCTACCAACTGTCTACAAGACACCTCCTGATGTTCCAGGGACACATTAATTTTATCTTCCTTGCTCAGCCGACATTGCTTAAGAGAGATTCAGTTGGCGTGTAGACCTGGGGGGACTCTTGCAGGTGTTTTTCAAATGCACCCCAAGTAATTCTCAAGAATCAGGCTCTGTGAAGAATAAAGCTACGGGTGGAATGAGGTCTCTTCCATGGTCTGTATAAAGGGACCCGTCATGGTCTGCTCTTCGTGGTGTCTAAGAGCTTAGTAGTAAGCACACCTTCAGTGTGTCCGAGGGTGTCTCCAGAGATGATCATAAGGGCTCTGACGTCATCAATAGATTAATATCTTGATGGAGTCTTAATATGGTGGCTTTATGGAGAGGTAGCAAAAGGAGTAGGGCTCTAGTTGGAGGAAGTAGGCTACTGCAGGGGTGGGGGGATTGTCCTTGGAGTTACATCTCACCCTGACCTCTTCCTGAACTCTCTTGTCACTTTGCTTCCTGTCTGAAAGGAAGAAGCTCCTTGGCCACAAAGCTGGGAATGGAACCCACCGACACCGTGAGCCCAAACCCCTTCCTCCCTGCAGCTGCTCTCTCAGGGACTGGCTCCAGCTTTGCAGTCGTGTCTGATGTGGCAGCTGACCCTGTTCTCTGCTCTCATTGGAGGAAACCTCTGTGAACACAACAGTCCCCACCAGAGGCTCACTGAGGGGTTAGGGAGAACACTGCCTAGGATGGGAAGGTCTCTTTAACACCACTCCCTCCCACAAGACAACCAGGAACGTGTTCACGGAAATTCACCCTGTTCCCAATCAAGTAAGCCATTCCTCCCGTGGAGGAGTGAGCAGGTACCTGGAAGAATGTGGAGGTATTACTTCAGGCCAGAGTGCACACACTGTTTCCATGGGCAATCAGATTGTGAAGATTTTAGGCTTTGAGGGCCACTTAAGGTCTCTGCTGAAACGACTCAACTATGTTGGTGAAAGAGAAAGAAGCCATAGACATGGCTAGGTTTCAATAAAACTTTATTTGTAAAGCAAGAAGTGGGTCACATTTAGAATATGGGCTGTAGTTTGCTCTCAGAGTGTGGGCCCCAAACCACAGCATTTGAAAAATAGTGTTCAAAAGCTAAACAGTTGGTTCCCTGAGGTGTTATTGGGAGGTGGTAGATTCTTCAAGAGGCAGGGCCTCATAGAAAGAAGTAGGTCATTGGGGTGTAACCTCTCTTTTAAGTGGGGAAATAAAAGATCTTGATACAGGAGCAGTTCTAGCTGGCCTTGAATACAAAATTCTCTTGCTGGGATCATTGATATGCAGAAGGCAGGCAGGAAGACTGCATTGGAGAAGCCAGCAAGATGGCTTGGCTGGCAAAGTGCTTGCTGCTGTACCAGTCTGAGCACTTGGTAGATTCCTGAACCCACAGTAGAGGGAAAGGATTGTCTTCTATTGCTGTGAAGAGACACCATGACCATGGCAACTCTTACAAAGGAAAGCATTTATTTGGTATGGTTTAGTTTTGGATGTTCGGTCCATTATCATCATGGCAGGGAGCATGCCAGCTGGGAGAACGGAGGCATGCAGGCACACATGGTGCTGGAGAATTCTTCATCTTGATCCAAAAGCAACAGGAAGTAAACTGACTCACTGGGCATGGCTTGAGCATAGGGGACCACAAAGCCTACTTACACAGTGACACACTTCCTCCCACAGGACCACACCCACTCCAACAAGGCCATATCTCCTAATAGTGCCATTCCCCTTCTAACCAAAACAGGACTGCCTCCCAGAGTTTGTCCTGACACAGGTTTAATCGTGTGTGTGTGTGCACACACACGCACACATGCACACACACACACAACCACCAGCTCTATCATCAGCACCACTGCCATCATCACCACCGCCATCACCACCACCACCACCACCATCACGATCATCATATCATCACAATCATTATCATCAAAAGACCCTCTTGCTTCTCTTCTCCTTCTCCCTCTCCACCCCGGTTCAAATCCACCAGTCCTGCACAATGTGCTGCCTCACCACAGGCCTAAAAGCCACCAGACCAACCGCCCACTGACTGACGCCACTGAGGCTGTCAGCCCAATGCAAATCTTTTCTTCTTTAAAACACTCTACCTCAGGTGTTCTGTGCCAGGGATGGGATGTGATGAATCTCCAGTTAATCTAACAAATAAAGCTGGCCTGAAGATCAGAGTGTGGAGCTAGTCACACCAGTCAGCCATAGAGGCCAGGCACTGGTGACGCATGCCTTTAATCCCAGCACTCGGGAGAGACCAACAGACAGATCTCTGTGAGTTCAAGGCCACCCTAGGCTACAAGAGATAGAATCAGTCTAAAAGAGAAACAGAGCCAAGCAGTGGTGGCTCACACCTCTAATCCCAGCAGTAGGGAGGGGAAGATGGGAGGTGATACAGCTGGGTGATACAGAGAGAGGGATATAAGGCGGGAGGAGACAGGAGCTCAGGATCTAGTCTGAGGCTTCACAGAGATGGCATTCAGTCTGGGACTTGTAGAGACAAGATACCCATTCTGTTTGAGGATTTCATAGAAGTAAGAACTAGTGGCTGATGGCTCTGCTTCCTCTGATCTTTCAGCATTTACCCCATATTTGACTTGGGGATTTTATTATTAATACTAATTAGAATTCACACTTCATCTGGTAGCCCGTCCCAGGGATGTGACAAATACAGATTCCCAGCATTTGTATACTTTCTTGGGTTTTGAGATGGGGGTGTATGTGTCTCAGTAGGTAGTTCAGACTGCCCTGGAATCAGCCAGAGTCTTGCTTTCACCTCTAAATGCTAGGATTACAGGTGTACCCAGCTGGGCATCTGTATGCTTAAAATCCTTTACAGGTGATTCAGGGACAGCCAGGTTCCACAGCCACTGCTGGCCTAAGAACCTTTGCACCAGTTTAAGCTGGGGATTAGAATCCCCATAAAAATACCCAAAGAAATCTGGCTCCTTGTCTTTGGAGTGGCAACTCAGTCTTCCCAAGCTAGACCCATGCTGTTACAGGCCTCTCACTTCAAAGGATGACAATCTCTACCACGGCACTTTCCTTTTCAGGTGGTAGAGACTCTGAGATGTGATTTTGAGATACAGTGAAGGTCGCACTCTGTTAAAATTCCTTTGAGGCCCAGGCTCAGCGGGTAAAGGCACTTGCCACTGAGCTGACAAACTGAGTTTGATCTTCAAGATTCATACTGTGGAAGGAGAGAACCAATTCCTGCAAGATGTTCTCTGATCTCTCCATATGGGCTATTACACAAGCACACACACACACACACACACACACACACACACACACACACACACACGAACGATGCACACATGTGCATACACAGAGTAAACAAATGTAAAAATTACTAGTACATATAACTAGTGTATTTATAGAATTCACAGAAATGTATAGTACCACATAGAAAAGTTATAAATTCCATATGTGCTCATATGTATATATGTGCTCATACATACATACATCTACAAAGTATGTGTAACCTGTGTGTGTGCATGCATGCGGATGAGTGTGTGGGTGCAGGTGTGTATGTGTGTAAAGGCCAGAGGTCAACCTCCGGGGTTATACCTCAGTCACCTTTTATTTTGAGACATGGTCTCTCATTGGTCTCAGCTTGCCAAATGAGCCCCAGAGATCTATCTGTCTTCACTTCACCTCCCCTGCGCCAGGGTTCCTGGGAGTTCAAATCAGCTCCTTATATTTGCACAGCAAGCAGTCAGCACAGCAAGCACCCTGCTTACTGGTCTATCTCTTCAGCCCTGGCGTCTTGGGTTCTGTTTCTTTATAGCAACGTGGCCCCTTTGGGCCCCCATATACAGGTGGTGTGTACCCATGTACCACAGGTGGTGAAGGACTAGAGAGAGGCCTGGTAAAAGCTCTGCTCATTCACCCAGAGGTTTCCCGCCCTCCTCCTTTGCTGGGCCCTTTAGTCTACCCACCTGGGCCACGGCAGCTGGGCTATAGCATTTGCTTGCAGAGGAAGACATTTCTGTTTGCACACATTTTTGTAGGTGGAGACGGGAAGGCTGGAAAAATCTGCCGAAATCCACAAAGAGGAGCAGGCAGCATGGCTCCTCTCGTCCCTAAGAGTTCTCCACACTTGACAGGTAAGAAGAAACTCCTCAGGGAGAGTAGCCAAGCCCCAGGCAGGGCAGGCAGAAGGCCCTGAGCTCTGCCCTCCCTCTGACAATCCACCTTCCTGGACTGTTGTCAGAGGCCACATTCCGTTCTAGCTCAGGAGGTCCTGTCTCTTTAGCACTGCCGCTGATGCTGTAACCTTCCCTCACCCACACTGCCCTACACCACTGGGTGCTTAGGGGCGTCTCGGGCCTTTACTAGATGCCTGTAGCATCTCCTGGGCTGTGACAACCAAGAATGGCCCCAGACATCGCAAGACATCTGCTGGAGGATTAAGTCAAACCAGCTGCAAACTGCATGTCTAACCGTTCAGCTGCTCAGAGCATCCCAGGTTACTACTACTAGGCATTGAGTGATGGGCTCCCCCAAAGTCGACTCTGGCCCTGAACTTGGATGGCCAGAGAAAAACAGGACAAGCTATGCGAGGCACAAGATAGCTCTGCTATTTACTAACTGCAGAGAAGGCTGACGGCCAATCTCCCTGACCTGCACAGCTGGACTACATTTCCCAGCGTCCCTTGCAATGAACTGCATTCCTTCCAATCCTGGCATAAAATCTCCCCATATAATAATAATCAATACCTGCGCCTCTTTGGCATTTTATCCCTATCTCTTGTTGCTATTGCACCAAGAGGTTGGAAATGAAAGCCAGAAAAACTTGAGATCATAGCAGAACCTGGGAGGAGCCTGGGTCACACCTCAGCATGGAAGCTCCTCGTAGAAAGAGCCTCAGGACCGGTGCTGGAAAATAGCTAACTTCTGTTGCTGCAAAGCATAGAGCCTTGCCTGGAAGTTGACCTATTGCATCAGCCAGCCCCCCCCCCCCCTTAGCCATACACAACCTTGCCTTTCAGCAAGTCATCTGAACTTCCTGGGCATCCCCCCAGCCCTGCAAAATGGGGTGATAACAGCAGAATGTGCACCCCTCATTTGAACATCCAGTCTCTCCCACTGCTTCAGTCCAGACATGATGCTACAAGTGGAGGATGTCACACCATGAAATCTAGGTTTTCAGATTCTCTTTAGATTATGTGCATAAGGTATGGATGAAAGATAAATGAACTTCACGTTTAGACTTGGGTCTCATTCCCAAAATAGCTCATTATGAATATGCAAACAATCAGAATTTTTTTTTGAAATCTGTAACACTTTTGGTTCCATGCATTTTGCACAAGTGGCATGTACTTCATCTGGTCACCGTGAAGATCACTGAGACAGTTCTACAGAGTGTCCGGGACAGTGCCAGGCGGACAGAGTACTTTATAAAGGTTGGTTATTACAACTGTGGGACCGTCCAGTCTCCGCCCCTCTCAGTTAAGAGTTTCCTAACTTCTGCTTTACTTTCTTGTCCATCTAGAATTTCAAACCTGAGCCACTGGGTCGAGCTATGAATACTTATTGTAGCAAAGGACAGGGGCGCTCTCATTTGAGCCCTAGGTTGTCCAGGCACAAGATAGGTGTCCTGCCTCTCCTACTCAGAGGCCACCAAAAGGTCAAGAGTGGACTTAAACAGAGATTGGAGGGGACTTCCCCCATGAATCACCTACAGATTCCTGAAGCCTCCGATGCATTAAGCAGGATGAGGTGCACCCCACGGCAGACACAAGATAGGCATCTTGGCTGCCGGCTCAGTGGACAAGGCACAAGCATGGGGGCCCACTAGGTACTCAGGATTCTAAAGGATATGGCACAAAGTCTCTGAGTCCCTCCTGTGGCCAGTGTAGGACACCTGTTGATCAAGCTGGAAGGACGGCCTGTTCCTGTGCTTCTCATTAATCTATTTGTTGGTGTATGTACACGTGAGCGTGCACACACGAGAGTGTGCACACACGCGGAAGTGAGCCGTTGATGTGAGGTGTCCTCCTCAGTACTCCGTACCTCACTTTTTGAGGCAGGGTTATTCACTGAACCTGGAGCTCAATGACTGGCTGCCCTGTCTGTCCAGCAAGCCTCAGGGATCCTGTGTCCATCTGTCTAGTGTTAATGTTACTGGTGTGTGCTGCTGTACCCCACTTTCTGTGTTTCTAAGGATCAGAACTCAGGTCCTCAGGTTACCCACTGGGCCATCTCCCCAGCCCTGCCTGTCCTTCACTCCTGAGTGTGCTCCAGGTGAATGGCGCCTTTGCCTACACCTCTCCAAGACTGACTCCCGCAGAAGCATCCATGCCTTGCTCTGATGCTGGGGGCTGAGGAAGCAGAGACCCAGAGAAGAAGTTTTCATGTCGACTTACAAACTGGAAAAGCGAGAAAGTGACGCCCACGGAGCATCTGCTCTGTGCAAAGTCCTTGCATGCACACTGTCTTACCCAGTGCTTCCAGAGCCACATCTGTTTCCAGGGCTTGTGGACTTAGGTGCACAGTAGGGGTTGGATAAATACTCATATCCTCGCTCCTTACCATAGCCCTGATTTGTTGCATAATCTACTCCCTTCATCTGATCTGGTACTCTAGCCTTCTCTCTCTTTTGAAAACAAAACAAGCTCACTTCTGCCCCACGGACTTTACACTTGCCATTTTCTTCTCTATCAAGAATGTTCCTTTCTTGCCTTTTTGGCATAGATGTTCTTTCTCAGCATCGATTACTCAAGGGTTTCCCTTGGGGCAGTGTCTGGTAAGAGCTATACAACCCTCACTATTTATACGGTCACTTATTTGTTTATTTGAGGGGAGGTGTATGGCAGTAGGAGAATAACTTTGGAGAGTTGACTCTTTTTTCTTTTTGCACGTAGATCCTGAGAATCAGCCTTGGGTCAATGGGCTTGGCAATGAGAGCCTTTGCTCCCTGAGCCGTCTCTCTCACCCTGGAGATGGACTTTACTTGTATCTTGATAGGTGAAAAATAGGAGCTAAAGAGATGAGAAGGTTTTGGTCTCAGTGGCACAGTGGCAAGCTGTGGGGCTTGAGCTTCCTGATTCCCAAAGCAAAAGACTTCCCGGAAAAGCCAGACAGGGACACTGGCCTGTGCCCTGCATGCCGTACCTTTCCTGCTCACAGAAGCTCTAGGTGGGTGCAGGCACAGGAGGTGTGTGGCAGGATTTTTGTGGCTCCTTGATTTCTGGCACGGGCCACTCCAAGGATGGCCCTGGATGCTGAACTCGAGGTGGCTTTGTGTAGTGTTTGAGGCAGATTTGGGTAAAGGCCTGGCCTCTGAGGGCCTTCCTGTCTCACAACAGGCTTTCTTGATGAACTACTCCAGGCTCCCCAGGGCTCACACCTCCCCCACAGGGCATTAGGTATTTTGCTCATTGCTGAGACGAATTTCCTGAAAGAAGCCACTTGAAGGAGGAAGGGTTTACTCTGGTTGTGGTTTGAAGGTTGTGGTTTACCGTTGGTGGAGGGGATGTGGCAGTTCTCAGACACATCTGGGTGGAACTTTCTCTTGACCTGCCTCCAGCTTGCTAACTTCCTGTCTGCCATGGGGTTCACAAGGTGAGCATCTTGTTTCAGTTCCTTTTCTTTGTTGGTGGCTGACATGTTCATTCTTATCTTCTCAAGAGGGTTCGCCCTTCCTTTTTAGAGCAGTGGTTCTCAACCTTCCTAATGCTGCGATCCTCCAATACAGTCTCTCATGTGGTGGTGACCCCAACCATAAAGTCATTTTCATTGCTACTTCATTGCTGCAATTTTGCTGTTATGAATTATAATGTAAAGATCTGATATGTGACCCCAAAGGGGTCGTGACCCACAGGTTGAGAACCACTGTTTTGGCGCATGGTTGTCATAGCTGCTATGAAGCCCTGGGGAGAATCCCAACATCTGGACGGGGTTATGGCTGCACCACCAATTGTATGTTTCCCTAGTAATCTGTCAAGTTTACTTGTCTTGGTTCTTTATAAATGAAGCCATTTTGAATTGTTAAGACATATATTTGAATACTATAAGACCCTGGGTCTTGTTTAATCCCTATTAATATGTTGGTGTTTAAACAACTAAACTAATTAGCTTCAGTTCACAAGTTCCACCTGGCCTTTGGTGTGACATTATTCCAGCCTCAGCTCAATTTTCAATGCCTGTGCTATGGTATTTAGTCTGCCCTGGGTATGTCCCCCAGGGATCAGTGAAGGAGCTGGTGACAATCCAGCCTGTGCAGCTCAGCTCTCAAAGCCTCGGCTATTCCATCTGAGGGTCATAGCCACTCCCACTGAGCTTGGGGTCCACACACAGGTTGATGGGGACCCTTATCCAGCTCTCCCCTTTGCGAGCTTCCCCTGTGTCTGGTTGCCAGGGCGACTTTCATGATCCTCTGGCTGGACTGAGGGCATTAAGCTGTTCACTCAGTCGCTTCTGCTCACGAGCAGATCTGGGACTGGAGCCTGGTGTAGATGCCAGCTCTGACCCGGCTCACACCCTGCCAACTCAGGATGCTGTGGGAGGCCGCACTGGGCTCGTTCTGCATCTGGTGGTGTAGGATATGTCCGTTTCTGGACATGATGCCAGTTGCTAACTTTGGGGTAATGGTGATTAGATGAGAAAGGGGGTAGGGTAACAACTACACCAACTGGGCCAGCTGTGCACATCCAAAGAGCCCCTCACACTGAGATGATTACAGGACTTTTTCAGTGGCTGTTGAGCTGGCCAGGTCTACATGCTGCTTTGCCTTTAATTCTTTTTTTCCCATCTTTTTCCCCCAGAGACAGGATTTCTCTATGTAGCCCTGGATGTCCTGGAACTCTCTCTGTAGACCAGGCTGGCCTCGAACTCACAGAGATCCGCTTGCGTCTGCCTCCAGAATTCTTGGATTACAGGTTATGCCACCACTGACCTACACCTTTAATTCTATAGCAGGAATAATGTGCTACGTTTTACATGTGAAGACGTTGGGCTCAGGGAGGTAGAATGACTTGCTTAAGGTCACAGCTGACTAATGATGGGGTCAAAAAGACTTTGTAGCTCCAGGGTCTGGTCCTTCTGTGATAGGACTGTCTCACATAAGCACCATCATCACTATCACCAGGAACAACATCACCATCAACACCAGCAGCAACAGCAACAGAAACAACAGCACCAGGACCAGCACCATCATCACCACCATGACTAGCACAGCAGCATCAACTAGCATGACTAGCTTCGGCATCACCAAAACTATCACATCTGGTAAGTCTTAAGTATCAGCCATGCGCGAGGCATGCTCAAGGCTTATGCTATAAAGTGTTGAGTTAGAAACTCAGAGGAGAAACTGAAGAGTGAAAGAGAATATCATTTGCTTGGTGTTGCAAACTAGGTGGCAAAGGTGAAATCAGGATCAAATCACGTCCTTCCACTCCGTAGTCTGCATAGCCTGGAGTCTTCTTTCTATGGCTCGGCTGGGCTTTGTGCTCAGGAAACCCAACTGCATGAGGAGATATGGGAGCTGCAGAGAAACATGGCAGGCGGGCTGGGATAGGGCCAGGAGTGTGCCCCAGAATAAACGCATGATATCTCTCCATCTTGGAACAATCTCAGACTAGCTTCCTTCTCTCTCCTTCAGTGGATGTGTTCAACTTTTCCACAAGCTTGCTGCCTAAGCCTGGTGTGTGTGTATGAGTGTGTGTGTGTGTGTGCGTGTGTGTGCATGTGTGTGTGCGCATGTGCACGCATTCGCAGGTGTGTGTGCATTCTCAGGTGTGTGTGTGTGTGTGCTTGTTGAGTCGTGTGTGGAGGATAGAGATCAATGTCAGGTGTTTCTTCTATCACACTTCACCGTATTTATTTAGAGACAGGGTCTCACTTAATAGTCCTCACTGGCCTTGAATTCACAGAGATCTGCCTGCCTCTGTCTCCCCAGTGTTGGGACTAAAGGCTTGTGCCACCATCCTCCATCTGGTCATCTACCCTATTTTTCGAGACAGCTTCTTTTACTGAACCTGGGGTTCAGTGACTGGCTAGACTTGCTGGTCATTGAGACCCATGTACCCCTCATCTCTACCTTCCAATGCTGGGATTATAGCCATGCAGTACCACGCTTGGCTGTTCAAACCGAACACATTTTACGCATGCCATCTGGTGCCCATCAGAGCCCTAGGTTTTTCCCGGGTAGATGTTGGAAGCACCACCCTCCGTCCTTTGATCTGTACCCGTTGCCTCCCCACCCATCTCACTGCTGCAGCAGATTCAATTAGCTAACCACTTCTGCACTCCAGCTGCAGAGAGACAGGCAATTAGGAAACACAGACCAGGTGCCTTGGAACTCGCTCTCAAGTGGGGCCTGGGAGACTTCCAAACAGACAGTGGGTAGGGAGGGATCACAATAGACTCTGGGCAAAGTCTCCTGACATAGTTTGTGCAAGAGAGCCACCTCAGAGCTCTGAGAGGTAGATGCCACGACAGGGTTGGTAATCGTGAGCTGAGCTCTGGACATCGGGTTTTTAAACAGTTCTTGTCAGGCTCACTGCTACGGCACCTGCTTGTAACCACAGCACTCTGGAGGCAGGGCGAAGGGAGGCAGGAGGTGACTTGAAGCCAGCCTGGGCCAGACAGAGAGTCTACACTTTAGTTTGCTTTCTGTTGCTGGGGAATTTATTAAGAATAGAAATTTATTTGACTCACAAGTTTGGAGGCTAGAGACTATGTAGTTCCAGCTGGTTTTGAACCCACAATCTTCCTATTTCCATCTCCTATGCACCAGCATCACAGTCATTGCCAACACTCCTGGCTAGAACCTGCATTGTACCATGTGTGGGAAACTCAGAGGGTTGGCAGTAGAGGAGCGGGAGAGAGGGGGGAGGGAGAGAAAGAAAGAGGGAGAAGGGAGGGAGGGAGAAAGAAAGAGAGAGAGAGAGAGAGAGAGAGAGAGAGACAGAAACAGAGAGAGAGACAGAGAGAGAGAAGGAGAGGGAGAGGTACCAGACATTCCTTGGCTTTCTTCAGAGCTGTCCATCGCAAGTTATTATTAATGGGATGCCTGGACGTCTGTGTCCTGGGCAGGTTCTGCAGCAGGTACTCTGGGAGCCAGAGCAGGGGTTCCATATGATGCCTTACAGGCGTGTGATACCATGCCCAGAGTATACAATTATTATTATTGTTGTTGTTGCTGTCTTCCCAAAGTGAAATTCCCCACCATTAAAAGCAACTCCCTGTGTACCCTGCTGTCAAACCCAGAGACCCCTTTCTCAGAGATTTTGACTGCTCTCCATTCTGCTTGTCCTTTTCTGACTGGCTCATTCTACAGCACACGATTTCATGTTGTAGCCCGCATCTGACGAGTTTCCTTTTTAGGTCTACTGGACATTTCTTGGTCTGGACAGGCCAGATTCTCTTTGCCCTCTGTCCATCACTGGACACGGGGGGTTCCCCTTCTAGCTGTTTGCAGTGCTAGGAACACAGGGACACAGACATCCGGGCCTCTGCTTTCAGTTCCCGTAGATTCCCTACCCCTTTTCTACACAGAGATGTAGAATTGGTGGATGGCAATAGAGTTCTATTTCTAAGTTTGTGAAGATTAAATGGAGTCCCTTCCTTCCTCCCCTCTCCTTCCTCCCCTCTCCTTCCTCCCCTCTCCTTCCTCCCTTCCTTTTCTTTCTGATTCTCTTCCTCTCTTCCCTGCCTCTCCTAATTTTTCCTTCTTCCATCAATTCCTTCCTCTTCTTCCTCTCTATACTATTCCTCCTCCTTCTCCCTCCCAATCACTACAGTGGCCAACTCACAGCCCCTCCTCCCGCAGGACCTTTGTGGATTTTCTAGAAAGGTCCTGAATCACGCATTTCGAGGTTGGGAAAGCAAACTTCCCTTTTCTTTTTTTCTTTTTAAACCTCAGCTGAAAAATAAAATCACCTGACTGCAGGGCAGACACATCCTCCTGCGACGAAAAGAAACTGTTCAGAGCTCCCAGCCCCGAGGCTAATAACAGGTTTCCCCTGGGAGTATCAGCAAATGCTTAAATTGCAGATCAACCTGACTTCCCCTGAGAAATGTTTGGAAACACGGGGCTGGGCTGGAATTCAGATCTCTGGCTTGGAGGCAAGAACACTCTTTCCAAGTCAGCAGAGAAAGCAAGTCAGGAACCCGAGGAGCTGCATGGGTAGGGGTGGGGTAGGGGGAGAAGATGGGATGGGACCTGTTGTGGCTTTGCCTAGATCCAAATCCACTCATCTGCCTGCCTTTCGGCTACTGTTCCAGCCAGAGTCCTTTAGGTAAAAGGCCAGCCAGCTGTAGTTCCCACCCTCAGCTGTGACTGCACCCTAGCCTAGCTAAGCATTAGAAATATCTGGGGGTACTTTATAATATCTTTATATATACAGTAGACCCCTTCGTCAGTAGGGAGACAGGCTGAGAGGCCCAGTGGATGCCCCAAACAGCTCACAGTACCACCTCTGTATGTTCTTTCCTATTCATACCCGTGATAGAGTTTAACTTAGAAGCACAGCAGCATAAGAGATGAACACCAGCCACTAATAAACTAGAATACTGACGTCTCTAGACTGCCCTCCAGGTCCTGTGGACATGGTCTGTGGGATTTTCCACTGAGTGTTTTTGCACATCATTTGTCTATGGCTGGCTGAAACCCTAGCAGCGAAACTGTGCTGAGGTGAGGACCTGTTGCTGATACCCAGCCCCAGCACTCTGCTCCAGTCTCTGGGGATGAGGCTTGGCCACGGGCTGCATTCTCAAGCTCCCTGATGACACTGTAAGTAGCCCTGACATCATGGTGTGGGGAGCCCTGCTAACTTCCACCAGAGTGAGTATTTGCCATGGCACTGGCCCTGAGGAGCATGAGCCTTGTTAAGCATGTTTTCTTGTGTGCCAAGAGCACAGGTCTCGGACAGGCAAGAGAGCTCAGTGGGTCAAGTGCCAAGTCTGACAACTTCAGTTTGATCTCAGGACTTACATGGTGGAAGGAGAGAATGGACTCCATCAAGCTCCCCTTCACCAACACCATGATATACAAGTGTTCACACACACACACATGAATAAATAAATGCAATTAAGGGGGTGCTTTTCTGATGGAGCTGATAATGCTGCCCAATGAAAACAGTCATCTGAGAGGTGGGGCTGTGTGTGCACACACTTGCACGTTGAAAACCTTTTTCTTACAGACTGTGTGAGATTCCAGGGGGGTTGAAACCCTCTGCAATTAAGTGCAAGCTTCTTCACACTTGATTTGTTTCCCGAGGAACCTGACATCTTCACGGATAATTTCAGAACAGCAAGCAGTAGAGTGATGGCTATAAAGAGGCCCAAGTGACCCTGAGGACCCAGATGAGATCAACTGGGTTTCTGCTCTGTCCTTAACACTTGGAAACAGTGTCTGGGCAAGGAGAACATGTTTAATACATACTCGTTGAGTTCATGAATAACTTCAAAAATGTTCTTTTCCATTTATTCTTTGAAAATGTCATCAGTGTGTGTGTGTGCGCGCGCACGCATGCTCACGTGTGTGTGCATACTGGTGCATGTGTATGTGAAACCCAGATTCACCTCCTTGAGAATCTGATGACCACTGTCAAAGAGCCCCCCCAGTACTAAGAAGGTTACAGGCTCCTGCAGCCATACATGGTTTTGATACACGTGCCGTGATTTGAACCCTGTGCTACTACAGAGAGAACTCTCATCCGCTGAGCATTTCCTACAGATTTTGGCCAGGGCAAGAGATAAGGACCTTAGACTGCATCTAAACAGAGGAGTTTCCAGTTGCTCCAGAGCAGGACTCCTGGAGGGTAACGTCAGCCCAGCCGGAACCACAGAGCACATCGGAGCTCTGCCTGAGTTGGGTTTTTGTTTTGTTTTTAAGAAAAGGCCTCAACTACTGAGAACTCAAGAACAATGGCAATGGGTTTCTGATCCTACTGCACGCACTGGCTTTGTGGGAGCCTAGGCAGTTTGGATGCTCAACTTACTAGACCTGGATGGAGGTGGGGGTTCCTTGGACTTCCCACAGGACAGGGAACCCTGATTGCTTTTTGGGCTGGGGGGGGGGACTTAATTGGGGGAGGGGGAGGGAAATGGGAGGCGGTGGCGGGGAAGAGACAGAAATCTTTAATAAATAAATAAATTTTAAAAAAAAAAGAGAAAATAAAAAAAAGAAAAGAAAAAAAAAAAAGAAAAGGCCTCACGTAGCCCAGACTGTCTACAAACTTGCTAAGTAGCTGAGGCTGACCTGTGTTGGGATTACAGGTGAGCACCACCACACCTGCTCTGTATGGTACTGGGCATTGAACTTGAGCCTCGTGTATGCTAGGCAAGTACTCTAGCTTGACCTCAACCCCAGCTCCTTGCCCAGGCTCTCAAGTGACAAGAGCTATGACATAAGGTTTTATGATTTATTTATGCTACTAAAATTTAGGATGATTTGTTATGCAGTAACAGATAACTAATAACCCCTAAAATTAAACACAATCATATCCCAGAAAGGCAAATTAAATTTTACTAGAGAGTAGCACACGACACTTGCATTTAAATATTATATTCTCCATGACTTTTACACCTGTCCTTTTTGAGGTAGGTGACCTCGCTTTCTTCTACACACAATTAAATCTTTTTTTTTTTTGAGAGCTGGATTGATGGCTCAGAGGTTAAGAGTACTGGTTGCTCTTCCAGAGGTCCCGAGTTCAATCCCCAGCAACCACATGGTGGCTTACAACCATCTACAATGGGATCTGATGCCCTCTTCTGGTGTGTATATATAATAAATAAAGATATCTTTAAATTTTTTTTTTGACACAGGGGTTCTCTGTGTAGCTCTGGATGTCCTGGACCTCCCTCTGTAGACTAGGCTGGTCTTGAACTCAGAGACCAACCTGCCTCTGCTTCCAGAGTGCTGGGATTAAAGGTGTGAGCAAACACCCAACCTTCTCTATTTATATTAAACCCATCAATTTGAAACATCATCATTACCATCATCCTCATCATCAGTACCACCACCATCACTATCATCATCTCCATCATCAGCACCAACACCATCATCAACAAATCTGACATAATATGTATCAGATATTATTCAAGGGTCATAAATCATTTACTCGACACAGTAAGCCTATAACACAAGAACTAATATTATTCATATTTTATAGATGAAGAAACTGAGGCCCCAGGGAGTTAAGTAACTTATATGGTAGTTTCAAGGAATCCAGCTTGAGTTAGATTCCTGACAAATACAAAACAATTGTGTTTAGGCTCTATAGGTCTTGTCCAAGTTTATGGATAGGGAGTGGGTTCTAATCTAGGTAGTTGAACAGCCAGATACAATATTCTTAGGCATAACTCTCTCTAGATGCCTTCAGTTTTTATGTAACAAGCTGAACATTCCTCACAAGGGCTTCCTTAGGGTCTAGGATGTCACCTTACCTGTGAATACTAGGCTGGCATTTTCCAGTTCTTCCTGGGGAACTTTGAAGCTGAAGGATTCATTGTAAAAAGGGTCAATTGTGCCTCTTAAGAATGACGTCTTCTTGGTCTTCACAAGCTTGAGTCCATGTACCAGCTGGATTTTTACAAACGGGTCTGAGGATTGGATATAACATTATAGAACACTGGAGATAAGGAAACAGAATCTAGTCATCTCTCATCTCTTCAACTTCCCAGCCATCCTCTTGCTCTCCTATTTTTCTGTCCATCCGTCCATCCATCCGTCTGTTTGTCCATCCATCCATCCACCCAATTTTTGCCTATCTTAACCAATTCATCCATCCACCTATACGACCACTCATCTACTCTTTTGCCCATCCATTTCCCATCTATCCATCAAGTCGTTAATACACTCACCATTCACCATCCACCCATCCATTCTTCCATCCATCCATCCATCCATCCATCCATCCATCCATCCATCCATCCATCTCCATCAAAGTTATTATCTATGGAACAGAATAACCACCCATTCCCTCCCCATCTCTATACAGTTGCAGTGCTGGGGAAAGAGCCCAGGGCCCCCTGCATACTAGGCAGGGGCTCTACTACTGAGCTCTTTTTATTTTTCTATCAGTCTACCCACTGATTCATTCCTTCATCTAACCACTCATCCACTTATTAATCCAGGCATCAATGTACGCCTGCTTTCACTTAACCATTCTCCCATGTATCCGCCCATCGTTTCCACAGATGTCTTCTTATCTACTGATTCCTTTTCCTCTTCCCTCACACATCCAGCACTCACTGAACTCCTTCCCATGTTTTAGGCATTGTGTTCACTTCACAAATGGAGAAACTATAGATTTAAAGACAAGGAATGATTTTCTCAAGATCTAGCTGGTGGAGGCAGAACCGAGTTGGAGGCCACCCAAAGCAGAAAGCCATTTGCAGGGTGGTGGGCTCACAGCTTATACACAGAAGAACAAAGGCAGAACTAGAATTGCCATGCTTTGGTCATTTTAGTTTAGAAAGGCATTTGCGCAGGTGACTGAAGTTAATGTTTCTATAAGCAAGCCAGTGAGATAAACACTATCATTATACAGTTTTCTAGACAAAGAAGCTGAGATATACAAAGGTTAAGTAACTTCTCCACGCCAACGTTGCAAGCTGCACAGACACATCTTATGTCAGGCAGTTTGACTTCCTGCCGAAGAGCATCCTGCCTCTCCATTGTGGTGAGTTGGAATGCTCCAGCCACTGCGGTGCTCCCCCAGCCACGGCAATGCTCCTCCAGCTATGGTTGTGCTCCCCCAGCCACGGCAGTGCTCCCCCAGCCACAGAAGTGCTCCTTCAGCCCTCTTGAAGCCTCTACGTTCTAGTGTGGCTTTTGAGACTACAAGGTGCAGTCTAGATTCAGCTGTCATCTCACTGTAAACAACTTCCTTTGGCTATTGAATCTGAGCTGAAGCGAGGAAGCCCAGGATGGTTTCAGTTACAATAGCATCCTCGGCTGTCACGGAAGAAGATGTAATGGAATCTGGGCTTTTTGTTAAATGTGTTTGAACCAGTTTTTGCTAGAAAGTAGATATCACAATAGCTCTTTCAGAATTATGGTACACAGGAAAGGAGCTGCAAAACCCCGCCTCAGGCTGGGCCCACCTTCCTTGATCAGAGTGCCAAGTTACTTGTGCACTTCCGCAGCCTAGAGCATGGCATCTGAATTACAGGCATAGGACGTGGAAAAAGCAAATTGCTTCTCAGTGGCTCCCAAGTTCAAAGGAAAGATGGATTTCAGAAGTTATCATACTCGGTCACGTGTGTGATAGGGCTCCCACAATGAACTGTTTCATCCTAAGACATAGCTGATCACTTATTATTTTTCTTTTTGAATGAGAATTCTAGTTCTAGATGCTGTCCGCCCTTATATGGACACCCTTAAGCTGTGCACCATCGATAGCATCCAGGACACACACACACACACACACACTGGGTCCCTCAAACAACAGAGAACCCCTTAGAGATGTGGAGGATGATGGGATTGTGACATACCTGAACCCTGGCTCACGTCGGTCTGCAGGAGCTGCTTGGCTCGAATGATGTCCACATTCAGCCTCCCAGCGCTTGGTAGGTAGTTTAGAGACAGAAGCAGCTCCCCCAGCTCCACTTCGTTCTGCAGGAAAGAGAATTATCAGACGGTCGCTTTGTCAGTCCTCCTCCTTTGTGTCCCCTGTACGGTGGCTGCGGGTGGGTCAGTTGACAACGGGTGCTTCTTTCTTGGACTTTTTTCTTTTGCACCCGTGTGTGCATGCATGGACATGGGGGAGCAACACCTTTATGTGCACGTGTGTGAGTTTGCATGAAAGCAAAAAGACAGACAAACGTGGGTGTCATCCTCATGAAAGCATCCACCTCCTCTGAGACAGGATCTTATTGGTCTGGAGCTCGTCAACTAGGCTAGACTGGCTGGCCAGTGATCCCCAGGATCCTCCTGTCTCTGCCTCCCCAATGTTGAGGTTACAGGCACGTGCTACCATGCCCAGAATTTTTATGGGGGTTGAACTCAGATTGTCAGGAATACAAGCGCTTCATCGACTAAGCCATGTTTTGACTTCTTTTAGTTTCCGCATCCAATTATTTTCTTGTCTATCCCAAAAAGTGTTGCCTGCTCTTAGGACATTTAACAGCAACAACAACAACCACTGTCACAACAACAGAAGTGATGGCCAAGGACGGTGCTAAGTGCTTCACATGGAACAGCCAGTTTAACCTTCATGACGAATCCCAGAGGCAACAGCATAGTCGTTTAGTAGGTGGTGAAAAGGAGGCTCAGCCCAAAGTCACATGGCTGGGAAGATGTAGTTTAGACAGGCAAATTATGGAAGGCTTTTTACATAGCAGAGAGCTACCTGAGAAAGATACCGTTCTTAACCTGTAGCTAACAACAGAGTCCACCCCTTACCACAACTGTGCTCAGCACATTGCCTCTCCTACCAAAGAACATACCCTCCCTCTATGTCAGGGCTATCTCTGGGCTATGAAAAGTTTACGCAAGTACCCAGGATGGATGGCTCCATGCTGCCTAGAAAATAGGAGTTCTTATTTTCATGCCTCTATTTGAAAAAATTGTAAAAAAAAGTCAGCCACTTCAGAGTAGCGAGTCATTCCCCATGTACCCACTGCCCACCTTCAGTAATTATAAACTTTTACCAAATGGTGCTTTATCTATACTTACCTCTATTCACAAAAAAATTAGCTAAATGTTTTAAATTAAATCCCAAGTAGGATATAATTTTTCCTGTTTAACCCCCAAAAGCATCGCTAGGTGATCACGGCACTAAAATAAGTATTCTTAGTACTGTCAGCTTCCAGGCATATTAGGAGTCAAAAACGTCCAAGGAATCTCAATCTATACCATATCTCAGATTCAGGGTTTACCTCGTAATCAGTCTAGATGTCGACATCTTCATTCAACCCCATATGTGATTCTGGAGTAACTCCTAGACATACACCTTTTTATTAATAATATTTCAGAATGTGTCTCTAAAGATGTCTCATCCATCCCCCCGACCATCCAGCTACCTACTTATGCATGCATGCATGCATCCTCCCACTCACCTACTTACTCATGCATACATGCATGCCTGCATCCATCCAAGTCCTCTACCCCTTTCAGCAAACTGATTGCAAGTGGCAATTCTAAAACAATATTTATCACAAAAAGACTTCTATATGGCCTGGACATGGTGGTGTGTGCCTTTAATCGCAGAATGTGAGAGGCAGAGGCAGGCAGATCTCGATGAGTTTGAGGCCAAGATGATCTACATAGGAAGTTCCAGGCCAGCCAGGGCTACACACTGAAACCCTGTCTCAAACACAAAACAACAAAACCAGATTCCTAGCTGGATCAAGTTAACCCATAAACAAGAAACTACCTCACACTTAACTACAGATTTCAAACTTGTAGTCCATGGGTGTATTTTGTTTGGCTCATATCATATTCAAGCAGACAATTACTAATCATTATGTACTTTTAAAGAGAAAACTAGTTCACATTTAAAAAAATTGCTTTGCTTGAAAAACAGGAAGGTCTGCTGGTGCCGGGCCCAAGTGCCCACTTGGCAACTGATGAAGGTTCTTTGCTTGGACAGACTTTATCCTGGGCCCATATGGGCACTTACTGTGGGAAGCCAGTTTTTACCCAAGTCCTGCTCACTTCACTTACCAAAAGCCCCTCCCTTATTTTTTCATTATATTTTATTTTATTTATGTAGTAGTTTGTAGGGGTACCCTTCCCCACTGAGCACTCTTGCTGTCCCCAAACCCTTGCTGTCAATATCTGAGTTCTCACTGTCTCAGGTTCCTCCTCTCCCACCATCCCAGTCGCCTAGCCCGTCTTCAGCAAGGCTGATTTAGACAGAGTCCCTCTTCCTTTGGAGTCACCTTCCCTCAGTAATATTCCAGGTAAGGACTGAGCCCAAGCTCTGCCCCCTACAAAGTCTCATTGCTGTGCTCCCGATGCCGTCAGGATGATCCTGACTAAGCCTGATTGAGTGCTTTTATTTTCTTTTGGTTTTTTGAGACAAGGTTTCTCTGTAGCATTGTTTGGAGCCTGTACTGGAACTCACTCTTGTAGACCAGGCTGGCCTTGAACTCACAGAGATCCACCTGCCTCTGTCTCCCAAGTGCTGGGATTAAGAGCGTGCGCCACCACCGCCCAGCCTGACTGAGTGCTTTAAAGTGCCATTTGGGAGCTGGAAAGACGGTTGTCGGTAAAGCATCTCTGCACCAGCCTGTGGATATGTGCTTAGATGCCCAGCACCCACATGAAATCTGGGTGTGGTGGTACACAGCCACTCCAGTGCTAGGGGCTGGGGGAGCGCAGAGACAGGAGGCTCTCTGGAGCTCCCTGGCAGACAGGTCACCCTAGCTGAACTCATGAGTTCTAGGTTCTAAAACCTGTCTAAAAAATAAGGTAGAGAGTGAATGAAAAAAAATTTAATATATACCCATACAAACACGTACATCTTCACAGAAACACACACACATGCATGTACATAAAACATGTACACACACACACATCTACACAAATGTGTACATATACAAACATGTATATCACAATCATATATATACTCATCACACATGTACACATCCACACCAACATGTACACACCCACACCAACATGTACACACCCACAAATATATACACACAAACATGTACACACCCATGTATACACAAATATGTACATATATAAACATGCATACCTACAAACATGTACACATGTATACATCTACACAAACGTATATACCCACAAACATGCAAACTACACATACATACATGTGTAACCATCAACATGTACACACATATGCACACAAAAACATGTACACAATGCACACACACAAATATATGCCGACACATGCATACAACATAAACATGCATACACCCATATACACATAGATATGTACACATATAAACATGCAGACCCACAAACATGTGTATACCTACACAAGTATGTAAATACATATAAACACACAATATATACACATATAAACATTCATACCACACACACAAATACATATACATACACACATGCTTTCCCATAAACATACACACAAGCATGTACACATATACATATACACAGCATATACACACCTACAAACAAGCACATACCCACACAAACATGCACACCCACAAATGTGTACACCCACTTGTATGTATGTGCGCGCACACACATACACACAGTCTCTGATGGAACTGGAGATGTAGTTTAGTGATAGAGCATTTGCCTAGCAAATATAAGGGTTTGACCTCAGGACTGGGAAAAAAAAACTGCCATTGGGTATTTTTTTTCTTAACACCCCCCACTACCAGTTTGGTGAGCCCTGTTACCTTTGCCCTTCCAGGTTTCTCTTACCCTGGCCTGGTTGGTCAGATTATCAAGACAGGAAATCTGAACTGGGTACCCTGGGCCAGAAGAAAAGCCCAGGGTCCTTGACATAGTTGCTCGTGGCCTCCTGCTGGTCCTTAGGGGCCTGGAGGGTGCAGCATCCTTAGCATCTGATCCCACAGGTGCATCTGTCTTCCTGTCAGTAAGGCTGAGGTTCCACAGGAGCCAGGCCAAGGGAAGCCATCTAGGTCCTCATGAATTTTCCTCTTCAGGTTTAAAACCCCAAGCAACACCTCCCTCATTCCTTCTAAAACCTACAAGCTTCTCAGCTCGCGATGCCTTCTATGTGGACCGGGGGGTGGTTCTGGGAGGGATTAATAGCTCAGCCAGTCAAGCTGCCTAAACATGAAAGAATAAGCTGGTGTGTTTAAAGAACAAAATGAAGGCTGGGGTGTGACATAGCCAGATTCTAGAGACATCCATGTGAGCCATGGCAAGCTGCTTGGTGGCTGTCCCCATGGGAGCCTGGCTCAGCCTTGGCCATTCTTATAGGAAGTGGGAAGGGATAGGAGGCCACTGCCTGAATCCTCAGTACCCAGGAACCTCTCAAGACCTTTCTTCAAGAGGCCTTCAGGAGACTACCTTCAAGAGGCCTGCTGATTCCCTCATCCGGGCCACCAACTGGACCTTCCGAGGCAGCTTCCTGGACTCATCCCCTTTCTGGTGGTTTCTTGTCTTAAATAAAGCAAAGCTCTTTTATCCTCTTGCTTGTGTAGGCTCTAAGCTTACTGTTCCCTCTTCTTCCCAGGTTCACCCCCACACCAATACCACAGCATCCACTCCTGTCCTTCCTGGGAAGTATGCGCATCGATCCAGCTGCTCTGCTGCTTGCTCATCACAGGAGTGATCAGTGTGCCGCCTGGGGGGCAGTTAGCGAGAACTAAAGAGCAGGCCAACTGAACAGCAGGCTTGATGATTCATTTAACAAGCTTCATTCAATAGTTCCTGGATCCTCCGCCCAGGGGGTGTCATGGTCGTGACCACCACAGCAAGCTGTCAGTAAGACAGCGGCACAGGCCAGGCCACGTCCCATGTGTGGCTGTAATTCTGTCCTTCCAGCAACTCCAGAGGCCCCCGCGTTTTAAATGAAAGAATCCATTGGAACCATGCAGTTCAGGTCAGGGATGACAGGCAGGGTGCAAGCTCAGCTCCTGGCTTTAATCTCGCATGATTTTCTTGACAGTTAAGGGGCAATAATAGACATTCATCAAGCCAAACATAGTCTACTGGGGAATAATAGGGGAAAAACATGTCACAGTCCCAGGGAAAGCATGTCTACCTACATGGCTACCGTCAAGATGAATAAATGGATCTACAGAGCAGAAAACACGAGGTGAGGCAGCTCAGAAGCCACAAGGCAGAAGGACAGAACTAACTTCTGCAAGTTGTCTGCTACACAGATGAACTTGGAAAACATGCTTGACACAAAAAAATCACGTGCTTTATGATCCCGTGAACATACAGAACATCCAAACTGTGGTGGTTAACTTTGACGGTCCACTTGAGGGAGTTTAAAGTCGCCTATGAGATACAGTCCTAGGTGTGTCTGTGGGGATGTTTATCTGAGTAGGGAAGACCCACCCTGAATACGGGGTGCACCATTCCATGGGCTGGGGTCCCAGACTGAATAAACAGAAAAAGGATGCAGCAAGCTGAGGACCAAAATTCATTGTGTTCCTTCCTGAATACAGATGCAATGTGACCGGCTACCTCTCTCCCCCGCCATCACGCCTTTCCTCCATGATGGTCTGACAGCTCAAGTGATGAGCCTAACAACCCTTCCTTCCTTAGGCAGCTCTTTGCGGGCCTCTGGGCACAGAGAGCACAGGGACGTTTTCCAGGCTCTGAAAGAGCGGGAATGCAGGGCGACCTTGTCAGGGATACAAAGCCTTGTCTGAGTGAAGGAATGTTCTGGAATTAGGTAGAAATTATGGTTGTACTCCACTGAGAGTACCAATGCCCGTAACTGTAGACTTTAAAATGGCCACATTTATATGATGTGATCTTAACCTCCATTTAAATGGGCATCATAAGGCCTGTCGCACACTAGAGAGCTTGAAGTTTGATCCACACTCAACTCAGCAGGATGTGGCCACCAAAGCTTCCTGGAGAAGGATGAACTGGGGACAGGTGTTAAAATGGAGGTAGGATTTTGTTTAGCTTATCCTGTTGTAGAAAAACATTTCAGAATTTTTCTTTATCATTAATTTCCACAGGGCAGGGAACCCTGACTGCTCTTCGGGCTGATGAGGGAGAGAGTGGTGGGGAGGAGGCAGAAATCTTTAATAAATAAATTTTTTTTTGTTTTGTTTTTTGAGACAGGGTTTCTCTGTAGTTTTGGTGCCCGTCCCGGAACTAGCTCTTGTAGACCAGGCTGGCCTCGAACTCCCAGAGATCCGCCTGCCTCTGCCTCCCGAGTGCTGGGATTAAAGGCGTGCGCCACCACCGCCCAGCCTTAATAAATAAATTTTAAAAAAAGCAAAAAGAAAAAAAAAAGAAAAACATTTCAGGGAAGCTGCCTCCCAAACACAGATAGATAGAACCCGGGGGTCCTTTGCTTGAGTTCCATTGCCCTTTCATGCTCAGGTTTTGAATTCTTGAGATTCGTAACACAAAGTTCCAAATAACTTGTTACTAATAATAAAGTAGTAGAGACAGTCAGTAGCTTAGATTTTAAAAAATAAATTAAGACCTTCCTTTATAAATAACCTCACCCCAGGCGATTTCAAGTTGTTATTGTTGGGTTGGTCAGCGGGAAAGATAAGGATGTCTTCCCACGCAGGCAGAACAGGTGTGTGCTGTGGACCCCTGCAGAAGCAGGTGGGACCCATCTCTATTTCAAACAAGAAAGATGAGTATCTTAGGGGCAAGAGTATGATACGTCACAAATAACTCTAAAGGAAGTGTTGAGACATTAGAAAGCTGGGGCCTGGGGGAGATGGGGAGATGGTTTGCTGCCCAGGCATAAGGACTTGAGTTCAAATCCCCAGCATTCGTGTAATAAAAAGATAGATATGGCCACATACCTGCCTGTGACTCCAGTGCTGGGTGTGGGGTTAATGGGGAGAGAAAGGAGGGCTGGGACTTGGTGGCCACCAGCCCAGCTCCAGGTTCGGTGAGAGACCCTGTCTCAAGGGAACGAGGCCAAGAGCGATGAAACAGGACACCGGATGCCTTGCTCCATGTGCATGCGTCCACACAGACATGTGTATACACATACTCCATACACGCTCATACACGCAGAGAGAAAGACACGGGCAGACACAGACAGACACACATGCACGCACACACACAATGAACAAAGGAAAACTTAAGGCCATGGCTGGTGCAGGGGTCCTGCAGTTTCCAGGGAATCTCAAATGTCACCTTCTCATCTAAGCTTTCCCATCGAATTAAAGTCAGCCCAGTCCCTCTATCGCACAGCCTTGTTTTATAGCCTGTGCGGCACTCCGTCCTTACCAGATGTCTTCGTGTTCCCCATAAAGGCCAGCACAACGCCACCTGTTCACTCCTATACAGAACAGAAGTGTCCAATCTTTTGAAACAATGCCATTTCCAAATGAGTCAGGCCACATTCATAGCTACCCTGGGACACACATGGCACTCTAAGGGTAGTCTCTAACTTACAATGGTTCAACTTGGAATTTCTTCCACGTCTTCTTTGAATTGGGAATTTTGGTCATCGCCTGAGCTGGGGCTATGTGAGCTTTCTCTCTTGCAATGTTGTGTGAACAGTGAATACAGCTTCCACCAGCCACAAAAGGACACAGGTGTGCTGTGCTACTAAACTGTGACGTTTGGAAGGTTAGGTGGCATTTCTGTCATTCTAACTAAATGCCTGAGACAATCAACTTACGAAGAGAAAAGGTTTATGGGGGTTTCAACCCACCATAGGCTGACCCTTTGCTCCGGGCCTGTGGTGAGGCAGCATATCAGAGTGGCAGCTCATAGTGGAACAAAACCACTTACATCGCAGCTGGTGGAACAGAAATGTATTGGGGAATTGCCGTGTGTTGTTCAAACTCACTGAGAAGCTTGCTCTGGAAGCTGGCACCTTCTCCCCTCTGTTTCACATCAAACCATGTTGGTCTTAAGTGTCCTCCAAAGATCCCTGTCTTGGGGCACTCTGCCCCCTAAATCTTTAAGATGGAGGAAAGAGAACAGCAACCAGTATGGGGGCTGAAAACACTGTGCCTTTGAGAGCAGTGAAATACAAACCGTCCCCAACAGAGGTCACTATTCATCCCAGAGCACAAAAATGTCTGCGGTGGGAATGGGAGCCAGAAGCAGGACCACAGAGGGGCTGTGTTGGGAGCTTGTGAGCCTTGATGGTGTGTCCCTGTTTGTCCTCTCAGACCTCCATCGGATGACATAAGCACTGACTAGACGGCCTGCTATTGACCTATAGCTTCTGCCTACCTGCTACTTGCTGCTCTTACGCTTTCGACGTGCTTAATAAACACACTCATTTGAAACCCCAAGCACAGCTACCATAGATCTGCCATAGGTCCTTCTCTGGACCACACAGAACAGCTGGAATGCAAAAGAGAGGAGGAGAAAAGGTCCAGGGTCTCTTCGATGGCAGATCTCCACTAACCTAGTGGCCTAAAGTCATCCGACCATGTCCCATCTTAAAGGCCCTAACACCTCCCAGTAGCACCCCACTGAGGTTCACACCTTCACCACAGCAGGAGTCAATGACCTTGCAGGCTGCAGCAGGCAGGAGAAATAGGTTTTCAGCTTCTGATATTTCTAATTCCTGGTGGATCTGTGGGAATGTGACTGCACTGTAAGCTAAGCAATACTCATGGCACCAGACACCACTCCAGTCTGGGGGATCCCGAGAACAAGCTACGCAGGCCCCCCAGATGGAGGTCAGACCACTGTCACATCTCAGATCCAGAGAGGGCACGACACTGTTGCCACCTGTTCTTCCCAGCCTTGGGAGCTGCAAGCTGAGATGGAGGAGGAACTGAGTGAGGGAATCATTTCTCTCTTTTCCCTTTTAGGGGAGATGTCACAAATAAACAAGCCTCATTTCCTTTTTTATAAAAGCCCGATGAGCTTAATTGAGTAGTGCCACGTGGGGTGGGCTAGGGAGACCCAAAATAGACCATCTGTAAATTACTCAAGCAAATCCAGAGCCCCCTCTGCCAGCTCCCTGGCAGCCCAGCTTGTGCAAATGCTGTAGCTCTCCACCCAGGCCGAAAGGAAAAAAAAGAAAAAAGAAAACGCAAATCCTCTCCTGCAGCCTTTGAATACAGTCAAGCTCTAATCAATAAAAAGAAAATCAAAGAAAAGCATCTGGGACAAAGGACATTTTCCAGGGAAACAAGAGGCGGGCTCTCTCCTCACAGGCTGTCTTTGAAGTGCTTCTAAATGCTCCTTCTGCTCATGCTCACCTCGCTAGGGCTTCACAAGTGTGCACACACTTTTAATGGGGCCCCGAACACAGCTGCTCTGCAGGCCCCCTCGGCTTTTATTCTGACCGCCCCGGAGAAATCTTTGTTTCCTAATTTACTGTAAAAAGCAACCTTTCTAAAGAAAATGATTTCCAAAAAAGCAAAATCCATTTTACATAAAAATACATTTTTGTAATTATAAGATACATTTTAAAAAAAACCCAGCATTTTACACACTTCATCAGTGTGCCCTTTACTCCTCCCGCCTCCGTCAACACACCTGCATGTATTTACACAGTCACCCTGAGGACACAAGCCGATTCCAAAATTTTCTTGTAGTAAACTTTAAACACATAGTTTCCATGTAATAACCTAGCTGTACATCAGCCTTAATCTAACAGTGTATTCTGATGATACCTAGGTTGTATGTGGTTTGTGTTCATTCACATGTGTATACAGAGCGCATGCATGCCCGTGTGTATGTGTGTGTGTGTGTGTGTGTGTGTGTGCGTGAGTGTGTGTAGGCCAGAGGATGACATAGGGAGTCTTCCTCTGTCCTTCTTCACATTATTCATTGAGAGATGATCTCTTGATAAAACCCACAGCTCACAGGTACAGCTGATCTTGCTAGCTGGCTTGCCCTGGGGATCCACTGTCTCGAGTCAGTGCAATGTAGTTACAGGTGCACTGCCGTGCCTACTGGGCATTAACATGGGTCCTAGGGATCTAATCATGCTTGTGTGGTGATAAATGTTCCCAGGCCCCCGGCCCCATCCAGTTATTTGTAATGATCTCAATGGAATAGTTAGGATTTATTTTTTGATAAAAAATATTTTAATAAAAAATATCCTACCCATAAAAACCTGAGGTAGGATAGTTGGCTCAAGAAACAGTAAGGTAGTTTTTGACATTTACTATGAACTGGAGGATTGACTGCCAAAAGGGGTAAGCTAACTTTCTGGCCACCAGCGTACAAGATGTGAATCTATGTGTCCAGCAGATACTAGAGAAGGGTGTTAATGCTTTAACAAATGGTTGCAAGATCATGGCGACTTCTAACATGACTGTCGCATTTCTCCAATTGACTATTGTCATGACTTGGATCTGAAACACCCCCTACAGGCTTGTGTGTCTGAATACTGGTCCAGCTCTCAGGGCTGTTTGGAAAGACAATGGAATCTTTGAGACAAGGGGATTAGCTGGTGGAAGCAGTTCACTGGGGTAGGCCTTGAAGGTTTTGTCTGCTTCTGCTGCCAGGGTAAGGAGTGATGTGACCAGCCGCAAGCACTGGCCACCATGGACCAAGATGTTCCAGCCACCACACTGTCCCTGCCGTGATAGTCTACACATCTGAACTGTGAGCCAAAAGAAACCTTCTAAGTTTCCTGTTTTGTCACAGCGACAAGGAAATTAGCGGACAGAACTATCTAGTCATGTGTCAGTTTAATGTGCACTGGTCCCCTCTATCACACACGTCTGGGGCATATGGTCCAACTTTCAATGGGTACCCGAAAGCACAGGTAACAGCGAAGCCAATACCTGCCACAATTTCTCTATACATGCTTACCCCAGGAAAGCTAAACTTACAAGTTAGGCACAGTAAGAAACCAACACTATAATTTTCCACATATAGACTTAGACCGTGTTTGGCCCTGGTAAGTGAAACTAGAGAAAGCAAACCATGCACGGGAGAGGAATCCCCTCTTTCCTCCGTTCAGAACCACTGGCTTCTGACTTTCCATGAAGGCCAACGTCTTCTCCACGCCCACAATGCGGGTGACGATACAATGGGCTGGATTTTTCTGCCACTGTCAAGCTTGCCATCATTCTTGCCCAGTGAGGTATTAGTAACTTTATACCTGGCCAAAGCAATTTCAGAGGTTTATTTCAGCTTACAGTTCCAAGGGGACACAGTCTGCCAGCAGGGAAGGCAAGGCAGCAGGAACATGAAGCTGATGATCACATTGTAACACCTAAGAAATGGAGTAACGCCAGGGGCGGGGCTCCAACTGGGGAAATGGGACAGAGCTCAGCACAGAGGAGAAGGGTGGACAAGTCACGCTGAAGTTGCTGAATAAAGACTCACAGAATCACATTATTTTATATTTACTTAAAATGGCACACAATGCATGTTAGTATGTATGTATGTACAAACATATACATTAAGGCACACATACATATGATATATCACATATATCTTACATAAATATGTTTAAAGTATATATTTTATATATGTGCATTAAGTATATTCATATATATGTATATATATTTATGGAGGTTAAGACATTTGAGCTGACAAAGTTCCCCGTAAGAACCACAGTCTAACAAAATCCCTAGTATGACACAAACAGGGTACAACCTTTCAAAGGTTGCTCACGGTAATCCAAGTGACCCCCCCCCCCCCGAAAAATAGAGATTTTCAATGTAGCCCTTGGTTGCCTCTCAGGGGTTGAAGGTCAGCCCCTACTGCTGAAGACACCACACACTTGGGACATAGGGCTCTGATGACTGGAGCTCGATCAGACCTGAAAGACTTTTCCTGCAGCCTAGCTTCCCAGGTTCCAGAAAACACTACCCAAGCTGCCAAGGGAGGGAGGCAATGAAACAGTCCTACCCGCTGCAGCATCTATGAACCTCCACAAGTACTAGAGTGGTAAGATATGAATAAAGGTGCAGAGAGTGGGACTCCCACGTCAGTGGGCACCAACAGCTGTCTAACTGGACCCAATGCCCACTCAGCAGGAGGGAAATCATCCCAGGTACTGGAAACCTAGCCAGCTTTCTCGGGTTAGTGAGGAAACAGGCCATAGAAAAGAGTCTGCTCTTGAAATTTTGCTAGACCAACATAATTCCTTACTGCGTTCTAAATCTTGGACACACCCACAGAAAATATAGGTATAGTCTGCCTCTAGGCAGACAGTGTAGGTATCGGTCTGCTGGCAGATGGAGGCCTTCATAGAAAACCACAACTGGACACAAGGCAGAGATGAACACATCATGGAAGCCTACACCAGGGGTTCCATCTACACCACCACAGCTCCTGCATCTGTGGCTCAGGAAACACTGAGCAAGGCGAGGTGGGACGATTGTAGGAGACATAATATCAGGAAGTCTGCTGTGTGACAGTCTCTCCTCGAAACGGCAGCATAAACAGGACCTGAACAATCGCAATATCAATGGGCTCGTTAATGTGGGAGGAGGTAATTTCATCCCACCCTAGACAAAGGACTATTGATTGCTGAGAGAAGGAGAATTAGCCTCTCCCAGGGATGAGGCCCCTTAATGGTTGTCCAATTCGGAGCTATCAGCCTGGAAGTCATACACACACCACCAACAAAAATGGAAATCAGCACGTCATGTGTGTGTATGTGTGTGTGCACATGCACACATGTGAATGTGTACATGCATGCACATGCATGTATCTATTTACATGCATGTGAGCAATATAACCAAAGAAAAAGAGACTACTGACTTGAGAGGGGTGCATGGGAGCCATTTGAGGGAGGACATCTGAGGGAGGTGGGAATGGATGGAGAAAAGACAGAAGTAAGGGCCTATTTGCAGTGATGTGTTTCTTCCAGCAAGGTCTCTCCTCCTAGAAGTTCCACAACTTTCCCAAGCAGCACCACTAGCTGAGGACCAAGTTTTCCCCCAGTGATCATACTGGGGACATTACATACTCAAAACATAGCAGATGAGTGACTGATCAAGGAATTTAGTTTGCATTTTCCTGACTGCTGAAGAGAGTATTTGTTCAAGGTTATCAGCTGTTCATACACCGATGTCTGTGAAAATCCTGCCTGATTCATTTTGCTAATTTTTTTCATTTTAGGCGTTATTCTTTTCTTACTAACAAAAAGACCTTCAATATCGCAGATATTAATCATTCAACAATTACATGTTGCTGGGGTTATGTTCCCTCCCAAACAAACATATTTGCCATGTTCAATTTCAACTCCAAAGCGTGTTAGAAAGACCTTATTTTTAGACAGTTGTAACAGGTAGTTAGTCAAGACAGAGCTACTCTGGAGAAGAGGGACCCTGATCTAACATGACTGATGTCTCCATAAAGGAGAAACAGATTTGAACACAGAGACAACACACACAGATGACAGTAGTCGCCTGTAAGACAAAGGATGGACAGACCTTTCCTGTGTGCCTTCCTGGGGCACATGGCTCAAGCAGTACCTTCCAGAATTATGGGAACAGCTAGCCTCTCTTGTTTGAGCCACCAGAGTGTGGTTCTTAGTTATATCAGCGCTGGCAAACCAACATGTTTGCACAAACCTATTCCAGCTCACCTTCGGTGTCCATTATCCGAGCTTCTGGTCAGTAACCACCAATCTGACATGGTAAATGGACTCATCTTCTCCCTTTATGGATTGTATTTATTTTTAGCCATTTAAAAAGATGCTTAGCTGTGATTTAAACTATAAAGATATTCTTTATTTCCTTCTAAGATGGACTTCCAAATGCAAGATCTTGACTATGTGGGCTTCTTTTGGAGAATAATACAAACAAGGTAAGGATCCATTTTCTCTTTCTTTTCTTTCCTCCTCCTCCTCCTCCTCCTCCTCCTCCTCTTCCTTCTCCTCCTCCTCCTGTTCCTCTTCCTCCCCCCCTCCTCTCTCAAGATAAATTTTCATCCAGGCTGGCCTCAAACTCAACAGGCAGCTGAGGATGGCCTTGAACTTCTTATCTCCCTTCTTGCCTCTATCACGTCCAGTTACGCAGTGCCCAGTGCCGGGGACAGAACCCAAGGCTTCATTCATGCTAGGCCACACTTTACCAATGGTTTACCAATGGAGCCACAACTCAGAGCCTTCTCAGGGTTGTGAGTTCATTCAGAGCAGAGCCTCCACCTTCTCAGTGATTCCAGCATACAGCAGAGCTGCAGTAAATGTTGCCCAGTACAATAAATGCTTACTTATATCTTTGTGTGTGTCACCCAGTCTTCCAAGAAAGCTTGGAGGGCAGGTCTGTATTCTGGTGTCTGAGAGTTTCTGTCTTAGACCGCATGGCTGTTCAGAGACAGCCAACCCCCTTCAGCTCCACTTCATCACAAGAGAGTAAGTTTCATTCTGCACCAACCAGGCAGCCAGTGAGTGTCTTATTGCAAGCACTCCGCCCCTACCTGTAACTAGGCTAGGCTTACCGCCTGGTCTCTGTCTACCCAGTGATCTCAGTGAAGAACCAATAGGGACAGCTCTGTTAGACTGTGCATAGCTGTACCAAACACTGGGTATACCCAACTGAAGGAAAGGAAGATTTATTTCAGCTCACAGTTTCAGAGGTTTCTGCTCACCTCATGGCAGACAGGAAGCTGAGTGAAAGAGTGCAGGAATGCAGGAATGGGAAGATAGGGCCCTTGAGGACACGCCCCAGTGATGTGTGTGCCCTCCATCCCCTCCACTCAAGCCAGGATGGCCTCAGGGACCTTTCAGGGAATTGACTGAAAGATGCAAAGGGAGAGGCTGGATCAGGAGCCTTAACCTTTTAAACCATTTCCCTCTTCTGTTCTTGCACAGAAAGCCTCTTTCTGCCCTGCATTGCACAGCCACTCAGAGAAACGACCACCTGTCAGGCCCACAGAAATGCATCGGAGGTGCTCGTAGTGGTTTGAATGAGACTGGACCCCACGTGCTCCTATGTTGGAATGCTTGGCTCCCAGCTGGTGAAACCGTTGAGGAAGGAAGAGGAGGTGTGGATTTACTGGAAGAGGTGTGTCACTGGGGTGGGTTTTGAGGCTCCAATAGCCTATACCATTCCAGTTAGCTCTCTCTGCCTAACGGTTGTGGATCAGATGCAAACTCCCAACTACAGCTCAGCGCCACACCTCCCTGCTTCCTGCCGTGATGGCCATGGACTCGGCCTCTGAAGCTGTAGCAAGCCCCCAATTAAATGCTTTCTTTTATGAGCTGCCTTGGTCCCTCTTCAACATAACAGAGAGTAACTAGGATACTGTTCAATAATTATCCATTGTCTCAGTGACCTGAAGATACAGCAGTGACAAAGACTGGCAGGGTCCTGTGATGGTCTTTCTAGTATATAAGCAACTCACAGAACCGATGCACTAATTATGCAATGACTTAACTAACACGGTGGCTCGTGCTAGAGAGAGTAAGACATGCCATGGGAACTCACCTTCCCAAGCCTTTCCCGCCCAAATGATGCTGAGCTGAGAAAGGAGGAGAAACAGGAGTTCAGGGATTTCCATAGTTTACTCGAGAAAGTTCTCTGAAGGTCATGTATCAAAGGCTTGGTACCCAACGTGGTGTTATTCAGACTAGAGCTTTCAGAGCTGTGGCCTATTTGGAGGCCTTTGGATGCCTCGGGGGTTTGTCCTTGAAGGAGAATGCAGAACATTGGCCTCTCTCCTTTTGTTCCCCAGCCACTTTGAGAGCAGTTTTCCCCTTCAGGGACACCCGGTGTGAGGTGCCATCTCAGGCCCAAAGCAGTGTCACTTCAAGTCACTGGATTAGACCAGATCACTTAGGGACCCCCAACTCTGAACCACTGCAAATCACAGGGGTGCTACCCTATCAACTTCAGCATCCTGCATCCTAGATCAAATTAGTCATCATCATCACAGCTGCCACTTCACCCACATCCTCTGCCTCCCTGCCTAGCACCCAGCTCAGCAAACCTCTCTCAGGCAAACTTGGTGACATTCTAGACACCCCTCCTTTTAGGTCATTCCCAACTCCCCAAACCCACTAACAGTGAGTTGGAGCCCTCACACCAACCTCGTATGTGTAAGTCACCAGCCCCTTGGCTCCTCTCATTGAGGGGTACTGTTCAGGTCTGAATAGGAACTGATCCCGAGGTCCACAGGCTGCAAGCCAAGTCCCCAGCTAGTGGTGCTACTTCTGGAGGTCGCAGACATTTAGGGCAGGGGAGGTGGGTCTCTGTGAGTGTGTCCTTGGAGAGTGTGTGTGTTGTGGCTTTCCTTCCTCTCTCTCTCTAGTTCCTGCCCACCAAGAAGAGAAGACCCACACACAC
This sequence comes from Microtus pennsylvanicus, assembly GCF_037038515.1. NCBI lineage: Eukaryota > Metazoa > Chordata > Mammalia > Rodentia > Cricetidae > Microtus > Microtus pennsylvanicus. The sequence goes on from NC_134583.1 coordinate 59,498,931, forward strand.
TCCTGCACCATGTTTCCCTATCGCAGTGAACAGACACTGGCTGGAGCCCCCGCCACACATTCTGCCACCATGATGTGCTCAGCTGCAGTGAACAGGACCAAGCAAACATGGTCTGGGGCCTCTGAACTGAAAGCTAAGATAAATCTTCCTGGTTAAAGCTGCTTCTGCCACAAAACATCAACAACAATCCACAAAGACAACAAAAAACAAAAGACTCACTTTGTCAAAACCATGAGAAAAGTGACTAATACAGTTAGCTACCTTGTCCCTATTGTTAGTGTATATCTCAAGATCAATAGATATCAACCACAGGACTGTGTCCCAGGGAGGTTTCATGAGGCCTAGAGGCAGTGGGGTTTTTTTGTTTTTTTTTTTTTGTTTTGTTTTGTTTTTGGTTGTTTTGGTTTGGTTTTGATAACCAGGGAAGGGCCAGAGACTGGCTTCCCACAGAGGGAGGCCAGTATCAATGGACAGGATAGTCTAGCCTGGGAAACCAAGTGCACCATGGTGCAAACCTTGCTCTCCCTCTATCTCATGTTCTGCCCCAGGAGCAAGTAAAAAGGTAAACCAGCCCGGAGACTCCCAGCGTGACATCTTTTAATGACTTCCATCTCCCTCAGGAGAAAGTTGAAATCCACAGCTTATTCTCTGAGGCCCTTTCCCCTCTGATTTCTGCTGCCTTTAATCTCCTGTTCCATCACAAGAGCAAATCATATGCCGGGCAAGCCAACTATTCTGGAAAATCCACAGCGAGGTGGTGTTCACTCATCACATGTTCTTAGCCTGTTAGGCAGAAAGCTGGTGGCTGCTGCAGAGAATGTGTGGAACCAGGCTCCGGTGCAGCCCTGGGCAAGGGGTTGTGAACAGGCCTCTCAGAAGGCCACTCCAGGGAAATGCCGGCGTGGGGAGCAGGTTGGGACTCTGAGTTCTGTCACTTTCAGTCTGGACCTCAAGCCCCCAGTCTCACCTCCATCCCCAAGACCCACTTGGCTGTGACACATGAGAAACCTGCTGCCTTCAGTGCGCAACTGAGCCACCATCACAGCGGGCAATGTACCCTGGGAACGGCACAGATGTGTTCCCATCCAGTCTCAGGGGACCTTTTGGGTGAGGAAGGTGATGAGGACGGTCATGGTCATGATTGTAGGTTTCAGGTTCAAGTCTAACATCACCCAGTAATTGGGTGGCAGAGCCCAAATGTAAATAAGAAATTCACATTTGGTGTCTGGAGCCAGGCCCTGGCACAGAGCTTCTAGGGTATTTGGAACCCTTTCAGCAGGGAGAGTATCTTTTGTATACCAACGAGGTTCTCTGATCACTGGGGACCTTCAGGTAACTTAAGGGTGGGACTGGCTACCAGAAAGACCATAAGGAGAGAGCTGGCGGCTTTACCCCCCTCTGACCTCGAGGAAGGGTGGCTGAGCGGAGGCTTAGCTCAGCCACCAGCTGACAATAGCTCAATTTATCACACTTGTACCATGGCACCACCACTAAAACTCACAAGCGTCAGGGTTTGGAGAACTTTTAAGCTTGGTGATTGCAGCCTGGTGTTAGTAGTGTGTGCCTGCAGAGGGGTGGAGACGTCACACATGCCTCCCTCAGGCCTTTCATGAGACATCCCTTCTGCTCTGGCTCCCAGGTCAGATTCTTCACAACAAACTCCCCTAGTCAAGATGCTCTCCATCCTGGTCCCAAGCCACAGACTGAACCTTGCAAAACTGTGGGCTAAAACAAGAAAGGGGCTTTGCCTGGCCCTGTAAGCCGTTCTACAAATGACTAAACTTGAGCATTGGGTCCTGGGACTTTAGCTTTAGCAGTCTGGTCAGCCAGAGTGGGAAGCTGGGACATAAGACTGCATGCACTAACTCAGGGAGGGCAGAGTCTGAACCGGATCAAAATATAGGACAACTGGTGTTCAGAGAAACGGAGACGTGGTTGTTTGAGGGCAAACGTCCACATTCGGTGGCAGCATTGTGAGTCAAGCAGCTCACAGCGAATGCTCCTGAGGAGATTGAAATAGACGCTGAGTGACGCCTCTAGTAGGCAGCAGAGTTAGAACTTGAACCCAGGCCTGTGTGAGTGTAGGGCCCATGCTCTTCCCCACCACTAGACCGTATCATCGGGAGGTGTACAGAAGACATGCATGGGAGTCAGGCAACCTAACTGTAGTCTCCGTTCTGCCATGAAAATCTATGTGGCCTGGCCGGGCGGTGGTGGCACACGCCTTTAATCCCAGCACTCAGGAGGCAGAGGCAGGCGGATCTCTGTGAGTTTGAGACCAGCCTGGTCTACAAGAGCTAGTTCCAGGACAGGCTCCAAAACCACAGAGAAACCCTGTCTCGAAAAACCAAATAAATAAATAAATAAATAAATAAATAAAATCTATGTGGCCTTAGACTGGTCACTCGACCTTTCTGTGATGCAGTCTTCTCGCTTAGGCGATAGGCAGGTCCATCCACTTTGTTCCTGGCTCCTCCTTTATTACATGCTAGACTAGGGGTCAAAGCTCATGCTGGGGTCAGTGAGGTGACTCAGCAGGGGTCCTGGTTGGGGTTTTGTCAACTTTGGACACAAGTTAGAGTTGTGTCAAGAGTAACTCAGTTGAGTAACTCAAGGATGAGTAACCTTGGTTGATATGTCTCCATCAGATTGCCCGAAGGCAGGTCTGTGGGGCATTTTCTTGATTGCCAATTGATTGAGGAAGGCCCAGCCCACTGTGGATGGTGCTATGCTTGGGCAGAAGGTCCTGAGTTGTATAAGAAAGCAGGCTGTGGAAGTTGGGGGCGCACGCCTTTAACCCCAGCACTCAGGAGGCAGAGACAGGTGGATCTCTGTGAGTCTGAGGCCAGTCTGGTCTACAGAGTGAGTTCCAGAACAGCCAAAGATACAGAGTGAGTCTGTATCTAAAAACAAAAAAATTGAAATAATAAAAATAAAAAAGGGCAGGCTGGACAATCCATAGTAAGCAACACTCCTCCATGACTTCTACTTCCGTGCCTGCCTCCAGGTTCCTGCCTTGGCCCCTCTCCATGGACTGCATCCTATGTATAAGCCAAATAAACCCTTTCTTGCCTAAGTAAGCTTTGGTCATGGCGTTTGTCACAACAACAGAAGGCAAACTAGAACCACAGGTAAGGGTGCTTGCTGAGGAGGCTCAGGGTTCCAGTTTGCATCCTGGACCCCACACAGCTCCCACGAGTCATCCTCTGACCCCCACAAGCACGCCATAGTATATACGCACTAAGTAAATAAAGAATGTAATTAGAAAATTTAATAAGCTCTCAAGTGTGAAATTGATTTTTACCGAGGGAGGAGGGGCGCACGGAAACTTCTAGTTCCCGTTGCTCTGTCGAGCTCTGAATTGGTCCCCAGAAGCATTATGGGGCTGCCTATCAGAAGCCGAGCCCGAAACGGTTTTAACACACACAGGGGCCAGGGTTCTAAAGGTCACAGCTGCCAGCAACTCAGGGCAAGTTGAAAACATTGCCATTTGCCTGGTTGAGGGCTGGACGGTGACAGTTGCAGTTGGTGAGGAATCTCAAAATACAGAAGGCAGTTAGGAGTCTCTGTTTACCAGGCTGTTTTTAGCCATCCAGAAGGCAGGCTGGGGGCGTCTGTAACTCCAGGCAGTTTCCAGTACTGGGTCCAATCAGCACAGAGCGCCAAGTATCTCCAATTATTTTTGCCTTGAGAACAAGCCCTGGTGACACCACTCTATCTGCTGCCCTCACAGTGGACATATGTCACCAGACATTTGCCCGGATCTATAGGATGTGCGCGTTAACAGCGTACCCCAAACCGCAATAATGATGTGTTAACGTGGGTTTGTCTCTGGTACCAAACACACAGCTGTGGCGAGGGATGCCGGTAATGGGGAGACTGCGTGGGTGGGGGTGAAGAGGAATGATAGGAAACCTATAAATCTCCCTCTTGATTTTCCTGTGAGCCCCAAACAGTCCTCTGTGTGTGTGTGGGGGGGGGGTATGGAGTCGTATATGTGTATGTGTTCCTCTGTGTGTGCATGCATGCATTGTGTGCATGTGGGGGTAGGGGGGGGTCAAATGTCAACATCCAGTATCTTCCTCAATAATCCTCCACCTTATTTTTGGAGGCAAGGGCTCACTGAACCTAGAACTCACCAATCCAGCTGGACTGGCTGTCTAGCAAGCTCCAGGGATCCTCCTGTCCCTGCCCTGCAACATCCCTGCCAGCATCACAGATACCTGCCTTAAACCTGGGTTTTTAAAAGCACTGAATGCGGCTCCTGATGCTTGCACAAGAAGCACATTATTAGCTGAGCTACCTCCCAAGCCACCCCTCAAAATTAAAGATAACTGTAGGCAGACATGACGATGCATGCCTGTAATCCTAGCACTCAGAAGGCCGAAGCGGGCAGACTGTGAGAAGGCACGCTTGAGGAAGAACGGCTAAGAGTAAAGCCCTCTGCATCTGGGTTCAAATTCTTTGAACGCCGAGTGTTGTCAACTATTGTAGAAGGCACAAGAAGTACCCAACCTGATGGCATTGCAAGAGGGAAGAGCTGCCCAGGGGAAGGGTCTTTGTGTGAAGCTGGGATGGCGACAGTCTAGGTGCCTTGCCTGCTCTCTTCTTCTCTTCCCTGCTTCAGCATGAAGGCCTGTGTCCAGATGCCACCTCCCACCATGGGTGTCAGAGGCTTCTTGCCTGCTACGACCACAGGACAAAATTGCCAGGGAATTAAGCTCCCAGGTCCCAGTCGCCTTTACTCAAAAGTTCTGGGGATGAACAACACTGGGCTCCTTTGTGTGCCTTGCAGGTTTAAGAACTGGACAACGCCTGCTGTGTTGACCTCCTGTCCATCACACACCCTTCCAGACTTTCCAAATCCCTCCTGGTGTTCCCTGATATAGGACCAGCCTTGTCTCAAGACCTTCTTTATGGGGAATTCATATGAAGAAAGGGGTAGACCTTCATCTTGGAAGACAAACACACAACAGGACAGTCTTGCCCCCATGCTGGAAACCTGTGTACCACTGGGATATGACGTAGTTCAGAAGAGGGTACGCTCAGCATGCACAATGCTCTGGCTTTAATCCCCAGCACGTAACTCACCATAAGCCAACCAGCATGCCTCCCAAAGGCAGCCCTGGGTCACTGAATTCTTGATCAAGACTGCACAGCTTTGAGATGCCCCAGCTTGTTGATTTACAAACTACTCTGCGTCTCCTTGGGCTGGGTCATCCTCACCTGTGCAGTGTGAGGTACGTCTCTTCCTGCCTGGGCCTTCCCCTTCCCTGGCTGTCCAGCTCTCTGTGTCCCAGGGGATGCACTCGAGAGTACTTAACAGCCTTCTTGGAGTCCCAGCTCAGCCTGTGGCCTCAGAATGGGGTCCCCAGCAGCTAATCACATCCCCCTCAGGTTAGACATGAGGCAGGAAGTCAGTCACCACAGTGGGCCTGAGAAACATCCACGCATCATCCGTTCCATTGTCCCTATTTTTGTTTCTGTTTTTTTTTTCTTCCAAATCACTTCCTGAAAGTCAAAATGATTGATATCTTTATACCCTGGGTAATCAATCTCCTGAGGAAACTGTTCAACATTGGTGGCAAAGCATCTCTAGGGTGGCGGGGCCACGATTCTGTATATATGGGAAGATTTTACAGAACTGGGGTTGAAGGGGTGCCTCAGGAGTCCTTGCTTCATAAACATGAGGGTCTGAGTTTGGACCCCAGAACCCACTAAAAACCCAGGCATAGATATGTGTACTTGTAACCCCTGTGCTGTGGGGACAGGGACAGGAGGATCACTGGGGCAATAAGGCAGAGAGTGACAGAGCAGGACACATGACACCTCTCCTGGTCTCCACACACAAATGCACATTCACACACCTTACACACTCCACATATATACATCCTCATATGTAAATCAAAGAGTGAAAAGATTTCATAGAACTTCACATGCACACATATACACTCTTTCTCTCTCACACACATACATGGGCATGCCCATGCACACACCTACATGCATATGCATGTACGTACATACATGTGTACACACTCTCTCACACACACAGATGTCTACATGAATGCCTATGCATACCCATACACACTTACCCATGAATGTATATGCACACACATACACATTCATATGTGCATGCCCATGCACACACTTATACATGTACACACATATTCTCTCTTACTCACTCATACATGCAGTCCCTTGAATACACACACACTCACACATGTATATGCATGCCCCCACATACACACACATTCACACATACATGTATATGCACACTCACACATACATGATTCATGGACATGTATGTCCATCATGCCCTTGCATGCCCATGCACATACACACACATTCACACATGCATGCCCATGAATGCATACACACGTGTATACAGTCACATACTTGGGGACACATATAAAAACCCACTGGAATCTGAACTTGGTCTACTCTAGTTTATGGTGCTTGGTGGTTTATCCTACATTCTTTGGGGGACAACGGAGAAGAGAACAATTGGAACTCTATGCTGTATTTGAAACTTCATATGAGTATAATCATTTCAAAATAAAAACAACTTAAATACAAAATAAATTTTTTTGTCTTTGGCTTTTTGGCACAAGATCTCAAATAGTCCAGGCTATCCTCAAATTCATTACATAGCCAAGGGTAGCCTTGAACTTCTGATCCTCATGACACATCCCAAGTGCTGGGATTATGGGAATGTATCACCAAACCCAGGTTCAAAAGAAAAAATTAAATAGTAAAATAAGTTAAAACAACATTCTTAAGAAGAAGAATTCCCAGAAGGTGACGCAGCAAAACTCAAGCCTTACCTGCGAGCTGGGGATCAGAGCCTTCCACCAATGGCCGCCCTTCACCAAGTCCACCTCGCACAAGGGCACCGCCACTTTGCCAATCACACAGTGGCGGGAGAATTTGTCAAAGTCCACCACAGTGAGCAGTAGGGTCCTCCTCTGGGCTTCTAGGAAAGGGATCTCGAAGGTGTAGCGTTCCTCAAACACAGGCTTCTGCGTCTTGCGCTTGACGCCTGTCTGCTTGGAGTTCTTCTGGTCGGGCAGGAGACAGATCTTGACGTAGGGGTTGGAATGGGCCATGTCCTGGCGAGAGCCATCATGGGAGATGGGGGGCGGAAGATCCCGGGCCTCGATCACCCGCACCGTGAGGTGGTTGTGCAGCAGGTCATATTGTGTGCTGAAGTGTAGCATGCCCAGCTGGTACTTGGACATGATCTCCTCATCAGTCAGAGAGTCCACATCATCAAGGTTTGAATCGAGGGAGTAAAGTCGAGGCTCAAACTTCCTGAAGTAGTCATCAGGGGTGTAGGCCCGGCGCAGCACCGATGGCTGGATGGGCTCCTTCTTGGCACTGAGAACCCCGAACTCAATAGGTTTGATGTCAATGAGTGGGGAGCTGGGGCGCCGGGAATCCAGACCTAAACAGCCACCAAGAACAAAGATCACCACCACTGGCCACCCGGTGACATGAGCAAAGGTCCCCAGATGCCCACGCCGGCTTCTCTGCTTCAGTGGGCTCTTCTGTGCACACTGGAAATGCAGGCGTTCCATGAGCTCTGGAATCCGTTTCAGGACCCCTGACACACCCAAGCCCTCAGATGCTCAGAGCCTTTACTGGAAACATAGGGCTAACAAGATGGTTCGCTAGTAAAGGCCCTTGCTACGAAGCCTGGGGGCCTGAGTTCAATCCCACATGGTAGAAAGAGAGAACCAACTTCTAAAACTTGTCTGACCTCCACATATGCGTCATGGTATGCACGTTCACACACAACACACACACACATACACTCACTCACAATCTTTTCTCTTGGCTCTTTGAGACAGGGTCTTGCTAAGCAGTCCCCAACGGCCTGGAATTCACTTTGTAGCTTGGGCTGGCCTTGAATTTACGATTCTTCTAACTTGGGCTCCAAGGGCTGGGACTAGGTGAGCCCGAGGGTGCAGAATGTGTGCACACGGAGAGATAACTGTGATCTTATTTATTGTGAGAGGTGGTTGCCCAGTGGTGGCTGGAGCATCCCACCACAATCATCAGAGAAGCCTGGTGCCAGGTGGCGCTCTAAATGCGTGCCATGCCCGGAGTCATCCGCTTTTTACGGTCCCGGGGATATTAGAGGAGACCTTAGACAGTGAACTCTCTCCAGAGCCCTGCACTTGCGAGGGTGAGAAGCAGGAGGGAAGCGGGCTCTCCCCAGCTGAGGTGTAGCACTGCCCCACTTTGGGAGGGTGACCCCAGGGGCCAGCATTTCTGGGTGAAAGCCCGGCTAGACTACGAACAGAGGGAGATCATGAGGTCTGAGGGTACAAGAGCCCCTTGGTCTTCCCGTCTCGAGCCCTTGCATTTGTCACCCTGCTTCTGGGACCCTAAGTGTAAGCCCTGCTGTTGTTTTGAGACAGGGTCTTAACTTTATAGTTCATGCTGGCTTGGAACTCACTCTACTCCAGGCTGTCCTGGATCCCCTGTCTCCAACTCCGAGTGCTGGGATTTCTGGTACGAGCCACCAAGCTCAGGTAGCTCTTTCCCTATACTAAGAGAATGCCCCTCTCCCCTTCGCCCTGCCCAACCATAACCGTCTTACTGGAGATTCTCCGAGTCAGGCTGTAGGTGGACTTGGATGTGTCCGAGGACGAGCGTCTCCCATCAGGGGAGTTGGTCCTTGGGGTCAACGGGACATCACTGGCTGTGTGGACGGAGTCGCCATCCTTGTCATTGCTCCGACTGGCTATCCTAGAGGAAGAAAAAGGTTTCAGTGGCTGCTGAGGCAACCCCCAGTAGAGTCCCATGTGGGCCTCCAGCTGCTTGTCCACAGTTCAACCGCTATAGGGACCTTTCCCAGAGCACGAGCAGGCACTCAGTGGCTGAATAAAGGAACTCCTATCTCGGAACATGCATGGTGATGATGCAGCCTCTGACCCACACTGCATCACTCAGAATGATGTATATAGTCTTGCTTTTCACATAAACTGTGAAATAATTCAAAGGTATCATCCCTGATTTAGAAAATAGCTTCAAGTTGGAGGGCAAGCAAACTGTTGCCACATGGGGGCACCCCTGAGGCAGGATGAAGCTGGAGACCTGTCGATCTTGGGTCTGGAAGGAACCATGTGGTTGTTTAGATTCATCTGAACTTGTGAAAGTGCCCTTCTGTTTCAATAGTCTCCACGCTTCTGATTTAACACCCTTGAAATAAGCTCTCGCAGCCATGCAGTGATGGTACACACCTTTAATCCCAGCACCGGGGAGGCAGAGGCAGGTGGATCTCTGTGAGTTCGAGGCCAGCCTGGTCTACAAGATCTAGTTCCAGGACAAGCTCCAAAGCTACAGAGAAAACCTGTCTCAAAAAAGTAAAAACAAGAACAATAACAAAAAGTTTATCTAAAAAAATATGTCATCGCAATGCTGCTCGAGCATGGAGCGACGGGCGCATGACTGCAGCGGTCCTGTGAGTCGGTGACTCGAGAACAGAAGTTGGAGGTGGGGAAGCGGTTATGGATTAGCAGTAGCGATGACTCAACAGGATGCTAATGAAGACGGGAAATGCTAAGAAACTGGGGGAGGCATGGGCAAGACTCGGGGACAGATGGTGAAGGAGATGAGAGATGATCAATGAGATGATGATAGATGATAGGTAGGCAGGTAGATGGATGGAGAGGCAGACAGATGCTTTCAGCTGGAACCCTAGCTAGGTGACCCTGGGTGATTCCCTTCCACTCCCCGTTCCTCCATTTCCCCATCTGTAAAATGGGAATAACCACAAGACCACCTCCTCTGGCTGCTAAATTCTCAGAACAAGTCAACAAGCACCAATTGCTACAGGAGTGACATAGCTGGGCACTGTGTGTCTCAGCTGGTATTACAACGGGGTAGCTCTAAGATCCCCCCAAGTTGGGTCTGGTGTGCCCCCGTAATTCCAGCACTCAGAAGGCTGAGGCAAACAATCCTGGGTTTGAGGTCAGGCTGCCACGAAAGACCTTGTCTCAAACAAATAAACATCACCATTACTCCAGCTGGGCATGGGCGCTGGGGCAGGGACAGAGCGGGGAGCCCGCAAAGAGATGTAGGAGCCAGCAATACCACGCTTAGGGGAATATTGAACACAGTGCGCCGTGAGCCATAATGGTCACACCCCATCAACTTGACATTTAAGCCTACAAGGAAACAAACATGTCTTGAAACAACAACAATGAAAAATGCAAGCTTTGAATTCTAGAGGGTTTTCAGAGACACCTGATGCGTGAGATGATGCTGACTTGACCACAAAGGGATGAAGGCAAGGCCAGGGCAAGACAAGCCAGAAAGGGAGAGTGGACACCTGCTGGCTGTGTGTGGACACAGATGAAACGTGTGGGCAGGCGCATGGGGACAGGGAACAGGATCGACCGGGGGGGGGGGGGTGCAAACACTCCCTTAAAGCAGAGCTGCAGCCTCTGGGTGGAGACTCCGGCCTGCCTCTGGCCCTGCTTCCCAGCTGCTAGGCTTCACTGTGACAGCCACCTCCTCCCGTGAGAACCACACACCTTCAGTGGTCAGCTTAAATGTCACCGGTGACCCTCTGCAGCCACTCAAACAAAAGTGTCTGAGTACAGGGCTGCCTCACCTCTGTGTCCTCTCTGATACCCTGGGCCTCCCTGTCCCCTCTGCCTAAGACGCTCCTCCAGGCTTTTCTTGCCCAGTTGTTTGTTCTTTTACCCATTCAAGTTTTTGGTTCAGTGGCCCTTCCTCCAAGGACCATGATCCTTTCTCTGTGACCACTCCCATCCATCCCTCTATTGCTTTCTTTCTCTTTAGTGCTGCACGCTCGTCTTCAGGGCTGACCCACTGGCGTGTCTTTTACACCCCAGAATGAACTGGGGTGCACACGGAGTGTTGTCACGGCACTCCTGAGCTCACTGACCAAAGGGAGCAGGGAGTGGAGAGTGGCACCTATGGTGCCCATGAACACTATCTTGGGCCATTCTCCGAGCAATCCTGCAGCCAGCTGCTAGGGACCCCCTCCCTCCCTTACTGATGGGAAGTGCAAGCTTGCGTTGGGAGCTGATTTGTCCATTGATGAACCGTAGCGCCCCAAGGGATCCCAACTATGCTCCGGCCCAGACACACACTCCCTGCCACAGCTGGGCATGCCCTGTGCAACCCATGAGAGCCATACATAAAGTAGGTACTCCATATATGCTTGATGGGCAAACAGCTGGGCTTCCAGTCACTCTCCCATAAGGACCCTTTTGGCACTGCTCCAACAGAGCCGTGTAGACTGCAGTCACCGAGATGTACACCTGTCCGTACGACATTAATACCCACAAGGAGTGCCGTGTCTCCAGAGATCTCACACAGAACACACAATGGCCGCTTCCCCCACCACATCACTGTATGGAGACAGGCCCCAGATGTCACAGGAGGAACAGCTCTGCACAGCCCGAGCACTTGACATTTCTCCTTCCTGTCTGTTTGATAACATGCAACTGCCCACTTGGTAAATAAATCTGGAGCAAATGCAAGCTGCAGATCTGCTTTCGGATTGAACCCGCTTTCCCCCTTACAGATTTCTGTTCTGCCTTACATTGTGTCAGAGGCCAGGAACAAATGAGGGGCTACGGGAGGGTCTGGGCCAGTATTCAATGTTAAACAAAACTGTCTCCCAACTCAAGAGTTACAATGAGGCTGTGTACCTGTAACAGGGACTCTCTGGGTGTCTGGGGATGGAGGAGCCTGCACCTGACTGACACTGGCAAGGAGGAAGGAGGTGGCAGCTGCTGGATGAGAACGAGAATCCAAATCTTTAAGCTGGCACTCGAAGCCCTGAACAAGCCAAACTTGAGGCTCCTCTCCCGTGACCCCAGGCCTTCAGTCGTGCCTCCCTTTAGCCAGGCTTCTTCCTTCCTCTCTGGTTTAACACTGGAAGCACCTGCCCCCAGGGTCTGTGAGCTAAAGGTTGCACCCACTGCCTTGCTTCCTACCAGCCATGACCCTCACTTCTCTCTCTGTGGTAGTTGTCACACACTATGGTGGGTGACTAGTTGCCTCATGGTCGTAGGCCCTGGAGGCTAAAATAGCTACATTCCAGCTCTTCAGACAGGAACAGCCCTTGCCCTAGCTCCAGGTAGATGGCAACCTAGCCCAGCAGCTATTCTCCCTGCCTGAAAGTGGGCACAAGTGACTGGCACAGGACGAAGGCTGGGCCAACGCAATTTTCTGTCTTTGAACCTTTTTCCTATGAAGTTGATAGAATGCGAGTCAAACGTAGCACAAGGAGTAAGCGAGCTTAAGAATGAAGCCAACTCAACGGAAAAAACAAAACAAAACAGAGAACCCACGTGAGCCCCTGGATCCAGCCAGGCCTGAAGTCACCATCCCTGGATTGTCCATGAGACCCTAGGCTAGGTTGTCACATATGGTATGCTAGGTGTGAAAGTAGAGTTCCAGGAGGCCACCTGACCCCCACACCTGCCTTATGTCCTAGATGGAAAAGTCCCCTAGTCATAAGAGCCCATCTAAGCTCATGAAGATGACAGTGTCCCCCATGCAATGTGCACTCAAAGGAATAAGTACTGGGCTGGGAAGGTGGTTGGGAGGGTGGTCCTTGTCACATGCTGCTGAGGACCTGAGTTCAGATCCTCATGAAAGCCAGCACCCCTTCTGTAAGATAAGAGGCGGAGAGAGAGATGTCCCCAGAAGGTCTCAGGCCAGCTAGCCTGATGTACGTGGTGGAGAACAGCAAGAGGAAGAGGCCTTGTCTTGAGGTGCAAGGCGAAGACTTGGGGCTGAGTTGTGGCCTCCACAAAAACGTACACACGTGCACACAAACACCACATTTGCACCAAAGATCAAGGCTGGCTGCCAAGGACATTGAACCCCACTTGTCTGTGATGATGGCTGGATAAGAGAGCACTTTCAGGGTTCAGTTTCTTCCTCTAGGCCCGTCAGGTGACCAGCAGACTTTGGAAACTACACACACATACACACTCACACACAGTGCGTGTATATTCGGGGGGATTTTCCCTTCTGTTTTGACTCCAGTTTGAGAATCAAATCTTGAGCCTCACACATGCAACAAACGCTGGGTTCCATCCCTAGCCCTTGAGCTTCTGAGACAGAGCCTCACTGTGCAGTCCAGGCTGGCCTGGGACTGACGCTCTTCCTGCCTCCTTCTTTAGGACTGGGAATACAGGTGTGACTTTGTACCTGGCCATCAGCTTTTCTTTGAAGTGACTAAGACATATGGCCTTTAGGATCCGAATAATCTCAGCCACTCTGTTACAAGGACCCTATGAAATGGGACTGTCTCTTCCATCTCAGCTCTGTGACCACCTACTGGAAAGTATGTTCTCGAAATGAGTGAAAGGTTCCTGTTGACACCAAATAATGAAAAAGAAAAAGAATTCTTACAGACCTCTAACCCCTGGACTAAACACATTCTGAAGGCAGTTCATTCACACTTGTTTGTTTTTGAGACAGGGTCTCACTACATAGCTCAGGCTGGTCTTGAACTCACATCCTCCTGCCTCTACCTCCCCGGCCTTGTGATTAAAAGCATGCACCACTATAGCTAGCCTTCTTCACTTACTCTTAATTACAGTCCTATGAAATAAATTATTTTACTATTCTTATTCTCTAGATATGGAAACCAAAGCCAAACCAGGGTTTTTGCCAGGTGGTGGCAGCGCACACCTTTAATCCCAGCGTCAGGAGGCAGGTGAATCTCTGTGAGACAAGGCCAGCTTTGTCTACAGAGTGAGTTCCAGGACAGCCAGAGAAACTGTTTCCAAAAAATAAATACACACAACAAACAAACAAACAAACAAAAAATGTCACCCACAGGGCTGGGGACACAGCTCAGTTGGTGGAATGCTTGACTAACAGGCAAAGGCCTGGGTAAGGTGGCCCAAGCCTGTAATCCCAGCCCTCAGGAGGTAGAAGCAGCAGGGTCACAAAGTCAAGGTCATCTTTGGCTACCTAGCAAGTTCAATGCCAGCCTAGCCTACCACCCTGTCTTAAAAAATAAAAAGAAGCAAGGCGTGGTGGTCTGTGCCTCTAATCCTGGCACCCAGGAGGCAGAGGCAGGCAGACCTTTGTGAGTTAGAGGTTAACCTGGTCTATAAAGAGAATCCTAGGCCTGTTAAAGCGGCACAGTGAGACTCTGTCTCTCTAAGTAAACAGATGTCCCACCTTTGACCATCAACCAAGTCTCAAGTACTCTTAAGTATTTTTCTAAATACTTCAACAAACCTATTTGGTAAATACTATTCTTTTTTTTACCATCTACCGCCCCGCACTTTTTTCTTACCAAGACAGGGTTTCTCTGTGTAGCTCTAGCTGTCCTGGAATTCACTCTGTAGACCAGGCTGGCCTTGAACTCACAGAGATCTGCCTGCCTCTGCCGCCTGAGTGCCGGGATTAAAGGTGTGCACCACCACCTGGTTTTTTATCATCACATTTTACAGATGGGAAACCAAGGCTCAGAGAAACCAAGCAACTTCCCCAGGGTTAAAGGACTAAAAAGCTGTAGCCAAAACTAGATTTGAACTCATGTAGGCTGACATGACTGTGTTCTGGAAACATCTGAAACTTGCTTCTAAGAAGAAAAAAAAAAAGAGCAGGCATGGCAGGATTGCCAACCCAGAGGAAGGGGCTCTAGGGGCTTCTGGGGTTTCAGCCCAAGATTCAGTCGAGACAGTTCTAAGTGCTACCCCTGGACTCCGTTGATACCCGGCACCATCTCCTTTCTGGGCCTCCCTCCCAGAGTCCCCAACAGCTGCTGTCAATTATTTCTAGGTCTTTCCCAGCTTCTCCCCAGACTCTGACCACATCCCTCTGCCTGCCACAGTGAGGTGGATCAGACATGTGGCCAAGCTTCAAAACTGCCTTCCCAAAATATCTGAGCGACCGGCAGGCAGATGGAGATGGTTATGAGGGCGCAGGAGGGGAGTGGATTAGAAATAAGCCGGAAGATGCCAGTGTGAGCAACACCGGCATTGGGGGCAGGGTGGGCTGGGCACCCCTCCCTGTGGCCCCAAGGATAGCACCACTAGCATCAGAGGCAGGGTGGGCTGGGCACCCCTCCCTGTGGCCCCAAGGATAGCACCACCAGCATTGGGGGCAGGGTGGGCTGGGTACCCCTCCCTGTGGCCCCAAGGATAGCACCACTAGCATCAGAGGCAGGGTGGGCTGGGCACCTCTCCCTGTGGCCCCAAGGATAGCACCACCAGCATTGGGGGCAGGGTCGGCTGGGCACCCCTCCCTGTGGCCCCAAGGATACAGGCCTTGCTCAGGTCAGCCAAAAGACATTATCCGAAAAGTGCTAGCAGCTAAGATTTACTGAGCATCTGCTTGGTGCAGGCCTGGGGTTGGGCATTAGGACAGTCTGTCATGCTGTCTGGGAAGGGGACACTCAGACACTGGTCCTCCTTTGGAGGCTGTAGCCTTCAGGAAAGTTCTTCAGAAAGAGCCCAAGTCTTTTTCTGCTTGGATACTTAGGCTACTTAAAGTGTCCCCGAGATTAGCATCACCCGGCTAGCATCCCAGAAGCTTGGTGTGAGAAGGGCTGAGCAGGCGCCTCACCGCCAGCTGGTGCTACCAGCTGGCCCACCACTGAGGGGGCACAGAGAAGCCCTTCTTGGCTATGTCCATGGTAACTCAGCCTATCCCACCCCACCCTCTGCCCATCTTGCAGTGGAGAGGATGCTGGGAGGTAAATTTCCAAGTGGGTTACTCACAGCCATGGAGGAGTCTGGGCAGGGAAAGGTCCCAAGATCTCCACTTCATCTTCGCTGGACTGGCAGCAGCTGGACTCGTAGCACCTCTGACAGCAATGTCGACAGGTCCATCCGCACAGAAGCACATCAGAGATTCTAGACAGAAATCCCTGAGGCCATTGGGGGAAAGAGGAGGTAGGGAGGAGGGTGAGGAAGAGAGAGAAGAGAGACGACACCCCGAATTATAAGCAACCCATCTGGGATGTGCCCCACCCATGACAAACAGGCACCCCAGAGCAGAGTTGCTCATAGGAGAAAAAAGATGTTATGTTTTTTTTCCCCCTCTCCTATTTGTGCACCGTGGGCACGGGATGGCAAACAGAAGAGACTACAGCCATTTGGAGCAAGCAAAGCACTTGCAGGTGTTTGCCTTTGGAGTTTATGTGTGTGCCTTCCTTGACAGGTGGGCGGTTATTACAACACGGAGAGGCCAGGCAATATGTTCTCAAACACACATGCATAGGGTTCTCTCCCGGCAAAAGGGAAAAAAAAAGAGATACTTCAGGAAAAATAGCCCCGGGGACATGCAACTAAACTGAGGGAGTCCGATTTAATCGGGACACACATGCTGTCCAGGATGTCCCCTTGGCCAGGGTGTCCCTTTTGGTAGGAAGGAGCAGAAAAACTGTACCCTTGCTACTACCCTGTGACTCAGTACTCAATCATGCCCCAGCCCCACACCAGACTCCAAACAGAAAGGCAAGCATTTGATTAGAATCCAGACCAAACAGATGATTGAATTAACCCACCTCGTTCAGTGGTTCCAACTGCCCTTTTAGAGAGCCACGGTGAAGCCAGGGTGAGGGGCAAGGAGGAGAGAGGGAAAGAGGGAGAGAGGGAAGGAGAGAGAGAGAGAGAGAGAGAGAGAGAGAGAGAGAGAGAGAGAGACCAGTTTAGCAATATTCCAGCAACTCAAAGAACAGCAAGACAAAAACAACAGAAAGCAGCACCCTGCGTCTTTACACTCACCATTCTGGGGAGGGAGCTGACTTTACTACCAAGGTATGGCTATGTTTGCAGGGCTGCTGGGAGCCTCTTGGTTAACTAACAGCGAATAAACGGGAAATGTGAGCTTTTCCATTGGATGTGCACCGTGTGCTGTTATGAATCAGAGCGGGCAGACAGATCGTCAAGCTACTCAACACGCAGCCACACTTCAGGGGACTCGCAAACCTTCCCAGACTGAAATAGCCAGAAGCCAACCCAAGAGGGCCTGATTAGCTAAACTGACAGGCCCACTCCCCCGCCCCTGCCAGGGCCCTACCTTCCAA
The DNA here is from genome assembly GCF_037038515.1 of Microtus pennsylvanicus. Taxonomy (NCBI): domain Eukaryota; kingdom Metazoa; phylum Chordata; class Mammalia; order Rodentia; family Cricetidae; genus Microtus; species Microtus pennsylvanicus. Next base: position 59,515,978 of record NC_134583.1, read on the forward strand.
TTCTGCTCCAATCCTGCTGGTGGAGAGCTTCCTTCGACCACCCACAAGAGGGGGAGGGGCTGGAAGGAAGCCAGGAGCTGGCCCTCCCTCCCAGATGTGGTTCCACCCCTACCTCAATCTCTTCCCATGGTCCCCAGACTCCCTCCTCTTCTTCCAGAGAAGCGCTTCTCTGCATCCAGGAGTTCCTTGTTTTTTCAATTATGACATTTCTTTAATGCGTGTGTGCATTTGTGTCTCTGTGTGTGGTCACAACCATCCACCACACTACAGAGCGGTCAGAGGACAGCTCTCAGGAGTCCATCCTCTCCGTCCTCCCCCTGGTTCCAAGGATCACATTCAGGTCATCAGATTTTGTGGCAAGCAACTTTGCCAGCTGAGTTATTTTTACAGTCCCAGGATTTTTTTTTAATTAAATCAAACACATAATCAAAATAATCCACCAGGCAGGTATCAAATCGTGCAGACTAGATTAGGGCAGTTCCTAGACTGGCCGAAGTCAGGAATACACGGGGGGCCAAGAGGGAGGAGTCAGTCTGGGTTTGTAAACAAAGCGAGAGGAGTCCTAGAAGGCTGAGGCTAGCCCCGTCAGGCTCAGATTTAATGCTGAAGCAGTCCCCTTGTGTTTATTTTTCCAGCTGCCTTCTGTTTCCATCACGTGATCCTGACTCCCTTTGCCCACAGGTGATTGTTTCCTTCTCAGACCTTTGGTGTGCTTGGTGGCTTGCTGGCTGTCCTGAGACAGGGTATAACTCTGTGCCCCAGACCTGGAACACTTCATCCTCCTGCCTTACCCTCCCAAGTTCTGGAATAATAGGTATGTACTATCATGCCTGACTTGATTGGGGGTTTTTTTTGTAAGTTAAAATAAAAAAGAGAGCTAGTTTTTTTTCAATGTGTATGCATATATACACATGTGTATATGTATATACATACATGTGTATGTATATGTACATACATATGTGTGTATGTATATATACATATATGGGTATGTATATACATACATACATATACATGTGTATATGTGTGGCATATGTACACGTTCCTGTGAGTGCTTGTGCACATGCATGCATGTTTATGTGTGTATGTGGTGGACAGAGGTCAATGTCAGCTGTCTTCTTTATTTTGACACAGGGTTTTGACCATGAATTTGGAGCTCATCGGCTCCAGGCTGGTTGGCCAGTGAACCACAGGGACTCTCCTGTCCTCCTTCCCAGCACGAAGGTAACACACCACCACACTCAGTTTTTCACATGGGTGCTGAGGATCTGAACTCAAGCCAAAAGAGTCCAATTCTAGAAAAAAAATGTCAATTTATAATAGCCTAGGGATTGGTACTATTAAGTGCAACTCAGGTTCCTTGAAGTCCCACGGGTGGTCTTGTGGGAAAGCACTTAAAGTGCTCATCATGGGTCCCCCCAAAACCCAAACTCAGCCAGGCACAGGTGCTAAAGGTCACAGGTCACATGACCGAGTAAGCTGGGAGGGAGGTGGGCTCTGCACTTGGATCACTTCTTTTGATGATTTCTTAATACAGAAACGCTGTGTGGCTCCCAGACAAATAAATGCACCCTCCCTGTGGCTTCTGAGGCAAGACACCAAGAACCACCCTGGCAACTTTCAGCCATAAAAACTCGCCCTCGTGGGGCTCACACGAGACCGGCTTGAAGATGTTTGCTATAAGCTGAGCGTAGTGCTGTGTGCCCATCATCCTGGCCCCAGGATGCTAAGCAAGGGAGGCTGTGAATTCGAGGCCAGTCTGGACTGCACAACAAGACCTTGTCTAGAAAGAAAAAAGTCAAACAACTGAGGGCTGGTGAGACGGCTCAGTGGGTAAGGGTGCTTGCCACCAAACCCAATGACCTGGGTCAAATCCCCAGGACCCCATGGTGGAAAGAGAGAACCAACCCCCACAGCTGTTCTCCCGCTCTCACACACGTCCCGAGATGTGCAGTCCTCCCCAGTCCTCCAGGTCCCCCAGTGACCACAAAGTGAGAAGTTTAATGTAAAGTCATGCTTCCAAGCGCCGGTGGCATTCCAGCAATTCACGGGTATGTTCTCAGGCATGGGAGGTCAGAAGGGACCCATTGAGCCATTTATACGTCGTGCCAAGCAGAAAAGCTGCCTGACAATGAACGCCTTTCTCAAAGCCCAGGTAGAAAATGGTCCTGCAGGAACAACCCAAGGCAGGGACAACGAAAATGGGAAGGAGGCTCCGAGGCCGGGGTCTCATTCTGCCTCACCCCATCCTTCCTTCGGGTTCACTCTTCAGGTACCAGTGGAGAACTGATTCAAGCCGGGAAACATAAAGAGAAACCCCCAGGCAACCTACACAGAAGTGCGCAGACTCCAGCTCACAACCCAGTAGTAGGCCACTACCCAGTTCTCCAGCAAAGAAGGATTCCTATTTTGTTTATTTTGTTTAATTTTATTGAGACAGGGTTTCTCTGTGTATCCCTGGCTGTCCTGCAACTTGCTGGGTATATCAGTCTGGCTTGGAACTCCCAGAGATCCTGCCTATCTCTCTGCCTCAGAAGTACTGGGATTAAAGGCATGCGCAACCACAGCCCGGCAGATTTGTGTATTTTTAAATGGCTGCAAAACATCCAGCTGACTATTTCCTGACTTTCAGAAAGTCTCTGAAACTCACTGACCACAACAAATAAAGCTTCTTGGGTGCATAGCCACGCCCACCCTCCGACCTCCCTCTGTGCTTGCTTTAGTACTGTTTTCTGAGAAAAGGTGTGAGAGAAGAAAAAGAGTATCACTCTCTGTGATCGGGAGACATTCAAACACTGTTTCTAAGAGGGAAGCCAAGACCATTGAGCTGCAGGACTTATGTGTCCCCCTCCCTGCCTACAGTTCAGAACCCACTGTGACTGCTAAGGAGTTCCGTGACCTTGGCAAATGACAACTTTTCTGTGCTGAAGTAAGGTTTGGGTAGCTAAGTAGTGACTTACCACTGTAATCCCAGCACTGAGGAGACAGAGGCAGGAGAATCACGGGGCTAGCCTAGGTTATATAGCAAGAGCCTGTCTCAGAAAAAGAAAATGTATGAATTGAATGAAGAACCACAAAAACTTGTTTCACTGTTCTCTGCTCACTCCCTTGGGCATCAGAGGGGCAGGGACTGTGACCTATGTCCTAAGCTGTTCCATAATTGGTGTCATCCCAGTGTCCTTGAGCAACTGTTGAACAGTATCACAATATACCATAGTAACAGTGACCTTCATTGAACTTGAAATCAGGACCTAGGCATCTATGAAAAAGCAAGACATTCCTAGGGATCAAAGCCAGAGGAGAGGGTCAGGTTCCACCAGGTGGCAGACCATCTGAGGAACAGGGGACAAGGGATCATGGAGCCCTAGGGGGTCTGTAGTCTGTCCCGCCCCCCTCCCCATACACTAGGCTGAGGCTGGGAGGCTAAAGGTGAGTTCCTGACTCTGCTCCCTTCCTCTCCGGGTAGGAGCAGGCAGCCCTAGAATCCCGCAGCTCCTCCGATCTGTTTGCGGGTCCGACTGCGTGACCTTGGGGATGACCTGCCACCACTTCTTAGTTTGTAAAAGAAACGTGTTTCTTCTCCAAGCAGCACGGTCCATCCCCACCCGCCCCCTCCAAATCGGGGGGGGGGGGAGTACTTGGATATCCTCTCCGTCTGGGAATCTTGGGGGCACTCTATGAGAGGGATGGGGGGCTCCTGCACTTCTCAGACCTCAACAGACTAAAGTAACCGTCCTCACAGACCTCACCAGTGTGCTCTGGCCTCTGGATGTTCCCACCCCTCTGCACCCAGTGCCCGGGCGAACGATGTCCTTGTCCCTCCAGGTCTGAACAGCTGCCTCCAGCTGGCTCCACCGGCCAATTAGCCCGAGCCGTCACCACGGCAACGGGCACTGGCGGGCCGGGTGGCTGGCGCGCCCCGGGCCGCCCTCCCGAGGCCCCTCCCCTGGGGTGGGTGCCAGGGGTACGGGGGGGGGCGTGCAAAGTCACCCTACAGTCTCCCCTCCCAAGGAGGTAAACAGGAGGATGCAGGTCCCACGTAGGTCCCTCCATACCGGATCTGAGGTACCCTGCCCTACTCCAGGACACGCACAGGTGCCTGCTCTGGGGCACCCGTTGTTTTGTTGTTTTTTTATGGTTTGGATGTTTTTCTTTTTTCCTAGTAAGTTTATGGGAGCTGGATGGTGCGCACTCCCGCGTCGCGCGCTCCCGGCGGAGGGGGCGCGGTCCCCGATATCCCCTGGCGGTCGCCCCCAGCCACAGTCCTACCTGGATGTACGCCATCTTCGCCCGCTCTCACTCACTCCGGCCCGGGCATGGCGTCGCCACAGCCCCTTTGCCCTCGCCGGTACGGCGAGGTGGCACAGCCAGCCGGCAAGACACCAGTGGGCGGCCGGGTGGCCCCAGACGTGACTGGCGTGACTGATGAGCGCCGCCCGCCCCTCTGCCGGCCGCCCCGTCCTTGCCCAGCCCTGCGGGGCCGCCTCCCTGGAGCGCAAAACCGGGATGCCCCGAGGTCCCCTGCTTCAGGCTCTGGTGGACCAGCACCCACACTCACACCTTGGGGAGCTCCCGGGTTGCAATAAAGCTAGGACGCCTAGCCAGGAAGTCCCGGGCGAGCGGCGGGGACTGCGGCGACCCCGGCGCAGGCGGGGCCGGCGACGCTGGGGCCCGAGCGCGGGAGGCGGGGGAGGGAATGGGGATCGCCAAGGGGTGGGAGGGGGCGGTGCCCGGGTCAGCGCCGCCGGCAGGCACTAAAGTGGTACCGATCCACTGCCTGATCGACAGCAGGGCTTCCGGGGCAACTGAGCGGCTGAGATGACACCGCGCAGACCTCTGTGGGGTCTGGAATTGGAAGGTCCCCTCCATCCTTCCCTCTTCCCAAGCGGTTTGGCGAAGTTTTATGCCAGCCTCACCCGACGCGCCTAGAACCGGGCTAGGGTATGTGTAGAGGGTGAAGGGCAGGCACCACCTATTTAGGGTGGACCTGGCAGTCCCTAGGACAGTGCCGGGGCAGGGGGACTCTCACCCTCGCTCTTTTCTGCGTGGGCTCCTTTAACCTAACCCGCTCGACTGGAGTCCAGGGCGCAACAGGTCTGGCGCAGGGCGGCCGGGCAGCGCCACCCAGCGCCGGGCAGCGCCCGGGGCGTGACTCTGCCCGAGGGCAGCTGGGACCCCAGTGTTCAGGACCTGTCGCGGTCGGTCGGCTTCGCCTGCTAGCCCGCGGATCTGGACACCGCCCCCCCCCCCCCCCCCTTGCACTGGAAGATCGCCAGCACATCTCCAAGCCCAGAGTCTCCGTGGCAAGGCCACCGAGGTCGGTGCAATCCTCCGGCTAGGGACTTGAGGCGGAAGGTGGCCCTTCTCGAGTTTCTATTTTCCATGCCTGACAGCTGGTGTCGCTGCTCACCAACTCATCAGGCTTGTCATTCCAACCTCTTGGGGGCCCTGTCTTTTCTCCAATAAAAATGGGGTCAAATTTCTGCCCAGGCTAGCCTCCGGGGGAGATAAATGAGTAAAGGAATATGGAAGTAATTAAGAATGTAAGGCACACAAGGAAAAATCTAGCATTTGGGAGTACAACATTTGTAGCACAGCATGCAACATGTTGAATAACTCTATCCTCTGAGCCGAACAGCCACCACCTTCATCAGAACAGCTGTGTCCTTGTAAGAGAACACGGAGGTAGGGCTTGTTGACTGGCGGCCTTCCCTCACAAGAGCAGGGGTTGGGGAGAGTTGCTGGACCCTCGCCTTCGATTTTGGCTGCTCCCTCCTGCACCTCTCAGCCATTCGTACATAGCTCTGTCCTAACTGCATGCAGCCTCACTGTCTTCTGAGATTCTAGAGTGTGCAGACTGTGGAAGGTTAATTGAAGCCAGTTGGATTGATGGGACGACCTTCATATGTGCAGCTAAGGGGAAGTGAGAATTTTTTTTCAGTAGCGCAGTTGCTTTGGGGGTCACCCACACTCCTGTAAGTAACCCCTCGCCCATGCTCTGTAAGTAAGCCAAATCAGCTGTGGGTTGTCCAGCTGGATTTTGGTGAGCTCGTGCTTTGCTTTGTCTTTGGAGTCCTTTGTCAGGAGTGTTTATGTTTCCCTTGGTAAAGAACTCATTGAGTGTGGGTAATGGGTCAGGCAAGCCCATGTTTCCAGACTCCAGGCATCACTCTGGTAGATCCTCAGCAAGCTGTCTGCATACTGCTGCAGATTCTGTCTCCTGTGCTGGCTTTAGCCCCTGTTTAAAGATGGGGAGGCTGAGGCACAGAGAGGGTAGGCTACTCTCCAAGGCCCTGACTGCCTTCCTCACACTTGGCCGACTTAATCACATTACAGTATTTACCTGTGTATATTGTGGGGGAGGGGGCTTCACAGAGGAAACATACTTCTTGGAGAGATGGGAGGGGGCTAGAAGAGTTTGATAGACATTTATATAAATAACTTTGAAATCAGTTCTCACCATGTTGCCCAGGCTGGCCTCACACTCTAGCATGCATTACTGTGCCCTGCTAAACCCAAGCCCGCCTTCACTTCGTTCTTTCTTTCTTTCTTTCTTTCTTTCTTTTTTTAAATATTTTATTTATTTATTAATTATACAATATTCTGTCTGTGTGTATGTCTGCAGGCCAGAAGAGGGCACCAGGCCCCATTACAGATGGTTGTGAGCCACCATGTGGTTGCTGGGAATTGAACTCAGGACCTTTGGAAGAGCAGGCAATGCTCTTAACCTCTGAGCTATCTCTCCAGCCCTCACTTCTTTCTTTTATCCTTGGCGCACATTCAACATTTTAATTTTCAGATACACTTGAAGTAGACTCCATTGTTATCCCTCTGCTTAGATATGCAGAAAGCAGGCATATAGAGGTAAAGAAACTTGTCTAGAGGGCTCATGGGTTCCAGGAGCTCGAGTCCAGTAGGAAGCCTAAACTTGACTCCTTCCCCAGCCACTGTGGCTGTCAATCCCATAAAGCTTGATCCTAGGGGAAAGGGAGATGCTTGTCTTGGAGCAAGTTTATCTGATATCTGTCCCCTGTTCTCATCTGTTCCCCTTTCCTTTCTCCTTCACCCTCCTCTCTGCCCCACCTCCATAGCCCCATCATCATAACCATCTCTTTCCTCTCTTCTCCCTGGTGTTTTGCAGATAAGGTCCCACTGTGTACCCCAGGCTTAGCTCAAAGTCCTCATGTAGCCAAGGCTGTCCTCAAACTCTCCATTCTCCCGCCTCTGCCTCCCTAGGGTTGAAATTACAGACATGCACCATCATACTTGGCCTTTGGTATCTTTATCTTTTAAGATTTGAAGTCTGTGAGAATACTAAGGACCCTGGTGTGGGGATCATAGAATCTGCTAATCTACTTCTGTTAGTATTAAATGTCTTGGTTGTATGCTAATACCTACCACAATGGGTGCTAATAAATGCCTAAGTGCTTGCGGAGTGGGTAAATGTGCTGAGCACATCACACTGGTCCCGGTTTAACCTCTGCTGGAATTCTGCAAGTTGGGACAGTGGCAGCTCTCTCCCTTTTACAAGTGAGGAGGTTGCAGTGCTGGATTGGAGGGCAAAGCGAGGGATAAGCTGATCTGTTTCCTAGTGTCGGCCCAGCTGCTCGTGGCTGCCCCTCCCTCAGATGAAAGTGTCACCCAGAGGTCAGTTTAAGGCTTTGTCCGATGACTGTACATGGTCACTCCACGACTAGATTCCAGGGTCCTGTGACCTTTTGATCATCTCTGTCCTTCATGCGTACTTGCAGTCCAGCTTTGAGTTGTCACCTGGACTCAGACCACGGTTTCTCATGACGTACTTGTGGAGTGCCCAGAGGAAGCCCCGAGGGCACAGAGCAGGGATGCTGATTCAGAGTGATGAGGGTCAGGGAAGCCTTCCTTGAGGGACTGTCCTTAAACTGAGTCCCAAGAACTACAGACTTGGGATTGTTCAGGGGCCAAGGGTTGAGTTCAGGACCTATGGAGAGATGTCCCTGTGGTCTCTCTCAGCCCGGCCAAATCCCACTGTTCACACTACAAAGGCAGGCAACAAAGCAGAACACATGCTCTGACCACCGGAAAGCCTGCCTTATAGTTGCTGTAGACACTTGAAACGCCATTTGTATTCTTCTTTAGAATGTTCTATTTTATAAAATTTGTCTATTGATTGTGTGTAAACATATGTGTGTGTGAGTGAGTGGGACAGGCATGTGTGTGCCACAGGAGGCACACAGGGGTCAGAGATGACTTTCAGGTACCTAGTCTTTCCCTCTACCATGTGGGACCAGGGATCTCAGGCTGTCAGGCTGGGCAGAAAACACCGCTATGTTCACAAAGCCCATGTTTGGACTCCTTATAGCTTGAAAAGGCAATAGTTATCAGGCCCCCTGCTAGATCTTTGCACTGAGTGTGTCAGTAAAGAAACATGTATAAGTTGGGTTTGATGGCATATGCCTATAATCCCAAACACCCAAGAGGCTGAGAAAAGAGCATTAGGCATTCTGGGTCAGCCTGTGTGATATGTGGTGACACCCTGAATCAAAACCCAGAAGATAACACAGTCTAAATATTTGTCTCTATACCCACAGGTAAGTGTCGTGTTCACACCTCTGCAAGGAACTGCTCCTTGTAACAAATGAAGACCATTACAGAAAGCCACAGCCAATTAAAATACAGAGTTATGAAACTTAGTCCCAGTGGATACATCTACAAGACAACTCCTGCACCTAAGGCATAAGGAACTTTTCAGAAGGGAGGGTGGTGAGATCACAAGAGCCAGAGGATCAGGGAGTTCATTGTCAGATTGTTTGTTCTGGGACTGTCAGAAACCACACCCTAAATCTCACCAACACGGCTGTCTAAATGTGAACTGAACAGTAGACATGCTCAATCGAACAGGAGAAAGACCTTAAGGCCTCAACCCTACACAAGAACTATAGGCAGCTAAGGAAGGCTGAGATGGGGAGAAACGGTCTTCCCCAGGGAAGAGCACATCATTTGTTTATCCAACACCAAACAATCAGCCCTGAGAACACACATTTGGGTAACACTATTCAAACCGAGTAGGTTGTATCTAGGCATGTTTATGTATGTGCCTATATGCATGGAACAACAGTTCATGATAAAAGATGCCATTAATTTGAAAGGGAGCAAGGAGGGGTATATGGGAGAGTCTGAATAGAGGAAAAGGAGGGAGAAAATTATGTAATTATGTTATAATCTCAAAAGTTAAATGAAAGCATAAAATAAGTAAAACTAAAATCCAGGGGAACAAGGAGAAAGATAAATATTACTACATTTCAGTTTGCCTAAATACCTTGATAACTGCATATCCAAGTAGTTAATTTCTCTGATGTCTGATAGGCTATGTCCTATATTCATAAACAGTTCTCCTGAAATTCAGTCTACAGGGCTTCAGGGGATAAAGAACCAAGCAGGTGCGTTGGCTTAGCGGAGTGGGAACGGCAAGCAGTTCTCAGATCGCAGTGAAGCCAGTGAGGGTCCCCAAGTGCAGAGGCCAGAGGTCAAGCAGTTTCCTGTCGTTCCGTGAGAGAGAAGGGGCTCATTAATGGGGTGTCTAAGGGCGAGTCTTCCAGACACAGCTGGAATCAGGGGAGGCTTAGAACCCGTGAGTGTCTGCATCTGTCACCTCTCTCAGCTTCTGTAAGGTTGGGTTTGGTTCTTTTTATTTTTTTTTTTTGGCCCCTAGGGTAGTTTGCTTCTTGTGGCAAAAGTGGTGGCGGGGGCGGGGGGAGAGGGATGGATGGGGGGTGTCCTTGGTTTACGTGTTTATGTTTGTGGTCCCAATGAAGAGAGATTTTATGTCACATGCTGAGTCAGAGGACCCAGCGCCCTGCTAGAGCAAGACTGGGCAGGCAGCCAGCTACATGTGCATCATGAATCGCTGCCTGGTGAGGACCACAGAGGTGGCAGAAAGGTTGGCTTTTTAAAAGATGCTGGAGACAGAAGTGTCATTCCCACCGCGAGGTAGCCATGGCCCATCTAGGCCAGAGGGAAGCATAATGTTTGTGGACTCCTAGCCCTCCTAAAAGGCAGGACACTGGGGACTGGTTTCCAGCTCCTCTCGTGGTACTGCTACCGTCTCCAGCTAAGATGAACCAGCCTAGAGCACAAAGCTTTGGGTGGCAGATGCGTCCACATAATAACAGTCTTCAGAAGGGAATTAGAGGTGGGAATGCAGTCTCCAGCCCCTACAATACCTGTTATCATTCAAAAGTGCCAGGGTGGCAGAAACAGCCGTTGCCACCCATCTGAACGGTGCAGCTTCTGGCTCAGGGGCTGTCAGTTTTGGCTGTTCTCCCTGATGGAACCTGTTGCCTAAGTCCATTTTAATTCTATGACATATAAAACATGTTCTTCAGATCCTGCCTTAGCCATGCCTATGTTCCTCCCTGGGCTGTGTTTCTATTCAGAATGCCAGGGTAGTCAGAAGGCTCAAAGCTAATCAAACGGCCATTCTGAAATAGGGAGGGAGGGTCTATCAAACAGGATCTCCAGAGCACAGGCTATGGTGCATGGTCATTAGAGTTCTTTGGTCTCTGTCTTTGCCAGGGGCAGAAGCTCTGTCTTGTCTGTCTACTGATGTGTGACTGGGACAAGTCATTTCACTTCTGCGAACCTCAGTTTTCCTCATCTGCAAACTGAATATCCTACGCTTTCCTTCTGGGGCTGGATAGAAGTCTAGGCACTGGGAAAAAATCCACAAAATGTGGATACATCGTGCACCAGAAGTGGTTCCCTTTCTTTCCCCCAAAGCACATATTTAACCTGGGGCTTCTTGTTTTATTTTATGCTTGGAAAACTGGAGTTTGTCAAGGAGCAAAGGGGACAACTTGGAGGCTGAAATCCTGTCTAGCGGAGTCAGCTAGTCTGCCTGAAAGTCAGGCCTCAGCCTTCTCCACAGTGAATGGGGTCAAAATCAAGGCTTCATGGCATCAGCACCCGCCTGGCGGTGCATAGAATAACTCCGCATGTATCCCATAGCACTGCACCAGCCCCCAGGAGTTCTCAGTAAATGCTCTCCGCCATTCTCTTTTTATTCTCAAAGTGTATGGGCTGAAGATATAGCACTTCCCTAGCAGTGTGAGGCCCAAGGTAGCGCGTGTGCGCGCGCACACACACACATCACACTCACACACACCACACATATGCATGCACCCATTCGCACACATGCACACACATGCATACATTCACACACACAAATGAACACACACACTCAACCTCCAAGACAAGTCCCTATCAGTGTGAGTTATCTTGCAACTTGTGTCCCCTGAATAGTTTTCCTTCCGGTCATGGCCCTGACTGAGATGACAGAGCCACCCCAGACACAGGTTATTCTTAAACTGGACCGTACAGAAGTGGGTAACAATCTCATTAATCTCCCTCTTTGCAAACTCACGTAGACACTGGAATGTAGTAGGGGTAGGGACAGAATCTAGGGAACCCCAGTTCCTCACAGTTTTCCAGAGGATGCTTACAGAAGCAGGTGCTATGAAGTTCAACCTTGACCTTAGCAGGCTAGGACATCATCTCTGTGGTACTTCTGCACTTCTCAACCAGAAGGATGCTGTCCGTCAGCCAGACTGCCTCTGAGTGATGTTCACACATTGGCTGTCAGGGCTCGGGGTAGGAGATGACATGGAGGTGGGGCATGCACCAGACAGACGGACGGGACGGGCATCAGCTCTGAAGACACCCGACTCACCCCTGCCGCTTGACCTCCGGCTGGTCCCTGCAACCTACCAGACATGGCTTCATCTTGCATGCTGTCTGCTGGTGTCTCCCCCCAGGATCCTGCTTAGCTGAAGGAGTCTGATGATCTAGTCTGTAAAAACCTCTGGAACCCCGACACTAGCTCCACTGAGGTTGGTAACTACAGTCAGCCAAACCATCTCCACCTCATGGTTCAGAAAAGGAGAGCTAATGGTTTAGTTTTCAAGAAGGAAAATCTGAGGGCGATTTAATAACAGCCTGCACACATGTGAAAGGGTATTTGCGGGGAATGGGTGACCACCTGTTCTCTCTCTCTCTCTCTCTCTCTCTCTCTCTCTCTCTCTCACACACACACACACACACACACACACACACACACACACACACACACACACTCATCTAGGACGAATAGAGATGTGATTTAACTGCAGACATAGAAGAGGATGCTAGGGTTGGCATGGACATGACAACACAGCTGTGACTTCAGGGGACAGCACATGATGTCTGCTTTGCTGGGTTAATGGCAAGACATCAACTTGGGATCTGCTGTGTAGTTTTCTCCCAGAGGCAGAAGAGGATCTGAGGCTGGGGGTTACTGCCACTTGGGATCTGCTGTGTAGTTTTCTCCCAGAGGCAGAAGAGGATCTGAGCCTGGGGGTTACTGCCACTTGGGATCTGCTGTGTAGTTTTCTCCCAGAGGCAGAAGAGGATCTGAGGCTGGGGGTTACTGCCACATGAGAATGGCACTGGCACCATAGTCAGCCTTGCTCCCTAGCTTTTGTGCCCTAAGAGCCGCAATGATCTCTCTCTCTCTCTCTCTCTCTCTCTCTCTCTCTCTCTCTCTCTCTCTCTCTCTCTCTCCCTCCCTCCCTCCCTCTCCCTCTCCCTCCCTCCTTCCCCCTCCCTCTTTCTCCCTCCCTCTTTCTCTCTCCTCACTCCCTCCCTCCCTCCCTCCCTCCCTCCCTCCCTCCCTCCCTCCCTTCTTTTCTTTCTTTTTTTGTTTTTCAAGACAGGGTCTCCCTGTGTAGCCCTGGCTGGGCTGGGACTCACTCTGTAGACCAGGCTGACCTCAAATTCACAGAGATCCTCTGCCTCCAGCTGCCATGGTGATTTTCAAGGTCCATTCCCTGGACCCATATCTGAGGCAGTAACTGGGTGATGGACAGGACCCTCACCAGAAGGACAGAGTCTTAACCGGCTGAATGAGATGCCTTGGGCACCAGGACAGGTCTGTACTGGTACTGCCCCTGTACCCCTGCAGGAGGTTCTGATGCTGCTCCCAGAATGCGGACCACAGAGACTCCTGCTTCATGGTACAGTCCTCACTTGGAATTCCCCATTCAGGAATTTGGGGGCAGGGCCTTTGAGTTAATCCTATTTTTCTAGCAAGTTCTACTGGGTGTGTCTAACTTTTTCCACACTGATATTACATTGTCAAATTACCAAGAAATCTCATACCGTGGCCCTGGTGAGATGGCTCAGTGGCTGAAGGACTTGCCATGCAAAGACCAGAGCCCAACCTCTGGGACTCACATGATGGAAGGGGTTAGCTGACTCCCAAATGTTGTCCTCTACCTCCTCATGTGACTGTGGTGGGTGTGCATGCTAGCACACGCATGCATGAGCACACACACTATCTAGATTTTTTTTTTAAAGAATGGTCCCTAGGACTGCACTTTTGGGAGGCGGTGAAATCTTTGAGAGGTGGGAGCCTGATAGGATGTGCTCTTAAAGGGGACCATGCTCTTTGTTTCCTCCTCCTTCTTTTTTCCTCGCTAGTTTTGAAGTGGGTAGGGTTGTTCTGCCATACTGAATTGCTACCTTACCACAGGCCCAAAGTAACCAGGCCGGTCAGTTGAACGTAAACCTCCTCCCTTTCTATGTTGGTTAGCTCAGGGGTTTCTTTGCGGTGATGGGAAGCTAGTTTGTGCAGATACCAATGCTGTTGCCTCAAGGACCACTGTCTGAGGAGGGGTCTAGAAAAGACCACCTTTTGATATGGGTTCCTTTTCATCCATAGCCTCCTCCCATAGAAAGGATGAGAAAGGAGAGTAGACAGGTGGACCATGTCCCTCAACAGGTGGAACACAGAAGGCAGAGTGTGACTCACAGAGACCCAAGTTCAGACAAGGAACAGGTCCACATTGACCGGTCTGGGGACCCTTAATAAGTCCTTTGAGGGGCTGGAGATATGGCTCAGTGGTTAAGAGCATTGCCTGCTCTTCCAAAGGTCCTGAGTTCAATTCCCAGCAACCACATGGTGGCTCACAACCATCTGTAGTGAGGTCTGGTGCCCTCTTCTGGCCTGCAGACATACACACAGACAGAATATTGTATGCATAATAAATAAATAAATAAATAAATAAATAAATAATTTTTAAAAAAAAAATAAGTCCTTTGAATGTGCACAGCAGCTTAGAGGAACAGATGGATGAAAAAGTTTGGAGCCCTGGGTATCTGGTTGACATGCGGCATGCAATTTTTTTCTTGTTTCTCGGTGATCAGCTGCTACTTATTAGATGGAGGGGGGCGTACCATCAGGGAGGCATGGCAAGAAACCCTCTCCTTAGCACCTTCTCTCTTCTGGGAGCTCACACGGGGCAGGATAGCTACTCAAATCCCTCTCTTTCTCCTTACCTGTGTGTGCTTGCCGTCGTGTCTGTGTGTGGAGGCCAGAGGCTGGTGTTAGAATGTCTACCTTATGAGGTCTCACACTGGATTCAGGGCTAGCTCACCACTTCAGCTAGGCTCACTGTCCAGCAAGCCCAGGGATCTCCCTGTCTTCATCACCAAACGCTAAGGTTATACTACCGTGACCAGTTTTTTTTTAACATAGGTACTGGGGATCGAAACCTGGTCCTCACGCTTGTGCACCAGACACTTCACCCACGGAGCCATCTCCCCAGTCCACAGATCTACCTGTTTTCCATGGAAGTCAAGCTGTGCCTGCCTAGCTGGTACCTGTACCCTTGATATGTGCGCCTGAGGGTCAGATGGAGCCAGTTCAGAACATCCAGGCTACAGACTCTCCATCTCCAGCTCTCCTTCCGCCTTCAGGCTGTCTGCAGAGATTCTCCAAATGTGTGAGCAGCCCACATGCCTCCTCGGAGCACCAAAGTCCCCTCTATAAGCAGCTGCTCCATTTCCCCAGATGCGGGCTTGAGAATGGGGCTCAGCAAACTGGCCACGCGCGGCTTTACTGGGATGCATGTGTCTGGACAGAGGCTGATGACCAATGGCAGAGACCTGGTGCCCTGCAGAGTCCAAGCTATTTACCATCGTGGAGAAGAATGTGATCCCCGTCTGTGTACTGGGGCTAGAGTTCAGCAGTAGAATACATGCCTAGCCTGTGTGAGACCTAGACTCGAGTCAACGCACCCCAATGAAATATAATGGTCAAGTAAGACAGCATAATAATACACTGGATATTAAAAAACCAAATTCCTGACCCACCCTCCTTTGTCCTAAACCTGCCTCTCCCACTGTCTTACTTCTCCAAGTTGCTTGAGTTGGAACAGAATGTTTTAAATCATCTTTGATGTGTAAACACCGGCCACAATTACGGTCCGTGCAACAATGGGGCTGTATTTATCAGATATGTATTGCCAGGTGACACTTTGTGAACATCAGTATATTCATACAAACCTAGACAGTGTAGGTCAGCCACTACACATGGCCTCTCTCTCTCTCTCTCTCTCTCTCTCTCTCTCTCTCTCTCTGTCTCTCTCTCTCTCTCTCTCTGTCTCTCTCTCATGCTTGTTCGTTGTTTTATTTTGTTTTTCTTTGAGACAGGGTCTCATGTATGTCAAGCTGACCTCCAACTCACTATGCAGAGGAGGATGACCAGAATTCTTGAGTCTTGCTTCCAACTCTGAGAGCTGGGGTAACAGGATGGTACCGCCACATCTGGTTTCCACAGTGCTGGGGATGAAACCCAGAGCTTCATTTATGTTCCGCCAGCACTCCATAGGCTAAGTTACACTTTACCCAGTCAATGTGACCTCTTGATGTAAGGGAAACACAAAGTAAACTGTAAGGCAATGAAAGGGTCATAATACGCTGCCCCCCTTTTTTTGCCCTAAATTGAACTATTTATTGTTGTTTTCCAGAAACAAATATCAGTCTAATTTCTATAATAGACTGTTATCATATTTTCTGAAATCAAACATAAACATTTGTTAAAAAACATTTGAATTCACAAATTTCATCACTCAGTTTTACAGATAGGGAAATTTTAGTAATTTTGTGGGAGCCTAGGAAGTTGGGATGCTCACCTTACTAGACCTGGATGGAGGTGGGTGGTCCTTGGACTTCCCACAGGTCAGGGAACCCTGATTGCTCTTCGGGCTGATGAGGGAGGGGGACTTGATCGGAGGAGGGAGAGGGAAATGGGAGGCAGTGGCGGGGAGGAGGCAGAAATCTTTAATAAATAAATAAATTTTAAAAAAAAAGAATACGCTGCCCCTTTAAGGAGATATTCTAGTCAGATTCACAGAAGCTTTGTTGCCTGACCTTGCCTCCGAAAAGGGCACCAGCTGCAGGGCTCACTGCTCAAGTGTTCACGGAGGGAAGAGAGCAGTCCATACAGTGTCGCCTGGAGACTACGGGGGATTGAGGGAGAATGAGATCCTTTGATTAGCCTAACCCTTGGTGACCTGCAATTTCCATTCACTGCAATCAAAGGACAGAAGTAAGTCCCAAGAGCCACGCTGGCTCAATCACAGGTACAAGGAGACTCTAACGTTATGATTGGCCCAGTTTGGAAGACATGCATATGCCTGTGGCTTAGAGGGAGGCGTGCACCATCATTAGCAGCCTCACTAGAAATATATGGAAGAGGACAAGAACAGTTCCCAAGGGAAATAAGATGCTGAGAAAATAGAAACGCCAGGTGACTTCCATTACTCCCAGGTACAGAGCAATCACAGAAGTCCAGTGGTAAAGGGCTGGTCATGTCAACCGATAGCGTGACAGGAGCTCCCACGAAAATGCTTACTGAGTATATATGAGTCTCTTCTCAAAGCCAGCCTAGTATGCATTGCTATATCTTGAATGTGAAACAGCTTCCACAGGTCATGTTGAATTCTTAGTCCCAAGCTAGTGGCACCATTCAGGGGTGCTCTGGAAACATTAGGAAGAGGGTCCTAGCTAGAGGAAGGGCTTCCCTGGACACATGCCTTTGAAAGTTTCTTTCCCAGCCCCTTCTCTATACAAGGTCCCAGTGCATGTAGTCAGCCGCAACTCAACCATCTGAAGCCACGAGCCAAGTCTTCCCTTCCTGGTGTCGCCTTAGTATTTTATTTATATTGCTTTGGAAGCAGCTGCAGAAGAGTAACCAATGCACACCTTGGAGCTCTCCCTCAAGGGGATCTGCAAGTGCTGAGGATTGTGGGGTGCGTGGAATCCAAAGCTGGTAGTCATGGTAGGAGCCACAGGAGGCAGCTCGGTACCCATTCCCTTCCACTCTGACCCTCCGGTGTGGTGGGGGGAGCTAATCCAAACTTGCAGGGCTCAGGAGAAATTAAAATGTGGGCACTTTGCTCACGATCTTCACCAAGCTGAAGACAATGGCAGCAGGCATTAAGTTACCCCAAAGGTTTTTGACAAAGAAGCAAAAAATTTAAATGGGAAAAAAAGCACATTCAACAAATGGTGCTGGCATAACTGGACACCAACATGTGGAAAATGGAAATAGATCCATATTGATCATCATGCACAAAGCTCAAGTTCAAATAGATCAAAGACCTCAACATAAAGCCAGCCACACTGAACCTCACAGAAGAGAAATTGGGAAGTGCACTGAATGCACTGGCACAGAGAGTAGTCATGCAACATGGAATAAGTTTAGCTAATGTGGCATGATCAGAGACAGATTATCCCTGCCCCCATGCTCTCCAAAAAAATGCTGCAGCAAGTTAGTAACCGTCTAGTTGCTGAAGGACTGATCTCCTGGTCCAGGATGCTCCCTCCCACTGTGAGCTAGCTTCTCAGACAGCCCACACCCCACTCAGTCTTAAGGGACCCTCCTTAGGTTCCTTCGAGCCTCATGCAAAGCCCCCATCCCCCACCTCAGAAGATAGAAGTATGTTCTTACCTCAGACAGACAGTTTGTATTTGTCCATACCTTAGGATAGCTGGATAGCACATCTTTCTTGCATTTTGCTGTTTGTTTGTGTTTTAGATGGGGCCTCATTGTGTAGTCAGGCTGACCTGGGACTCACAATACTCTTGCCTCCCACTCCCAGGCCCTGGGATTATGGGTAAACATGGGCCATCACACCCAGCTCCAGTAGCATTAACTGCCCCAAGCTTCCCATGAGGGATATTTTTCAGGAGCTCTGCAGATACCAAAGCCCAATGAGTACTTTCTATAATAACATTGTATTTCCACATAACCCATGTATATAAACTTCCATATAGTTTCTTTTCTTCTCTTTTTCTCTTTTCTCCCACAAACTTTGTTACTTCCATAGTACTTGTGGTACCTAATGTGATGATGGAAATTCTTCATCTTTCCAGAAATTTTATTTTTAAAATTCTCTCTCTCTCTCTCTCTCTCTCTCTCTCTCTCTCTCTCTCTCTGTGTGTGTGTGTGTGTGTGTGTGTGTGTGTGTGTCTTGCTTGGTTGGACCCATGAGTTCAGAACCCAAGGGTATGACTGTGCTGTAATTCGGGGATGCCAAATGAGAAGTCTTGATTAACAGTGACAAGGCTCCTTTTCTAGTTCAAGAAAAGGAGCCGGGCGCACGCCTTTAATCCCAGCCTGGGCTGGAGGGAGAGCCCGCCTCAAGAAATTAAAGAAAGAAAAAGGAGAACACAGACTAGACATCACTTCCCATTATCTGACACCTCCTAAAGCTCTCCAGAAAATTCTACAGCTGACATATTCTTGCTGCTTCTTTCTAGAAGTAAAGAGTGAGAGTTATTGAGTCGAACCTTCCTCTCCCTTTCCCAGCCTCACTGCCATTCCCCTTCCCTGCTCTGTCTTAAAGAAACTCTCCCTCTTTATTATCTTACAACAATTTTATTTTATGTAATGGTATTCAAAATGTGGTTGTTGAGACAGTAGCATCTGCCTGGGAACTAGAGTGGGGGGCACACAAATAGTTACAACTTAATGTGAACATTCAGAATCAAAAACTCTGGGAAGCCCAGAAATCTGTGTCTCAATAAGCCTCCACCCAACCAGGCAGTGGCGGGGCATACCTTTCATCCCAGCACCTGAGAGGCAGAGGCAGGTAGATCTCTGTGAGTGTGAGACCAGTCTGGTCTACAGGGTGAGTTCCAGAACAGATGGGGCTACACAGAGAGATACTGTCTGTAATCCCCTCAATGTCCAGCCAAAAAGAAAAAGAAAAAGGAAGGAAAGAAGGAAGGAAGGAAAAAGAAAGAAAGAAAGAAAGAAAGAGAAAGGAAGGGAGAAAGGAAGGAAGAAAGGAAGGAAGGAAAGAAGGAAGGAAGGAAGGAAGGAAGGAAGGAAGGAAGGAAGGAAGAAACCTTGACCCTACCTTAGGAGAACTGATGAATTCCCAAGTTTTAACATCCCTAATCTGGGTGTGAACCAATGGTTCTTCTTCCTGGCTGCCTAGAATTGTCTAGGAAGCAATGAGAAAGTAATAATGTTTTTAAAAAAGAAAAAAAACCCTTTACCCTGTACAATAAAGAAACCTCGGGAGGCATCACCATCCCTGACTTTAAGTTCTATTATAGAGCTACAGTAATGAAAACAGCTTGGTATTGGCATAAAAACAGAGAGGTGGACTGATGGAATCAAATCAAAGACCCTAATATTAACACACACACCTATGAACACCCGATTTTTTGACAAAGAAGCTAAAAATATAAAATGGAAAAAAAGCATCTTCAACAAAGGGTGTTGACATAACTGGATATCAACATGTAGAAGAATAAAAATAGATCCATATCTATCCCCATGACAAAACTCAAGTCCAAATGGATCAAAGACCCCAACATAAAACCAACCATACTAAATCTCATAGAAGAGAAAGTGGGAAGTACACTTGAACACATTGGCACAGGAGAACACTTCCTAAATAGAACCCCAGCAGCACAGACACTGAGAGAAACAGTTAATAAATGGGACCTCCTGAAACTGAGAAGCTTCTGTAAAACAAAGGTTATGGTCAACAAAATAAAACGGCAGCCTACATATGTCAACCCCACATAGGACAGAGGCTGATCTCTAAAATACACAAAACCTCAAGAAACTAAACATCAAATAACCAAATAATCCAATTAAAAATGACGTACAGATCTAAATAGAGAATTCTTAACAGAAGAATCTCAAATGGCTGAAAGACACTTAAGGAAATTCTCAACATCCTTAGTCATCAGAGAAATGCAAATCAAAACAACCCTGAGATTCCATCTTACACCTCTAACAATGACCAAGATCAAAAACACTGATGACAACTTTTGCTGAAGAGGATGTAGAGTAAGGGAAACACTCCTCCACTGCTGGTGGGAGTGCAAACTTATACAGCTGCTGTGGAAATCATTATTTGTAATAGCCAGAACCTGGAAACAACCTAGATAGCCCTCAACAGAAGAATGGATAAGGAAAATGTGGTACATTTACACAATAGAGTACTATACAGCACTAAAAAGCAATGACATCTTTAAATTTGCAGACAAATGAATGGATCTAGGAAATAAAAACATCCTGAGTGAGGTAACCCAGAACCAGAAAGACAAATATATGCTTATTCATAAGTGGATACCAGACATAAAGCAAAGGATAATTAGCCTATAATCTACAACCTCAGAGAAGCTAGAACCCTCTTCCAGAAACAGATGGAAACAGATGCAGAGATTCCCAACTAACCCCTGGGCTGAGTTCCCAGAGAACAATGGAAGTGAGGGAGGAGGGGTAATAAGAACAAAGGGGTCAAGACCACGATGAGGAAACCCACAGAATCAACTGACCTGAGCTAGTGGGAGATCACAGACTCTCAAGTAACAGCTGGGGAACCTGCATAGAACCAAACTAGGCCCCCCAAATACAGGTGTCAATGGTGTGACTTAGGCGGTAGATGGGGCCACTGGATCTAACTCGAATGCATGAGTTGACTTTGTGGAACACATTCTCTATGAAGAGATATCTTGCTTGGCCTAGGTGTGAGGGGATGATGAGTTGATGGGACAGACTTAGTTGGCTTCCCAGGGGAGGCCTTACCATCACTGAGGAGCAGATGGGGGGTGGGATGGGAAAAGGTAGAGAGAGCTGGAGGAGAGGACAGAGGAGGTACTGAGTTTGGTATGTAAAAAAAATTAATTAAAAAAGAAATCTTCATCATGTACCAACTGAAATTATTCTAGTGATACAGATACCACAATTTGTATAAAAACTACACCCCCAAAAAAGAAACAAGAAAAAAGAATGGGGTAATAGGAGTGCTGGGGAGGAAAATAAAACAAAACCTTCATTACAAATAAGTGAAACCAAAGATTATCAAAAAGTTAACCAAGAGCAGTGCAGTTACATCTGGATTAAAGAACTGTCTAGCTGTCCTGATGCCATAGCAAATGGCAACTAAGATTTGGGGTCATTTGTTACACAGCAGTAGCTAACTGACACACTGAACTGGTATAACCTTCTTGTAATACAGTGATTAACCTCACTTTCTCAGACTCAGTCCTCAGTTCTGTCCTACAGCTTCTCCGGCTGCTCAAGTCACTGGACCATACCCTAGCATAGGCTTCAGTTAGTCTGACCCTGTCCTTGTCGTCAGCAAAGAAATCAAAGTTCAGAGGGGGGCTTCAAAACACTGCTGCTCATAGAAAAAAAATAAGCCATATCTACATATGTAATTTAAACTTTGCATGGAGTCACGTCTTAAAAGAATTAAATGAAACAGTGGAATTAGTTTTCATGATATATCTTATTGGATATTTTATGAGATATAAGATATTTTCCTTAATTCAGTATGTCCAAAATATTATCATTTTCATAAGAGGCCCTAGGTAAGTGTAATGTTGGTTGGCCACCAGCAGCTGCCAGATTGGACAGGGAAGCTCCATACATATGTCGGAGCAATGGTGGCAGCAGAACCAAGGAAGAAAGCCAAGGAGAGAGAAGGGTGAGGCTTTTCTGCCAAGCCCACATCATACTGAGTGCTGATGTTTAAAGTTCTGCTCCCTATGTCCTCTTGTCCTGTTCTTCCAGACTTGGGTCATACATCACCTTCTCTGTGAAGCCTTCAGAATTCCGGAGTGGTTCTGAGCAGTCTAGCCCCAGAACAACCAGCATTTCCTGAGCACTTACTAGATTCCCTCACTGGGCTGAGAACTTAGCTTGAATTACACCACTTGACGCCCCATTACAACACCATGAGCTAGGAATCGCTAGCCTTGCTGTGCAGAGGAGGAACCTGAGGCTCAGCGAGCTCAAAAGGCTTCCCCAAGCTCAATCAGAAAGTGGAGGAGCTGGGATTCGAACCTGGGGCTGTCAGGCTCCAGGACTCATGTGTTTCGTGCCTGGCTCTGGGCTACTCAAAGTAGGGCCAGTGGCAGTAACAACCACTTACAGATCATGAAAGATGCCCAACCTCTGGTTCCACCCCAAGTTCATTGGGTCAGAATCTACATTTTAACAAAGTCTCTCCTGATTCATGGGCAGATTGAAGTACAAGGGGTACGAGCTGAGGCTAGCCTAGAATTTTTGTACAACTGAGTCCCACCCTCCCATCCCCCCACACTACAATTAAGAACATGTACGACTGTGAAGCAGACTGCACTCCTGGGTCCACTGGGGTGCACGCAGCCCATGGGCCTCAGGCTGGACATGCTTACTGCTTACATAGAGCACGTTCAGAGTAAACGGGGCATGGGTAACTTGCAGGTTATGTGCTCAGCCTGGTGGCCATACTGAGTTCATGCAACCCGTGCGCAGATGTTGTCACAGCGCTGCTGTGGTCTGCACATGGTCATGCCTGATCGATGGCCAGATCACATTTGTGTCTGACTCTGGGCTTTCAGTGAGTACCGCCTAGCAGACGGAAAGTGAAATCATGAAACTCTTTCAGAATTCGAGGGGCCGGAATGTGAGCGCGTACCCTGGGTCTGGTCACTAGCGGCACAGAGGGAGAAAAGGGGGAATTGAGAACGACGATGGAGGCTTTGTTCCTGTTTTCTAAATCATGTCTGCTGAACTGATTTCACTCCAAGCAGCAAGGGGCCACGTTTTACCGCGTGGAACCGTGCTACCCTCACCACAGAGACAGACAGGCCAGCAATTGCCGAATGAACTAAGAGACCACCTCGGAGATTAGGTGTTTACAGAGATGGTTCCAGCATGTAGCCTCTGGTCGAAATCCTGTTTAATCTGTTGATGGATCGAACTGCCTACAAACTGTTGGCCGGTGGCAGAACTCTGAAGGGGAGGTATGTTGGGAGACAGTAAGCCACTGGGGAATGTCTTTGAAGAGCATAGCCTGCTCTGGCTCCTTCCTGTCCACCATGAAGTAAAGAATCTCCTCCCCCACACACTTCCACTGCCATAAAGTTCTGCCTCACCATGGTCCCATCATCAACAGAGCCAGGGGCTATGAACTAAAGTCCCTGAAACCATGGGCCAACATAAATCTTTTCCGCTCTTAAGTTGTTTATGTCTGGTCTCCTGTCACAGTTTTGAGAAGCACAGACCAACACCTTAAACAATTCCAGAAGGCACCACCTACAACCTGGATGCTGAGCCATCTCTTTTGCACCTGTTTAAAAAATATATTAAAAAATTTCTCTTTATTATGTCTCTTTGGAGAGATGCCCGGCACACGTGTGGAATCAGAGTAGCATATAGGAGTCTATTCACTTTCTCCATGTGGTCCTGAGGATGGAACTCAGGTCGTAAGCCTCAGCAACAAGCACCTCTGACCTTTGAACCATCTCACCAGGCCCAGTGTTTATATTTACGAAGCAAGCATACGCATACATGCACACACAGAGACAGACATACACACACAAAGGCACACACACCAGAGCTATACAGTGCCCTAACTGCTCAGCTCCAGATACTAGCTCACAATAAGTGTAGCCTTACTGATCTTCAACTTCCTTATGGGTTGACTTGGATGATTATCCTAGAGTCATCCTGAAGTTCCTTGTAAGATGCCGTATAAATAACACTGTGAAAAGCCATGTGTGTTTCCACTGGAGAATAGGTGACAAGACCACCAGGAGCTGGAGAGATGACTCAGCTCAAGAGCACTTGCTGCTCGTGCAGAGGACCTGCACTCCCATGCATACACACGACCCCTAATGCACACACAGGCACACACACACACTCACACATACACATGCACACACACTCACACATACACATGCACACACACATACACATACACACTCACACATACACATGCATACACACTCACACTCACACATACACATGCACACACACACATACACATGCACACACACTCACACATACACATGCACACACACTCACACATACACATGCACACACACATACACATGCACACACATGCACTCACACATACACATGCACACACACTCACACATACACGTGCATACACACACTCACACATACACATGCATACACACACACATGCACACACACTCACACATACACATGCACACACATACACTCACACACACATGCACACACACACTCACACACACATGCACACACACACTCACACATGCACACACACACTCACACATGCACACGCACACACACATGCACACACACATACACATGCACACACACACTCACACACACATGCACACACACACACTCACACATGCACACACACACTCACACATGCACATGCACACACATACACATGCACACACACACATGCACACACACACTCACACATGCACACACACACTCACACATGCACATGCACACACACACATACACATGCACACACACTCACACATACATGCACACACACAAATATTTTTAAAAGAACACCAAGGCATCTCATATCTTCTCATGAGGTCCGTGCATTGTTTTTTGGACTAGAATTCTATTACAGAGCAGAACTAGCTATGAAATACACACCTGTCTTATTTGGGGGTTGTAAAATGTCCTTGCACGAGAACATTGCACGAGGAGCTTGCTGTCGTTGGGAGCAAAGCGTGTCTCTACAGTACAGCAGAAGCGCGCTCCCTCCTCAGAAGAACTGCAAGCGGGGCTCTGGTCCTTGAAGGACACAGTGGGCAGCATGCTTGCTGGGAGCTGGCACGACCTTTTTTGGCATGTCTGTCTCGTCCCTGGAGGGCTGGGCCCTCTTATTACATTTTCCCAGCCTGGAGCTGAGCTCTGCGGGCAACCGCCTGTCATGTGTTTGTCTGATGGGCATCATTTCTTCTAAGAATCTAATTAGGATCTTTTCAAGAGTTCAGCCTGGAAGCGAGGGAATTAAATATGACTCAGAGGGTGCGCTGCCCAAAGCCAGGCAAAAGCCGAGATGACGGCCCTTGATTTATGCTTGCATTTATCCCATCTACAAGTCCCAGCAGCTTGTCCTTTCTGTGCCAAGCCAGGGGATGAGGCAGAAGCCGTCTGTTTCACAGACTGGGTTACTCTAAAAAACTTGGGAGGCACAAGGCCACACCCGCCGACTTCCCTTCCACGGACCTCTTTTTGGGGCCAAAGGAAAACTGTATTTCATAGGTCCCTTCAGCTAGTGGAGACCATGTAGCTACTTCTAACCAAAACAATATAGCAGAGGCAACCAAAACAAGTAGCCCAGGCTGGTTTCAAACTCTACTTCCTGCCTCTGCTTCCCGAGCGCTGGAATTACAGGCATGCACACAGTCAGCTTTCAACTATCTCGTCGGCGCTCTTGCTCTTTAAGCGTCAAGAGGCCGTGAAGCAGAGCCCCTCCACCCCGTCCACAATCACCCTCAAGCATGATGACGTGTGTCAGCCCTCAGTGGAGGCAGGACAACCGTGAATTCCAGACCCTATGACGCGTGTCAGCACTCAGTGGGGGCAGGAGAACTGTGAGTTCCAGACCCTGTCTTAAATAACCAGGACCGACAAGGTGCTCTGGTGAGTCCACACAAGCCTGTAGCCCGAGTTTGCTCCCTGGAACCCACATAAAAGGGAAAGGAAGCCTGACGGTGGTGGTGCACGCCTTTAGTTCCAGCACTCGAGACGCAGAGGCAGGGGAATCTCTGTGAGTTCGAGGCCAGTCTGGTCTACAGAGTGAGTTCTAGGACAGCCAAAGATACACAGAGAAACCCTGTCTAAAAAAAGAAAGAAAGAAAAAGAAAAAAGAAAAGAAAACAAGAAAAAAACTCCACGAAACAACTCCTCTCCTCTGACTTACACATGCACACACACACACACTGCAGCATGAGTGACCCCATCATACAAACACACACTAATAAATTAAAACACACAGAAACATACATATTCATAGAACTTTGACCTTCAAACTAGTTAGACAGATAGTTGAACACTTAGAATAATTCTATTCCTGGTTTATTTGGTAAATGTTTGCAGAGCACAGACTAAATGCCAGGCATTGTGTTAGGGCCAAAAAGGGAGTTTGGTCCCTGCCCTCATGGGGCCAGTGATCTGATAACAGCAGCTCAGTGCTAAGATTGCTCAATAAATAATACGCTCCTAAGTGAGGCGCAGATACAAAGAAGGCGTGCACGTGGCCACGAGCTCACACCAGCCCTCAGGCAGACACTCACAAGCGTGGCATTGTACCCTTCTTTCTGCTGTGGTTCTGTGAAATTTGATTAACTTTTGAAAGTTTCAAACAACCCCCCATTTACACGATCTCAGCCAGTTGCCTTTTTGTAATGAAAGTAAACAGGCATATGCCCTAAAATATTGAACTTTAAAAGGAAAATCAAAGCCACCAAATTTGATGTGAGATCCTGGATTCTGGGTTGGAAAAGGCGTGCCAGTAGGAAAATGAGGTGAGCATCATGTTAAGTCTGGGGACATTGTTCAGTTGGTAGAGTGCTCACCATGCAAGCAGGAGAACCCAAGTTCAAGCCCCAAAACCCACCGTAAATGTGTAAAGAGCAAGAAGTGGTGATGCGTGCATAGAATTCTAACACCGGAGAGGTGCAGAGAGGCTGATGACTGGGCTCACTGATCAGTCAGCCTAGTCTACTTGGAAAGTTCAAGGCCAGTGAGAGACAAGATGGGGAAGAATGATAGCCCTGGTGTCAACACACACGTATACATACGTGCAGGTACACTGGGGCACACACACACACATGCACACACCCACACACACTCACATATGCACACATGCTGGATTCTCGTGAATAGCACCACACAGATAAGAGTCTTGTAGAAAGCTGCTCGGAATCGTTCTTGGGTTGGGGTATATCCAGGATTGCTGCATGCATAATAGTGCAACACTCTGAGTTCAAGTGCTAGTACTGCACTCCCTGCGCCCTGCAATGTTAACGTATTCCATATGTCTATCCCATAGGTCAATACAGTCAGGCAAGCCAGAGTGTGAGGTCTGGGGGAAAAATATATGCATGAAACCTATTTAAAACTGAATATCAGAAAAACAAAACTTTAATATGAGTAAGTCCTAATACTGCACACAGGATAAACTTCCATTGAAAAGAATCATTGACCTTCAACTATACTTAGATATGTGGTGGTTTAGTCAGTGACCTTTATTTTATTATTTTAAATAATAGTTTTTTAATGTGTTATGATCAATGGAAAATGCTACTGCACACTTTATTTGTCTTTAAGATTTATTTTTTTCATTTTTATGTGTTTGGGCATTTTTTTCTGCATGTATGTCTGCATACCACATGCCCGCAGTACCCACAGAGGCCAGCAAAGTTATGACAGCCACCTGGTGCTGGGACTTGAACCCAGATCCTCCAGAAGAGCAGTCAGTGCTCCCAATCCCTGAGCCATCTCTCCAGTCCCTACTTCACTAGTCTTCTATTAACTTAGGGAGGGAAACAAGGAGAGGGAAGGAGGAAAGGAAAGAAGGAGTTAATAAATGGATGAGTAATATGCACCCCCAAATTCTA
Organism: Microtus pennsylvanicus; assembly: GCF_037038515.1. Lineage (NCBI taxonomy): Eukaryota > Metazoa > Chordata > Mammalia > Rodentia > Cricetidae > Microtus > Microtus pennsylvanicus. The sequence goes on from NC_134583.1 coordinate 59,543,713, forward strand.
AGAAAAAAAAGTATCAGAAATATAGGGCTTTTCAAAGCAGCTGCCGTCCCCAACACAGGTGGGAAAATTGGGAGACTGTGCTCTGTCAACCATAGCGCCCACGTCACAAGTGGTGACGAAAGGCCAGGTTGTAGTCCCAGCCACGGGGAAACTGAGGCAGGAAGATCTCACATTCATGAGCTGCAGGAACTATGGCATGAGTTCAAGACAGCCATCAGGGTGACTAAGTGAGGTACTGTCTCGAAACAGTGGTTCTCAACCTATAGGTGGCAATCCCAGGGGGACAAATGACCCTTTTACAGGAGTCACATAAGACCATCAAAAAGCACAAATATTCACATTATGATTCATAACAGGAGCAAAATTGCACTTATGGAGTAGTGACAAAAATAAGTTTATGGTTGGGGTCACTACAGCATGAGGAACTGCATTAAAGGGTCGCAGCATTAGGAAGGTCGAGAATCGCTGCACTAAAAACTGAAGGCAGAGATACGGGTGTGGCTTATTATTAAAGCACTCGCCTTAGAAGAAGGGGAGGAGGAAGAGGAGGAAACAACAGAAGCGACTGTTCTAAACATATGGCTCCAGTCACCACCTTAGACAGTCACTACCACTCCATCTGAGCGTGTGGTCCCCAGTCTCCTCCCAGAAGCACAAGGTTTCGCTTGTCCACACTTCTCCCACAGCGTTCTGTGATATTCAGCAAGGATGTGATGACTATCGTGAGCACCTCATCCAGCGTGCTTCCTCATGGGTCTCTCCAGCTGTGTTGTCCCTTCCTCCATCTTGGTTTCTGATGCCCACCAAAAAAAAATGTAGACACTTCCCTACTCCCCCTAAAGACCTCAGCAAAACTGTCATTCCCAAGGCTTGGACATTTTGGTATATACATGTACATGTTCATGGGTGTGTATATGTGTGTGTATGTGTGTGTATGTGTGTGTGTGTGTGTATGTGTATGAGCGTGTGCATGCCTGTTTGTGTATAAATGAGTGTGCAGGTCAGAGGCAGAGGTCAGGCGTCTTCTCCGATCTCTCTCCTCTTTGTCTGAGACGGTATCTCACTGACCTGGAGCTAATTAGTTTGCTTAGATGGACTGCCAAGCAAGTTATCCTGATTTGAACACTATGCCCCAGGCATCTGCCTGTCTGCGCCTCTCCAACCATGGGACTACGGGTACTTTCCACCACACATAGCTTTTACATGTGTTCTGGGGCTTGAAGTCAAGACCTGATGCTTGCATGGCCAGTGCCTTCTGACTGAGCATCTCCCCAGCCTAGAGACTTCAATTTGCAGACAGCGGTCTGCACAAATCTCAAGTTCCCCATCCCCTGTGTCTGACGACACCCACAGCTGCGTAGCCCAGACTTGTTCCGTAGCAGGAAAAGGAAGCTCACTAGGACAAGACAGTGCCTCACTTGGGGGTTTCCACCTTCGTAAGCCGTCTCCATGAGCAAAATTAAAGGCAAATACGCAAGACCCTAGAGGAGCATGGAAGGTCCCCCAGCCAAGGGTGGTGAGCCAGCAGGGGGCAGGGTGGACCACTGTGCATCCCGAAGTCTGGGCTTTGGGGTAGCTTTTTACTTCAGAAGCGGCATGTCGTCATCTTCTCACATCTAGAAGGGGATAATGAATGAACTCAAAGTAGAGATGAAATCTCATCACTTCTACCACTGGGAAGGGACCTGGCAGCAACGAGATACATGAAACCCTCCAGGCCCAGAAAGGTGGGCACCTCGCCCCTGGAATCTGAAGAAGTTAGTGCTGAAGGCGCTGAGAGCTGGACAGTGGTTGCTAAATTCGGGTAGAGTCAGGGCGGAGTAGAGAGTTACAGCAAGACCAGAGCGCAGTTCTGACCAGCTACTGCCCAGCAGGGGACTGCACATGACAGTACTGTCCTGTGCACTTCAAATGCTAAACAAAAGGATGTTGAGTCTTCACCACTGAGAAGAACCAAGTGTGATGAGCGCTTGAGGAATTTGCATGATTATCCTGATTTAAAAATATTCTAACTCAGCCTTCGATAATTCTGCTATGTATGTATCATATATCTTGATCATACCCAGCCTAAGTCACCCTCCTGCTCCCTCAGACCCTCCCAACAGTGTCCTCTTCTGCTTTGTTGTTTGTTTGCTTGTTTGTTTGTTTTAATAATCCAAGGAGTTCAGTTAGTGCTGCCTACAGTCACACAGGCAACACCTCTGAGGAAGATAAGCTCCCTCCCCATCAGCAGCTGTCAATGGCTAACAGCTCCCCTACTGGGAGAGGCTCATGAACCCCTCCCTGATCCATGCTGGAATGCTGGTTGGCTCGACCTCATGTAGGTCTTGTGCAGGTGACTACAGCTCCCATGAATCCACGAGTCCTATAGCCTCGTCATGTCCAGAAGACAGAATTTCACAGCTCCTCCGCCATCCTCCAGCTCTTGTGTTCTTTCTGCCCTTTCTTCCCCTGAGTTCCCCAGGCCTTGGATGGGGTTGGTACGATGTTCTACTCAGGGCTGAGCCCTCGGCGGTCACTTGTTCTCAGACCTTGATGAGTTAGTTATGAGACTCTGTTTTGACCGCTGTCCACTGTAAAAAGTTCTTTTCGTCAATACTGGGTATTGCACTGATCTGTGGTCATAAGCAGAAATATTCAGAAGGTACTTTGACAATGTGTCTGCTACGACTTCCTCAGCCATAGGCTTCTGACCATGTTGACAGTACCAGCCCTGGTTCTTTCCCAGGTAACAGGCTTCAAATCTAATCAGAAAGCAGTTGGAACTTTGTAAGTCACTTGTGAGCTCCCTGACAATCATGTCATTATTACAGCATTCCCTGTGTCTTATGTTCATGTATCGGAGCATCACGTGCTATGGGAACTCCTTCAGTCAATAGCCTTTTAGACACTGGCCCATTTTGGATGTGGTCTGAGGTACTATAAGTGCAGACAAAAAGCGTGCGTGGCCCCTTTTCTGCTGGATTCAGTTCCCAGCTTCCAGCGCATGTAGAGGACTATGGATCGCTAGCCTTACTGTGAATTTATCCCCAAATAAATAAACCTTTGCTATACTCCATGCCCGGCTATTGTGGAACTATTTATTATGCCTACATTTGTTGCCCACATGGTACTTAGCAAATACTAATCATCTGTATGTGCCACTTTTGCAAAGGGGAAGGGGACAAATTCTCTCCTCCCTGCTTTCTTTTTTGGGGGGAGGGGGAGAAGGGGGTTTAATCTGAAGGTCAGAAAAGCAAAACAGCCAGCCACTGGTTCTTACTTCTACCTCAGTCCAATATGGCGATCCTGCCTCCAGGAATCCTGAGGATGAGACCGACTGAGAGCTGTCTCCTCCCTGCTTCCCTAGGAGTAGGTAACAACTGGCCTGCATGCTGGCCCAGTGAAGCCCTGTCGCTCCATAGGCAGGGAGTCAGGCTGTACCAGAGCCTGCCTCCAAGGGACAGAGGTTGACTGTCATGTCTCTCCAAGTCCCAGCTAGTGATCAGCGCTACAGAGAATGATGAAGCAGAGAAGGCAATTCGACCGGAGTGTGAGCCAGAGACAGTGGCGCTGCAGCGTTAAATGGGGGATCCAGGAAATCCCCGGAGCTGACGGCTGAGCTCAGACTTGCACGCGAAGCGATGTGTGTGAGCGGGGAATGAAGAGAGGAAAGATGTACTCAGTTCTTCCAGAAACTGTAACTACAGCACAGCCTGATCCGTGTAACCAGCAGAAACCCGTTTCTCTAACTGCTGGAAGCTGGGCATCCAAGAAGGCTGTCAGCAGAGTTGAGGTTTTCTCGGGAGACCACTTGTCTCGTCCTGCAGGTGGCAGCCCTCGTCCTGTGTCCTCCTGCAGCCATCCCTCACCTCTACGCAGTCCCTGTCCTTCTGACCTCTTATGTGGGCACCAGTCACTAGAGTTCGCCTGTGGGACTTCATTTTATCTTAATCATGCTTTGGAGTTTTCACTTTGCTTTGTTTTTGAGATAGGATCTTGCTGGGTATCCCAGATTGGCCGGGAACTCACTATATTATCTAGGCTGGACTTGAACTCGTGATCCCCCTGCCTCAGTCTCCTGTGCTGGTTTTGCAGTATGTATCCATCATAGGTGGTACCATATTTCAAAATATAGCCACATATTGAGATGCTGGGGTTGGGGGTCCAACACATAAATTTGGGTGGACAAAACTCTAATCTATAATAGTGAATGAATGAATGAATGAATGAATGAACCTCTATGCTGTTTTTCTTCTGGGGAAGATTAGAGCAGTTAAGAAAATATAGTCAGGGAAGGCAATTGGCCACATCAGGAGAAAAGGCAAGGATGTGACAGGAGCTGTTGCTCAATTCCCCCTTGGCCAATTCCAAATGTTTTTCCCCAGCTCTGGCTCTTAACTATTTCCGGAAATGGTTTTATTAACTCTAACTTGCTGCAGGCTGCAGTAGAACAAACCCTGAACCTGGAGCCGGTCCTGTTCTGCAGGATGACCTTGGAGAAGTGCCGTAACCTGGAGAGGGGGAGGGGGAGGGGGAGAAAAAGAGGGAGGGAGGGAGGAATGGAGGGAGGGAGGAATGGAGGGAGAGAAAGAGAGAGAGAGGGAGAGAGAGAGAAAGGGAGGGAGGGAGAGAGGAGAGAGAGGGAGAGACAGAGAAAGGGAGGGAGAGAGGGAGAGAGGGAGAGAAGAGAATATGAGTGTGTTGGGCATAACATATGTGGAGGCCACAGTCAACCTCAGGTGTTTCCACCATTTTCTATCTATCATATTATAATCTCAACACTCAGGTGGCTGGTGCAGAAGGAACGTGAGTTTGAGACCAGCCTGGTCTAGATGTGACAAGATTCCTGTCTCCAAACAAAGGGAAGCAGGGGGTAAGGGGAGAGGGGAAGAGAGAGAGAGAATGTTTAAAATGTCTGTTCTATTGATTCTGTTGTTTCAGTAACATGGAGTTTACTTGAAAGAGATTGTTGATCCAGCTGCTTGAAGCATCAGCAGCATGGCCGAGGGAATAGATAGCTCAGTGGATGAGTGCTTGCCCTTCAGTCATGAGGCCTACAGTTTGGATCCCCAGGATCCATATTAAACAGTAGAGTGGGCACAGTGGGGCACAGCACTTGGGCTGTGGGGACAGGAGGCCCTGGACAAGCTGGCTAATTAGGGTAACCAAATGGAAGAGCTCCTGGTACAGGGAAAGATCCTGCCTCAGTAAACAAAATGGATCGCAATGGAGGAAGAAACCTGATGCCAGCCTCTTGCCTCTGCACACATGTGCACAGGCCACAAACATACACACAAAAAAACTAAAAGGAAAACTATTAGCGACTCCAAAATGACCAAGGCAAGTCATGCCATCACCATATGCTCAGGACTTAAAGCGTTACCCAAACTGGAATTTCAGACAAAGACAACGGCTCCTGGATGTTGCAGGTGAATTGCAAAGTAAAATTAGTGCAAAACAGGCACTTAGGAGAGAGGAAAAAGGCATTCTGCAGACAGGAAGTTCATCCCAGGGTCCTGGGGCCCCTCCCAGGGGACACTTAGCTCTTCTGAGTCCCAACTCTGAGAGGAGCAGAGGTTTGTCCCATCCTCCCAGCCAGGAAGGGACTTCCTGTTTATCTTTCCAGTATACAAGATGTGAAACCAGAGCAGAAGCCAAGATGACCAGAGCTTTCTCCTAGTGCCCATTCCTTGGGAAGCAAGCAAAGGGTGGAGATTTACATTTAAATCAGTGGGTCTCAACCTTCCTAATGCTACAACCCCTTAACACAGTCCCTCATGCTGTGGAACGCCCAGCCATGAAATTACTTTCGTTGCTACTTCATAACTGTAATTTTGCTACTGATTTGAATCATGATGTAAATATCTGTGGCGTTGTTTTTTTTTTATGGCCTTAGACAACTTCTGTGAAAGGGTTGATCGCCACCAAAGGGGTTGTGACCCACAGGTTGAGCACAGATGATTTAAATGAAGCATCTATCATGGTTCTGTTGCAGAAGAACAGTGTGCGCACGTGTGTGTGTGTGTGTACGTGTGTGTGTGTGTGTTTTAGACCCAGATCTATTCCGACTAGGTAGACTGTTATGCAGGTTTTCATTTGGCACTGATTTGGTGGCCCAAAGATGAGGGAAACCGGTAAGATGAGCAGAACTGAAAGCAAAGAGGACAGACAGGCACTTTGAAGAGCATTTGGCAGTGTCCGACAGAGCTGAAAGCACCCATGCACCCATATGTCACTGTTTCTCCATCACTCTTATTTTCTTCATTTCGCTTTATCTTGACATGGGGTCTTTCCCTGCAGGCCAAGCTGACCTCAGACTCGTGATCCTTCTGCCTCCCCTCCTAGGAGTGGGCCTGAAAGCGTATGCCCTCATACCCACCGTCTCTGCTGCTCTTCAAATACAATCTGAGCTCCTTAGTCTGGTCCATAGCAGAGGTTTGCACTTTGCCATGGCTAACACAGAGAGAAAGTCCTTTCTTTGCTTCGGGGATTCTCTGTACTGCGGGGTGTTGAACGGCATCTGTGGACTTATTGCGTGACATTACCCCGTGGGGAGACTGGGACATACTTAACCTAAAGATGAACTGAGGACAGACCAAAGTAAGAATACTACTAGAGTCCAACTTGGTTAGCCAAGAGTTATCGGAGTTACTTTAAAGAGTATGGTGAGGAACTACTTGCAAGAGCAGAAATGACTCAAAGACAGCTGTCTCACCAAAGCCCACACCAACATAGGTGACAGTCAACAAAGCTAGAACCCTGGAGTATACTGCAAGACCTGTAGGCAGCTCACAGGTTGGAGAGTCTCCTCTCTCGAGCAGTGCTTACTGCTTATATCAGCTTAGGCATGGAAGGACCTCGTGGATTTGGTAAGTTTTAGGGACTTCCTGAGCCTTTTGTGTTGTTTGTTATCACAATCTTAACCAGCCTCCCTTTAGAACGTCCTGAGCCAGGATAGAATGCTTCACTTCAGAGGAAACTGCTACACAGCAGGATTCCCCTGATAGATGACAATAGAATCTCCCCCCCGAAGGTGAAGATGACCCTCAAGGTCCCCAGTCATCATCACGAGAACAGCACTGCTATACATCACAGACACACCATTTATCCACTGTAGCCCGGGCTATGCAGTCCTATTATTTATATAAAGTCATGGGATTTGGAGAAGGTAGGGACTGAAAGGGGGGCTTCTATGGTGATAGAAGTGTGGCTTCTGGTTCAAGTTGTAATGGCTATTCAAGTAGTTTTTGGTATACTGAAAATAGGCACATCTGGAAGGCTGGCTGTGCAAAGTCCCCAGTACACAAGGTGTCTTTGTTACTTTTCTATTGCTATGACCGTGGCCAAGGCAATTTATAACAGGAAGCACTTTAGTTGGGCTTACGGTTTCAGAAGATGAGAGTCTGCAGTGGCAGAGCAAAGGCGTGGTGACAGAACTCAAAAAGAGAGAAAAGGAAGGGCTGAGGTCCCACTGGCCCCTTCCAGGGGACGCTGCAATGACCTGAAGACCTCCCACTAAAGTCTACCTCTTAAAGGTCTCACGACTTGCAGCAGCGCCTCTCTGGGGAGCACACCTTCAACCTACGGTCTGTGGGGATGCTCAACGTGGGACGTGCAGTGGTCCCAGTGCTGGGGTGTGCCTGCCTCTGAGTTAGCTAGTCTAGGAGTGACGGTTGATATGCAGGGAGTGTCCAGGCAACAGGCTTATTATCAGTCACTCCAGAGACAGGATCTGGGCCCAAGCCCAGTTATTCCTCCCCAGAGGCCCATAGAGGCTCTGGGCCAAGTCATTTCCAACCAGGCTGATGTCAAGAGCTAAACTGGAAGGCTGCATCCTGCCATTGTCCCCATACCACAGTCCCAAGGCAAAGAGGTGATGTCACGAAAATGGCCTGTTTTATTCTGAAACCATGGGTAAAGTTGGGTGGAGAGGAGCCCACATAAGCAGCCCTTCTCCCTCAGTCTGGTACCAAATGGGGATACTCTGCCTTAAAATGTTAGGGGGTATCTAGTGATCCCCATTTCCAGCCATACATCTATGCATTCTTCAGACTTCTACAATCCCAAACAACAAGAACAGTATTTCCATCATGAAAAATCCACCCTACACTGGCTGGCATTCCTCTAGAGACCCTGCGTTGGTTTCTGACTTCCCTGGACCCCCTGATACTTGGCTTAGCATACTGATAATCATTCAGCAGAATCAGGAGGCTCTCCCGAGACTCTGTCATACCCAGACACTCTGAGTAGACCACGGAACTAACACCAGCCATCAAGTAAGCCTCAGAGCTGAAGTAGTTAGGATAATGCTTGTCTTGATGTGAGGAAAGCAACTTAGGGAGAAGAGCTTGTTTTGGCCCACAGTTGGAGGGGGCTGCCTGCTCCCCCAGAGCAGGGAAGACACAGGAGCTTGAGGCTTCAGCTTGCCTGTGTCGTCAGCAAGCAGAGAGCCATGAATGTTGACACTCAGCTTGTGTTTTCCTTTTCACTCCAGTCCAGGACCCCAGCTCATGGGATAGCACTGCCCACATCTACATTGGGTCTTTGCACCACCGTTAACCTAATCTAGACCTGCCTAGAGATTTGTTTCCATAGTGATTTTAAATCCCATCAACTATTCAATCAACATTAGCCATCACACTGGATACATGAGAAGCCCCCTTGGGATTAGAGAGATGGTTCAGCAGTTAAGAGCACTTACTGCTCTTCCAGAGGACCAGGGGGTTTAATTTCCAGCACCCGCACGGTAGCTAACAAATATCTGAAACTCCAGTTGCAGGAGATCCAAGCCCCTCTTCAGGCCTCTGCGGGCATCTGCCCCTCAAGTGGTATTCAGACATACATGCAAGTCAAATATTCATACACACAAATAAAATTAAAGTTTAAAAAACTTGAAATACCATGGACAGACTGAGACCTGCAGGTTACTTTGGCCAAAGCCACTTACCACAGTAAAATATGTCTGGGTGTCAAGGCAGTAGCTGAAAGAACAGTCACTGGTGGGAGGCCGTGGGAGTCAGCATTCAAGAGCAGAGAGTGGGTGTGTCCTGCCTAGAGCGGCTGACTCCACCAGCAGGGCTGTGCTGCCATCCAGACCTTCCTGTTTTGATGTCCAGCAGACACCTTTCTTCTCCTTTCAGCCCTCCCACAGCAGCTTCTCCATGGACCAGTCGGGCTCCATCCAGACACACGTTAGAAGTACCTGGAACTTTAACAATCCCTGGTGTTCAGGTCCAGCCCAGACCAATCAAATCTTAGTCTCCAGGGATGGAACTCAGGCATCACTGTGCAAGAAGAGATGTAGCTCTGTGGGAGGGCACTCATCCAGCCTATATTAATAAATATTAATCTTATTAAATGTTTTAGTCTGTGCTCAGTTTCTATAACAAAATATTCAAGATGGGAGACTTTTTATATAGAGCACCAAGAGACTGGGGAGATGGCTCGGTAGGTAAGGTGCTTGTGAGCAAGCATGGAGACCTGAGTTCAGATCCCCAGAACCTGCAAAAAACTGGGCATGTAGTGTGTGTCTGTAATATCAGCACTGTAGATGCAGAAACAGGCAGCTCTCTGGAGCTCCTTGGTCAACCAGACTAGCTGAGTAAAACTGGAACCATATGGTGAAGTCCTAACATACACACACACACACACGTGCATGCATGCATGCACAGATATATACACAGAGATGCATACACTCAGATACATACATATATAAACATATGTACACATACAAGTACACACACATCCAGAAACACAAACATACATACACATACAAGTATACACACATCCAGAAACACAAACATACATAGACCCGAACATACATATGTACACACAGCCATAGTTCAGTACTAAATAGGCACCTCTGACCCATCCATTCCTGGAGAGCTGTGGATTTCCCCTGTGCCAGGACTTTCCATGAAGGGTGGTCAGCCGGCACCACCAACCCAGGGGCTGCTCTGCTGCTCAGGAATGTATGCAGCTCATCTGTGATTTCTGGTTTCCTCCACAGTAGGGAAGTGAACAGAGGTGCCCGGGTTTCAGATCTTAATCATGGGCAGCAATACTGCCTGGCTCAGCTTGGTCACCACGCAGAACTATGAGAGAGGGTGCCATGGTGGTGGTGGTAGTGTGTGTGTGTGTGTGCGCACGCGCGCGTGTGTGTGTTTGGAGGGGTGCATATGCACATAGAGGCCAGAGGTCAATCTAAGATCACATTCCTCAGGAGTGATCCTCCTTGTTTCCTGAGACAGGGTCTCTCACTGGCCTGGGGAATCTTGCCTGGTTCCACCTTCCCAGAGCTGGGTTTACGAGCATGCATTGCAGTTCATCAGGATTACAAGCACTGTCACACTTGGGTCTTACATGGGCTCTGAGGACACTTGCTTATATGGCAGGCACTTTACTGACCTTGGCATCTTCCCAGCCCCTACAGTGGGTTTGAGCAGCTCAATTTTTTAAAGTGTTTTGTTACAAACCTGTAAGTAGCAGACACCTCACAGAACATTGGAAGAAGGATCAAGGAACAAGGCTTAGTTTTCCTGCTGAGAGGCAAATGATAAATAATTTAGATTTCAAAAGTCATTAGTAATAAGGTCACTTGCCGGGTGGTGGTGGCACATGATTTTAATCCCAGCACTTGGGAGGCAGAGGCAGGTGGATCTCTCAAGGCCAGCCTGGTCTACAGAATGAGTTCCAGGACAGGTTCCAAAAGCTACACAGAGAAACCTTGTCTCTAAAAACAAAAAAACAAAACAAAACAAAAATGGTCACTTGACACACATTCAGATCAGTTTTTGTAGTGCCAAAAACAGCTGCAGATGTGATATTATGGAACGAGTGTTTCGATAAAACTTTATTTACAGTGCTGGCATGTCAAGATTTGTCTTACCTAGAATAGTTGATGAACATGTATAACATGCATGCATACACATGAGCCTGTGTGCACACATCTTCATGGGAAACATGGATCTGAATGTGTCCCTGTGTCCATGTCTGGGTTCTGTAAAGAAAAGCAACAACCCAGGCAACATTTCAACATTTCAACATAGCAATCCAGGGACTTCCTGCTTTTGTAGGAAGGAGAGAGGGAGGCATCACAGTAAGCCAAGAGAAGAGCCAGCTGCTGTGTCCTTGTTTGTCTCTGGGTTAAGTCTGCAGGGAAAGGAGGCCAGTGGCTGGGCTACTGTAGAACTAGCCACCCACACATTCCCATCTGCTAAGAGAGAAGTGAAGTCACCCTAGGGGTGGGGGTAGAAGAAGCTGTAGAAGTTAAAAAGGAACCAGGGAGTTTTTAAGGATAGACTTGGGGGAAGGCTCTACACCCTTCCTGCAGGGTGCTGGTGGACACTGCCTGCCCAGTTTGGTTTGATTTTCCTCCTGGGACTCCCAAAGGGAAACTTCCTGCCTGAGTCACTTCTTTGGCTGAGTTTAAAGGGCCAGCAATACAGGGGCTGCTGAGAGTTCTTCATGGAGTTTGCAGATGTGGGTTCAAAACCCTGTGTACTTCCTTGGGGCCTGTGACCTCATTCTGCTGAGCAAAGGGCTCCTCATCTGTAAAGTGGGCCGGCTCCCAGAACCAGCTCCTGGCACCGTTCTAGTAATAAGAATCGTGTGTGTCAAATGTTTGGCACGGAGCTTTGTGCTCAGGAAGGGCTCCCCAACGTGGTCCCCTGAGACAGACTTCTGGGATTCCAGGTTTTAGAGATGCCGTCCCTAACACCCCTGGGCTGTGCCAGGTTCCTTTCACTTATGACGTCATAGAAACTGGCTTCTTTGCCTCCACTCAGCACCTTTATTGGCCCTTGTGTCTGACAACAACCTCTCTCCTTTAGCCAGCTGTAAACCTTCGATGTGGGAGGTTCTGTATGCTCACCATCCCGTCCCCACCCTCTGCACAGGCCCAGCACACAGTGGACAGTTGCTATGTACGGCCTAGCTCCCAAGGAGATTCTCTAAGGCAGTGTGTCTCAATCTTCCCAACACTGCGACCCTTTAATACAGTTCCTCATATGTGGTGACTCTTGACTGTAAAATCATCTTCATTACTGCTTCATAACTATAATTTTGCTACTGTTATGAATTCTAATGTAAATATTTGTGTTTTCCAATGGTCTTCGGTGACCCCCGTGAAAGGGTCATTCAACCTACAAAAGGTTCTCTGCCCGCAGGCTGAAAACTGCTGCTCTAATGGGAAGCATCCTGATGTATCAGTTAGGTTGGATTAGATTAGGCTGTCCTGGAGGCACAGGGAGCCCCAGCATTGAGCTTCAGAAACCTGGCATCAATCACAAAGGCCTGTAGCTGAATTTTCCTTTGGGCTGCCAGCTCACAAAATGACATGGAGACTTATTATTAATTATGAAAGCTCGGCCTATAGCTTAGGCTTTTCCCACTAGCTCTTATAACTTAAATGAACCCATTTCTATTCATCTACGTGTTGCCACGTGACTCATGGCTTTAATCTCTCTTCCTGCATGTCTTGCTCGCTCTGAATCTGGCTGGCAACCCTGCCTTTCTTCTTCCCAGAGTTAACTCTAGCTATACCTCCTGCTTAGCTATTGGCCATTTAGCTTTTTATTAAACCAATCACAGTGACACATCTTTACACAGTGTGATCAAATATCTTGCATTGATGGCTGACTTCTCAACCATCTAAATATAACCCCGGTGTCTCCTATGGGATTATGTGCTCATGACTCAGCTGCAATTTGGGATGCTGTCATTGCAATTGGTCACTTTTATTGGCCCTGCAGGGTCAGACACATGTCTCTTCTGCTCCCCACCCATTGGACACAACTAGTCACTCAGCCCTGTGCACCTGCAGGGTTGCTCATACCTAGCCAGTGTGTGCCTCTGCATGTGGAAGGCTCAGACTCTGAGACTGGTTTCCTGAGTCTGTGACTAGGAAGAGCGAGTCCCAACGCTCGCTGAAGACCTGGAAGGGACAGAGATGGCTTCTGAGAACCAGGTCAAATCACACCACAGCACCCTTGAACTTCAGCTCTAAGACCCATCCCAAGAACCAAAACTGTGGATGCCCAGGCCCTCTGTACACAACGGTAGAGGAAAAAACAGACACTGCAGCTCACACTTGTAATCCTAGCACTCAGGAGACGGAGTTCTAGGTGAGCTGGAGTCACAGAGTGAGGTCCTTTCTCCAAAAGCTAAGAAAGTCTCTCATGACCCTTGTGTGCCTTGGCACTCATATAAAGGTCAGAGAACAATGTTCAGAAGATAGCTCCTTCTGGGTCACAGGGGTGAGCTCATCTTGGCCAACTAGCATCTTTATCGTGTGAGTAATCTTGCCAGTCCCAGATGTAATTTTTAAAATTTATTGCATGTATAATGCATGCATAAAATTATTGTATTATAATGTGTGCATGTCTGTGCGCATGTGGGTGTGAACATTCCTCAGAGGGCAACTTCTGGGAGTTAGCTCCCACCAGGCTTTCTGGGCAAGTGTTTCTACCCTGCTGCACCATCTTGCTGGCCTCCAGACTTAGTTGTTGTTTTTTCCCTGAATCTTTGATCCGTGGTTGAACTTGCAGATGTGCCAGCCAGGGATATGGAAAGTGGACTGTATTTATCAGAAAAAGTGTGAGGATCACACAGCCTTTGCCCACGTGACATCTAAGGCATGTGAGGTGGTGTCTTCAGTCTGTAGTTCCTTGCCCTGTGGGATCCGGAAGGCCGCTCATGGCCAGCACCAAGACCATTTGTGTCCCAAGTTGAGATGCTTTGATGTTTTCATTTTGATAAGGTATTGACAGTCACTCATTAGAGGCCTAGCTCCTAATTTGAAGTGACTGACGATTAGATAAACCATGAAGACAAAAATCTTTCAAGAGATTAGGCCCTTAAAAGCTTTCCGTCGGATGCGGAAGACAGAGTGACTCTTGGGGTCTCTCCCTCTGGCTTCAGAGGAAGGTGGCTCAATGTACTTGAATCTCTTCTTCAGGGACAGCTCAGGGTCACTGCACATAAAGAGGGCTTGGAGGAAGAAACAGAGAGAAGCAGGGGCTAGGAGCTGGACATCCAATTCTGTTGTTATTGCATTTGCCTTAGATTCAGGAGAACCTGAGTTCTGTGACCAGGCACCTGCTTGTAATCTCGGTGCTGGGGAGGTGAAGACAGGCAAGTTTGGGGGTTAGGTGGTCCGTCAGCTTAGCTAACTTGGTGAAGTTAAAGCCACTGTGAGACTATGTTTCAACAAAACAAAACAAAATCAAAAACTAAACCAAACCATATCAACAAAAATCCCATGATGGAGACAGCTTGAATAATTTATACCTAATCCGGGCTGGAGAGATAACTCAGTGGTCAAGAGCACTGACTGCTCTTCCAGAGGACCCGGGTTCTATTCCCAGCACCCACATGGCAGCTCATAACTGTCTGAAGATCCAGTTGCAGGGGATCTGACACCTTCACACCAATGCACATAAAATAAAGTTAAATAAACCATAAAAAATATCTAAAAAAAGAATTTATACCTAAAGTTAATCTCCGGCTGCCACCTGCATACATATGCATGCATGTGTGGATTAAGTCATTGGATGTTCATGGAAAAAGACAGCATTCTGTGAAGATGAATTATAGCTACTGCATGTCCATCTTAAATGTCTCACCCTGAAGACCACGTATCAAAAGCTTGGTTCCTGGTTCCCAGCCCATGGTGCCATTGGAGGGAGGGAGGAGGTTGAATCTTTAGGTAGTTGATCCTAGTGGGAAAAAATTAGGTCATGGTGGAACATGCCATTGAAGGGAATCTCAACCCCCATCTCTTTCTTGATGTCCCACAACGACAATGAGGTCAAAAGCAATGGAGCCAACTGACCATGGGCTGAACCCTCTGAAACTTCTAAGTGTTCATTCTTAATGCTTGTTTATATCTGGTATTTTGTCAGAGTGACAGAAAGCAGGAGCATCCAGCTCCATCCTGGATTATAGAAGGAGGGTAGTGTCTTTCTGTTATAGAAGCTTTTCTCCGTGAGAAGTTTCATTGGGACTTTGACATCTTGACAAAATTGTCTCTGTCTTTCCTTGGAGAAAGGGAAAGTGCCTGTAAAGTTAAGCCCCACACTTGCTCAGAGGTGATACTGAGCCTGTGTCTCTCAGGCAAGGATTCCTGTCCATTATCACCACTGCTGTTGACCCTTCACCTGTCTGACTCAGCCAGGAAGCAGATGTGACAAACACCAACTGGTGCCAAAGACTTGATGGCGATATCACAGAAAGGGCCACCAGACAGAAGACAGTGGTTAACAGTCCTAGGAAATCCATCCATGGGGTTCTAAAAAGGGTTCTTACTTGGGCTGCACTCTCGAAGGTTCTGACCTCACTGGTGTCGGGTGGAACCCCAGGCTTGGGTATCTTTGCAAAGTCCCTGATTTATCCTAAGAAAGCCAGGGCTGAGACCATTGAGAAGCTGAGCCTTGTGCCTGGAACTCTCAAGGACAACAGCTGAAGGACATTTGGGGACGTTTCACTGTGGAAGAAAGAAGCGGCTGCGGGCAAACCTCTCACTGAATGGACCTCATTTCTAGGGACAGCTACAGCAAATGTTCAAAATTGCAGTCAGCCCTGGTCCCACCAGGAAGGAAATTTGGTGATTGGGAGACAAGGGGCTGAATGCTTGAGGGGGGTCCCTCTGTAAGCTGACCCTCTGCTTGTTCCAAAAGTCTGGCGTACAGGTCCTAAGGGCAGACATCTGACTCACACTTGCCAGTGTTCATGCATTGTTTCCAGTACTGCTATCAAGGGATGGGTTTTCATACTGAATATGGGGTAGGAGTGATATTTTTTAAAAATTCAACTGACTTAATCACCATCCCCATCATAAGTGAACAGTGACCCTGATACCAGACTCATCTGTGTATTTTTTTTTTTTTTTTGCAAGTTAACTTAGGACAGTCTAAATCAAGCAGAAATGAACTGGTAGGTCCTCCACGGCTCCCTTTTCTGGTAGATTCTTCTGGAATTTGTATCTAGGGCTGATTTGTTTATTGGTAGATTCTGTGGCTGGCTTGCTTATCCACTAATACCCGTTTGCCCTTCCTAGCTTCCCATGTAAGTATGTCATGCGACAGGACTCTGTCCAATAGGAAGAGGGAAGTCCATCATTTTCCACAGCCAGTTCTCTCTGAGCAAGTTAGCTGTAGGCTGAGCAAGTTAGCTGTAGGAAAAGCAAGTGCCTACTGCAGAACCTTGACGTATACTGCACAAAGAGAAAAGCAAAGCCACCTTGAAAGCCAAAGCAAAAAGATGCCTGGATCCCGAACCATCCCTCAACTGGGATGACCTCAACTGGGGAACCCTCACATCCAGGCTTCTATAAGCGGATGGGGTTTGAAATCCTTACTTGTTGATGTCCCTGTAGTTTGGGCTTTTATAATAAGCTGTAGCCAAATGTGTTCTTAATGCGTGTCTTTCCCTCCATGCTCCTCTGGAATGGCTTGGATTTTAAGGTTTCCCTAAGTCCCTACGGTAGAGGCTTGGTTCTCAGGCTGTGATGCCACTGAGAAACAGTGGAGCCTTAGGGAGCTGGACCATAGAGGAAAGAGGCCAGGTCACGAAGAGCAGGCATTGGGACCCCCGACCCCTCCCTCTCATTCCTGGTGAGTATGAAGTGACCAGTTTTCCTCTGCCACACAGTTCCCTCACTGGTGGTGCTTGATGTCTTAGTCTTCTGACGTTAGCTCAACCTCTTTGGCTTGGCTAATTCATACCTGTCTTTAGATCTCTCCTTAGAAGCCACCTCCTCCAAGTAGCTCTCCTGGAAATCCATATGCCTATGCCCAAGGAGGCATCCCTCTTGTGAATTTCATTGCCTTCCCCCGTTCAGTACCAGAGTCTCCGACAGCTCGGCTATAATCCTGGAAGAGGCGGGGTGTGTCTTTGTCAGCTCTGTGCTGTCTTCAATGCCCTGGGACATGACAGCTCTCACTGAAGACTCAACGCAATGTGCTCATCAGCTGTCCCGGATGTGCTTAGTGCTAAGCTAAGTGCTAAGTGACTAAGCTAGTGCTTAGTCGGTGGCAGCTGCAGCTTTCCTTGAGGCCTCACTGGCTGAGATGTCGACCACCCAACATGGTCTCCAAGATGCCATCTCGGGTTAAGAATGGCTGATTTCCAACGTTAGCAGTTAAGCATGTCGAGACGGCCTCAGGGCCCAGGCAGTTCTGGGCAAAATGTTTGAACTATGAATTAGCCACAGGTCAATACTTGAATGGCGTTCGAGAGGGGCTGGTGGGGGCAGAGAGGAGGGGCAGGGCAGAGAGTTTTAGGCAGGAAAAGAACAGAAGACAGAATTTCAGGCAGCACCCCTACAGGGCATTTCACACCCACCTGGGCAAACAGTTCTCTCCAGTAAGATCAAGAGACAGAGTTCCAGAAAAGTCTATGAGATGAGCTGGAGAGATGGCTCAGCCGATAAGGTGATTGCCGCCCAAGCAGCAGGAGGACCTGAGTTTATAACACCCAGAACTTCTTCTCTCTCGCGCTCTTGTTTATACACACACACACACACACACACACACACACACACACACACGGATTTGGGGGAGGGAAGGGAGGGAGCAACCGAAGTAAAGCAACTGAAGTTTGTGCAAAGTTTAAGCTGGTACAGGCTCAGGCACCAGCACCCTTCCCCTAGGGTCCCCAAAGGCCCCACACACAGTCCAGAGGTTTCCACAAATTCCTTTATTGATACAGCAAAAAATGGAAAAGAACAAGGTCCGCTAGTGACCCACAGGATCAAAAAGTGCAAATGTACTCCAACTTCAAACGAAGATGGGAGTGACAGGCCTTGACCACTGGGGTCATGAACTGCGCGATTAAGACGTCCTTAACCACACAGTTGTGATAGCAGTCAACCAGGTCTGATTAACTCTTTGGTCTCTTTTATTGGAACAAACTTGGGCTGTAACGGAGACCCTCAAAGTGTATCCCAATGTGCGGTTTGGGGTCAGAAGGCACGTTAAAAAGCTGCCCGTGCTGGAATGCTTCAAGTCAAGCGACTAAGACAAGGGAACTTTTTTATTCTCCAAAAGGTGCTAAAATAGTCCTAAATATCCAATACTGCCAGAGGCAGATTCCATACCAGTTAGCTGCAGGTCTTCACCAATTCTCTCTGTCTACATGATCCGGAATTTGCTACCCTCTCTTGACTTCCACTAGCATTATCCCCACCCCCACCGTGTGCCGTAAAAAAAATGAGATATGTTACGGACACGCAATTAAAGACAAAGAAGCTAACGCACCACACAGGGGTAACACTGAGCGAGTTGCCTTCCTGAGGGATGTCAGAAATGTGGACAAACTTCATTCTCTCCACATGGGAGGAACTTTTGTGTAGACGGGGAAAAGCCAGGAAGCCCAGTTCTGTGGAAACCGCAACTTCCTCTGGGAGGTGACAAAAGATGCCTCAGAAGCAAGCTCAGCTGGTGGCAATTTTGGTGAGAGACACTGAGTCAGAAAGAGACGGAAATGCTGGGAGTAAAGCCGGCAGGATTCTTGGAGAGGCCGATAGTACAAAGCCATGGAATTTGGCCCAAAGATGGAACACGGGCTGTTTTGGTTGTTGTTTTGCTGGTGTTTAATGCCTTCAACCAACATTGTGAAGTCCCGGGCTAGGTTCGACCAAGGAGAACAACCAAAGAAATTAATTTTCGGAAAGGAACCAAATACAAAGAAAGAATGTATTCCGCAATTCCGCCTCATTACTCATCCACAAACTCCAGCCAGGGAGAGAAGCTGACCCCAAATCACCAGCAAAGAAAATCCAGAAATAGCCCCAAGTGTTTTAGTTGAGATTCTGACTGGAACCCTACCAGAAACTGGGGATAAATGTTATCTGTAGCTTTGTTAATTTTTTTCTGTTGTTATTCCTATAATAAAGCTTAACTCTGATTAAAGCAGAAATGAGCTAGTTAGCACACCTCCACGTATATATAACCATCATCTCCACGGCAAAGAATATAAATTTATATATACTCGGAGGAAAGGTTAACTGTGTAAGGCAAGGTGTCACAAACTGGTGGCCTCAGGTTCAACCAACTTTCTGCTCACTCGGTGGTTTTAGACATTTTAAATTATAGCTTAAATTAAAAACCAGTGAGCTTCAGTATTTTAATCTGAAATTAGCCCCACCTTTTCTTTGCCCTCTTTAAAGTAGGCACAGCCCCCGCCACCCTCCCCGCCCTCATTTATTTTCCTGCCTTCCGGCTACTGAGTTTGTGACTCCTGGCTGGAAATAGCACATACCTAAAAAACACACTTCTTCACCTAAAACACCCTCCCACCCTCGAGGGATCTTCATCTGTCTCCCTCTTCCCATTTCTCCCTTTCCCGTTCATCTTAAGTCCCCCTGTCCCCAATCCTCAGACAATATTTGCATCCACTCAAACCGTCCTCTCTTTCCATTCCAACTTCATTTTGCAAAACACATTCTCCCATCCCACGAACATTCCAGGAAGGCTCCGAGCCGGGCAGTGGGAGTCACTGAGTGTCTGACTGTAAAAGGGCTGAGTCATCTTCCTCAAAACATCTTTGGGCACTGGCTAAACGACTCTTTAGTTTTTGGTAGAGCCATCTTCTACGAGAATATTGGCATATGTGACTCTCCAGTACCAAATATACACCAAAAATGTGTACACATCAAACAGAGGCTGTGCCGGTAGCTGTAACGAAAGGCAGAACTCAGCTGAACGCAGGGGCCTCGGGCAGCCACCGCAACGGCTGTATTATTGCATCTGTACACAGTACATGCTTCAGATCGCTAAACATTGATCAAAATTGATCGAAATCTCTTAAGTTTTGGTTGCCACATATAAAGAACAACTGTTCAGCATGGCATTTAAATAAAACATTAATATTTCTTTAATTCACAAGCACAATGCCCATTAATTTAATAATAATAATATAATAAAATTTAAAAGCTTTGAGGATGGATGAAATTTTGGTTAATTAACCAAAAAAATAAAAATAAAAATAACGGAAAAAAACGTACAAGAAAGATATTTATATTTATGACAATAACCAGTTTTATACTTTAAAATATTATCACGATTTTAAAAAATCTAATAATTGGAAAATTGCCTCATTGTCCCCTATTTCAACTTAGTGACTACAGAGGAATCAACAGGCTGAGTATGGAAACAGGTGTAGTATACACACAGATGAACACACATACCACACACACACACACACACACACACACACACACACACACACACATACTCATACACACAATCTTCCCTTGGCATTGACTTTTTTAATTAAAATAAAACCCCCTGTGCAGTTTCTGTCCTTGCAAGAGGATGACGGAACACCCCCTACATCCAATGCCGTACCTTATGACCAAATATTGGCCTCAAAAAAGTAGGAATGACCTTAGGGTATCAAGAGGAATGGTCCCCAAAACAACTCACTGAGACAGCTGTTCCTCTTTCAGTTGCAAAGGACACAGAAGCCAACATAGCTCTACCGAGAAGTTCCCTACAATCTATTCCCATCTATTGCCAACCGGGTGCCCTAAAGAAAGGGGGTTTGCAGAGTTCCCTCCAGAGAGCTAAGACATTAAACAATGGCCTTATTCATGTGGCTATTTTCATCCTCCAACCTTCACTTTAAAGAATCTACTTAAAAAAGAAAATCCCTAAGTATATTGCTGAGGTGGCCGCACTTCTCACTAGGAGAGAGGAAGGTGGAACATTCTAAACGTGAAGTGCACTTCGGAGCTGTCAGGAAGCTGGGAGGTTGAGAGGCACAGGAGAATGGGCTCTTCCCAACTGAAAGATGCCCCCAGCCTGGGGAAGCTCGCGGTCGAGAAGAGCAAAACACTATAAGGCCAGCTCCCTGACTTCTCCTTCAGCTCCTGTGGCCCACCTCTTCTGCCCACTGGTGAGAAATGGTAGGTCTCCAGGCACAGACTGCAAGCTACTATTTTACAGGTCATTCACAGAAGCAAGAGCTGGCCTCCAAGACTCTGTAAGGTTATCTGGGCAATCAAGAACCTTCCAACCACTACCCCAACACAAGGCATCACCAAAGCCGAGCCCTAACTAGGCAACATGCCAAGCATTTTCTCCCCACAGATCCTTAAATCTGAAACACGCCTGCAGTGCCGCTTGCTCAGAAACTTTGAAACAAAGGCGGGTTGTGTCCGGCTGACAGCGAGCCTCAGGCAGGATCTGTTTCAAGACTCGCGCTTCACACTTTTGCCAGACCTGTCTTAATTAAGGATCTTTTCCCTCTGCATTCTGCCCAGCTCAAATGAGCAGGTGCTGAGTGTCCAATCTCCACCTGTGACCTGAAGCGTGTTGAATGGTGGCTAGCTGCTTCTCAGAGCTTTGGTCTTCCAGATAACTGCGTGGAGCCCTCTTTGAATAGTCCCTGGTTCCGGCCACCACAGAACAAGAGAATGGCTGGACATAGAGGGCCGCTTGCTCTGAAAGTCTCTAACCAGCTCCCGGCCAGGTCTTAGCAAGGTCACTTAATTTATGGCAACTCCATTAATCTTGCTCAACAAACTTATGATTGCACCATTAAAAATACACAAATGCTCATGGGAATGGCTAAATTATTGCTCTGGAATGCTAACAGCTGGACTAGAATTTCAACTCCAGTTGTGGATAAGTATTCCCCCCCCCCTTTTAAAAACAAAACTAGGGGCCCTGGATGTGCAGCTCTGTTGTGAAGTAGCTGCCTAGCATACGCAAGACCCAAGAGTCCAACCCCATAACTGAAACAAACATACAGCACCCCTCCAAAAACATGAACACCTAGTTGACAACCTAGCATCTAACAAGTAGGCATGTCAAACATGATTGCTTCAAATAATTTGGGGGCAGAGATATGTGAGCATAAGACCACCCAGGACACTCTATTGGGCCTGCAGAATATGCCACAGCTATCTTGGGTCATGGAGCCTAGGGCAGAACATTTATGCCCACCAAAGCCTTTGATATCCTCCAAATTTCCTAACCCTTTCTACAGCTCACCTCGGATTGAACTGCCACCCTCCCTCCCATCCTGTGGGAAAGGGACATTGGTCAGGTGGAGTGTAATCCGGGTTCATGGTTCATCTTCAGGGAAGCCCTGGTTGCGTTGACTCCGGGGTAAGGGGCATCTGGCAAGGTAGCGGGGACCGCCGTAGGCCCGGAGAAGCTGGGGTAACCTTCGCCAGGTGGACAGCAACCGCGCCGCTGCAAGCTCCCGGGCATGCTGATCGAAGGGTGCCAGGAGGTCAACTGGAGCGGCCTCGCGCAGCACCTTGGGCAGGGGGCCCACCTCGGCGGCCGCCCCACCTGGACCCAGGACACAGTGGAAGAGGTCTCGGCGTCGCAGCAGGCAGTCCCTAAGGAACTTCACCAGCTTCTCCAAGCACTCACTCAGGTGTGCCTCGTCCCAGCTGTGCGTTGGACCGCCCTCCTTCAGAAGCACCGCCAGCAGCACCGTTTTCAGCACGTAGGAAGACAGGATGCGGCCCCAGTGGGTAGCTGCCATAGGGTCCAGCCCGCGGGCACCCAGATCTCGAAGAGCTTTAAGCAGCTGCAGGCACTTAAGGTAGCAGGCACCTGGAGGAGCCCGTTCCTGAAGCCAGCCCAGCAATTTCTGCTCCTGGCGTGCTGTATTCACACCCCACAGTGCCTCAGCGCGCAGGCCACCCGGCAGCTCTGACAGGGCTCCGCTGGGCGAGGGTGGTGGTGGCGGTGCCACAAGGAAGACGCCATCGCCCAGATGGACAGCGGGGATGAGGCGCACGGCCATGGAAAGGCGACAGCAGCCATAGTCCGTGCGGCAAGGAAGGATGTGGAGGGTGGGAGGCTGCTCCAGACCACCTGGGGTCAGGCTAACTCTACAGCGACCCTCCAGGCTGTAGCGCACCGTGGCCAAGGAGCGCTGTAGGTGCGCCTGGAACCAGCGCAGCACCAGGGTGGCAGAGAGGTGGCGTCGGCCCTGCACATCCACACAAAACCCTTCAGCAAAGGGTTTGCAGTCGCGATGCCACTGTCCTGTCGAGGTCCCTGAAGGCGAGGGCGGTGCCTTGAGGGCACAAACGAAGCAGCTGCGGAAGGCAGGAGCCAGCGTGGGCTCGGTCCCCAGGTTCCGCGGCTCCAGAGCCACCTGCGGCGGGAAGCGCAGTGGCACCAGCACGTCGAAGCTGTCTGGCCGGCGGATTTTATGCTGCTCGTAGGCGCTGCCCACCTGGATGAAATCTCCCCGGAAGGCCAAGGCCAGCGCTCCCCCGGTGATGGGGCCTGGAGACCCTCGGGCTCGGCCAGCCTGCACCAGTTCACCCACGATCCGACTCACGTGCGCCTTGCTATGACCTAACACATGCGGCGACAGGCGCACCTCGTGCTCATAGTAACTCTCCAGTAAGATGCTCAGGCCTGGCTCTTGTAAGGATCTGGCTGAAAAGTTGGCGTGGCCACAAGGGCGGGAAGAGCCTGGCAAGAGGCGCTGGCGGATGGTGTGGCGACATCGTAGGAGGATGTAGCCGAGAAGAAGGAGGATGGCCACCTTGAGCAGCGGGAAGCCGCTGTCTACGCCGTCGGGGGGCTCGGCCCGGGTTCCCTCGGTGCTGCGCAGGGCATGGTAGAGGCACACCAGCGCCGTGCATAGCCCGGTCACCACCGGCCAGAAGACCTTCAGGTTGAGTGTGTACCGCACGGACATGCCGGGAGCCCGGGCGGCCCAGGGCGCGAGCCCGGGTGATGTCCCCTGTCCAGCATGCGCGCAGCGCCCCGGCGGCCCCGCGGCCCCCGTGTCCTTGGCCTTGGAGGCGGTTCCCGGCTCGCAGCGCCGGGACCAGCAGCCCCACTGCTCTGCCTCCACTCCCAGCTCAAGTTCCCCTTCCAGGCGCCGCCCGTTCTGCACACTCCGGTCCCTGGCCGCGCCCTGTCCCTGTCCGGCTTAGTCCCTGTCGCGCTGCCCTCGACCAGCTTCTGCTCCGGACTCCTATCCTACCCTGAGCGGCCCTCCTGGCTCGGCAGCCGCTGCACACCGGGGCGATCGGCCGGGTTACTCGGGCCCCAGGATTTTCTTCGTTCGGAGGGGAAGGCCGCGCCGGGCAGCAGGGAGGAAATGCCTGAGTCTGGAGCCTCGCGGGGAGGGTGGCCCCCTCCCGGCCTCCGCCTGGATCGACGCCGGGTGGCCAGAGGGACTTCGGGACGTGCGGGAGACTGCCCTCCCAAGGGCTACTCCTGGGCCCCCTCTTGGAAGGCAGAACAGAGAAGGCCTGGTTCCGGGGCGGTGGCTGCATCGGATCCCGCAGTTACTGGGAAGTTGCCGGAGGAAGGCTTGCAACCCCACCGCCCGGCCCTCCCTTCGCCGGCCCCACCCCCAGCGCGTCCCGCTGGCGGCGTGGCAGGCCCGGGGCGGAAGTGGCCCCTTGCAGTCTGAAGCTGTGCTTTCCTGCAAACTAACATTCGCTGAGCACCTACTATGCACTAGGCAGGAGCCTAAAAGCTGGGAATGCAGCTGACAGTGTGAACGAGGCTTTTCTGCCAGTCTTTCAAGCTTAAAACCCTGTAAAAAGGGACTATAAACAGTAAGGTTGATGACCACCTCCGACCCCTATGCTGGGGTCATGAGTTCAAGGCCGCCCTGGGCTACACTTAGGCAGACCCTGTCCCCAAAACAAGACCCCATAGGCAGATGTTCTGAAAGGAAGCTGGCAGAAGGAGCACAGGGTGATATTTCAGGGGTCATCCCCCAGTCCTGCCTAAACATGCAGTAGCTGGGGGGGTGGGGGTGGGTGGCTGAGGGGGATGGCGTTGGGCCTGAGACCTGGGAGAGCTGGAACGAGGAGGTAATGATAGTTTTTACAGGGCTGGAGTCAGGCTTGATCCCCAGCCTCAGCACCTGAGTTTAATTTTGGAACCTACATAGAGGAGGTAGAGAGAGAGGTGCTCCCAGTTACCTTCTGAGCACCTCTCTCTCTCTCTCTCTCTCTCTCTCTCTCTCTCTCTCTCTCTCTCTCTCTCTCTCTCTGGAGGGGGAAAGGACTAATGCCTACACTTCACTTTAATGCTAATACATACTGATTAGACATTAGCACTAATATCTATTGCTAATGAATAACTTAGTGCCTTCTCTGCTTTTCCTATAGGAAAACTAGGGCCCTGGCAGGTTCCAAAGATTGCCTGAGGTCACGCCCTTTGCAGAGCTGAGCCTTGAACTCAGGTGCATACATCTGGAAAAGCCGGAGGGCAGGATGCCTAGGGAAGAAGCTCTTGGGTCCCTTTTTGTCCTCTGGCTTTTTTCCCTGAGTCTGAGTCCTTCCAGAACTCTGTTGGGACCTAGAAAGTCTGTGTTTTTTCATAACATGGCTACTCCCAGAAGCAATCTGAATTTATTTGAATAGTCATTTGTGTTTGTTCACACTTAAACACACCTTGCTGCTTTGTAAGGACAGCAAGGGTGAGTGCGTTAAAGCGTATGAGAGCCCAGCCACGGTCGGGAACCAGGACAAAGGGTCCTCCTAGCATTAGTGTAGTAGGTGCAGCGGGCTGCGTCCTGCCACCCGGCTAGCTTTACACCCGAAATAATTACACGGAAACTGTATTCTTTTAAACACAGCTTGGTCCATTAGTTTCAGCCTCTTATTGGCTAACTCTCACATCTTTAATTTCCATTAATCTGTGTAGCACCATGAGGTGGTGTCTTACCGGGAAGATTCTTAACCTGCGTCCATCTCAGAGAGGAGAGCTGTAGTGTCTGCCTCACTTCCCTTCTTTCCAGCATTCTGTTCTGTCTACTCCGCCTATCTAAGCTGCTGTCATATCAAAGGCCAAGGCAGTTTCTTTATTAACCAATAAAAATAACACCTAGACAGATGACCCACCTATATCACGTTAGACTAGGAGAGTTTGATTGAACCAGTTAGTGCTAAGCAGAAGTGTGTGTGTGTGTGTGTGTGTGTGTGTGTGTGTGTGTGTGTGTGCGAGCCTGCATCTGTTCATTCACATGCATATATGAAGGCTATAAATCAACCTTGGCTGCTATTACTTGAGTCCACCTTGGTCTTCGAGACGGGGTCTCTCACTGGGGCCTGAGGTTGCTGATTCAGCTAGCCAGTGAGCTCCAGAGATCAGATTGCTTCCACCTGCCAGGTGCTGGGACTACAAGTGAGTGCCATCATGGCCAGCCTCCCCACAGTGGTTCTGGGGGTGGAACTAGGGTCTTCACCTTTGTAAGGCAAGTGTTTTATTGACCGAGTCATTTCCCCAGCCTCCAGACATGTATTGGATCCCATCTGGGCTGCTGGTCTTCAGTCCATGTTGGCATTCCAAGAAGTAGGCTCTGCCATCAGTGGGGGAGTGCTCCGTAGCAGAAACCAAGCAGGGATGACCTTGCCATCATGAGTGAAGGCAAATAGGCAAAAAGCAAACACTTTCCTCTTCCCTGTTCTTTTATTTGGGATGACACCAGAATCTGAGGCCCAGATTTAGGGTGGATAGTCCCACTTCAAATGATCCAGTGAAGAAAATCCCTCGCAGAAGTGGCCAGCTGCTTGGGTTTTAGTTGGTGCCATATGTAGGCAAGATGACAACCAAGATTTGCCATCACACACCCACCCCTTGACAACCTGCTCCTCAGTCACATCCTTATGCCATGCATAATTCCCAAATGAAAACAATAACCAGGTCATAATTTTGCCAAACATGACATAACTAGCCACATACAATCACTAATGCATTATATATTTTAGAATAGGTGGCAATGTCCCTTGAGGAATGCTTAGTCTTTTAGTGTCTCATGACCTAAACATGATAATAATCACTGATATTATCTCATCCTATATTATATGACAGAGAAATAAAAGAAAGTGAATGCTTAGTGTATATTAAGTTAAGAATGCACAGACATTCTTAACAAAGGTACAACAGAAACACTCACGTCAATTATAATCCTGTCTGCAGCTGGTCTCGTGGTCTCGGCTGGTATTTATAACTCCCTCTCTCTGCTACCCGTTCTGTGTTTCCTCCACCCTCAGCACCTCGGCAGATCTTGGCTCTTTTCCTAGAGGAATGACCCATACCTTCATTCCTAGGGAATAGTACCATATCTGGGGCTCAGGTCTGATCTCTGTTGTCGGCAGACGGGGAACTCAGCAGCAGCTGTAGCTTTGTATATTTGGTGAGTGGAAGTTGCAGAGAGCTCATGCCTAACCTGCCTCTCTACCATCACAGCGACTTTGTCCATGCGCCTCTTGGGTAATGACGGGCATGAAAAGAGGCTGACTGGACAGAATGAGTATTAGATAAGAGGTTATAGATATCTAACAAGTCGAGAGGGACAGACATACAGCTAGGCACCTTTTAAGAAAAAACACACTCTATCGTCAGTGCGGTGAACCCACTTCAGATTCAGCTGACCCTAGTCCCATAATTCCACATGTATCTGCTTCCCTCTGCTTCTTAACTCTGATTTCTCCTAAACGGGCTATGCATTGACAGGTCACCTCTATATGCCATGGCTAGCCTAGCCTCATGTTTCTTCTGGGTTCAGAGGGAAAGAGACTCTTGCTTTCCGAGCAGTTGTAGCCAATGCTATCCTTGGGATAGTGTCAGCCACGTGTGAGCAGTGACCAGCTAAGAAAAGGCACTGATTGCTTTCCCCAGGCTTGTGCTCCCACCTCCAGAGTCTACGTAAAAGCTCGGCCTCCAAGATGACTGAATTTGAAGAAAGGCCTTTGGGGAGTTCACTAAGGTTAAATGAGGTAAAGACAGGGCCCCCATCTGATAGGATCTGTGGCCTTGTGATGAGACATGGATGCCTGGCTGTACACATTCACCAAGGAAAGATCATGAGGACCCAGGGAGAGGTGTCCATTTTCAAGCCAGGGAAGCAACCCCCCTCAGAAGCCACAGCCTGGCAGAACTCCATCCTTCACCTCCCAGCCTCCAGACTCAGGCGCAGATAAAGTCCCATTGTTAAAGTCACTCCACCTGTGGCATTTGCAGTCAGTCCAAGCTGACTAACACACTGGGTACCCAGCCCTGGGAACAGGACGCAGGGTCACTGTGGCAGGGGTGTTCCCCCAGAGAAAGTCACAGTGCTGAAGGAGGAGGGTGGGGCAGAGCAGAGGCTGCCCCGTTTATGTCTTAACCTTGCTTGGCTCTGCTCACTGCATCTCTAGGGTAGGGAGGGTCGAGTCACCTACTGGGTGGTTAATTCCCCCCACTAGATACGGTGGCACGCCATCTCCTACCACCCAAATAATGGCAACCCTGTAGAACAAAGGTCGGCAAACACTTCTGTGAGGACCCACTCTGTAGGTAGTTTCAGATCGCGAGCCTGACCTCCACAACTGCTCAGGTCTGCTCAGCAGCCCCAGCGAAGCTCTGCTCACTTCCTGGGGCCCCCAGAACAAAGCTGTACAAAAGAGTGGCTTAGACATGAAACTGCCAGGCCTGGGGGCATCTGCCTGTAATCCTGATACTCAGAAAGTTGAGATAGGAGGATCATAAGCTTAGGGCCAGCCTGGGCTACATAGTGAACTCCTGTCTCAAAATACCAGAAAGACAAAATTTCTTCACAGTTCTAGAGGCTTCTATAGCAAAACCACGTGACTGACAGACTCTTCCTCGTCCTAAAGGCCCGGAATCAAGCCTGTCCTAATTTCTCCTTAGCATTCCTTAGCCTGTACCAATAGCATTGCAACCTCCGCCATCTCTCCCCCATGGGATTGCTGGCATCTCGGTCTCCAAATCTCTCTCTCTTGATTTTTGAAATGTCAGTTGTAAGCTGGGCATGGTGGCTCCCATCTGTAATTTCAGCACTTGGGAAGCTAAGGCAAGAGGATTCTATGAGTTTGAAACCAGATGGGTCTACATTGTAAATACCAGACCAGCCGGAGCTGGAGTGAGACCTCATCTCAAAAAACAAAAAAAACAACAACAAAATCAGCCACTCCAGATGTGGTGTCGCAGCCCTGTCATCCCAGCTGCTTGGGTGACGGAAGCAAGAGGATCCCAGGTCCAAGGCCTACAGTGGGTTCAAGGCCAGCATGGACAGTTTAGGGAGAACCTGCGTCAAAACTTTGAAAACTGCAGAATGGGCTTGGAATGTAGGTAACTCAGCGCTAGTATGTGTGAGGGCCAGGGTTCAACAACCAGGACCATGAGTGAAGGGGAAAGATGTCAATCGGTTTTAAGGCCCACCCTAGTCTAGTATGACTTCATCTCATGTTGCTCACCTCTGCAAAAACACTTTTGAATGAAGACTGATGCATGTATCAGAGTCAGAATGTCTCCATGTGTAGTGATATTTTGTTTGTGTTTTAGCAAATAAAGATGGCCTGAAGATCAGAGCGCAGAGCTAAGCCACTAGAGGCCAGATGGTGTGGGCCCACACCTTTAATCCCAGCACTAGGGAGGTGGAGACAGGAAGGGTATGGCTGGGAGGAGAGAGGAATAAAAGGTGGGAGAAGACAAGTCAGTGGAGCCTGAGGATGCGGTCTGAGGATGCAGTCTGTGGATGCAGTCTGAGGATGCGGTCTGAGAATGCAGTCTGAGGGTGCAGTCTGAGGATGCAGTCTGAGGATGCAGTCTGAGGATGCGGTCTGAGGATGCAGTCAGTCTGAGGATGCGGTCTGAGAATGCAGTCTGAGGATGCAGTCTGAGGGTGCAGTCTGAGGATGCGGTCTGAGGATGCAGTCTGCAGATGCGGTCTGAAAGTGCTGTCTGTGGCTGTGGTCTGAGGGTGCAGTCTGAGGGTGTGGTCTGAGGGTGTAGTCTAAAGATACAGTCTGAAGTGCTGTCTGCGGATGTAGTCTGAGGATGTAGTCTGAGGTGCAGTCTGAAGCAATCAGTCAGAGAAGGCAGCCTGAGGACAGGATCACCCATTTGGTCTGAGGATTCGATAGAGGTACAAGGTGTCTCTAGTGACTGGCTGCACTGTTTCTCTGATGTCTCAGCTTTTGCCCCCTAATACCTGACTCTGGGTTTTTATTAAGAACAATTAGAATTCACACAACATCCATGCTTGGGGGATCCCTGACCCCAAATCGTTGTAGCAGCTTCAGAAAGCAGGTCAATGAGGGGATGGGGTTGACTCTACTGCTTATTTATAGATGCTGAAGCCTGAATTTCTAAGCAGTCTCATGTCCTGAAATATACACTGTAAGTGGATATTTCTCTCCTGCCCACCTATTCCAAAATACCCGGCGGCCACTTCCCAAATAATTGACTCAGAGGCTTAATATTACTTATAAATGCTTGACTGATAGCTCAGGCTTCTTACTAGCTGACTCTTACATTTTAAATTAACCCATGTTCCTTATTTACACTCTGCCACATGGTGGTACCTTTATTAGCATGACACCTTTGTCTTCTGATCCCTCTGTGTCTGCTGGTGACTCCTGACTTCACCCTTCTCCTTCCCATCATCCTTAGTTTGGTCACCCTGCCTATACTTCCTGCCTGGCTACTGGCCAGTCAGCGTTTTATTAAAACAATTCGAGTAACAAATCTTTACAGTGTACAAGAGGATTATTACACAGCGATACGTTGAATTTTTCCCTTAACTACTTAAGACCATAAACCAGGCATAATAATATACACCTATAATCCTAGCACTCAGGAGGCTCAGGCAGGGGGAATCATGACTGCAATATATAGACTTGAGCAAGACTATATTTCAAAGACTACAGAGCAAGACCCTTTCCAAAAACCAATTAGTTACTTGATGCCAAAAAGAAAAAAAAAATGTCAGCTTAAGGAACACATGAAGATTTGCTGCCCTTGACCTTGGAGACAAAGCATTAGGAATTTTTACATAGCATTTCCCCCAGTACTGGACAGAATAAGTTACAGAAAGAATTTCTCCCCCTGCCTTCTTTTTTCGAGCCAGGGTTTCTCTGTAGCTTTGGAGCCTGTCCTGGAACTAGCTCCTGTAGACCAGGCTGGCCTCGAACTCACAAAGATCCACCTGTCTCTGCATCCCCAGTGCTGAGACTGAAAGTGTGTGCCACCATGACACCATTTGGGTTTCCTTCTCTCTGACCACAGCTTCAAGGGCTCAGTGGTCACTGGGCTCCATGCATGGGCCACAGCGGAAAGGGAAGAGTTAGGAACATCATGGCGGCAGGTGGTGGTGGGGGGGGGGGCTGCTTCATCTCATGGTACACAGGATGGGAAGTAGAAACCAGGTATCCCCTTTGAAATCAAACCCCAGGGGCCTACTTCCTTCCACCTAGGACCACTAACCTCCTAGAATAGTGAGACCAACTTGGAACCCTGACATATGAACCATCGGAGGACATTTTATATTCCAACAGTGAAGGCACATAGATCCCTGGTCTTTTGAGCCGGCAGGTCTGAGTGGACTATATACTCAAATTTAGGGCTAAGAATAAACTTTTATTTTGTTCAAATAAGGACAGTAAAAAGAATCAGGGTGCTGGGTAGTCGGGGTGCAGTCCCAGCACAGTACTGGGTGCTGGGATCAGCAACTGACATTTCTAAGCCTTGTGTGTCTCAGCCTCAGGTAAAGCCCTATCCTGCCATTGTAATCAAATCTGTCCGCTTCACGTGCCTGCCTTGTCCCAGCAGCATCCTACCTGATCCTCTACTCCTGACCCCCAAACTCCTAACCCAGCACCGGAGTGGCTTTTCTACACCTGATCAAACCACACAGGCCTCTGTTCTGAAACTGGAGCGGGCTTTTTCTTTGGGCTGCCACATGGAGACTTACTATTATGAAATTAAGCTCTTATAACTTAAATTAACCCATTTCTATTCATCTATGCATTGCCATGTGCCTTGTGGCTTTTACCTCTCCTCCTGCATGTCTTGTTCTCACTATGTCTGCTGGTGACTTCACCTTTCCTTCTTCCCAGACTGCTCTGTCCCCACAAGTCCCACCTAACCTCTTCCTGCCTAGCTGTTGGCCACTCAGCTCTTTATTAACCAGCCACAGTGACATGTCTCCACACCGTGTAAAGGAACACTCCACAACAGGAACTTGTCACGCTTTCTGTGTTTAGAATAAAATCCCCAAACCTGGTCCCCATAGTCTCTGAGACCCTGCTGAAAGTGGCGCCTGTCATTTCGAGTCCTCTCTCTGCCCCCTCCTCTCTTCTCCACACTCCCTGTCCTCCGTTCCTCTGTCACATTCCCGTCTTTAGGCTTGCTGTCCCCTTCCCTTGCTCTTCCCCGTTTACTTTACTTATTTTTTTCTGTTGCTAGGATAAAACACTGATCAAGGACAACTTCCAGGTCACACTCCATCACTGAGCAAACTCGGAACACGGAGGCAGGAACTGATCTAGGACCATGGGGGATGCTGCCTGCTGCCTTGCTCTCCATGGCTTGCTTGCCCTGTTTTCTTAAACAACCCAGGATCACCTGCCCAGGGGTGGTACCACACACACAGTAGACTGGAACCCCCCCCATCATTCATTAATCAACAAAATTTCCCCATAGGCCAATCTGATGGAGGCTCTCTTAGAGACATCAGGGCCAAAGCAATTCTGATAAAAGGAAGCATTTAACTGGAGGCCTGCTTACAGCTTCAGATGTTAGTTCATTATCCTCCAGGAGGGGAGCATGGGGGTACACAGGCAGACATTGTGCTGGAGAAGTAGCTGAGCTACATCCTGATCCCCAGGCAGAAAAAAAAAAAAGAATAGCTTTGGGCCTGGTGTTTGAAACCTCATAGTCCTTCCCAGGCCCCAGGCGACACTTCCTCCAACAAGGCCATACCTCCTAATCCTCCTAATTCTTTCAAAGAGTTTGACTCCCTGGTGACTAAACTTTTAAATATATAGCCAATGGGGGTCACAGTTATTCAAATGACCTCAGAGGCAATTCCACAGTTAAGGTTCCCTCTTCCTCGGTGATTCTAGCTTGTGTCACATTGACAAGAAGCAAACCATCCTTACTGTTCCCTCTCTGTGCTGTTCCTTCCTTTACCCTTATCATCCCCCTGACCAGTGACTCATAGCTCACTCCCTCACTTTCTCCACATCTTTACTCAGGGACATCTCCCTTAACCCTGCCCACGCAGTCCCACCGTTCTCTGCTCCCACACCCCACTTTATTTTTCTCCCAAACATCACTCACCCCTTGCTCTATGAAACAGTGGTCTCTCTACCTCCTTGGAATCAACAAACTGTGTGCTGAAAATGTTTAAAATTTTCATCTGGGACTAGGGAGATGGGTAAAGCACTTGCTTCAAAATCATGAAGATCTGAGTTCAAATCTCCACAAACCCTTAAAAACGCAGGCATGGCGGCGTGCATCTCAATTCAGTCCTCCTCCAGCGGAAGGAGAGAGCTGTTGTCTGATGTTGTCCTCTGCCCTCTACCCACACCACATGCTGTGGCTGCACGGGATGTGGAATATGTGTCATCCTTGTCCTCCTGAAGGGAGCTACAAACTCAGACCTATGTCTGTTCACTAATGTAGCCCTGGCTCCCAGAACGGTGTCCAAGACATGGTAATCTATGATGAATATGGTCAGGCATTTGCTTAATGGCAGGTTACATTCTGCGAGAAGCTTTGCTTAGCAATCTGGTTGTTTCGAGAACATCACAGACTATACTTGCACGCACTAAGGGTATCATCATCCATGGGACCACCGGAGTTCATTCTGGAATAAAGCTCGCCGCTCTTGACTGTATTTGCTGAGTGTTTCAGTCTCCTGTGTCTGCGGTGAAATCATGACACACTGTATGACTTAAAACCGCCCAGGTCTCATCTCTCAGTGCTGTGGTTTGAGTGTGAAATGGCCACACAGGATAAGGTTTGATCGCTTGGTCTCCAGCTGGCTGTGCTGTCTGCGGAAGCCATGGGACCTTGGCACAGGAGACATGACTGCAAGAAGCCAGTCACAGGGTGGGGGTGAGGGTGCCTCTGAGGGTTATGCCCTGTCCGCACCCCACCAGAGCTCTCTGCTTCCTGATCCACCTGGATGTGAACAAGTCTATTCCCATCCCCCATGCCTTCCCTACCATGCTAGACTGTGCCACAGACAGACTCTAAGCCACAAGCCAAAATAAGATCTTCCTTCCTGTACTGGTTACTGCTCTGCGGCTGTGACAAAGACAACTTATGGAAGGAAGGGTTTATTAGAACTGTGGCCCCTGAGGGATACGAGTCCATCACCAGCACAGCAGAGAGGCGTGGAAGGAGGCAGGTGTGGAGGGCACCAAGCGCTCACAGATAAGCACTGGAGAAACCAGGAATGTTAGTCATGCAGAATTGTCCTCTCGATGGAGACAACCTGTTTTCCACCCAGAAGGCGAGGAGTAGGTGATGTGAAGACTTGGTGACCTTTGCTATCTGTTGAGTCAGGCTCCACCCAGATCCCCCAGAATGTTTATCCCAGACTCTCCCTCCCTAGACCTTTATCTTTGGCCTTGTTTCTCAGGCAATAGAACCGATCCTTAGGTGAGATGTCACCTGTACTGACCTTTATACTTTCTCCAGAGCCCAGCCCTTGAGCTATAAAACCCATCTTCATGGTAGAGGTCACTTTTGCAACAGAGTTTCAATGTAGTCACACCTTAAGCTTTATTGTGCACATGGGATTGGGATAATTGTTACTAGGAAACACTTTTCCAAAACTCTACTGGACTTAAATGTGTCTGAAATAAATGTGGCTGGTGTCAAACTCCTGAAGCTGGAACCAGCACCCAGCTAACTAAATCATCCTGAACCAGCTTGGCTTTCCTTCTCACTCTGTGTGTATGGAGTAGATGTTTCCCTCCCACTGTGACGCTTACAGGGACCTCACAGGCAGTGACGGCAGCAGGGACAGCTGGAGGGCTCATGTCTCAAACCAAGAGGCAGAGAGAGAGCATTGGAAATGGAACAAAGCTTTTGAAACCTCAGAGTCTACTCCCAGTGACATACATCCCCCAGCAAGGCCACACAGCTCCTAAACCTACCCAAAAAGTGTCACCAACTGGGGACCAAGTATTTTGATGCCCGAGAATATGGAGAGCATCACACTCTCCACAGTCCCTTAAGTGGCTTGTTGTGCATCCTGTCACAGCAACAAGGACACAATGAATGTCTGTACTTCCAGTTCTGTGGAACAGAATTTGGAAATCGAGGTGTCAGTAGGGCTGGGCTCAATTCCAAGAGGAGCATCCTTCCTGTCTCTTCTACCTCCTGATGCTCCAGGCACTCCAGGTTTGTGGCTGTAAAACTCCAGCCCCTGCCTATGCCCACACATGGACCTCTCCTCTGAGACTCTGTCTCCTTTCCTGTTTCTTTTCTTTTCTTTCAAGACAGGGTTTCTCTGCAGCCCTGGCTGTCCTGGAACTCACTCTCCAGGTCTCTTAGACCAGGCTGTCCTCAAACTCACAGAAATCCATCTACTTCTGTCTCCTGGGTGCTTGTGATTAAAGATGTGCACCACCACCACCACCTTGCTCCTTTTCCTGTTTCTTATAAGGACTCAGATTTTTATTTTGTGTCTACATGGGTAATCCCCTGGACTTCATCAAGAGATGATTAAGAGTTTTTAATTCAAAAATCTTTAATCACATCTGCAAAAATTATATTCTTTTTCCAAATAAGGTAATACTCAGGGGTGGGCATGTTTTTTTGTTTTTGTTTTTGTTTTTTTTAGGAATGTGAGGGCCAGTCTTCGCTGTCAACTTGTCTGCATTTATAATAACCAAAGAGATGTAACTCTAGGTCCATCTGTGAGGGTGTTTCTAGAGCGGTTCAGCGAAGAGGGAAAATCCGCCCTGAATGTAGGCAGCACCATCCTGTGGGCTGGTGTCCTAGACTGCAGAAGAAACAAACAAACAAACAAACAAACAAACGTGGGGAAGGAAGCCAACCCAGAGCCAGCAATCACCTCTGTCTGCTACCCAATCCACCTGCACGAGGACAAGCAGCCTCCTGCCACCACCTACCGTGAGTCCAAACCAACCAACTCTTCCTCCTTTAAGATGCTTTTGGGGGGTATCTGATCACAATGAGGAGAGTATGGAATGCATGGCCACCTGTGCTGAGTGATGCTCGGTTCCTGCCACGGTTCTTGGCCCCTGTTTCTCCAGAGCATTTCTGGAGCTGGAAGCTCAGAGCTTGGAGCTTGGAGCATCCGCAGTTGGTATGGACCACATACAACTTCATCCATTGCTTCCTTCACTGCCCACATCTTCCATACCACCATGGGTTCTCAAGTGTGCTGGGCAGCAGGGAACTTGAAAGAAAACGAGGCATCCTGAGGTTACAGAATAGAAAGGTCCACTCCAGAAAAGAACTCATTCCTTAGACTCCAGATAATCTTTTCATTAGAAAAGTCTCCGTTAGAGTTGGTCCTGAAGGTGTAGGTGTGAGAGAACCCACCGTGAGGACATGAAAGCGGGAGCAATGGCCCCACCCCTTGCTCATCCCTGCAAGGGGTGGACTAGCCAGAACCATGCAGGAAAGCTCACCCTGGTGGGACAGGGAGAGCTGGCAGGCTGACCAACCCTGCAGCTATCCAGGCCCAGAACTAAGGCTGTGTGTTGACCCACCCCAACCTCCACCCATCTGTACTCCTGGAGCATGAGGTGGGAGTCGTGTGGGGCAGAACTGTGGACCCCGGGCTGCAGGATCCCTGCCACACAGAGCAGCAGGGGGATGTCCAGGAAGAGTCCCAGGGAGGGCCCAGCGGTCGATGCTGTATCAGAGACCAGGAACCTCAAGTCAGACCAATTATTCTTTGCGTTGAACGCCTACATGTGAAAATGTATACACAAAGGGGTTTACTGTGTGTCTCACTGCGTTACACCGCAGCTTCCATTACGGGATTCTCCATTTCTTCCTCCCCACCCCCACCTTCTTCTCTTATATTTTGTTCTGTTTTTTTGGGGGGGAGGTGGGGAGGCAGGTGAGATCGGAAGACATGATGTGGAGACATGATGTGAAAGACACAAAGAATAAATAAAATGAAAATTAAAAAATTAGTGAAGTAAGCAAAGTTTTAAAAAATATCTCCATTAAGTTTAATACGTGATGAAGGGCCCACCCGGATCGTAACAGCCCAGCAAGGCAATGCACACCTCCCTCTATCTCCTGACAGCAGAAAGGGGGAAGAGAAAGAAGTGACAGGAGGGCCAGGAGCAGCGACAGGCGGTCAGCTTAATGGACAGGTCTGTGGATCTGTGCCAGGTGCCTCGCGGCCCTTGCTGAGCGTCATCTCCTGAACCGTCTGAGCCTGCAGTGAGGCTGGTGCCATTTCCTGTTTAGGGAAAGTGAAACTGAGAGAGGGGAACAGATTTATCCCAGGTCACACATCAGGCACGCCTGATTCCCCAGCAAGCTTCTTACCCTTTGGCCTCTATGGCCTGGCACGTTGTTTGAGAAGCAAAGGAGCATCCTGGGAAGGCAGGTTTTGGTCCATCTCCCTCACTATGAACGGGATGAGGATCTGGAAGGCGGAATCTCTGCTGCTTTCGTCTCAGTACTCCTACAGCTTCGGCCACACTAGGTACTTGAGGGTCTTATGGAATGAGTTCACAGGACTGTGAACAGAGAGACCAGCCCAGGAGAGGGAAACAATCATGGTCAGGGAACACGTGACATCTGAGGAAGAGGATGGCGGCTCTGTTGTGTGGGACTCTGCAGTTTTTAAGTGGCCACTGAGGCTCTGTCCAGCAGCCATTTGTTCCAGCCCTTCTTCCAGGCCCCACATTCTGTGCTGTGGGAACACCAGCTCAAGATGGCGTCTTTCTGAGGCCCCCACCTGCAGCAGCCCTGACTCTGTAAGCTGCTCCCTGGTGGGACCTGGGCAGACCGTTCCCTTGGCAGTCAGCTGTGGGGATTTGGAGCCTGCTGGAGCCTTCATTCAGCATCTTTTCCTATACACTTTCCTGTGACTCTCAGACTGTATGTGGTAAGTGACACACGTTTGTTTTTGTTTGTTTTTTAAGTTGTCTGCAGAGCTGGGGATGTGACTCAGTGGAATGCTAGTCTAGCTTACCCGAGGACCTAGGTTCGATCCCTAGCACCACACAAACGAGGCCTGGTGGGGCACATCTGCAATCCGACCACTCAGGAACTGAGCAGGAGGATCAAAAGTTCAAGGTTATCCTTAGTTACATAGAGTAACTAAGGCTAGCCTGGAACACGTGAGACTCTGTCTCAAAAGCATACACCGCACCAAAAACATCACACACACACCCTACTCTGTCCCTGCAGAGGGAAGAGCCAGTTGGTGACATTTGTATGGCTGTCCCAGGGATGGTGAGTTAATGCAGGTTGTTCAAGATTCACAGGCCTGGCCCAGAGAAGCCAGTGAAAACAGGACCTGACACATAACACCACCAACCATGATCCATAAACAGATGAACAACTAAGTATCTTGTCTTAGTTAGGGTTTTATTGTTGTGAAGAGATGCCATGAACAGGGCAACTCTTATAAAGGAGAACATTTAACTGGGGCTGGCTTACAGGTTCAGAGGGTCAGTCCGTTATCATCACGGTGGGAAGCATGACAGCACACAACCCATTTGGCTCAACCCAATCTTCTCTCTTAATGCGTCTGAGCAACAGGACAGCGGAGCCCTGGGGAAGCAGGATTGAGAAATAAACAGACGTTTTAAACATCAGACACTCTGGAACAGGCAAAAAAGCCTTTCAGGCGCAGAAACCACGAGAGTCAGGAGGAAGGAAGAACTAGCCCACTAGGGAGGGGAAGACTGAAAATGGCGGGTCCTAGCTGGCCAGCTGACAGGAGGGAACAGAGCTGTTGTGAGGCCTCCAGCTTCTGGGACTCAAGGTTGAAAGAACAGCTGTCGCCTCTGTTCCCAGAATCCATCGAATTCCCTACGGGGCCTGAGGTCATAGACTGAGGCTCTTCCAGGGAGCGCAGATTTGGGGAGGAGGAGGGGCATGGCGGGGGAGGGGCAGGGCATGGGCTAAAAAGGCCTTTCCGTTCCCTTGGAAGCAGACCACAAGCTACACTCACCTGCAAATGTTTCCTTGGAAAGAGAGCCCCGGGAAACCTTTGCAGCAAACTGAGCCGGGGTCCCCTGCTGTTCACAGAGACTGCCTGGAGCTCAGTTCCTTCCCGCCCCTGGACAGACAGACAGTCCCAACAGAACACTCTCGGCAAGTCTGGACCATTGATTGGCACCTGGTGAAGGAAGTGCTCGGTTTGGGACAGGAGAGGGTGGCTGCCGAGTCTTTCCAGCTGTGCATGAGAGTGGCCTGAGCGGTCCTTAGAGGTGCCCTGCCTGAGAAACAGGACAGTCGTCACGATCCATGAGTGCAATCGGGCCCGATGGATCTGGAGGGACCGCTGAGCTGGTCTGGGGTCAAGAGTTCCTTCGACCCACTGAGTCCACTTTGGAAGGACCTATTGCAGCCAGGATGGAGAGGGGCACCCGCTAGTGCAGCTAGTGCAGCGTCCCAAAGAAGCTGGTTTGACTTTTAGTTTGTCTGAAGTGTGGGGAGAAGTTTGAGCAGATGAGACTGGAGAGCTAGTGTCATGAACCACGTGTGCCACCACGTCTGGCTAGGATGTCTTCAGGGCAGAAGTCAGAAGACTAACAGACTGTAAGTTATTCATTTTTAAAAAAATGGCGGCGGGCCATGTGGCGGCAGGCAGCGGGCCCTGGGAGCAGCCAGTCCCAGGCAGAGATGGCTGCTGGTCCCTGAGCAGTGGCTGGTCCCAGGCAGGGAGACACATGGCGGGTGGGCAGAAGACAGAAACATGGATAGACAGGACATGCAGGGTGAGGTTGAATGTTTATTCAGGGGGTTATGGAGGAGGAAGGGTGAAGGGGGGGCAGAGAGAGAGGGAGAGAGAGAGAAGAGGAGAAAGAGACAGAGAAGGGGGGAAGCTGAGAAGTGGGGAGAGAGGCAGAAGCAAAGCTGCCTCTCTGAGAGGAAGATGGAAAAGAGAAAGAGCTCAGGCCGGAAGCTGAAGATCAGCCTGCCTCAGCGGATGGGGAGGGGAATGGGTGTAGCTTGTCTCTTAAAGGGACCAAAACCATAACATTCCTAGGTCTTCCTTATAATAAAAAGCATGCACATCAAGGAAGCAGAAAAGGAAGGGCCCAAGATGGCAGAGTCAGAGGTAATGGGAGTAGGCGTGGCTTGTCCCTTAAAGCGACAGGAAAGCACAACAACATGTTCTTTGTGACTGCAAGTAGAGGCTCACTAGCCCCCCTAGCTTGTCCTTTAAATGGTTTTCCTGTGGCATCTTCTTCCTTCCATCCCCCCCCCCCCCCCATCCACAGCTTGGCATTCTTCCTGGTTCAAGACGGCCACCATGGCTCTGGGCGGTCTCATCCAAATACTGCAACAACCATCAGAAAACCAGAAGGCCAGCCAGATGGCTGAGAGAGGAAAGGTGCTTGCCAGCAAGCCCAAGGATCGGAGTTCAATTCCTGGAATCCACACTGTAGAAGGAGAGAGCCATTCTCCCTACCTCGTCCTCTGACTTCTAGACTTACACTGTGGCACATGTGAGTCTCGTCCCCCAACAAACACACAACAAACAAACAAACAAATATATAAAATATCCTTTAGAAAGAAAGAAGGGAAACAAACCTAGGAGCTGGGGAGGTGGCTCGGTGGGTAAGAGTGAGCAGTTGCTACACAAACATGAGGCCTGAGTTGATTCCCCAGTCCCCACGCAGGCCCGTGATCCCACCACTGTGTAGGGAGGAGACAGGAGGTCCCTGGGACTTGCTGGCCAACAGGTTCAGTGAGAGGCCCTATCTCGGGAATGAGGTGAGGAGCGATTGGATAAGATCCCCACTGTCTTCCTATAGCCTCCATGGGCATGACCCACGTGTACTCTCTCCCCAGACCACATGGGAAGCAAGAAAAGAAAGGAAGAAAGAGAAAACCATACTGGAGGAGGGCTGGTTTTTCCTCTGGGGCCTGTTGAGAAACAGGAAATTCTTTCGGAGGTTTCATGAATTAGTCACATGGTCACAGGGGACAGCAGAGGAGGCTGGGAAGTGTAGTAATCGTCCCTAGACGCCATGGATCCTGCTGAAATGTATGCTATCGCTATGAGAAATGATGAGAACAAACACAGAAGGGCAACCCCCAGGCTGTGCCCCAGCCGGGCGCCAACAGAATCCTCGCACTCTAGTTCCTGTTTCCTGGGACTCACAGCTGCTGATAAGCGCTTGCCTTTACAAGGAGGTTGTAAGATCTCTGCTTTAAAGTTTTGGTTTGTGGATTTTTAGCTGGTGTGGTTAAGAGCACTTTTTTTTGAAGACTGTCTTGCTATGTAGTCCAGCTGGTGTCAACCTTCGAACTTCTGCTCCTTCTGCCTCAGCCTCTGGAGTGTGGGGTTACAGGGTTTGAGAGCACGAACTGTCTGTTTGTTTTGTTTTGATATTTTCCCACTTACAGATGGGATTTCATGCAGCCCAGACTAGCCTAGAACTTCCTGTCCTCCTGACTCCACCTCCTAAGAGCTAGGATTATGGGTGTACACTACCATATCCATCAATCTCTCTCCCCTCTTCCTCTTGTATTATCTACCTATCTGTCTGTATATCACCTGTCTGTCCATCCATCTATCCATCCATCCATTTATCTCCTCACTCTGTAGCCTGAGATAGCCCAGTACTCTGCAGACCTTCTGCTCAGTCTTCCAGGTGCTGAGATTCCAGATGTGAGTTCCTTCACCCAGCTCTCAGGTCTGTCATACAGGCCCTCAACCGCTGGCCAGTAGGTGGAGTGGACTGAAGGAGAAAGGATGAGCCCTGTCTCAGAAGTCCAGCAGAGTGGGTCTGGGTCAGTACGCAGCCTTCCCCTAGAGAATGCTCTCCCTGAGCTGCCCTTTAGAGATCACTGCTGTGAGTTCTGCAGCCGACATCAGTTAAAGGAAAGCTTTGGTCTGGCTAAGATGCAGAGCCAAGAGAGCGCTAATGAGTCTGGCGTAAGCGGGTACCAATAAAGTGGTACTCTATGAATCAAGGCCATGAGAACTGCAGTGCAAACCCCACACAATTAGAGGCTAACTCACGAGCTCCAGCTCTTTGACTTTGAACCATTTTATGAACACCAAGTTCCCACTGACATTGTCTGGTGACGTCATGGTGAGACTCCTGACAGCCATTAAGTTTCTCACCAGAAGTCTAACAGGGCCGAAGAAACTCAGAAGGGAGTGGGATACAAAACCACAGAGCCCTCAAAGCCATTGGGGATGAAGTGTACAAAAGTGAGCATGTCAGATACAAGACCCCCCTTCCCTGTCTGCCAGCGGCACTGGGAGTAGGATGAAGCCGGCTGGAGCATTTCCTCCGAGGCAGCCAGAGCTTTACTAGATAGTAACACATGATGTAGCTTGTTCTGCCCTTCCATGCAGAACAGACTTACAAAGTAGCATCTGTCTTCATCTCTACTTTACAGGTGGGAAAACTGAGGCACGGGCACGCTGTGTTCGCTGCCTAGGACCTATAGCCTGAAGCGACTGAGCTGGAATTTGAACCCAGGTCTCCATACTAACGCTTTTATCACCCTGCGCATTGCTTCACATTTGTTGTTCCCAGATTCCCTGTCTCCTGTCTGGTGACATCTTTCATGATCTGGAGCAAAAAATAAGACATAGGAAGAGAAATTTCCTAAGGTTCCGTTTACTGTGGAGTCTTGTCTCACATGGCAGGGACATTTCCAAGGACAGCCCTTGGAAAAAGAAAGCCATATTAAGTTCAAATTGCCTCACTCTGGGGACAGAGTGGTCTGCGTCACTCACTCACAAATTAGAGCATTCCATGACGGATGAGTTTCACTTCTAACTTCCATGAACGCACAGTGGGATGCAGGCTGCAGTGTCGGAAGGTGACCAGGATGGATAAATGGGTGCAGAGAGGGAAGGACGGAAGACAAAACGAGCAGAATGAGATACGACGCTGAGCTCCCGGTGGCTCACACACAGGACTGGCAGTGTGGCTCTCTCAGTTTCTCTGCACGTTTGGGAGATTTTTTTAAATGTAATGTTGATAGAGAAATAACACACTTAAGATGCTCTTTGGAAGCTGCTGGCACTCATTCTCTCGTTGGCTATAGCAGTCAAATTCTCTTGTGTCAAAACCAAATTCTCACTTGTTGGGCATCTGGCGATCCCAAGGGACCAAGCAGTGCGAGTAATTCGCAGCTGCTCTGGAAGTGGTGGAACTTTAAGAGGCCGGCCTAGCGGGAGGTCACCAGGTCCACTGAGGGTGGATTACCGCCTCCTCTCTGGAAAGGGCCTTGTAATTTATC
Organism: Microtus pennsylvanicus; assembly: GCF_037038515.1. Lineage (NCBI taxonomy): Eukaryota > Metazoa > Chordata > Mammalia > Rodentia > Cricetidae > Microtus > Microtus pennsylvanicus. The sequence goes on from NC_134583.1 coordinate 59,586,885, forward strand.
TTAAGCACAAACACATGGCAGCGAGAACGGAGGAGAATGGGGGAAAGAAGGTGTGTGTGTGTGTGTGTGTGTGTGTGTGTGTGTGTGTGTGAGAGAGAGAGAGAGAGAGAGAGAGAGAGAGAGAGAGAGAGAGAGAGAGAGAGAGAGAGAGAGAATGACCACAGGAAGCCCTTGTTAACCAGCACTGGAGTCTTCTGACCCCCTCGCCTGTCACCTCCTGTCATCTACTGTGTGTTGTCTGGTGGCAGAGCCTGTAAGAGGCGGGGTCTTGACTTAGTTCCCCTTTCTGTTGCTATGGTAAGATACTCGGACAAAAGCAACTTAACTAAGGGTTTATTGGGACTGGGGTTCAGTCCTCACGGGGGAAGTCAGTGCCTTCCCTGAGGGAGCAGAGGCAGCAGGTCACAGGGCATCCTCCCGGGGGACCACAGTCCTTGGCATGGTGTCACCAAAGGATAATGTGGGTCTTCCTACGCAGTCTAGAAATTCCCCCACAGACACACCCGTGGGCCAACCTGTAGCACAAATAATAAAAACCCAGAGACAGTCATTGGGATTCAAGCTGAAGATCGGAAAAGCAAAGCAACCAATCACTAGAGAGATCTTACCTCTACCAAGGCTCTGACAAACAAAAGGGGCGATCCTTCATTGCTCCCCACCAACCTTAGACTCCACACTCCACTGAGTTCCTGTCTCTTCCCTTACTATTCCTGTCTCCGCCCAGCCATATCGCTCCTGTCTCCACCTCCCTAGTGCTGGAATTAAACGTGTGTGATCCCAAGTGCTAAGATCACCTTTGTGTGAGCTCTCTTTCTCTTTTAGACAGTCAATCTTGTGTAGTCCAGGATGAAATTGAACTCACAGATCTGTCTCCCTAGTCCTGGGATTAAAAGAGTGTATCACCACTGCCTGGCCTGTATGGCTAACAAGTATGGCTGCTTTGCCCTCTGATCATCAGGCAAGCTTTATTTATTAAATCACAAATAATATACCACTATAACAACCTAACCTAGACAGACCTCCTCACTGGCTCCTCTTCTAAGTGATTCCAGTCTGCCAAGTAAACCATCAATATTAACTATCAAGGCCCAGCAGAGCAACTTAAGGCTATAAAATGGCCTGAATCCCCCCGATCCCTCCCTCTCTCCTCTTTCATGGCCACAAAGTAAGCAGTTCTGACCTGCCACAAGCTCACACTGTGATGTATGGCCACAGGCCTGGAACAGCTGGAAAGTGAGTCAAGAGAAACATTGTCTAAGTTGATTGTCTCTGGTCTTGGTTACTGCAAAGGGAAGTGGGCTCACAGGTGACTAATAATGGTTTCCAGTTTCCTTCAGCTCACAGGTGACTAAAAATGGTTTCCAGTTTCCTTTGCCATGTCCCTGGAAACAACTTCCCACCAAGAAATTGGGTGCTATGTCCAAACCCAGGGAACAACTCAGCCAGCAACAGAAGTTCCTGAGGGGCCCCACAACTGTGATTTCTAGGTATGTTGGATAGTTATACGTCAACTTGACACAAGCTAAAATCGTCTGGGGGAGGGAACCACAATTAAGAAAATGCCTCCATAAGAATGGGCCATAGGCCCAGCAGTGGTGATGCACGCCTTTAATCCCAGCACTCGAGAGGCAGAGACAGGTGATTCTCTGTGAGTTTGAGGCCAGCTTGGTCTACAGAATGAGTTCCAGGACAGCCAAGGCTACATAGAAAAAAACCTTGTCTCAAAAAAACAAAACAAGACAAAATCAAACAAGCAAAAAGATTGGGCTATAGGCAAGCCTGCAGGGCATTTTCTTAGTGATTGATGGGGGAGGGCCCAGTCCATTGTGGGTGGAGCCATCACTGGGCTGATGGTCTTGGGATCCGTAAAGCAGGTTGACCAAGTCATGAGGAGCAAGTCAATAAACAGCACGCCCCCCCCCCCCCCATGGCTATTGCATCAGCTCCTGCCTCCAGGTCCCAGGCCTGTTTGAATTCCCATCCTGACTTCCTTTGATGATGAACTATGATGCAGAAGCATAAGCCCAATAAATCCTCCTCTCCAACTTGCTCTTTGGCCATAATGTTTCATCACAGCAATAAAAACCCTAACTATAACATAGGGAATTATTTCAAGGCACCTGACGAGCTTTGAGCCTCTGTCCACCCTGTCCCCAGTGACCTAGGCTGAGTGCACACACTCGCTTGCTCCTATACATGTGCTTTTTCTGGAATGTTTGAATCTGTTGCAATTCCAAACATTTTCACCGGAGCAACTGTCTTACCCTGTCACAGACAAACGCTGTTTCTTCATTCTCCAGTACCAACCTCTCTCACGATCGCTCCTGAAGTCCTTGCCCCTTCTCTATGCCCTCTCAGTGTCTGATTGTACTATAGGGTTAGTGGGAATCAGATGCCCGCTACTGACAGTCACAATGTCGAGCTTGCTCAGGGCCACTTAAGGTTCCCGGAGCCTAAGTACCTTGTCTGTCACTCCCAGCTCCAGCCATTAGCTTGAAAAATGCCAAGCTGCTTTGTGCACCTTACTCTTGAACACAGAAGCCCCGCAGGTTCCCTCCTTTGTGGAGGGTTAACTGTGAGGAAGAAGAGGTGCGGTTGGCTGTCTTTTTATAGTCCTCCGCAAAGGTCAGGCTTTGCTTTGCCGCCGAAAATGGCCCACACCATACTGTGTGCACAAAAGGGATAGATTATCAGCCTGCCTGCCCGTCAGGCCTGTGCTGAGCACATAATCTGCCTGCTTTTTCTTGGGCAAAACCACCTAAGGTTCAATTTGATGAGTTTTATTTCTGTCCCTGCGTGAAGGGTTGTCCCAACACCAGTCTCCTTTAGAAGGCAGTATTAGCCAGCTTTCCATGAGAACCATAAAAAAATACCTGGAACAGACAGTTTACAAGGTCAAAATGTTAGCTCAGGCTCAAGGTTTTAGAGTTTCAGACCATGGCGCCAGCTAGTGCTCATTGCTTTCAAATCTGTGGCAAGGAGCACATCCTGGTAGGAACATAGGAGAGCAGAAATGATCACCTGGTTCAGGGTAGATGGTGGGGTGGTGTAATGAAAGGAGAGAGGGTGTGTGTTTGTGTGTGTGTGTGTGTGTGTGTGTGTGTGTGTGTGTGTGGTGTCTTCTCTAAGGACACACCCCCAAAGACAGCCTCTAGCTAGGCTTCACCCCTTAAAGGTCCCTTTGTGCCTGGAAATTAAACTGGTGTAGAGTAAATATTTGAGGACTTATATCCAAACCTCAGTAGAGACCAGGAATGACACCTGCTCATCAGACATCTTGGAAACCCAATTTGTTGTGGAATATTACTTTAGCTACGTAAAGGTGTGTTGCATTTATTGACGCTGCATTTGTTTAATTATGTAAAGATGTGTTGCCCTTTCATCTTGCCTGCTTAAGACACCTGATCGGTCTAATAAAAAGCTGAACAGCCAATAGCTAAGCAGTAGAGGGATAGGAGGGGCTGGTGGGCAGAGAGAATAAGCAGGAGGAGAAATCTAGGCTCGGGGAACATGAAAGAACTAGGGAGAATGAAGCACAATTTTAATTAGTCCTAATAATAAAAAACCTGGAGTCAGATATCGGGGAAAAACTGAAAGACCAGAGAAGTAAGGACCAGCTACATTCAACCTCTTATCTCTCCAACTCCTCAGACCAAAAAGGGGCAAGATCCTGTCTCCACCAGCCTTATCACTTCCTGTCTGTCTGTACAGACCTCCAGACCTCTGTGGTTAATTAGTGGCTAGCTCCACCCTCTGATCTCCAGGCAAACTTTATTTGTGAGAACACAAACAAAATATTACAACAGGAGAAAAAGAGGGAGATGCCCAGGGCCAGAAGCTGGGCAGCAGCCAGTCAGCCAACCAGACACAGAGGAAACAAGAAAGCAAGGCATACAGAATAAAAGAAAGGTAAAAAGTCCCAAGGTAAAACGCAGATTCAAATGAGAGCTAAGAGAAGGCTGCGGATTCATAACTAATAACAAGTCTCTGTGTCATGATTTGGGATCTGGTTGGAAGCCCAAAAGCAAGCCTGGTACACCAAGTTGTGTCATACACTGTGTGAAATGGGTATCTGAGCTGCATGAGGAAGGTATCACATGTGAACTGACTTCGGCTACCCTCAGCCACGTGGAGGAACAGAGGACAGCCTATGCACCCAGAGTTTCCTAAGAGGACATCCTCGTACAATGGAGGACTTTGGCTCACTGACAGGCTGGCGGATGATTCCCTTCAGCGTTGTGCCTGAACACACACTGCCCGATACCTCCAATGTGTCGTCCTCCCTTACAGATTCTTGGAGCACACTCGGTTAACAAAACAAAGACCTCATTATCATTCAGATGATGTTTCCAGTCTAGGAAATTATACATGGGCAATGAAATTTATTTTCCAGACTCAGATTTGATAGCGAGAAAGTGATGGCAAGGCTAATTGAATTGGGACAACAGACAGAGATCACAACTGCCCCACACAAATCACCGTGAGTACATATGTGGATGTTCATGTACACACATGTGGACGCGTGTATATGCGTGCGTGCATGAACATGTAATGCCCCAACATGCAAATGAATTAATAACTTCATTACTAATTGGTGGGTTGGGGGTTATATGCTGTCCTAGCTCCTTCTCCTTCCTGGCCACCACAGTGAGAACTGCTCACCGCTCGCTACCCCACGAGGAACTGACTGCTGAAACCGTGAGCCAAAGTAAGCCTATCCTCCCTTAGTGGGCATCCAGGGAGTAACTCAGGGAGAGGGATGAGCACACTGACTCAGGCACACATCAAGCCGTACCCGAAAAAGGAACCTCTGGGTTCTTCCTTTGGCAGAGCTCTTAACTTCCAATTAGGTGTGAAGGTCAGATTCGGTGACCCTTCTAACTGGTATATGTGAATTCACATTCTGAAATTATTTTATTCCACAGCCTTAGAACAATTATTAGACTTAATTATTTTTAATTGCTATGTGACCTTATTTAAACACACACACAAACACCACCAGCGAGCAAGCATCTCAACATAATTTTTTCATCATTGAGAGGAAGCAACTTGGGAGTTAGGCTCTGAAAATACCAAGCAAAAGCTGTCCCCTCTCCCAGCAGAAATGAGCCCAGGGGAGCAGCATGGCTACTCATGATCGTCTCCACCTGTGAAGACACAGGGCTGGGAATGTGTTTCCAGCTGCTGAGGCGTCAAAAGGGCTGGAGAAAAACTGCAAAAACAGGTCCCTCCTTACCAGAAAGCGGTGGGGAGAGCAGGACACTGGAAACCTTGCCTCAGCCAAGAAAGCAAGCTGCAAAGCAGAGGGAATGCGTCCTCGGAGGGCAGACTGAGGCGAGGCGGTCCTGGAACTAACCTTTACCTCCCAACCTGGCCTGCGGCCACTTCTAAGCTCCCACATGGGGTTTTGAAATATATTCATCCTGAGGCCTGGCCTGGGAGCCTCTGCTTCAATACACAGAGGGGAACTCTGTCGTTTTGCCTTAAGTTGATTCTAATATGCCAGCTTAGTTAAAAACCAAAGATGAGGGGCTGGAGAGATGGCTCAGAGGTTAAAAGTACCGACTGCTCTTCCAGAGGTCCTGAGTTCAAATCCCAGCAACCACATGGTGGCTCGCAACCTTCTGTAATGAGATCTGGTGCCCTCTTCTGGCCTGCAGGCATACATGGAGGCTGAACACTGTGTATATAATAAATAAGTAAATCTTTTTTAAAAAAAACAAAGATGAAGCATTTGAAATTTTGTGTAACCTTAGAAAGATGACTGAACTCATTTCTTAAAGGTAGATATGGTGGTTAGTATTGTCAATAATTTCCAGAGTCACCCAGGAGACAGGGCTCTGGGCATGCCTGTGTGGTTAGGGGAGCTTTAGTCAGGGTTAGCCTCTGGGCATGCTTAGGAGGGAGTGTCTAGATTGAGGTGGAAGAACCTTCCTCAACTCTAGGCCGGTCCATGGATTGGGGTCCTGTCCTGACTCAGGAGAGTGAGCAGCAAGTACCAGCTCTCTGTTCATGACTGCAGGCATGATGTGACCAGCCACCTCCAGCTCCCGCTGCCGGGCCTTCCCCGCCATGATGTCCCCTCTATATCCTCAACTATATTTTGAGGATATAGAGGGGACAGAGCTTTGCAGCCTGTCCTGGAACTAGCTTCACCCCCCCACACACACACACAGGGTTTCGCTGTAGTTTTAGAGCCTGTCCTGGAACTAGCTCTTGTAGACCAGGCTGGCCTCGAACTCACAGAGATCTGCCTGCCTCTGCCTCCCGAGTGCTGGGATTAAAGGCCTGCATCACCATTGCCCAGCTCTGCAGGATATTTTTATCAGCACAGATAAAGTACCTAAGACGCACAACAGCATGAAGAATTGAGAAAGTCTCAAAAACAAAATAATTAAACACAGAAGGAAAAAGAAACACAAAAGCATCTGGGAAGAGAAAGGTTGAGACACGGTTGTGGGACTGGCAGGTTTGGCCACCCCTGGGCTTGGGCTTGGGCACTGATGATGGACCAGCGGACTGACCATCCTCCTTTCCTTCAGACTCTCCCAGGATGTTCCCAGTTGCCCTCCAGCTCAGTGGGGTCATTTCAGACTTACAGCTATTTGTGTCCTCCACTTTGAGTCCGCCTATTTGTTTACCTTAGATTCCTTTACAAATGTGGGCTGCTGAGTTCAACTCCAGGTGCTGGGAGATAGCGAGAAAGCAAGTAACAAACAGGCGAGGTGCGGGGTGGGGTGAGGTGGGGGGGGCAACAGGGGAACGAGGGGGACGGACGGACAGGGGAGATGAGCATTTCAGGTAAGCTATAAGGACGGTGGGGGTTACAGAGACAAGCATCAGAGTGGAGGGTCGCTGAACCCAACTATGGGACAAAGTTTATGTGAGAGTCAGGGATGAGCAGGGAGAGCAGAAACCATCGTGTGCGGTCTGGCACTGGAACCTGGCACCCCGCAGAGAACCCCCAACTGGCCGATCCCATATTCTCATCTCTCCCTTTTCTGAAAAAGCAAATGAAACCACCAGAACAGGACACATAAGCCATGTGGGCAGCGCGCATGGACCACGCCAGCTCACCCTCCCATCTGGCAAGGCTCAGGCGTAGCATTCGGGGAGGCTCTTCTTTTGCAGCAGAGATCAAAGGATGGATTGCCAGGACAAGTAATCCACCTTGTGGCGGTTCCCTGTCTCTCCCAGGTGCCTTCACCAAGCCATCTGGAACCTCCTGCCGGCGGCCACAGTTCCGCCTCGGGCTCCGCTCGGTGTGAGCGCGCCCTCTGGAGGCCACTGGCGTGGCGGACAGTCCCCGGGGAGGCGTCCAGGCGTGGTCCTTTGGGGCTGTGTTGTAGGCAAAGGGCCCTTGGACTGCAGACAGACCTGCTGTAAAAGGCCGACTTTATGTATTTACTCATTGATTTCACTTTCCCCGAGTAGGCTAGGCCGTGCTTCCTTTCCCTCGAACCAAGGACTAAGCCTTGTTATGGAGGTGTTTGTAAGGTCCTCAAAGAGAGTGGGGTCTCCAACAGAGTTAAACCCTTGCACCACAGGCGCTGAACGCGTAGTTCCAAAGCTCCACAGCAAGGCCACCAGCAAAACCAACAAAACCCCACCGTGAGCTACAAGTTCAAATGGTCCCCTGAAGGAACAGGACCAGGAAGAAGAGGAGTAGGTTCACAGAGAGCCGGTGGTGGCGCTAACAGCCTCCACCCAGATTGGTACCGCCATTCCACCTAAGTCTAGTGTGGTCTACCAAGGAATCATGGGAGCACCGACAATTCATAGGTGGCTGTACCACGGAGAAAAGTCTCTCCTGAAGTAAACATACCAAACAGAAACTACTAAGGAACTTGTGGAGGTCCTGACCCCCACTTGTCCAATATGCAGATTCTGACAGGGATGAGGGAGCACCCCCAACCTGCACTTGCCACCTTCTTTCAGCTTGGTCCCACTGTTGTGTAGAATGAGGAGAAAACAGGGGCATGCAAAGAAGTCTAGCTCAGCGGCTGTGGAAGCACAGGTCTTGCAGGGACAGCTCCTTCATCATCTGGGCATCAGCCCTGGATTCTGACCAACTTTAAATCATATTTCCCTGAAAGGTCAGGGAAAGAAAGGAAAAAACAAGGGAACACTGTGGCTATGGGAGGACACATGGATTAATGACAAGAGGGGGCGTCAGAAGCTCCCTGGCCTTGTTCTAGAAGCTCTCAGAAGCATCAAGCACTGGCCCTTCGTTTTGAGGGGAGGCTAAACAAGCAGCAGCTGACTGTAAAATCCCTCCATGTGGCTAAGACATCTGGCATTGATATTGGAAGGCCAAAGCCGGCACTGGCGTCTCAGTGGACACTCTCCACACCTCTGCCCAGCGCTGGAGGAGCAGAGACCAGAGGACTTGGAGTCACATGACCTGCCAGTCCAGCTGAATCCACCGGCTCCAGGTTCAGTGAGAGACCTGTCTCCCAGACTAAGGCGGAGAGCTACAGACCAGAGCACAGCCTGTGCACAGCCACCAGTGCACAGACACCTCTCACAGCAACCACCCCACCCACAAACACATAAGCCATGCAGTCTGTTAATGGCCTGGATTAAAACTTGCTTTCAAATACAGCATAGAAGTGTACGTTTTATTTTTATTTCTATGGGAGAAAATCTACACTGTTGAACTCAGTATCAGTGGGGTTAACTATATGCACAAGCTTGAACAACAGGCACCACCAATTCTAGAACATCCCTATGATACCCTCCCCCAAGCAACCCATATCTATTGGGGGTTACTTCTTTCTTCCCATCCTCCACTCCAGCCTCAAGAAGTCACTAATTTCCCCTCTGTGCCCGTGACTGGCCTGTTCCAGACATGTCATACAAATGATGTCATCAGTAGCCTTCGGATCTGGCTTCACTCCCTGAACATGAGTTGTGGGAAAACATTAATGTGACATTGCCACTTGGACCTGTCAGGGTATTGACACCAGCATCCCTTCTCCAGGGCTCTTCTCGTTCTTCTGTACCGAACCCCTGTAGCCAAGCATGTTTTAAGGCTCAGCCATGTTACCGCAGGGACTGCTACCTCATTTCTTCGGATGGCTGAATAACACTCAATCTTCTGTAGAGACCACTCGTCACCTAGTTCATCAGCTGATGGGCATTTGAGGTGTTAGGTGTTGTGCTGCCATGGACAGCCACGTACACGGGTGTGAACATGTTTTCATTTCTGTTGACTTAACTTGGGGTGAGTTAACTCCATGACTAAGGAATTGCCAGACTGGTTCCCTAAGTAGCGGCACCAGTGACCTCGTGTCTAGCAGTACCCGAGGGCTGCAGCTTCTCTGCATCCTCACCAAGGCTTCCTATTGGATTTCCCTTACGACCAATGATCACAAACATCCTTTCTTAGCTGATCATCCATACAAACCTGTCTCCTCTGGAGAAATGTCTATTCAAATCCCTTGCCTGTTTTTCAATTGAGCTACTTCTTTTTATTGAGTTATAGGTGTTCTTTGTGTATTCCTTTTGAGGAGAAAGGGGGCTCAAAGCAGGGTCCCTCTACATAGACCTGGATGTCCTAGAACTTGATCTATAGACCAGGCTGGCTTTGAACTCAGAGATCTGCCTGCCTCTGTCTCTGGGTGCTGAGAATAAAAGGCAAGCCCACCACCACCACCACACCTGGCTCCTGCAAAGAAGCATCTTATCAAATAGATAATTTGCAAACACCTTTCCTATCCTACATTTTTTTTCAGTGTCTTGACTTTGATGGCATGGGTATTTGGTTTTGATGGTGTCTAGTGACTTGGATCTCATTGTTTTCTGGTAGTGTGGTAGGATTCAAACCCAGGCCCTGATACACATTAGACAGTGCTCTGCCCCTGACCTGCCCCCCAGCCCTCTGCTCTTCCTTGTCCACTTGTGCTTCTGACGTCATAGCTAAGAAAGATGTCCTGATTCAAGGTCACACATACAGGCGTATTTGCTTCCCAGAGCCTTGCATTTGGGCACCACCAGATGGTCTGGAAGCTGTCTGTGGCACACTTTCTTGACTGGTGATTGATTGGTGGAGGGGTTCATTGTAGATGGTGCCATCCCTGGACTGATGGTCCTGGGCACTATAAGAAAACAGGCCAGGGCTGGAGAGATGGCTCAGTGGTTAAAAGCATTGCCTGCTCTTTCAAAGGTCCTGAGTTCAATTCCCAACAACTACATGGTGGCTCACAACCATCTGGTGCCCTCTTCTGGCCTACAGACATACACACAGACAGAATATTGTATACATAATAAATAAATAAATATTTTTTAAAAAGCAGGCTGAATATGCCATGAGGAAAAAGTCAGTAAGGGGTGTTCATCCTTGGCTTCTGCACCAGTTCCTGCCTCCAGGTTCTCACCAGGAGTTCTCGTAAAGATGGACTGTGATTGGGATGTGTAAGCCAAATCAACTCTTTCCTCCTCAGGTGGCTTGTGGTTGTGTCTTATTGCAGCAGTAGAAAGGAAGCTAAAAGACATGCAGATGTTTAGAATATTGTAACATAATTTCATTATATGCTGTAAGGATCAAACTCTTTGTTTTGAGACAGTCTCACTACGTAGCCCTTAGCTGGCCAGTACTTACCACGTGACCAGGCCAGCCTCAAACTCACAGAGATCCATCTGCCTCTGCCTTCTGAGTGCTGGGATTACATGTGTGCATCATGTGTGCATCCTATGTGCGTCACTGCACCTGGCTTCAAATTCATTCTTTACATATGGAAGTCAATACCTCTGTTGGTCCTTGATGACATGAATTGTCAGGGTCCAGCCTTGATGGAATTTGCCTGTTCCAGGGTAGGAGCATGAGGATTAGAATTATTAAGCAAAAGGATCAAAGATCTGAGAAAAATAAAAGACAGAAACACAGAACAGCACTGGGAGGGAAATTCAGTGAATACTGAAATCGCCCACGTTTATTTTCCATATGCTTATATACCCCAAAGGAGGAGGAGGAGGAGAAGGCAGAGGAGGAGGCAACAGACTTCATTACCGTGATATAAGGAATAGGCCAAGAATCCTGCAGGCAGCCACTTCCTGGAACCTCCAGCCAATCTCCTTGAAGGAGCAGGAATAGTTTTGAATTCTCTGACCTTTGGTCAAGGTGGAGCGAATCCATCTCCACATACTAATTATCCACACCCTAGGTCAGGAGCTCCGCCACACCTGCTGTCAACAGCTTTGAAGGAGCAAGAATAAGCTCAGTTCTCTGACCTTAGTCAAGGTGGAACTGGCGCACATCCATGGACCCTGGCAAGGAATCCCCACTGAATCTCTGCTGAGACACAGGGGTCTCCAGTGAGTGTTTATTTGAAAGCAGTTGTTAACACAGAAGGGCTGGTTCTTCATTTAGTCCCATTCGGTGTCTGCTGAGCAGTTGTTAACTCAGAAGGGCTGGCTCTTCATTCAGTCCCATTCGGTGTTCGATGAGCACCTGTTCTGCATGACTCAAAGACCCGGATCTCACAGAGGCAGCTACCGTAAGGGTCTTGCACAGCCTTATCGCCCAGGGCCAGGCACGGGGCAGGACTGGCAGGGTTGGTCTTGTGAGCTTGGCTGGATTGAGAAGCCCCAGTTAGTGGAGCTCTTTCTGGAAGTGTCTGTGAGAGCATTTCAGGAACATCAGACAAGGATGATTAATCCTCTGATGGACTCATAACATGACCATACTGAGGATGTGGAAAAGTAGGAGGCAGGGCCTCCATGGAAGAAGTGGCTTGCCGAGGGCGTGCCCTTGGACTGTCTTCCCCCTACCCATCCAGTTTCCCTCCCTTGGCTTCCTGTCCGCGGTGGGGACACTTCCCTTCTCCACCACAGTGCATGGGCCGAGCCACCGTAGACTGAAAACACCAGATAAAATCTTTAATTTATTCTCACAGAGATTTTGGTCACAGAGACAGAAACTGGCTACTATACTGGGTGCCTTGAAGGGTGGAGATGGAGTTTGAACTTGAGTAGGGGGTGGTGAGGGATTTGATAACCACTGTCTGGGGGGAAAGGCAGTCTACGTAGTGGGCACAGGCGTTGTGAAGAGCATCAGACTAGCCTTTGTCTGGCATTTGTGTGAAGGGCAAGGAGTCTGGAGCTGAGCGAGACTGGGATGGGCCCCAGAAGGTTGGGCGGGAAGTTCTGAGCTGCACTGTGGCCTGAGCTGGCTTATTACTGCTCGTCATGATGCTACCAGGTGAAAGTGAATTGCAGGAGGACAAGAATATGAAGGAGGCATCTGGAATCATCTAGACAAAAGAGGGAAGAGAGTGGCTGGGCCCCAGTTACAACATGGAAGGTGCTAGAAGAGTTTTTACATAGTGATACCACACCCATGACAAACAGAAGTGACAAAGGCAGGAGGCAGGGGTGACTGCAGTAACCCAAGCACGAGACGACAGGCATCACTGTTAGCTACCATGGAGATTACTGGGGGAGCAGACTTGGTAATACTGGGAGGCAAGGGGTTCAGCTTGGGGCAACTCAGCCTGAAAATTCTTTTCAAACTTCCAAATGGAGGCATTGGATAGGCAGCTGGAAAATGGGAGGCCAGGAAAAATACTCACAATGGGACAGCCAGAGAAGAGGGTAGACAGGAGGCCAAGGGTGTACCTGCAGCTTGTGATATTAAGAGATAGAGGTCAAAAGTTAAGTTATGGTTTAAATAAAATGCTGCAGGTCCCCGAGTGGCTGCAGCAGGCAGCGGGTTCCAAGACCACACCGCAACTCCCTAAAGTGGTGGCAGGCAGCAGGCAGCGAGTCCTGAGAGCAGCCAGTCCCAGGCAGGGGCAGCACAGTTCCCCAAGTGGCTGCAGTGGGCCACGAGTCCCAGGCAGGGAGCTGCATGGTGTGTGAGAGACCTCGACGTGGCAGTCAGTCCCACGAGGAGAGAGAGAGAGACAGATGGGCACACCACAAGACCACACCACAGGTCTCCAAAGGCGCCTGGTCCTAGGCAGGGAACCACATGGCAGGCAAAAGACAGACATGGATAGGCACACCATGCAGAGTGAGGTTGGATATTTATTTAGTGGGTTATGAAGGGGAAAGGGGAGAAGGGGAGAAGAGCAGAGAGAGAGACAGAGGGGAGAGGGCTGCAGGCAGGAAGGAAGATCTGTCTACCTTGGCAGTGGATGGGGAGAGAGTGGGAGGGGCTTGTCTCTTAAAGGGACAGGACATACCATTACAGAAAGAGCAAGCCAGGAGAGGCTTCTGAGTGGTTTGCTGGTCTACTATTTTCATATTTCATCACCTGCTTAAAACATGACCCTTAGCATGTCTTCAGTTTCCCTCCCTCCCCCTACTGTGTACTAGGACAACCTATCTTACCCAGGAGAGAAAGAAAATGGCCACTAATTAAAGTCTAGACACAGCAGTAACCTGAGCTCAGCTTTGGCAGCTACACCAAACTATACCACAAACTTCTGATGGTAATTCACACAGAAGAATTACTGCCATCTTTACCCTTCTTTTCAGGTTTAATTTATTACTAGTACTTGGTGACAAAGTTAAGATCATCTTTGCTGTTTTTTTTCTCTTTATTTTTATTCACTTGTATGTGTGTTCTGGTCCTGAGTGTAAGAAGAGGGTGTTTGATCCCCTGGAGCTGGAGCTATTGATGGTTGTGAGCTGCTCAGTATCGATGCAGGAACTGAACTGGGGTCCTCTGGAAGAGCAGCAAGTGCTCTTAACTGTTAAGCCATCTCTCCAGCCCCTTGTTTTGTTTTCTTGATAGAGGGTCTCACTATGGACCCTACCTTGGCCCTACATTTGTAATTCTCCTGCCTCAGCCTCCCGAGTACTAAATCCATTGACCTGCAGAAATGAGGTTGCAGAGTGTTGGTGGAAACATCTGATGTCCACTGTCCTCCAAAGCCAGAGCCACTGCAGCAAACCCCATCTCGCCACGGGTGCTGATGAGGGAAGCCAAGCTAGGAAACCACTGATCCTGGGACCGCCTAACTAGGTCAGACTTTTGGTCTATAAACTTGTTCTCGCTGCATCACTCAGACTGGCCTGACTCCCACCTCAGTCCTAAGGAAGCTCCAGAGGGCACTCTGCAGTGAGGGGAGAACCACTGATCTTTTTACTGCCTTTTCAGTTTTAGATTTTGTATTTGATAGTCTTGCTAAGTAGCCTTGACTGAGCTGGAATGCACATGTTGACCAGACTGGCCTCCAACTCAGAGATCTACCTCCCTCTGCTTCCCACACGCTGGGATTACAGGTGTGCACTATCACACTCAGCTTGACTCTGGTTTGTTTCTTTGTTTTTTAATTGAAATTTTTTTGATCCTGTATTTTTAATATATTTTGAAACTTTATCAAATTATAAAATAATTCACAAAAGTACTAAATTTTAGTCAGAATGGTTTATTTGGGGACAGCAGACCTTATGGAAATTACGATAATTCAATTTGCAAATAGTCCACAAGTCTGTATTTTACTGTGGTTGTCTGATGTGGCCGGGTGTCATGCATGCTGTCCTGGAACTTGTGCTGAGGATAAATAACCTCAGACTCCTACTGATCCCCTTGCCTCCACCTCTCAAGTGCTGGGATGAGGGGCCTGCACCACCACACCCAACTTCAGTATAGTTTTGATAGGGGTAGTGCCGTTCTGTCTCAGTTTGTGGGGCTGCTATTAAAATATGGCTAGCTGGGGAGCTTGTAAACAATAAAAACCTCGTTTTCAGTTCTGCAGGCTGTGAAGTCCATGATCAAGGCGCCAACAGGTTGGTGTCCTGTGATGCCTGTGTCCCCATAGACAGTGGCTTTTGTGGCACAACATAGAAGGGACTGTGGGTCTCCCTCAGGCCTCGCTTTTATAAGGGTACTAATCCCACTCCTCAGGGCTCTGCCCCCTCATCTACCCACCTCCCAGCCTCCTCTCTCTTACAGTACCCCTCTCAGGCGAGGGACTCTGGGTGAGGGCTTTCCAGAGACGTAGCTATTCAGACCCCAGAGCTTGGCCGTGCCATGGAGAATTCAGAAAATGCAGTCACATCCTGGATGGACTTCCCAGTCTTGCTGAGCCCATCTTAAACATCCTCGTGTTTGTTACCTGCAAACTCAACTTATTTTCCTCTTAAAGATTCCTGCAGCAGGGTTAAGAGCACCTGCTGCTAAGCAGAAGACCCGAGTTCGGTTCCCAGCTCAAAACTGCCTGTAACTCCAGCTCCAGGGGATCCAACACTTTCTCCTGGCCTCCACAGACACCCAGACACATGTATGCACACACGTAAATAAAAATAAAATAAATATTAAGAAAAAGGATCCCTGCTAACTAATGAATGATGGGTTCTTGATATCTTAGGCCGAAATTAACTAAAGATCGCAGGAAAACCAGCGGCATGTGCTGTAAGGTGAGCAGAGCTGGCTGCCCTCACAGTAGAGGAAAACCCAGGAAAACAGTGTCAAAGGGGTTCTTGGATTTTTGTTGTTTATTATGTTGATGTTGTTGTTTGTTTTTGAGAAAGGGTTTTTCTGTGTAATAGCTGCCTTAGAACTCACTCTGTATGTAAACCAGGCTGGCCTCAAACTCACAGAGATTCATCTGCCTCTACCACCTGAGTACTGGATTAAAGGTGTGTGCCCCCACCACCCAGTGCCAAAGAGTTTTATTAGTGGGGGAAAAAAAGACAAAAAAACCCCAATCACCTCTCATAGTTTATTAACAAAAAAAGCACACAGTGATAATTGTACAGTTCCTCCTCTGTAATCGCCACTCCTTAAGTGACCATCTTTTCTAGAAATGGGTCGTCGGACATGCTTTAAAACCGTTCTGATAAATATATTGCTGCACTGCATCCAGCCTGGATAACCCTCTTCAACAAGGCATACGCCGGAGCCTGTGGAGAACAAAGGGCTGCAATGTAGCTGGGTGGCAGAGGGCCCGTCTATCCACAGCACCCTGAGTTTGGTCTGCAGCACTTCAGAGGGGAAATCAGCAAACAGCGCACGAGGTAAGCTCACCAACAGAGCACTTGCCTAGCAAGGCCCTGGGTTCAACCCCAGCACCTGAATAACCAACAACCAAACCACACCTGGTGCATCTAGATGTCAGACTTGGCTTCACTGCTAGGGCAGGGTTTGGGCTCCTCTGGACAAAAACAGGATCTGGGAAATCCTTTGATTGGAAACCTGCTAGAAGCATCTATGGCCACTGAAACTCCTTGGGCTATAACAGTGGGACACAGGAGCCTCATTGGACCAAGGCTGAGCTTGTGTGCTTCCTGTCCAGGAGCTGGCTCCCTGACCTTTGCCCTTTATTTTCAAAGGTCTCTTTCTGGGAACAGAAACCTTTGGCCCCCTCCACCTTTAAAATAATCCCAAGCATCACCAGCCACAGTCCACCCCTACCAGCTCCGCATCGTGGTCCAGGCCCGTGTCGTGGTGCTCAAGCTCCTCATCCCGAAACTTCTTGATGACCTGGAAAAGAAAAGGAACTCAAGTGGAAGCCAGTCAGCACTCTAGGTCACCTGCTGCTCATCCTATGTCCAGGCCAGAGATTCGTGTCCTCGTCTACAGGTGAGGGCCACGTGCTTTTCCTACGAAAGGGCCAGCATTCACAGTTCTAGTGGGGAGAGCGGCCTTGCAGGAGTAAACCATGGTGTGGCTCTAATAGGATTTATTTATGAAAGAGGCTTGGTTGCAGGCTGCTGTTTGCCAACTGCTGATTTAGGTTTTAAAAATTACGTTGTGGCCTTAGTGAGTGTTCTACTGTTGTGAGGAGACACCATGACCAAGGCAACCCTTATAACTATAAAAGAAAGCATATAATTGGGAGTTGACCTGCAGTTTCAGAGTTTAGTCCATTATCATCATGGCAGGGAACACAGCAACGCTTACGGTGCTGGAGGAGTAGCTGAGAGCTATATCCTGATCTGCAGGCCAAGAGAGAGACTCTGGGCCTGGTCTGACTTTTGAAATCTTAAAGCCCACCCCAAGTAACACATTTTCTCCAGCATGGCTATACCTCCTAATCCCTCTCAAATAACGCCACTCCCTGATGACTAAGCATTCACATACATGAGCCTGTGGGGGCCATTCTTAGTCAAACCACCACATGGCCAAACACAGTGATGCATCCTGACAACCCGATACTTGGAAGCAGGGGGACCAAGAGTCAAGACCAACCTGGTCTATAGACAGAGACTTTGTCTCGAAAACAAAACAAACAAAATCCAAACAAACTACTTATTACTGGGGAGTGGAAGGATGGTGCTGAGGCAGGGGTATCCTTTGTACCCACCAAATGAAGACCAGCCTGGCTGAGTTCCCTCTTCCTGTAGGCAATGACCTGAGGTGCTCTAGCACTTTGGTAACTCAGCCTAAAGACTTCATCATCATTTTCTTTATTTTATTTCGGATATTATAATTTAATTACATTTCTCCCTTCCCTTTACTCCCTCCAAACCTTTCCATACACCCTCCACGCTCTCCTTCCAATTTATGGTCTCTTTATTTCAGTAATTGTTATTGCATGCATATATGTGTTTGCATATACATATTTAAATATAACCTGCTGGGTCTATATAATGCTACCTGTATGTATGCTTTCAGGGCTAACCTTGTGGCACTGGACAACCAATGGACGTGCTCTCCCCTGAAGAAGGCTACCTCTCCCGTCTCAGCTTCCCTCCATTGCCTACGGTTCTCTGTTCAGTTTAGAATGTTAGCTGGTGTCTCCCGTGTACAGTATGAGTTGTTGAGTCATGGATGTACAGAGGACACACAGACATCGGTTCTAGGCTTCACTGTGCCAGAGCCCTATAACCTGTCTGTCTCAGGACTCCCTGCCCCTCCCCGGGCTAAGCCCTGCCTCCTTAGCGCCCTTCCATCTTTCTCTGTCATCGTCACTTGCCCTTTCTCCCCTCAGGCGGAGCAGTCACCTGCAGCAGCTCCTCATACTTCCCAGGGTCCTCCTCCATCAGCGTGCGGATCTGGTTGTTGTAGTGATGAGCAATGGACTCCTCTACTGCCACAGTGCAGGCCATGGCTCCTTCCTTCCCCAGCAAGGCCGTTCCCGCCCCTGCAGTCATCAAACGAGGTCAAGCATGAGATGAGCCACAGGCTGCTGGTCAAAGACATCGTGAGGCATCCTGACATCTGGGCTGACTCTCTATGGTAGGGTTATGTCGTGCATCTGGGGATTTGTGTGTGTGTGTGTGTGTGTGTGTGTGTGTGTGTGTGTAATTCTTTATTGATCCTTTAGTAATTTCACACCGTGCATCCCAATCCCACTCACCTCCCAGTCCCTCCATATCTGTCCCTCAGCCCTGAAGTGTCGTCCTGGAAAAGAACCTCCCCCTCCATCTCCTCCGCCTCTCCAACACCTCTTCCTTTGTCCTAGTGGCACAGGGAGCTGTGGAGTGTCATGCTGTATAACCTTTTGTCCAATCAGCCCCACCTGCAAATGTTCACTGCGGTCAGTGGTCTGGTTCAAGGCCTCTGGCGCACAATCATCATTGGACTCTCACCAAAACTCCTTTGGACATCCTGATGTTGCCCTGAGTCATGGAGATCCTGCAGCTATCTTTCTGCAGGACCAGTCCCTTCAGACACTCCAGCACTTCATAGATGGGGTAGATGTTAGGGTGGGCCAACACAAGGCCCAGGATGGGAGTGTGGGTGGGAGCATCTCTCCTGAGAATGGGAGTGGCAGGGAGCTTTCCCATGAGGGTCAAGGACAGCTATCCCCAGGTCAGTGAAGGGCGGGCCAGTATTTCAACATGCATGGCTTGTATGGCCTTATATCTAGGGACATTTAATGGCACCCAATATCTACCCTCTGGTTATCAGTAGTACCTGCTAAGGCTAATACTGGACATTTCGGTGTTCCCACGGATGCTCTGAAACAGTCACCCCAAGCTGAGAAGCAGTTTGCACTCACTATTAGATGCCAGTCTCAACATTCTTTTTGAATGTATTTTTGTTTTATTTGGTTAGTCTGGGTTTTTTGTTGTTGTTGTTGTTGTTTTTGTTTTTGTTTTTGTTTTTTTTGAGACAAGATCTCACTCTGAAACCCAACCAAGTTAGACTGGAACTTACTGTGTGACTGTAACCAAGGCTGGTTTCTATTCTCAACCCTGCTGCCTCTGTCACCTTAATGTTGAGGTTGCAGGTATGCACCAACAGGCAGGCTCAGTGAGCTTTGGTCCTTCTGCTCAGAGCCTATAACGTTACACTGGGTTCTTTGCTCTGCTTTTTTTTCCCTTTGGGGTGGGGGCTCAGACAGGGTTTCTCTATGTTATAGTCCTAGCTGTCCTGGAACTTGCTCTGTAGACCAAGCTGGCCTTGCACTCAGAGATCTGCCTCTGTCTCACAAGTGCAGAGATTAAGGAGTGGGAGACCATGCCCACCACTCAAGTTGATCTCAGATTAGCATCACCAGGAGACCGTGTGTATGATAACTGCACTATCTAGTGCCCCCCTGGGTGTCTGATAACTGCACCATCTAGTGCCCTGTGTGTATGATAACTGCACTAGCTAGTGTCCCTGTCTGTCATAACTGCACTATCTAGTGTCCCTGTGTGTGTGTCATAACTGTACTATCTAGTGTCCTGTGTGTCATAACTGTACTATCTAGTGTTCCTGTGTGTGTCATAACGGTACTATCTAGTGTCCCTGTGTGTGTCATAACTGTACTATCTAGTGTCCTGTGTGTGTCATAACTGTACTATCTAGTGTCCTGTGTGTCATAACTGTACTATCTAGTGTCCCTGTGTTGTCATAACTGTACTATCTAGTGTCCTGTGTGTCATAACTGTACTATCTAGTGTCCTGTGTGTGTCATAACTGTACTATCTAGTGTCCTGTGTGTGTCATAACTGTACTATCTAGTGTCCTGTGTGTGTCATAACTGTACTATCTAGTGTCCTGTGTGTCATAACTGTACTATCTAGTGTCCTGTGTGTGTCATAACTGTACTATCTAGTGTCCTGTGTGTCATAACTGTACTATCTAGTGTCCCGTGTGTGTCATAACTGTACTATCTAGTGTCCTGTGTGTGTCATAACTGCACTATCTAGTGTACTGTGTGTGTGTCATAACTGTACTATCTAGTGTCCTGTGTGTCATAACTGCACTATCTAGTGCCACCTGTGTGTGTCATAACTGTATAACAACCAACTCGTCATCAACAGACACTTACCCAGTGCAAAGCCTGCCACGTTCCACAAGGGCATCAGAATTGTAGGTCGAACCCTGAACGCAACCATCAGCTCGTTGAACTTTTTCAAATGGTCCTTCTCTTGATCCCACATTTTCTGCGGGAGGAATCATAAAAAGAGACAAGCATTACAAGGGTCTCTGGCTATGCCCTGGGAACTTGCTATGGCTGAACACACAGGAGGCAATAGGGAAGCGGTGTAATGATGAGAGCTGCAGTCTCCCATCCCCTTATGGGTCCATAAGATAAAAGCAAAACACAGACTCTCAAAAAAGAAAAGAGGCCACAGGCCAAAGCAGCACCTCAGACGTGGCTAAGAAGAGGTCCACTGCCACACCTCCAGACCCACACCCACCTCGCTGACCCAGCTCAGAACTGGAAGGGCAGAATGTCAGTCACGGTGTAATTCCTTCTAGACTCCACACAAAGGATGGGAACAGAAGGAGAAGAGCAGCTAAGGCAGGACAGTCAGTGCTTCCTAAACACCAGGTGCCACCAGCATGGCTTCGGCTGCTCCTGCCATGCACACAGTGCCTCGTTAGGGCCGACTGGTGTTCCCCGAGGACTCACAGCCCAGTCATCTCATGCAAGGAGCCCTCTGGAACCCCATGTTCTGAGCCATCGGTTCCAGCAACCACAGGTGAAAACGGTAGCTAGAGACTGCTTGTGCATTTGCCGCCCAGACCTGAGTAATCACACAGAATCTATATTAATTACAGCGCTGTTTGGCCTATTTGCTCAGGCTTCTTATTAAGTAACTTTTCCATCTTAAATTAACCCATCTCTATTAATCTATGTATCATCATGGTGTGGCCTACCGGTAAGGTCTGGTGTCTTTCTCCTTTGGCAGCTACATGGTGTCTCCCTGACTCCGCCTTCTTTCTCTCTCTCTCTCTCTCTCTCTCTCTCTCTCTCTCTCTCTCTCTCTCTCTCTCTCTCTCTCTGTTTCTTCCAGCGTGTCTATCCCTGCCATAGGCCAAAGCAGCTTTATGCATTGACGAATAAAAGTAACACATATACAAAAGGACATTCGACATCAGAAAATAATGGAAAATAACTATGTCCTGAAAACACACGGACTGTTCTCAACAGGAAGCAGGACGGCAAATGTGTGGTATCCTCCTGGCATGGGGGATTCTCAGTGGCCTGGACATGCTTCAAGGTAGAGAGGCACAGATGCACAGGTACAGGGCAGCATGCAGATGTACATCATCTTACACGTGGGCTGAGCTCTGGGAACTGGGATGTCTGTGGGGAATCTGAAGCTACCACACACCAGGCATGGCCCCAATAGCTCTATCTGAGCTTGTTTATTCCCCAACCAAACCCAGTGAGTTAGGGGTTTTACCAGGCTGGTATGCACACCGGGAAATGGAAACCTAAGGGTCATGTGACCTCTTTAAGGTCACAGATGGTAAGAACTGTAAAGGGAGCCTGAATCCCTGGGACTGAAGACCCCTCTCTCCAGCAGTTTGTGCATGTCTACAGTCACCTCCTGGCATGTGGAGCATTCCCCTCAAGAAGGCATTTGCAGCTTTTCCTAATACCAAACAGTCACATCACAGGTACACTTGGTTCCCACACTCAGTTTCTTTCTCTTTTACATGTCCTCTCTCCCCATTCTTTCTTTCTGACCCGAGACTTTCTATGTAGCCTAGGCTGGCCTTAAACTCACAGAGAGCTGGTTGCCTCTATCCCAAGTGCTGGGACTAAAGGGATGCACCAGCACACCTAGCCACGTCCAGTTTAGATCTGAGCTTTTCCAAACAGAACATATGCTCTGTTTCCCAGGATCTCCCTTTGGAACATGCAGGCAGAGGTGATTACCGCAGGCTTCAGATTCACTGCCAGGGCAACAGGTCGGGTTGAGACTTAGGGAAGAGCCCACCTGAATGACAGGGCCAACACTGGACCGGCCCAGCACAGCCATCTGCCCTGCATAGATGCGGTTTGCTCCATATTCACCAGCGTGATCCACCCGAATTATTCGATCCACAGCGGCCCGGTTAATATTGTCTAAGGTCATTCCTGAACTGTGAAACCTGATGACAATGGCTCTTCCATAGGCTGCAATGAAAACGCAAGGAACAAGCCTTCATTATCCACACAGAACATTAATGTCCTTTTTATTATAAAAAATTTACCTCTCTCTCTCTCTCTCTCTCTCTCTCTCTCTCTCTCTTTCTCTCTCTCTCTCTCTCTCTCTCTCTCTCTCTGTGTGTGTGTGTGTGTGTGTGTGTGTATGTGTGTGTTCATATGCATGTGGCAGTCAGAGGATAACTTGCGGGGGTAATTTCCCTCCCTCCTCCACATGGGGCCCAGGGATGGAACTCAGGCCCTTATGCTTGGCAGCAAGCACCTTTACCACTGAGCCATCTCACTGGCTTGTAGTCCTTTTGCAGACAGAATGAAAGATGCATTAGAACCAAGGTCATAAGCAAGCCCTGAGGGCCGCACATGCCTGTCAATGCATTCTTTGTCATCTGCAATGCTCAAACCCCAAAGATTTCACGTAAAGAACGGGGCTTATGGCTTCACTTTACGCATATGGTCATCTGGGAAAGCCAAAGCCTGTCCTCACCAGGCAGCTCACGTGACCCCTGCAGGGAAAGGCTCTCCCTTCCCAAGCTGTACAGCACAAAGCAAGCCATGACACTCTTCTCCAGTCTTCCTGGGAAGCAGGCCCATGCTGATAGCCTGAAAAGGCTCTGGGAGCAAAATCTGGTAGCCCAGGTTGGGACTTAGAAATCCTTTTAATACATCGGTTCCATGGACAGGTGACAGCTTAGGTTTATCTATAATAGTGACATTTCATTTGAATTTTAATAAATAAAGCTTGCCTGAGGATCAGAAAAATAAAACAGTCACATTTGGCCAGCCTTACAGACCAGGCAATGATACGCACCTTTAATCCCAGTAGGTTGCCAGGCGATAGTGGTGCACACCCTTAATTCCAGAACCAGAGAGGATTATAAAATGGAAGGAGACAGCTCTCAGTCTCACCATTTTTGGACTGAAGTCGAGGTAAGAGCCAGTGGCTGGCTGCTTTGCTTTTCTGGTCTTCAGGTTGAACCCCAATATCAGTCTGAGTTTTTATTAATTGTGCTATATTTGATACCCAACTTTTGGGGTACAAATTCATGAAAAAAAAACATTTGCCTGAGGCTGTTTAGCCACCAGCCCAGGCCAGAGCTGGAATTGGAATTTCAGCTCTGAGAATTAAAACTCCACCTGGGTTCAGGAGAAGCACTAGGACCCCAACTCCCATCCGCCCTGGCTTAGCTTCCATGTAAAGATGGAAAATACACAGAGAATCTGGAGACTGCATGTTATTATGTTGTCTTTGAATTGTTTGACTGCTGAGGAAAGAGCAACAGCTGCTGAAGACATTTGATTATAAGTGTTGCTGGATTAATCCAAGCTATATATTTTGAAAATGCCTTGACTTCAAAATTTAAGTCAAAAGACATGTTACTTTGGAAAAGAGGTTTTGCTTTTGTTTTCACAGGAAGTGAGAGACTGCATTCATTCTGGGTTAAGAAAAATGGGGTTTGATCAAGAAAGACCCCCTGAAAAAAAACCCAATAGGAGCAGATGGCCCAGATGATCCAATGTTTCAGAGGACCTTTGTCTCAGTTTCCTCTGTGTTCTGCATCCAGAACAGCCTCAAGACTGCTATCTGAGATGATCCAGCCACACAAAATACTCCAGTCAGGACTTGATCATAATCCTAAATTTTCTTTGGGTCCTCATAAGATTATCAGTGCCCCAATCAGCAGGAAGTAGTCTAGAAAACTACGCTCACATAAAATAAATTATTCATGTTTGTCTTTGTTTCTTGTGTCAGTTACAAGTTGTTATAGATAATGATCAGAAAAAATCTAGCCGGGCGATGGTGGCGCACGCCTTTAATCCCAGCACTCAGGAGGCAGAGGCAGGCGGATCTCTGTGAGTTCGAGACCAGGACAGGCTCCAAAGCTACAGAGAAACCCTGTCTCGAAAAACCAAAAAAAAAAAAAAAAAAAAAAGAAAGAAAAAGAAAAAAGAAAAAATCTAAACAAAGGAAATTAGATTCAAGGTTCTTGGTTTGAAAAGAAAAAAGGGGGGATATAGATAGGATAAAAGAGTAGATTTCTGATTCTATTCTTAAAAAAGGGAGAATACAGATAAAATAGAAAGGTAGATTATTGGATCTACTTTTAAAAAGCAACTACTAGTATTACATTGTATTGAATTCTTGTATATTGTATAAAAATTTTGTATATTGATATAAATTTAACATTAATTTTGTTAAAACATATTGTACATACACTTCTAATCTTGTTCAAGGTATTGTACCTATAAAGCTCATTTAACAATATAATGCAAATCTCTAGTCCTTTAAAATTATTATTGCCAACAGTTTAGGGAAACAAGGAAATGCAGGTTAGTAATTAGTCATCTATTATAATCAAACTCGTAGTCACATTAAGTATGGTTTCAAAGTCAAACAAAGACATATTTTAGATAGGTCATCTTCAAACACTTCAGAGATCTCCAAAATATGGCATTTAATATGTTTTAATAACATAGGCTCTTTTTTATGACAATGAAACATGTCTGCTCCTGGCAGCACAAATCTACTTCAGAGAAGATAATGGGCAGTGAAGAAACTCTACATGGAGTTTATTTTCTTTGTGGCAAAAGTAAATCACTGGGCAAGAAAATGCTCTTGCCTCGACTGCTGACAGTATGCTGTTCTACTCAGACATCAGGACACAAAACAAAGTGATTGCCAAACACTGTCAAGACAAGGAGGGACAGTCCTTCAGAATATCCTGCTTCACAAAAAAAAGTCTGTCGAATATTCTAGGCCTCTAGGCCAAAGATGGATGCCCCAACATTGCAGAGGAATTTTGTGTGACTGTTCAGGCAGTCAGCTGTTTCTGCCATTACTCACATTTTTTGGAAGTCGCTTGCTTGCACTTCCTGCTTACTCAATTAATATTATTTCCTTCTTGGGTCTCTAAAGGAGTTGAAGACTAGATAGTTATAGTTTTTCTTGTTATCTGATGCAGAAAACAAGTTATGATAGAAAGTAAATTAGGTATAAGACTTTGGACTCACCAAGATAGGATAGATAGGGAGTATTTTCTCTAAATTTGTCTAATGCAAATGGACTAGACATTGTTGATGTATTTATTGCCTGTATACATTGTATATAGTTCTTGTACTTATTGTATATAGTTTTTCTTATATTAGTTATAGTCTTCTTTTTATTTTAGACAAAAAAGGAAATGTAGTGGTATTTCATTTGTATTTTAATAAATAAAGCTTGCCTGAGGATCAGAAAAGCAAAACAGTCACACTGGCCAGCCTAACAGACCAGGCAGCAATGACACACACCTTTAATCCCAGTAGCCATACTAGCTTGCCATAGAAACCAAGCAATAGTGGTGAATGCCCTTAGTCCCAGAACTAGAGACGATTATAAAACGGGAGGAGACAGCTCTCAGTCCTAGTCTTATTCTAAGGTTTCCTGGGGGCATGATCACCACTTTCGGACTGAGGTCAAGGTAAGAGCCAGTGGCTGGCTGCTTTGTTTTTCTGGTCTTCAGGTTGAAACAAGTATCTGTCTCAGAGTTTTTACTAATTGTGCTACATTTGTCCTCACAAACTGAACTCTTCTTTAAAATGTAAATTCTTTTGAGGAACCTGAATAGCAAACATTTCCATTACACTTTCCAAGTCCTAGATGAGAGGATCTCAAATGTGCATCCCTCTGAGAAGGGTCTTGGTAGTAAGGTGTGTTCACCTCATATGAAAACAGAAACCCACAGGTCACCTGGTTTGTCAGTCTGTCTAGGCTGGCATTACTTAAAGTGTCACAGACTCTTGGTTTGCCATGACTACCATGTTTTTGGAAGATACCTTTCCCTTGGCTAACTTCAACGTCCAGAAAACAGGTGAAAAGGTTCATCTGGGACACATTTTCAACTCTTTCATTAAGAAGGCCCAAGGTCTCTAGGACACAAGGCCTTAGGGCAGGCATGGTGAATTTGGCATGTCTACTTGCTGCCAAGAAGAATTTTAAATGTGCTTATTCATTATGGTGCTGGAGTTCATCAAGACCAGGGCTTGATGCCCTCAGGGGAAATAGTCTACCACTGAGCAATCTCCACAGTCCTGGGATAAAGAGCACACGGTGCACAGAGGAGGACGAACCCTGCGGGAGTGGAACTAGCTTTGGTCTACTGGGCATGCTCCACCTCACTCAGCACACTGACTCTAGACACTGAACACAGCCCAGAAGCCTTGGTACCCACTTTAAAATAAAACAGAAGCTCAGTGCTAGAAGCTCTCAAATGTCCTGTTCCAAAAGAGGTGCCTGGGATTTAAGTGGCTTATGGAATAAGTAACATAGTAAGAGGTTCTTAAAATTTCTCTTCTAATCCATTTCTCATCAAGGAAAACATCTCTATTTATAGTTTTTTTTTAAGATTTATTTATTTATTATGTATACCCACACACCAGAAAAGGGCACCAGATCCTCATTACAGATGGTTGTGAGCCATCATGTGGTTGCTGGGAATTGAACTTATAACCTCTGGAAGAGCAGTCAGTGCTCTTAACCACTGAGCCATCTCCCCAGCCCTCTCTATTTATAGTTGACATCTCTTAAATGTACCCACACACTTGCTAAGCACTCTTTTTTTTTTTTCTGAAAGAAAAATAGTCTTGGGGGCAAACTTTGGTAGCACATTCAACACTATCTAATAAAGTTTCATATCTTATCATGGTGGTGGTGGTGGTGGTGTGTGTGATTATTCATCCTTACTGTTTACCATAAACATGTGGTTTCGATGAAACTATTTAATAGGTCATAGTTACACAAAAACACATCTCAAAACAGCAAACAGTGTTGCCATCAGATCCGGAAATCTGCATTTCTAACAGGTTAATGCTGCCGATGGAGAAAGGCCGGGTGGAGACTCCAGTGGTACTGCAGGACTCGCAGTACCACATCTGCACTGACGTCACGTCACGGGCGGGTAATCGCTTCGTTCCCCACCCGCCCCACGCATCCTGCGCAAATCCACCTGTTCCTGTCAATCATCTCGACGTGAGCTACAAACTCCACCTCCATGTCGCGCGCCTGTGACGCAATGGACTCTCCCCGGTGACATCCGTGACCTCCCCTTCAGATATCCCCGGCCTGGAGCCCCGCGCTGGGCCCACGACCGCGAGTGGCCGGTACCTGAGAAGGGCCTCCGGACGCCAGTGCGCAAGCGCCACATGGAAGCAGCCGCTATCGCCCTCGTGCCGCTCATCGCCGGTGACAACGCCACCAAGGCCTAAGCGCCCGCGCCAGTTGTGCTTTCGGCTCACGGTGATGACGCATGGGTGCGGCGGGCCTGGGAAACGCCCCTGGACCCGGGGTTCCACCTAATTGGCTTGAAATGGCGATGCAAGAACTCTATTGGGTGTGCTGCCTGCCAATCATTGGGGCGTCTGAAGGGGCCCTGGTTGGTTTTATGAATAAGGATGAGGAGTTTCTCTGCAGGGGCGACCCAGGTGCAGTGCTCACTGTGTCCCCTGGGTCACTGTTGGGGCCTTTGTTTCCCCCGCCTTAACGGAGATATTTTTTTTCTCTATTTGAAGCCTCTCTACACCTAAAATTCAGTAGAAATTACCTGTTTGGTGTAATTGTGGGCCGGACAGCTCCTTCCACAGTATTTCCTGTCCCTTCTCAGTTTTTGTTTGTTTGTTTTTTGAGATTTGTTTTATTCACTGTTCTTCATACTTCACTGGCTTGTTCCTGGCCGTGTGTATTGGTGCACACTGGTGATGGAGAAGACTGTGTGTTGAGGGAAGGAAAATTTAACAACATACACTAAACTTTTAAAAGTGCGTATCCATTAATATGACACTAGGGGCTAGCCAATAGAAATAAGTTTTCAAGTTAGTCATGTATATGAGACAAAAATGCCTAAAGGATATACATCAGTTATTATAGGTGCTGCCAGAGGCTGTGGTTTTAAGGGAACTTCGGGTTGCATCCTTGTTTTTTGTGTATATTTGATTCATACTGTAAAATAATTGAAGCTACTAAGCTATATAACGATAGTGTTCAAATTAGTATACTACAGCAACTTAAAATTAAGATGAACCCCCGTACTCGACAGTAGTGGCAGAGGTGTGGAAACAGCCCCATGTAATGAATGCTCAGCCTAAATCAGGCTCCCCAGACCTGCACATGTTCGAAACCTTTCCCATGTATTAATTGCACTTCTAGATAGGTCCTGAAGAGAAAAAAAAAAAAGATGTTGAGATGTAGTACATCCTAGGTATTATGAAAATTTTTGGAAGTAAATTGTTAAAAATTGGAGCAGAGAGATGGCTCAAAGGTTAAGATGCTTCCTGGTCTTGCAGAACCTGGGTTTGGTTCCCAGCACCCATAACAGGCTAGTAGTAGCTGCCTGTAACTCCAGCTCCACAGTGTCGGGCACCCTGCTCTGGACTCTGCAGGCACCCGCAGACAAATACACATTTTAAAAATAAATGTTTCCATCAAGAGAATGCAAAAAAAAACCCCACTGATCCATGAACACAGCAGCAGCTCCCTAAAATGTATGTAATGATTTCTAAGTTCAGATCTGATGGGGTAACTCAGGCATGCCTCAGATTGGTGATATGGCTACTTCAGCCCCCGAAGCTCAGAGGTGTCTATCAGTACAATGAACTGTGAGCAAATTTTGATGTGGCTGCCTCAGTCTCCCCCCAGAGCTAACAGGTGTGTGTCAGTACAATGAACTGTGACAGAACTTTGGTTAAAATGGCAAAGCACTGCCGTGGACAAAGTGAGAATACTACAGTCGCTTTCCTTCTCTCCCTCCCTCCCTCCCTCTGTGCTTTATCTTTGGTTAGGAGATAACAGTCTCACCGACAGCCAGTCAGAGCTTGCTGTGTAGTCAGGCTGGCCTTGAAGACTTTGAAGTTTGCCTGCCTCAACTTGCTGCTAACTCTGTACTTCATTAAAAAAAAAAGTTGTGTGCTTATGAGTAATTTTACTTCATTTCCTCTGTAGTTTTCAATGGTCTCATACTTTCTATGCTAAGTACTTTTATGTTTCCAAAGGGGAACAAAGAGTATGTGCTTCCCTAGTCAAATTCTGAAATATAAAAGCAACTGTAGATGTGAGGGGACTGTCCCAGAAGGTGAAGGCACCTGCCCACAGTTACATAGCAAAGGAACATCCCATGTTTCAAGCACTTCTCACACTCTGGTCAGGCTTCTGGAAAGCCACACGCGACAGAGTATAAAGATATGTTCGGAAGTTCTCCCAGGGGCAGACCTTGCACCACCCTGGAAAAAATGAATTCTTTTCTTTCCAAATACTTAACATAAGTGGCTAGCTGCCCGTCAGGTGTTCAGCTGCGAGATCTTATTTGTGAACTTAAGAGTAAACGCAAACCAAACACCTGCCTGACTGGATTCTCCTCTTCACTGGGGTGGGAACATTTTGTGACTGCAAGAACCTGCAAGTCTGCCTTTAAAAAGAAGAAGAGGGAAAAATGGAAATGTTTGCCAAGGCTTTTCAAGTTCAATCTTCCGGGGTTTGTACAGGGAGAGAATGACAAAACCCACCTCAAGTGCCCGCTAGTGGTTGTGTGGTTACGGGAAGTGTGTATGGCTGCTGAAATGCTACACAGCCATTAAAAAGAAGTACGTAGCTACTTGCACAGAACTTCAAGATAATAAGAAAAAATTCAGAGATATGTATTCATAACACATACCCAACACATATATTTCTACTTCATTATTTATTATATCTTTATAGAACAAACACAACAGTGGTTTTTCTATGGTGCTAAGGTATAAAAGGCTTAAAATATCTGTCGTTGAAGTTTAAAGCACACCAACATGCTTTTCTTTGGCTTCGGGAAAACCAAGAAGTGATAAAACTCATCCAACACATTCAACAGATGTCAGAATGCGACTTCCTCTAACTGCAGTGAGAAGAGCATCTTTACAGAATATTGCAATTGTCCTCATCACCCGGTTCTTGACGATGAGCTTTTGTGGGTTCAAGTGCACACAATCACATTTAAAACCTTCAAGACACTGTGTACTAGGTAGTTTAACACACCTGTTAGGGCCACGCGTTAAAAACCATACCGACGTCGTCTGGTTACTAAAGTTATCACAACATTCAAGTAAGAGGTATGGACGTTAGCAGCGATCACTAAAGCTAACATACTAGTTGGCATATTTTGGTATCCGTTTCATAACCAAGAAAACAGTATACTGTCCATTTTACCCATCATCTGTACAAACAGGAAAGTAGGTCATCGCAGGGGCACGGTGAGTGAGGAAAATATTATATGAAGGCGCTAGGCTAAATGCCAACTGTTAGAATTTGTAAAATGAGGATGGAATGAACTTTGGTTTATTCAAACTGCCTGTTGTTAGGGTTAGAAACTTAGATCTTTAAATATAGGAAAACGTTAGGAAATATACATTCTCACGGGTACAAAAATATCCCATATTGATACAACCTCGTGGAAGATCAGAGACATTATTGTGTTGGACTTGAGGATATGAGTTCCATCTACACACACACGAGAGAGAGAGAGAGAGAGAGAGAGAGAGAGAGAGAGAGAGAGAGA
This sequence comes from Microtus pennsylvanicus, assembly GCF_037038515.1. Lineage (NCBI taxonomy): Eukaryota > Metazoa > Chordata > Mammalia > Rodentia > Cricetidae > Microtus > Microtus pennsylvanicus. The sequence continues at coordinate 59,617,711 of NC_134583.1, forward strand.
GAGAGAGAGAGAGAGAGAGAGAAGACACACACAAAGCACGCTTTATACATATAGAGATGTGTTCACCATGACAAGTTTGCTTTCCTTCCAGAGCAAGAAGCCAATCATTTCTGAGAAACAAGGCAGTGGTCAGAGGAGGGAGATCCTTCTTGGCAGCTTTCTAAAACCATGAATCTAATTTAAATGTCAGAAAAGGTTAGGAGCCAGTGAAAAACTGAAGCTTCAAACTGTCTGTCACAGGACTCGTAGCGCCCTGACAGACTTTCAGGTAAAAGGTGAATGAATTAGGCACTGTTAAAAGGGCCAGCTTTGGGAAGACACATGATGAGGTATTCATTAAATACAGTTTTTACCGTAGCAAAGATCGCAAGAGATGCTCTGTTTCTGTAATGTTTTATAAAAACAAAGGTACACACATCCAAAGTTTTAAGTGCAGGCAAACAAAGCCTAGCCCTTTGAAATATGTATTTAAGCAATCAGAACCCAGCCTATGTTTGTATTGTGCGCTGTTCTTATCAACAGACTAGGCCATGGATCTATGTCTGAAATCACGCATATAACACCCGAGCCTTACCCACGGCTTCAATACCAAACAGTACACTGTAGCCTGGCTCTGAAGCATTTGGTTTCCTTCAGGAATGAAGAAGTCCATGCAAGGGAGAGGAATGACATTTGGAAAACAGAGAGGAACTGTCCATCCGCCTTGCAAGGTTTTACCCTCCTTCAATTCTGTCATCAAATCGCAGAACTTGCAGGCAGGTAGAATCAGAAGGCTGGTGGCTAGCCAGCCAGCTAAGGTCACCTTTCCCCTGAGGAATGAACAAGACTGCGGGAAAGGCTTGGAGAGCTGAGAAGCAGGGGCTGCAACCTGCCTCAGTCTCCCACTCAAGGGCGATCCTGACGGGGGCAGAAATTCAAGTGTGGTCCGGGCACACAGCAGGAGCTGCCAGGATGGTATTTCCACATTCTTATCAGCTGTTCCAAGCCTTTAGCACCTAAAGATGCATGTTCGTTTGAAAAAAGAAGTCAGGTTGAATTTTAAGTCACCAGTGGCATTTGAGAGGCTACTCACTCAACGTGGAAAGGCTTCCAAAGAAACCGCTCAGCTTTGGAGATGGGGGAACTCAGTTTTACTTTGAAAAAACAACACATACAAACCTTTTTTAAAGATACAAAAGTCTAAACAAAAATAAATAAATAAATAAAAATCTCCTTCTCTGGTTTCAATAATAAAGCCCGAGCAACTTGAGAAGTCAGTGTTCTGGTAGAATCCTCAGGGAGCCATAGCTCTCCAGGGGTCAGCCTGGTTGGCTAAGTCACTGAAAGCCCTAAAGTCTAGAAAAATACATTTTAACAGTTCCACTCAGGTGGACTTTGTAGGGTCTCCAGGGCCCCACGCTGAGAAGCTGCAGGCAGCGTCTTGCTCAAGCTGGCTGGCTCCGCACATCCCTTTGAGCTTCGGTTAGTTTCTGGATAAGATAACGCTTGTCACGACTCTCCTGAAAAAGAGAAGCAGGTTCGAAGTCCATCTCATATGTTTAGAAATGTAGGAAGCTATTCCTCTCTAGTGAGTCTCTAGTCAGACTCCAGGTAAGGGATTCCAGCCATTGGAGTGCCGCTGTGACTTCCAGGCTGGCCTGTCTCCCTCACCGGAGGTCCCACCACAGCCCCTTGTCCACGGGGCAGCTGGAGATCTAGAAACACGCATGGGCTGAGTGCCTAGCATGCACACAGCCTGGGTTCCAGCCCCAGCATTGCCTAAACTGGGTGTGGTGGTCCACGCCTGTAACTCCCACCCTCAGGAGGTGGGTATAGGAAGATCAAAAGTTCAAGGCCATCCTTGACAACGCTGAGTTTGGGACTGGGGCTACAAAGACGTAGTCTCAGGCAATTTAACCAAATACTAAGTAAAACCGAAACCTATTGAATTTGCCAGGCAATGCAGTGACCTCTGGCTAATGTCAAAGAATCATCTTGCCCCCTGTCCTTCACAGCCCTCCAGCCATAATACCCCCATTCTCCTGTCTCCCCAAAGTGCCTGGCTTATTCCCACATGGGGTCCTTCCACCTCTTTAAGGACCTCTAATAACTGGCGCCTGCCATCATTCCCATCTCACCTCTGATGTCACCTCTGACAGGCCTCTCACAGCCATTGGCTGCTGTAGCCTTGGCTCCTCCATCCCGGCACATACCTAGCTCTTATGATCGTCACAGAAATTAGTTCACTGTGTGTGCACGCCCTTACAGATGTGTTTGTGCTCGTGTGGAAGTGGGGGAGCAGGTGTGCATGGATGTGGCCCTTCACGGGGCAGCCACAAGTCAACCTCAGGTACCTCAAGTGGGGTTGGTGAGGCAGGGGTGGTATTTGTTTAAAAATTATCTTCAGATGTGTTTATGGGCATCAGTGTTTTGCCTGACGGTGTGTATATGCACCTGTGCAGGCCTGCTGCCTGCAGAATGTCCAAAGAGGGCGTCAGATCCCCTGCAACTGGAGCTATGGATGACTGGGAGTCACCACATGGGCGCTGAGAATTGAACCCGGGGCCTCTGCAAGAGCAACTAGTGCTCCTAACCACTGAGTCATCTCTAGAGTTCCCTGTCCACCATGTTTGGAGACAGAGTTTCTTAATTAGACCAGCAACTTGCCTGAGGTTAGGCTTCCTGGCCAGTCAGCCTAGAGATCCGCTTCCCCGTGCTGGGCCTACACATGCAGGCCGTGATGCCTGCGGCCTTCTACTGGATGCCTTGGTGGAGCTCAGGTCCGCATGCCTGTACAGCAGCACTTCACACACCAGGCTACCTCCCCACCCCAAATGTATCGCTTCTCACTCTTTAATGCTTCCGTCTCTCTGGCATAGGACTAGATGAGCCAGCTGAGTGAATGAATGAATGAACCAGGTGAATGAATGAAACTAGAGAGGGCTGCTTTATCTTTTCCCCTTTATCTGAAACAAGGTCTTGGTGGTGTGGAACTCACTGTGTAGACCAGGTACATGTGAAACTTGCGACCTGCCTGCCTTGGCCTCCTGAGTGCTAGGACTACAGGCCTGTGCCATCATGCCCAGAGTCCTGGTTTAATGTCCCTGGCCTTGACCCTCTGGGTCTGTGCTTTCTTACCAGGGACAGCTGCTCTCGGAGCTGGACAACTACCCGCTTGTGTGCTCCAGCCAATGCGATGAAGTAGAACATGACCAGGCTGCAAGACAAGACAGAGGTTGTGAGGGAGCCTGCATTACCAGAACATCATTAAAAACCACCCGAACACTCACAGGGAGGTTGTATTATCTGCAGGTCAACAAAAACCACCCCAGGTCTGCAGGATGCTAAGAACCACCCAACACTCATCGGGGAGCTGTGACACCTGGAGGCCACTAAAAAAACAAAATACACTGATTATTTCATTTGAATTATGTTTTCTCTGGTTATCAAAAAGAGCTAAGCGGGCCAGCCCTCCTATCTCCTAAACATATGGCCAACGGCCGGAGAGACACCTGGAGGCAGGAGAGTCTGACTTAGAAGTCTTTAGTTTTCTCTGCTAATTACAAAGTTACTAATGAGCCGGGCGATGGTGGCGCACGCCTTTAATCCCAGCACTCGGGAGGCAGAGGTAGGCGGATCTCTGTGAGTTCGAGACCAGCCTGGTCTACAGAGCTAGTTCCAGGACAGGCTCCAAAGCCACAGAGAAACCCTGTCTCGAAAAACCAAAAAAAAAAACAAAGTTACTAATGCTCCTCCCCTGACTGCTGAATGGCAGTGAGAAGAGGGAAAAGCCCAGAAAGTCAGTTAAGGGTGTCAGTAATTGGCTGGGAATGCTCACTTGGCGGGTACTACAGCTTCCTGTCTACAGCTCTGGGGCTCAGACGGGGTCACGTTATAGTGGACAGAGGGCAAGCCCCCATTTCATAGGGAAGCCAGTCTCACCTCGTTGCTGTCCATGTCCCCAGACAGGGCTGATCAAATCAGCACCATATAACCAGGAGATGTAGAGAATCTACAAGTCTCTTCAAGCCAGGGGTCCCCAAGGACAGCAAAGGCAGAGCTGATGTCCACCACCAGGGGGCACCAGGTGGACTATTAACCCATTGCTGCGGGAACTCAGCTCCTTGGGAAGTCCAGCTGAGCATCCCTAAATCATCTTATCAATCTCAGCTGGAGTGGGAGTCCCCTTTTCATGGGCATTTTTTAAGCTGCTTCATAGAGTGGGCTTTTTTAAAATGATTTCATTAATAGTTCATTGTGGCTTAGACAAGGTGGAGGCAGAGTTCAAGTGCAAGCTCCTCTCTAGGGCTCCTCTGTCGCCCACTGATCCATTATTTTTTTTCCATAGACTGTGAGATTTAGGCAACCCACCAGCGATGTTAGAAATAGACCGTGTTTACTGGGCTTTTATAATCAGGCACATGGGGCTCGGGCCTTACGACTGTAAACTTCCTGAGTCTAGTCAACATCCCCCTGAAAGAGTAAATATTATTATGCCATTTTAAAAATATTATTATTTCCATTTATCATGGAAAAGTGAGGCTCAGAGAAGCTCGGTAACTTGTCAAGCCTAGCGTGTGACACTCCGGGGTATTCCCAAAGGCCCACGTGCTAAAAGTGCGGCTCCCAGCCAGTGCCATCAGGAGATGGGCTCTAGCAAGAGGAAGGTAGGTCAATGGGGTGTGTCCTTGACGGGTATTGAGACCCACGTCCTTTCCTGTTTCTTTGCTTCCCAGGGGACATGAAGTGAACGGGCCTACTGTACCATGTGTTCCCACCGAAGGGACTCTGGCCAGCTCGAGCGTAGTGGGCATGCCTCTGGCAGGGCTTGCCCTTTTCTCCCATTCCCTCTGCCTTGCTAAAAACTATTAGCTTACATCCCTAAAGCTACCACCAAGGCCCATTTCCTTAGTAGGCCACTTCCTCCTCCTGAGACTGACTACCAAGGTCCAGTTAGCAAAGTCCAGCAATCAAAAGCCCCTTTTGGTTCACCTAATTAACATGCCCAATTAAAATTAAACACCTCTTCTTCCCCACCTCTGCTCATCTACGCCTGAGACAGGTGGAAGAGCTGGCCCTGAGGTCAGAAGGGCAGAACAGCTACCCCTCCCTGCCACCAGCTGCAACACTGGAGAGCGAGAAGGCCCCGCAACTCGCATGCGTAGCTTTATTGCGCTCCACTGGTGGAGGTGTGGGTGGGCCAGCCCTAAAGTTGTGGGCCCGCCCTAAAGTTGTGAGCATGGGAGAGCTTGTCCCCATCACTTATCTGTCATGTGGCAGCATGAGTTGGGGAGAGATGGCCAGCAATCCCCCCACCGCGTGTGCACGCGCACGCGCGCGCGCGCGCGCGCGCGCTGGCCTCGAGGCCATAAGAGTGGGAGAGCTAGCTCGACCCTCATCAGCTGCAGCCCCTACACCACGCCTGGGCAACACAGTAGAAGTGGCTCTAAGGGTGTAGGTGTGGGGAGATCTAACCCTGAGGATGGGAAAGCAGGAGAGCTGGCTGTGCCCCTTGCTCATCTCTGCAAGGGGTGAACTCTCCGAGGCAATGCAGGAGAGCTCACTCTGGGGGTGAAGACAAGGGAGAGCTAGTGGGCTGATCAACCCTACAATTACCCAGAACCTGAACCACCCCATCTGTGATCTGCTGGAGCACGTGAAGGGACCGGTCCTGCAGACCCAAAGCTTCTGGGTCTCCACAACACAGGGCAACAACAGGATAACCAAGGGGAGTCCCAGTGAGGGCCCAGCATTGATAGTGTAGCAGAAAGAGGAGGCCTTGAACAAGACCAATGACTCTTTGCAATGAATACTTGCAAGTAAAGATATATGGATAAAATGGTTTACTGTGTGACTCACTGTGCCACATTGCAGCTTCTATGACGAGATTTCTTTCCTTTCTACTTTGTTTTTTTTCTCTTAAATTTTATTATATTTTTGTGGGGGAAGGTTGCAAAGGCAAAGGGTGGATACAAAGGGATAGGAAAATGAATGGGATAGAGCTGCATGGTGTGAAAGACACAAAGAATAAATAAAAAGAAAGAAAAGTAAACATTAAACACCCTATCCTAACACAGGGTTTTCCCCCTTTTTCCTTTGTAAACTGCCATTTTCCTATGGGCCATGTCTGTCTCCTATCTCTCCAGAGGTCTCTTATTCCCTGCCCTTTGTTGGGCAATCTTGGTCTTTGGGCTGAGAACTTGGTCTTGGGGTCCTGAGCTGATACTTTTCCTTTCACCCACCATGCCGTACTCGGCCACTACAGGCCCAAAGGCAACAGGGCCACATGACCATGGAATACAGAATGTGAACCCCTGAGCCAGGATAAAGCTCCTCTCCTTCTAAACTGAGTCTCTTGGCATTTTGTCCCAGCAACAGAAAGCATTCTAACACACACCCTCCAATTCCCAGGTGAGAGCGGACATACTGGTCTGGCCTGGCTGTCACTCACCAGATGATCATGAAGAAAGGCACGGCAAAGGCTTCCGACGTGACGCCATGGATCAGAGTCTGCAGTGAGCTGGGGAAGGTGCTCACCGTCTGGGGGATGACCTCCCAGGTGGTGTTGAAGTTGGTGAACGGCCCACAGGCTTTCGAAGAAGGGATGCTGCCAAGACAGAGAGGGCGGGATGGCAGCCCAGGCTGAGAGGTCTGCCCAGGCATGGCCGGAATAGTTATTTGCAATAGCCTACAGGGAGCTCCCAAGTCCAGGCGTTTCTGGAGGGTTATGTTTGGAAATGCTGACCCCGAGATTCCATCAGGTCTCTAGGTCTAACTTTCCATTTGCAGGACATTCAAGGCAGAAATGTAAGCTTGACGTCACAGAATGAACATACTAGACAACCATGTATTCCCCAGTCTCTTAATTCAAAGCAGAGAGAAGGGCTGGAACTCCTCAAAGAATCAAAGAGGACTGTAAGGCATGATGGCTGAGCACAGTAGGGGACGTGGGAAAGGCTGCTGCTTTAAAACAAACCCGCGAAGACTGTGCTGGGATAGCTGAGAAATTTGAAACTGACAGAAATAATTAGCAATGTTTCCTCTGTGTGCATGTGTGTATGTGCATGCGTGTGTGTGCATATGCACGTGTGCACAAATGCATGTGACATGTATGTGTGTGTGTGTGTGTGTGTGCATGTGTGTCTGTCAGTGCCTGGAGGCAGAGGTCAACATCAGTGTCTTCCTGTGTTAAAGCAGGGCTTCTCAATGAACACTGATCCTGGAGCTTGTCCTTTTGACCAGTCTGGCTGGCCAATGAGCCCCGGGAGCTGTCTGTCTCTATTCCTCCAGCTATCTTCTGCCTCCTCCCCAGCCCTAAGGTTAAAAAGTAGCCAGGCTAAAAAAAAAAAAAAAGCAATGGAAAACCAAAGAAGGTAGACAAAGAAGCCAGCAGGGACCCTCCGTGGGCTCTAGAAAAGCCCATGAAGAATGTTACAGGTTCTTGTCCATAAAGAGATAGAAGTCACAAAAGAAAGGAGCAGTTTAGAAAATTAAGATATGGGGGCTGGAGAGATGGCTCAGAGGTTAAGAGCACTGACTGTTCTGAGTTCAGTTCCCAGCAACCACATGGTGACTCGTGGCCATCTATGGTGAGATCTGGTAACCTCTTCTGGCATGCAAGCATACATGGAAGGAATGTTGTATACATAATAAATAAATAAATCTTTAAAAAAAAGAAAAGAAAATGAAGATATACTTACCGAGACATGCTAATTGTTAGTGGTATAATTGCTAAGCACAGCCCAATCAGCAACACCAGCAGGAAGAAGAAGTTAGAATTGGATGCTCTGAACTGCTTTGGGGAGGGTCTGCAGGTGTAAAGAAGACTCAGCTATGGAACAAAGGAGAAAGGAAACAATAAGAGTCCTGAGTAGTAGGGTCCCACGCTGTAGTGCAACTGGGGACTGTCTAGCCCTGCCAGGGTACAATAATGTAGAGATCAAACAGAAGAATGCTCAGTGCAGATTCCAGTTGGGGAAATTCATGTTGATGACATAAGAAGAATGGACCAAAACACACTGATGCTATAACTGATGATCAGAGGGAATACTCCAGAAGGAATGTTGAAGCTGACAGTGGGGGATCCTTAAAGTGGATCTGAAAGATGTACTGCACACAGCACTTTAGAGTGATCTGGGGGACACAATGCATATTCACAGGGATTCAAATATACAGAAGTGAATCTACAGTGATCTATGCCAACTAAGGAGATATCTTGCTTGAACATTTTACAAGCGCATAATCTTTCCCATGTGTTAGAAATAAATATTTACACCGAGGGGATGGAGATTTGAAGGTAATATCAAGTAAAAAGGGAGAGAACGAAAAATAAAGGCATACTGTTTCTAATAGGACAGACAAACAAACAAAACCACCCGCATTTCTGGCTAGGATATGAAACCTGTCTGAATTCCGTAAGAACCAGAACAACTTGTGAGCTTACTTCTAGGGACGAGTCAGACTGCAGCAGGGCGGCCCTGGAACCTGTGTCCCCTAGGCCGGTGACCCATTCACTCACCTGCCCTTCACTACACGGCACATGGGAGCGCACTAACCAACCAGCGTTTTCCGGTGACTATGTCCACCATCTTATCTCCTCTAATGATGTCCTGCTAATTGACCTTTCCAAATGAAGACATGAGAACACTGGCCAAAGGCTAAGGCACCCAGAATAAAGTAAGGTCCCACTCACAGGGTGGGCAACCGTACTCAGTGACAGCAAGTTACACCTGACTCTAACATTCTGGAGACATGCCCACTCTGTGTGACCTGGGGCCAGTTAGCCCTCTGAGCCTCTGCATTCTCTTTCATAAAACATTAGTGGCTATTCCAGGGCTGGAGGTAAGCACTACAGATAGGAAGTGGGGACACTGGGGGGCATGGACTAATATTATCCGCTATTGTCAGCATCAGCATTATGAATGCTATTATTTCCATTTTTTAATTGCCAGGTAATCAACAAATTTTCAACTTGGTGTGTGGCACGGACTTGCCTAACATGCTCAACGTTCTGGGTTCAAGTGCCAGCACTTAGAAAAATGAACTAATTAAAAATAAATCTTTGCCTTAGTAACAAAGAAAACGGCAGAAGGGTGGTGATTACTATGCTTGCTTTATTGTTTGGTAAGTATGGGGGCTGGTGAGATGGCTCAGTAGCTAAGAGCGAGTACTGCTCTTACAAAGGACCAGAGTTAGTTCCCAGCACCCACACCAGGCAGCTCCAATTCCCTGTAACTCATCTGAAAACCTAACACCTCTGCCATCTACCACACATGTATATATATGCACAGACACACACACACTCACAGAGAGAGAGAGAATTAAAAATAATAAAAAGAAATCATTAAAAAGATCTCTGTCTTCATTTTAAAAAATAACAAACATGGCTTACTTTATGATTATGAAGAAACTAGTAAGTTCAGACAAGCCAGTCACCTGCAGGGCCACTTGCAGTCACCCATGGAGCATCTGATCCTGTCACAATGCATGGGGATCATGAGTTGGGCCAGTCACTATGCCCTGAAAAGCTACGCACTGACTCCAAAATTACAAAACAGAAATCAAGAAACCCTTGGCTAAATGTCATGGAAATAGACCACTCTTGTTGAATTCCTAGCTGAGACTCAGTTCAGTCAGTCACAATCAGTCACAATTACATCATAGGAACGAACCAATTCTTAAATGTGCTTGAGAAAGTTGTCAAAACAAAACAAAACAAAAATGATGTGTAATCCCAGCACTTGGGAGGTCAAGGCAGAAGATCAGGAATTTGAGGCTAGTCAGAGATATACAGCAAAAAGAGCTAAAAAGTTATTGGAAATCTTTTCTCGGAATAAACACATATTAAAGAAGCGATATTGCATGAGGCCCAGGGTTGGAGGGACATGTAATTACGATGTGTCTCAGGGGCTAAGGAAGGACTCAGATGGGGCTGGGGACACAGTCCCAGGCTATACCACTGGCCTGGCATGCTGGAGGCACTGAGTTCCTGTCCACAGATTTGCAAGAGCAAAGCTACAGAACGAGCAGTACAGGGTGGGAGCCCCGTGCCTCTCCTCACCTCTTTCACGTAAAAGGTGATAATGAATTTCAAGGTGGCAATGGCGGGGAGGAGCGGGGAGAAGAAGGCTCCAATCCAGCAGATGGTCTGTCCATACACGATACCCAGGACGTTGTCTGGGATGGCAAATTCCTGCTGTCCCCAGCACTGGATCAGCTTCGAGGATGCACAGTAGGTCACCAGGAGCCTGGAAACAAACTAGACACATTCTTACCTGATCCTACCAGTGCCCCTAAGGCTACAGAGCCATAGCCACCACCAACATCATTTCCAAAGCAAGTTTGAGGGAGAGAGAGAGAGAGAGAGAGAGAGAGAGAGAGAGAGAGAGAGAGAGAGGTATGTATGAGAGTGTCCACATGTTTGTGCATGCAGGTGTGTGAATGTACCTGCAGAGGCCAGGGAGTGACATCAGATGCCTCCCTCAGATGTGTTCCACCTTGTGTTTTGAGGCAGACTCTCTTACTGAGCCTTACTGATTGGGCTGAAGGAGCTAGTCGTTGAGCCCCAGGTACCCTTCCATCTCCAACTCTACAATGCTGGGATTACAGGCACAAGCAGCCACTCCACGCTTTTATGTAGGTGCTGGAGTGACGGAGATCTGGATCCAGGTCCTCGTGTTTGTGCAGCAACTGCTTTTACTGAGGAATTCATCATTTCCTCGGCCCAGTGTTTCTTTTTTATTAAGAAGAAAATGTATCTATGCATGTTTTTATGTGTGTATGTGCTCACGCATGCAGATGTGTAATAGCACATGTGTAGACACCAGAGGACAACGTGTAGAAGTCAGTTCTCTCTTTCCACAGTGTGGGTCCAGTGAACAACCTTAGGTGGGTGAGTATAGGTGACCACTGCCTTTACCCTCTGAGACAGCCTGCTGGGCCCTACTTTAACTTTTCTGGTATCTACCTCTAGGGTTCACTGGACTTCTAGATAATTCCAGACTGGACTTCTAGATAATTCTGCATCTGAATGAACTGCTTGGGTTGCCCAGGATGGTCTAGATCTCAGGATGCTCCTGCCCCAACCTCCTGAGTGCTAGAATGATGGATAGGCCTGCCTCATCCCACCCTGGGTGCCTTGACCATGTGGCGAGCAGAGATTCACTTCAGACTCCTGGGAGGGCAGTGACAGCAGTGGTGGGGATCATGTCCTGTTGAGCTCTGCGCCACAGTGCTCTCCCTGTTTTGGTCTGTGTTACTGTGATGTTTGAAAGAAAATGGCCTCTATAAGCAGTGTCACTAATAGGAAGTGTGACTTTGTTGGAATAGGTCTGGCCTTATTGGAGGAAATGTGTGGGGGTGGGATTTGAGGTCTCAGTTGCTTAAGCTACACCTGGTGTCACAAACTCCTCCTGCTGCCTGTGGATCACGATGTAAACTCTCAGTTCCTAGTCCAGCACCACATCTGCCTGCGCACCACCATGTCCCACCATGATGACAATGAACTGAACCTCTGAACCTGTAAGCCAGCCCCAGTTAAATGTTTTCCTTTGTAAGAGTTGCCATGGTCACGGTGTCTCTTCACAGCAACAGAAACCCTAACTAAGTCAGTTCTCTTGCTTATTCTCAGAGAAAGGCTCAGATGGCCCTGCTCTCGTCCCTTCCTTGACTGAGAGAAATAACTTGCTCGTAGTCACAAGATCAGCAAGAAGATGGTGTGAATCCAGATCCAGAAGCTGCATCCAGCGTGTCTGCCCTGGCAGGGCCTTGGCTGCATCAAGTGCAGAAAGTATACACCAGGAGGCCTTGTGAAGGGAGGCACCATCTCTATCCCGGGTACCAGGGTACCACCTAAAGATGTGGGTAGCTGAGGCTCCTATGGTGTCAACAGCCTAGGGCCATTTGAAAGTCACCAGGCATCAATGGTTCCTCAGTGACTGTGGAGTCGTCACCCAGCGTTTGTGGAGAGCAGCCATGTCAAGAGCTTCCAGTCATAGAGTTGGGGTGGCAAGGGCTTCCACACTTACTTCCTAGGGAAATCCACGAACAGTGTCACTGCCAGGATGATGATGAAGTCAAAGATCATCAGCTTGTACATTTCCTGTCCCACCTGTGTCTCCCAGCACTGAAATCAAGACGTGGAGACACAATAACAGACCCACTCCCAGTGCAGAAAGCCAGCCTTCTGTATCCTCAACCATCTCCACATCCCCATCCTGCTGCCCCTAAGGTCCTGCATAGACTTCAGCATCCAAGCCCTTGACCATGCCCAGCTTGGGGTCAGACCTGCCTTGAAGCTGGGAGTCAAGGCCATGGCTCACCGGGTAGAGCTTCTGGTTATAGCCGCAGAGTTCACAGGTGTTGTCACCGCAGGACGTGATCTTGGAGCCCAGCGTGAACACCAGCACGCAGATGGTGGCCAGCCGCATGAAGACACACCTTGGGGAAGAGGCACGGGGAAGAGAAGGTGTCAGGGCTGGACTTCCGTGGACCCTACATTGAGGTCCATGCAAGCAAACCTGAACTACAGTTTCTGCTGGGAAGCGGATGGTAGGAAACTGACTTAAGACCAGTGAATTGTACACTTTAAATGATCAAATGGTAACTTCATGTTATACATATTTTACAGCATGTTTTACAATATTATTAATTTTATTATTTATATGCATATGTAGGTGTCTGTGTGTGGATATGTGCACATGCATGCAGGTGCCCATGAAGGCCAGAAGGGGACATCAAATCCCCTTGATTACAGGCTTTTACAGGTTACAGGCTGTTAGAAGCCACCTGCTGTGGGTGCTAGGACCTAAACTCAGATCTTCTGCAAGCGCACCTAACCACTGAGCCATCTTTCCAGCCTCTACAAGTCCTAAGGCAGGAAAAGGCAAGGCATGGTGGCACACAGATGACGAGTTCAAGGTCAGCCTGAGCCACAGTGAGACCCTGATTCAGAAAGGAGGAAGGAGGGAGGGAGGTACAGAGACAGAGAGACACAGAGACTGAGTAGTCAGCTCAGCATGTGGACCTGTGTGGATCCTGCTATGAACAAGTCACCACGCCTTCCACCATGGAGACTGGCTCTATTTTGGAACGTGGGGTAAAGTTTTGTTAAACCACGTCCTGGTGACTTGGAGACACTGAAGTGTTTATGGGTGGAATGGCATGCCACCTTAGAGCTCCTTAATATAACCCAGCATAAACACAGAGAAAGCATGAAACAAGGTGGGCCAAAGGTCAGGTATGGATGCAGCTGTTGAGTGGAAAGGCTTGAAACTTCCTACAGTGACAGGGAGGGCACCACATGCGGGAAGGGAGACCCAAGAATGTGGAGGAAATCAGTAAGGTTGAAACACACACACACACACACACACACACACACACACACACACACACACACACACGTATGAAAATGTCACAATGAAACACATTGTTTTGTTCAGATAAGTGCTAATAAAAAATATCCCCCCACTCCTGTAGTTACAAAATACAAAGTTTTTGTTGTTTTCTTGCTTTAAAAAAAAAGGCAAAAATGATATAAATACAGTCTGGAGTGGCGGGTTAGGCCTGTAAATCCCAGCACTTCGGTAGCTGAGGCTGGAGGATGTAGAATTGAGGCCATTAACAACATAGAAGCTAACAGCCGTCCTCTCTCTCAACAGCAGTTTGCTCAACCACATTTAAGGCTCTCCAGGATAAAAGATAAATTCCTTAGCCTTCTTACACATACTGAGATGAGCTCTGTCCTGACCAAACTTATGTCAACTTGACACAAGCTAGAGTCATCAGAGAGGGGGAGCCTCAGTGAGAAAACCTCTGTAAGATCAGCTGTAGGCAAGCCTGTAGGGCATTTTCTTATTTAGTGATTGAAGGGGAAGGACACAGTGGGGACACCCCTGGGCTGGTGGTCCTGGGTTCTATAAGAAAGCAGGCCATGTTGAACTTGGCAGTAAACAGCACTCCTCCATGGCTTCTGCATCAGCTCCTGCCTCCAGGTTCCTTCCATGTTTGAGTGCCTGTCCTGACTTCCTTCAGTGATGAACAGTGATTTGGAAGTATAAGCCAAAAAAACCCTTTCCTTTCCGACTTGCATTTTGGTCATGGTGTTTCATTGCAGCAATAGAAACCCTAACTAAGATAGTCTCAAAAGAAAAAAAAGAAACCCTCAATCCCAGATATTTGAGAAGAAGGAAAAAATTATCCAATTCAAACACAGTATCCACTTGGCTATCTTTGCTCACTATGAACTCTCTGGATTCTACCTGATGCTGGCAGTTCTAACATCTTTGGAACAGTATGTCCTTCTAGGGCCCCATCCTATGCTTTCAGTTAACACAGAATCAGAGGTGTAACACTGACAGGAGACTCCGAAGCCCAGGGACCTTCACTGTGTGGCAAATGATAATTTACTCATGGGGCTCATCAAAGGAAGGATGATTTTTAGCGTAGCAGAAAAACAAGCCACAAGCAACTAGCAATGTCTGCCGTGAGTGAGCACTGGTCCACCCGGCATGCACACAGCTAGGCATTACCTAAGAATTGTCAGGCGGATCTCGAAGCCTGGCGAGTAATCCTCATAGTGGATGATCTTGGCAAAGATGATTGGGGTGATGAAATTGGCCAGTGTGATCACAATGGATGGAAGGTACAATATCAAGAGGTTCTCCCCAAAAACCATCTTGTTAATTTCCTGGAAAGATAACAGAAAGCACCGGTCAGCCTAAGTGGGGTGGCGATGGTGAAGATTTGAACTGCAGAGAACTCAGCTGCGCATGCTGAGAAGACACACAAAGCACATTTATCAACCCGGGCGGCTAGGAAACATAGGCCTTGGCTGCTTAGAGCCTTCCTTCGATGCACATAGGCAGACACGCTGGAAGAATAATGAACGCTGCTGGACATATTAGTGAAGTACACAGAATTCTGCATGTGCTGTGTGGACAGCCCATTCAAGTTACCTTAGGAGCAGATCATATATATATATATATATATATATATATATATATATATATATATATATATATGTGTGTGTGTGTGTGTGTGTGTGTGTGTGTGTGTATGTGTATGTATGATCATATATATGTGTGTATGTATGTGTGTATATATATATATATATATATATATATATATATATATATATCCATCCAAGATGAAAACTAAGTTGCTTAGCCTTCCTTGAAGCCAGGTACACAACTGTAACTAAATTCTAGCTGAGGCAATAGAAGTTTTTTGTTGTTGTTGTGTTGTTTTGTTTGTTTTGTTTTTCTGAGACAGGGTTTCTCTGTGTAGCCCTGACTGTCCTGGAACTCACTTTGTAGACCAGGTTGGCCTCGAATTCACTGAGATCTGCCTGCCTCTGCCTGCCAGATGGGATTCAAGGCATGCGCCACCCCTGCCCAGTCAGAAATTTTTAAATCAAACTCTGTATCACATCCTTGAAGAGATGAGTCAGCCCCAGCCTCCCCACTTTCCCTTCGGCTAGAATGTGGATACGGCAGTGAACCATCTCATACCATACAGAAAGCAGCCACAGTATATGAATGGATGATGAAGCCACAAGTTGGATGGCATTTATGGTATTTGGGTATCTAATGCCTGATGACTGACAGTCACTACACCAATTTAAACATTTTTATATATCTAAAGAAGACTTCACAATGAAATTCTGGCTGGTCTTGAGTTTGTGATTCTCTGAGCCTCCTAAGTGCTGGAATTCCATGTATGCACGACCACACTCAGCTCCCAACACAGATTTTTAAAAACACTGCTTGGGACTAGGGAGACGGCTCAGGACCTGGGTTCCATTTTCAGCATCCATAGCCAGCTACTAACTTCAGGGGCTCCAATACCCTCTTCTGATCACCACAGTCACATGCACTCATGGGTACCAACTCCATTTCCTACATATATACATGCAATTTAAGATAAAAAGGCTTTTAAAACACGGATTCTTCTTATAAACTGAGGCCCTGGCTGTGAACTAGAAGAGTCAGAAAACACAGGCGGCCCGGCTTAGATCTGAATACTGTGAACTCCTCAGGCGGGAAGAGGTATTCCCAGAACAAAGGTTTCTGATCAGCTGATTCGCCATTCCTGTATCCACTGAACTTCTCCTTCCACCCGAATAGAGAAATGATGTTAGTATCTTCCACATAGATCTGCAGGGCACCCGGCACGCTGCCACGCTAGGGGGCAAGGTCAACTGACTCTCACGGGGCACTTACTTTCTTC
This sequence comes from Microtus pennsylvanicus, assembly GCF_037038515.1. Lineage (NCBI taxonomy): Eukaryota > Metazoa > Chordata > Mammalia > Rodentia > Cricetidae > Microtus > Microtus pennsylvanicus. The sequence goes on from NC_134583.1 coordinate 59,633,917, forward strand.
ATGTGCTCTTGGGAGAAGGTAGTGGCTAGGTAGATGGCATAGAAGCAGGCCGCGAGCACGGCCAGCACGATGCAGTTCAAGAACAGCCTCAGAGTGTAAATGCGTATGGTTTCCTCCGAGGTCCTTTCGGCTATTTTCTGTCGTATCCGCTCTTCCTCCAGATCTGCCTAGGGACCAAAGAAAACTCATTCGTGAGCATTTTGTAACATAGCCCACAGATTTCTCTTAAAGATGTTGCCTGAGATACCTTCCCAGGCTAAGCCCCACCAGTTTTTATGTCTAAGGCTTATGGTAAGGTAGAACCTTCCACTCTAGATTGCATTTGGCTTTGCAATAAATATGTAAGCTGAATAGGTATTTATGATGCATGTGTGTGTGTCTATGTGTGTGTGCACACATGCAGACAGTGCAGTATTTCCTTAAATAGGATATATCATTATTTTAACTTTGTTTATTAATTGGTAATTTATTTATCTGAAGTTCTGAGGGTTGAGTACTCCAGGCCAGCCCTCTACCATCAACCAATATCTCCAGCCCTTAAAAAAAAAAAAGTTTTTGTTTTTGAGATAGTCTTATTGAGTTGCCAGGACAGCCTCAAGATTTAGCTCTTCTGCCTCCGCCTTTCAAGTCGCTAGGATTATGGGTATGTCCTGCTACGTTTGCTTTTAATCCAGCCTGGGAGTCTCTGCTTCTAACAGAATTTAATTTGTTCAAGGTTAGCGTAATGAATAGTAAATAGAGCCAACTCCACCCACCTTCCTTCAGCTTTAGATCCCTACCCCCAACCTTTTCCTCATGGGTTTGACCAACATGCTATTCATTTCTCTTTTCCTATTAAATGTGGAAGTTTTCCTGATACTCCTCAGCTTCTCTCTAATCCATTCTGTTATCACAGAACACCCTTCACGTTTCTTGAGCAAACAACCTTTATGATGCTATGGCCAGGTAGGATATTAATAAGACAGTAGGGAATGGGGGTAAGATGCCACCTGCCCTGTGTGCCCTACCTCCCTTCTCAGTCCCAAGTTATAAGCATCCATGCTCGGGCTAAAGGTGATCAACCCAACAAACTACTGTAAAGAGCTCCTAAAACCAGCAAAGGGGAAGTTTGCTGAGATAGAACGGACCCTGAGATCCCATGTAATCTGCACATAGCCTCCCCAAGCCAGCCTGGTAGGGAAGTCCCTCCCCAGCGCAAACCAGCAGCACTCACTCGGAGCTCATAGCGCAAGCTGCTGTGTTTCAGCTCGGCCATGTTGCGGTTGGTTATGCAGAAGTCCCAGCCCGCGAAGATCTTGTTACAGTAACTCTGGAAGTGCTCCTCGCTCCGGATCAGGTTGATCTTGAACCCTTCCACCGACCTGACCCCAAAACACAAGTATTCTTCTGAGAACAGCAGCAACACATAGGCCCGGGAGTTGGTCTCATTTAAGATCTCCGCAGTTGGATATGGCTGCATTGCTGGTCCATTGGAACAGCGAAGTTTATTCTGTGACAGCTGAGCAGGTATCTCACTGGTGAAATTCACTGTATTTTATCCATTCAATAACTTCTTTTTAAAAGTTTTTATGTGTATAGTAGGTATATATAGGGTGTTTGGCCTGCATGTATTGCTTATGTACCGTGTGCACACCTGTTACCTGTGGGGGCCAGAAGAAGGTATCACATCACCCAGAATTGGAGTTATATATTGTTGTGAGTCACCATGTGGATGCTGGGAATCAAACCAAGCCCAGTCCTCTGGAAGAGCAGCCAGTGTACATATCACTGAGCCATCTCTTCAGCCCTCCATGAGGTAATTTACCTTTTCAAAATAATTTACCTTTTTAAAAAAAAATTACCATATATATTTATTTATTTGTTGCAATGCTGAAAATTGCATCTAGGGACCTAGCTTCTCCTAGGCCAGGTTGATTTGTGAACTAGACTCTTAGCTCCTCCTCCCCTGATAATACTTCTGTTTTGAGACATTTGTTGAGGTGCCCAGGCTGCCCTCAGATTTGTGATCCTCCTGCCTCAGCCTCTCAAGTAGTTGAGATAACAGGCGTGCACTACCATTCATGATGCACGGCCCACAGTTTTCACTCAGAAGTCCCTTGTAGTTTTCACACACACAGCTTCCATTGTGTTCCTGCTATAGTTGGGTTAAATGACTGTCAACAGTATTTAGAATCTCTCTCCTTTCTTGGGGGTTGCTCTCTCACCAAACCACCAGGGAAAGGCCTTGGTGTCTTAGGACCTGTCAGACAGACTTCACGCTGCAGCAAGTACCTAAGATTGACAACTTAAAGCCAGAAGGGGTTATTTGCTTCACTGTTTCAGAAAACTTCTATCCATGGTTGACTGGATCCATTGCTGGGCCTGAGGTGATGGGGAGGGGGAGGTCATTACAGCCACTGGGCATGATGAAAGAAGCAGAGGGGAGGAGGGAAGTATCCAGGAAGCGGGGGGGGGGGGGGATACTGACAAAGTATGTCACCTCCTTCCTCCAACCAGGCCTGGCTCCTAAAAGCCCATTCAGCTGTGCAATCATCGGTGGATCACCCTATTTCTGAGATTAGCATCCTTATGATGCATTCTCCTCTACATAGCTCACCATCTGGCGACCAAGCCTTTGACAGTGAACCTTTAGAGGGAATTTCACATCCAAACTACATGACCCTAACCAGGGGATGGACACACACCATCAAGGACTCAGCTCATCAACAGTCTTCGGGCTCTGACCACAATGGAAGGGTCAGGATTAGGTATCTGAGTGGACAGAGCAACAACACCTTAATGGCGTTTCTGTGCCCACGATCAGGCGGACTGCAGGCTGACGGAAATTGATGCGCTGTTTCCCACCACTGCGAGAAGCTGTTGCTATACAGCTGCTCAGAGCTGAGGCAGTTCTTGCCCTAGACATCACTCCCAAGCGAAGGCTGTATCCTTCTCAGATCAGTCTCCTGCCTTCCTTGGCTCTCCACACACTCAATTCCCCAATGGTCCAATTAACCATAGTTGGTTTTCTGCCACTTGCAAGCCAACAGAGACCCAGTTAACATAACACTCCCCAGCCAGAGTGAAGCCCGTGAGAAAGAGGGGCCTGGAAGAGGCACTTAGCACACACTCAACTGCAGACCGCTGCTCCGGCTGCCAGCTCCTGACTTCTGCTTCCTCCAAGCCTTGCCTGCAGCACACTCAACCCCTTCCTCCGAAGCCCACCCATAGATTCTGCTCATCCTCCAGGCCCTGATTTCCATAACTATAAGAGTTCAGTCATTGAGAATCAGAGATGCCGCCACACACTTAAAAGGGTGGGGAAATGTAGGGAAGTTGCGGGACGAACTCACAGAGGTAGGTCACAGGGCTAGACTCCTGGACCAGAGTGTTCTCTGCCTTCTTACCCACCACCCTATGAACAAGCTTCTCTGTCAAGCTTCTACTGCCATGCCTTCCCACTGTGATGGACTGAAATTCCCTGTACCCACGAGCCCGGATAAATATTTCCTCCTTTGAACTGTTTCTGACAGGTATCATCTGGTCACAGCAACAAGAACATTGCTGACACAAACGTCAACGAGAAAGAGAAAGCAAGGCACACCTACCTTTTCACTATCCAGAGGAGACTCAGGGCCAGGTAGGCAATTGTGCTTATTAAGTAAGCCAGGGGCAGATCATACGTGAAATTCTGAAATTTTACTCCATCAATGGTGTAGTGTCCATAAAAAAGGCTGGTCTTCTCCAGGAAACCCTGAACAAAGCAAGAACACAGGTCAGGGTGGGTCAGCGCAGGCAGGCAATCAAAGGAGGCCTCCCTGTCTCGAGGGACCCACACTCGAGTACTCTTGTTCATCCCGGAATCTCTCCACACCAGAGCAAAACTCAAGGTATATGGGCTGCTCAGTTAGTGTTAGGGGAATATGGATCTGCTAAATCCTGAGTGTCAAAGTTCCTTGGGAAGTGCTGGGAAGGTGGCTCAGCAGCGCAAGCACCACAGAGATCCCATTTGGTTTCCAGTCCTCACAGCAGGAGGACTCACAACCTCCTGTAAGTCCAGCTCCAGGAGACTTGACGCCCTCTTCTGGCCTCCAAGGGTACTGCCTCATGTCCACATAACCCCACACAGACACATCCATATACAAACAAAAATTAAATACCTTTAAGAAAATTAAATGGTAAGCCACACTTAACTAATGTGAAAAAAATTCCTAGGCCATAGCATCAAAAAGAACACTTAGGAATAAGTTTAACACAAGTATAAATAGTATATTGTGAAACCTATGAACCGCATTTGAAATAAAAACGGGCTGGGGGTGTAGTTCAGAGGGTAGAGTGTTGGCCTAGTATGCACAAGGTTATGGGTTTAATCCCAGCTCAAATCAGGGATGGGGACACACACCTGCAATCCTAGCACTCTGGAGGTGGAAGCAGATGGATCAGAAGTTCAAAGTCATTCTTTTTGAGATACATAACTATTTTGATGCTAGCCTGGGCTAAAAGAGACATTATCTCAAAATAACAAAACAAAACAAACAAAAAGGGTCAATATTTTATATATGTGTGTGTACATACACACACATATACATATATATAAATATATATGTATATTTGGGTGGTGGTGGTCATGCCTCCAGTCCACACACTTTGGGAGGCAGAGGTAGGCTGATATCTTTTAGTTTGAGGCCAACCTGTTCTACAGAACAAGTTCCAGAATAGTCAGGGCAGCTCCACAGAAAAACTCCATCTTGAAAAACCAAAAATAACTAACAGAAAGGCATCCATTTGTTTTCGTTTATGTACTTGGTTTAGGATTTCTATATCAATACTCTACAAATGGGTCTATGGAACCGGCGCACGCGCATGCACACACACACACACACACACACACACACACACACAATCAGAACCCAGTTGGCTTCATTCGGAAATTAACAAGCTGGTCTTAAAGTTTAGATGCAACGACAAGGGAGCCAGCAGCCAAAGCAGCCTTAAGAAGAGCAAGGCTAGAAGACCAGGTCTTGCCACAAAACAAGATCAAGGGCGTCTCGTACAGGCACAAAAAGGCACAGAAGTCGCCTTTAATCCCAGCACTTGGGAAGTAAAGGCAGGTGGATCTCTGTGACTTCAGGGCCAGCCTGGTCTACACAAAACAAAGCAAACCACCACCAACAACAACAAAATCAGACACACAGCAGAAAACAGAACCAAGCACCCAAACATCTCCAGCCGACAAGCTTTTATAGGGGAAAACATGTCCTCTGAACACACGATACGGAGACACCAGAGCCGAATCACACATAACCACAGCTGGAAATGGCTCAAGGATCTAAGCAGTAGAGGCAGACAGAGAAAAGTGGTAGCAAGCTTAAGGTCAGTCTGAGCCAAACAGCAAGACTGTTTAAAAATAAACAAACAGATAATAAACAAAGTCCTATTTTTTATGACAACCACGTATTCTCGCACTACCTGAGTAAGAAAATGCGTAAATAGGAGCAAACTTAGAAAGAGAAGACTCCATACTGTCTCCCACTCTCTCAAAGCCTGGACACACATCATAAATATCTGTCCAGCTCTTCGGATCCCTTTCCACATGGCCTCAGATTGATCTCAGTTCTCACAACTTTCTCCTTACATTAAAGGGACATCAGAGGGCCAGAGGGCCACAGAGCCCAGAAAATAAGTTCCCTGACCTCAGAAGGAGCCTGTTTCAGAAGTCAAGCCGGTGGCCCTTTGGCCCTCTTTTTTTTTTCTGTATCTGTAGAAAGTGACAAAAATGGAATGAAATAAAACCCCTTCCTCAGCCACAGACTCCACATCTCAAGTGCTCATGAGCCAGCCACTCTCTCACTATGCATAACAGACCCAAGCAATTCTCCAGAACACTGCATAAAGTTCGGGACAGGTTGCTGAAGCAAGCTATCTGTGTCAAACATCCATGATCCTGTGCCACTAATGTCCTTTAAAACACACTAATATACATTGCCTGTGGGATGCAATGTGAAGAAATGGGGCTACTTAGTGAGTTCCTGATTTGAAAGACCAAAGAGAAAAGGAGGAGGAGGAATAGAGATGACAGTAGCTCTGAGGTCAGGTCAGGTTCCAGGAATTTTTATTTTTTTATTGAGACAGGCTGTCACTATGTATCCCTGACTGTAGACCAGGCTGGCCTAGAACTCGCAGAGATCCACCTGCCTCTGCTTCCCTGTGCTAGGATCAAAGGTGTGCTCCGCCATGATGACTCAAGTTTTGCTCTCCGTAACAATGACTTCGGGCAAGATACTGTGTGGTCCTCCTTTGTGCAGCTTCCATTTCCTCATTTATGTATGCGGCACTGGACTGTGCACCAACAACCTCTGAGTTGTTTTTGTAGAAAACATGACTTTGAAGATGTAAAAGCACCCCCCCCCCACGTGCCACCATATTAAATACAATGGACAAATCCCAGACTTTTTAATCTAACTGTTCAGAAAAGCAATGGCGTGGCATTTTAATACTAGCAACTTCCAGAAAGATTAAGCCATCTGTAGGCTAAGCGTCTTCTGTCTGGAATGCTTGGAATCAGAAGAACCTGACATTTCTGAGCTTTTCAGAATTTGGACTCTTCCCATAGACTTCACCAGTTGGGTGTCCATCAGCCAATCCCAAACGTCCCCAATCTGGCTTTGAGTTTTCAGATCAGAGATGCTAACTGCAGAGTGTTCTATTAATTCAGGCCAATACAAAGGTAGCAGAGAGGAGGAGAAGGCCAGCAGCTGGAATCAGCAGAGTATTTCCGGTATACTCTAGCAGGTCAGTGGGAGCACAGGACTTGCTAGTGAGCTCACTGCAAACCCTGTTTCGCTGCTCACTGCCAACACTGGCATTCGGCTCTCACTGGTCTTTGACAAAGAACACTGTGATTTGGATTTTGTTGTCATTTTGAGACAAGGTCTAACTATACAGCCTAGACTGGCCTGGCAATCCTCCTGCCTCTACCTGTAAGATTACAGGCACACAGCACAGAGCCCCGGATGCAGGATACCAGTGTCTACACAACTTGACTGTCAGTGTAAGGAGGGTCCACAAAGGACTGAGTTAAAGACTCACCGTGCCAGAGAGCAAGTCGATGATGAAACTGTAAAAGTAAATGAGGCCAGGGCTGCTTATTGGATAGACTGTGCACTCAATATCTGCAGGAAACAACGCAAAGGACATGTGTCAGAGAGAGTCTCACTATGTCACCAACTCGTCCACTGCAGCTTGGGAACATAAGCTGTGGATACACACTCAGATGTGTCTGTGAGTTTGTCCATACATCTTGTTATTCCCTGTTGCTCTGTGTTCAGGTCCCAGTGTGTCTGATAGATCCCTTCTTTTTTCATTTCTGTTTTTAGGGTTTCTTTTACTGTTTCTTTACTAAACAGTTTGGAGTTATAGCTATTTTTGTTTGTTCAGTGGGTTTTTTAATTGCTTCATTTTGCTTGTTTGTTGATATATGTGCATATGTGCAACTTGTTCGTGCAGATGCCCACAGAGGACAGGAGAGGGCATCGGACCCGATGGAACAGAGGTTCCAGGTAGGTACGGCTGCTATGCTGATGTGGGTGCCATGAACAGAATGTGGATCCTCTGCAAAAGCAGTAGGTGCTCTTAACTGCTCAGTCATCTCTCCAGTCCCTTGTTTCACCATATAGTTTAGAACACTCCAGCTCAGCGTCTTCCCCTCTCAGCATCCTAAGCCGTAAGATCAGAAGATAAGCACCACTCAGTGCGCTTAGTGTTTAATATTTATGTGTGTTGGAAGAGTATGTGTATGCAAGTGCCCACAGAAGACAAAACAGGGCATCATATCCCCTACGTCTGGAGTTACAGGCAGTTGTGAGCTGCCCACTGTGGAGATGGAAACCAGACCAACACCATCTCTGCAGCCCCAACATTGATTGTTCTTTACACCATCTAAGTATTCAATAACAAAGTGTTGTTTTAAGGGAAGAATAATCATCTCTATTTAAATGATCACCCTGGCTCAACAGAAAAAGAAACTGAGGCTCAGGAAGGTTAACTGAGCAGCAGAGCTGGCCTGGAAACCTAATGTTGATTTTCACACAACACAGGAAATAAACCTCTAAAATGGGGATACAGAAAAAATAGGAATACACACGAGGCAGAAAGCGGCCCTCGCACTAAGTCTGAGGTCCCAGGATATTTGAATTTTAAGAGAATTAAAATGAAAACAAAGATGAGGAGGAAGAATGCCTAGGGTCTCTGAAGGGATGCTCCCGGGTTCTTCTGGGTCAGGAGTTATGTGGCAGGTGGGCATGAGGGTTCTGGAAGACCTTCAGAAGACCTGGAGCCAAACTGGCTCCCCCACTGAGCCTGGGATCAGAGGTTTGCAGTGTGTATCTGTGAAATAGAGAAAATCTCCTCATCTGGGCTAACAGGATCCCCAGAAGATCTGAATTTTGTTAAGAAGACAAAAGCCCAGCCCAGCGTTTGCTACAGTGTCTGGCACACCTGTGGAACTGTTATTAAGCTCCAAGCACATTCTTATCACAGATAGCAATCTTGAAATGAAGTCATCCGGTCGATTCTCTCAGGTTTGCTAAATCTCCCCCTTACCCACCCTGCATTGCTCCTCCCACGTGCCCTCATAAACTCAGCAGGGGCTGAGGGTCCTGACTCAGCCAGTGAGATGTGGAGGAAATGTGTTTGTGTGTCATCTTCAAACACAGTGTCAGTAATCAGCCCACATTTGCTGTGGCTCTCTTCCCCTGGGTCACAGAGACAATCATGGCTGCCCCGGCAGTTTGGGCTCTGGAGTGACAATTCCCAGCCCATGATGGATCTGGACCGTGAGAGAGAAGTACGTGCTTGTTGACACCAAGGACAATGGGATCATTTGTTTCTGCAGCATAACCTAACCCATCCCAACTGACACAGTGGGCTAGGACCCAGGATCAAGATATCCACTCACCCATGTCTTTGAATGGCACGAAGACGAAGGTGCTGTTGGTGATCTTGTACTTGGTGAGTAAGATGGGGAGCAAAACCAACATGAAGATGATGAGGAATATCACCAGGTTCAGGACCACCAGGAACCGTAGGAAAGAAAAGTAGGACTGGATCCCCGTGCCAAACTTCCCTGGAAAAGAAGCAACACGGGTACCAATGACCTGCTGCACACTGTGGACTCCATCACTGGGAGAAGGCTAGGAAAGAGAGGGAGACATATTCCTTCAATGCATTTTTTTTTATCATTTGTGGGGGGGCGGGGCACCGGCATGAGGTCAGAGGACAACTTTCAGGAGTCCGTTCTCTCCTTTCGCCACGTGGATCCCAGGAATCCACTCGGATCATCGGCAACATCTCACACTCTATTCTTTGCTTGAAGCCCGGATTCCTAGAGAGTTTTCATGTGTAGATCCACAGCTGCTTCTGAATGTGTCCTCCAAGAGCAGGAAAGGAAAGGAAGGGCTTCACAGTTAGCTTTCGTCACACCCAGCTGCCTCAGCACTGCTTTGGATGTCAATTGTTTCTGTCTGTACACATGTTCTGAGTCCTATCCTGCCTGTGGTCCACATATCTATCTTTACATCAATGTGAGACTAACTCGGTTGTTGTAGACGTGTGCAAAGGAATGTTCTCTGGTGCTACCCGTTTTCCGCTCCGCTCTTCCCTGAGCTTGTCCCAGGTGCCCCCCCCCCGACTTAGCATTTCTAACATACAGTGCTTGGAATTAGTGTGTCGATTTTCACACACAGACACACACAGATGAGTCTCTGATTGTTTTACATGAAATACATTGGCGAATTTGAGAAGTGACATCTCGTCTTTTTAATATTGAAATCTCCTGAATGTGACATACTTGGATCTTCTTTGGCATTTCTCAATAAGAGTTTTATATCCAGCTTCCTTTTCCCTCCCATTCTCTTCTTTCTTCCTTTGTCTTTCCCCTCTCCTCTTCTTTTCTTTTCTTTCTTCTTCTTCTTCTTCTTCTTCTTCTTCTTCTTCTTCTTCTTCTTCTTCTTCTTCTTCTTCTTCTTCTTCTTCTTCTTCTTCTTCTTCTTCTCCTTCTTCTCCTTCTTCTCCTTCTTCTCCTTCTTCTCCTTCTTCTCCTTCTTCTCCTTCTCCTCCTCCTCCTTCCTTCCTTCCTTTCCTTTCCTTTCTTCTTTGAGATAGGGTCTCATTATGTAGCCCTGAACTCTGGCCCTGAACTCTCATAGACAAAGCTGCCCTGGAACTCAGAGATCCACCTGCCTCTTCCTCCTGCGTGCTAGGATTTAAAGGTGTGAACTACCACACCTGGCCATTTTGTTTGTTTGTTTTTGAGGGGAGAATCCTGCTATAATTTAGACTAGCTTTGAACTTACCAGGTATATCTGACTATTCTGGAACTTATGATCTTCCTGCCTCCCCCTCCCAAGTTCAGGTATTATAGGCTATGCCATTACACCTGTCCCATAAAAATGCTTACAGTTTTCTATGCTTGAGCATTGTTTATTTCTCCTTATACAAACTTCTAGGGATTTAACTTTTGAAATATGATTATAAATTATACAAAAACTCATTCATTTTGTGAAGCTGGGGAGGTGACCCAGCAGCTAGGAAGGTGCACTGCTCTGCAGAGAGCTTGAGTTTGGCTCTCAGCACCCACATTAGATAGTTTATAACCACCTGTCACTCTGGCTCCAGGGTATCCAACTTCCTCCTGTGCCTGCACCTACATGCACATACCCCACACAGAGGCCACGCATATAATTAAAATTTCTAAATCTTTTTTTTAAAAAAAAAACTTACTTTTCTAAATGTTGCTAGTATGAAGAAATACAGTTAGGGCTGGTGTTGTAGAATATTTTCCTAGCATGTGCAAAGCCCTGGGTTCCCCCAGCAGCTCCCTAAAGATGGGGGCATACTACCAATTTTATACAGACCTTTTCAAATCAACAACCAACCTTGTTAAATTCACGTATTGATTCTAATGGCTGGTATCTTTTTATTTTCTATGCATATATTATCTGGACAAATGATATTTTATTTCTTCCTTTTCTGTTTCTTTTCCCTTTCTGCCTCATCCCTGAAGTGTACAGTTAGCTAAGACTTCCAGGGTAATGTTGAAGAGACTCTGCAATAACTGATACATTTTCTCATCCTCAACCTCAGGCTTCCAACATGTCATCAATGGGATGCTTGTTGTACGTTTTTCACAGATTTTAAAAGGCAAAAACTCTAGCTCACACTTGCTCAGACTAGGGCTAACGCTGTCTTCTCTGCACCTCTCAGAATAATTGTACCGTCCTCATTCATGCAGTGGACTTAGGGAGGGAAACAAACCTAAGAGCAGCCTCCTAGCAGAGAAGACCTGGATCCCTGCCCATGGCCTGCAGAACAAGGTGCTTGTTGTTCTCTGGGAGTCAAGAACACAGAGCTGACCCTAATCATCGAAGACACCCACGCCATGTTCTTTCAAACACTCAGCAATGTCACCAGAGTTGATATGGCTTTGATTTGCATACCTCCTTCTGCCACAAGGACATCCAGTCAGCCAAGAAATCCCAGTAGAATAAATGAAAACAAAGCAAAGATCCATTTCCTCAGGGAGAAAAAGTCTCACCACTCAGACAGAAGTCTCCAGGAGTATTCCACCAAACCAGGGAAGCTGGGCCCAGCATCCTGACTACTGGTCTTGGTACTGTGGTCTGATACATGACATCTCAAGGAGGAAGGTATTTGGGGATCACAGTTTGAGGGGACACAGTTTATCACAGCAGGCATGGTAGTAGGAGTGTTGAGGTGGTTGGTCACCTCATGCCCACAGTCAGAAGCAGAAGAGAGACAGGAAATGGGACTCAGATAAGCCCATCCAAGTGATTCATATCCTCCAGGTAGGTCCCACTCTGCAGCTAGCCCACAACTGGAGACCAAGTGTTCATACACAGGAGTCCATGGGAGACATTGCACACTCAGAGCACACTTGACCTGTGAAGCCTGACAGGCTGTGAGCCTCGTCACAGCTGAGTGCGCTTGGGCTTAACTTTGTTGTGGCGGGAAAATGGAGAAGTAGCCACATGAGAGGGTTTTGTGAGGCTGGGCATGGTGGCACACACCTTTAATACTGGCACTAGGAGGCACAGACAGGAAGAGCTCAAGGCCAGCCTAGTCTACATAGAGAGAAACAAAGGAGCGGAGAGTCTTGTGAGTACGGACAGAGGTAAAAAGAGTGAGATGCCAAAAGCAACAAACACTCAATTCATTGCCAATGTTCAGTAAAGAGTTGCTTGTATTTTACTCAAGACTACACTATGCTTCCTTCCATTCAGAGAAAGAGTGTGTGTGGCAAAGTTCCAGATGAGTCTAGAAGGCCACTTAGAAATATGTTTATAGTCTCCACATAAAACAGCAATTTACAAAGAAGAGGAAATTATCAATGGTATATTTAAAGATTTATTTTATTTTAATTATGTGTATGCTTAAGGGGGGGGGGACATGAAGATGCCTGTGGAGGCCAGAAGAGGGTTCTGGATTCCCTGAAGCCAGAGTTACAGTCTGTTGTGAGCTGTCCAGTGTGGGTGCTAGAAACAGAACTGGGACCTTTGCAAAAGCAGTTTCCACTCTTACCTACTGAGCTGTGTTCCAGCACCGCCCTCCCCAGAAGACCAGAGGACACCCCACTATCTGTTTGCTTAGGGACAGGGTTTCAAGTATAACCCTGGCTGGCCTGAAACTCACAGAGATACACCTGATCCTCCCTGGATTAAGATCATGGCCACCACGCCTGGCACTAAACTTTTAGGGTAGTCAATAAGGAAGACGGTAAACGTCTCCCAAACATCCTGCCATGCGCTTTACAGACTATATTGAGAACATCTATATTAGCAGCTGTAAGACACTGACTATAAATCGTTTTTTTTTTTTTTTACAATAGAAAATACAGACGGGTAAGAAGCATCTCCCTGTCTCAAGCTTTGCTGTGACCTTTCAAGATGACAAAGGCACAGGCCCTATTAAGGCTAAATGTGGGTCAAGTTCATACTCCAGACAGTCTTGACTGTCAGCTTACCTGGAACTAGACTCACCGAGGAGGAACCTCTGGGCACATCTGCCAGGGACTAGAGAGGTACGACTGAGGTGAGAAGTCCCAACTTGAATGTGGGCAGTGCCATCCCAGGGGCTGGATTGAATAAGAAGGAGAAGGAGAGCCGGGCACCAGCATCCATCGTGTCTGTGTCCTGACTACAGATGCCACGTGACCAGCCTCCTCACGCTCCTGACAGCATGCCTTGCCCTGCCACGGCAGACTCTTTTGAAACTGTGACCCAGAACAAGCCCTTGCTTCCTTAGTTAGCAACGAGAACAATCGCTAACACAACATTCATCCTGGGAGGAAACGCTCCACATGGCTTCAGCCCGGTGAAAACCCAAGTTGCTTGCAGGGAAGGCCAAAGCAAGTACGTGAAATCCCCCCCAAACGGCCTCCAACCTCAGCTGCCTCAGGGGAAGCAGAAGCCCGTAGGCTTCAGAACCCCATCCCCGCCTGCCGCTTGGCCTGCTAGGGAGCCGGAAGCAAAGGGCTCTACCTTCGATGCTGCGGATGTCCTTCCGCCACAGCTCCAGGTGGGTGGTCATCTCACGGGCTTTCTCTAGGAACCTCTTCCAGGACTTGCTGCTGTACCGTTTCCACTGGTCCCACTCCGATAAATACTTCATCTGGGTTTCCTGAATGTCCCTGCATCCAAACAGGGCCATGAGCGCGACAACAAGGCAGCACTGACACCCTGGATGGGAGCCCGTGGTCATAACTTTGGAATATTAGCCATAACAAGGGGTGAGGGGCTGACACATGCTCCTGTGTGAATAAACCTTGAAAGCATGACACAAAGTGGGGAAAGCATATTCCATGCATATACAAACCCAGAGACAGCAGGTGCCTGGCTGCCTGGGCCGAAGGAGGAGGAACAGAGTGCTTTTGTAATGGGTACAGAGTTTCCAGCTGCAGAGATAAAGCACTTTTGGAAGTAGCTGGTGGTGATGGACGCACAGCATTGCCAACAGGCTCAGTACCAATGAATTATAAGCTGTCGATCACAATGGGTACTGTGTGCTCAGTACAATGGCCTGACGCTGCCATTCCTGACTCTTGCCCCACCCTACCAGTTGATCGAATTCTCCTAGTTCACCTCCAGGATACCCCTTCTTTTGATGACACATCTTCTCCAATTAATGTCCGGCTCTCCCAACAGGCTACAGGCGGTGGTTTTGTTTGTTGTTCAGAAAGGGTCTCATGATATAGCTCTGACTGGCCTGGAACTTGTTATGTTGACCAGGCTGGCTTTGAACTCAGAGAGATTCATCTGCCTGCCTCTGCCTCCCAAGTGCTGGGATTAAAGGTGTGCATCACCCAGCCCAGCCTGATGCCACTGGCTCTTTAAAGGCTAAGAATGTAGAACATTTGTCTCTGTGGTCCTCTGCCCCAGAAACTCAGACTATTGTTTATGACAGCCTTGGCCAGGCCAGGTTTGCTTTGCTCTCCACTCTGTCTTAAGCACCGTAGCTGGTGTTTAATCCATTCTTAATAAAGACCCACCACTAACCAAAAAGCAATACTCACAAAAATATGTACATGTAGTATGTACTGCTGTATTCATGAAAGGTGAAGTGTTTTCCCATAGCACAGAGTATGTTTAGACAGACAAATGGATAGCTAAGATACAGGCATGGATAAGTGTATGGATAGATAGGATAGACAATGGCTATAGATGCTGATGAATTGATGGAGGTATACAATACAGATATAGAAGGAGAGATGATGGATGGATACAGATAAATGGAGGGAAGGATCGAGATTAGTGGATGAACAGAGGATAATGATGATGCTGGATGGACGAGAGGCTGATGATGGGTGGAGAGATGGATGGACGGATATGATGCACACGCCTGTAACCCTAGCATTTGGGAGGCTGGACAGATGAGTTCAAGATTAACTAGGTTACACAGCGAGATCTTGACATAAAAAAGGGAGGGAAGATGCCTGGGGCTGTGGGTAAAGTGTGTGATGTGCAAGCCTGAGGACCTGATTAGGATCCCTAGGACCTGCCTGTAACCCCAGAATCGGGGTGGTGGGGTGGTGGATGAGACAGGTGGGTCTTAGGGACTTGCTGGCCAGCCAGAATAGTCAAGGGCTGAACTCCAGGTTCAGTGAGAGAGTCTGCCCCGCCCCCACCCCCAAATTAAGGTGGAATTACAGAGCATGACTGCATGTCAACTTCTGGCCCCTCCATGGGTACATATACATGTACACACACACACACACACACACACACACACACACACAGAGAGAGAGAGAGAGAGAGAGAGAGAGAGAGAGAGAACATCAGCTTGAGTCTGGCTGCAACATCCCCCATTGAACTAAACCTTGGACTGTTTATTCAAACAGGTGGGGAACAACTTCATGTGGCACCACAGCTTAGGGATGCGCACTCCAGAATGAGCTCTCGGTTCCACATATGACAAACACACCACATACAGCCCTCTCCCAGCCTGCAGCACGACCACTTCCAGGCAGCTCCTGAACAAACCTCAGTCTCCGCTTCTCTGAGATGTTCAGCGCATACTTGCGGATGGACTGACTGTCGAGGTTTTCTGTGATTCCTCCATCCAGCTGGGAACTGTAGGAGTCCGTCGGCTTTAGCAGGGTGCCGCTCTGCTTGTCCCGGGAGACGATGTTTGTCCTCCTGCGCGCCACTGATCGATAGCTTGGCAGCTCTTGAAGGAAGTTCACAGACGGAGAGAAGCAGCTAGAACCCAGAGACATGTTCTCTGGGTGAGAGAAGAAAAGCAAAATTCACTCCAGATGGCCTGGGAACCTTTGATTCTCAGAGACTATGAGCAAGCCTTGGGGACAAGGCAGAGTATCAGACGGACTTTCTTTTCTCTTTTACTGTGCTGGGACTTCAACCCAGGACCTCACACATGCTAGGCAGGTGCTCCACCACTGAGCTACCTAATCAGCCCTTTATTTATTTAGAAAAGGTTTTGATAAGTTTCCCGGGCTGAGCTTGAGTTTAGAATCCTCCTGCCTTGGTCTTCTGTGTAGTGGGAATAACAAACCTGTGTCAACACATACAAAATCTGCGTCATTCCGCTTTGTTTTGTTTGCTTGGGTGTGGGTGCTCTCCTGTGGGGGGGGGGTACGTGTGTGTGTGTGTGTGTGTGTGTGTGTGTGTGTGTGCAGGTGCACATGTATGCATGTGTCAGTAAGGACAATGCTGGGCGTCCCCCTCCATCACTCCCTACTTTATATACGAAAGCAGGCTCTCTCACTTGAATCCAGAGCTCACCCATCCAGATAGTCTAGCTGGCCAGCTTGCTCCAAGAGATGGGATATCTCTGCCTTTTGAGCACTGGAGTTACCACTACGCTGTCCACCAGCATTTACATGGGATCTGGGCATCCAAACTCTGGTCCTCACCTTTAGGGGTCAAAGAGATGACCACTAAGTCATCTCCCCAGTCCTGGCCACCCTTGCACAGGACAGTGAAATCATCTTCGCTTTCTATAGATGAAACTTAGGTTGTAAGTTACTTGTAGCCATTAGCTAAATGCATGGTCCATTTGCTGAATGAAGCTAGCAGTGTGTGCTCTATCCCCAATAAGTGGGGAGATGATAATGTGTAAGAGTCATGATTGCCTGAGCAATTGCCTCCATGGACACCCTAACTTCTGTCCTTCCGGTTGGGCGCTAGATGGCCTAAGTTAGAATCCTGACCTGGTCCCTTTATTGCTGTGTGTTGGGAGGAGTTCACTTCTCAGAACTTCAGTGTCCTCATCCCAAATAGTCGTCCAACGAATAGGCCTATGATGTCCTTTCTGGAGCCAGGGATACTATGGCAACCAAGGAAGATATCCTACTCTGGTGCAGCTTATATTCTGAGGTGGGGGAGAGGAGGACCAGTCAATAAGCTGGTGATAAACGTGTGACAAGAAGGACTAAGTACAAAATAAGGACAAAGCACAGATGCACAGTGGGGGATGCTGAAGGGTAAAGGTCAGAAGGGATACTGGGATGGATGGGGGTGCTGGTTTTGGTTCCTTCTGTTTTGGCCAGCTCTTTCCTTTAGTTGAAGCTCAGGGAAAAGAGGGCACAGACTTGAGGCTACGTGGGCAAGAGCAGATCCCAGGAAGCGCAGAGAGCTGCAGGCGGCAGTGCATATGGCATGCAGAAAGGCGTGCAAACTCCTGACTGCAGAAGGATGGACAGACAGGAGCCCAGAAGTCCACATGGTTGGCGGATTGTGGAGTCAGCCTAGGTCTCCTATGTCCCCTTCCCCAAAGCCCAAGCGGTAACTTGCTCTAACCAAAGGGCACAAAAGAAAAGTATTTTGCCAGTCCCAAGTCATAAAAGAGCTCACTTCTGGGAATTTGGGTGCTAGAAACCAGACAAGCCCAGCAAGATGACTCTGAGGGTAAAGGCACATGCCAGGGATGCTGAGGATCTGAGTTCAATTTCTGGAACCCGTGTGATGGAAGGGAAGAATCAACTCCTGCAAGCTGTCCTCTGACTGCTAGCATGCACCACAGCATGCATACACACACCCTCATGCACCACATAAACAAATAAATGCAATTTAAAAGAGATCCAGGCAGTAGAACCCATTGACAAGAACCAAAGCCCTTGTCTTTGTCCCCAGGCACAGAGAACATCCATGTGGGCATCGTATGGGGGTGTGGAAAAGAGAAAAGTAAGAGGCCTGCGTGGCTGGGCTATACCCAGTGAGATCTTACAGATGTCACCAAGAGAGGAGTCATTGAAGACTCTGGGCCAGAGCTGACTGTGTTCTGACTTTAACAGATGGCCCCAGTAGGTTGCTGGAACCCAGACTGTGATCCCGACTCTCAGGAGACCAAGACAGAATCCTGAATTTGAATCCACCCAGGGCTACACAGTGAGACCCTAAGTACTAGCCTGGGTACAGTAGCTACGGCCAGAGCATCACAGGTGCTCACAAGGCTGCAGGGAGGTGGCAGACACACAGTGTACCCCCCTCCCCACACACACACTCTAAATGCACCGGGAAGTGTGAGAGGGCTGGGGGAGGACAAGGGACCAGCATTCCGGGTCTGTCTGGAATGTACAGATTCCCTACCCTCTGCCCTCCCGACAGGCATGCTCAGACACGCCAGGCAGTTATCTTGCTACAGATGACGCAGACACACGTGCCTGGGCTCTGCCAACCGTATGAACAAGCCATGTCACATTCACTCTGACACACCCTGAGGATGTGAGCCACTCTATCAGACAGGGCTGCCTCCAGCCATGAGGACGCTGAGCATAGAAGGCAATAGGGCACGGGTGCTGCCTTGGGGTCACTCCTCCCTCCAGGCAGCAACAAAGACCTGTTATTAACCAAGAACAAAGGTCTTTGAATATGGAGTCTGTTGAATATTCATCTGTGAGGTCAGGGACCAGTGCAGGATGGGGGCCGCAGCCTGGCCTGGCTTCAGCTGCTGCACTGTTGCCTACCGCCAGGCCATCCCAGGAAGATATCAGTTCTACGGTCTCAGGAACAGGGCATCTAACGCCACAATCACAGACACCTGTCACTGTGAGCCACAGTGAGCACTCATTAGGGGCGTGGCTGTGAGAAGAACCAGAAGCTAGGCCTGGCGGTGCATACATGTAAGGCCAGCAGTCAGGAAGCTGAGGCAGGAGGATTGCTGCAAGTGTGAGGGCCAGACTGGGTTACACAACATGACCCTGACTCAACTTGACTGGATTTAGAATCAAAGAGTAGACAGTAGAGTGGAGGATGGAAATTCACCAACATGGGGCAGGCTCAGCAGCTAAGAGAGCTTGCAGGGCAGTCCTGGGATTTGAGTTAGCTCCCCAGAACTCACAGTAGGAGTGCTCAACTCCTGAAGGATTTTTCTCTGACCTCCACATGTGCTGTGACACGTATACACAGACATACCAGACATACAGGCACACACTCAGAAAAAAAAAGGATTCCCCTCCACAGGGAGAGAAAGGAGCATGCCCATTTACTATTAAGCCCTTGGACTGGGGACCTAACATGCTATTAGCTCCCTCAAGTCCCATGCCCCCCATGAAATGGGCTGTGGGTTTGAAATGGCCTTGTAAACACTAAAAATGACACACAGATAAAGTAGTAATGGCTGAATGTTATAGTGTATTATACACGCTCCTCTCCACAGCCACTCCAGGGAAATTTCCCATCTTTACATAAAACACACCTAGCAATGTCCTCATTTCCATGTCCTCTCTGAGCTTTCATACAGGACTGTGTCGGTTTCAAAGCTCCAACGGACCTCTCACAGATAGACACAGAAGGCTTCAGTGCTCTGGCTTTTTAAGAGGGAAACTGAGGCTCAGAAAGACGATGACTTGCCCAGGGCTCGAGGTCAAGACAGTCTCAGCTCTGGCATCTTACAAAGGTCACTTCACTGCACCTCTCTGAGCCTCGGGCAGCTCATCCTTGGGGAGTATGATTGTCACGTGTTCCTCTGACTTGGGTCTTGCGTGGTCAGTGTGGGGGCTGTTTAGTCATCATGGGCATATTTCCAACATCGGGGTGACTGTCTAGAAATACCAGGAGTTTCTTGGCCACTGGGATCAGGCGGCAGCAGTTAGGCCGTTACCAAGGCGGGAGGATGAGGTAACCACAGAGCTACCTTTTCTCTTTTTCAGAACTTGGACTGAACCCAGAACCTCACAAACGTCAGTCAAATGCTCTAATGTCAGCCACATCTTAAACTTTCTTTGTACTGTGACAGTCTCACTAAGTTCTCCAGAGCAGCCTCGAACTCAAAATCTTCCTGCTTCGGGCTCCTCAGCAGCTGGGCTGACAGGCCTGTACCCCCAGGCTCAGTTCCAAGTTGAGCCTCAGAGTCTAGAGCAGTGTCTAGGGGCCCCTAGAAAACCTTCCATTGGAAGGATGGATGGACAAACAGATGATAGGACAGAAGCAAAGACACACGAGGGCCTCCTTGGGTCCTGGCAACTATTTCTACAGTCCTCCCAATATCAGTGAAAAACATGAACTCTCCCAGGAGCCTGGCTAAGCATGATCCGAATGGCACCAAGGGCCCTGAGCTCCCACAGCCTGCCTGCCAAGAGTGGCTTCAGCCTAATATGGTGCTGTGCTTGCTCCCCGAGGGCTTTGCTTCCAACTTGCAGGTTTGTGGAACTCCAGGGAAGAAGGGGCCTCGTGTGTCATGGAGAGTCTGCCAGTTACTGTGGGAATTACAATAGTGTCCTCTTTTTCCACATGGAATATGGCCCAAGATGCCAAGGGATGCCTGAAACAAAGAATATCATGGCATTCTGTCTATACCACACACACACACACTCCCATTCAAGTGTGTTTCTGTTGCTGGGGATGAACAGCCTTGGGAGTGTGAGGCAAGTCCTCCATCACTGAGTTACAATGCCAGATCTGTCTTTTCCAGCAAAACTAAGCACTTATGTACACTGTGACCTTAGCTTTTGCAGTTGCTTTTACTTTTAAATATTTGGTGGGGGGGGGGGGGGCATGTATGTGCATGCAGGTGCCTGAAGAGGCCAGAAGAGGGCATCAGATCCCCTGGGGCTGGAACTATGAGCAGTTGTGAGCAGCGTGATGTGGGTGCTGGAAGCTAAACTCCAAGCCTCTGCAAAAGCAGTACTGTGCTTAACCACTGAGCCATTGCCCCAGACCAGCCTCTGCAGCTTTGAGGTGTAACAGCAAATCCGTCATGGATTCCCTGGAAGGGAACACATTCTGTCGACACAGCAGGCTCAGCACACAGTGTTCTTGTCTTCTTTTTCTTGGTAAGTCAGACTTGGACTTCTTCAACTCAGGAAGCGCTTCAGCTTCTCTGGCTTACACCGCTTGTGTGTGAGGCAGCAGGACTTAAACGCAAACACTCCCATGGGGACAGAGATATGGGTGGCTGTTGCATACAGCACGGATGCACCGTTGTGTTCCGTATCAGATAAAGCAGGAGCTATGTGATTTCATCACTTCACTTGAAATCTATAAGCTATTTCAGGAATTGTTAATATTTTGGACCATACCTGACCACAGGTTTCTAAAGCCACAGACAGCAAAACCTCAGGTAATGGGGTTGGGGGGGGCAACTACCATTCTGTTGGCTAGGAGCTAGGTTAGGATTCTGGAGAGAATGAAGGTTTGCTCTTTATGTGATGAGATTTCTCCCACTTCTTCAACCTCCACATCTCCTAAGTGCCCACTCTACAACGGTCCTCCCATCCTTAATCTATGCCGTTTAATGTGTGCTATCTCTGTCCTCTCTCGGGGACCACATTTGAATCATCAGGGTCTGTGCAGGGCTTAGCACATGACAGTGTCTGACAGACACCTGATGAATGAATGAATGAATGAATGAATGAATGAATGAATGAACTGGGAATGGATGAATCTGCTGCTGAGGGCACAGTGTTCAATTACCAAGCTTTTGGCCAAAGTACATGGTTAGTACCCCAGAAAGCAGGCTATAAAAGTCAAGGGGGAAAAAATGAAGCATTTTCTTTATTATGCTTTTCTATATGGGCAATAAATTTTTATAATTGAAAATAAAATTTGAAGCCAGATAGTGGTGTCTTAATCCCAGGGTTCAAGGAGGCAGAGACAGGCCAGGTGTACAGAGTGAGTTCTAGGACAGCCAGAGATTTGTAGAGAAACCCTGTCTCGAAAAACCAAAAAAAAAAAAAAAAAAAAAAAAAAAAGAAAAGAAAAGAGAGAGAGAAGAAAAGAAAATTTGTTGTTGTTTTTCAGAGTGTGTCTCTATATATCCCAGGCTAACCGGGAACTCACTCTATAGCTCAGGTTGATTTCAAATTTAAGATCACTTAGCCTCGGCCTGTCTAGGCCTCAGATTACAGGTGTGAGCCACCATTCCCAGCTCTACACTGAAACCTCTTAAAGGGAGAAAAAAACCTGGCAGGAGACACTGACTCTCCTTGATGTCCTGGTTTCGGGTTCTTTCCATAGTCTTGTTTAGGAAATGCACTTTGGTCTGTTAGAAACACAATTCATTGTTCCTAAATGATCTGTGATTAACACAATCAGGGAGACACTGATTACAGAGTCTGGGCACACTGAATCCTGAATGCTTGTCCCTTCCCTGTGACTTGATGTCACTGTTATTCTGGAAGCGAACTGGAGGTAGGAAGACTGAAAAACAAACACATACTTACAGATTCCAAAGGCTTTTTACCTATAAGTTTCTAGAATTCAGAGACTTAAAAAGCTACCACAAGATACCCATCAAATGTATATATACAAAGGGGCCGTTGAGATGGTTCTGCAGGCATGGCACCTGTTGCCGGGCCTGATGAGCTCAGTTCATCCGAGGACCTTCTTCGTAGAAGGAGAGAGGCAACTGCAGTAGATTGTCCTCTGACTTCCATATATATTCTACAGCACACGGGCACCTCCCACCACACACAAAAATTCAAGAACTTCCTAAAACCTGCTGCTCCCCCAAAGATCACCATCCTCCCACCCGCACCATCCACTCCTCCACTGCTGCTCCCCCAAAGATTACCGTCCTCCCACCCGCACCACCCACTCCTTCATCTGCTGCTCCCCCAAAGATCACCGTCCTCCCACCCGCACCACCCACTCCTTCATCTGCTGCTCCCCCAAAGATCACCGTCCTCCCACCCGCACCATCCACTCCCTCATCTACTCAGCCACTTGAGCACATGTGGTAAGAAACTACCACAGGCCAAACAGTTCAGACTGAGACACACCCCCGAATACTATACACCATACTCCTGCGCCTTTTTGAAACTTACATTCTGTTTTGAAAGGACAAACATTAAATGAGGAATAACATATATTAGGTGGTGATTACATGGAGAAAAATAAGTTGGGGATGGGAGGTGGGCAGGTCTTCAAGGATGGGGCATAATTTTAAACAGAGCCATCAAGGAGAGTACCCCAAGAAGCTGGCATTTGCAGAAGGCTGGGAAAACAGGGAGAAACAGCTATGCAGCCATTGTGGGAAAGGCTATCAAAGAAGAAAAGAGCAAGTGCAAAGGCCGTGAGGCAGCTGGAACTCAGCCGACTTGAGAGACAGTAAGGTGAGTCACCAGGGAGGACAGTAGGTCGTGGGGGTGGGGGACAGCCAGGTCACATGGGGCCTTGAGAGTCATGGAAGACATTTGCTTTTGTTTGGTAAAGTGAGAACCACGAGGGATTTGTGGCAGAGCAATCTGCTCTGGCTAGAATTTAATAGAGATCACTGTGGCTATCGTGGTCTCTCCATGGTAGCACGGCTGTGGTCCAAGCTGGGCACACACGGAAGGTATATGTGCTAGTTGCTTTTCTGCCAACTTGTCATAAACCTCAACATATATGAGAAGAGGGACTCGTTTTTACTTTTGAGATTTATTTATGTGTATGAGTGTTTTGTTTGCGTGTGTCTGTACACCATGTGGATGCCTGGCGCCCCCAGAGATCATAAGACAGAATCTTTTTTTTTAACTTTATTTAACTTTATTTTATGCGCATTGGTATAACATCTGGAACTGGAGTTACAGACAGCTGCGAGGTGCCATGTGGGTGCTGGGAATTGAACCCGGGTCCTCTGGAGGAGCAGTCCATACATGGAATCTTAATTGAGAAGATGCCTCCACCAGATTAGCCTGTAGGCAAGTCTGTGGGACACTTTGTTGATTAATGAGGTAGGAGGGCCCAGCTCATTGTGGGTGGGGCCATGCCTGGGCAAGTGATCCCTGTCCTGGGGTGTATAAGAAAGCAGATCACAAGAGCAAGCCAGTAAGCAGTATTCCTCCATGCCCTCAGCTGCCTCCGGGTTCCCGCCTTGGCTCTCCTCAGTGATGGAAGTGTAAGCTGAAGTAAGCCCTTTCCTCCCCAAGCTGCTTCTGTTCCCAGTCCTCAGCAAAGGAAACCTAAGACAGAAGGAAGAGGTCTCTGGCCACTAAAGTGTGATGGAGGAAATAAGGCTTTCGTCTGGTCACATGTCCAAAGCTACCTGTGGCCGGGGCTGTAGGGGATACT
Organism: Microtus pennsylvanicus; assembly: GCF_037038515.1. Taxonomy (NCBI): domain Eukaryota; kingdom Metazoa; phylum Chordata; class Mammalia; order Rodentia; family Cricetidae; genus Microtus; species Microtus pennsylvanicus. The sequence goes on from NC_134583.1 coordinate 59,657,922, forward strand.
GTGGAAGAGTCTGGTTCCCTGGGGCGCAGAGCCTAGGGAAGAAGGGAGAAGTGTCGTCTGCCCAGCAGACACCTGGGCAGCGGGCTAGGAGAAACAACCTCAGTCACATCAGCTGGTCATATGGGTCAGGGGTCTGGCTGGACTGAACCCCACATTTTACAGCCAGGTGAGCAAACAGCCCTCAGGAGCAGGTGACTAACTTGCTAATCAGAGCTACCACTGGGTGAAGTGTCTGGATCATCTAGTTGTTGAACCAGATGAAAGTCGGGTGTGCTTAGGGATCACAGAGAACCGGCCAGTTCCTGTGAGTCAGTGTGTCTGATGATTTGGAAAGGTCTGCAGGACGGAGCCCCGCCCCCCTGGCCACCTGCCTGGCACTGCACCCCAGCTCCTCCTCCCCCTTGTTGTAGGCTAGCGTTTGTCTTGACTATCCTGTGCCACCTTGGTCAGCTCTCATGTGTGAAGTGTTTAGACAAGAGCCAGACAAACACCACGTGCCTGTAGTATCTGCTGCCCACGTAGCAGAAAAGATCCCCAAGTGACAGTCACAGCTGTGTTCTAACAAAAGCTCATTCACAAAACTAGGTGGCGGCTGACACGGTGAGACACACGTGGAAGCCGAGACTCACTCTTCATTGATGAAGTTTAGCGTGTGAGATGATTCTGATGGGCGTGGGAGGTATCTTCTCTCTACCAAAGACTGCTTCAGAAACAAAGTAAGAGGCTGAGGCAGGAGGATTAAGACTCTGAAGTCAGTCTGGGGGAGGCCCTTTCTCGAAATAAATATAAACAAATGGGGCTGGGGAGATGGCTCTATTGGTAAAGCGCTTGCTTGCAAGCACAGGGAACTGAGTTCAATCCCAGGACCCACATGAAAAAACAGCATAGTGGCATGTGTCTAATCCTAGCACTGGGAAGGCAGAGGCAGGTGCAGCCCTGGAGCCAGCCTAGCCTGCTTGCTTTGTACTTGGTGAGTTCCAGGCCAGTGAGAGACCCTGTGTGAAAAAAAAAAAAGCTGCACCTGAGCACCTGAGAAACCTTACTTGAGGTTATCTCATGTGCACATGCATGCACATCTGCACAAACGCATTCATGCATATGTGCACACACAAATAATAATAAATACTATAAGTAATTTCCAGTTTTCCTAGCAGCAAGGACAGCAGCCTCTGAGGAGCATAAGCACACACCACAGTTATGGAAAACTTTTACACTGGCTCCCTGGTGAGTCTCATGCATTATTCTCTTCTGCAGCCACAATAAGAGCGTTGCCTGGCCAAAGCTTACCATGAGGGGCAACCTCAGCAGGACATGCTCACACCGCACACACATCTGCCTTGGCAGTGGCCCGGCACCTAACAGGTACGTTCGTATTCAACAGATGTCCCTCTGACGGACAGAGGGATATGTGGCCTTGGGAATGTCTCTGCTCCTGGGTGACCATAGTCTGCTGGCCTGGTTTCCACCACTAAATTGTCACAAGATGCCCAAAGCGGCTGGTGCTTCGTAAGCAGGCTGGCTTCACATAGTTCTGGCAGCTCACGGTGCTGGGCTCAGCTCTGGTGAGGGCCACGGAGCTGCTGCCTCTGGAGGCTTGTAGGGTACAGTACTGCCTCGCTGAAGTCACCGGAAGTCAGAGAGGAGCCTGGGGATTCGTAATCTCTTTGGCAGACACCCCCTCCCCCATTAAGTTCTCTCTCTCTCTCTTCTGTTTTATTCAAGACAGAATTCCGTGTAACTCCAGCTGGCAGAAGATGGCCTTGAACACCAACCCTCTAGGCTCCGTCTCCCAGCTGCTAAGATTACGCAGGCCACCACCATCACACTCCATCACTTTTCAATACCAGCACCCTGGGGACCCTGCCTCCAACACACAGGTCCTCGGGGATAAGCCACATGCAAGTGACCACAGGTGGCTTGTCAAGTAACTTCTCTGTGCCTCAGAAAAGTTTTTTTTACCCACAAAGATAAAACATCTTGTCCCGGTTTGCTTTCTGTTGCTGTGATGAATACTACGACCAAGCGCTACTTGAGTAGGAAAGGCTTGGTTTGACTTACACTTCCAGGTAACAAGCCCATCACCGAGGGAAGTCAAGGCAAGCAGCTCGAAACAAGAACCAGGAGCAGAGGCCATGGAAGAACATGGCCTACTGGCTTCCTCTCTGGCTCACGCTCACCCAGCTGTCTCAATAGCCCTGGTAGGTCTTATTTAGCCCAGATCCTGCCTCAGGATGGAGTCTCAGTCTCTCACATCCATCACCAGTTCAGACAACCTCTCTCAGGCGTGGCCACAAGCCAATCTGATATGCAGTTCCTCAGCTGAGGTTTCTTCTTCCCAGGTGATTCAGGTTGTGTCAAGTTGACAGTAAAAACTATCCAGGACAAACCTTTACTTCACCGAGTTCCTGAAAGAACTTGGGAAAATATGTTACACACTCAAACGCAGGCCTGGGCTTGTGGAATTCACACAAACAGGATCCAGCTTGCCTGACCCGGGCCTCCTTTTTCCCCTAAGCTCTACCAGAGGCCTCTTCACACACACACACACACACACACGCACGCACGCACGCACGCACACACACACACACACACACACACACCGCGGCTGTCCACCATCACTGACACCTCCACATGCTCACTGGGCAGCCAGCGGGCAGGTCCCTTACAGCCCCGAGGATTTCAAGCCCAGGTGCAGCAGGATCTTGATGTCCACCAAGAGAAGACTCAAAACTAGTCAAGAGGGAGGCAAAGTTAGGGAGTCTACTGGTTACCCAGAAAGACAGACTGGAAGAAGGCCCAGTGTAGGTGGGAGAGGCTTGCCCCTAACTGCCTCCACAGCCACTGTGGACACAATTCATGGGCTTCTTAGCTATTCCATCTATAAGATTAGATGTTAGAGGAAGCCCATGCTGGCCTGGAGGCTTATTACAGAGCTGTGTCCCCAGAGAGATGCAGCTTGCCACTGGGGAAGGGAATGCTAATATTACACACACACACACACACACACACACACACACACAACTAAGGGGCCCTTGCTCTTCCTTGGATCATAGGATGCTGGACTTAGGGCCCCATTCAGTAGCCAGAGTTTTTATATGTATTTATGTATACATACACACACAAAATATTAGTTTATATATACTCATATATTTACAGACATGTACATACACATGTATTTTTTTTAACCTATGTGCATTGGTGTTTTGCATTGCTATGTCAGTGAGAATGTCAGATCTCCTATAACTGGAATTATACACAGTTGCTATGTGGATGCTGGGAACTGAACCCACCCAGGTCACCTGGAAGAGCAGTCAGTGCTTTTAAACATCTCTCCAGTCCCCAAGTAGCCAGAATTCTGACAGCTTCTCAGAAAGGAGAGGGCAGTGCTCTAGACCTGGGTGTCAGCCAGTGAGGGACAGCAATCAGAACCAGGAGTGTGTGTGGTGGAGGAGGGTCCTTTCTCATGTTTTCTTGATCCTCCTTTCCTGCCTCTCTCCCACTCTCCCTCCTCCCTCTCTTGGAGGCAGAACCTAGAACCCCGCGCCTCCAAGCTCCAGCACTACCCTGCTGTGGACTATTAGGTGAAGGTGTGTTACATTGTTTATGCTGTAGAATATTTGTTTAATGATGCAAAGATGTGTTGCATTCTTTTATGTTACATTTGTTTAACTCTGTGAAGTTGTGTTACTTTGCCTGCATAAAACACATGATTGGTCTAATAAAGAGCTGAACGGCTAATAGGTAGGCGGGAAAAAGGATTGGCAGGGCTGGTAGACAGAAAATAAATAGGAAGAGAAGAGAGGGGATCATGAAAAGGAGAGGACACCAGAGACCAGGAATCCACCCAATAACAGAGAAAAAAGAAGGAAATATAGAATAGAGAAAGGTAAAAGTCCAGAGGCATAAAGGTAGAGGGAATAGTTTAAGAAAAACTGGCTAGAAACCAGCCAAGCTAAGGCCGGGCATTCATAAGTAAGAATAAGACTGTATATTTATTTGGGAACTGGGTGGCAGACCCCCAAAGAGTAAAGAGTGAAAAAGGCAACTGCACCCCCCATTCCTCTGCTTCCAGCCGACTCGTCACGGCTGCCTTGCTTAGCTCTTCCCCTATTTTGTTTAAGTTTGGTCTCTAAAATGACATTTACCTGCTGCGTGCAGGTGGGTAAACCAGGGGGCACCTGCGTGTGGAGGTAAGAAGACCACCGCGGAGCTCAATAGAGAAGTTTGAAGAGTCCTCTCCTTCTGCCATGTGAACCCCAGAGATCAAACCCAGGCCACCAGGCTTGGCTGACAAGCATTTTTGCCCACTGAGCCACCTCACTAACTCTCCTTTGCCTTTTGAGACAAAGTTTCACGGAGCCCAGGCCAGCATCAAACTGGCTATTTATCTGAGAATGACCTTGAACTCCTGGTCCTCCTGACTCCACCTTCTGTGCCCACCCCTCTCTATTTCTTAACTAGCCCTCCTGCCCTCTCTCTGCCCTTCAGGTTCCTCCGCAGGCAGAAGCTTATGTCCCACAAGTTGTTCACAAGTGATCACAGGCTAAATACTAATTATAAATGCTCGACTAACAGCACAGGCTTGTTACCACCTAACTCTTACATTTAAATCAATCCCTATTTCTTACTCATGCTTTGCCCGAAAATATGAGCCTAATTCCACATTGACCAAAGGTCAGAGTGGGAACTTACCTCTAGTTCCTTCAAGATTATTGTGTTTCTACCTCAAAGGTCCCACCTAGGTGTAAAGCAGAGAGTTCTACTCTCTCAAGGTTATTGTCAACAGGTGTGGCTCACAGCCAGACCTTGTACTCCAGAAGTGTGTTCCTAGAGTCTTAGGAGCCAACTAAGGGTCCAGTTTCTTTATGGAGATAACTTTGGATTCCACCCAGGGAGTGGTTTGCCTACAGAATGTTTCCGTCTAAGGTGTGTGTGACTTGCTTTGTTCTAGCAACAATGTTTAACTGTGGATGGAGCCCACTACCATCAATTGGTCTGTTCATGTTAATGCAGTTTTTGTCTTACTCCTAGCTTTGGAGTAAGGGGTATTTTTTCCTTTTTCTTTCTTTTCTTTTCTTTCTTTCTTTTCTTTTTTTTTCTTGTTGTTGTTTTTGGAGACGGGGTTTCTCTGTAGCTTTGGAGCCTATTCTGGAACTAGAGCTCTTGTAGACCAGGCTGGCCTCAAACTCACAGAGATCTGCCTGCCTCTGCCTCCCGAGTGCTGGGATTAAAGGTGCGCGTCACCACAGCCCAGCTCAGGGTGAGGAGTATCTTAAGCAGTTGGAAATTAAACATAGGCAAATTTCAGTATTCACTGGAATTCCCTTCCGATACTATCCTATATGTTTCTCTGTTTTATTATTTTCGTTCGCATCTTCTTTACTATATTCCCAAATCCCCATGCTTCTACCCTGGCAAGAGGTATTTTTGTCGAGGCTGGCCCCCGACACCACATGGCTTGGTACCTTTTCTCGGTACAACACGCCCAACTTGCTTCTCTCCGCATCTGCTTGTGACTTCTCAGACTCAGCCTTTCTACCCCCCCCCCCCCCCCCCCCGCATTCTCAGTTGGCCTCTCCCACCTAATTTTATTCTGCTCAGCTATTGGCCAGTCAACTTCTTTACTGAACCTATCACAGAGACATATATTCACATAGTGTAAAGGAATATTCCACAGGTACCCTCTTCCTGAAGGCTCCTCCCACTTGCGTTGCCACCAAAGGCCCCCAAACACTTCTCTTGATATCCTCCTGCCTCAGCTCAGCGTCACTTCACATCTGAGCTGGCACTACTCTCCTCCCCCACCCTAAGTCTTTGTGTAATTTCTTTCCCAGCAGTTAGGTTCCCTTGGATTTTCTTCCCATCTTCTGTTCGCTGCTTACTCCCTTGACCTGAAACTCTGTGGCCTGTCTCTTGCAGGCTGGCTCTCCAGGGGTCAGTCCAAGGGCCTGACTAGAGCAGGCACCATCTCCATCCTTCTACTTCTGGGAGAGAAGCCCAAGTGCACAGCCTAGCTTGACTGTGTGGTCCCAGACCCAAACAATCTTCCTTGGGAAAGAGCAGCCAGCCTGCAACAGAGTCACACCCCTGCAAAGACATTTCCCCCTTTTATCCATCCAATGTTTTCACTTCCTGAAAACACAAAGAAAGCAACCTCTAATCTGGGTCACTGTTGCTGGACAGAGCTGGGCTCCTCCAGACAGAGGGGCAAAAATAGCTCAAGAGAACCAGTCCCCAGGAAAACCCTGACTGAAGTTCTGACTGAAAAAGGCTCAAGCAATTGCCAGCCTGGTCCAGAACATTCCACCCTCTTTAGACTCCTAGAAGCAGTGGGTCATTCACCGGATGAGTGGGCTCAGCAGATAAGGGAAGACAAACACCACAGGCCAATGGCTATTTGTCTTCGTGTTTATCGTGGTATAGTAGACAACTCAAGAGGAAGAGCAGTTTTAAGTCTGTGCAAATGCCTGATGGTGTATTGCAGAAGCCTGGGCACAATGGACATGATCCAGACCTCGGGCTGTTAGTCAAAGTCCAAGCAAAACAATGTGCAGTCAGGGCGCTGGGACAATATCCCCAAGAATTGTCCTCAGAATCTCACATCCCAGCTACTGGGCAAGACACACACACACAACTTCTCTTGCTCAAAGTCAGTGATGAAAACTGCCATCCTCTGTCCCCAAGACAGAAGAAAGTTGACTTTAATCTCCCCAGGCTGCCTGGGTGTCTGGAAGGCCACCACCTGTGTTTTGACAGGCGCTCTGTTTGATCTCAAGAGGGAAGCTGCCCAGTGACCCCTGAAAAGCTGGGGGCCCTGCCTGGCCTATTAGCATAGTTCACACACAGCCTTGATGTGCCTCACAGTTCTCCAGGGGTGATCCCATGGGGCTTCACCATCTAAACAGCAAAATAGAGAGGTCACCCTGGATTTTTGATGGAGCTAGGCATAGTACACACCTAAAGTGCCAGCACTGGGTGACAGAGACAGGAAGAAGGCAGGTGCAAGGCTAGATCGCGCTACACTCGAAGACTCTGCCCAAAATACAGGAGGAAAAGAAGGGAGAAGGCAAGGTTTTCCAACAGTAAGAAAACTGTGCACATGTGGACTGAGCAACCCCATCCACAGGGACCCAAGGGCTGAGTCAGCCCAGATGTCCGTGGATGTGAGCATCCACAAATGTGACCCACTGGCAATGGAGTATTAGTCACCCATCAAAAGGACGGAAGCACGGTGTCATGTGACCACGGATGAATTCTGATGTCATGCTTAGAGAAAGCCACTAAGCACTCACACCAGTGTCAGGACGGGAGAACCACCGAGGTTAAAGTGGGCTGGTTGCGTGAGACCGAGAAGGGGAAAGGGACTGAAGGAAGGAGGTGGAGCCTCTGTGGGGCGATGGAAATACGCTGGAACCAGTCAGAGCTGGTCAGATCCCTCTCCTGAGGTGGGAGAAACTTTAAGTAGTAAGATCGATGCTATAAAGGATTAACTTGCTTAGGAAATATAAATTACACAAAGTGGAACTTAGCTGAAGGAGCACTGCCTCCAGACTGGAGAAAAGTAGTACAGGCTCGCTAAAAACTGCAGGAAGAAAAAAATCATGCCATAATTGAAGTATAGGGTTGTGGCAAAGAACACGTCCCTAAGGCCAGAGCAGGTCTGCAACCATCATGAAGTTCTGGTCTGCAGTTCAGTCCCCTGAGTTCTTACCATGAGAAGCACAGTTCTGTCAGGTGGGTAAGATTTGGTAACAAACTTTCAAACAAACCAACACTGGTTAAGAAATGATCCTGGCGGGGGATGGAAAGATGGCTCAGAGGTTAAGAGCATTCATTGCCTCTTCTTCCAAAGGTCCTGAGTTCAATTCCCAGCAACCACATGGTGGCTCACAGCCATCTGAAATGGGGTCTGGTGCTCTCTTCTGGCCTGCAGGCACACACACAAACAGAATATTATATACGTAATAAATAAATATATAAAAAGAAATGATCCTGGCGCCAGGGTGGTGGCTTTTAATCCCAGCACTTGGGAGTTCGAGGCCAGCCTGCCTGGTCTACAAGAGCTCGTTGCAGGACAGGCTCCAAAGCTACAGAGAAAGAGAAACCTTGTCTCAGGAAAAAAAAAATCCTGGTAATATCTCTGCTATGTAACTCTCCCAACTGCCCAAGTGGCAGTGTTCAAAGTGTGACCTGGGGCTGAACTAAAAGAATTAAGGATGACAGCGTATGTGGAATATAGAAGCCTAAAATGTGTAAGTTAATAAAAAAGACCTTCTGCTCCAGGATAGCCCTCTTTGGACATCAGTCAGGGCAGGGTGAGCCAATCACTAAAGAGCTTTCTCCTTATTCTTCCTGAATAGCAGAGTGGGTTCTCACTGGAGGGGAGCAGGGAGCATGCTTCTGCATCACTCCATGCTGAGAAACAGCAGCTGAACATGTATGACCAAACCTCCATGAAGGAAAGAGAAAAGGAGGGACGGAGGTAGGAGAGAGGGAAAGGGGAGAGAAGACTAGGAAGAAATGACCTCACAGAGGAGTGCACAGACAAAGCAGCTTGGCAAGATAAGCCTTTTTGTAGAAAGGATGCACCAAGACCCAAACTGGGTGAGCATGCACACGGGACAGGAGGTCTCTGTGAGTTCGAGGCCAGCCAAGTCTACATAGTGAGTCCCAGGCAGGCCTACGCTGCATAATAAACTATTTGAAACAAAACAAAAATGCATTAAGCCAGGTATAGGAAAGACCCCTCCCTCTCAGGGGGAGCCAGGGGGGCCTCAAGAGCATATGGTAGGAACAGAGCCCAGCCTGGGAGAGGCAATCAAGGAGAGCTTCTGGAAATAAGTGACCCTGAAGGAAGAGAAGAAATGTAAGCATCTTTTAAGGTAGGTCATGGTCCCCAAGGTGGAGGGACGAGGGCTAGAGCAGGATAGTACCATCAGGTGGGCGTGGGAGGAATGAGCATGGAAATAGGAACCAACGGAGAAGGGCATCCATGCAGATACTACCATCAGAGTGTGCCAGGCACTGATGAGCACTGAGGCCACCTTCCAGAAGTCCGGGGGCACAAGGAAGCACAGCCTTAAATAACAACAGTCAACATCTTGTAGCATTGCCACTGGACCCAGAACAGCCCCAGAGAGCCATGTTCCAAACATCTGGATGCTCACATCCAAACCCAGCACCCTGCACACTGCGCAAGGAGACCTGCATGTCCGAGGAGTCACTGCAGAAACACAGTGAGAACCTCAAGAATGGACACAGGATACTCCAGCTTCCAGACTGCTCTTCTGGAGATGGCTGCTCAGGGGAGGACATGGGTCATGTTAAGGGGAAGCATAAACAGCCCTGAGGAGGCCCAGACAGAGAGGAAGCGAGGCCCCTGCCAGCAAAGCTGGGTCACCCCACATGATCAGGACATGGTAGAAAGGACCCTCTAGCCCTAGTCAAAGGTGCGGGCAACTGCAAAACCAGGTGTCCCTGACTACAGCCTTACTGTATGAATTCAGGGGGCAGAGACCTCCAGAGGGCTCACTCCTGTCTGCAGCCTCTAAGGCCTGGCCAGAGAAGCACTGCTTATATACAGCCCACCATGCCACTGTGGGTTCCTTTCCCATAGAGGCCCCACTTCATGCTGCTAGATTAGGAGGTCAGGAAACAGCATCTGCCTGGGACTGTTAGTATGGACCTGTATCCCAGAATGCCAGGGTAGGGCAGGTCGTAAGTTGAAGGCCAGCCTGGGCAGCATAGCGAGCAATGTCTCAAAATTTAAAAACAAGCAAACCAGAGGTAGTGGTCAGGAGGGAGAGGCAGGAGTTCAAGGCCAGCCTGGATTACACAAAATAATGTCCAAAAAACAAACAAACAAAAAAACCCCAAAAAACAAAAAACAAAAACAACAACAACAAAACAACCAAAAAACTTAACATATAAAAGAAGGCTGGGGAACGTAGTTCAGAGGGAAGGTTCTTCTCTCACGTGTGTGACGTAGTTCAGAGGGAAGGTTCTTCTCTCACGTGTGTGAGACCCTGGGACCAATCCCCAGTTATTACATACCCAAGGGGTTGGGGAAATGGTTCAACTACAGGGGCCCAAGAGTTGCTTAGTGACCCTTCCACTCTCCGGATCCAAGAAGAGAGGAATGGCAACAGTGTAGTCTGTGCTGGGATAAGAGGACGATCAGATGGAACCAGCCACAAAGACACTTGGCGTTCACAGTGCAGGAATGGAATTCTGGAACTTCATACAAGGCCAGAAAACTCTACCAGGAGACACACCCCAGCCCCTCTCTGGGGGACTCTAGGCCGGTCACACTGCAGTCTCTGACTGCTACCGGAGGGCTGAAATAAAGCTGACATCAGCAATGCTGGGACCTAGCGAGAAAAAAACTATCATAGCGCCTCGCCTGAATATTTTTTTTTTCCTGATTCCAAAGCATTGTCCCAAGATCAGGGTCTTTCTTCTTGATGTTGGCGTCTATATCTTGCTGCACCCTAAGCTTTGCCTTGGTAGATACAATCTCACACTGAAACTCAGCCTACAGATCTCATTGCTAAGTCTGGCTGAGCACAGAAACAAAATAAATACAAACTACAGGGAAGCCTGCCTGAGGGGCTTGGCACCTCTATTGTATCTACTGGGCGGTGTCTTTACACATTTCTATAAAATCTTAGGACGCTGTGTAAACTGACTGTATGTTTAACAGAAAAAGAATATCTCCCGGATACCATTGACTACTGTCTCACTATAACTGAGGCTATGTGGGGGTATTTATTAATATTTCACTGTTTCTCAGCCAATCAGAGGTTTAGAGAAGGCAAGTCACTTGGTTAAATTCACACAGCAATAAAGACCAGAGACGGAATGGCTTCCAAGTGGCTCTAAAGAGACTATCCAGGGGCAGGCGGCTCGAGGTCAGCCTGTAGGGCAGGCAGGTTGTCACAGTCTCTTTACAGAACAGATACCATGGCGATCTAGAGGCTGGCCTGGGTCCGAGGGTCATCCTATGGAAAGTGAGGACTGCCTCCCCAGCTCGGTAGACAGGGCGAGGGGAGCCTCCCCGTCCGGCAGGTCCACTGCCCACCGTTTTCCCCGCAGCGGTTCCCTTCTGGAGACCATGGCAGCCACCCCGCCTTCCCGCGCGCACGGTCCCGCCAAGTCCTACCTGGGTGTGTGACCCGCTGCCGGCTGGAGCCGTGACCTGGGTCGCCCGCGCTGCCCTCGCTCATCTTGGCTCCGCGAGGACCCTCCAGCCGCCTGGGCCAGCCGCCCCGCCTCGTCGGGTTCCGGATGACGTCACAGAGGCGGGCGGGGCCGTTCCCACGGGCGCGGGGTGGGGACCAGATACCTCTGGGAGCCTCTCCCTCTTTTCTCAGTCTTTCTTCTCCCCTTCTCCTTGCCCCCTCCCTTCCCCTTCCCTCCTTCCCAGTGTTCTCTCCCCCCTCTTTCGCTCCCCCCCCCCCTTTCCACTTCCCTCACTCACTCTGAGACCTAGATTTGAACTCCTAATCTGCCTCCACCTCCCAAATGCTTGGATTACAAATCCCATTGTGGTAAATTGTTATTTGGTAGCAAGGACACGGAAAGTGTGGAACGTTGCCATTTGGGTTCATCTATACGTGTGTGTGTGTGTGTGTGTGTGTGTGTGTGTGTGTGTGTGTGTGTGTGTGTAGACTCACGCATAATAACTAAGACAGTAATGTGCCTTGCACCAAATTTCGATGTGTTTGTAGATAGCTCTCTAGAGGGTGCAGTTAACTCTCTTGCATGGTTACTGGGGTGGGGAGGGCAGGTGGGGGAGGATTTGCTACATATGCTTGTCTTAGAAACGTTCTCATTCCACCTACACCCCATACCTATGTTTATATGCAGCTAAAACATAAAATTAAAGGTAATGAGTGGGGGCGGTGAGATGACTCAGAAGGGAAAGGTGCTTGCCGCCAAGCCTGACTGCCTGAGTTCTAACCTCGGAGTCCACGTGGTGGAAGACCGACCGAGTCAATCCCCCTGCATGCATACAGACACAAAATAAATATGTAAATAAATGAAATTTGGATAATTGTCTTTCTTTTTTATTTTTTTAATACTTATTTATTATGTATATAATGTTCTGTCTGTGTGTATGCCTGCAGGCCAGAAGAGGGCACCAGACCTCATTACAGATGGTTGTGAGCCACCATGTGGTTGCTGGGAATTGAACTCAGGACCTTTGGAAGAGCAGGCAATGCTCTTAACCACTGAGCCATCTCTCCAGCCCCTGTAATTGTCTTTTAAAAAAGAAAGTGGAGCTTGAGAGAAGGTTCGTTGGTTAAGAACACTTCCTACTCTTCTGGAGGGTTAGAGTTCAATTCCCAGCACCCACAGCCACCCTGAACTCCAGCTCCTGGCGATCTGACACCTTCTCCTAACCTACACAGGCACCTGCACGCACATGGCATCTATCCACACACACACTCATCTATGCATAAATAAAAATAGCTCTTAAAGAAGATCTTGGGATACAAAGGCAGACAGATACCTGTGAACTTGAGCCAGCCCGGTCTATATACCTAGTCTCAGAGGAAAAGAAGGGAGAGGAAAGGAATGAGACTTAATGGGAGCAGTTGCTGTTCCACCTTCTCAGGAGGCTGAGGCCAGAAGGTTGCTTGAGCCCAAGAACTCAAGGCCAGCTGGAGCAACATAGAAACTTCATCAAAATAGAGGAAAGGAGTGGGAGGGGTAGGAGGAGCAGGCAGGTGGCAACAAGGCAGAGCAAGAAGTTCTATTTTAGGAATTACTAAGAGGCTCAGACGCCAGCTGGCACCGGAAGCCTTTAGCAACGGCAGTGAAGTTATCCAGGCAGGGTCATTATGGCTGTTTGACGGTCACCCAGCTTCCCTCCCTGTGCCCTTTGCAGCCCTGGTACATTTTCTTATGCTGTGCCTCCTTCCTCCCTTGTCACTTAGATAGTGGCCTTTGGATGTTTACAGGGTTTCTGTCCTTGTTTCTCTGGCCTACTGGATGATTAATACAGGATATTAACATTGCTTTAAAAAAATGCCAGGCATGGTGACTCAGGCTCGAAACCCCAGAGCTTTAGAGACGGGGACAGGACTATTATGAGTTCAAGTCCAGCCTATCTTAAAACAAATAAGAAAAGTGAGCTATAATATAAAGAATGTGATACTTACTACTGCAGCGAAGAGTGTGCGGGTATAAATTACAGCCTCATCCCCGGGGCCTGAGCCATTCCTTCTCAAGCAGCAATCTATCTCCTACTGTGTTTCTTCTTTTTCCAACTTTCTTTCACTTTTCATTATTTCTAGTTAATTTTAAGTTTTAATTTATGAACATGGATGTTTTGTCTACACATATGTCGTGTACAATGTGTGTGCCTGGTGCCCATGGAAGCCAGAAGAGGGTATCGGATCCCCTGCAAATGGAATTGCAGACAGATGTGAGCTTCCATGTGGGTGCTGGGAATCAAAACCAGATTCAAATTCAGTGCTCTTGGTTACTTAGCCATCTCTCCAGCCCCTAGAGAGTTTGCTATTTTTTGTCTTTGAAGTTTCATTAACCCAGGCCAACCTGGAACTCATTACACTACCAAGGATGGCCTTGAATTTTTGCCTCCACCTCCCAAGTGCTGGGATTGCAAATGTGTGCCACCACGCCTGGCTTCACTGTCAGCTCTTCCGGACAACTACATTTGTAATAAAGAAATAGAAATTCCCGAGCTGGGTGTGGTTGTTTGAGGCCAGCCTGCACGGTGGAACCCTGTGTCAAAAATCAAAGAAGGGAGGAAGGAAGAAAGAAAGGAAGGGAGAAAGGGAGGAAGGAAGGAAAAAAAAGAAAGGAAGGGAGGGAGGGAAGAGAAAGGAACGAAAATGAGATTTAGTCATCATTACCATTTGTGTGTGCACAGTATGTGTGTGTGCAGGTGCTTATGAACAGGCATGTGGAGGGCAGAGGTCACCTCGGATTTCACACTTTGGAAGCTTTCCACCTTGTATTAGTTATATTTTCATCACTGTGATAAAATACCACAACCAAAGCAACTTATTTAAGTAAGCATTTGTGTTGTTATTTTTTTTTTAGTCTTGGTGTTTGGGGGGACCTGCCACCCCATTCCCAAATAAATCACTACAGAGTTTTATTCTTTCTTATAAATATATGACCTTGGCTTCTTTCTAGCCAGATTTTCTTAAATTATCCCATCTATCTTTTGCTTCTGGGCTTTTCTCTTTCTCATTTCTGTATACCTTTCTTTGCTTCTTACTCCATGTCTGTCTGGGTGGCTGGCCCCTAGTATTCTCCTCTCCTTGTTCTCTTGTTCCTCCTTTTCCAAATTTCACTTTCTATTTATTCTCTCTGCCTGCCAGCCCTGTCCATCCTTTCTCCTGCCTCACTATTGGCTGTTCAGCTCGTTATTAGGCCATCAGGTGTTTTAGACAGGCAAAGAATCGCAGTTTCACAGAGTTAGACAAATACAGCAAAAACAAGGGCTTTAATGATCTTTACATCATTAAACAAATGCACCAGAGCATAAACAAATGTAACACACCTTAAAATAATATTCTACAGGTTTGTTTGGGTATATAGTTCCAGAGGGTTAGCGTCTGTGATGGCAGGATGGAGATAGCAGGCAGTGGGCAGCTGGAGCAGCTGAGAGCACACATCTGGATCTACAAGCAGGAGGCAGAGAGGGTTTATTCCAAATGGCACAAGTCTTGTGAAGCCTCAAAATCTGCCCCCAGTAACACACCTCCTCCAACAAGCCCACACCTCCTAATCCTTCTCAAATAGTCCACCAACTGGGGACCAAGTACTCAGCCGTAGGAGCCTAAGAGAGCCATTCTCATTGAAACCACCACACGGTGGTAAAGTCAGGGCCACCCTTACTGACTCAGCCATTTCAAAGTTTAGGGATATAGTCAGGACCTGCTGTGTGTCCATCTCCTCCGACTTTTCTCCTCTAGTGTTTTCAAGCTCTGAAAATTACTTTTTATAGGGAGGCAAAATCCTTCTGTGGATAGCCACAGAGGCTTGGTTAGTGTGCCATGATTTAAGGGTACCACCTGGCCTTCCATGAACCTCTTTTCATGACTGTTTCTCAGTGGCAAAGGATTCAGTTAGACCGGCCGACCAGGAGCCCCAGTGATCTTTCTGTCTCTGCTCCCAAGACTGTGATTACAAGCACACACTACAGACAAGATCTCACTCTGTATCTCAGGCTGGCTTCAAACTAACAAATTGCCCTGCCTCAGTCTCCCAAATGCTAGGATGACAGGCATGCTGCCACCATGCCCAGCTAGAAGTCAAATGGTTTGAAACCTCTTGTCAGATGCACAGACTTTAGCTCTGTTTCTTTGACTAGACTCTCAATAGACAAATGGAAGACACCTAACATATATTTATTCAAATCATCATTAATGCACTTAACAATAATAGACCACCCCAATTGCTAAGTGGGGGGGGGGGGTTCTTGGTTTTCATGTCTGCATAACATATGGGCTTAGGCCATGATGTCAGGCTGGGGTGACTCCTGCTGGGGGTAGTTTGAGATCCCCAGTGAGCTAGAAATGCTTTTGATCTGAAGGATGGGAGCCAGGGTTGACTCCAGCACCAAGTGAGAGGTCATCCTATCCCACACAACAGCCATCCTGCTTCCCAGGAAGTTGGTAAGAAAAACCTGAACCAGTGACTGAAGAGATGGCACTTCTGTTAACAGTGCCTACCACTCTTCCAGATGACTCAGGTTTGGTTCTCAGCACCCCTGTAAGGGAGCTCACAGTTGGCTGTAGCTCCAGCTCCATGGGATCCAACACCCCCTTCTGATCTCCAAGGGCACACACATGTATATGGCAAATACACAGACATATAGAATTCTCATAAATAGATTAGTAGGGGCTGGAGGGGGGCTCAATGATTAAGAGCACATACAATTCACATTTTTGCTGAGTAGTCATTTAGTTCTAGAGAGGGCTCAAAAATTAAGAACACGTAGTGTCCTTACCGAGTACAGTTGTTTGGTTCTCGGCACCTGCATCAGGCAGCTTGCAGGAACTCCTCTTCCAGGAGGAACTGGGCACCTCTGGCTGCTGCAAGCACCTGTACTCACATGCACATACCTACCCACCCCTGCATACACAAATATGCATAATAGAAAAAAATGAGCCATGAGCCTGCATTGCATAAACAACCCTTTGGTATTTCTGCTTCCTTTGGACAAGAACCCAGTTTTCCAGGAGCACAACACCACGTATGTTATAAGAAGAGCACTTAAGATTTAGTCTCAAATTGCTTCTGAGGATGAGCCACTTGGAGTCTTGGTCTTCACTGCCCATCTATAGGTGCAGCATTGGTGTGCTTCTCCCGGAAACACTATCCTCCAAGCACAGTGGCCATTACAGTCAGCATTGGAGCAGCTATGACAACCGGGAAAAGATCCTCAAGGCAGAGCCGCGGAGGTTCCCTCATAGAAGAAGGACATGGGGAATGACAACAGACCCTCTCATCTGAGACTTGAACTGGATGCTATTCTGTCCCTGTCCTTCATGAGCTCCAGAGGTGCTAGAGTATACAAAGAGTGGAAGGCTAATTGAAGGGGGGGTGTCTATACAGTTCAGTCTCACTAGGCTGGAATTTGGGGGTGATGCGACTATTTGGGGGTAACCTTTAGGAGGTGGGGCCTGGCTGGTGCTGGTAGGTCACTAGGGCAGGCCTTTAGAAGTTTTAACACAGGACTGGTTCAGGGTCCAAGGTGTCTACATCCTGCCCGTCACCATGGGAATGAGCTACTCCATCTTACCTCTGCCAGCCTACCATGCCTCCCCCCCTCCCCCCATGGTGGGGCTGAAATCCCTCTGGAGCCACAGCGGTAAGAAAAGTAACACATACCTGGCCATTTCCTTGATGTGCCCACCTGCTTTTCCCACTCTCTTTGACCCTTGACCCTCTTCTCTATGTCTCCTTTTCTCACGGCATTTACCATCCACTAACAAAATAAACGCAGCTTGCTTTCCCGGTAATTTTGTCAGTGTTGTTATTCCCACACACGACAACAGAATGAAGTTCCATGACAGCATTGGTGTGTGGTCACCGCGCTGTGCTAGATGTTTTCTTCTGGGCCATCAACCAGCTCCCAAATCATTCCATGGAGACTTATTATTAGTTGTGAAAACCCCGCCTTATCTTAGCTCTTATTTTAATCTGTTTCTCCTTATCTGCCTTTTGCCTCTGGTCTTTTTAACCTTTCTTTCCTTCCCTATCTCTTACTTTCACTAGCTGACTGCAGCTTCCTGACTTTTGTTTGGCCCCAGGCATGTCCTTCTCTTCCTCCCTCCTTTGTCTCCTCCTCCTTCTGTCTTAAGCCTAGTTCTCCCTATTTATTCTCTCTGCCCGCCAGCCCCACCTATCCCTCTACTGCCTAGCTATTGGACATTCAGCTTTTTAATAGATCAATCAGGTACATTACGTAGGCAAGGTGAAACAAATGCAACACATCTTTACAGAATTAAACGAATGTCCGTAAACAATGTAACAGATCATCACATTGTTAACAAAGGCAGCAGAAACAAATGTAACACATCTCCCCATAGTTAAAGTAATATCCACAAACAGTGGTTCGCCAAGAAGTTCACTAGGCATGTGGGAACGAAAGGACAGAAGAGGGAAATGTCTTTCTCTCAGGGATTGCTCTTTAATGTTATGTATTTCTTCATTTCATTTTACTGGCTTATTTGTGTTTGTTTTGCTTGGGTTTGTGAGGAGGGAAGGAGGGCAGAGCTTCACGCACCTCATACTGACCTCAAATTCATCGTGCAGACTAGAATGACCTTGAACTTCCATCCTACCTGAGTGCTCCAATTCCTGAGTGCCGGGATTACAGGCATGTGCCACCATGCCCATATTTATGGGTGGTGGGGATCAAACCCAGGGCTTCATTCCTTCTGGGCAAACTACCAACTGAGCTATAGCTCAGGTCTTTTTTTTTTTTCTTTTTTTTTTGAGAAAGGATCTCACTATGCAGCCCAGCCTCGCCCAGTCCTTATGCAACCTCTCACGAGGCAGTTCGGCCTCCCAAGTGGTGGGGTTACTGGTGTGCACCATTATACCCTACAGTCTCTGAATTTGAATAAATGGACTTTGCTGGCTTCTGATAAGTCTGTTGGCTGGAACTCACCACCTACTCCATGAAGCTACAGACGCAACCCAGTGCCTCATGCATGCTGGGCCGCTCTTGAGTGCTGAGTGCCTCAGGAGTGCTATTTGCTGAGACGTCTGTGCATCTGTCACTGTACCTGAATCTAAAAGGAGCACCCAACATGGTTGTTTGTGTCTTCATTCTGGAGTATGGTTGACAAAACTTGGGTTAAGTAAATTAGCATACTTTTCTCCTCGTAACTGGCCTTTTGCTATGGGATGTGATTTCCTCATGACAGACAGAGGAGGAATGTGCCCCCTCTCCCCTTTCCTACACACTTAAGCCTCCTCACTTTCCAGGCACCCACACACGCACCCTGCAGATTTACTTCCGGTCCATCTGGAAACCATTTATCTCCTAAGGACTTCCTCCTCTGCCCATTACCAAGAACCCCACTACCCTTTCCCCAGTTCTCACTGACTACACCCTGTCTCCAGGGAGGACTTGGTTGAAATCCCCCAGGCAGGAGCTGACTCCGTGGTTTCTCGAAGGCTGCTCATGGCCCCTAAGTCAGCCCTCCAGAACACAAGCAGGGAAGCTTGCCTTTGAGTGGAGAAAAGGGCGTCTCCCTCTTGGCTATTGTCACAAACAGCAGGACACTGGCACAGCCAGCAGCTGCCCTCTTCAGTATTTATTGCTATGTCTGAGCATTTGTGTGTCTGTAGGAGCCTGTCCGACTCCAGGGGCTCCCTTAGGGAGAGACTAGTGTGTTCTATGTGTCATTACCCCAACTTTCTCAAGGGGAGCCATCCTTTTCACAGGCTGAAGACAGCCTCGGATTGGCAGTTGGCTCTTCACTCACTAGCTGTGTGATCCAAGGCATGTGACTAAGCCTCTCTGTGCTTCTGTTTCCTAATCTTTTTTTTCCCCTTTCTTCTTTTTGATAAGAGCTTGGCTATGTAACCTAGGCAGGTTTTGAACTTCAGTTACCCAAGTTCAGGGATCACAGGTATGTGTGACCATACCTGTAATGGTATCTGTTTCTCTGTTAAATCACTAGCTGGACCTCGATTTTGCAGACAGGGAGAGGGGTGGGTTTGACTCCTAATATGACATGGGTGCGTGGGATCTGCAACTAAGGAGCAGGGCGGAGCTTGCTGATGGGAAGTTATTAAGGGAAATCTCAGGGCTGTGTGAGTTCTTAGGTTGCCCTGATGAGATATTGGACAAGACAGCTTAAAGAAGGAAGAATTTAGTTTGGCTCGAGGTTTCAGAGGTGTCTTACATCGTGGGCGGCCAGGAAGTAGAGAAATGGTGTAAATAAAGGAAGTGGTCAGGGCACAGCTTAGCGTTCCCATGTCTTCCTTCTTCTACAAGGCCCACTTCCACCTTCCACCACCTCCCAATGGTGCCAACGAGTTATGAACTTGTCAGCCTGCAGTATCTACCCATGGGCAATCTATCACACGCACAGCAGGAATGTACTTCTCTAATTAATCCCGTAGGTGATTCCCTCTCCAATCAGGGCAGCTGTGACGATTTGATCTAACCATCACAGGGAGATAAGGGAGTTTCTGGCTAGGCTGAGCTGATGGGGCTGTCCCTGCAGATAGATCAGGTGACAGGCACCTCCTTCTAGGAAGAAGGAGGCCCTATTCAGTGAGGGACACCAGGTATTAGGACCCCCTTTTCTAATGAGCAAGGCTCTCTGCTAACACTGACTTTTATGGGGAAGCATATAGGCTAGCCTAGGAGGCGGCCAGGGGCCTTACAGTCAGGCCAAGCAAAGAATCTTAGTGGGCTCCATGCAAATCAGGGCTGGGCCTGAGCTGTGTGTTGTATAGGTCTGAATCTAGAGGGCACAGGCTGAGCTTTGCAGAGTTCTGCGTCCCAGAACAAAGAATTAGACCAGGGACACATGATAGTGGAAGAAATAGAAATAAATTGCTTTAAGAAAGAGAACATTCTCAAGAGTGGAAGTGGGCCAGAAACCCGAGAAAGGGTAGAGGTGCTAACAGCCCCCAGTAGGAAATGTGTTGAGCTGGTGAGCCCACGTGGGCATTTATGTGGCATCTCCTCTCTGGAGAGCTCCTGGGGCTTGCTAGGTTTGTTGGGGGGGGGGGGTTCTCAGACCTTCCACCAGCTGGCTTCTTTCATATGCTAATTTACTCTCCCCGCCCCCAGCCCTATTCTGCCTCCCTTTGCTGTAACAGAAGACCTCACGCTGCTAATCTTCCTCTCCCAGTCCCCGTCCCCCCAGTTGCTGTAACAGAAGACCCTATGCTGAGTAGTTCGCAGAGAAAAAAAAATACAGCTCTCTCAGTTTCCAGTGGGAAGCAACATCTGTTCAGAGACGGGTGACAAATCCAGATTCTGGAACATTCCTGTGAAGCAAATTGCCTGGGTGCTTTAAAAATATCAGTAGCTGGGGTGGGGGCAAGGGTTAGGAGTGGGGATGAGGAGGGACTCTGGGTGGGAGAAGTCTTGCATAGTGAACAGGGGGCCCTGACTTTCACCCCAACGCTGAATGGAAAGAGTCGTCGGGATTAACAGAAGGAAGAGAGGACGGGAGGGCATTGGGATGAAGGTGAGCAAAGACGGAACTTGATGGGGTTCACAGCCGACCTCCTCTGCTTTCATTAGCCGATGCTTCCTATCGGTGTGCATCAGGGAAGGCTGCTACATGCTGGCCCTCCATCTTCAGAGTTCCTGCATCCAGAACTATGAGTATTAAAAAGCCTGCCATCGGGGACTGAGGGATGGCTGGGCGAGTAAAGCCTGCCGCTGGGGACTGGGGGATGGCTGGGCGGGTGAAGCCTGCCATTGGGGACTGGGGGGGATGGCTCGGTGGATAAAAGCACTTGCTGCACAGCTTGAGTATCTGAGTTTGGATCCTCAGCACACACGTAAAATCGAGCCCAGGAGCACACATCTCTAATCTCAGCTCCTACTGTGAGAGGAGCCACAGGAGACGCTGGGAAGCTCTCAGGTCAGCTAGAGAATGCAGTTGTGAACTAGACTCTCCTTCAATGTCTCTCGCTGGACTTGGAACTCAGCTGGCTGCCAACAAGCCCCAGTGTTTTCCTCTCTCTACAGGCTCCCCTACAGGTTACAGTTGTGCATGCAACCATGCCTGGCTTTTTACTTGAGTGCTGGGGATCTGGACGCTAATCCCCAGGACGGCAGCAAGTGCTCTTGCCCACCGAGCTCCTTTAATTTGCAGGCACTTGTCTTCACTGTCCTAGCGTTAAATAAAGACCGCCTGGTGCTTCCCGTGGCTTGTGAGGTTTATCTTGGAACCTGCACATTGAATCACAGCCTTTGGTGAGCCTCCTCCCCTGTGCGTTGATGACGGAGAGAGGGTTTTATCCCAGGTGTGGGATTCTCATGAGACATGATTCTCTTATGGGTGGAATAGTAGCATTCAGATATAGTCTGAGCCCCAGTCATATCAGCCAATCATATCATATTCAGATCCACAGCCTGACACAGAGGCACTGTAGGTCATGCGACGCTGAGGTCAAGCAGCCCCAGACCACTGCCCCGGCTCTGTAGTTTACTGATGAGTAGTCAATGCTGGCAAGCTCCCCTTGTCCCTGTCAGAATCTACCTCTTTGTGTCTATAGATTCGCATGCCTTTAAACTTAAGATGAGATATGACTATGTTTTCCAAACTGGTCTGGAAGCTCGGGGCTCAAGCAATCCATCCTCCTGCCTCAGCCTCACTCATAGCTTGGACTGTACTGTGTGTGCCCCTGCGCACAGACCAGTTTCTGTACTCCCGAAGCCACCTCACGGAGTTGCACACAAGGGAGTGCATGATGTCAAGTGCCAGGTGGGCTCCTACGGAGCTTCTTTGGCTAGTGAGCCCCTTTTCTTAGACTGGGCTAGCTCCCTTAGTAGTCTAGTTTAACTCCTTTTTTATATTTATTTATTTATTATGTATACAATATTCTGTCTGAATGTACGTCTGCAGGCCAGAAGAGAGCACCAGACCTCATTACAGATGGTTGTGAGCCACCACGTGGTTGCCGGGAATTGAACTCATGACCTTTGGAAGAGCAGGCAATGCTCTTAACTCCTTGTTCTTTTTTTTTTTTTTTTTTTTTTGATTTTCGAGACAGGGTTTCTCTGTGGCTTTGGAGCCTGTCCTGGAACTAGCTCTGTAGACCAGGCTGGTCTCGAACTCACAGAGATCCGCCTGCCTCTGCCTCCTGAGTGCTGGGATTAAAGGCGTGTGCCACCACCGCCCGGCTTAACTCCTTGTTCTTGATGAAGCCTGACTCCCTTTTCTGCCTCACACCGGATGCGGATGGCCACAAGAGGGTGCCAGAGAGCAGGCAGGGGCGCCCTTCAGGCCACCTAGGGAACTTCATGAGGTTGTATGGATGGCTAGCAACTCTGCAGAGCGTAAACACCCTCCTCCCTGGAGAGGCCAGACTAAAACTGTATCTTGGTTATAGCTAGTGCTTCTGGAGGTGGTGACCAAGGTTCTGTTGGGTCTCTGCGGAGTCTGATTGCTCGCTGCTACGGAACTGTCACAACTTCTGTTGTGACCCAGAGTCACCACCCTCCAAACAGTGTTATACTTTATGTTCTTTATGAAGAAGCTATGTGGACAGAGAAGCTGGAGGGTCTTTCTTTTTCTTTTATTACTATTATTATTATTTGTTTTGTTTTGTTGAGACACAGTCTCGCTACATGGTCCTAACAAGCCTGGAAATCATTTTGTGGACTAGGCTGTCCTCAAACTCACAAAGATCTACCTGCCTCTACCTCCTGAGTGCTAGGATTAAAGGCCATGGGGGCATTTTTTAAAAAATGATTCAATGAACACAACATGCTCACATTGGAAACTTTTTGTGATAGTGTGTGTGTGAGTGTGTGTGTGAGTGAGTGTGTGTGTGTGTGTGTGTGTGTGTGTGTGTGTGTGTGTAGATCAGAAGACAACTTGCGGGTGGAGCTTGTCAGAAAATGCCTTTACCCTCTGAGACATCTTACAGTCCCATGATCACATGTTAAAGAATTATGTTTGAAACGAGCTCATCATGCCAGGTGTCAGTATCCCCTGAGATAACCAAGCAAACAGACACCACTTCCTCAGGGCGATGGTCCAGGACCCTGACACCCCTGAAGCCCCGTGTACCCCTGTAATAGTCATCTAGGACACTATGTGTGGTGCTGAGGCTGACCCTGGAGCACCGTGCATGCTAGGCAAGCAGTGGACCCTTAAGTTGCACCCCCAGCACCTCACTGTGCATTTCTTAAAAAAAAATAAGGAGCAAATGACATGCAATTTAATGTCCTTAATCTAGTTTAATGGAGGAGAGCCACAGTACTGTGCAGCTTGTCTCCAGAATGTTCTTTTTTTCTTAAAGATTTATTATTTATTATACATACAGTGTTATGCCTGCAGACCAGAAGAGAGCACCAGATCCTATTATAGATGGTTGTGAGCCACCATGTGGTTTCTGGGAATTGAACTGAGAACCTCCGGAACAGTAGCCAGTGCTCTTAACCACTGAGCCATCTCTCTAGCCCCTAAAATGTGTAGCCCAGGCTGGCCTCGAACTTGTGATCCTCCTGCCTCCGCCACCTTCAGCAAATCCTACTGGTGTGCGCCACCACAGCTGGCCAAAATGTTCTTATCTGGGCTCCCCGGTGACCTCTCCTTCACTTTCCCACTTCTGTCAGCAGTTGTCATCTGTGTGAGTTCAGCAAAGAGGATCGGAGCTGCTGTGCCGGGCTCCGCTTGCCTAGGTCAGAATCCCTTGCTAAAGACAAGCTGGGTGTGAAGCACGCCTATCGTCCCAGCTCCTTGGGAGTTCAAGGTCATATTCAGCATGTGGTGAGTTCCAGGTCCTTCTGGCTACTTGAGACAACATGGGGCCAATGAGACAGCTCGGCTGGTAAAGGTGCTGCTAACCCTGACAGCCTGAGGTCTAGCTGAAGACCCATGACCCATGTGATGGAAAAAGGGAACAAACGGCTCATGTTGTTCTCGGACCTCCACATCTACTCCCATGTACCCCCAATAAATAAATGTAATTAACACACACACACACACACACACACACACACCTGTTTTGTTTTGTGAAACCCACTCTAACCCTAGCTACTTTGAACTTTCAGCGATCCTTCTGCCTTGGTCTCCCAAGTGCTGAGTAAGATTCCAAGCCTGAGCCCCCGGTCTGGTTGATGTCTTCCTTACTATTCTAAGGCAGGGTTTCACTAAGCAGTGGGAAGCTCATGCTGGAAACAGAGATCAGGCCACTTCTATTAGTTCATCGTGGGTAGACATTTGAGCTTGCTTCCATTAAAATAGTGCAGGGACGAACAGAGATGTGCATATATTTGGAGGCCCCTCTGGAGTATGGGGGACATCCCAGAAGTAGGTTGCTGGATGACACACCTCTATTATTTCAATATTGCAGGACTCAATATTCTCCATACTGCCTTTCACTGGGTCGCCTGGTGTGCTGCAGCATCCCCCTGCCCACTCACACCTGCTTTTAGGCAGTTATAAGTATAGTTATAGGTAGTCCAGTGCTCGCTCACCTTGGTTGGGATTCTATGCGGTTTGTAGAGCGAATGACTCACTTTGCATTCCTTTAGGATCCTGCAGCCTTTTGGAGCTAGCCGCTCCAGACCAATGCCTTCTGTATCCCCTGGGGACTCCTTGGCGTGTGGCAGCTGCCAGGTGGAGGGTGGGGTTTTCCTAGGAGACAGTAAGTAGTGCTTGCGCACCAGGACCAGCAGTTGTCCAGAGACGCCACCCACAGGGACCCGCTGGATGCCAAGGATACCGTGGCGGGTCTCTGGAGAGCAGGAGGACGCGCCGCTTGTGCGCAGTCCCGGGTCCTCATCGCCAATTGAAACTCACCATGAGTGACGATTGTGAGAGAGGCGCTTCCTGGAGGTCAGGCACCCCCACGATGGTCATGGGTGGCGGCTGTGACGCGGGAGCTGAGGGTCACGCAGGTAAGGTAAGAGAAAGCCGCGTGTGGAGTGATCTCGGAGCTAGGGACGGTATAGCCTCTGCACCCCAACAGCCGCGCTGGCTTTCTGTGGTAATAGAAGCGGGGTAGTGCCGTCCAAACTACAGCTTGTAAGAGAATATCTTCAAGATCGCTAACCTTTCTTGAGAAAGTTACACAGGCACAGGCTGTAAAACCCCGAAGGTTTCTAAAACAACAGTGAAATGCAGCCGCCGCCCCCACCCCCTCCGCTGTCTGTAATCGCCCAGGGCTATAACTACTGCGGAGCGGGGGACACGTGTACAGGTAGCATGAGAAACATCCCACAATAGCTAGGGCCAAGTCCCAGGCATGGGGCGGCTTCCAGAAGGGAGAAACCGGGGGGGGGGTGGGGGGGTTGAGGGTGTGGTTGATTTGAGGTGTCTCTGGGGTGGAATGGGAAGAAGCCTGGGATTCTGCTAAGCAACCCACAATGCACTAGACGCCCAAATACTAGTACTGCAGAAATCAAAAATCCCTGCCTCACAGCAGCGAAAGGATCTCTTGCCATGTGGTTCCTCCCCACTCTCTCTGCAGACAGAACCTCGGATCAGCTGCTGGGGACCTATCCCTGCCCCAGGAGAACGGTTCTTAAAGCAAACCAAGCCTTCTTCTGGCAGACCATCTTCTAGTTTCTCCCATTTTAAGGCCTTTCCTGAATTTGTATGAAAGAAAAATCCCATCTCTCCTTTAGAAAATCACCATTTTGCATTTGAAATTTAAATTTTGCTTATTATTTTTAAGTTTTTATTTTATTTTATTTGCGACAGAGAATCATTTTGTAGCCCTGGCTGAATTTGCTATGTAGACCAGGCTGGATTTGAACTCACAGAGGTCTGTCTGCTTCTGCCTCAGCCTCATGAGTGCTGGAATTAAAGGGTGTGTCCCCAATATTTCATTTTTCTTTTTAAGTATGAGTATATGTGTGGGGGTTTGTACAGATTGGTGCAGGGTCCCTAGAGGGTGTTGGATCCCCAAGAGCTGAAGGGAATTCAGTCCCTTTCTCTACAATAACAATGCTCTAACCACTGAGCCATCTCTCCAGACCCATACATTTATTTTTATTTCATTCATTAATTGTGTTTTTACTGTTTGTTTCTGAGGAAGGGACTCTTGCATCATAGTCTGGCCTTAAATTTACTATGTAACTGAGAATAACCTCAAACTTAAGAGTCTCTTGCCTCTACCTCCTGAGTGCTGGGGTTACAGGGTGCACACGCCTGGTTTATCTGGTAGTGGGGATGGAATCCAGGATTTCGTGCATACTAACTAGCCCTCTTACCAACTATGCCACATTTCTAGCCCGACTTTGCATTTTAGTGTGGGTATCAATACTGCAAACTAGGAGCAGGAGCATTCCCTGCCCCCTTCTTTCTCTCTCCCTCTCTGTTCCCTGAGACACAGGGTCTGTTCCTGACTTCAAACTTGACATCCTCTTGCCTTAGTCTCTGCAGTACTAGGAGTTCAGACGTGTGCCACTGACCCATCTCTTTCTTTCCTTTTGAATGTTCCCTTCTTAGAGACAGCACTGGGTGAAAGCTGAGTGTCTGAATAGCTGGGGTTTCTCTCTGGGAGGCTGAGTCTTGTGTGGCTAGAAATGTCCTGAGTTGTACAAAAGTCCCATTTGTCTCCAGTGTTGCCAACAATGAGGAGGTAGAGAAGATTTTGCTTCCATTTCTCAGATGAGGAGGGTAAAACTGAGGCTGGGGGTGGGGACTGAAGAAAAAGAGGCGGGACTTGAATTCTGAAGACCGTAAACCACTTCCACAGTGACTGCCAGGCACTGCCTCAGGGGAGCAGGCTACGGGAACACAGTGTCCCAGGGATGGGGGAGACCACCAGCATGTACTCCAAGGGACCTATGGCTCAGTCTCTTCCCACACCTCCACGATACTCTCCAGGGGGCAAACCCGACTCACTTCCTTATGGCGGCTAAGAAATAAAACCCTGAGGTGAAAGGACTTTGCTCTTTTTATTGTCTTGATGCCAAGAGGACTTGGGGGCGGGGGAGGAGCTCTGGCTCAGGAAGAAAGAAGAGAATAGAGCCCAAGAGGGCCACGAGCGCCTTGGGGAAGCCGGCGTGCAGCCCAGACGCTGGGCTGTGAAGCAGGTCTGTGCTACAGCAGGTGAGGCTTGGTTCTTCATTGGTTGGGGAGAGACAGATGACAATGAGGGGCATTTGCAAAACTTTCACAAGCTGGGTCAATAGTTCCCCCTGCCTCTGCCACCAGCTGCCTGGCAGCCTGCCCAACCGAGTCTCCTGCCTGAGGAGACAACGAGGCAGGCAGGCAGGCGTTCTGTGTGTACAGGGACCTGGTCCCGGTGCTGAGAGGGATGAGCCCTGACCGGTTATTTTAGAAAAAGGAAGTATCTGCTGCCTTTTTCTTTATGCCTGCCTAAGCAGTCTCCTTCCCAGAGGTAGCCCTGGCTGGGTTAACATCCCCGCAGCCGAGCTTTCTTCCTGGAAACAAGTCTCCCTAGCTAGAAATGCCCCAAGCTGCACAATGTGCCCACCCAACTCTGATCACAGAGTGTGGAGGGAAATTATTGGGATGTTTCTGCAGCACCGATAGAAGCTGAGATGGGGACAGGGAAGAAGGTCACAGAAGTAAAGAGGATGCTGGGGGGGGGGATGTATCAGGGGAGCAGAAGCACACAGGGCTGCCCTGTGACTTATTCCTTGTTGTGGATGCAGAAAACACACACGGTGAACATATTAGCCAAAAATAAAAATAAATGCCTGTGGGGAGGTAGAAGTTCAGAGCACTCTAGTTAAGACCGTATATATTCCTGTTACCTCCTACCTAGTTAGAATCTAAGCTTTCCTGGTTCTAACTGTGTTTTGGTAAATTACTGGCTTTGATTTCCCTATCTGTTGAATGTTTAAGATGCTGCGAGCTCACACCTCTGTAGGAAAATATCAGAGCTGGTAAGAATATATGGAGCATCATAGACACTCAGGAGTGTCTCCTAACCTCTGTCACTTTCTTGCTCTTCCTTGCTTGCTCTTCTTCCTCTTGACTGACCATCACCCTCATGGATGATGCTGTTGATGGGGGTGACCAAAGTTTAAGGTCTTTGGGCAGAGAGGCCCTGGGGTCACATCCCACTGTGCTTCTGGTCGGCTATGCAACCTTGAAGAAATTACCTGATGTGTTTGGTCTCAAGTTTAGGTGACCGAGATTGGAGAGCTTGGTCCAGTTGAAGACACACAGGCAAGCCCTCAGTACGTGGTTCCGTCTTTATTTGGTGGTGTTGGCGTTACTCTGACTGGGCAAGATTCTGTCCAAACTAGAAAGAAGAGCAGTGCTGAGTGGGGATGGATGTCGAAGGCAGGGAGGATTCGAGCCGAGCATGGAAGTGCTGCATACCTGTGATCCCAACGCTTGGGAGACTGAAGCAAGGGGATTTCAATTTTGAGGCTACCGAGCAAGAATTTGTTTCCAAAATCAGAGAAACAGAAGGAAGGGAGAAGGAGAGAGAAAGAAGGACCTAGGGAGATGGTTTAGTGGAAAAGAGCACCTGTGCAAGCTTAAAGCTCAGCACCCGTGGAAAAGCCAGGCACGGTCATGGGCTCCTATAACTGCGGTGCCGTCAGGGGCAAAGGCAGGAGGATTGCTGGCCACAGCCCAGCACCAGGGTCAGCAAAAGACCCTGTCTCAAAGGAATAAAGTGGAAAGTGATAGCACAGGGCCCCCAGTGTCCTCCTGTGCCCCTTCCCTGTGTGCATATGTGCTCAAAGATGAGAGATGGGCAATCAGGAAAAGTACTCCAGCGGGGTCAAGTTGATGGTGTAAATGCCATCAGAGTGCGATGAATCATCTGTTGGGTATTTTTGCCACCATTTCCCAGAATGAAGTGTTGAGACTGTGTTATTGCTGAGGTCATCTGTAGTCCTTAGGTTCAACGTCCTCAGAGATCAAGCCCGCTGGTAATCACCAGGAAGGGCCATTTCTGCAGAGCAACTAATACAAAGGAGTGTAGGGTTTCCATGTTGTTATGAATGCTAGACCGAACAAATTCTGCTTCCTGGGGTTTTGTGAGTCTGAGTATCATTCAAAACAAAGAAAAAAAACTGTCATTTTTGTAACTTACAAGAAGAATTGGAAGCCTGTAATGACCGTTATTAGCATCCACACTAAATTGAAAAAGATAAAAGAAAAGTGATTTTTCCATAAAGAAGATGGAATTTCCTCTTTTTGAATCTTGAGTTACAAACAGAGTGATCAGAGGAATGACCTTTAAATGGGTGGAGGGGGGGCTGCCTCCCAGATAAATGAGGGGAGGAGGGGGCTGCCTCCTAGGGGTAAATAAGGAGAGGAGGGGATGCTTCCCAGAGGTAGATTTATCTTTCCAGTGTGGGGGAGGGGGAGGCATGCTGGCTGCATGGTTTTGTCTGCAATCTCTATGGAGCTGAGCGATTGAAGTCAAAGGCAGACGATGCTCCCTTTGTTGAATAGTCAATGTTTTGTTCAAGGAATTCAAAGTGACTTGAATCTGAGAAAGTCCCCAAGAGGTTTGTGTGCTTGAACACATGACTCCCAGCTGCTGGTGACTTTGGTCGGGGGGGGGGGGGGCTCCTGGTGGAGATGGATCCCTGGATTGGGCCTGGAGGGTATTAGCCCCACCCACCCTCTGGTCCAGTTGTCTCTGCTTCCTGAACCACCAAGGTGTGAAAAGGTTGCACAGCAAAACTCCTGCTACTCAGACTGTTCCAGAAGCCGTGCCTTCCCACCAGGGTGGACTGAAAGTCTCTGACATCATGAGCCCGGTTATAGCCTTTGTTCATGAGGCTGATTCTGTCAAGTGTTCTATCCCAGAGATGAGAAAAGTATCTGAGAGAATCTGTATTGTGTTCATTTGGATTTTAGACATCACATTCTTTAGTTTCAAAAGGTGTACATGGTACTTAACTGTCCAGAGCAATTTCAGGGCTGGGAAGATGGCTCAGTTGGTTGCTTTGTAAGCGTGAGGACTTGAGTTCAACCCCCAAACCCATGTGGAAAGGTGGGCATTGGGCTAGAGAGGTGACTCAGTGCTAAGAACTCTCACTGCTCCTTACAGAGGACCAGGGTTTGGTTCTCAGCACCCACTTGGCAGCTCACAACCATCTGTAAGTCTGGTTCCATGAGACCAGATGACACTTCTAACCTCCAAGCGTACACACACACATACTCAGGTATGCACATGCATGTAAACACACACAGAAAAACACACACACTCATAGGGAATATTTTTTTAAAAAAATCTAGGCATGCTTGCACGTGTGTGACACCAGTGAGGGGAGGCAGAGCAGGTGGGTCTTGCCAACAGCCTCACCTATATGAGTGTCACGACACTGTAAGACCCTGTCTCAAATGACAAAGTGGACAATGGCCTCCATAGGCTCCGTCCCTCACACACACACAATTTCAAACAGTACAAAGGAGATGATAAAAATCAAACATTTTCTTCTTGTGTCTTCTATACCAAACCTTGCACATCATTTGATCACATGGGAGAGGACCACCTTGTCTGTTACTGGTTACCGTGGTAGCCACCTTTAACCTTATGGGGTCTATTGTCTCATTGATTATTGTTAATCAGATATTGATAATATTATCAAAACATTACATGCTTTGGTGCTATCCTTCATGAACTCTGTTCTGAGGGCTCAGGAGTCCAGCGTACCTGTGTTGTCTTTTCTCCTCTCCTCTTCCCCTGATTCGATCCTCTTCCAGTTTTTATTATTATTATTTTTTTCTTTTGTAGCTGTGGATCAGGATAGCTCAACTTTCACACTATTGAGATGTTCAATCAAGAAACTCTTTTTTATTGTGGGATGTTGAGGGTTGAATCTACTTGCATTTTACAGATGCCAGTAGCATACTGTAATACTTCTCATTTCTCTCTCTTCTCTCTCTCTCTCTCTCTCTCTCTCTCTCTCTCTCTCTCTCTCTCTCTCTCCCCCTCCCTCCCTCCCTCTCTCTCTCTCCATGTAGCCCTGGCCAATGTAGACCAGGTTGGTCTTGAACTCACAGAGGTCAGTCTGCCTCTGCCTCGTGAGTGCTGGGGTTAAAAATGTACACCACCACTGCCCAACAGTTCCTTTCCCCATTGCTATGAGAAAAGCAGTTTAAGGAAGGGAGAGTTTATTTTGACTCAGTCTGAGGGTAAGGTCCATTGTGGTGGGGAAATCTTGGTAGCAAACGCTACATGCAGGGAGCAGAAATGATGCAAGCTGGCCCTCAGTTCCATTCCCTTTATCCAGTGTGGGAACCCAGGCCACGGGATAGTCTCTCCCACAGTTTGGGTGGGTCTGCCCACCTCTGCTAACCCAATCTAGAAACTGCTTCTCAGACCTGTACAGCGGTTTGTCTCCCGAGTGGGTAGATCCCATCAGCCTGACAATTGAGTTTAACTGTCACACACACATGCACAAACATATACACGCACAGGTACGTGTATACACACATACACACAAACACAGTCACACATACAGACACATGAATGCACATTCACGTGTGCGCACAGCGCGCGCAGACACAGGCACACTCGCTGGCATTCAAGTCTCTCTGGCTTTGATAGCTATTCCCTTAGCTGAGTGCTGCTGGCAATGGCCTGATACCTATAGTTCAAACACCCCACTTCATACATTGAGCACACGGACACTCAACACTTTTATTCTATGCTCTCTCCTGCATCACTCACAGGCTTCTAGGCATTACCTTTGTAGGCTGTGACTGTTAAATGTTTTATATTTCTTGAGTGTTGGGGAAAGAGTTTTCTCCTGTGCTTCCTCCTTCTGAAGCTGTTGTTGAAGTCACTCCAAAAGTTGCCCCAGGGAAATTCCCGGAAAGCAGTGTTCCTTGTAGTCACAGATGGAACTGGCTGGGACTCAGAGGAGGAAGCTCTGGGTGCCAGGGGACCTGTCCAGGTGTTTATTCAGGGCGCCGGTAGCGGACTGCAGCTTACCTTGGGACAGAAAAGGGGATGAAGCTTTCCTTAGGGAGGGTCAGAGTTTGTGGAAGGATTTAAGGTTTGGTCTCTATGCCAGCCAGGCCTAGCTTCTCACAGTGTTTTAGCAACAATCTTTGTTGTTGCTGGGAGCTCCCAAGGCCCTGGCTTGGGGAACAGAAGGGGAAGGCACAAAGAAAGCTGGGCTCTGGTAAGTCCAAACTCCTGCTATATCTCAACAGAAAGAGATTCCTAGGCTTGAGGGGTACACGGCTTTTCAGTCCTGGCCAATTAGCCTATCCCAGCAGGCCCATAGCTGAGTTAAACTCCAGGAGTTTTTACCTCGAGTGAGTGCAACACCCCCAGGTTAAGGTCTTAGTCCCACAGGGTACCCCAATTCAGAAGTCAGTGACTAATCTAGGCTTCTGTTAAAAAACAAAATTACAATTAGAGAGAGAGAGAGAGAGAGAGAGAGAGAGAGAGAGAGAGAGAGAGAGAGAGAGAGAGGTGCATATATAGAGATATACACACATATAAATTTTTAGATCACATTTATTTATCTATTTGTACACCTGTGGTACAAACGTGGAGATCAGAGAACAACTCTGGGAGTTGGTTCTCTCCTTCTACCGTGTGAGTCTCAGGGATTGAACTCTGGTTTTCTGGCTTGGCGGCAGTCACCCAGCTCCCATGTCCTTTTAAGATAGGGTCTTGCTGTGTAGTGCAGCCTAGCCTTGAACTTGGGGTCCTCCTACCTGAGGCTCTGGAGTGCCAGCACTGCAGGTCTACACCACTGTGCCTGCCTGGAACTCACAAAGCCCTAGGTGCCAGTGTCTCCTTGATTATTTGTTTATTTATTATCTGTTTTGCTGTACCAGCTGTGCAGCATCGGTCTCGCCTGCAGCTGGCCAACTCTGGACCACTCAGCCACTCTCCCATCTTTGAATGATCTTCACTGACTGTGTTTGTGATTTCAGAAGCAGGCACCACCCCAGTTCTGATGAGCTGAATTCAGGTTGGCCTGATAACCAGAAAAGGACTTGGGGAGACAGAAGAGAAACCAAAGAGTTGACTGACTGGTGGTTCCGAAGTTACTTTCCTTGGAGAGGTTGAAGCAGAGGGGACTTTTCGGTCCTGTGGACTGAAAGTGACTTCTTTGCAGATTTGACTACCACCTCTCTCTCCTGATTTCTTGGAAGATCAGATAAAATGATTTAGTTTTGACTTAGTGATAGGAAATTTTGGTGTGAGGGAATCCATGATGGTTTGGTATGTGGGGCCTGATGTATGACTTCATTTAAGTTTTAGCTAACATTGAAAAATATATAACATTTTTCTGCTCTCTCTCTCTCTCTCTCTCTCTCTCTCTCTCTCTCTCTGTGTGTGTGTGTGTGTATAACATGCGCACAGCATTGTGTGTCGTATGTATATGGCTTTTCCCATCAGTGCTGAGGATCCGAACCCAGGTCCTTACACTTGCACAGCAGTTTACTGGCCGAGCCCCGTCCTGAGTGTTTGACACTGAACTTCTCGGGCCAGCCGGCTCCCACCACTCACTCCTTCGTGGGTTTAATCATTTGCTAACATCGCTTCGCTCACTCTTATATTTCTAGGTTTACTGTCATGGTTGTGAAAAGGGTACTGATGAATAAGCAGATGAAAGGGGACACAGGGTGAGGTGTTGAGGGCAGGCACTTCTCTTCTGTTGACGAATGCCATCAATCACATTTGATGCCCAACCGGTGTCTGACGTGTTGAAGTCGTAAGTTCCTGGAACCCCTGAGTTAAGGGGTGGTATGAAGTCTTCGGTACAGAAGTGTGATCTTGCGATCCCTCCACCTGCTGTTTGTGCCCTCATCTAGGACAGCAGGGTGGGGCTGAGAGCTCTCAACTGCTGCTCAGGCGCCCCAGGAGTCACCTCACTAGAGTGAAATAGGAAGTTCCGAAGCATGGGGCCTCTGTCAGGAACCTTGTTCAGAGACCATATATTAGTTTATTACTATTTACATTTTTATAGCACCAGGGAGCAAACCAGGGCCACGAGCAGGCCAGGCGAATGCTCTGCGGAGCAACTACAGCCCAGCCCTGAAGACTAGACTTTAGATTGAAAGATTCTCAGGCTGGGGAGATGGCTCAGAGGTTGAGAGCACGGGCTGCACTTCCAGAGGACATTGGTTCCCAGCACCTACATGGCAGCTCATAACTGTCCATAACTCCAGGGGACCAACATCCTCACACAGATATACATGCAGGCAAGACACCAATGCACATCAGAAATAGAAAGGAATCATTAAAAAATTAAAAATCATCAAAAAAGATAGATTCTCCCATCATCTCTATTGTTCAGGCGATAACAAGGCCCTTGGGTGCTCCCTATACCTCCCTCTCTCCCTCCACTTCTGCCAGGACAGTCGCCCAGGAGAGTCGCTTTATGGCCAGTCAGTCACTTTCCTTCTCCCTCTGCTTCTCTCAGGCTCTTGCTGGCTATTGAGCCAACCTTTCCTCAGCTCAACAGAACAGGTGTTCTGATTTTACAAAATTAGAGGGTGCTTGATTCTAGAATCACAAATAGGAGTCAATGAGGTTCATTCCAAGACTGGGGGAGAGGCTGAGTGTGGGAGGGGAGCACACTCTGCTCGAGGTTCCCTAGTAGCACAAGAAGACACGGGCGGGCGGCACAGACTGAAGATTAGCAGACATGGCCACAAGGCCCCGGTGATGCTCATCTAAGGGAAGCAGGGCCCATCCCAGTTTACAACACTGGAGCCCCTGAAGGAAGCTGACACGGTGGCCCAGGAGAACCGACTCCCCCAGCTCCACATAGACCAAAGTGTCACTTGATCCCATACTTGATAGGACTGGCTATTTTGCTGCTTCTGTGTGTCTATAAGTTCTTTTTGTTCTTTCGAGACTAGCCTTGAATTCTGCATCCTCCTGCTTCAGCCTCCAGGGTCCTGGGATTACAGATGCACACCGTCATACCCTACTCATGGATCAAAAGCACCTACACGTGCTTTTGCCGTGTCTAACGGGATGCCCCTCACGCTATTACAACCAACTTTCTGTTTTCTAGCTTCTGACTCTTGCTTACTTGTTTGACAAACTAAATGTCTTATTAGTCACTTTGCAGTCAGACAATATAAATACCTTTCAAGAATGAAATACATGTCTTGAAAGCTCAATAAATTCCTTTCAGAATGAAACACATTTTTAAAAAGCAAGGCATAACCATTTTTTGCTAGAGAGTATTTAATTTGTTAGGTGTTCATGCATTGTGTGCACACACATGTGCCGCAGCGTGTGTGTGGAGGCAGAGGATTACTCGGAGGAGTCAGCTCTCCCCTTGTACCATGTGAGCGCAGGAGATGGAACTCCAGTGGTCAGGCTCGGTGGCAACTCTTTTTAATCACTGGATCATCTCTCCAGCCTCTAGAGTTCACATCTCCCCCTCCCAGTCTCAGGTTGGACACTGCAGCCCTGAAACCATAGTGTGGCTGTTTCTTGAGGGGTTGGGAGGGCTTGGACACAGTCTTCAGTAAGTCTGACTCAGAGGAAGAAACACCCTCTGAAAAGCCTCACAGATCTTGCATACGCAAACATTTAATTACCAGGAAGTGTTTACATGCAAGCGAGGTCCTGTTTGCAGTTGGTATTTGGAGGCTGTTCACTTTATGGACATTTCCTGGTAATAAGCTGAAGGCATCCAGAGCACTGTGATGGCGTTGAGGCCCAGCAGTCATGCATATACCCATCAAAGTACCCATACAGACACAAGGCAGTGAGGAAATGTGGAACAAGAATGGAAACTTCTGTTGACACACCTAAGTTTGAGCGACAGATGGCCAGGTAACCTGGGCTACCACCCTTAGAAATATGGCCATCACTTCCCTTTTTGTTGGTACTTTTTACCCCTTTGGCAGTACTGAGGAATAAAGCCAAGGATGCACGCGCACGCGCGCGCACACACACACACACACACACACACACACACACACACACACACACGGCAAGTGCTTGCCCACAAGTTCCAGAAAAGCACGGTGAAAGCTAGGTGGAAATGGGAGACCCGGCAATGAGTGACTGCTGTAGTCACTGGCTTGTCAACTCAACAGAATCTAGACTCTCCTAGGAAGCAGATGTATAGACACATTTGTGAAGTGGTTCTTAGGTTGGATTCGCTGGGAGGGGAAGACCCATGATGCGTGTAGGAGACTCCATTTCAAGGGATCCTAGATTGTGTAAAAGGAAGAAAGCGAACTGAGCACCAGTGCTGATCGCTCTCGCTTCTTGAGTGTGCCTGCAGTGTGACCAGGGGCCTCACTCTCAACTCCCAGTTCCTGAGTGTGCCTGCAGTGTGACCAGGGGCCTCACTCTCAACTCTCAGTTCCTGAGTGTGCCTGCAGTGTGACCAGGGTCCTCATTCCCGACTCTCAGTTCCTGAGTGTGCCTGCAGTGTGACCAGGGGCTTCACTCCCGACTCTCAGTTCCTGAGTGTGCCTACAGTGTGACCAGGGGCCTCACTCCCGACTCTCAGTTCCTGAGTGTGCCTGCAGTGTGACCAGGGGCCTCACTCCCGACTCTCAGTTCCTGAGTGTGCCTACAATGTGACCAGGGGCCTCACTCCTGACATATGGCTTTCCCACCAAGATGGGTTGCATTCCCTGGAGCTGTGAGCCAAAACAAAAACGCTTCCTTTCTTTCTTTTTTTTTTTTCGAGACAGGGTTTCTGTGTGGTTTTGGAGCCTGTCCTGGAACTAGCTCTTGTAGACCAGGCTGGTCTCGAACTCACAGAGATCCGCCTGCCTCTGCCTCCCGAGTGCTAAACGCTTCCTTTCTTAAGTAGCTTTTGTCAGATACTTTGTTGCAGCAACAAGAAGATAACACAGTGATTTGTTCATTCCCCACCACTTTCTCCTTCCCTTCTCCTTTCTTTCTTTCTTTCTTTCTTTCTTTCTTTCTTTCTTTCTTTCTTTCTTTCTCCCCCCTCCCTCCCCTCCTTCCTTCCTTCCTCCTTCCCTCCCTTCTTTCCTTTTTTCCCTCTTTCCTCCCTCCCTCTCTCCCTGCCTTTCTTCCTTCCCTGCTATGTCCCCCCTTCCTTCCTTCCTTCCTTCCTTCCTTCCTTCCTTCCTTCCTTCCTTCCTTTCTTCCTTCCCTACCATGTCCTCCTTTCTTTCTGATAGAGTTTTACTATGTAGCCCAGGCTGGCCTTGAATTCACATATGATGATCCCCTTGCCTCAGCCTCCTGAGTGTTGGAATTACAAGTGACTCCAACTTATTTCTTCTCTTTGAATTCCTTTTCCATCTTCTTTTTCAACAATTCTTAACCTAACCAACTGGCATTCTGTATTTATGCAGCATCTGTGTGTGTGTGAGAGAGGGTGTGTGTACAGTTTTTGTACAGCTTATGAACCATGGTTTCCAACTTCAGTCATTTGCATTCCTCCTCTTCATCATTTTGGGTCTTTTTTTAAAAAAACCATACTTACCCTTACTTATTTATGTCACTTAATAGATTTATTTTCATAGAAATCCACCTGAGCCTGGAATGGCATTGGGCTCAGGGCCTTGCACATGCTGGGCTCGGCAACTGAGGTCTGCCCTCAGCCTGTATAGGTAAACTGATGTCTACCGTCAATGGAGAACGTGGATAATTTCTTTACAAATACGATTGACAATGTTAGTTCTCAAACCCAGAACGAATGGCTAAATTATTAACATGTCAAAGAGGACTTTGGACACCAGGTTTTCCCAGCATCCCTCAGTCCCTACGACAGGGTCCTCCTGGCTGGTGTACCATTACCCTTTACCCAAAACTTCTCCAGCCCAGGGACTGGATGGGGCTTTCTCTTCCCCCAACTGCTCTTCCCTGGCTATACGGTCCTTTTTAGACTTTTTGGTCTCTTGGCCTCCTGCTCCCTTGGCTGCTGGCTCCTCTCTTAGCCTCTCAGTTTTCCGCTCTCCCCTCCCCACTTCCTCAGGGTCATGTTCCCTCTGGACCCTTCTAGACACCTCTGGCTCTCCTCCTGCTCATATCTACAAGTGTTCTTCTCTGCCATACCTAGGAACAGTCATGTTTTTTTTATTTATTTTCTTCATTTATCTGGTGCCAAAACATCAAGAGGGCATAAATGAGCTCGCACCCAAGGGACTCAGCAGCTGCTGACCTGAGTCTCCTAAGGTATGTATGGATCATTTGTTTCTGCTGGCTTCTGCTGCCCACGGTATTTGGCTTCATTCCAAGTTCCAGAGCCCGCTTTGACATTTTATTTTTATTTATTTATTTTGATTTTCGAGACAGGGTTTCTCTGTAGTTTTTGGTGCCTGTCCTGGAACTAGCTCTTGTAGACCAGGCTGTCCTGGAACTCACAGATCCGCCTGCCTCTGCCTCCCGAGTGCTGGAATTAAAGGCGTGTGCCACCACTGCCCGGCCCGGCACCTCGGTTAACCATTTGTCCGGGGTTTGAAACCTAACAGACTGCTCATTGCATACATGGTGTTAAAAGTAAACCTTTTTTTTAGTTTAGTTTTTGTGCTGTGGCTGGAACATGCCTTGTGCGTGAGAGGGGAGTTCATCGCAGCTCCGGCTCAGGCTCAGGAGGTCGATATCTCAGAGTTCGAGGAAGGAAAGGTTCCGGAATCAAGGAGCAGTATGAATGAGCGAAGATTTTAGAAAATGCCACCAAGCAGTGGGCAAATAAGGAAAGAGAACTCAAAAATAGCCAGAGAGGTTCAAGTTGACATTTTGCAGTATTTGGATAGATCCGACCAGTTCGCGGCTTGTGAGAAGCTGAAAACTCACTGCTGTGGTTGGCAGAGATGTGGCTACCTGTTACAAGAGCATGCTGTACAGGCGGGTTACAGTTCGCTGTGTGTGGAGATGGCTCAGAACCAGATTTCATTGCAGTTTCCATGTTTCTATGTATGTGTGTGTTCAAGGAAAACAAAACCATATACTTTTTATTAGATTTATTTTATTACTTATTTATGTATGTGCATGTCTATGTGTGGGTATGTGCCTGTTCTTGTGGGTGTCCCAAGGGACCCGAAGAGGGAGTCAGGCTCCCTGAAACTGCAGTTATAGGCACTTCTAAAGCAGCCTGGTGTGGGTGGTGGGAACAGAACTTAAATCCTCTGCAAGAGGAACAAGTGTTCTTAAACACAAAGCCATCTCTCTAGCTTCCCATATTTTAAATTCTTTTTAGATTAGATTGAGTGAAAGAAACCAGTCTAAATGGGCTGCATATTATGGGATTCCATTTATAGAACTTTTTGGTAAAAGGCAAAGCTATGTGAGCAGAGAACGGGTCTCTGTGGTCTAAGGGTAGGAGGAGGCGGCCGTACAGGGCAGCAGCAAGGAGTTTTGGGTAATATTCTATGCTGATGATAAAAATACTATGCCAGTCAGCTTCCCATTACAGTAACAAATACCTGAGCTGACCAGCCTACAAAGAGGAAAGTTTATTTGGCTCACAGTTTTGGAAACTCCAGTCTGGTCATTGGGCCTGTTGCTTTGGGCTGATGGCTTCTATCAAGACAAGGAGAAGAAGGAGCTGAAGGCTCGTGTCTCCTTTAAGGGCACCCCACCCAACCCCAGTGACCCAAGACCTCCTACTGGGCTCCACTTCTCACAGGCTCCATCAACAACCCGCAGCAGCACCAGTGGGGGAGCAAACCTTGAACACACAGGCCTTTGGGAAGACATGACCCCTAAGAGCAGCCACACGTTTAAACCAAAAGTCACTGCATGTTAAAGTAAAAATAAAATTTGGGTGGTGCCCATGATCCAGTTTACTGTCAACACAAGCAAATGAGCAAACAGCTCATAGCTCTTGCCTTAAAAGGGAAATACAATTATTCTAGAGTTAAATTTGAGTGACCCTGGTCTGGGAGCACAGATTTAGGTTGCCTCCAAATTGGAAAGTCCATACTCCAATGCGGAAGCAGTTTCATAGTTTTGAAGAACAAAACCAGTCATGAATCAAGGCAAATGTAAAACACATTGGTGGGGACATCAGAGAGGCATTTACAGAGAGATGGGGGACACTTTCCTATAGGGCTCAGATGCCATTTAATAACAGTCTGGGCTTTAAGTTGGTGGACGCTAATGGTCTAATAAATTAATAGATTCCGAAAAGGGCTTTGGAATCTATTAGCCACCAGATGTTAGTTCTGACACAGAACTGGGCAAGGAATGGCTGACCTAGAGGTAAGAACTAGCCCAAGCTAAGGTAATTGCCCTCAGGATCCAAACATTCCAATTGCTGCAATTCTAGTCAGTCTTGGCAGACACAGCTTCTTTTCAGGAATTCCACATTGCTATGTTTTGACTGGATGAGGGTACAAGAGCTACTTGTATTCAGAAGCACTTCAGAGTTTGGATTTTGAGAGTGGAATGTTGACATTTTCCCAGCCTAGAAATGGCACCACGTTCTCCCTGTCGGCCCCGTGGCCACCAGGGAGGCAGCCAGTATGCGCAGCGTTTGCAGTACCGATGAGGGAGACGCTTTGGACGTTCATCTGTTTGTTTCACAGCCTCTCCAGCTTACTGTTGGGTTTCTCGGGACGCGACCTGTTCAGAAGTCAGGAGTGTCTGCAGTGTGATTCTGGACACATGCTGTGGCTTCTGCTTGCTGCTTCATTTGGTCTTTATTGGAAAGGACATCATGCCATAGGCTGCTGAAGAGACCCAGAGAGGGCAGGACACATTGATCCGAGGAAGGACCTAGGTCCTCCCCACTATATCCAGGCTGAGCAAGGTATCCATCCTAAGAGAATGGGTTCCTAAAAGCCAGTACAAGCATCAGGGACAAATCCTGGTGTCACTGTCAGTGTGGCCCTGGAGTCTGCCACAGTAATACAACTGTCACCCACATTCAGAGGGTCTGTCTTGGTCCTATGTTCGTCCCTTCCTGTCCAGCCAGAGTTGGTGAGCTCCCACTAGCTCAGGTAAGCTGTTTCAGTGGGTGTCCCCATCATGGTCTTGACCTCTTTGCTCATATTCTCATTCTTCTACTGAACGTTGGGAGCTCAGATCAGTGCTCCACTGTGGGTCTCTGCTTCTGTCTTCATCAGTTGCTGGATGAAGGTTCTATGGTGACATTTAAGATAGCCTTCAATCTGACTATAGGGCAAGGCCCGTTCGGGCACCCTCTCCATTATTGCTTAGGGTCTTAGCTGAGGTCATCCTGTGGATTCCTGGGAAATTCTCTAGTGTCGGGTCTCTTGCTAACCCCATAGTGGCTTCCTCGATCAAAATATCTCTTTCCTTGCTCTCGGTCTCTGTACTTCCCCCATCTCAACCATCCTATTCCCTCAAGTTCTCCTCACCCCTCCCCTTCTCCTTCTCTTTCACCCTCCCTTCTCCTCCCCACACCCATACTCCCAATTTTGTCAGGAAATTTTGTCTAGTTCCCCTTTCCAAGGGAATCTATATATGTTTCTCTTAGGGTTCACCTTGTTACTTAGCT
The DNA here is from genome assembly GCF_037038515.1 of Microtus pennsylvanicus. Classification (NCBI taxonomy): domain Eukaryota; kingdom Metazoa; phylum Chordata; class Mammalia; order Rodentia; family Cricetidae; genus Microtus; species Microtus pennsylvanicus. The sequence goes on from NC_134583.1 coordinate 59,699,464, forward strand.
TCTCCATGGACTATAGGTTCATTATCCTTTGTTTTGTTTTTTTTAATATTTATTTATTTATTATGTATACAATACTCTGTCTGTGTATATGCCTGAAGGCCAGAAGAGGGCACCAGACCTCATTACAGATGGTTGTGAGCCACCATGTGGTTGCTGGAAATTGAACTCAGGACCTTTGGAAGAGCAGGCAATGCTCTTAACCACTGAGCCATCTCTCCAGCCCCCATTATCCTTTGTTTTACAGCTAGTATCCACTTATGAGTGAGGGCACACCATGTTCATCTTTCTGGGTCTGGGCTACCTCACTCAGGATGCTTTTTTCTAGTTCTATTCATTTGCATGCAAATTTCAAGATGTCATTATTTCTTACCACTGAGTACCATTGTGTAAAAGTACTACATTGTTTTTTATCCATTCTTCGGTTGAGGGGCATTTGGGTTGTTTGCAGGTTCTGACTATTACAAATAATGCTGTTATGAACGTAGTTGAACATAGTCTTTGTAGTATGACTGAACATCCTTTGTGTATATGCCCAGTATACTGGGTCCTGAGGTAGGCTGATTCCCAATTTTCTGAGATACTGCCATACTGATTTCCAGAGTGGTTGCACAAGTTTGCATTCCCACCAGCAATGGAGAGTGTTCCCCTTACTCCACATCCTCTCCAGCATAAGCTGTCATTGGTGTTTTTGATCTTAGCCATCCTGATTGCTGTAAGATGGTATCTCAGAGTGGTTTTGATTTGCATTTCCCTGATGGCTAAGGATGTCGAACATTTCCTTAAGTGTCTTTGGCCATTTGTGATTCTTCTGTTAAGAATTCTCTGTTTACATCTGTACCCCATTTTTTAATTGAATTATTTGGAATTTTGGTGTCTAATTTTTTGAGTTCTTTGTATATTTTAAAGATCAGACCTCTGTCTGTTGTATGGCCAGTGAAGATCTTTTCCCATTCAATAGGTTGTCTTTTTGTCTTATTGACCATGTCCTTTGCTTTACAGAAACTTCTCAGTTTCAGGAGGTCCCATTTATTTATTGTTGCTCTCAGTGTTTGTACTACTGGAGTTATATTTAGGATGGTTTCCTGTGCCCATGCATTGAAGGCTACTTCCTGCTTTCTCTTCTATCAGGTTTATGTGGTCAGATTTATATTTAGGTCTTTAATCCATTTGGACGTGAGTTTTGTGCATGGGGATAGATAAAGATCTATTTGCATTCTTCTATATGTTGACTTCCAGTTATGCCAGCACCATTTGTTGAAGATGCTTTCTTTTTTCCATTGTACAATTTTAGCTTCTTTGTAAAAAATCAGGTGTTCACAGGTGTGTGGATTAATATCCAGATCTTTGATTAGATTCCATTGGTCCACCTGTCTGTTTTTATGCCAATACCAAGCTGTTTTCATTACTGTAGCTCTATAATAGAGCTTGATGTCAGGGACGGTGATGCCTCCGAAAGTTGTATTGTTTTGGCTATCGTGGGTTTTTTGTTTTTCCATATGAAGCTGAGTATTGTTCTTTCAAGGTCTGTGAAGAATTGTGTTGGGATTTTGATGGGGATTGTATTTATTCTATAGATTGTTTTTGGTATGATTGCCATTTTATTATGCTGATCTTACCTACCCAAGATCATGGGAGATCTTTCCATTTTCTGGTATCTTCTTCAGTTTCTTTCTTCAAAGACTTAAAGTTCTTGTCAAACAAGTCTTTCACTTCTTTAGTTAAGTGTTACCCCAAGATATATTTTTATTTGTGGTTATTGTGAAGGGTGGTGTTTCTCTGATTTCTTTCTCGGCTTCTTTATTGCTTGTGTGGAGAAAGGCTACTGATTTTTTTTTTTAGTTGATCTTGTATCCTACCACATTACTGAAGGTATTTATCAGCTGTAGGAGTTCCCTGGTAGAGTTTTTGGGATCACTTATGTATAATATCATATCACCTGCAAATTGCAAAAGCTTGACTTCTTCCTTTCCAATTTGTATCCCCTTGATCTCCTTTTGTTGTCTTATTACTACTCTAGCCAGAACTTCAAGCACTATATTGAATAGATATCAAAGAGAGTGGACAACCTTGTCTTGTTCCTTTTTTTAGTGGAATCGCTTTGAGTTTCTCTCCAATTAATTTGATGTTGGCTGTTGGCTCGCTGCATATTGCTTTTATTATTTTAAATATGTTCTTTGTATCCCCAATCTCTCCAAAACTTTTATTATGAAGGGGTGTTGGATTTTTTGACAGCTTTTTCAGCATCTAATGAGATGATCATATGATTTTTATCTTTCCGTTTATTTATAACATTGATAGATTTTGTATTTTGAACCATTCCTGCATCTCTCGGATGAAGGCAACTTGATCATGGTGGGATGATTTTTTTTTTGATGTGTTCTTGGATTTGGTTTGCCAGTATTTTATTGTGTAATTTTGTATCAATGTTCATGAGGGAGATTGGTCTGTAATTCTCTTTCTTGCTTGAGTCTTTGTGTGGTTTTGGTATCAGGGAAACTGTAGTCTCATAAAAAGAGTTTGGCAATGTTCCTTCTGTTTCTATTATGTGGAACACTTTGAGGAGTATAGGTATTGGCTCTTCTTTGAAGTCATGGTAGAATTATGCACTGAAATCATCCCTTCTTGGGCTTTTTAATTTTTTTACTTATTTTTTTGGGGAGGCTTTTGATGACTGTTTCTATCTCCTTGCAGGTTATAGGTCTATTTAAATTGCTCACCTGGTCTTGATTTGATTTTGGTATATGGTACTTATCCAGAAAATTGACTATATATATATATATATATATATATATATATGTGTGTGTGTGTGTGTGTGTGTGTGTGTGTGTGTGTGTGTGTGTGTGTATACATTTTTCAATTTTGTGGAGTACAGGTTTTTGTAGTATGACCTGATGATTCTCTGGATTTCCTTGCTGTCTGTTATTATGTCCCCCTTTTCATTTCTGATTTTGTTAATTTGAATATTCTCTCTCTGCCTTTTGATTGGTTTGGATAATGGTTTGTCTATCTTGTAGATTTTCTCTAAGAACCAGCTCTTTGTTTCATTGATTCTTTATATTGTTTTCTCTATCTTATTGATTTCAACCCTCAGTTTGATTATTTCCTTTCATCTACTCCTCCTGGTGAGTCTGCTTCTTTTTGTTCTAGAGCTTTCAGGTGTGCTGTTAAGTCACTAATGTGAAATTTCTCCACATTCTTTATGTAGGCACTTAGTGTTATGAAGTTTCCTCTTAGCACTACGTTCATAGTGTCCCATATGTTTGGGTACATTGTGCCTTCATTTTCACTGAATTCTAGAAAGTCTTTACTTTCATCTTTGTTTCTTCCTTGACCCAGGGGTGGTTCCACGGAACAATGTTCAATTTCCATGATTTTGTAGGCTTTCTGTAATTAGTGTTGCTGTTAAATTCTACCTTTGAAGCATGGTGATCCGATATGATACAGGGGGTTATTCCAATTTTTTGTATCTGTTGAGGTTTGCTTTGTCACCGAGTATGTGGTCAATTTTAGAGAAGGTTCCATGAGGTTCTGAGAAGAAGGTATATTCTTTTGTGTTTGGGTGAAATGTTCTGTAGATGTCTGTTAATCCATTTGAGTCATGACATCTGTAAGTTCTTTTATTTCTCTGTTAGGTTTCTGTCTGGTTGACCTGTCCAGTGGAGAGAGTGGGGTGTTGAAGCTTCCTACTATCAATGTTGTGGGGTTTGATGTGTGATTTAAGCTTTAAACATATGGGTACTTTTGTATTTGGGGCATAGATGTTTAGGACCGAGACTTCATCTTGATGAATTATTCCTATGATGAGTATATGTAGTGATGAGGTGAGCAGGCTTGCTTTTCGCTCCACCCGGCTCCCTCATGGTTAGCTTTACACCCGAAATAACAACACACAAATTGTATTCATTTAAACACTGCTTGGCCCATTAACTCTAGCCTCTAACTGGCTAACTCTCACATCTTGATTAACCCATTTCTATTAATGTGTGTAGCACCACGAGTATTACCTGGAAGATTCTAACCTACATCCATCTCGGGTCGAAGAATCATGGTGTCTGCCCCTTTGCCTTCTTCCTCCCAGCATTCTGTTCTGTCTACTCTGCCTACCTAATTTTCTGTCCTATCAAAGGACCAAGGCAGTTTCTTTATTGACTAATGAAAGTAACACATAGACAGATGACCCTCCTCCATCAAGTATAAAGTGTCCTTCTCCATCTCTTCTGATTCATTTTAGTTTGAAGTCTATTTTGTTATATATTAGGATAGCTACACCCACTTTTTTCTTAGGTCCATTTAATTGGAAAATCTTTCCCAACCCTTTACTCCGGGATAATGTCTGTCTTTGAGGTTTAGGTGTGTCTCTTGTATACAGCAGAAGGATGGATCTTGCTTTCATATCCATTTGTTTGCCTGTATCTGTTTATAGGTGAATTGAGTACATTGATATTAATGACCAGTGATTGTTAATTCCTGCTATTTTTCGGTGGTAGTGTTTCCCTTCTTTGGGTGTTTGTTAGTGTGACATTATCTGTTGCTTGTGTTTTTGTGGGTGCAGTTAGTTTCCTTGGGTTGGAGTTTTCCTGCTAGTACTTTCTATAGGACTGGATTTGTGGATAGGTATTGTTTAAATCTAGTTTTGCCATGGAATATCTTGTTTTCTTCATCGATGGTGATTGAAAGCTTTGCTGAGTATAGTAGTCTGGGCTCTCATCCCTGGTCTCTTAGTGTCTGCAGCACATCTGTCCAGGACCTTCTGGCTTTCATGGTTTCCATTGGGAAGTCAGGTGTGATTCTGATAGGTCTCCCTTATATGTTACTTGATCTTTTTCTTTTCAGCTCTTAATATTCTTTCTTTATTCTGTATGTTATGTTTTGCATTTTTATTATTATATGGCGAGTGGACTTTTTTTTTTGGTCCAGCCTATCTGATATTCTGTAAGCTTCTTGTAACTGCATAGGGATGTCCTTCTTTAGGTTAGGAAAGTTTTCTTCTAAGACTTTGTTGAATATATTTTTGTGCCTTTGAGCTGGTATTCTTCTTTTTCTATTCCTATCATCCTTAGGTTTGGTCTTTTCAGGTGTCCAGATTTCCTGGATGTTTTGTGTTAAGAATTTGTTGGATTTCATGTTTTCTTTGACTGATGAAACTATTTCTTCTATAGTATCTTCAACACCTGATATTCTCCCTTCCATGTCTTGTATTCTGCTTGTTATGCTTGCTTCTGTAGTTCCTGTTTGTTTACTGAGATTTTCCATTTCCAGAATTCCTTCGGCTTGTATTTTCTGTATTGTCTCTATTTCAATCTTCCAGTCTTGAACTGTTTGCTTCACCTGTTTGATTGCTTTTTTCTTGTTTTTTTTTTTAAAGAGATTTATTGATTTCTTCCCATTTCTTATTTGTCTTTTCCTCCATTTCTTTAAGGCAATTTTTCATTTCCTCTTTAAAAGTCTTCATCATCCTCATAAAGTTACATTTTAAAATCATTGTATTGTGTGTGTAGTTGCAGGGGATAGGAGGCTTTGGGGGCAGAGGGGCACTTGTAGCTTACAGTGTCCTATCGATGGGGTGTTGGAGCAGCCTACCTGCAGGAAGCTTACCTGACAGCTGGCTAGAGAAGCTGAGGCAGGTGGGGGAGGAACCCTGGGTTTTGCTCCAGTATGGATGGCCTAGAGAGTGGGGTGCCCTACTGTGTGGGTAGTCACTCACCTCCTGGTCCTCTCTGTGTAGTTGCAGCCTGTGTTTCAGAGTTCCTCTGAGGTCACAGGTGATAGGAGGGTTTTGAGGCAGAGTCGGACGTGTACCTTGCAGGGTCTGACTGATGGAGTAGGGGTGTTGGAGAAGAAGACCTTCTTTAAAAACTAATTTTTATTTTACTTACTCATTTTTAAAATTTAAATAATTTTCTAAATTCTTTGAGAATTTAATTAAATATGTTTTGATCATATTCATCCCTCCTTTACAACCTTCTCAATCTGTGACTTCTTATTATTTATTTATTTATATTACATTTATAAAAATAAAATATTTATGTATTTATTATGTATACAATATTCTGTCTGTGTGTATGTCTGCAGGCCAGAAGAGGGCACCAGACCTCATTACAGATGTGGTTGCCGGGAATTGAACTCAGGACCTTTGGAAGAGCAGGCAATGCTCTTAATCACTGAGCCACCTCTCCAGCCCCCAATCTGTGACTTCTGTCTAGTTTTAGGGTTTTTTTTTATTTTAACACATATTAAGTCCAATTTGTGCTACCCATATATTCTTAAATGTGTAGTCTTCTGCTAGAGTGATTGACTTGTCAGGTGTTGCCTTAGTTAGGGTTCCTATTGGCTGTGAAGAGACACCGTGACCATAAAACAGCTCTTATAAAGGAAAATATTTAATTGGGGCTGGCTTAAGTTCAGAGATTTAGTCCATTACTGTCATGGTGGGATATGGTGGCATGCAGATAAACATGGTGCTGGAAAAGGAGCCTAGGGTTCTACATTTTGATCCACAAGCAACAGGAAGTGAACTGGGTCCCACAAAGGGAGTGACTTGAGCATCTGAAACCTCAAAGTCCAACCACAGTGACATACTTCTTCCAACAAGGCCACACCTATTCCAATAAGGTCACCCCTCCTACTAGCGCCACTCCCTAGGAGCCATGTGTTCAAACACTTGAGTATTTGGGGGGACATACCTATTCAAACCACCACAGGGGTGTCTTAGTCAGGGTTTCTACTGCTATGATAAAACACCATGACCATAAAGCAAGTTGGGGAGGAAAGAGAATGTTTATTCAGCTTAATTCCACTTCCACATTGCTGTTTACCACTGAAGGAAGTCAGGACAGGAACTCAAACAGGACAGGATCCTGGAGGCAGAAGCTCATGCAGGGGCCATGGAGGATTCTGCTCACTGACTTGTTCAGCCTGCCTTCTTATAGAAGCCAGGACCACCAGCTCAGGGATGGTATCACCCATCATGGGCTGGGCCCTCCCCCATTGATCACTAGTTGAGAAAATGCCTTAAGCTGGATCTCATGGAGGCATTTCCTCAACTGAGGCTCCTTCTTCTCTGATGACTCTAGCATGTATCAAGTTGACACACAAAATCAGATAGTACAAGACTCTGTTTATTAAAAAAAATTATTTATTTATCTGTAAGTGCTCTGTCTGCATGTACACCTGCATGCCAGAAAAGGGCATCAGATCCCATTATAGATGGGTGTGAGCCACCATGTGGTTGCTGGGAATTGAACTCAGGACCTCTGAAAGAACAGTTTGTGCTCTTAACTTCTGAGTCATCTCTCCAGCCACCAAAATTACTTTCTTTTTATCTTTTATTTTTTTGAGACAGAGTTTCCTTGTGTAGCTTTGGCTGTGTTGGAACTACTTCTGTAGACCAGGTTGGCCTATGAACTTAGATCTTCCCACCTCTGCCTCCCTAGTGCTGAGATTACAAGCAGGTATCACTACTGCCCTGGAGGAAACACTCTTAAAACCATCTCCCCTCTCTCATCTGTTATCAGTTGCCAATAAATCCTTGGCTAGGGATGGAACTTTGTGCCTGCACACCTCCCCTTTCCATGTTGGGATTTGGTCTGAAACTATATTTTTATATTTGAAAATTTCATACATAAATACAAAACAGTTTTTATCTTATGATTTCCCTTTTTCCCCCTCAAAATCCTCCTAGAACATATGTACTCTTCTGATACACACGCGCACAAACACACACACACTCCATTAAGTCAATTGTAGTGTTCACTGTGATGAACAGTCATAGTGGTTACTATGGTGGTAACTGGAGTATCCACTGTGGTGGTCAGCTTTAGTGTCTACTGTGGTGACCAGTTGTAGTGTTGACTGTGGTATGATCAGCTGTAATGTTCATTATGGAGGTCTCTTCTACTGTCAACTGTGGTGTGATCAATTGTAGTGTTCACTGTGGTGGTCAGCGTTAGTGTCCGCTGTGGCGGTCAGCTGTAGCGTCCACTGTGGCGGTCAGTGTTAGTGTCCGCTGTGGCGGTCAGCTGTAGCGTCCGCTGTGGCGGTCAGCTGTAGCGTCCGCTGTGGCGGTCAGCTGTAGCGTCCACTGTGGCGGTCAGCTGTAGCGTCCACTGTGGCGGTCAGCTGTAGCGTCCTCTGGGGTGGTCAGCGTCAGCTGTAGTGTTCACTGGGGCAGTCAGCTGTAGTGTCCACTATGGTGGTCAGCTGTGGTGTCCACTGGGGCGGTCAGCTGTAGTCTGTCTGTACACCATGTGTGTGCACGCAGTGTATTGGAGCCCTGGGAACTGAAGTTACAGATGGCTGAGCTGCCGTGTGGGTGCTGGAAATTGAATCTAGGTCTCTGCAAGGCAGCTGGAGCTCTTAACTGCTGAGTCACCTCTCTAGTTCCCTCTTCAGAAAAGATTTTTATTGACACATATTCAGTGTCCTCCATGATAAGATTTGGTAAGACATTTTTACAAAATATATCATGTACTTTAGCCATAATCACTGCCATTCCCTCCTTCTCCTTCCGGACGTTGCCACTCTTCCAGGTCTCCAGGTGTATTGCTTCTACTTCCATGAAGTGTGTGTGTGTGTGTGTGTGTGTGTGTGTGTGTGTGTGTGTGTGTGTGTGATTTTGTATATCTACATAAAATCCAAAATCCACAATAAGAAAAATGTGATCTATCTATCTGTCTGTCTGTCTGCCTGCCTGTCTGTCTGTCTGTCTATCTAGAAAGGGTCTTACTATATAGCCCTGACTGACTTGAAACTTTCTATATAGACCAGGCTGGCCTCCACCTCATAGAGATTCTCCTGCCTCTGCCTCCTAAGCACTGGGATTAAAGGCGTGCACCACTATGCCTTTATTTTCCTTTTAAATATTTGTTTGCTTGTTTGAGATAGAATCTCTCTATATATCCCTGGCTGTCCTGAAACTCACTATGTAAATCAGACTGGTCTAGAACTCACAGAGATCTACCTGCCTCTGCCCTCTGAGTGCTAGGATTAAAGACACGTACCATATCCACATATTTTCTTTCTTCAAAAAAAATTTTAATGTACATAAGTGGTTTTGCCTGCATGTATGATTATGTACCAGGCATATGCCTGGTGCCCACAGAGTCCAGAAAAGGACATCAGATCCCCTGGGACCAGAGTCATAGGTGATTGTGAATTACCATGTAGGTCCTGGGATCTGAACCTAGGTCTTCTGAAAGAGCAGTTAAGGTGCTCTAAACCACAGAGCCATCTCTTTAACCCAGTAATATTTCTTTGAGTCTGACTTCTTTTGCTTAATACGATGACCTCTGGTTGTGCACATTTCTCTGTGGCTAGAATAATTGTATTCTTCATCAAGGCTGCATGAAACCATTATAGAGAGTCTCACATCAGGGACCTAGAGGGGATCCTGAGGTTGTCGGTCCTGAGTGCTTTATCTGTGACCTTGGCTGATGGCTTCACTCTGTTATCTGATCCCCCTGGAAGGATTCTCCTACCTCCTATTTAGAAACTGATCCTCAACAGGATGGCTGTTTTGCCCAGTTGACCTGCTTTCTCCTCATCTACCTACCCTGTTCCTATAACCTATACTGATTTCTTTGTAGTCTGGGTTAATAAGAAGCTAAAAGTCAAGTCAGATAACATGTCCTGTCTTCACCTAGATTTTGTTTTCATTCATTGAGATTTTCTGTGAATTAGAGGCAAGAAAATCAGAAGTATCTGTGAGCCCAGATCCTTGCTGTGTTATTTTTCCCTCCCCAGATGGTGTTATGGGTATGGCTTCTAGTTTTGGTTTTTCTGTCTTTTTCTTCTTTCTTTATTTCTTTTTTATTTCTTCTTCTTCTTCTTCTTCTTCTTCTTCTTCTTCTTCTTCTTCTTCTTCTTCTTCTTCTTCTTCTGCTTCTGCTTCTGTTTCTGTTTCTGCTTCTCTTCTATTCTTATTCTTCCTCCTCCTCCTCCCCTCCTCCTCCTCCCCCCCCCCCTCCTCCTCCTCCTCCTCCTCCTCCTCCTCCTTCTTTTTGAGATAGAGTCTTGTTGGCTAGCAAGTGCTGACATCAAACTCACAATGTAGCCTAGGCTATCCCAAAGCTTGTGATTTTCCTGCTTCTGCTACCATACCAAGCACCATAGTTTCCAGCCTCCAGCCTCCAGCCTCCATTTTCAGTTTAGGAGTAATATATTAAAAAATATGTACACAGGTCTCACATGTACAACTCCATGAACATTTACACACACACATCTATACCTCTAGGCATCTACCACCCAAGAATACAAGATCATCACCCAGCACCTTAGGGAAACCTGCATGGAAAGTCCTACTCAGTGCCTATATCTTTCCTTCTCTGTATCTAGTATTCCGATTAAAATCAGCATGTGTTATTAGCTTGATCTTGAACTGGGATGAATTTATACAGCATATGATCTTTCGTGTTGAACTCTTTTATCTATGGGAATCATCAATGCTACTTTATGTAGCAAGAGTCTTTTTTTTTTGTCACTGTAGAGTATTTCATGCTGTTAGCCTGCCATAACTCATTTCCTTATTCTTCTCTGGAATGACATTTAGGTTTTCAATTTTGGGGTGCCTTGATAGAAGGTTTCTGTGAAGGCCACATGGCTTGTCATCTTTTGGTGGGTATATTTATTTCTCTTGGGCTGATCTACATTTATCTATGTTTATTTCCTGAATATACTAGGCCTTACTTGGATGTAAGTAAGACTCTGGCCTTATGCAGACCCTGGAAATTTCTAGCATAGATATGGTCATTGCTGCAAGGAAACAGAGGAGTTCCAAACCATGTGAAGGAAAATATTTTGCAGTAAAGCACAGAGACAGGTCTTCACAGCATTGCAGCGTTAACGTCCCTGCTTGCAAAGGTCATGTTGTAGGCAGGTTTCTCTTGTTTCATCAGCAAACAATTAGCAGCTGACCTCTAAATTACGTCAAAAAGGGAGTGCAAAGACGCAGGCATGTACTGTGTATCTGTATTGAAGTGTGGCGGGATTCAGCGGCTGCGCACACATTCCCAGCACCCTTCTTTCCACTTGTCTCTTGACCCTGCTCTCTCACTGTGGGCATCACCTTTAGGCAAACCTTCCCATTGGTGACTAGTGGAAGCTTCAGGCTTAAACTGCCCGCTACAGTTCCAGCACAACAAAGTTCCTAGAACTGACTCTCCAGTTCTGCCTGGGTGATATGCCCTCCCCTAGTCAGCACATCCAACCCACAGGGGCTCGGTGTAGGGAGGGGTGTTTCCATAGCAGAAAGCAATGGACGTTGGGTGGGAAGGAAGAAAGCGGAAGGAAGTTGACTCCCCTGGTGCTGAGCCAGGAGAAATGGAGTCAGCCTACTGACTTTCTGAAGGCACAGTTGAGCGGAGAGAGTTAATATTTTCTTAAGCTTTGGTTATTCAAAGCTGAACCCGTGTCGTTTACACAGAGATAAACTTGTCTAAGTTGGTCAAGCTTTAAAAATCTTCTACTTCCTTCTTTGAAGGCATCCACCTTTACCTAATCGTTCACGTGTGAAACAGCGGGGGGGGGGGGTGTTTGTGTTTTATTTTCCTTATTTCCACCCCCCCCCCCGCCCCATCCCGCGGGCTTAGCAACCAACCCTGTTGGCTCTTCTTGTGAACTTTCTTTTCTGTGTATTATTTTCTTCTCTACCCCTACTGACTTCACACCAGTAGCTCCAGGCTGAGCCTTTTGCCTCCTTGGAAGAAGAGCACCTTCTCCTCAGCCAGTCTAGTCTAGATCTCTCATTTACTAAAGGTGATGTGTAAGAGCTCATCCATTCCAGAGCTAATCACGTGATCATTGTGGCGTTCCTTGTATAGTGCAGAGTTTCTGTATCACCTGATCTAAGTGGGAATGGGAAGGATTTCTAAGGGGAAATCAAGGCATTGTTGCCAGAGAAGGAACATCTAGAGAAAACCTTGTCACTTGATTAGAGACATTGATTAGATTGTAGCCCTGTCTGAAAAGCTTGTGGAACTGATAAAGTCACATTATCAAACAAGAAGGGGTCCTAGCTGGCATGCTTACCAGAGCCTTCTCTCTCACTTCCATAAACTATTCTGTCTTTGTGCACGCCTGCCGATTTGTGCTCTTAACCCTAGAAACACAAGAGCAATCACAATGTTCAAGGTTAGATGTAGTGGCGCATACCTGTGATCCCAGCATTGGAAGGCTGAGGCCGGAGGATTGTGAGTTCCAGACCAGCCTGGACTATAGCAGTGAGACCTTGTTTCAAACAAACAAACAGTTCAAAGACGTTCTGATAACGAGGGCTGGGGCAAAGCTCACCCGGTAGAGTGCTTGTCTAGCGTGAGCAAAAGCCCAGCATGGCTCACACCAGGCACGGCAGCACAAAGTCCTTGAACTTGGGATCAAGCTCAGAGCCATCCTCCGCTACATAGTAAGTCAAGGCTAGCCTGGGCTACATGAGACTCTGTCTCAAAAAATTATTCTGTTCTTTCTAATCTTTGGTTCAAAATCCCCAAATCATTTAGATACTTTAGTAAAGATTTAACTGTAGTTGTAGGTATCAATATTTTGAGAAAAGATACAGGTTTATTCTCTCTTCCTAGTAATCTGAGCTCCCGTGCTTTGCTGGGAGGGGGTGTTGCGCTATGGTTCCCACAGAGAGTACAGTCACTCTCATGGCCCAAGAGCACCACTCAACAGCTCCATTCCAGCACAGGGAAAGTAGAAAACTGAGAAACAGAGGAATGACTTCAGTCCTTTAACGGTGGGACCTGGAAGTCGCAGATAATGTTTCTGCTAGCCTGTCTTCCTTCCATGGCCTCATCCTAGGTGTGGGGGTGGGGGCGGCTGCAAAACGTGGTTGCTGCTCTTGGCACCTGAACACCTAATTATCAGATATTGGAAGACAGGCAGCGAATTGTGCAAGGGAGGAAGGAAAATAACTGATCTTTCCCCTCCTTTTTTTATTTTTCAGGTTAATAAAAAGATCCCTGAGCTGCTACAGAGGCCGCGATGCTTTAACGCAACCGGATGAAGACTCTACGTCATCATGTCTTCCTTTCACGGGAATAGCAGCTACGAGGACCATGCTGACTACCCTGGCTATTCAAGTTCCCAAAACCGTACACAGAGCTATTTGAAAACTCAGGATCATCTAGACAATCCAAGCTTCCACCATCCCAGGAGCAACCCATATTCTTTGGGCTCCAGAACAAGTCCAGACTACCCCAGCCCTCTAGCGGAAGCAGATTATCCTGGATCTCCGAGTAGCGCAGACTACCGCAGCGCCAGGGGTCCTTCATTCTCTGCGCATTCCAGAACAAGGCCAGACTATCACGAGTCTTTACCTGAGCCAGACTATAATGACTTCCGGAGCGATCCCTACCGCACAGGCTCATCCCCGGAGCCTGACTACCCCGAGTCTCAGCGCCATCCTGGTTTTGCGAGAGACAGAAGCAGCAACAACTATGCAGGTTCCAGAGCCAACCTAGGTTATTTGGGGTCCTTGGAAGAACCAGACTACCCTGGAGCTCAGGGCAGCTTTGATCATCCTGGCCCCAGGGCCAGTTTCAACCTGCCAGGCTCCAGAAGAGATGTTGGTCACGCTAACTCCAGAAGCAATTCCTACCTAGACACCTTTGGGGAACCTGATTACCCAGGTGCTGAGAATCAGCCAAACTCGCCCCACTTTTATGGAGAACCAGACTATCCTGGTGCCGAGGGCTCAAAGAATGTTTCAGACTTTTGGGGAGAACCAGATTATCCAGGTGCTGAGGAAGATCATGGTTATGGCTCTTCCAAAGTCATCAGGAGGTAAGTCCAAGTCCACCCCCCATTGGGGTACTCATCAAGCCAGTGGGAGTTGGTCTAGTGGTCTGAAAAGCTGGGAATATATTGATTACTTTTGTATTTAAAATGCCCAAATGAAAACGAACAAAACCTCAGAATTCAAGCCCATGGTGTCTTGATCCTATGTTCTCGGGCAAAATATCATGGCCACAGGAATATGTGGCAGAGGAGAGCTGTGCTGTGGAACAATCCTCTTGTACACTGTAAAGATTTGCCACTCGAACTGGTTTAATAAAACGCTGACTGGCCAGGCAGGAAATATAGGCAGAGCCACCAAACTAAGGATGATGTGAAGGAGAAAGCTGGGGTCAGGAGTCACCAGCCAGATACAAAGGGAGCAGGAGATGAATGTGCCATGCTAATAAAGGTACCATCACGTGGCAAAGCATAAATAGAAATGTGGGTTTTAAGTGTTAACATTAGCTGAATGAGGACAGCACTGGCCATAAGGGGGGGGGGGCAAATGAAAACAAAGGGAAACCAAGAAAAATAAACTTAAATGTGTATTCTGTCTTTTCCTCCTTTCTCTCTCTCTCTCTCTCTCTCTCTCTCTCTCTCTCTCTCTCTCTTCCTCTGTTCTTAGATAATCCTCTCTAGAAACGACCCTCACACAGACGTGGACATGTGCTTTACACATTTCCTAGGTCTTCCTCAGTCCAATCAAAGTGATAATCAGATGAACCTTCGGGTATTTCGTGGTGTTCAGTAGAACATACTCAATGTGATCCCTATTTCCTTGCAGGAGTAATGGCCCCTTTGGCATGCTAGGGAGAGAGAATGAAGATTATCCTGAAGGCATTGAGATGGCACCCATGGAGATGGCAGGTCAGCAGGGCCACTCTCTGTCAAGTGATCCTAGAAATGGCTATGGTAAGTGTGTGCTAAGTTGGCACTAGTGTCCCAGGAAGAAAGCAACGGGCAGTGAATTAAGGCATGCCACAGCTGTGATGTTGGCTTCTCCTCCCCTCAGGTGCCCTCCTTATGTATAGAAACTAGAACTTGGTTGTAGGAAGCCAGGTGCCATCACTGAGAATCAAAGAGGAAGAGTGGAGAGGAGGGAGGAGGGAAGGGGAGGGAGAAGAGCAAAGAGGGAAAGGAAGGGGGAGGAAGAAGAAGAAGTAGAAGAGGGAGGGAAATGGAAGGAAACAGAAGGACCAGCCAAGAACAGCACTGGATGTACCCATGTGAAAACCAGGCATGGTGGTGTAACTCCAGCAATGGGGAAGGGGCACAGGCAAATCCCTCGAGTACCACAGCTAGCCAGGCTAGCTGAATAGATGAGCGCCAAGCTCAAACCCAGTCACACACGCACACACACACACACGCACACACACGCACACACACACACACACACGCACACACACACACACACACACACACACTAAAATGAAAAGAAAAACTGTCAACCGTGGCTTCCACTCTGAGTTCTTCTGTAGGACAAAGGTCCTGGCCCCAGCCAACCCCTTCCTAGTGTCCCCCCCGTTGTGGTAAAACGGTTCACTTCTGAAGAACTTGAATCATCTTGAGTATCATCCATGGTTCTCAGTGAATGGAGCCTGCAAATGGTAGATTTGGGAGGATGCTAACTGAATAACTTTGATGAGCTTATCTGCTACCTTTTCTGACAGGAATACTCCATAACAAACAAATTCCCAAACCTAGAGGGTTGTTTTTTAATTTGGTATTTGGTTGTTGTTTGTTTATTTTGAGACAGGATCTTACTATGTCACTTAATTTAACCTGTTTCTATTCATCTACATTTTGCCTTTGGGGCTTTTTATTTATTTATTTTATCAGTCTGTAATTCCTACTTTCCTGCTCCCTCCATGTCTGGCTGGCTGACTGCTGGTATCTCCCTGTTGTATCCTCTTCTTTCTTCTTTGAGCCAAAATTCCTCCTCCTACTTTACTATTTCTTTTCTTTTCTTTCTTTCTTTCTTTCTTTTTTTTTTTTTTTTTTGCTATTGGCCATTCAGCCTTTTGTTAGACCAATCATGTACCTTGGGCAGGCAAAGTAAAACAGCATCACTTTTTCTTTAATTTAATTAATTAATTTATTTTTTTTATTTAAAATGTTTTTTTCATCTACATACCAACCACAGTTCCCCCTCCCTCTCTTCAGCAACACATTATTACATAATTAAACAAGTGCAATATATCTTGAAATAGTTAATGCAACACATCTTTACACAGTTAAATAAATAGTCTGCAACAGAGATCTGCCTATGTCCGCCTCCTGAGTGCTGGGATTAAAGGTGTGTGACATCATACTGGGCCTAAACCCAAAGTTATATGATAAACAAGCATTTTTCACTCAGTCAACAGGGTCATGGGTCTTGTTTGGACCAGTGAGCTATCTGGGCATTCTCTTCCTATGGCAGAAGCTGGAAGGCCTTGGAGAGGCAAGCAGAAATTCATGTTGTCTCTAATGGCAGTATCACTTCTGCTGTGTTCTTTGATAAATGCAAGTCGGGTCACCAAGCCCAGAGAGTGGAGCTGGCCACGGTAGGGAAGGCGGAATCTCTGCTGAACAATTACTGTACTATAATGGTTAGTATAAGCGTCCAGTGCATTCTAGGCTTAGTCAGCCACTTCATGTCTTTATTATTATTATTATTATTATTATTATTATTCGTGGCTTTCACATCATGCATCTCAATCTCATTCATATTCTAGTCCCTTCATTTCCACCCTCTGACCTTGGAACCTCCTCCCAAAAATAAAATAAAACTTAAAAGAAAAGAAAAAAGAACAGAAAAAGAAAAATCTCATTTTGGAATGAGTCACACAGTATACCCTTCAGACCAAACATCTTTATTTGTAAGTGTTCATGGCAAAGAGTCAGTGATCTGGTTCGAGGCCTCTGGCTTCTGCTACACTATTGATACTGGGCCCCCACTGGGGACACCTCTTGGATATCCTGTTGTTGTCTTGTGTCGTGGAGATCCTGAAACTTTGGACTTGAAGGACCAGCCCCTTCACATGCCCTAGCAGATCATAGATAGGTGGATGCTGCTGTGGGCCAACTCATAGCCCTGGTTCTGGGCCTGGATGGTTGCAGGGCTGGTCAGCCCACCAGCTCTCCCCATCCTCACTCTCCAGCGCTACCCCAGCTAGTTTACCCTGTGTAACGAGGAGCAAGGAATGGGGCTGGTTCTCCTGCTTTCATGCTCACCCACACTGACACCATCAGGACCAGCTCTACTGTGTTGCCTAGGTGAGGGGCAGAGGCCACTGTCCCAGTGCTGCAGCTGGTGAGGGGCAGGGACGGCTCTCCCATTCTCACATCCTCAGGGCCAGCTCACCCAAGCTCCTGAGAACACGGTCAATTCTATTGTGTTGCCCAGGCGAAGTACGGGACTTGCTCTCCAGGGCGCTGTAGCTGGTGAGGGGTAGGGCCAGTTCTCCATAGCCGTTACAGCCACTGAGGGATGGGGCCAGCTCTGTGCAGCCTTCGGTAGTAACATGAGCCATGGACATCAACACAGACTGAGGCCGCATCAGGGCCACAAATCCAGACATGGGTCTTGGCAGCAGCCCAGGCCCAAGCGTTACCATAGATCCGGGTGGCAAGCAAGCCATCCACCTCAGCTGAGGACTCCTGGCCAACTTCGCCTTTTCAGATCTACCTCCCCCCACAGGACTGAACCGTTCTGTCTCTGCCTCTCCCTTCCACAACCCACCATATTTTTACTCACCACAGTAGTGCCCAACATTGTGGCGCTGGGCAGGCCCGTGTTTTCTCCTCACTGCCTAGGGCAGACCACCCCACGGAGGTGTATGGGTCTCCTTTTCCTGCTCAGTCTTACCGGCTTCTTTCTGTTTCACATGTCTTTTTTTTTTTTTTGGTTTTTCGAGACAGGGTTTCTCTGTAGCTTTGGAGCCTGTCCTGGAACTAGCTCTTGTAGACGAGGCTGGTCTCGAACTCACAGAGATCCGCCTGCCTCTGCCTCCCAAGTGCTGGGATTAAAGGCGTGCGCCACCATCGCCCGGCCCGTTTCATATGTCTTAACAGACTGCTCCACCAGCAATCCCATATAAAAGTCAGATTGCTATCCCTATTTTACAGATAGAGACCCTGAGGCTCTGAGGACAAACAGTTGGTAACTAACAGGGCTGAGAACTACTCCCAAGCAAGAAGGTCTAGAACCTTCTGCAGCGTCCCCTTCATAAGTGCCCTGCATTCTCTGCTTTTTGCTTTCGTCATTAACCAGGGTTGCATAAGCATACGTTGGAATGCGATACTGCCACACAGATGCAGAGCATGGACTCTGTCCCACAGGAAAACCAGGCCACGCTTACTCCATGTGTGGTCACAAAACATTACAGCTTCAAGGAAACCTTGTGCTCACTTTTACAAGCGGCTTCAATGTGACTTGTAACTCATTAACAAGTATAATCAGTTATAAAGCGAGACAGATTTAAAATGTAAGAACATGAACTTAAGTCTATGTGAAGTAGAGTTTGTGACATGTGTTTTCAGTTACACAAGCCTGTTTTTGTGCTGGATCAGAAATATTAGTTTCAAAATTTTTTGGTATATATATATATATATACCAATATATATGTATATACACATATATATACATACACACATATACGTATATATATGTGTGTGTGTGTGTTTTGCTGGCATGTATGTCTGTTTACCACATATGTGCAGTGCTCTCAGAGGGCAAAAGGGGGCACCAAATCCCCTCTTGGAGTTTACAGGTGGTTGTGAGCTGCCATATGCATTCTGGGATGCTGGAAACCAGACCCAGGTCCTCTGGAGGAGTAGCTAATGCTCTTAACCACTGAGCCATCTCTCCAGCCCCTAACTAGTTTTAACTGCATGATCTTTGTATTTTGATCCTATTTTCTACCCAAGTTCTTAACCTTGGATCTTGTAGGACCTCAAAGACAAGTCTTAGCATGGGTCACCCCTCCCAGCCACTGTGGGCACATTCAGCCATCATGTGTTCCTTAGTGTCCAGTGGAGAAGGACTGATTGGCCATGTTCCCCTTCTCATTCTAGTGAACCCTGCTTATGAGAGAGGAAGCAGCCCTATCTGTGCAGATGGAAACCTGCTGCTGTGTGAACGTGACTGGCACATGTCACCCCAAGGTAAGCCTTATGAGTCATCACTGAAACGTCAGCCCTGGGGAAGGACTGGGCTCAAGGCAACCCGGGTACTGGGTACAATCATTTCCTCAAGGCCGCTGGTCTTCGAATGGGTTACTCATGCTTCATTTATCCTAAGAGTTTTCTCCCTGCTTTTCTCGCTTCATCTCTCCCTCCCCGCCTCCTTTCCCTCGTTTGCTGTGGGAATAAACCTGGGGTCTTGTGAGTGGTAAGCACACACTTTATCCTTGGACCACAGTCCCAGCTCTTAGTTTCCTGTTAGACAACGTATGTTTCTCAGCTAAGTATCAAGGTATCTTTATTTGGAATCTTCTGGTTCTGGCCTGAGGAAGTGGCCTGGTGGGTAAGGCCTGCTATGTCGCAGGAAAGACTTGAGTTGGTACCAAGAACACTCTCTCTCTCTCTCTCTCTCTCTCTCTCTCTCTCTCTCTCTCTCTCTCTCTCTCACACACACACACACACACACACAAGCTGGCTATAATGTCAAGTGCCTGGGACTCAGCGCTGTGCTGTGGAGCTGAGACAGTTGGATCCTGGGAGCTTACTTGGTAACCAGTCTACCCAAAATGACAGACTTCAGGTTCAGTTGAGAGATCATGTCTCAAAATAAAAGATGGAGAGCGATAGAGGAAAGACATGATGGTATCAACCTCCGGCCTTCACACGTGCCCACTCACACAGGTGAGCGCTCGATATACACACAGGCACATACACGGGAATTTACTGGTTTATGGAGGAAGGGTGTAGGAAAACCTAAGAACTGGAAGTCATAATAGCTTCCACTTCCTCCTATAGTGCCTGGGACTTAGTAGGTATGTTAGAGATCTTTGTTGGACAATTTGCTGACTATAGGAACCAGGGCCTTAGAGTCTGAAGCCAAGGCTGGGTCTACTGGGCTTAGTACTCATCCATCTCTCGCCTTTGCTTGGCTCAGCTAATGGGAACCTTAAGAATCCTTCTTAGGGTTCAAATAAAGACGCTGCAGTACGCAAAGGGAGATAAAATCTGAGGGATAAGAAAATTACTCACAACTTGATTTTTGTATTCATATTTCTTTATTCTCCTCCTCCTACTACTTATTCCCCTTGTTATGAACGTTCCCAGTAATACATACCCTTATAACCAGCAATTCCTTAACCCTCTCAGGTTCCAGTGCTGGGAATTCTGTCTCGCCATAAAAATAAGAGTTTTCACACACACACACACACACACACACACACACACACACACAGAGAGAGAGAGAGAGAGAGAGAGAGAGAGAGAGAGAGAGAGAGAGAGAGAGAGAGAGATTCATAACTGTCAGCTCAAACGTGGGAGTGGCTTAGTGCATGTCCAGTGAACTCCTCAATGGAGAGGAATTAAATCATCAGGAAATTCTAGAGGGGGAGGTTAGTGGGCTACACTACATTTTTAGGTGGCTAAATAAAGAGCTAAAAGGTTTATTTTCAGCAAAATTATGAATAGGGCATTGATTGATTTTTAAATCAGCACACTTTTTTTTTCTCCCAACATGCATAGAGGATATCGGGTAATCAGGAAACCTATGTAACCAGTCAGGGGAAGCTAATGGATCCTGATCTGATCTGATAGCACTTCATCAGATGCTGCAATTTCTATGGGCCTAGGTCTGGAGTTTAAACTTATTGCTCTAAGTGGAGCAAACAAAGAGGAGACCCAGGCCTCTAAATTGCTATAACAACATACCTCTGGGGTGTGTTGTTATCAGCCATTCTGATCCTGGGAGGTGTGGGTCTGTGGCACCATCAGGAAAGAAGTCTTTCTCAGGGCTGCAGTTAAGTGGGTAATTAAACCCAAGCAGTAAGTTTCCTGAACTAAAATCATCAGTAAACTGAGCTGATGGTGAATATAAGGAGCTAGGAATTTTTTAATGTAAGGTTAGTTTTGCACCATTGTATTCCTTAAGTGAGGTAAAACTTATTTATTTATCTATCTGAGGAACCATGAGCCAGCAGCTTTGGGGAAGTAGTAATTCTGTGTCCTTGGATATCTGTGACTGTCTTAAATGGAATGCCCTCGTCTAGATCCTCAACACCACTGACCAAATGCCTGCTGATAAAGATAATTGCAGGAAGGCAGATCTCCTCATTTACCTAGGAGAGAGGAACAAGGCCTGGCAGTAGGAAACTGTTTTCACACGTAGCTAGGGGAATGTGATCAGTAAGCATAGGAAGACAGTAATCAGTAAATGACCAAGCAATTCTGAATTGTGGGAATTAATTCTCAAATATGTAAGAGAAGGAGAGTCAGCTTACAGCAAAAATCTTCAGGAAAAACAGTCACTTTATTCACAAAGGAATAATCCCCAAATTTGGTCTAACCTTCACCAAAGCCTTTGGCTCTGCCAAGTCATTCGTGAAAAGAGGGCTGAGCAATTACTATATAGTACTGTGACCCAGCCTCCCTTTGAACTTGGCCGTTATAGACATAGACATTAGGATCAGACCCACAGATGCCCCTCAGCATAGCTATCTGTTAGAAGGGTTTTCTTTCTCCCTGGCTGCCCAGTGCTAAGAGGATCACATTCCCATATGCGAATCAATAATTTTATCATACGTGACAACATAGGGCCGCCTGTCTCATGGCCAGTGTTTGGGTTTCTAGTGACAAAGTCCACTGATTAAAAAATCTGTGAAATAATAAACAGCTTATGCAATGTTGAAATGTGGGAGTGTATAGACCAGTGGCAGACAGTTTTGCTTTCTTATTTGTGTATGTTTGTATACATGATGTGAATATGTGTATGAACGTTTGAATGTGGTGTATGTGTGTCAAGGGGTTGATATCTTCCTCTACTGCTTCAACTTACATATTGAGGCAAAGCTCTCCACTCCCTTAAAATTACATTTTGGCCGGATATTGCTGCATACACCTTTAATCCCAGTACTTTGAAGGAAGAGGCAGGTATATCTCTGTGAGTTCAAACCCAGCCTAGTCTACATAGCAAGTTCCAGGCTAACCAGAGCAACATATTGAGACCTTGTCTCAAAAATAAATAATAATGTTTTTGTTTATTTGTGTGTGTATGTATGTGTGTGTGTCATATTACATGAATGGAGGTCAGAGGTTAAACTCAGGAGAGTTGGTCCTCTCCTTCTACATTGTTATGTCCAGGACTGAACTCAGGTCATCAAGGTTGGCCAAAAGCCACTTTAACTGCTGAGGCATCTTCCCTCGCCTCATACAAGAGAGTTTGGGGGATTCCTAGATCCTGTGTCTGCCTCCTAAGCCCTAGAGCTACAGGATGCAAGTATACTTAGCATTTATATGAGTATTGGGATTTGAATTCAAGTCGTCAAGTTTACCTGCACACACACACACACACTGAACCATCTCTCCTGGAAGATTGAAGGCTTTAAAGTATTAGGAAACTCAAAATGTCCTCATGTGTGGCAATGAAGGTTTTTCTTGGCGACAGAGACCAATAAGCCCCATGGAAGTGGCCAGAGACACACCAGGGAACGCCACGGGCAAGGCAAGCCTATGAAGAAAGAGGAGCAAACAGATGGGTTCCTGAGGGACCCCTCCCCCGACACACACACACTGAAACTTAAAGCTATTTTTCTCTGCCAATGCCATGTCCTATGAGCAGCCTCCAGGCTCATCCTTCCAGAACTTTCTCAAGCTAGTGTGAAACTTTTACAAGAGGTTGATATTGCAGCCTGACCAGATGGGCTCAATAAAGCAGAGATGGCTTTAACTACTGGGGAAAGAGTGCCATGGCCACCGTGATGAGACTGCTCTGTCCAGCATGAGGGTGGAAGAAAAGGTCCTCAGAGGCTGAGGGGGGGGGTGAAGAAATAGAACACACAGCTTTTAATCTCCCTGCTTTCTGATTTTCAAATCATGTATCAATTAATTAATGATGTGTCGCCCTTATGGATTCTGGTAATACCCCAGGAACTCCCTGGCACAGAGCAAGCACTAGTAACTACTTACTAATTTATGAGTGAGTGATGAATAAATACATATTAGCACCTGTTCCAGGAGGGGGCAAAGGTGAAACATGCAAGCTCTCCTTTCCTTGACATCTTAGCCTTAGGCAAAATCCTCCCGGTTGAGCCTCAGTTTTTCTACCTATGATATGGGTACTTGTGGAAACTGAATATAAAGTATCCCCCCTTGGTTAAGGCAGGTCTGGGTGACACTGCTGACCGCTGTGGGGAGGAGATAGGCAGCTCTTGTCCAGTTCTGACATTAAATAGGAGTCAGTGGACCACGTGTGTCAATTCATCTCTCTGCCCTCAGTTTGGCCCACCAGAAAATGAGCAAATTGGTCCAGGTTATTTGGAATTCAGGTTTGTACAGTGACTCTGTTCACATCTCTGGCACTGAGACAGAACAATGGTTTAGTGACAAAGAATTTATTTTTCTCAAGGAGCAGGAAGATTGGAGAGGGCAGTTCAATAGAGAAGCTATCCCATGATGCTCTCAAGGACTAAGTCTGCTTCCCTCTGTCCCTCATCCTTAGCAGATGAATGTCAACCTAATTGTTCTCAACACAAGAAGGCACAAAGGCAGAAGAGTGGGGAAGAACAAAAGCCAAGCAAATCAATGCTTCTTAAAACTCGGTCCAAAAAGTTGCCTTCTCAGTTGGCTAAAACTGGGTCACAGGGCCACCTGTAACTACAAAGGATGCTGGGGGAATCTCAAGAGAGACCTGTGTCTGAACCGGAGCTGAGGCTTCTGACAGCGTGGGGAGGAAGGGCATTAGAAGGCAGCAGACCTGAGGCGGCCAAGGGAAATGATAATGTTATGAACTCACCTGGGTCTATACAGAAATACATTTAGTTATTAGTGTGTGCCGTCTCCTGTGTGGAAACAGAGGAGAACACACAGAGATTAGTTCTGTCCTTCCACCGTGTGGGGAATAAACACAGGTCGTTAGGCCTGGCAGAAAGCACCTTCTCATTGCCCCAACACGTGCATATCAAAGGATGAGTGTAAAGTTGAAAAGAAAACCTTGTCCTGGGATGACAAGTCATTGAGAAGACTCCCCACCTTCTGTTTCTAGAACCCCATTGTCTTTAATGAAGGGTTCTGTTTATAATTTCTCACTTAGCTACCAAGGCAGAATTCTCTGTAGGGTGACTCGCCTCCTCCTGAGGAGCCCCCTCAAGGGACAGAAGCAGGGGTCATGTTGTAATGTGTGGGGAGCTCCTTGTGAATGGGGCATCCTCTCTCCAATGTCACCACGCTTCCCTGGGGAGCCCGACCATGACAGTGTGAGTGCTTGTGAAGCCTTTGATGGCTAGTCCTGCGAAGAACACGGCTCATCAGAGGCCAGAAATGTTGCCCAATGACCAAGCAAATGATATCATAATAGAAGTGGAGAATGTTCCATCGGGGGACCAAAGTCACCTCGCCTCAAATCAGATTTTTCTAAGAAAGACATCAGCAAACCCCGCCCTCAGCATGGTTCCCTCCTCAGTGGTGGATACCATAGACTGTCAGATCCTCAGCAATGGGAAGGACAGAAGGAACAACCGGCTGTTGAGGTTTTCATCTCTGAATGAGTCAATTTCTCAGATCCATTATGGCCCAGAGTGCCTGGGCATAGATGAGACCTGTACTTTCCATGAAACTGCTCAAGGTATGGGATGCTCAGGAAAAGTTACGGAAGTAGCTTTAAAGTTGTCTACAGGTTGCTGTTGTTAAACGGTGTGGTGTGGTGTGGTATGTGTGTGTGTTTATGTGTGTGTGCGTGTGTGCATGTGTGTATGTGTGCCTGTACATATGCGTGTGCACTTAGCATAGTGCATGCGTGGAGGTCAGAGGACAGCTTCATGAAGTCAGTTCTCTCCTACTGTTCCCTGGGGTCCGGGTTCTGCGGTTTGAACTGAGGACATCAGACTTTCACAGCGAGGGTGTTCTCCTGCTGAGACATCTTGTGTTGGCCTCTGCGCTTTAGTTTTTGAGACAAGGCCTTTGGCTGAATCTTTAGCCCCTGGAGTCAGCTAGACTGGCTATCTGGTCAACCCCACAGCTCCCTCTGTGCCTGATTCCCCCCGTCTCTGGGATGATGAGTGTGTGGTGTTGTGGCCAGCTGTTTCTTTTGTTTGTTTGCTTGGTTTGGTTTGATTTGATTTGTTTTCTGAGACAGGGTTTCTCTGTAGCTTTGGAGCCTATCCTGGAACTAGCTCTTGTAGACCAGGCTGGCCTTGAACTCACGGAGATCTACCCATCTCTGCCTTCCGAGTGCTGGGATTAAAGGTGTGCGCTGCCACTGCCCAGCATGTGCCCAGCTGTTTGCATGGGTACTGGGGATCCGAAGCCAGGTACTCACTCTCCTGTGGCAAGCACTTTACCCACTAAGCCATTTCTCCAGACTTTAAAAAGAAGTTTAAGGTACCAAGTAATTTTCAAGAGGCACAGTCAGTAAAATAAAGGACATTGGGAATGAAGAAAAGTGTCACTTGAAACCTACTTATTGAGAGCTTCTTTTCTGTACAACCATATCTCTTGTGCCTGAAGTTTAGCCATCAAGTTTAGTTTTGTTAGGCATTGAATTTAGTTATGTGTTTCTCATGCTCTTCACCTTTGAGGCAGGCTTAATGCATAGACGGAGGCTCACAAAAAGTCACCATCTTACAACTCAGTTCATCCTGAGCCTGGATCTTAGCAGAGATCTTCCAGTCTCTGATCTCCTGAGGCCAACAGAAATGCCGTTTCTCTTTCAGTCCATAATATTCCAGATGCAGGCCTGGGGCTATGGCTCAGTTGGTAGAGTGTTTACCTAGAGTTTCCAAATTGCTGGACTCCATCCCCAGCACAGGGCATGGTGGTATACGTCTGTGGTCCTGGTACTTATTACTTATGAGGTGAAGGAATGGAGATCAAAAGTTCAGGGTCATCCTAAGCTGTGCATGGTGTTTGACACAAGCCTGAGTTTCGTGAGATCTTATATAAGAAATTATATATATAGTCTAGCCTGGGCCAGTAATTTCTAGAAGTGGAAATGTACCCACACCCAACCCTTTACCAATGGTCAGAGCATCCTAGCTCACACTGCCTGCCTTTGCCCAGCCACTCTGCCTTGTGTCCCTCCACTCCCCTCTGTCTTGCCTGTCCTGTACAGCGAAGACAAAACCTCGCCCTCTTTGGCAGGGTGAGTTGTTGCCCTTTGAGGATGCCCCCTTTCATCTCTGTGAACCCAGGGCTGCTTCTGAGGCTTTCTGGCTCCTTGTTGAGTCTCAGCCTGAGGAGCAGCCCCCACCTGCCCCTTAGCAGGGCATTCAGCCAGCCAGTCCCAGCCACTGTTAGCAGATGGTCACAACAACTCTGGACCACACCTGCACACACACTATCCAGAGGAAGAAAGGTGGGGCTGGCTTTTGCTTGCCCATTTTTATGTAGAAAGACGAAATCCTTTCCAGGAAACTGTTTGGCCAACAGAACGTCACACACCTTCTGTCTATGTCCCCTGCAAAGAGGAAAAGGTCACTGGATTGACTTAGACTCACTGGGACCTGTCCTGTGTACCGGGAGATGGTGTTTACAGAGGAAGCTCAGGCCCTGTGAGGGAAGAAGGGCGTTATCTGAATCGTTCACAGTTAATTAATAGAAGGGGTGACTTGGAGGCTTGAGACCAACAACTCGGCCACATGGCTGAAAACGTGACTCTGAGCCAGAAGGAGATGGAAGAATTAAGAGCCGTGGTAATTGTGAGGGACCGAGGAAAAGATGCTCACGCCTGGATTTCAGAGGCAAAGGAAACCGTGTAGAACACGCACTCAAGAGATACGAAGCAGCCAAGGTCTGCTGCTTTGTTCAGTAGTGGTTTTGTTTGTTTGTTTAATATTTATTTATTTATTATGTATACAATATTCTGTTTTGCATGTATGCCTGGAGGCCAGAAGAGGGCACCAGACCTCATTATAGATGGTTGTGAGCCACCATGTGGTTGCTGGGAATTGAACTCAGAACCTTTGGAAGAGCAGGAAATGCTCTTAACCGCTGAGCCATCTCTCCAGCCCATTGTTTGTTTGTTTTGTATTGGATTAGAATGATCTAAATGTTTGCTTTGATTTTGAGCGCGCGCGTGGGCGCGCGCACACACACACACACACACACACACACACACACACACACACGTCTTCTGGTCACTCCCATCTGTGGTTTTGTTTTTTGAGACAGGTCCCACTATGTCGCTCTAACTGATCTAGATGTCACTGTGTAGACCAGGCTTGCCTTGAATTTACGGGGAGCCACCTGCCTCTGCCTCCTAAGTGCTGGGATTAAAGGTTTGCACCCCTGTGATAGACTCCGTTTGTGATCCCTGAGTCAATGCTATGCAGCCTATATCAGTCTATACGGTGCTGTGTGTCAATTGTTCAATGCTGGGAGACTGAGGGAATGGAACCAGCAGTTCCAGGTCCACCTGGGCTATAGCGCAAAAGTCTGTCTGCAAATAAAATGTGCCCTAGTTCCAATAGTGTAATTGATTAACTTATTTATGGGGGGGGGGGGTGAGACAGGCTATCACTGAGTACCATGGCATATTAGTTATGTCTGTCGCTGCAATCAACACCATGACAAAGGCAACATAGAGAAGACGGCCTTTATTCGGGATTACAGTTCCCTGGGGCTAAGAGTCAGCCCTAGCGGGGAAGCATGACAGTAAGAATGGGCATGACAACTGGACAGGAAGCTGAGTGCTCACATCTTAACCTGAGAGCAGGAAGTAGAAAGCAGGAAGTAACTGAGGATGGTTCAAGTCTTAAGTTCTCAAAGCCTATCCCCCCCATGGTGCACTTCCTCCAACAAGGCCACACTTCCTAAGCTTCCCCAGACAGTGCCACCAACTGGGGAACAAACCTTCAAATGCATAAACTATGCGGAAGACTTCACTCAAACCATTACACTCGGAGTGACCTTGAACTTGCTACCCAGCTCAGGCTAGCTCTGAACTTTCTGTTCTTCTGCCACTGCTTCCCAGTTCTAGGATTATAGGCGTGCACTGTCAAGTCTCACCCCGGTGTCATCTGTTAAAATGTGAAGACTGTGTTAAAGAAATAAGAAACGGAGCTCTGTTCATTTTCTTCTGCAGGACAAAAACTAATTGCATCCCTGGTTCCCATGACATCTAGGGACAGAATCAAAACCATCAGAAACCAGCCAAGGACCATGGAAGAGAAGAGAGAGCTTAGGTAAGGCCTCTGTTCTTACCTGGGAGACTCAGTCTGCAGCTTTTGTCCCAGCCCAAAAAGATAAGAAATGGATAAGACAGGAGACAGATCTTCTATAAGAACAACCTTTACAGGGTGGAAATCTCCCCTTCCCCACTGTTTCTTACATAGCTTTATCTGGCCTCAAATTCGGGATTCTCCTGCATCAGCTTTTAAGGTACTGAATAAAGGTGCATGTCACTCCCAGTTTTTTGCTCTTGGTTGATACAGGCTCTACGGCCCAGGCTGGCCTTGCTGTATAACCAAAGATTGTCCTGCACTCCTGATCCTCCTGCCTCCACTTCCTGCATCCTGGGGTTAATGTCTAGCCATGCACAGCTCGCTAAGGGCTGGGGTTTGACCTGTCTCCGGAGAGAACATGTGCACTGCTTCCCAAGAGAGTTATCTGGAGAAAAGCAAGTCTCCAGTGAGGTCTAGTAACCACTGCCTGAGCCAGGTCCTAGCTTAAGTTAGCTTCCCCAAAGATAAAGCATGTTCTGAGAAGGGCCATCCCCTCTGTGATCCCCTCTCTCAAAGCCCAGACCCCATTCTAACCAGAGGGACGCATCAGGCAAATCCTCCCAAAGCTCTGCAAGGAAAGACGGAGAACCCGACACAGAGGAGAGGAGTCTAGGGGACATGTAATATGTGGAGCCTGGGCAGGAAGGGAGGAGAAACAGGAAACTCCGCAGCACACACCTGCATTTAGGTACCAGGACACACACATGCTGGCTCCATCTTGACAAACCTACTGTATTAGTTCCTTTTCTACTGCCGTGGTGAAACACCATGGCCAGGCTACTCATTTGGGATTGTGGTTCTAGAGGGTCAGAGTCATGATGGCAGAGGGAAGGTGTGGTGGCTGGAACAGTGGCTGATGGCTCACTTCTTGAACCACAAGAAGCCGCAAGAAAGCAGAGAGAGAGAGAACTGAGAATAGCCAGAGTCTTGGAAACCTCAGAGCCCAACCACGGTGATGTATTTTGCTCAGCAAAGCCGCACTTCCCAAAGAGTATCCAAATGTTCAAATGCCCACCTCCCCCACCCCACAGACTCTGGGGAACATCTCATTCAAACTACCACACCTACCATGGCAAGAGTTAACAGGGGAACCTGCAAGAGGTATGTGGGAACACTCTACGTAGCCTAAAAGCTTACTGTAAGCTTCAAACTACTCTAAGTTTAAAAAATGCTAAACAAACAAACAAACCAGAACCAGCTGGGGAGAAAGCTCAGTTGGAAAATAATTGCCACGCAAGCGTGAGGACAGAATGTATATCATCAGAACCCATATAAAACTTGACCTAGGGACCACTGTGTAATTCCAGCACTATAGCCCTTCTGGTCTAGGGTCAAGTGATGCTGCTCTGGCCGCTGAGAGTCTGGGATTACAAACAGGGGCCTCCGTTCCCAGCAGTGGCTAGTTTTTTGCAGAAATTAATGACAAGATTGACATCCTTTATTTTCCACAGAAAAATAGTTGACAAAGAGAAGAGTAAACAGCGCCATGGTGCCCTGGAGATCAACTGCTGTGCTCAGTGTCTGAGCTCCCTATCCCTGGTAAGTCAAATTGTAAAAACATTTTTTTCCAAGCCTTTAATCCCAGCACTTGGGAGGCAGAGGCAGCTAGGTCTCTGTGAGTTTGAGGTCAGCCTGGTCTTCACAGTGACTTCCAGGTCATCCAGGGTTACATAGTCAGACCTGATCTTAGACAAATGAGTTTGGTGTTTTTCATACACATTAACATACAATTTACATGTTACTGTTGTAAAGCGTGCTATTTTCACACATACATACAGCTTGTCTTAGGATTTCTGTTGCTGTGAAGAGACACCACACCATGCCACGGCAGCTCTTAGAAAGAAAGCATTTAGTTGGGGCTGGTGTAAAGTTGAGAGGTTGAGTCCATTGTCATCATGGTGGGAAGCATGACCACATATAGGCAGACATGGTGTTGGGAGGAGCTGAGAGTTCCACATCTGGTTCTCTTGGCCTGAGCATCAAAGTCCACCCCCTAGTGACACACTTCCTCCAACAAAACTGTACCTGCTCCAGCAAGACCACACCTCCTAATGGTGCCGCTCCATATGAGCCTAAGGGAGCCATTTTCTTTCTTTCTTTTTTTTATTATTTATTTATTAAAGATTTCTGCCTCCTCCCCCCCCCACCGCCTCCCATTTCCCTCCCCGTCCCCCAATTAACTCCCCCTCCCTCATCAGCCCGAAGAGCAGTCAGGGTTGGAAAGCAGTGTGGCGGTTTCTCAGGAAATTTGGGATCAACCTACCCCTGGACCCAGCAATACCACTCTTGGGAATATACCCAAGAGATGCCCTATCATACAACAAAAGTATATGCTCAACTATGTTCATAGCACCATTGTTTGTAATAGCCAGAACCTGGAAACAACCTAGATGCCTTTCTTTCTTTTTTTTTAATTAATATTTTTGCCTATTTCTATTTTTTATTATTTAAAATTTATTTATTTATTTTATATCCCACAGATTTCCCCTCCCTCCTCTTCTCCCAATGCCTGCTCCCCTCACCTTTATACTCCCTACCCCCAATCCACTCCTCCTCTGTTTCTAATTCAGAAAAGGGCAGGCCTCCCATGGAGATCAGTAAAACATGGCATATCAAGTTGCAATAAAACTAAATACACGCCCTTGTATTAAGGCTGGGCAAGACAACCCCATATGAGGAACAAGGTCCCAAAGGCCAGCAAGAGACTTAGAGACTGCCCCTGCTCCCAATGTTAGGAGTCCCACAAAAAGACCAAGCTACAGCCAGGTGGTTGCTGCGCAGGCCTTTAATCCCAACACTCAGAGTCAGGCGGGTCTCTGTGAGTTCAAGGCCAGCCTGGTCTACAGAGTGAGTTCCAGGATGGGCTATGTAGAGAAACCCTGTTTTGAAAAACAAACGGAAACAAAAAGCATTAACAAGCTATCAACAACTGTTACATATATGCCGAGGGCCCAGGTCCAGGTCAGTCCCGTGCAGGCTCTAGGGAAGCCATTTTCATTCAAACCACCACACAGCCTATCAGGCTCAAGTCTGATTAATTAGCATATTCCTCTCCTGATCTTCTGTTAAGTGAGCTTTTTCTGGGGAGACAACAAACTTCTGTTCACTGCAGACAAGGAACAAACCAGCTCTGTAGACAAGGCCACGAGCAACTGGCAGGCTGCTACACCACTGCCGTCTCTCTCCTCGGGAACCCTTAACTGCCTTGTGTGTGAGCCCCTACCCTAGGCTGCTAACTGCCTGTATTTCCTATGGGAGGAACCAGGCTCCCCGAGTCCTTGCTCTTGTCTACCATGGAGAGTAATGGGTCCAATCTTACACACATCTCCGCTGAGTACTCACAGTTGCTAAGAAAGTTTAAGAGTGCAACGGGCCTGTCACATGCAGAGAACAGTGTCCCACACTTCTCTTCCTTCCTCACCTCTCCTTTCTTGCCTTCCTACCACCTTCCCTTTCTACCCTCATTCCGTTCCTTTTCCTTTTTTTCTCGGTGCTGGGGGAGGGAGGGATCGACCCCACGACCACACACATGCTAAGCATGCACTCCACTCCTACAGCGCTTGATGTCATCTCTCCCGGATTCTTAGAAAACACGTACTAGGCTTTTGTGGGCTACAGCCATGGCATGGGGAAACGCCACACTCACTCCTCCTTTACCCCAGCCCCTCTCTGTCCTTCCTCCCTTCGTTCTTCCAAGGCTTTAATAAGTACAATTCCACATTCTTCCCCGTATGAAAAGGAACACGCAGTATTTGTGTTTCTGGATTATCTCATTTTCACAGTGTTCTCTAGTTCTGTCCATATTTCAACAAATGACAAGATTTCATTCTTTGTAGTTGATATAGTGCAATAGATACATAATTGTAGTAAATATATATATATAGTACTTATATATGTATCATAGATATAATTGTCTTTACTCATCCGTGCACTGAGGACTGTCAGATTAGTCCTGGATCTTAGCTGTGGTGCTGCAGGAACTGCACTGTATGGCGATTTCATTTCCTTTCTTTATATACTGAACTAGTTTACTTTCTATTGGTATTGTTATGATAAGGCGCCATAACCAAAAACAACCCGGGAGGAAGAGTTTATTTGGTTTGTACTTCTGAGATCCCAGTCCCTGGTGAAGGGACTTCGGGTTAGGAAGTCAAGGCAGGAACCTGCAGGCAGGAACTGAAGCAGAAGCCACTGGGGACTACTCCTTACTAGTTTATCCCTCATGGCGTCCTCAGCCTGCTTTCTTACACAGCTCAGGACCGCCTGCTCAGGAGAGACATAGCTCTTCCCACTTCCATCACTCAGGAAAATGCCCTCACATATCTGGCTACAGGCAATCTGAGGGAGGCAGTTTCCCAGCTGAAGCCTCCACTTCCTAAATACATCTAGGTTTGTGTCAATTTGACAAAGACCAGCACACATACCTGGAGGGGACAGCTGTATCATTTGGTAGTTTCTAATGTATTCTGTTCTGGGGTTCATCCACATGGATAAACTGATTTGCATCTCATTGTAAATTGGATGAGCTCAGCAAGGCTTGGGACAGCAGCAAGGTCAAGGGTCAGAGGTGGAAAGGGATGGAGGGAAGGAGAGCTCAGCAAGAGATGGGACAACAGTGAGGTCAAGGGAATAGGGTGAAGAGCGAACCTTCAGACTGAACAGTCCAACATAGGTGTGGGAGTGAAAAGGTGGGCATGGAGAAGGTAGGATGTTAGTGGCCAGTTGGGCCATTGGTAGCACAACCTGGGAAGCCACCTGTAAGTGCACCTCAAAGCCGCCTGGCTGGAAGAGGGATTTTGGAGCAGGGCTGTTTGGCTATGACAACGCTCACTCAGGAGCCACTTGCTGAGAATCAGGGCTCCTCTTCGTCTCCCCGTCCAGGCTTACCGCAGAACCAGGAGCAACCTTTCAGAGCTCCTCGATTACGTCAGCTTGTGGCAGAAGACATTCAAGGTCATCGGAGGCAAGTTTGGAACCAGCGTCCTGTCCTATTTCAGCTTCCTGAGGTGGCTTTTGAAGTTCAACATCTTCTCATTTGTCATGAACTTCAGCTTCCTCATCATCCCGCAGTTCACCGTGGCCGAGAGGAACACCCTCCACTTCACTGGGTTGGAGTTCTTCACAGGCGCGGTGAGTGCTCTGTCTTCTGCAGAAGTTCACCGCCATGGAATCCTGGGGAATGCCATGGGCTTCCTCAGACCTCCCATTCTGCCTGATGGAGAAAGGCTGGTTCTTCCTCAAGTACTGAGTGCATGGCCTTGTGAAGCAAGCAGCAGAAGCTTCCAGGGGTCAGGAGCCAGTGTTGCTGGTCCTTTCACCCAGGCCCCACTGCTTTGCATGCTTGAACCGTCTGTGCACGAACCAGGCACTCCATCCTTCCGTCTCTTACGAGAGATAAGTATTCTTCACGGGCTGCCTCCTGCTTGTCTTCTTTCCCTTAGCATTACTTGGTGGGCACCTCATGTTAGAAATCTGTCTCTCCCCCCCTTTTTTTTTATTATTCCTACAAAATATAAACAGTCCTATTGTGGAAAATCTCTACTACAGCAGAAAAGGAAAAAAAGTCCATTTTCCCTTTCTTCCTTTGTCTAATTCTCCAAGCTGGGGTGTATCCCTTAGAATTTTTAATGTTTTTATTGTGTCTATATGTGTGTGTGTCCGTGTGAGTGTGTGTTCACCTGTGTGTGGGTACCTGCAGAGAACAAAGAGAGCCTCGGGTCCTCTGAAGCTAGAGTTACAGGCATTCATGAGCTGCCCAGTGTGGTTCTGAGAACTGAACTCAGGTTCTCTGGAAAAGCAGCAAATGCTCTTAACTGCTGAGCCATCTCTTTATCACTAAATATTCTGAAAGTTGATAAATATGATAATGGTGGCATGAACATAGAAATGGATTCTTTGTTTTCAGAGTTGCATGTTGGAGAATTTGAGAGTAAAATGATCTGATGTCTGGAAATGTTTTTCTCTTTGATTTTTTTCAGTCTCTCTGTCTCTGTCTCTCTCTGTCTCTGTCTCTCTCTCTGTCACACACACACACACACACACACACACACACACACACACACAATAAAAGACAGTGTTAGTTCACAGAGGTGCAAAAGCAGGTTCCTTGGAGTATAGTTTTAGCAGCCCTGCCCTAAGGGCAGAAACCTCTTCAATGCCCACTCACAGGGTAGAGCTTGAATGCTTCAACAGGCAGCAGGGTGGGTACACTCTGATTAATGCCAAGAAGAACATGGATTTGTAAAACTGTTCAACATGCATGTTTTAAAAAAAAGTCAGGCAGCTTTGGCGCATGCCTGTCATCCCAGCACTTGGGAGGCAGAGGCAGGCGGATCTCTGTGATAAGAACCCTTGCTACACGAACGTGAAGATCTGAGTTAGGATCCCCAGCCCCCACCTACAAAGCCAGACACGGCTGTGTGCAGCTGATGTGTGAGCACGGTGATGGGCAGAGATAGGAGGGCTACTGTCAGCCAGCATGGCCTCCCAACAGCAAGCTCCAGGTTCAGTAGGAGACCCTGTCTTAAGGGAATAGGTGAGAGTCATAGATCAGAACTCTTGTTTCTCACTAGCACACTCATGCACTTATGCCACACACATACACACGCAAACACACACACATGCACACATACATGCGTATGTATACACACATTTACAAACATATTAAGAATCATGTCTATAAGCATGTAAGTAATCCTGGGCTTTGTCTTTTTCTCCTAATCTACATATTGTAACGTCTATCTATAGAACATGTCATCTCAAGATGATTTAGGACACGGGAGGGTGGGCACAGGTCCTGTGTGGACACTAGGCCACTGCATGCAAGGGACTTGAGCATCTATCCTCTGTTGCCAGTATCTTCATCGACCTGAGAGCTGATCTCCTTGGATACCAAGAAGTGACCATGAACATCTGAATAACTGCAGAGAGGGACCTGAGATACATAGCCATTCACCTTTCTTAAGCAAACCATTTAACTTGGGTCTCTTTACTGTCCCTGTCAGGGCTATTTTACGGATACAGTGATGTACTATGGCTTTTACACCAACTCCACAATCCAGCATGGGACAGGTGGACCGTTTTACAACATGCAGTTGGCCTACATCTTCACCATCGGAGCCTGCCTGGTCATCTGCTTCTTCAGTCTGCTCTTCAGGTACAGATTCTGATCTGGTTCTCAGGCTTATTTGTGTGTGTGCACATGTGTGCAGTTGTATGTGTACATGCGTACACATTTGTGGGGTCAGCAGAAAACTTTGGGTGTCCTTCCTCGAGCACTGTCTACCTTGGTTTTTTTTATTATTTATTTATTTGTTTTTATTTAAGTAAGGTCTCTTTACAGCTTGGAACTTTCCAAGTAGGCTTGCCTGACTGCTGATGAGTTCCAGGGAGCCATCTGTCCCTGCTTCCCCAGTGCTGGGATTGTAAGTGTGCAGCACCATACGCAGGTTACTTTTTACAAGGGTTCTAGGAATTGAACTTGTCCTTGTCCTTGGATGGCAGATGCTTTACCAACTGAACTATCTCCCTAGCCCCTAAGGCTCATCTTAGACAAACTCCTAGAAACTCAAACTATAACCCAAGAGGCTGGGTACGCTAGTGCCCACCTGTCATCCTAGCACTTAGGATGGTGGGGAAGGAGGATTTTGAGTTCCAGGCCAGACTGGGCTACATAGTTAGACCTTGTCTCTAAAAATACACTAACCCAGCAGACAGCTTCTCTGCCATGCTGTCCGTGTCCTCCTTGTTTGTTGTTGGTTACTTTACTGTTAGCTCTTCGAGGGCCCACTGCATAGTTCCCAAATAATCACACAGAGTCATTCTTTCTTATGAATGCCCAGCCTTAGCTTGGCTTATTTCTCGCCAGCTTTTCTTAACTTAAATTATCCCATCTATCTTTTGCCTCTGGGCTTTTATCTTTCTCTATATACCTTTCTTTCTTTCTTTCTTTCTTTCTTTCTTTCTTCCTTTCTTCCTTTCTTTCTTTCTTTCTTTCTTTCTTTCTTTCTTTCTTTCTTTCTTTCTTTCTTTCTTTCTCCATTGCTGGTTGTATGGCTGGGTGGCTGACCCCTGATGTCGTCCTCTCCTTCTCCTTTTCTTGTTCCTCGATCTTCTCTTCCCACATTTCTCCTATTTATTCTCTCTCCTGCCAGCCCCACCTATCCTTCCTTCTGCCTAGCTATTGGCCGTTCATTTCTTTATTAGACCAATCAGGTGTTTTAGACAGGTAAAGTTACACAGCTTCACAAAGTTAAACAAATGCAACATAAAGGAATGCAACATATCTTTGTATCATCAAACAAATGTTCTACAGCATAAACAAATGTCATGTCACACGTCTTAAACTAATATTCTACAGCACTTGTCTTGCAGTGTAGAATGTAGACAGATGGAAGAAGATAGGTGTTCAAGTGACTTTAGAGAAACTGAGGGGTCAGTCAAAAAACAGACGCAATAGCTGAGCAATTCTACAGGCTAGACGAGGCGGAGGATGATTGGAGAGAAGGTCCAGATGGGAAGTGAGTACAGGGCTCTGTCAGTCTCTGTATTCATCTGGAGAGGACCCTAGCATGGATGGCTAAGGCAACAGAAATCTGTCCTCTCACAGGTCTGGAGGTCAGGAATCCTAGAGGAAGGTTGATGTGGGATTCCCCTCTGTATGCAATGAATATATTTTATTACTATTGTTATTAAAGAAGTTGTTTTGGTCAATGGCTTAGTAGAAGAAAGTCAGGTGGAAAATCCAATCAGAGATATAGAGAGAAGTAGGTAGACTTAAGGAGATGCTGTATAGCTGCCAAAGGAGAAAGATGCCAGCCGGAACCTTACCCGGTAAGCCACAGCCTCGTGGAGATACACAGATGAATAAAAATGGATTAATTCAAGATGTAAGAGATAGCTAGAAATATGCCTGAGCCATTGGCCAAACAGTGTTATAATTAATGTAGTTGCTGTGTGATTATTTGGGTCTGAGAGGCCGGGAAACGAGCAAGCAAGCGGTCTCCATCTACAGGAGGAGATAGCATGGCTGGTTTCTTCTGAGGCAGCCTCTCCTTGGCATAATTATAGAAGGCCATTGCTGTAGCTTGGATCTAGGACATGAGAGGTGGGAGATCTCCAGGTCATTGGGGGCCTATCAAAGGACATTGTGGGGCCCTGACCCCTGCTGCTCTTGCTTTTCTACTTCTTGGTCACAAGCTGATCAGATTTGCTCAGTGCCCTTCTGCCCTTCATGATGCATTGTTATGAGTCTAGATCAGCAAGGCCAAGTAGACTTTGACAGAAGCATCTAAATCCATGGCCTTCTCTCAATACAAACTGATAGTCTTAGGTGTGTATTTCTGCAATGGGAAGCTGACTAGGGCAGCCACCCTCACCCTAGGTCTTCACATGTCTTCCATTGTCTGTCTGGTTCTACTCACCTCTGCCCTCCATCCTCCGTCTTCCTCCTATCCTCTTCTTCCTCCTCTTCCTCTTCTTCCTCGTCCTCCTCTCATTGTCTTTGGAATTCTGGAGAGGAGCTGCCTCCCAGGCCTAATTTCTTCTAATAAGAATGGCAGCAACTTTGCTGAGTCCCCACCCTGAAGTCTTTATTTTAATTGCCACTTTTTAAAGCTCTTATCTCCAAATACAGTCTGAGACTGATGTTACCAGGGCTTACAGCTTTCATGTCTGAATTTGGGGAACTCATAATTCAGCTCCTCTGACCTCCCAGCCAGCATCATCCTTCAAAGAAAAATGGGACGTCATTGAAACTTATCAAACTAGAACACCATCTTTCAGCTGTCACTCAGTGGTGATGCATGGTGGGAGGGAAGTACTGGTTTCACTTCGCATTGACAACACATCCAGCTGGGTGCCAAGGGATTCCTGATCTGAGACACCCCATTGTCTCCCAACAGAGGCTAATGAATTCCTCCTGCCATGATTTTTGTGGCTTTCTGAGTAATGTCTCCGCAGGTTCCCATTTCCTGACTCCTAGAACTCATGCCAATTAGTTTTGTGTGGTGTGTTCACCCCCATCACTGTGACAAAACTGTTGCCATATACAACTCAGTCTGTGGTCACTTGCATCCATAGTCCCTGGGCCACTGTGAGACAGAACAGTTGTCAGAGGAACAAAACTGCCTTCCTCTCGGTAGCCTTCCTGGTGACCTAGCAGAGAGTATCTCTGCGCTGGGCAGCCTCATCTGGGTCCCTGCTGTGTTTCCACTTTCATGGTGGTCCTTTCCCCTTTAATTGATCATCTCTGGAAACAACCTCACAGACACCCCAAGTATGACTTAGTAATATGGGTGTTTCTTAGTCTAATGAAGCTGGCAAAGATTAACCAGCACCCAATGGAAAAGGAACTCTGGAGAGGGTGGTGGACACCTGTAATTCTACAAGAAAACCTTTGCAAGTTTGAGGCCGGCTTGATCCATATAGCGAGTTCCCTAGCTTGGGCTACATAGGGATACCCTGTCTCAAAAACAAAACAACACATGGGCCCTACAAATGTGATGAAGGATCTTAAAAGTGAAGAGGGGTGCCAGGTGGTGGTGGCGCACGCCTTTAATGTCAGAACTTGGGAGGTAGAGGCAGGTGGATCTCTGTGAGTTCAAGGCCAACCTGGTCTATAGGAGCTAGTTCTAGGACAGGCTCCAAAGCTACAGAGAAACCCTGTCTCGAAAAATCAAAAAAAGAAAGAAAGAAAGTAAAGAGGGGTGTCTTGGATTGTCAGGTGGGTCCAATAAAATCATAGGGACCCTGAAAGAATCTTCTCCCTCTGAGGAGGGAAGTGGGAGGGAGGAAGGAAGAGAAAGGTCAGAGGAAGGGAAGGAACATGTTATTTTCTCGTCTTGACCATGGAGAAGAGGCTGCAAGCCAAGGACGGAGAGAGGCCTCTGGAAGCTGGAGAAGGCAAGAAACTGGGATCAGTTCTCGACCCTTCAGAAGGAGGCCAGCCTGTGACATCTTGCCATCAGTTCTGAGGCATCCATTTCCTGACTCTCTCTGTATGTGTAGATACCAGAGGCATCTTGGTTCTCTTCTTAGAGACAGGGTTTCCCACTACCCTAGGCTCACTGACTGTCTAGACTGATGGCCAGTGAGACTTAGGGATGACCCTGTCTCTGGCTCCTCAGAGCTGGGATTACAAACACATGCTAACACACTTGGCATATTTTGTTTGTTTGTTTGTTTGTTTTTCGAGACAGGGTTTCTCCGTAGCTTTTGGAGCCTGTCCTGGAACTAGCTCTTGTAGACCAGACTGGCTTCAGACTCACAGAGATCCGCCTGCCTCTGCTTCCCGAGTGCTGGGATTAAAGGCATGTGCCACCAATGCCCGGCCACACTTGGCATTTTTACATTGGCTCTGGGGATCCAAACTCAGGCCCTCATGTTTGTACGGCAAGCGTTTTACCGACTGAGCCAAGATTCCAGCCCCTTCTTAACTTCTGACCCCAGGAATGT
The DNA here is from genome assembly GCF_037038515.1 of Microtus pennsylvanicus. Classification (NCBI taxonomy): domain Eukaryota; kingdom Metazoa; phylum Chordata; class Mammalia; order Rodentia; family Cricetidae; genus Microtus; species Microtus pennsylvanicus. The sequence goes on from NC_134583.1 coordinate 59,739,063, forward strand.
GAGATGACACCCTGTGACATGTTAAGCAATAGCTTGGTGATCTTTTGTTGTAGCAACATGGATGGTCCATTCATATCTGTGTGAGGTGGGTACTATTGTTATCCCCATTATACAGATGTGGAAACTGAGGCTCAGAATACTTAATGGGGTAAAGATCCCTCTATTGGTAGTATGTAGGCTTCCAAGCTACACCTGTCTTTTCCCATCACTTGTAGAACATTGTGCTGGTAATTCCCCTTCTCTGAGGGAAGAATTTGGATTACCCATGCTGCCTTTTATTATCAGTGAGAAACACACATGGTTCGTGTCTGCCTCAACACCTCCACGATAATGCTCAGACATTTTCGTTTCTTCCTCCCCAGCATGGCCAAGTACTTCCGGAACAACTTCATCAACCCCCATATTTACTCCAGAGGGATCGCTAAGCTTGTCTTCTGCTGGGACTTCACTGTCACCCATGAAAAAGCGGTGAAGCTAAAACAGAAGAATCTGAGCACAGAGATCAGGGTAAGGCCCAGGCCCCAGAGTCCTCCCCCACCAGCTTTATCCCGTGCCTGTGTAGCTATAGCTCTTTCCCCTCTTTCTTCCCCCCACCCCCTTTTCCTTCCCTTTCCCATTTCCCTTTCTCTGTTCTGTTGTGGTTTATGGTTGTACACCTGCCATTCTGGGGCAGCAGAGGCTGGAGGGCTGTATGTTTAGACAGGCTAGGCTACATGGTGAGCTTTGTTTCACATGCAAAGATAAAAGAGAAGGGAGGCAGGAAGGGGGTGGCTGGGGGAGGGAGGGAGGGAGGGAAAGGTGAATAGAGAAAGAAGGAGCAGGGGTGGGGAACAAAGCAGAAAATGCACTTCTGTGAGCACTGTGGCTGCAGGCCTGTGGCGTCTCTCTGATCCCCTAAGATGGAAATGGAGTTTGAAGGTCTTGGACTTCTCTGCCATCCTGAGATTCTCCCTTGGTCTCCCATAATTCACCTTGATCACAGACTTCCCCTCCAGCTCCTGCGTGGTCTGAACTGGCCCCACGATCCTGGGGATCTCTGCTGTTGGCAGCGAGGGGCCAGCAAGTCCACTTGACTGTCTGACACTTGCAGGAGAACCTGTCTGAGATCCGCCAGGAGAACGACAGGCTCACGTTCAACCAGCAGCTGACCCGCTTTTCCACTCACATAGCCGCCTGGCTCGTCTCTACCGGAGTGGCCGCAGCCTGCTGTGTAGCTGTGTACTACTTGGCTGAGTATAACTCTGAGGTAAGTAACCCCCAGGGCTGGAGCAGAGAGAGACCTGGGGAGGATGCAGAACTGAGGCCTCTAGCTGGGCCTCATGGCCAGCAGCAGTCACACCCATAGAGGCTTGCTTCAAACTGCTGAACTGCCCCTTTTCCCATGACCACAGACTCAGATGGGCACGTAGGAGTCCCCGGGGGTGTCATGACATCACAGGGCAAGGTGCACTAGGTTCCTGTGGAGATGGGGCTTTGGCAGAGACCTGGGATCAGATTCTCATTTCTGCTTTTTTTTTTTTTGAGATAAAGTTTTGTCACACAACAGAGGCTAGCCTTGAACGCCTTTGAACTCCTGATCTTCCTGCTTCTGTCTCCCAAGTGCTGAGATTATAGGCATTCAGCATTCTTTGTTAGTTTGTCCCCAGGCCCCTTTGACACCTGACAGGGTAGATGCTCTGTAAGTTTGTCAGGTGAACTCCCCTGTGTGACGTAATCTTTCCACCATGCTCCACCTCTGTCTGAAAACAATGGGTGTAGGTTTACACATACTTGAAGGGTTGCCAGTGGCCATATTAAAGTATGATTTTAATAGGGGAAACTGAGTCACGGTCTTTAGGAGTCTGCCATTGACCACATGGGGTGGAATCTGTGGCTGGGCATCTGCAGGTGGAAAGCCTTTGCCTCCTGCATTTACCCTGAAGTGCAGGGCGGCTAGTGAGAGACAAGTCCTAGGATCCAGGCACCCGCTCTGGGCTGAGCCGGACCAACTGCTGGCATAAGCCCGATTGCTGTCAATCATCACTGGTAACCACGGCTTCTATGGGCAGGCTTGGCCTTATCTCATCTCTCTGGATTCTATCGAGTCTCTGTGGCTTGAGGGATGTTCCCCTGACTCAGAGGTGCCAGTCACCCAGGTTCCCCCTCAGCTGCTCAGTACAGGACAGAGGCAGCATTAGGACCCAGACATGTCTCCTAATTTCCTCAGTGTTGTGACAGAAGCAGTGCCAGGGAGGAAGGAGTTACCTTGGCTCACAGTTCTTGGAGGGGACGGCATGGTGGCTGGGTATGGTTAGCAAAGGTGGGAGTGGGTGAACCGTCTCCATAGGTCAAGAAGCAGAGAATGTGGGGGGCACTAGAGGCTGGGCTTTGATCTTCGAAAGCTGGCCTCCTGTGGTGTATTTTATCTAGCCATGCTTCATGTTCCAAGATCCTACAGCCTTCTAAAACTGTGCCACTAGCTGGGGACCAAGTATTTAAACACACGGGTTCATAACTTTGCATCCTACCCATGATGTGGGGGTTCCAAAGCCATACCAAGGGGTGGAAGGTGCTCTCAAGGCCTCTAGAAGTGCATACAGGAGGGGTGAGGCCTCAGGAGAAGGAGAATGGGATATGGGACCCCAAATCCAACCACAGGAATAGCACCAAGAAAAATGCCTAGCAGAGGGCCCTCTACCTGCTATGAGGCAACCACCAGGGGGCTACATCCTGTAAAGGCACTTCATGGGCTAGCCTGCTCCCCAGTTCAGTCCTTAGCACAAAGGAAGCCTGGCAAACCTGCTCCAGGCTGTGCAAGGGTAGCAGGAACAGTTAACCCTGAAACAATATACATACAAGTAACATTATAGAGCCTGAGCAGATTGAATTGATATATTTATGAGTATATATGCATATAATATATATGTATGACAACAATTTTTTAAAAGCCATGGATTTGAAAGTGAGCTGGGTAGGGTATACATGGGAGAGGGATGAGAAAGAAGAAAGGGAAGGGAGAAAATGATGTAGTTATATTTTAGTTTAAAAAACAAATTAAAAATAGGGACTATGCATGGTGGCACATGGCCTTTAATCCCAACACTTGGGAGGCAGAGGTGGGCAGATTTCTGTGAGTTCGAAGCCAGCCTGATCTACATAATGAATTCCAAGGATAGCCAAGGCGATATAATAAGACCTTGTCTCACCCCACTAATAATGATGATGATGGTGATAGTGATGATGATGGTGGTGGTGATGATGATGGTGGTGGTGATGATGATGATGATAACAGAGTAGCAGGAGAAATCCCGGGATGTTTTGTTCCCTTATGCTGTGGCTAAAATAGATTTTTGTTTCCACAGCAAGAGAACCTGAAGCCTAGCCCAAAGCATCTTGGTGAGAGCCAAGTCCCAGCAGAACCGTTGAGATTAGGTCACTGTGCTAGTGCCACTGTGTTGGTGTGCTAAAACACTCTGACCAAAACTGACCTGGAGAGGAAAGGAAGTACTTGACTCACATCCTAGGTCACATCCTAGGGGCAGCCAGGACAGGAACTCAAGCAGGAAGCTGGAGGCAGGACCTGAGTAAACACTATTTGCTGGCTCCCCCACAGGCTCTCACATTCAGCTAGCTTTCTTATACAGCCCAGGATCACCTGTCTAGGCTGGTGCTGCCTACCCTACCATGAGCTTGACCTTCCTGCATCAACTAACAGCTGAGGCAATCCACACATGTATAACCACAGGCCAATCCGACCCAGGCACTTCCTCAGTTGAGGCTGCCCCTTGGCACTTGACTCTAGGTTGTATCAAGATGACAAAAACAACAACAACAAACTAACAAGCACTGTTCTGATTGAGTGCTTCCTTGCTGGTGACCCTGGGAAAACATACTTACCGCTCTGAGATTCAGTATCCTCAGCTGAAGTGTGGGGCAGAGGGTCTCTACTTCAGACGCTCTGAGTGTGAGGAAAGAAAGGGCGCACAGCTCCATGGACCTCTAAGGCGTGTCCTTCAACCCTGCAGTTCTTGAAGACGCACAGGAACCCTGGGGCGGTGCTGTTACTGCCATTTGTCGTATCCTGCATCAACCTGGTCGTGCCTCGCTTCTACTCCATGTTCCGCCTAGTGGAGAGGTTCGAGGTACCAAGGCAGGAAGTCTATGTCCTCCTCATCCGGTAGGTGTGACACACCTGATTTTAGATCATTTCCAGGAGCTAGAAGGAGCTCCATTCAAATGTCAAAGTTCTGTTCCTGAAGGAAGGTGTTCCAGTAATGAGGGGTGCCATATGGTGTATTAACAGTTGTCTTAGTTAGGGTTTCTATTGCTGTGATGAAACACCATGGTTGATAACAAGCTGGGAGGACTTATATGTCTACAATGCTATTCATCACTGAAGGAAGTCAGGACAGGAGTTCAAATGAGGTAAGGACCTGGAGGCAGGAGCTGAAACAGGGGCCACAGAAGGGCACTACTTACTGACTTGCTCCCATGTTTTCCTCAGCCTGCTTTCTTATAGACCACCAGCCCAAGGATGGCTCCGTCCGCAATGGGCTGGACATTCCCCCATCAATTACTAATTAAGAAAATGCCCTACATCAGCTTGCCTACAACTTGGTCTTGTAGAGGCATTTTCTTAATTGAGGTTCCCTAACCTCGGATGATTTCATCTTATGTCACATTGACATAAAACTACCAAGCACAACCGCCTTCAAAGACCCCTGGGAAAATATTATTGAGTATGGATGCTTTTTTACTAGATGGTGGCTTACCTTTCTCTAGCTGCTGGCCTCGGAATTAACCCAATTCTCCAGGGTCACTGCACAGATGGATAAGCACTGTGCAAGGGTTCCTGACCTCAGAGCTCTGGTACCCACTGCCTCACACAGGAGGAGAAGGCATATTTCTGTAATTCATCCATCAAAACAGAAGGAAGGATGTTCCTGGTGACTCCTTGGTGATGCCCCTTCCTATATACAAGAGATGCAGCCAAAGTGTGATATACAATAACCGAAGCCACCCAGTTTCTGTCCCTGCAGCCTTTCCCTGGTCGATTTTCTTACTAACTCCTGGCTCTGACTGTGGGTCTGCACGCTGCATAAATTGTCCTCACAGATCATCCCTCCTCTCTGTGACCTTGGAGATCTGACCCTTTCTCCTCATCATGCTCCTTACTGGCCTCCTGGTGTTCTCAGACATGTCTAACTCCATACCTGCCTCTTTCTGGCTGCTCTCTTTGCAGGAAAGTCTCTTCTTACATAGGGCCCTGGGGACTGCTTCCCGACTTCATTTAGACTTTCGCTCAAGGGTTGTCCTTCATGGTGTCTTCCCAACCACTCTTATTCCCTATATTATAGCTTCCTTCTACTTCTTAGCATTTTATTTATTATCTCCCCCAGCAGTGCATGTACACACACATGCATGCGCGCGCGCGCACACACACACACACACACAGATGTACACACACACACACATGCACACTCGCGTGTGAGCGTGTATAAAAAGAAGTTGTTTTCTTGCTCACAGTACCTGGGACATTCCAAATGCTCAAAGATAATTAGTAAATGAAAGAATCAATAAATCAGCGAGTCAATTATTTTCTATTTATACTATGAAAAATTCTAATCATAGATGATTATTGTGCCATCATTATTCCTCCCAACCCTCCAACTCCTCCGAGTTCCAACCCACCAGGCCGGAGTTCCACTTTGCTGCTTTCTTAGGTGTGATGGCTCATATCGACTGTCAACGTGATAGACTCTCTAATCATTTAGCAGACAGATCTCTGGGCACGTCTGTGGAGTTTCTAGATTGGGTTGGCTGGAGTGGAAAGACCACTCTAGCTGTGGACAACACCAGTCCTGTGTGCTAGGATCCCAGGCTGAATGAAAAGCAGAAAACAAGCTGAGCACTGGATCCATCTCACCTTGCATCCTAACTGTGTATGCAATGTGACCAGCTGCTCCTGCTCCCTCTGCCATGTCTGCCCTTACATGATGGGCTTTACCCTCAAACTGCGAGCCAACCACAACAACAACAAAAAAAAACAGAAATCACTTTAACACAATGAGAAAATTAACAAAAGCATTAGGTATGTATATAGAGAGGAAAATATTAGGGATTGCTGTCACACTTGAAGTTTGGGTAAGATGAGTGTGACATACCCACCTGTGATAGAGTTATAAAGGTTAAGAGAGATGATTTAGTGAGGGTCTCAGTAGAGCATCTGGGGTGAGCATTCAAATAAATAAATAAATATTAAACACATTTCTTATTACTGTAATGGGTTTGAATGGGAGAGAAACTGGTTCATTTGCAGGGTCAACAGAAGAGAGTGTATTAGTCAGAATTAAGTTTTTGCTGCAGTAACAATCCTCCCCAAGTCTCAGCGGCATGAGACACAAAGGTTTATTTCTTGCCAGTGTTACGTGTACATTGTAGACTGGAGAGAAGGTTGTGAGCATGTTCATCACCAAGGGACTCAGGCTGAAGCATCAATGCACATCTGAGATAGTGCTGACTGCCCTTGCAAAGAAGGGCAGTGGGTTCTAGGGGGTCTCAGAGTGACATGCCATGCCCAAGGCTAGAACTGGCACATGGCACATCTGTTCATAGCTCACCTGCTAGAACTCATCGTACTATCCAGCCCTAGAGGGCAGGCAGAGATGTCTGTCCTGCTGCATGCCTACAGGACACACTGACCAACAGCACAGGAGGCTGCCATTGGGATGACCAAAGCCTTTCCTCTTCTGTTATTTAGAAACATCCTTCTGAAGATCTCCATCGTTGGAATTCTTTGTTACTATTGGCTCAACATCGTGGCCTTGTCAGACGAAGAGGTGAGAGTTACATGCTGTTCTGCCTTGAGTTTGTTTCTTGGCCTTTAGTTCCTGACAGCCATCACACTTTCCTTTTGGGAAGAGCGGAGCAAAGAAGCTGGTCTGGGAAGCAACTTAAAGCAGGAGGGCTTCGTGGAAAAGCTGTGATGCCAATCAAATACACTCAGTCTCTTTAGTTTCAGTCTTTGTATCCGTAAGATGGGCACTATGCGATATCAGCTGTGACCAGCCTATGATGGGCATACCATAGGCAGCAATTCTGAGGCTGAGCTGTCCAGATAGCCTGAAGATGAGACAAGATCCTTCTTGAGCTTTGATGTCCCGTTTTGTCCTGCCCCAGGCACCACGGACTCTGCTGTTACACAGACATGAAGCTCATCTGCACATTCACACCCTAACCCTGGCTGTCCCTGTCTCTCCCACACTCGTCAGGACTTTTCAATTTATTTTGCCTCAGACCATGGGTTTCTGGTCCTTGCACTCTGACAGTGATGCCCCAGAAGGCCTCAAAAGAAAGAGAACCTCATTGGTCCCAAAGCCTTTTCCTTGAAGTCCAGTGGCAGACTAAGAGATTCTCTATTTCTTTGGCTCACTTCCAGGGCTAGGCATGCTGGGTCCCCAAGGGACCACACTGACCAAAATAACATTGCAATGTCTGGATTCAAATTATCTGTCATCACACAGTATCTTCGCCAAACTCCAATCATCAAAGATGTTCAGAACCAGCTTTCTAAACTAGGATGCTAGAGAATGAACCATGTTATAGCTACCCATTTATTCTTCCATGCAGCTATTCATTTATGTATCCATCCATCCATTCCTTAAGACAGCTATCCACTTATTCAACTATCATCTATTCACTTATCCACCTAGCCATGCATCCATTTACCCAGACATATCCCCATCCATCCATTTATCCACCCATCTTCCAAGTCGCTCATCCATCTCTCCATATTTCCCACTTCATCTACCATCTATCCATCCTTGAGTCCTTGGGCTAGTATGGAAACCTTCCTTCCCCTTCAGCCAGACCTGAAAGCTGCCAGTATGTCTTCTCTTAGCTCTGACTTCCTGCAGAGGTTGCCGTCCACCAGTTCCCACCAACTTGGGAGAACCTCTAGTCACTTTAAAACGATACTTTTATTAGTTGTAAGTTCCATCTATCTAGACAGTGCAGGAGTCAATAAATAGAAAGAGGAGGGACATCATTAGCCCTCCATGCTTCTTACTCTCCTGAGGAAAGTGATTGGCCCTGGTGGGGAGATGGGGGTAGAGGGCACAGGGCAGAGATGGGATAGCTTAGAAGTAGAGGTGATGAGAGGGGAAGACTTTGTACATGTGAGTGGTAAGCCTTCTAGGGTAGAGAGAAGTTCAGAAAGAGAATATGCACGCACGTGTGCACACGTGCACACACACACATACATACATACATACACATATACATACATACATACATACACACACACACACACACACACACTGGCTGCTTTTACAGAGTAAGTCTACTTTCCTGGGTACACAAGGTGTGGTCAAATTGCAACCGTATGAGCTCCGATCAGGGCCACCAGCCCTGCCTGACCTTAACTCTGTCTGCCTTCCAGTGCTGGGAGACCTTCATTGGCCAGGACATCTACCGGCTCCTTCTCATGGACTTCGTGTTCTCATTGGCCGATTCCTTACTGGGAGAGTTTCTGAGGAGGTAACCGTTAGTCAGTTGTGAGTGGCTCTGTAGCCAGAGACTGATGCCTGGCTGAACAGAAAGCGTGGGCTCCTGCCATGTCTGTGTGTGTGTCTAATCCGCCCATTGTCCTTCAGGGTGTTGTTCTCTTCTAACATAACCACATTCTACCTTAACCTGACAGCTCATTGGGTTTAAGTTGACCCTATCCAACCTACTATTTGGACAAAAATTCCAGAAATAAAACAGAAACTGAACCAGTTGGAATCTGTCTCTCCCTTTTCCTCATTCTTTTTTTGACCGTGACTACTGGCCAGATGTGATTTATTTTTATATTATTTTTTGCAGTGCTGGGATGGGGAGAGACACAAGGCCTTGTGGTGCTAAGGAAGCATTCCGCGGCTGAGCCACACCCTCGTCCTGCGGGGGCCCTGCTCTGTTTTTCTTCATTCACTTTGTAATGATTTGATGTGAGCCTCTTATTTCTTAACACCGCTTTTGCCAAGGTTGTAACCCAGGGCCTGAGACTTGTAAATTCTCTTCCTCTGAGCCACACCCCAGCCCTGGACATATCCATCTAGAATGAGATGCCACGGTACTGTGCCAGGTTTTCTTCATGGGGAGGCTGAATGCCAGATTCCATCAGTTCTGTCCAGACTTGCTTTATTCCAGCCTCTGTCCAGACCCTGAATGCAAAGGGGAGAAACATTTTTGTTAACAGAGATTTTGGGGGATATGGAAACTTCTCTGTATAAAGAAATGTGGGTGAGGAGATGGCTCAGTGAGTGAAGTGTTTAATCATACAAGCATGAGGTTCTGAGTTCGAATACCCAGAACCCACACAAAGACAGTTGTATTGCACATCTATAATCCCAATGCTCCTAATGGGAGACAGAAGAAGCCTTCAAAACTAGCTCGCCAAAATCTTGTCTCAACCAAGGTAGAACAGGAGAACTAATACCAAGATGGTCCTGTGATTTCCATATGCACACTGTGCCATGTGCATGCACACATGTATGTACAGATACACACATATACATATCAGACACATCAACAACGAGTCAAAACAATAATAGCAAAAGAAGAGAAAAGAAAATGTCATTAAAGAATGATGTAAGCTCTGGTAGGTCAACCACACACCAGGGCAGGCTCTACTCCCAAGAGCAGTTCGGCAACGCAGACTAGACTAGACGGCAAGAAAGAAGAATTCAAAGTTGCGTGGGTAGGGAGGTGATGGTGGAGAGGGTGGATGTGGGAGGAGGAAGGGTCAGTACGATCAAAATGCATTGTGTGATATTCTCAAAGAATTAGCAAAAATAATATTTAAGGAAACAAGAAAAATAAGAAAGTTTCCCCAAAGTATATAGAGAGCTTGTTTTCTCCTTTAGGAAACACGGACCATCACTGGCTCTAGAGCAGTAACCATAAACGTGGCTTGGTTGGCTCAGTGGTAAAGTGCATAGTTAGTATATTCAAGGCCCTGGGTTCCAACCTCAGCACCAAAAAGCAGTTTCTAAAAATGCATTTGGCTTGGGAGGTCCTCAGCTTTTTTGTTTCATGAGAAAGAAAATGTAACAAAGAATGGGATGAACCAGAAAGCAGGTTGGCTATTTTAAATAATGGGGGCAACCAACACCCTCGAGAGCTGTTTACAACCATCTAGTAGCTCCCTACTTGACTGCATTGCCCTAATCCCACGTCTCCCCAGTTCCCTCGACTCCTGAAGAACTGGCACCGTCCTCGGGGCTTCGTCAGCTCTAGGACTTGCAGCTTCATCCCTGGCTACTGAGGGTGTCTGCTGCTGTTTGTCCTGGTCGGTGGGGTGCTCTGAGTTGTCGCTGGAGTACTAAATGCAGGATGTTTTCACAGGCTCATTGGGACGAAATTCATCACAAGTCTCAGCTTACAGGAGTTTGACATTGCCAGGAATGTTCTAGAACTGATCTATGCACAAACTCTGGCCTGGTAAGTTTTTACAGTGCAGTGGAGCGCCCCCTCAGTTCCCACCTGGGGGTGAACTTGGGAGTTTTGGTTGTAGGGGTTGGTCTGTTGTTTAAAATCTGAGTGGGTGACTGGGCATGGTAGTGACCAGGTTGACCTCAAACCCACAGAGATCTGCCCGCCTCTGTCTCCCAAGCGCTGGGATTAAAGGAATGTGCCATCTTCTGCCCAATGAGAGTAAGTTTAAGGCAAGGTAGCACCCTGGAGACCCACAGGCTATAGGTGGTCACAGGCCTGATTTGTTTACCAGCCCATTACACCCCTTCTGCTTCTTCCCCTGCCACAGAACTTTTTCTAAAACTCTGGGTTACCCCCTACAGTTTTGAATTTTTGCTCTACCTAAAATGCTTTCTCTGTATGTGTCTGCACATACATGTATGAGAGGTTGATGTGTGTGTAGATGCATGTGTGTGTGCATGCGTGCGGAGCCAGAGAACAATCTTGTTGTGTCTCAAGAACTGTTAATTCTTTTTTAAAAAATTCTATTATTTTCTTTTCCTCCCTTCCTCCCTCCCTCCTTCTCTCTCTCTCTCTCTCTCTCTCTCTCTCTCTCTCTCTCTCCCTCTCTCTCTCTCTTTCCCTCTCTCTCACTCTCTTTCTTCTCATGCAGGGTCTGTCACTGGAACTCACCTAGTAGGCTAAGCAGTTCAGAGAACCCCTGGGAGCCCTTGATTCTGTCTCCCAGGTCTAGCATTATAGCGCATGCCACCATGCTTGGCTTTTTAAATGTAGGTTCTAGTAGTTGAAAACAGATCTTCATACTTAGAAGACAGACACTTTACCAATTAAACTGTGATTCCCCCTCCCCCCAGCTCTGTGCAATTTATACATTGAAACAAAATCACCAATATGATAGTATTAGGGGAAGATTTGGTCTTAAAGTGGTGCCACCATTAATAGGATTAGTCCCTTTATAAAAGAGACCCATGAGAGGCTTCTGAACCCTTCGACCATGTGAGGATAGTGAGAAGGTTCATCCATGAACCAGGAAGTAAACTTCACCAGACACCACTGAATCTGCCAGCCATTCAATCTCCAACTTTTGGCCTCTCAAATTGTGAGCAACAAACCTATGCTGTTCTAAAGTTAGCCAGCTAAGGGTGTTTGCCATAGTATTCCAAATGAGTAATACAACTACCAATATATTTTATTTTATGCGTATGGGTGTTTTTCCTGCATGTATGTCTATGCATCATGGGTGTGCATTGCCTGCAGAGGGCAGAAGAGGGCATCAGATGCCCTGGAACTGGAGTTACAAATGGTTATCAGCAGGTGCGTAGGTGCTGAGAATTGAACCTGGGTCCTCTGAAACAGCAGTCAGTGTTCTTAACCACTGAGCCATTTCTCCAGCCCTATATATTTTTTCTTTGCTTCTTGTTTGAAGCAGCTTAGAGCAAGGTAGCTCTCTCTGAGTAGCCCTGGCTTACCTAGGACTCACTATGTAAACCAGGCTGGTCTGGAACGCACGTTGATACACCTACCTCTGCCTTCCATATGCTGGGATGGACATGTGTTACCATTCCCAGTCCCATCACCAATACTTAAAACACAGGAGATCATGTAGAATTCTCCTGTCTCTTTCTTTCTCCCTCCCTCCCTCTTTCCTCTCTTCCTCCTTCCCTCCATTCCTCTCTCCCTTCCTCCCTTCCCATTGTTTTTCAAGATGACCAGCTAGTTGTATCATGTAACTTCATTTTGCTTTATTTCTGTGATGGTACTGGAACCCAAACCCAGGTTCTCATGCATGATAGCCAAGTGTTTCACCACTGAGATATCCCACCTTAGGCCCTGGCCTCCATCCTTTTATGCAGGCTCACTTAGAAACCTTAGACAAGCCCATGAGTCTTTCCTTACTTATTTAAACATGATGGAGTCCATGCCAGAGTTTGGTGCGTCGGATCACGTGCCCAGGTTCTATCTGTTGGGAAATGGGTGACTTCAAAGCGATGCATTAGGAGCTGAATAAGCCTGGATTCTGGGGCTAGCCCCGCCACTCACTGAGGTCCCTGGCTTTTCAGAGCCTTAGTTCCCGGGAAGTTGCATATAATAGCGGCTGCTTTCAAATTACATTGAGGGTGAAATTTGATAGTAGATGAACAGAGTTTTGCAAACTCCAGCGGGTTAGGCAACTGCCAAATGTCTCATTAAAATTGCTCCACGTGGTCTGGCTGTCTGCAGGTAGTCTATCTTTGAACAGATTTTCCAGCAAGGGAGGACTTTTTGTTAGTATTTAAGTGGTGATGTGTCTGTACTGCCAGGCCACAGGCTTGCTTCCAAGGTCATGCACCTACATTATTTCAACAGCCAGGATACCTTCGGGGAGGGTAAAGGGCTGAGATAATAGTTTGCTTTGGAAGATTTGAGAGATTGAAGAAAAATGGTATGTCTGCTCACTAATGTCTGGCTCAGACATATTTTGTTAATGAGGGTGCTACATCCCTTATGAGCTCTCTTGTGATTGTTCACTATTAGTAAGTAACTGGGCTAAGGAGGTGGCCCAGTCAGTAGAGTGCTTACCTCTCAAGCATGAGGACCTGAGCTTGATCCCCAATACCAATATAAAAGCCGAGTGTGGAGGTGTGTGTCTGTAATCCCTGTACTGGAGAGGTGGAGAAAGGAGGATCAAGCCCTGGAGATTGCCAGTCAGCCAGTCCAGTCCAATAACCACGTCCCAGGTCAGTGAGAGACGCTGTCATAAAAAAGATGGAGAGTAGATAAGGGAGACACCTAAAGCTGTGCTCTGGCCTCCACGCACATCTGCACACATGTGCACACCCACCCACAAACACCTGGTGCACACTCATTGTGGTGCATGCCTGAAATGCCAGCACTGAGAGACCGAGTCAGGAAGATTGCAAGTTCAAGGTTAGCCTGAGCTAAACATTGCGATCGTCACTCAAACTGACAGAAATACATAACAAGAATCATCACGTGGCTATGTAACCCATCGTCTGAACTTTTTCATTTTGCAGAGTTTAAACACTATGTTCATTAAACCACTCCCTGATGCCCACTCTCCCCAGCACCTGGCAACCACCATTCTACTTAGAGTTCTATGCTCTGCCTACCCTGGATACATCCTTGGGGATATATCTTTGTTTTTTGTGTCTGGCTTATTTCACTTATTTGCACCATTTCCTTCTTAAGCACATTCAACACGTCATTGTGTGTGTCAGCTCACACTCTGTTTATCCACTCGTTTGTCTGTGAACATTCTGGTGGCTTCCGTTGTTCCACTGTTGTGAACAGTGTCACTGTGGACAGGGGCGTGCAGACACTTCTGGGAGACTCTGCTTTCAGTTGTTCTACTTTCTACCCAGAAACAAAACGTCCACATCACAATTTGTCAGCACTCTTAAAATATTTAGTGATTTAAAAGCCATGGGATTATCTGGTACACGCCTTTAATCCCAACCCTTGGGAGGCAGAGGCAAGTGGATCTCTGTGAGTTCAAGGCCAGCCTGGTCTCCATAGTGAATTCCAGAACAGCTGGAGCTACATAATGAGACCCTGTCTTGGAGGAAAAACCACCTTCAACAAAAAATAAAATAAAAATAAAAAAATAAAACAAACAAAAAGAACAAAACAGCAACAACAACAACAAAACAACCCTTTAGGGTGGAGCTGCCATCTTCTGGTGATTTGTCATAATGACAAGAGGAGAGGCACCCAGCACACACACACACACAAAGAGAGAGAGACACACGCACACACACATGCACACATACTAGGGCTTTTAGGAAACATGGATTATTCTTCTAACTACATATATGTCAATCTAAAAGGATGATAATGTTGTAGGTATCAAACAAGTAGGTTTGATCTCAGTAGTGATGAGAAACGCCATGGAGGCAGAAATGATGCAAGAAGGGGGCTGGAGAGATGGCTCAGTGGTTAAGAGCACTGGCTGCTCTTCCAGAGGTCCTGAGTTCAATTCCCAGCAACCACATGGTGGCTCACAACTATCTGTAGTAAGACCTGGCGCCCTCTTCTGATGTGTGGGCATACATGGAGGCAGAATGTTGGGTACATAATAAATTTTTAAAAAATGATGCAAGAATGTGTTTGGTCCTGGTTTGCTCGCTGGCTGATGCATAGTTAGCTTTCTTTTTGATTTTTATTTTGTTTTTGTTTTTGAGATTATAATTTACATTTCCCCCTTTCCTTCCCTCCCTCCAGATCCTCTCATATGCTCTTCCCTGCTTGCCTCTTGTTTCACTGTTATTGCAAGCATACATGTATGTACTACCTGTGCTTACGTTTTCAGGGCTGGCCATTTGTCACTGGACAACCAATTAGTTTGTTCTTCCCTGGGAAAGGCCACCTCTCCTGCTCCCAGATTTCCTCAGGTGCTTATAGTTCTTTGTGTAGGATTGAGGCCTGGTGGACTTTTCTCTGTCCACTTTGGCATGTCCAGTCCATTGGCGTCATCTTCGTTCAACTCACATTTCAGTGGTCATATTGGTGAGACCTACAGTGTAGCTTCTGTTATCACTAGGAGGTACAATATCACGGCAAATTCCCTGATCCTCAGGCTGTGATAATCTTTCTGCCACCCTCTTTTGCAGCATATCCTGAGCCTTAGGTGTGGAAGGTTCTGTAGATGTATCCGTTGGGACTGGGCTCCACACCTCTGCAATTGGATTGATTGTGGTGGTTTTCTGTCGTGGACTCTGTTACAAAGAGAAGTTTCTTTGATGAAGGGTGAAGACTATACTTAATAATGGGTTTAAGGACAGATGTTTATAGATTGTTGTAAGGGATTATCATAGCTGACTTTCTTATGCAGTCCAAGACCACCTGTCCAGGGATGGTACTGCCTACAGTGGGCTGGCCCCGCCTGCATCAATTACCAAATCAAGACAATCCCACGCAGGCATGCCCCCAGGACAAACTGCTCAAGCTAATTCTTTGAGGCTTCTCCTCTCAGATGACTCCAGGCTGGGTCAAGGTGACCATGAAGGCTCTTCATGGTGTATTCTTCAAAAGAAAGTGCCCCACAAATGTTACCATGGCAAAACCAGGAGCATCTAAAAGTTGGCATGAAGTTGGCATCGTTGTTCAAAAAGTAAGGGTAGACGTCTTGACAAGAGAATTAATGTGTGTATTGAACATATTAATCACCCTGAAAGCAGAAAGAATTTCCCGAGAGGGCTGGAGAGATGGCTCATTGGTTAAGAGAACTACTTGCTCTTCCAAAGGTCCTGAGTTCAATTCCCAGGAACCACATGGTGGCTCACAACCATCTGTAATGAGATCTGGTGCCCTCTTCTGGCCTGCAGGCATACATGCAGACAGAATACTGAGAATACTGTATACATAAAAAAATAAATAAATCTTTAAAAAAAAAAAAGAATTTCCTGAGATGGTCAAAGAAAAATGTCAGAAAGGGAAAGAAAGAACTCAAAAAGGAGAACCTAAGTTCATGTGAGGTGGCCGCCTGCTTCGTCAGAAACGGGAGAGGTGGGGAAACAGACTGTACTGCTGGGCCTTATGTCTATCTGTTCCTGGAATAACCGATGTTTAAAACAAAACAACAACAACAAAACACAAAAACTCTATTGAAAAAATAATAATGGTAGTAAATTACCAATCTGGGTAAAAATAACTATATATATATATATCCACTTAAGGAGTTTATCTTGGCCCAGCCTTCAAATCTTAGGCCTGGTCTCCCCTACTGCCAGCCATTTAAAGACATCCCAAAAGCAAATATCCAAGAGTGGCAACCAAGGAACAATGTATTAGAAAATAGCCAGATGAGAGGTCTTGCCTTGAACAAAAGGTAGCTGTCTGAGGACAATGCCTGAAGTTGTCCTCTGACTGCTACATACGTGCCCTGCGTCCATACCCACGGGCATCCCCAACAAATGCACAAACACATAAGCTTGCACATACAGCCATGTGAGTATGTGCTCACATACACACATGCACACACACTCATCATTCTGATTTATTTATTTATTTTTCGAGACAGTATCTTACTTCGTATCCCTGGTAGCTGTGTGTGCCTAATATTTGGGACATGCTAGATTAGAGCCTCTGATGGTTTAATGGCTCTGTGATAGCATAGGTTTTTTTTTAATATTTATTTATTTATTTATTATGTATACAATATTCTGTCTGTATGTATGTCTGCAGGCCAGAAGAGGGCACCAGACCTCATTCCAGATGGTTGTGAGCCACCATGTGGTTGCCGGGAATTGAACTCAGGACCTTTGGAAGAGCAGGCAATGCTCTTAACCACTGAGCCATCTCTCCAGCCCCCGATAGCATAGGTTTTTGCTTTTTTTTCTCTCTCTCTCTTTGCAAAGTCTTCCCAGATCTGGGGAGGAAGCAGCCATGGTAGGAATTCTCTGGTCTGCTGTCATTCAAGAAATCCCTCACATCTCCCATCTGGTAGTGGTGGCACATGCCTTTAATCCCAGCACTTGAGAGGCAACAGCAGGTGGATATCTGTGAGTTCAAGGCCAGCCTGGTCTATAGAGTGAGTTCCAGGACAGCAGGGATACACAGAAACCCTGTCTTGAAAAACTGAAAGAAAGAAAGAAAGAAAGAAAGGAAGAAAGAAAGAAAGAAAGAAAGAAAGGAAGGAAAAGGAAGAGAAAGAAATCCCCCTCTTCAATGATCTCTTATGACACTACACATCTAAAGGAACCCTTTACCATAACGAAATATCACAGTCAGTGTTATCAAGCTGATTCCTTCCAAAGCCCACAAGTTAAGGATTTGTCCTAGGCTTCTCTTCCTGGTTTAGAGCTGACCTTATCTTCCATGTGTCTTCACAAAGTTTTCTTTCTGTTTGTGTCCTACTCACTTCTTTTAAGGACATCACCCATACTGAATTAGAGCCTGTCATAGTGACCATGAGCCTACCCCGTTGTAGTAGAAGGCTGCTTGTTCATTTCCTGACTGCCCAGACTCCCGAAATAACCATACAGAAACTGTATTAATTAAATCACTGCTTGACCTATGAGCTCTAACTTATTGGCTAGCTTTACATCTTAATTTAACCCATTTCCATTATTTTATATTTTACCACAAGACTCGTGGCCTATTGGCAAGGTTCCAACATGTCTGTCTCAGCTCCATGGCTTCTCCTGGACTTTGCCTCCTTTCTCCCCACCTAACTCTATCCTACCCTATCACGGGCTTGAGATAGTTTATTAACCAATGGTATTCACAGCATACAGAGGGGAAACCCACATCAACCCATTCTAACTTAATCACTGTTTTAACAACTCTACCTCTATCCAGTTATGTTTTGAGGTACTGCGGTGTGTGTGTGTGTGTGTGTGTGTGTGTGTGTGTGTGTGTGTGTGTGTAATTCTCTCCCTTGCCTCCGCCCCCTGTGCCTTGTGTTTCCCTGGTCTCTGACTCTCCTGCTTTCCTCACAGGCTTGGAATTTTCTTCTGCCCACTACTGCCGTTTATCCAAATGATCACTCTCATCATCATGTTCTATGTCAAAAATGTGAGTTGGACCCAAGGGCAGCCAATTACTTTCCTTTGGTAACGTATGACCTGGTGGGGATCTGAGCTGGAAAGGGGGTGTGGGGAGGGGTCAGGAAGCTGTAAGTCAGTGGCTGGAGCGCTGGCACGTGGTAGGGTGCTGAGGAATGCTCCTCAGCCACAGGTGGAAGGGTTCCACTTCTTCCCTCAGGTCAGCTTGATGATGAACTTCCAACCTCCAAGCAAGGCCTGGCGGGCCTCACAGATGATAACATTCTTCATCTTCTTGCTCTTCTTCCCGTCCTTCACTGGAGTGCTGTGCACCCTGGCCATCACCATCTGGAGGTAGGGGACTGTGGCTTTAGTAAAGATTTAGTGATGGGGTAAATAGATGTCTATTTGTTTTGTTTTTTTGTTTTGGTGTTTTTTTCCCCTTGAGACAGGATTTCTCCGCGTAGCCCTGGCTGTCCTGGAACTAGCTCTTGTAGACCAGGCTGGCCTCGAACTCACAGAGATCTGCCTGCTTCTGCCTCCCGAGTGCTGGATTAAAGGTGTGTGCCACCACTGCTTATTTTTAAATGCTGATTTTATTCTCCAGATATGGAGACAGTTGCCGTTGAAATCATAGTTTGTTACTCACACTTCCCAAGAAAGGAAGACTCCCCATGCCATGCCAGGCCATATGAGGAAAAGTCAGAGGTGATCAGGAGGAAGGTAGAATGAGGGACCAAAGCCTTCACTGTCATTTTCAGGGTAAAGAACAGATGAAGCAGAGTAACCAGGCTAGAGCTGGTCACTTTGAGTCTTTACAGAAGGTTCTGCAGTCTTGGGGGCTAGTGTAAGTTGTTGAGACCATGACCTTGGGGTAACTAGGGCCAGGACATGCTCCACTGTGAAAACCTGTTAAAAGAGGTGGATGTATGTCAGGTATCAGTGGTTATCTTTATATGGAGTCATGCTTTCTAGGCTATTCCTGGGAAAGGAGGTCTCCCCAGAGTCAATAAAACTCTCAGATGACAAACATCAGAGTAAAACCTGTGCTTAATACAGAGCTCAGCCCATGTTCCTAGGGTAGCCAGCAAATACAAGAAGCAAGGGACAGGATAAATCCTACCCTGGATTTATTCTACACATTCTACACAACCTACACCATAGTGAGAGCCATTTCCCAATTTCTGCCAAGGGTTCAAGCTTACCAGTCTGGGAGAGACCACTTCTTCCGCACTGAAAAAGAAACTTGACTAAAGGGAACCAGAGGCCTGCTCTGGACTGGCTTCTCCTCCTTTGGCTCCACCTCACTGCAGCCCTGAAGCTTCTGCTCCATGTCTAGGCCCCAGAGGTCCCTTTCTCTTATGGTCAGAGTTCCCTCTCTGAAGGGGGTCTCTCCATTCCCTTTGAGTCTCAGTTCCAAGGTCAGCTCTAGACCTGAGTATCCCAGTCACCCCTGGCTGCAGGTCCCCTACCCCTTTTCTTTCTCAGGCCACGTTCCACCCATCATTCCATGGCTCACAGTTTACATGTAAGAGCTTTCTTCCATGTATGTATGTATGTGTATCATGTGTTTTCCTGGTACCTACAGAGAACGAAAGAGAACATCAGATTCCCCGGAACTGTTATAGATGGTGTGAGCCACTATGTGGGTGTTGGGAACTGAACCCGGCTCCCCTTATAAGAATAGGAAGTGCTCTGAACCTCTGGGCCATGCCTGCTGCCCCAATCTTTGCTTCTTTTGTCATATCTACTCCCCATCTTCTCTCTTCCTAATCTTCCAGTTTCTATTCATTTGTAACAGCTGACAGCACATGTAGACGGAAGTTTCTGTCCCACTCGGTCCAGCAGCCATTCAGCCCCAAAGAAACACACAGAGGATTATATTAAATAAACTTATAGCCTATTAGCTCAGGCTTATTATTAACTAGCTCTTACAACTTAAATTAATCCATAATTCTCGTCTGTGTTTAGCCACATGGTTTGGTATATTTTCTCGGTAAAGCATTCTCATCTTGCTTGCTCTGTGTCTGGCTGGTGACTGACTCTCTGACTTTCCTCCTCCCAGAATTCTCTTAGTCTGGTCACTCCACCTATACTTCCTGCCTGGCTACTGGCCAATCAGCATTTTACTAAACAAATACAAGTGACAAATCTTTACAGTGTACAAGAGCATTCTCCCACAGCAAGCACATGCTCACAGTATCACACCTGGCTTCCATAGCTAACAAGCCTCCCACTCGGTGGGTCACATTCCCAAGAAAGACTTTCTGATCACCCCAAAGATATTACTAGATTGTTACCTGGATTCTGGATTGGCCACTGGGGCAGGTGATAGCACTCTAAGTGCTGGTCCTCAGACAGTAGGTGACACCAGGCAAAATTGAGTGAGAGCTTGATGATGTAATCACAAAACAATCCCACACCAGTTCAGAATTATGAATAATAAAAGGGTTATTTATTTAAGGGGAAAACTTACTGTTTTCCTCTAGATAACAGTCCTCTGTGTGAACAGGAGCAGAGTCTAGCAGCTGGAAGCAGGAGCCAGAAGCAAGAGAGTGGGCACACCTTTACAGCTGTTTTTACAGTGTAAGAGACCACGCCCAAGTGGGCTGGTGTCTTAAAGGCTATTGGCTGAAGGAGCAGAATGTGCTCCCACAGCAGGAGCTCTTCCCTCGAAGTGGAGTGTGGGGAGAGCAGGCAAGATTTTCTGTCTCTAGAGTCGGGATCCAGATGGGATCCCTTGATTCTGGAATGCCTACTACCCCTGAGTCTCAGGCAGCAGATGGCTTTCTGCTTCTTGTTTTCAGACTGAAACCTTCTGCAGACTGTGGCCCCTTCCGAGGTCTGCCTTCCTTCATTCAGTCCGTCTACAGCTGGATCGATACCCTACGCCAAAAGTCTGGCTACCAGTGGGTCGTCTGGATCTACCAGAACCTTATCGGAAGTGTGCACTTCTTTTTCATCCTCACCCTCATCGTGCTGTAAGTGGGGATCCTCGGGAAACTAGAGGGAGGAGAAGCTAAATGTTCCTAGGGACCCTCTCATCGAGATGAGAATGGTTCCAGGGATGTTCCTTTGGGAAATAAGGCAAGGAGTATAGGGCAGTGAGCATAGGATGGTCTCCACTCCACCCCGAAGAGATAGTTTTCTGTAAAATGTTGTCTGATGTTTTCACATCTAAGTTTTAATGCTTTACAAAGAAAGTATACTTGTTTTCTTCCTTTTTGCTGGGGATATAGCTCAGTGGTAGAGCACTAGCCTAGCATGTGTAAGACCCAGAGGTTAATCCTTAGTACTAGGAAACAAGGAGAACATTAAAATTTTCCAAAAGAATGAAAATATGGGGCTGGAGAGATGGCTCAGTGGTTAGAAGCACTGACTGTCTTTCCAGAGGTTCTGAGTTCAATTTCCAGCAACCACATGGTGGCAAAGAACCATCTGGGGCTGGAGAAATGGCTCAGTGGTTAAGAGCACTACCTGCTCTTCCAAAGGTCCTGAGTTCAATTCCCAGGACCACATGGTGGCTCACAACCATCTGTAATGAGATCTGGTGCCCTCTTCTGACCTGCAGGCATACATGCAGACAGAATACTGAGAATATTGTATACATAATTAGTAAATAAGTCTTTTAAAAAAAGAACCATCTGTAATGAGATTTGCTGCCTTCTGGCATGCAAGCATACATGCAGACAGAACACTGTATATATAATAAATAAATAAAATCTTTAAAAAAAAGAATGAAAATATGCTGGGCGGTGGTGGCACACATCTTTAATCCCAGCACTTGAGAGGCAGAGGCAGAGGCAGAGGCAGATGTATCTCTGTAAGTTTGAGGCCAGCCTGGTCTACGAGAGCTAGTTCCAGAACAGTTAGAAACCCTGTCTCAGAAAAAAGAAAGAGAAAAAGATAGAAAAAAGAAAGAAAGAAAGAGAAAGAGAGAAAAGAAAGAAAGAAAAAGAGAGAAAGGAAAAAAGAAAGAAAGAATGAATGAAAGAAAGAAAGAGAAAGGAGAAAGAAAATGTGTGAAATTCTTAGAAAAATTAAAAATTTCTTTGGAGCCGGGCGGTGGTGGCGCACGCTTTTAATCCCAGCACTTGGGAGGCAGAGGCAGGCAGATCTCTGTGAGTTCAAGACCAGCCTGGTCTACAAGAGTTAGTTCCAGAACAGGCTCCAAAACCACAGAGAAACGCTGTCTCGAAAAACCAAAAAAAAAAAAAAAATTCTTTGGAGACTGAGAGATATAAAACTGGCTTCATTGACATTTAGGGTATTGCATTTTAATTTTTAAAAATATCCATTTATGACATCTTGTGAAGACTCATCAACATGGGTTCATTTTCCTGCATGGAAGAATAGGCTGGTCAGCTACAGTGCTCTGAGTTTCTCAGCTTAGCCTCCACAACATTAGACAGGGCTGCTCCATGTCAGGAGACACAGGACTCAAGGGCTCAGACTATTGGAGGCAGCCATGGAGTACAGAACAGTGTCTGTGCTCTGCAGATGTGAGTGACGACTCAGAGATAGGATAGTTCCAGAAGCAGCTTCATGCTGCACAGACTGATGGAGGAGGATAGGACGGTTCCAGACACTGCTTCATGCTGCACAGACTGATGGAGGAGGATAGGACGGTTCCAGACGCAGCTTCATGCTGCACAGACTGATGGAGGAGGATAGGACGGTTCCAGACGCAGCTTCATGCTGCACAGACTGATGGAGGAGGATAGGACAGTTTCAGACGCAGCTTCATGCTGCACAGACTGATGGAGGAGGATAGGACAATTCCAGACGCAGCTTCATGCTGCACAGACTGATGGAGGAGGATAAGATGGTTCCAGACACTGCTTCATGCTGCACAGACTAATGGAGGAGGATAGGACAGTTCCAGACACAGCTTCATGCTGCACAGACTGATGGAGGAGAATAGGACGGTTCCAGACGCAGCTTCATGCTGCACAGACTGATGGAGGAGGATAGGACGGTTCCAGACACAGCTTCATGCTGCACAGACTGATAGCGGAGGAAGAGGCTAGAAGCCAGGTCTCCTGGCTCTCATTGATGCTCCCCTCCCCCCACTCCCCAGCAACAGCCCTTACTGGGACTTTAGAATGGTAAGCTGGCCTCCTGCCAGGCTTCTCATTCACTGGCTTTGCTGTTGTCTCCCCTGTACTTCTGACACTAAACGTGTGTGACAGGGGAAATGTCCCGTAAACTAAGCAATCCTTCAACACCACGGGCACCACGTGGGTAGCCTACCATTTCAGTCAGTTAGATCCTGGACCTGGATGGCATCAACCTCACAAGTTAAGAGTTGGGTCCTGCAAAGCCCATTTTAGGAGCTGGATATGGCAGGGCACATCTGTAACCGCAACACTAGCGGGAGCAGAGACAGAGGGCTCCCGGGAGCTCAGTGACCAACCAGTCTACCTGTTGGTGAGTACCAGGTTCAGTGAGAGTCTGCAAAACAAAATGAGATGGAGAGTAATATAGCAGGATGCCAGATTTTGAACTCTGGCTTCCGTACATGCATTCACAGAAACATGTACACATGCATACACATGAACACACATACAATACAGATTCTCTAGTTCTACTAAACCTATGTATTTGAAAAAAAAATCCAAGAAATGTACATTACTTCAAGTTTGAATAGCACTTGTGCAAATCACATAATCTAACTACCTATTCAAATTGTGTGTTTTAAAAATGTGGATTTGCCTGGCCCTTGCCCGGAGAATGTGTGCCCACTTGATCTAAGGGCCAACCGTGATGTAGGACTTACCTCTGCCTCCCAAGTGATTCCATGTGCAACCAGGATGAAAAAGAAAATCTAAGGCAGTGGTTCTCGACCTTCCTAATGATGCAACATTTAATATAGTTCCTCATGTTGTGGTAACCCCCAACCATAAGCTTATTTTTGTTGCTACTTCATAACTGTAATTTTGCTACTGTTATGATTCATAATGTAAATATCTATGTTTTGTGATGATGTTAGTTGATCCCTGTGATGAAAGAGTTCCTTGACCACCCCGAAGGAGTCATGACCCACAGGTTGAGAACCACTGCTCTGAGGTACTTGGCCTTTTTCCCTGTTTTGACTTTTCAGGGACACACTTAGGTCAAAACCCATCTGCAAGCAAATATTCCAATCACTATATACCCCACGGCAACATGGAGCCTCCAAGCACTGTCAAGAGTGCCTGTCATTTTCTTCTCTTCCAGGATCATTACCTATCTTTACTGGCAGATCACAGAGGGCAGAAAGATCATGATCCGGCTGCTCCATGAACAGATCATTAACGTAAGGTTTTCCTGTAACCCCCTCCCCAAATACCCCCTGCCCCATTGCTTCTCTCGACAGAGTATAACAAAAAAATTCCAAACATATTCCAAAATAGAGAGAATAAATAGTACAATGACTTTCCAGTTCCCATCATCACCCAACATGTGTGCGCATGTGTGTTCTTGTATGTGCAGGTACACATGGAAGTGCATGCACATGTGTGTAGAAGGGCAGAAGACACCTTGGGTGTCATTCCTCAGACTCCGTATTTTTTTTTCGTTTTTTTTCCATTCATATTTTTAGAATAATAAGACAAGGTCTCTTCTTGGCCTCAAAGTTGCTGAGAACTCCAGGCAGGCTGGCCAGTGAGCTCCGAAGACCTGCCGGTTTTCATTTCCTCCCCCACTAGAATTACAAGCACATGCCACCATGCTTGTCTTATATTGGTTCAGACATCAAACCCGCTTGTGAGCACTTCACTGACAGATGTCACTTCAGCCACATTGACATTTATATACTCTCATTTCATGCCTGCAGATCTTTGCGTTACTTTTAATACTCTTGAGTTTTTGCATTAGCTAACTCTCTCATCCCAGTGACACCGTACTCGACAAGAGGCCCCTGGATGGAGGAACTATTTATTTTGGCTCACATTTCAGTCCATCACGGTAAGGAAGGCAGGGTAGAGTTCATGACGGCAGGAGCATGTGGCAGAGTCTGGTCACGTGTTGGCAGATCAGGAGGCAGAGAAGTTGAACCAGAATCAGAGGCAGGTACCGCCTCCAAGGCCTGCCCCCAGAAGCCCACATCTGCTATTTAGATCACAGTCCTGACAGTTCCATGACCACCCGAGAGAGCACCATTCCTGGGGGTAGCCCTTCCTGCTTGGGGGAGCTCAGAGGCCACAGAAATATTAGCGTGAGCTGTAGTTACACAGTGATGGTTGTTGGGATAATTACTACAAGCAGGATGTGAAAATCCATGGTTCAAAATTTAAGGAAAAACAGGATGAAGTTGGGATGACAATGCCTGTGTGTTGATATTGCCTTTGTGGTGTTGGGGTAACCATGCCTATGTGAAGCTGGGGTGACCAGGCCTGTGTGATGCTGGGGTGACAGTACCTGTGCAGAGGAGACAAGGATGCTCACCTGGCTCCCCACACAGGTGGAGCAGTTCATGCCTTCCTGCTGTAGGGCTCCTGGGGAAGTGATCTAGGCTCCTGGGAGAAGGAACACTCTCTCTTGTTTTCCTTTGAACTGTTCAATCACAGATCTCAGCCAACACAGATAGCTTTGGACCTTTTGTTTTTAATTTTATTAGTTATTATTAAATTATTTGTGTGTGTGTGTGTGTGTGTGTGTCTGAATACAGGCATATGTGTCTCTTGTCAAAGAGGACAACTTGTAGGAGTCAATCCTCTCCTCTTACCAGGGGTTCCAAGGATGGAACTTGGGTCTTCAGGCTTTTGTAGCAAACACTTTTACCTGCTGAGCCATCTTACCTGCCCACGTAGAACTTTGATGGCTGAATTATTGTTGATGTCCT
This sequence comes from Microtus pennsylvanicus, assembly GCF_037038515.1. NCBI lineage: Eukaryota > Metazoa > Chordata > Mammalia > Rodentia > Cricetidae > Microtus > Microtus pennsylvanicus. The sequence continues at coordinate 59,764,827 of NC_134583.1, forward strand.
TAGAAACGCTAAGTTTTGGCATCTCAGTATGAGGACTGGGGAGACCCAGGCAAAACTAGTTCATAGAATGAGGACTGGGACAGGGAGCTTGCAAGTAGGGCTCCTGAAGGTCTGAGTCCTGATCCTTGAGACAGTGACACAGAAGTTACAACCAGCATCAAGCTAGCAAAGATGCCACCCCAGCCCATTGGGGAGGGCTTGTCCCTTGGAGGAACCTATGGCAATGCAGGAGAATTCCAGGACTCATCGGCTTTGCTCTGAAACATTCCTTCTCTTTCATCTGTAGAAAACACAGTGGATGGACATCTCCGTCGGACTTGTGGGACCCCCTTTGATCCATGCCTTCTGCACCCGACACCATCTTCCATGCTTGACTTTTATTTTCCTTCTTGGCAGGAGGGCAAAGATAAGATGTTCCTGATAGAAAAGTTGACCAAGCTGCAGGATATGGAGAAGAGAGCCAACCCCAGTGCACTGATCCTGGAAAGGAGAGAGGTGGAGGTGAGGTCACAGCTCCTTTGGGGCCACAGAACACACACTGGCATCCTTGTGACAAGTGCATTGGAAAGCAGACACAAAACTCTAGGGTTTCTGTTTGGTTTTTCATTTCTGTGCAACAGAGTCTAGTCTTGATATATAGCCCAGGCTGGCTCCTGTTCTAGCCTCTTGACTTCTGAGGTTACAGGTGTGATTAGCTCCTTCTCTCTATGATACTGCACTTTCTGTCATTAAGCATTTTTGTGCTTTTAATTAAAAAAAACATTGTTTATCATCTAATACTTTCATGATTGGCTGTGGTCCAGGAGCTGGGTCACTGTGAACTAAAGAATGCTCTGGCCTCATGGAGTTCACACCTGTTTTAAATCACCCAGGAATATACATGTGTATCCCATTGAATAGTCAACACTATTTTTCCAGATCTTTCCCTGGGATGTCAGCAATCACACCTGTGTCTCCCCGGGATGGATTCTAAAAGTAGGGCTTTCATAATTGTTTAACCATAGCATGATGTCCAACTAATATCATCGCTTTGTCTTCACTGAACACTATCCTGGACATAGTTGCCTTCTGGATATGTTTGGACATTTGAGTTTTGGGGCTTTTCAAGTAGTAAAACTGGTGTTGGATGAAACATTTTATTAAGGACTATAATAAGTTGTCAGTATATTAATAGTCATTGCTTTGTGGTGCTGTGGATAGAAACCAGGGCCTTGTGCATGCGGGGCAAGTGGTCTACTCCTGAACCACAGCCCGTGTCCTGATTATTATAAGTATTTTACTGATTTCTGCTCCAAGGATGTACATCTGCCCCCATAGCATACTGTTAATTAAGTTCATAAAAAGATTTTTTTTTTGCTAATTGCCATTGGTCTCCTGGAATACACCAGTAAAAGGTGTATATACATTAACAACATAATTTACTATCTGTGTAAATTAATACTATCAGTATTGCGCATCTCAAATCCCCAAAAGTCAGGTACCCTTTTCGCCCCCAGCAGTAAATATCTGTGGAATGAATGCCATATCCATTGCTAAAAAGCTAAACATGCTGGATATTTCTGTGGCTGGCTCTTGGTCTCCATTACCGCTTCATTTTAAATTGGTGCTAGGCTCACAGATTGTACCAACTGTTGGCAACACACCCAGCGTTTGTGTCCCCTGCTCCAGTGACACCGCTGTCTGTTTCCTTCATTTACAGCAACACAACCCTTTGTATTTGGAGGACCTCAGCACTGCTCATGGTGAGTACCAGAACTGTCAAGACAGAGACGTGCAGTGGCACAGCCCGAGGGAGAAGGTGTGCAGTTGCTCTTCAGCCGCAAACCCGACCTCGGATGAATTTGCTTTTGGTCTGGTCTAACGCAGAAGCTCACGATGTCTCTAGAACCTGGTTTTTGTCGGTTTCAGGTCACATGTTAGCATGTTACACAAACAGCTGCTTTGTCATGATGGCAAAACATCATCGCCAACATCTCCCATCTCCTCAGGTTCAATCTAGTCAGCGATTGAACGTTCCACATCAGCTTCATTCAGTCTGGTGTGTTCACCCACAAACCCATTTCTATGACTGTGAAAATGTGACAGTACCTTTGGCCGTAGCCAAGCCCCGTGCTTCAGCTACAGTACTGATGATACAACCGTACAGATCATAGGAACTGAGAGCGGGCAGTTCTGCCTGCCAAGTCAGGGGCTGATGCCAGGAGAATGATGCTGGGGAGGAAACAGATAAGCCCACTCACTTTTCTAGACCAGTTATTTATACTTCTGTGTGTGCATGGTTGTGTATGTGCCTGTGTATGTACGAGGAGGCCAGAAGAGGGAGTCGAGGGTCCTCTATTGCTCTGCCTATTTCTTTGAGGCAGGAACTCTCCCCGAACCTGGAACTTGAATTTTCTTGGCTACTCTGGAAACCAGCAAGCTTCAGTAATCCCCCTGCCTCTGTCCCCATTATATCAGGGTTTATAGGAATGTGTGGGACATCTGGCTTGGTACCTGGGCCAAACGCTGGTCCTCATGATTCTACAACAAGCACTCTGACCACTCAGCAACCTCTCCAACCCTGCATTGGTTTTTTTTTTAAATAGTATTTACCATCAACAGTCAATAATGGAGATCAAGGGGAAAGACTAAAATCTTAAAAAGGAGGCAGGAAGGACAGCTTGAGAGCTTTCCCTTGAGGAGATGGGGCTGTGTGTATGTGTGTTAACTTCTCTTTCCTGTGTCAAACCCAGACCTGCGAATGAGGCGATCAGTGCAAGAAGAGAATCCAGAAGTCTGATGATGGCTGTGTGTTGTGGCAGCCAGACGGCAGTCAAAACAAGAAAGATGATAAAAACAAATGGGACAGCCTCCCTGACGGCTGGACCTCGGGAGCTTCTCAGGAGTGGAGTCTAAGCCTGAGCCAAGAGGACTCTGACCCACAGTGCAGATGGCTCTATAAAAGAGGGCACACTTACTTCTCTTCCAACCAGGATTGCTGATTTTTTTTCCCAAAACAAAGTACTTGAAATTTTCCAATTAAAACTATTAAATTATTGGGATTATCCCACAAACACCTGGGAAGAGGTAGCCTGCAAATATTGCACTTTTATCTTTAAGAAATATGTATCTGCATGATGGAGCCTTTAAGAATCTCTCTTCCTAGACCTGGCAATGGTTTAAAAACTGGTGCTCAGAAAAATGGTCCACAATGAATAAAAATGTGACCCTTGATCGGGGATGCAAAAATCTCTGAATGGCGTGACTTGCATTTGCTCTGACTTTGAACTAGAAACAGTCCCATGTCACCTAAAGCTGAAGTGTAGTGAAAGGTCTTGCAGCTGAACTTTGTCTTTATTGAGTATGAGAGTCTTGGGGCTGGACTAGATATAGGAGAGGTGGAGGAAAAGAATGAGACCCTGTCCCTAGAAGAGTGTATGCATGGTCATTGTTATGGTTTGAATCTGAAGTGTCCTCTGCAGACTCATGTTTTGAATGTGTGTTCCCTGACTGGGGAGACTGTGGAACTTTTAGGAGATAGACCCTTGATGGAGCAAGCAGGTGATTAGAGGCAGGCCTTTCAAGGATATTCCTGGCCCCAAGTTCCTGCTTTACTCTTCTCCTTAATCAGCCATGATGCAAACATCTGCCACACGCTCCCACTGCCACAAACTGCATTGTCTTACCAAAGTCATCCTTCTGAAACTGTGAACCAAAATAGATAATTCCCTGAACTGCTTCAGTCAGGCATTCTGTTACAGCAAAGCCAACTCGATACAGTCATCAGAGTCTCGCAAGTCAAGTGAGAAATTAGGGTGACATGTAGAATCCACGTGTGCACGTGAGATGAATATGTACATGAGGAGACGTTTTTGCAAATCTGTCAAATGATCCTGAAGGCATGTAACTGTCCTTAAAACTGGAAGCTAAGCTAGACTCACCTCTAAAGGGCCACCATGTCTCAATAGTGCTATAGACTGAGGACCAAGCCTTGAAACGTGTATTGGACTGGGGAAACACCTACCCAAATCATTGCACTTCCCAACGGTCACCCAAAGGCTGGAGAACCTTGGCTTATGGCTGGAAAATGGTAGCTTCATGCTTACATGTGGAAAAGGATAGCTTCTTTTGAATCCTGCAGGGTCTTACCTCTTAGTGGCTGCAGCACACACCCACTTCATGTCTTAGAAGGCAATGATATAGGGTTCAACTCTGAAAGGAGAAGCTAAAATAGTATACCACTTGCCCATGTCTTTGTAATCTTTAACTCGGAACTACGTGGAAGGAATTAAATGCTTCAGTATGGTGGTGGGCAGCACTAATATCTCCCAGGATTCTCACAGCCGGAGCTTCTGTGAGACATTTAAGTGAGGCAGAGATGGAGAGATGGGGACAGGGTGCACCAGCGCCCTTGTTCTGCTTGCAATTCCACCTGTGTACAAGAGCACGGCTTATTCCCGTGGTGTATGACGGTGTCCCATGCCGCCGTCCCATGCTGTAGTTTTTACCTTTCATTACCTGGTGCTCACAAATTACAGAACCTAGTTTGTGAGGTTGGGGATGAAATCCTGGAGTTTGCAGTCCTCATATCGAGGCCACACCCTGAGCAACCCGTTAGAACCCTCCCACTCCCCACTCTTATTTGTTCCCTCCTTAAGTAGCATAGTATTACACTCCAGTTTTGGAGGAAACTTTCCACCACTCCTTTGGACCTCATCGCATTATCTCTGTGGAAAATGCGGGGCGGGGGGGACGATGACACAAATTGTGTGACTACCATTTGGCTTGTGATGGGAACTCACACTCGGGTTTTGATTTGCCTGCAGTCTCATTGCTAGAGAAGGACAGAACTGAGACAGCATTGGCTCCCCACAGCCCCACATCCTTGCCAACACTTGTCATTTGGTGTTTTGATGATAGCTATGCTGATGAGATGGAATCTCAAGGCAATTTTAGTTTGCACTTCCCCGATGGTGAAGGATGATGAATGGTTTTTTTCTTTCAAATACTTATTTGTATTTCTCCTTTTGAGGGCCGTTCATCCAATCCATTAGTCATTACTGGCTAATGGATTTTAGTGTGTGCGTTTTTGCAGTTCTTTAGATTCCAGCTATTAACCCTGGTCAGATGTTTCTCTGTTGAATTCTCTATCTTGGCCCCTCTTTTGGGAAAACATTCCATATCAGGTTAAAGTATTTTTTTCCTCTTGTTATTTTTGATAGTACAAGATTGTACTGATTGGAATTTTTATTTAGTTTATTTGTAATGTTGAGCAATGGATCCAGAGCCTTCTGTATTCTGGCCAAGTATACAGCCACTGAGCGGCCCAGCAGCCCTTGAACACTATCTGAAGAGGTATTTAGAACTCTTTATATTTATCCTTGCAGTTCTGACATGTGTCCCTTGCGCTCATCTCCAGCTAAGGGGCGATCATCAGGTATCGGTCTGCTCTCGTTATCTCCTGCCCTTTCTCAGGGCAGTGAAGTCACCCCTGTCTTCTCCATTTTCGGCACAGCTTCCTACTCCCCCTACTGAGTGCTAGGGGCGCAGGTACACACCACCATGCCTAGTTCGTGCACTGCTGGGGTTGAACACAGGGCTCCCTACATGCCTTGCAAGCAGTGTACCAACTGAGCCACATCTCCAGCCTTGTGAACGTTGGGATGGCAAAAGACATCTGCGGTACCTTTCCTAGTGTGAAGCTGGTTGAACATTGACAGGGCTTTGTATTTTCCTACTGTTGACTTATCAGGGTATTGCCACAGGCAATGGTGCAGGAGTAACTGCCAGCGCTTTGATTATTGTGCTGTCCCTGATGGAAGAAGCACTTTAACTCACTGGCTTTATGAAGCAGGAATTAACCCCACCTTACAGAAGAGGAATCTGATGTTCAGGAGCTGTGCCACTGGCCAGGGTCATATACACCCTAAGTGACTGAACTGGAAGGCAATACCTACCCAGTCTGTCCCAGCCCCTAAGCTTCATAAAACTAATGAGACAGCACACAGGCCAACAGAACTGCATCGGGGGGTCTGTACGGACTGTCACCCATTAATACGTACTGTCTCCAAAAAATTTCTGCATATAACAAATTGTACACACATAACTGATCTCCATACCTCTTGCCATCCCTTCAGCTAGCTCTTATTTTCTTTATATATTTAACACTCTTCTGTTTTTGCATATGTGTGTCATGTGTTTATGTATGTTCACATGTGAGTGGGCACAAGTCTAAGTGGGAGTACATATGCACATGTGTGCTGTGCATTCAAGTAGAAACTGGAAGTTGACATTGAGTGTTTCCCCCCCATCACTTTCCACCTTATATATGGGGTCAGGGTCTCTCCCCAGATCCGAAGCTGACCCCTTTGGCTTGTCTAACTAGCTGGCTTACCATGGGGACTTCCTATCTAGGATTGCCAGTAGGCCACCACACCCACCCAGATTTTCTGTGGGTTTTGGGAATCCATCTCCTTAGTTCTATTCATTTTCAGCCAGCATTAGTGGGTTGTGGCAAAAAGATGAAAAAAATTGGAGTTGGAAGCCTAGATTTCTGGGGTCCTATTTGTCACTCATCACATCAGTAACCTTCAGCAAGTTCTTTACTCTTCCTCAGCCTCTTCCAGTCCCTCACCTTAGAAAATAGTAACATGCTGGGCAATGGTGGCATATGCCTTTAATCCCCGCACTTGGGAGGCAGAGGCAGGCAGATCTCCGTGAGTTCAAGGCCAGCCTGGTCTACAGGATCTAGTTCCAGGACAGGCTCTAAAACTACAGCAAAACCCTGTCTCGAAAAACAAGAAAACAAAACAAACAAAAAAAGGAATAGAACCCCCTGAGAATCAAATGAGACCATGAAATGCTTTGAAATGTCTAACCTGAGAGCTGTAGAAGAAAGATTAGATTTCAGAGTCAAAAGACCCTGCCTCCTGGCTTCTCTGGATGTGTGGCAGAGATGGCGGCTCCTGTGCTGGAGCTGGGGGTCAGGAGGCTTACCTGAGGTGGAGAGTCCGGATCCCAACTGTGATGGCCTTGGTCCTGAGCACATTGTTTCTTCAGCACAACCACAAGTTATCACAAGTCATGGCCCTCCTTGAGGAACCAAACCAAAACCATCAGGCCAGATTTCCGAGACTCACACATTGGAGAGCTTGACTGCCAGGAAGAGTGTTCAGAGGCGGGTTGCCCACTCTCTCTCAGTGCCGGCAACCTTCACTACCATCTACTCTGGGCTGCTTGGTGCTGCTGTTTACTTGTGAATTGTTGAGACACAGGTCTCACATTTCTCCAGCTGGTCCTCAACATTATGTAGCTGAGAATGCTTTTGCACTTCTGATGCTTCCGCTCCACTCTTTGAGTACTGGGATTACAGGTATGTACTCCCGTGCCTGGTTATGTATTGCTGGGATTGAAGCCAGGCTTTCCCACATGCTGGGCAAGCTCTCTACCAACTGAGCTACATTCCCAGCCTCGGGCCATGTTTCAAATGCTGGTATATGAAACGGAAAGGAAGCATAGTAATACTCTCAGATGAGGAGGGTCTGGTGAGCTGGTTAGAAAGTGCTGAGTGAGGAGTTTCAGAATCTAGTCTCCAATGGGCTGATGGAAATCCGATCAAGTTTGGGGGTTTCTGCCAAAAAAAGGCTTACTTCTAGTAATGAAAGTTTGTTTCTGGTGAAGAAGAGAAATAGAATCCAACAATGACAAGACAAAGCCAGGCACAGCATCCTCTGGCTGTAATCCCATCATTCTAGAGGCTGAAGCAGTTAGTCCACAATGACTTTGAGAGACCAGCCTGGGCTTCACAAGCATGGCAAGACTGTGTTAGATGTATAAAGATGTGTCCGTGGTTATGCGGAGACACATAGGGATACAACATCAACACAGCTTCAGAGTCCTGAGCAGGGAGGTGCATGGCACTCAATGTGGGAATTTATGATTTATCAGATGTAAATTCTTGCTAATTTATTAGTTTTTTACTCTGGTAATTTTCAACAAAAATAATGTAATCCTGAAATGATGATAATGGGAAAAAAATACTAGGTAACACTTGGCTTTCCTCTGTGGCCTCAAATTTAAGGGCAACAGCTGTAGCTAATGAACAGTACTGCCTTTTAATACGGGTCAGAAGTCCAGTTTTTCCAGAGTGTCATTTTTTGCAACCTAAAGATGTTTTTATCATTTACTTTGGTTTAAAATAACAACCCTACATCAAGAAGTCGGCAGCCGATATCTCTAAGATGAACTAAATGCTACTCAAAACATTTCAGCCTTTCAAACGAACATCCTTAAGTGAATGCTGACGATTAGTATTTTTTTCTTTTTTCAGTTAAAGCGTTTTTCTTTTTGCAACACCCTTTCATGTAATGGCAATAATTAATTTAAGTTATAAGAGCTAGTTAGAAACAAGCCTAAACTATAGGCTGAGCTTTTATAATTAATAAGTCTCTGAGTCGTTATTGGAGAGCCAGTGGTCCCAACCCCACCCCCCAAAAATCAGCCTACAAGACCCCATTTTCTCAGACCCAGATTCTAAGTTACAGCCCAGACTAAGCGTCCCAAGGGAGCTCTAACAGCATGCACTAACACTTTCTCAGGATTCACTTGAGCCCAGGTCCCATTAGCAAAGAACTTGAAGTCTTAAATTCTACTTGGCGAGTCAAGGGCAAAATGGATTTGGAGGGACATCAGGACGCTCTCAAGTCTCCAGAAGGGTTGCAGCCCTTCCAAGGGCCAACCCACTCTGTCACATGCCAGGCAGCCATTTTCAAGGCCTCACTTGGTCATAGTGACATGCTTAGATATTTAATACATGTTAAATTTCTCCAGAGAACTTCCTTGGGGTTGGGGTTAGAGCTCAGTGTGGAGTATACTCTTAGTGTGAGTTCAATCCAGCACCAAAAACTAAAACAGAAACCAAAAGTTTTAAATATTGGAGACTTATGTGGCAAGGCTAGATTCCAAATGGAGATCCTCCTGCCTCTGCTACCCAAATACTTGGGATTACAGATATACACCATCACAGTCAGCCTAAAGCTAACCCACATGCCCCTGCTAGCTTCCCCCTCCCAACCCTCCCTTTCAGTCCCATCCGTGGCTTTTGTCAGATCCGCAACCTAGCCTCTCACAGCTGGGTCTCCTGGGGCTAACCTGTAATCTCAGCTACTTGGGAATCTGAGAGGTTTGTAAGTTTATGGCCAACCTGAACAACTTAGTGAGACTCTACCTTCAAGAGGCTACGGGGCAGTTAAGAGCCTAGGACAGGTGCTCAGCAAGCCTGATGACCCGGATTCAGTCTCTGGGATGCACACGGTTTAAGGACAGGGCTCAGGCAGGCTTCTTGTGATCTCCACTCACACCTACAGTAAATGTCCTTTAACATTTTTGACTTTGTTTGAAATGGGTGTTTCTTTGTATAGTTCCGGATATCCTGGAACTCACTCTGTAGACCATGCTGGCCTGAACTCAGAGATTTGCCTGCCTCTGCCTCTCTGGGATTATAGGTGCACCACAATTGCCTGGTTTAAATCTTTTTAAAAAGAGGGCTAGTGGTATAACTCTGAAAGAAAGCCTGCTTATCATGTAAAGCCTAGGTTCCATTTCTAGCATCCAAAAAAAAAAAAAAACCCAAAACCAAACCCAACCACCAAAAAGCTACTTAAGGACCGGTGAGAGGCTCAGCATGTAACAGTGCTTGCCACCAAGCCCAGGGATCTGAGTTCAATCCCAGGGATAGACTTCTGCAGGTCGTCTTCTAACTTCCATGGCAGCAATGATGGCTTGTGTTATTCCTTCCCCCAACAAAAATGTAAAAAAAATAATAATAAAAACAAAACTGCTATGCTCCCAATAGAAGCCTTCTTTATTAATGTAGGGATGATGAGGACCAAGTCAGATCACCCAGAATTGGATACTGACTGCCAAGTGTGTTCTGAACTCAGGTATGTAACTAAGTCAGTGGTGCCTCAGCTTCCTCATCAATAAAGATGATGCCAACACATTTGTAAGCTTTTTTGGAAGGTTGCAGATGATTATGTATATAAATGCCTCATTTAGTTCCTAGTCTAATGACTAGAGAAAAAGGAAGAGTAGTTCCCCTGAGCACGGTCCCCGCTGTTTTGAGACTGCGCTCCCTGCCCAGTGGTCTGTGCTTCCCCAGCTGTGAAATGAAGAGCAGTCGGGCTCCTTAGGAGCACCCTCCAGCTCCATTTGTTTAAGAGGCAGTGTGTGCTTGAGATCCCAAGCAAGCCGCCGCTCTGCCCCCTGGTGGTCAGAAGTGCTTATGCTGACAAGTCACCAATAATTCCTTGGGGTGCTCCTGGCTTCCTCTGCACTGTGACTAAAGCAGGTGAGGCCTCCAGCTTGCACAAAGCAGCCTCCCCCCCGAAACCCCAACATTTTAGGACCGAAGGCTTGGTACACAATTTGCACTCTGCTCACCTTTCAATGATTTTATTAGTATGGTCACAAGTTTGACACCTACAGGTCGCCGTTAACAGAGCTGACGACAATATTGGAAATAAATGAATTACTGAAGTATGGCAAGTTTTAAAATGTCAACTCGGAGTGATCGTGCAAGCCCCATGCATTGATGCCTGTGTCCTAACTGCAGGACCCACTCTGCTCATCCTCATCCTCATGGCTCTGTAACTTCAGCGGGTTTGGGGCAGGACCATCCTGCCTTTGCGCAGATCCAGATTCAAGCGCAACAGTGTCGAGCCTTCCCGGGAGCATGGTGGCCACACCTAGTTTCAGCTTGTGGGGTGGAAATACAACTATTGCTAGTGTGAGCCCCAGGAGCCCCAGGGCTTGTGTCTCTGCGAGAGGCCTCCAGGCAGTTTTGCTATGGTATTTCCTCCCAGGGAATCTAGAAGTGAGGTGTACAGTCTTCTAGCATGCTGTCAGTGATGTAGCTGGACCCAAGATGGGACTCGTAGTACTTCTTTTCATCAAAGGTGTTGACCGTCCAACTAACAACCTGGATTCCTTTAGCCGACCACTTCTTCAAATAGTCCCTGGAGAAAGGGAAATAGCAATTGTATTAGAACGAGCAGTTGTCCCTGGAATTGAGCATATGAGTATCAGCAGTTCCCAGAGAGCCTCCAGATGCCCTCCTACTGCAGAAGACTGAGAAACCGGCATGCCCTGTGCTCCTAATACAGTCAATGGATGCTGGGAACCCAGCATGCCCTGTGCTCCTAATACAGTCAATGGATGCTGGGAACCCGGCATGCCCTGTGCTCCTAATACAGTCAATGGATGCTGGGAACCCAGCATGCCCTGTGCTCCTAATACAGTCAATGGATGCTGGGAACCCGGCATGCCCTGTGCTCCTAATAGAGTCAATGGATGCTGGGAACCCGGCATGCCCTGTGCTCCTAATAGAGTCAATGGATGCTGGGAACCCGGCATGCCCTGTGCTCCTAATACAGTCAATGGATGCTGGGAACCGGCATGCCCTGTGCTCCTAATAGAGTCAATGGATGCTGGGAACCCGGCATGCCCTGTGCTCCTAATAGAGTCAATGGATGCTGGGAACCCGGCATGCTCTGTGCTCCTAACAGAGTGGGGAGAGTGTGAGGAACCCAGCACACTGTGCACTTCCTTTACACCATCCCAGCTTCAAACACTTCAGTCACCAATGTCCTTAACACTGGGCCTGACCTGTCTCTTTCCTCTTACACCACACTGCCTGTTTCCTTCCGTATTGCCGAAGCCCGACTCCAGTTCACCAAGAGAACAAGCCCCTCCACATGGTACTTCATGAGCGTTTCCCTTCTCCACTCTGTACCTCAGGGTAAGCAGCAGCACCCTAAGCTTTCCCTTTCTCCCTTTCTTCAACTCACAGGCAGAACTTAGTTCACTCCCGGAGTCCTGCCTGCATCTTGGTTAACAGAATTCCTGAGAGTGTACTAACCTTCTCCCATGTCCCCGTTCCCAGGTTACAGCAAAGGTTGCAATGAAAAGCAGTTGCTGAGATACAAATCAGACACACACATTCAAACAGCAAGCCTGGGACAGTCACATTCTCTCAGATTCATAGGCCCAAGATGACTCAGGGACTTCCAGGCAGACAAAAGGCCCACAGTCCAAACACCAGAACTGGGTATTTCTCAAGATGAATGAGCTACCCTGGTGTGCAGCTGAGACAACACCTTCAATGAAGAAGCCAAGTAAGGCATCCTTGGTAAAGCCAGGGATACAAGTGTGAGCCTCTCCCCCTCCACCATGCCCACCTCCTCACATGGTCCCACAGTTCTGGCCCTCCCCGACAGCAGCGGGGCTGAACTTGCTTTAACAAGTGACATGGAGAAGCTAGGGTTCAAAGCTGAGCCTAGGCATGTGGGAGGCACTCATCACTCAACTGGATCACCAGCCCTCTTATCCATTTTCTTTTCAGACAAGTTCTCACTGTAGCCCAGGCTGGCCTTGAGCTTGCAATCCTCCCGCTTTGGCCTCCAGGATTTCTGGGATTTCAGGCCTATGGCACCAGGGTAACAATTACCATCCCATTCCTCCTCTGGGGTCCCCACCCACCCCGTCCAGACTAGGTCAGAATATAATGTCTATGAACTACTGGCCTCGAAGCTGTTGTCGCCTCTTGTCTTCTGCTACTGTTCTCCATCTTATTTGAGACAGGGTTTATCAATGAACCTGGAGCTTGGAGCTCCAGCTAGATTGGTCCCCAGAATCTGCTGGTGTGGTCCCTGAGCACTGGGGTACAGGTACATGCCACTGTACTAGCTTTTACATGGGTGCTATGGATCTGACGTCAGGTGCCAGGGCTTCTACAAGAAGCACTTTACCCACTGAGCCATCTTCCCAGCCTCAGCTGTGGTTTTATATTTACTGGACCTACCACTGGGTCGGCATCCCTGCCCTGTTGGACACTGACCTACCGAACATGAGCATGCTTTCCAGGCAGAGAGCATGACTCCACCACTGCACCTCAGCTTCCTTATGCAGCACCTGGCAGCACTGCTGGCAGTAACCAAACGGCTGCCGGGTTGAACGCATGAGATGTCAGCAGGTCAGAGTCTGCGGGAGATGAGCAGAGGGGGGGACGGAAGCTGTGAGGCTAAGCCCTGCCCCTGTTGAGTTCTCAAAGGGAGCCGGTCATGAGCAATGCACTCTCACCATCACTTCTGTTTTGTTTAAATGTTCTAAAAACTGGGCTGGAGAGACGGCTCATTGCAGTGCTTGCCATGCAAAGCCCCCACAACAAAACAAGAAGGGAGTGGATGAGGTGAGCGGTGATGTGTCAGCTCTGCCACACATAGTGACAGACACATCAAGAACTTACAGATGTATTACACAGTTGATGTGCTATAGAAAATTCTAATTTATTGTTTTAAAATAATTTTTAAAAAGTGCTTGTCATGCAAGCATGAAGACTTGAGTTGGGTCCCAGCACCCACATAAAAGCTGGGAGACATGACAGCCCACCTGTAATCTCAGTGCTCAGGAGGTGGAGATAACCCCGAGGAGAAGCTGGCTAGCTGACCAGCTGCATCAGTGAGCTTCAGGCACACACAAGCACATACGAACACCACATATACAAGCAAAAAACCAAACAAATAAAACTGTAACATTGAGAATATCTAATCGGCCTGCTCTGAACCAGGGAACTACGCCTGGCATCTTCCCACACTCTTCCAACACCTGACAGCACTCTAACCTACCAGGCACAGGCACTGAGTCACAAACAACCCAGTCTGCCCATTGCTCTAACCCCTCCTTCCTAGAAGGAGCACTCAGGACATGTGAGGCCAAGAGACAACTTCCAACTTACGGGGAGACAAAATCCTTCTGCATGAGGAAGGCTGAAATTCCACAAAGGTACCACAAGACATTGTGCATGCTCCAGTCCAGCAAGATGTCCAACACCACAAATATGGACTGCTTCCAAAAGGCACTGTAGCGAGGCTTCCCATCTCCAGTATGGCTCAGGCTCCAAGGCCTGTGAGTTAGGGCTGTTACGACTTTCTGATCCATTTGTCTCATCTGAAAAGGAATTTTGGAAAATAAAATGATTATCTCATAAGTCTACAGTTTCTCAGTATTTTAGATTTGCCAAATATCCTTTTGATGAGAAGGCCATGGTGCCTAGCCCCGTGGCTATTAAGTACGTCATCTCTCACAAACCCTTTGAGAAAACAGCGCAGATGTAGGTATTCAATATGCAGCGCAATCGAGGCCTCCTTCTCACAGCTCTACAGGAACTGCGCTCCTATCAACGTGAGAGCACTGGGCTGCGGAGCGCAGCAGCAGAGTGGCCGCACAGGAGGCCCCAGGTTCAGTAGAAACACACAGAGAAGTGAGAGAGAAAATGTCAACTGCAGGGTGAAGGTTTATTTGTTTGCTTGTCTGGGTTTTTGGAGACAGGATCTTCTTTTTTTTTTCCGCGACAGGGTTTCTCTGGACTTTGGAGCCTGTCCTGGAACTAGCTCTTGTAGACCAGGCTGGTCTTGAACTCCCAGAGATCCGCCTGCCTCTGCCTCCCAAGTGCTGGGGTTAAAGGTGTGCGCCACCACCGCCCGGCTGAGACAGGGTCTTCTGTAGCTCAGGCTGGCCAATTGCACCAATCCTCCTACCTCAGGCTCCCAAATGCTGGAGTTACAGATGCACACCACCAAGCCCAACTTTTAGGGTCAATTTTAATAATGCCATGAAAATAAACTTCTAGTTGAATTAATTGAAGAACAATTTTAAATTCAGAACTCAATGAGGATGGAGGCACAAGCATTTCAAGATGGACTGGTTAATTTCAACCCTGTTCATGGTAAGACTGAAGAGCTCTGGGGAGGGGAAGGGATGGAGAAGGGAAGAAGAGGGGCTGTGAGGGGATGAGAGAGAGGGCAGAGCAGGAATGGGGCAGCCTGGGAGGAGGTACCACAGGCTGTGCTCTCAGCTCCACAGGAGAACATTACACACTCCAAGGCCTCTGTGACCAAGTAAGCCTGGAAAGCTTGAATCCATGTGTCTGTCAGCCCTATGACTTCATCCTGTGAAGGTCTGGACTGGCAGGCACGGTCCCCCTGCAAACATTTTCAATGTATACTCTGGTGACCATTGTGGAAGGATGCCACAGAACTCATTACTTTGTAAGATAGCAAATAAAGAGAAAGACTAAGTAATTACCTTTTTATAGGAGAACTAAATGATAGATCAGGAATCTCATTTATAGATGAAGTCTAGATTCTGGATAAAATATTAACATTTTATACCTTCCTAGTAAACTGACAGACCTGGCCAATGACACCAAGAATCCATGACAAAGCTGCCACAGCCCAAGAGATGAAGTGTGTCTCCTGATGGGCACACACCTCCCATTAGGACATGACCTTGCTGAGAACAATCAATCCTAACTAAATGAGTTCTTAGCTTACTTTACCAGTTTACAGGAAGCAAAGTGGGGGAGAGTCTGTAAAATCTCATGAGTGTACAACCACCAGATCCAGACATGGATAATGTCAGGACTAGGAACATAGCTCAGTGGCAGAGCATGAGACCCTAGCAGTACACACACACATGCGTACACTGCACACATGCTCACATGCACACATGTGCATATTCAGATATAAGCATCTGGTTTCTCCAATGAACACATGGGGGGGAAAGATATTGGGTATTGATGCAAATGAATTTTTTTAAACTATAAATAACCAATTCTTATTTGAAAAAAATTAAAGGCATTCATGGAACTCCTCAGACATAAATATTTTTGTTTTTATAATCTTTGATGACAGTAAGCAAGGGCTTACTGGGGAAGATCAATGGGGCAGAGGAAACAAGCAAGATCATGGCTACAGGGGATTCGTGTAGTAACCATTTTTATGTGCACCTGAAACACTAAGAAGAGGGTTTTGTTGTTGTTCGAGACAGGGTTTCATTATACAGCCCAGGCAGACCTCAAACTCAAATCCTCCTGTCTCGTCCAAGTGCTGGGATTATGAGTGTATCCCATGGCAAGAGTTGTTTTTAAGGCATATTTACTGTTACTTCAGAAGTAGGGCTGTGGACTCGTGTTCCTTTTGACGATGTTTACCGAGGTGACATGAATGAGCTTGCAATGTGCTTACCTAAGAGAAGATGTTCTGAAAAGGGCTGTGAGCAGCAAGCGAGAACCTTGAGAGACTCCCCTGCCCTAACAAAGAGCCTCTCGACTGTGGCTGCATTCAGACCAGTGTGACAGGCATCTACCTTATACTCGCAGAGCCCACTGCTATTACATCCAGCAACTAACCTACTGTGACATACCAAGAAAAGTCAGACTTACCTTATAGATGACTTCCGGCAAGAATGAGCAGACCATACTGTTATTGTACAGCTGTGGAAATTCCATGTAGATATTCTTTAGAGCAGCAGAAGCCTGTATAATAGAGATTCATGTAGTTAAAATCTACCAAAACACCATTGTGCCAGCAAGCAGCTATTGCATGGTGAGTGCATATGCTAGACACTGAATCAGATATGTGCCAATAGTGCATATGGAGATACTGGAAGCAGTGGCCACCTTCACTGACACCGAGGTACATTTTAAATCCACGGCAGTAGAAGAAAGCAGCCAGGTACTGCTGTATTACCAACCCATTAAAAGGTTCACCAAGAACCCACTTTGGGGCAGCATGGCAGTCATATAGGCCAGAGGAAGCTAGAAGCAAAACTGCAAACGCCCTTCCTCTGACTCTGATTTATCACTAGAAAGGAAGAGTTCTTTCATGCCCTCAGTCTACCTAGCCTAGGAGATGCCTGAGGCTCCCAGCCGAAACTCCAGAGGGTGATTTGCTCAGGACAGAGGACTAAGAGATCCACCATCCACCATGGAGAATGCAAGGGAAGCAATGGGGGTGAGGGGAATGGGAAAGAGCTGGAAGTCTCTCAACTCTCCCCAAGTGGAACCCAAGTCTCTTTCTACAGCAGCCCAGCTAATAGACAAGGGGGAGGTAACAGAGATTCCAAACATCTCTAACCTTCTAAATGAATGTCAGTAGCAGCTAACACAGTAAGAGTCACCAGACACCACAGACATCACCACTGTTGAACACTGCTGATTCTGGAACATGACACACACTCCCCCAAAGTAGAGGGGAGCACAGAAGTTACACTAATGAACTGGGAGAGAAGGTAACTTCTCATAACCCTATATGGTCATTCCATTATTCCCATTATCCACAAGGAAGGTGATGCATGTCGAGTTTACCCTGTAGCAAATGCACAGCTCAGCCAGGGTCTGTCAGATCCAAAGCCTGTGCCCTTCGTTCAGGGCTCTACTAAGTCAGGTTTCTCGCCAACACCCTGCCCCTGCACTACCGTCTTGGTCAATGAGATCGCTGTGTTCTACCAACCTTGGCTGAATACTGTAAGTGCCATCTGGAAACAAGGGGCTGAAGGGTTTTAAACAGCTTCTTTTTAATCCTCCCCCCCACCACATTAAAACAAACAAACAAACAAAACCAGACAGGAAGAACAACATTCTGGGTGAAATGTGGGACCTGTCAGGGCTCCCAACAGAGACAACATCAGCAACAAAGCCTGAGGTGCTCACTAAAGACACGTGTGTTGCCACTGTGGGCACAGCTGGGTGGTAGGCACATGTTTAGCATGTGTGAGCTCTGTGTTCAATCCTGGGCACCAAATATACAAATAAATATTTAGAGATTCACTTGACCCCCATGTTAGACTTCTTCAGTGTTCCTTCCTCCTGTGATGTGACCTATAAAATCCTCAAGTCTGGCCTATTGAAGTAGAATAGGTTCTTCAGGAATTCTGGCTGGCAGGAAAACCTAAGTATTTTTATACTTATAACCATCAATTTATTGGAATAATAGTTACAAACATTCTCCTCTTTCCTTAAAAATGGAAGTTTACTTTAATAAAATTCAAGTGTACACTTACATTCATACTTCTAGTTCTAATAATTGCTTTAAATTATTTCCTGGGATTATTCTCCAGTGGGGAAGTAGAAAAAGACAAGATA
This sequence comes from Microtus pennsylvanicus, assembly GCF_037038515.1. Lineage (NCBI taxonomy): Eukaryota > Metazoa > Chordata > Mammalia > Rodentia > Cricetidae > Microtus > Microtus pennsylvanicus. The sequence goes on from NC_134583.1 coordinate 59,782,786, forward strand.
TCCTGAGTAAATTGGGAGCATGGGGACCTTGGGAGAGAGTTGAAGGGAAAGGGAGAGGCAGGGAGGGGAGCAGAGAAAAATGTAGAGCTCAATAAAAATTAAAAAATTTAAAAAATTTAAAAAAATAATATAGGGGATGGAGAGATATCTCAGAGGTTAGGAGCACTGGCTGCTCTTCCAGAGGTCCTGAGTTCAATTCCCAGCAACCACATGGTGGTTCACAACCATCTATAATGGGATCTGGTGTCCTCTTCTGACAGAACACTGTATACTTAATAAATAAATAAATTTAAAAAACAAAGAATTCTCCAGTGATGGGCACTAATAACTGGGACTACAGGACAAATACTCACAAAAGCTGGTTATTAGACAATGACATCAGAACTGTGTTTTATCAGTAGTTTCCAATGCAATGTGCCTTTGTGGACACAGCACATGTTGTAAATTTTTGTTTTTAGGAATTTCATATACATTTGAAGAAAATGCAGCAATCTTCTGAGAAAAGAACAGATGTTCAACTCACTGAGTAACAGCACTGTATGCAGTGATGGCACTTGCCCGAGGGGCATGCCTGTCCCGTGAGCTGCCAGGAGCTCCGAGTACAGCAGTTCCTTTAAGACAGTACAGGTCCCTGTCCAGCATCCTCAGCCTGTGAGACAGAGCCCTCAACTTTTGTGCAGGGAGTGGTCTACTGCAGAGGTGCCCTTTACTGTTTACAGCATGTCTTTTGGGAATGTGTTCTGTATAACCTGACACTGACACTGTGCGGTTGGAAGACTTGCAGAAGGCTCCATAAAAGGAAAGCATTTTCAAAATGTAAAATATGAACTGCATTTTATACTTCCATTAAGTAAGTATAATATAACATTAAAAAAGGAATAAACCAGAAAATACATGGTTAGCTTTGAAAATGATAAGCCTTACATAAGACATTACTTCAAAAAAGCAAAGTCCAGAGTTCTCAGCTATCAGGCTTGGAGATCCGTTGTGTGTGAGAGACCTGTGGCCGCTGCTCTCTGGAGACACAAGTGGGAACCCTCGCAGAATCAAGTCTGCATCAGATATGGAGCAGAGGCAGTGAATGTTTCACCGAGGAAACCGGAGCTCCGAAAACTATGCTGTCTAGAGATTCCAGCGAGAGGTCCTGAGTTCAATCCTCAGAAACCACATGATGACTCACAGCCATCTATAATGAGATCTGGTGCCCTCTTCTGCAGGGTAAGCGCTTTGTTTGCGAGCTGCCCAACCAGCACGGAGGCCTGATCTCTCGGTCCCAGGAGAACCAGCGTTGGGAACTTTCATCTGGCGATGGATGGAGATAGAGACAGAGACCCACACTGGAGCAATGGACTGAGCTCCCAAGGTCCCAATGAGGAGCAGGAGGGAGAACATGAGCAAAGAAGTCGGGACCACGAGGGGTGCACCCACCCACTGAGACAGTGGAGCTGATCTACTGGGAGCTCACCAAGGCCAGCTGGACTGTTACCAAAAAAGCATGGGATAAAACTGGACTCTCTGAACATGACGAACAATGAGGGCTGATGAGACGCCAAGGACAATGGCACGCAGTTTTGATCCTACGCAATCTGCTGGCTTGGTGGGAGCCTAGCCAGTTTGGATGTTCACCTTCCTAGATATGGACGGAGGGGGGAGGACCTAGGACTTACCACAGGGCAGGGAACCCTGACTGCTCTTTGGACTGGAGAGGGAGGGGGAGAGGAGTGGGGGAAAGGGGAGAGGGGTGGGAGGAGGGGGAGAAGAATGGGAGGAGGGGGAGAAGAGTGGGAGGAGGGGGAGGGAAATGGGAGGCTGGGAGGAGGTGGAAATTTGTTTTTTTGTTTTCTTTATTCTTCTTTTATCAATAAAAAAAATTAAAAAAAAAAAAGCAAAGTCCATGGAATGAACTGTACCATATCTGCATGGCCTTTGACATCAAAGAAGATTGTGAGGTTGTGGTTGAGGCACTCTGTAACGGCTTCCTTCAGGGTAGGGATCTTTTCGTCAGGGAACTCATTTCTGTAAGAGAAGATAAAGAATAGCTCACAGCAGAAGTACAGAAAAAGAGCAAGGTTCATTGGTTATTGGTCCTAAGATCATCTAAAAACACAGATATTCACATTTTAATAGATAACAGGAGCAAAATTACAGTTCCGAAGTAGCAATAAAAATAATTTTATGGTTAGTGGTCACCACAACATGAGGAATTGTATTAAAGGGTCACAGCATTAGAAAGGTTGAGAAAATATATTCTGCTAAAGAAAATGAAGCTTGGGAGCTCACCAAGGCCAGCTGGACCAGGGACTGAACGAGCATGTGATCAAATCGGACTCTCTGAATGTGGTTGACAATGGGGGCTGACTGAGAAGCCAATGATAATGGCACTAGGATTTGATTCTCCTGCAGGTACTGGCTTTTTGGGATCCTAGTCTGTTTGGATGCTCACCTTCCTAGACCTGGATGGAGTGGAGAGGGCCTTGGACTTCCCACAGGGCAGGGTACACTGCCCTCTCTTAGGACTGGAGGGAGAGGAGGGGGAGAATGGAGGAGCAGGGAAGAAATGGGAGAAGGGGAGGAGGTGGAAATTTTGAATGGTATTATTTATAAAGCAAAAAAATAAAATGTTTGAATTTTTAAACAAAAAAAAAGAAAGAAAATGAAGCTTAAGGGGCTGATACTCAACAAATCAGCTTCCTCTCATAATGAAGCTTCACTCTACATGGTTTAATCTGTGCCCACTCCAACCTATTACTATCAGATCTTGGCTTGAAAAGGCCCACGGGATAATTTACATGTTACAGGCAATTCCACCAGCCATTTGGGCTGATGTCCACTCCACGAAGAGAGGGGGAGGGAACCCTAAGCTTGCTGCTCTCTTGACACCCTGCCCTCTTATTTTGTTTTGCTAAGATAAGGTCTTACTATGTAGCCCAGGCTGACTGGAACTTCTGACCTTCTTGCTAAGTAGTAGATTACAGGCACAGGCACCACTATACCTAACTAGCTAGAGTCAAAACGCCTATTTTTCCTGACACACAGTTCTAATCTAAGCCAAGTACTTTATTTGGAGTCAATCATTGGGAAAACTATCCATTGTAATTGTGGAACTAAGAGTAGTTATGTGGGGCTAGAGAGATGCCTCAGTGGTTAAAGAGCACTGGCTGCTCTTCCAGTGGACCACGGCTTGATTCCTTGCTCCCAACAATCACACGGCAGGTCACAACTGTCTGTAACTCCAATTCAGGAGGATCTGCTGTCCTCTTCTAGACTCCTTAAGCACTGTACGTGCATGGTGCACAGACGCCCATTGCATATCACTCATACACACACACACGCACAAAAAAAAAAACATCAAAAACCTCTTAAAGTAGTTATGTAAAGATATTAAGATGCTACTCTAGGGCTGGAGAGATGGCCCAGCGGTTAACAGCACTGACTGCTCTTCCAGAGGACCGGAATTCAATTCCCAGGAACCACATGGTGGCTTATGACCATCTATAATGAGATCTGGTGCCCTCTTCTGGCCTGAAGGCATACATGTAGGCAGAACACTGTATATAATAAATAAATCTTTTTTTTTTTTAAAAAAAGATGGCACTATAATACTATGCCTTCTTTGCTGATCCCAAATGGGGATACTGACCAGAAGCACTTTTTTTGTTGTGTTAACTTTAAATCTGACATCTTAAACAACCAAAATCTATTACATTCATTCATTCAATTATTTTGCTTTTTTGAGACAGGGTCTCTGGGTAGCCCTGACTGTCCAGGAACTTGTTCTGTAGACCAGCCTGACCTTGGACTTACAGCAATCTGCCTGCCTCTGCCTCCCAAGTGTTGGGATTAAAGGTGTGGCTACCACTGCCTGCCTATTACATCTATTTAAGGGCGAGTGTGGCACACGTGCCATGGCACATATGTGGAGGTCAGAGAAAAACTCCTGGAAATCGTTCTCTCCTTCCACCATGATGTAGGTCCTGAGGCTAGGACTTGGGTTGTTAGGCTTGATGGCCAACCGTCTCGAACCTGACATCCTCCTAATGGTCACTAATTTGCCAGCCTTCCCCTCAAATGCAGAAGAGCAAAAACTTCCTGGTGACACGAAAAGCAATTTCAGAAAGCGGGCTCTGGATCTTCAGGTTATTGATAGTCCTTGCAGCTTTGGCTGACTCTAATTTCTTTTAGGTCTGAGTCATCTTACAGAGGAACAGACCTTCATCACTGGATCAGACAACTGATATTCAAAAAGTACCAGCCACTGATCAGGGAATTGGCATTACATTAAAAACGAGCACATGTTTTTATTATCACAATGAAGACAGGGGGCTAGAGAGATGGCTCAGAAATTAAAAGCCAATGACTATTCTTCCAGAGGAACCAAGTTTGAGTCCCACCACCTAAACGAGCAGATCCCAATTATCTTTAACTCCAGTCCTAGGGGACTAACACTCTCTTCTAACCTCTGTAGGCACCAGACATGCATTTGACAGAGATATACATGCAGGCAAAGCACCCATACACATAAAAGAATAATACGTAAATAGAAACATTAAAAAGACAGAAGGGGAGGGATCTAAGCAGCCTAATTTCAAAGCATATCATGTGGTGTTTTAATTATCAGGGTGTGGCCAGCTCTCGGTGGAGGGAAGGAAGGAAGGGCTCAAGGTTTCTGGGAGTCAGACAAGCTGAGTCAAGGTAATGACTGGTGTGGGCTGCTTATCTTCCAGAGGATTCAGAAGAGAACTCTCCGGAACATCTTCTAAAACTAGCTCTGAACATACATTTGTGCACATGTGCATGCATTACGTATGTGTGCATGTGTGTGCACGCATGTATCCATACACGCATATACAGATGATACGAGAGGACATAATCTAGTTGGAAATCTAAACTCATTTTTTAGTTTTTTTTACAGGATTAAGAGACATGAAGGGCAACCAGGGACAATATGGTATGGTCCATGTTTCTTCGAACTGAAACTGGGATATTCACTCTAATCTTGATTCTTATATGAACTCATCATTGACTCTTGAGTAGATCATTTAACTTTTCCGTAATTGTCTGTAAGGAAGATTTGTGTATGGTAGCTACCTACTGTTTTTAAGTGTAAATATTTATCTATACTTGAGTGAACAATTCAGTTTTTCAGTTGTATCAACCACGCCAGATCTTACCAACCTTTGTACTGGACCATGCGGGAACAGAGTATTACCACTGATGGGACAGTGTTGCATTGGAAGTTTACGAGGCTACTTCTACTCCTTACAGTCTACGATACCTTACAAGTTTGTTGCAAGGATCTGATGAGTTGGTTAACAGTGGAATAAGTTGGTGTATCTGAAGGTAAGAGGACTGACAAGCCATCGCTTCCAGCCTCTGATCCTAATGTAAACGATGGCAGAGATAACTCAATTAGTGACTAGAACTCAGACAGCATCAACACTGAGAACGCTGCAGAGGCCGGACACCTCCCAGTGGGAAAGGGTTAAATGAATACACAGCATCTCTGTTGTTGCTGGTGTGTGCTCACTACGTGGGAGGCCCATTAAGTTTAAATGAACAACTTTTTCTGGAACAGACATACTTAGACGACAGTGTCTGCCTGTGACCACTACAATGGCTGAAGGGCCTGTGCAATGACGCCAGTGACTCACCTGAGTCTGTGATTTGCTGCAGGGTTAAGTTTTCTAACTTGTTCAAATGTCAGATCACATAGTCGGCCAGACCCGTCTGTTGTCCTATCTACCGTGTTATCGTGCATCAAGACAGGAACTCCGTCAGAAGTAAACTCGATGTCCAGCTCCACACCTGTTGCTCCATTCTTAGCTGCCTTAACAAAAACATCCACAAGATTAATGTCAACAGCTACAGATAGCATCTTATATATAAACATGAAAGAAAAGCAACATGGCTGGTGAAGCAAACAGCTGCCTTGCAGGTTTTTGTCCCTTTCCTCTTCTAGGCAGCCCCCACATGAACTTGCTTCCCATTGATGTTAATGTTGTCTCAACTCTCACTCTTCCCACTGCCATAGTAGCAGAAAGAGGAGACTTCTGGCCCCAAGCCTTCTCTGGGTCATGGTGGCTTTGAACATTTTGATTCTGGAATTGAAATCTGAATGAAATTTATGCCCTGGCAATGCTGAAGCATGCATGGGCAGCCTGTATACGGTGGTTCTGTTGAACTTGTTCGTATACTGGGTTTCATGGTCTAAGTTGATGAGGACAACTGACCAGGTCTCTTCCTCAAGAGGGCACCAGATCTCATTACAGATGGTTGTGAGCCACCATGTGGTTGCTGGGAATTGAACTCAGGACCTTCGGAAGAGCAGGCAGTGCTCTTAACCACTGAGTCATCTCTCCAGTCCCTTATACTTAGCAGTAAGGAAAAAAATATAGTCATTTTTAAATTTTGTATAATAATTCGCTTGCATTTAGACTGCCCAAAACTTTATTTTGCTATACAAGCTTTGTTGTATAAGCTTTAGCCTTTGGGAGCTGTTTCACTCTAGAATGTAGGGTGAGTTGCCATAATGAAATTCAACAGGGATCATCTATGTTGCAGGAAGCCTAGAACATCTTGTAAGCCAATTTACTTAACCACTGCAAACATCACTTCCAAGAGACCTGGCAATTAAGTCAAAGATTAAATTGGCTAGCTGAAAGTAGACATGCAAATGTTTGCTCATTAAGTTTCAAGCTGATGAACATTTTAGCAGGGATGACAAGCCAAAAATCCAAACACACACACACATACACACACACACACCATTGTGATATGTCACAGACTAGTTAAAAAGACCAAAAGATTAACTATCAGTGGCAGCTAAGTTGCCAGTTTATGTTCAAGATACAAAGCCCATTACCAAGTCTGGCAACCTTAGTAATAATATACAATATAAAAGGCCATTATCAAGGCCAGGGTTGAGGTAATTTATCAAGAATGTATAAAAACTTAACTTATAAAAAGCACTGATATTTTAAAGAAACTGCTAATACATTTAATACTTCATAAATTACATTTGAGGGGGATATCTAATATACAAAAACAGTCACCTCAAGTAGTTTTTTCATGGGGCGGGAGCTACTGTGTAAATGTTCTACAGTAAGTGTTCTGGGAAGAGTATTTTTCATTCGCTAGCTGGGCTCTTGAATGCTGTCTGCAGTGTCCTTATTTGAATATCTAAGGCATATTAAAAACATAGAAACATGGGGAAATAAGATATATTTATCAAAAATAATACGAACAGTTGCTTATCTAAAAGCAGGCCGTGGTCAGCAAGTCTATGGACTCTGTTAGATGGGAAAGCTGGTCACTGCCCTGTGCTCCCGTTACTCAGTTATTTCACAACTCTGGTATAAACAAAACGAACCAGGCTTGTGTTGAGTTAACCTCATCATCTCTGAGAAACACCAAGACCAGGGGACAACTGTTTGATCATGTCTGTAGCACTGACTGTTGACCAAGAAGTTGTTAAGATTAATAAGGTATATTAGAATTTATCTAAAAAGAATTTAGGTCCCACTATAGCTCAGTGGTAGAGTCCTCTGTTTTGCACGTAAGTAACTAATTAATAAAACAAGCACTAACTTAGAAACACACTGATGTGTGCGTCCTTGGCTTCCTCATCACAACGAACACAAGAAATGCTCATTATGATCACAGTTTTTCATTTTGGTTCACTACAAGCATACATAGTATAAAGCAAAAAGCTCTAACAGACATAACTAAGGAAATGATAAAACATGATGATAAAGTTATAATAGTTACTTTTTTAAAGGCTTTTCTAGTTTCCAGGAATTACTATGTTTTAAATCTAACAACTTGTTTGATTCTTTTTTTCTGTCTTGTTTTATTTTTTTGAGACAGGGTTTCTGTAGCTTTGGAGTCTGTCCTGGAACTAGCTCTGTAGACCAGGCTGGCCTCGAACTCACAGAGATCTGTCTGCCTCTGCCTCCTTAGTGCTGGGATTAAAGGCGTGCGCCACCAACACCACCTGGTTGGCTCAGTTGATTCTTACAACAAACATTATTAATCAAGTATTGGTCACATCCCCACTTTTTAGACAAAGATTCAGAAATTTGGGCTGGAGATATGGCTCAGTGGTTAAGAGCACTGGCTGCTTTTCCAGAGGACCTTAGTTCAATTCCCAGCAGCCACTGTTGGCTCACAACCAATAATGGGATCTGCTGCCCTCTTTTGGCAGACAGAGTACTCAACCCTTAACAAAAAATCACTGTACTCTAAACCACTGCAACTTTACTATTAGTGGCTCTACTGCAGAAGAACCAGCGACCTCAAGGCTGGCACGAGTGACTCTCCCTGTTGTCCCCTCACAGGGTTTATGTGCTCAGCACTTGGTGAAGTGCCATGGAGGACATGCACTACTGTGCTAGTGCAGCAAGCACTCCAGATTCACCATGCTTGCGCACTCTGTCCCTTTGAGCATGCATTACAAAGGCAATAGTCAGATTGACCAGTTAAGTTTAAGGTTAGAGGTGTTTCGACTTTATTTCAATATTATTTTCCACCCTGATTCTCCAGTTATAAGTCTACACAATCTTTTAGTTTCACTCATGCGACCATGAAGTCCCTTCAGTCCTAATTCCATCTCTGGCTGTGTCATCTAGGCTGAGTTACCATCTATCAAGGCTCAGCTTCCCCGTTAAGATGGCATTCCTATCATGCTCCACAGAGTTGTGAGGATGTGGGAATAAAGTCTGTGGTGAGCTTAGAGCCCAGCTCAGAGTCTGTATTCCCCACAAGCTATTACAACACACAAGCTCAGTGAGTCATTCTAAGAAAAGCTTCCGTCTATGCTGGTGACAAAGCTTTACAATACTAAAGGTTGCAACATTCCCAAGTTAAAGTTGAAATGTTCCGCAAATCAACATGGGCTAAAATCACAATTCAGTGTTCACCACACATTTCTTTCACTATAATACAAACAATATCTTCATTTCTTGATGCTGCACTAGACATTTAATAGTACTTTTCTTCACCACGGTTATTTGACCACAACACAAATAAATAAGGTGAGACACACAGTATTTTAACAAGAGCACTAACATGAATGAAGGCCACTAATTTGTTCTCTCTCTCTCTCTCTCTCTCTCTCTCTCTCTCTCTCTCTCTCTCTCTCTCTCTCATAGCACTGGGAATCCGGTCCCACAACTTACACATGCCAACACTAACTTATCACTCTGCCCTTCATTTTTAGAGACAGGGTCTCACAATGTAGTTTGGGATGGTCTTGAACTCACAACCCTCCTGCCTCAGCCTCCTGAAGATTGTCATTACAGATATTAGCACTACACTTACCATTGTCTAGGTAGTTTATTAAAATCAAAGCATAAATAAAAATAAAATTCACAAATCAAAACAAACCCACAAACCCTACAAACCCTAAAAAGGTTATTCAAAAAACACCTCTCTCTCTCTCTCTCTCTCTCTCTCTCTCTCTCTCTCTCTCTCTCTCTCTCTCTCTCAGACAGGGTTTCTCTGTTGCTTTGGAGCCTATCCTGGAACTCATTTGGTAGACCAAGTAAGCCTCAAACTGGCACAGAGAATTCCGCCCTGCTTCCTTAGGACACGACAGGATGAGCACTGGATTCGCATCACACATATGCTTCCTCATTCATTTCACGTGATCAACCCAGGCAAACATCACACTTTCAGCAAACACTTAGGAGCTTTCTGCGCTCAGTTAACTGAGTATTCTTTAAGGCAATTTACATCAAGGTAAGCGGAACTGGAGCCAACAGCCATCGGTGTTTTTGCTCTTCTCCTGACAATGTGCATAGACACGCCCTCCACCGACTCAAAGGCTGTCCTTCCACTGTACCTTCCTCAGATTTAGGTTTCTCATCTTTATTCTGGGATGGCACTCTAGATGGTACCAAGCTGTCTTTAGATCCCCAGGAAATAGCTCACCCACGGCAATTCACTAGGCTTTGTGTGCATTAGTCTAGACTCCACATCACCTATTTCATAGATATCATTATTCTTTTCATTTTACAAACAGAGAAACTGAGGTTAGGACTGACGCTAGGGTGCTCCACGTGCTCAGTAGAGAGTACTGGATTATGAGCACGTTCCTAAGGATGAACAAAGAACACAGAAAACCTGCATCCAAACATCCTGGAAAATATTTTAATCTATGCTAAAGAGCATCAAGTCTTCCCATTAGAGGCATTATTCTAGAACAGCAGTTCTCAATCTGTGGGCCGTGACCCTTGGGGAGGAGGTCAAATGACACTTTCACGGGGGCCTGCTAAGATCATCGGAAAACACGGAGATTTACATTGCAATTCAAAACAGTAGCAAAATTATAGTTATAGAATAGCAACAAAAATAATTTTATGGCTGGGGACACCACAACTTGAGGAACTGCATTAAGGGGTCACAGCATTAGGAAAGTTGAGAGCTTCTATTTTAGAAGACGCTGTGTGTGTTGGAGTCACAGTTTTCCTAACTAATCTGTCTTGAAGATATGAGACCAGATGTACAGCTGTCTAAAACATCAGGTGTGGTGATTCACACCTTTACTCCCAACACTAGGGAGATGAGGCAGGAGACCTTGGTGAGTTCAAGACCGCCAGTTCCCAGGCAGCCAAAGCTACAGAGACCACATCTCAAAAAGAAACAAAATAAAACAAACTAAAAAAGAATAAAAGCTGTAGTATTTGCATATATTCCAGGAATGTCCTCCTACAGCCCTCAAGTCACCTCTCAGAGTTCTTACGCCCAAAGCAAACTTTATGTAAGTGGCTAAACTGTGCCAACACTCCACACACTTTTTTTATGGCTATTTTTGATCCACAATTAAATCCATAGATACAAAGCCAATACGTATGAATGCAATTCACTGAAATGCTCTTGCCATGCAAGCTGTCATTAACACAAAAACAATACTTACAAGGGCAGGGAGACAGCAAAATTCTCTGGGGTGCCTTGTGGAAAGGGGAGACAAATATTGACCAGGAGTTCAGCTGCTAGTGTTAACCATGAAGGTGTGTTTGGAGAGATAAGGATAGTACCCAAGTAAAGTAGTAGAGGACAAAAAAAAAAAAAAGTACGCCTATGATAAGAGCAATGTGAACTAATATCGCCTCACCAGGTAGTGGTGGCAAAAGCCTTTAATACCACAACTCAGGAGGCTGAGGCAGGTGGATCTTAGTTCAAGGCCAGCCTGCTCGATGGCGTGAGTTTCAGGACAGCCAGGGCTACACAAAGAAACCCTGTCTTGAAACACTCATTTACTCAGAACCTATTTGGCCCAGTTCATGGTTCATGTCTTAGTTCATCCACACGCTGAATTTTGTTCTGCTTCTCGAAGCCAGGATCACAAATAAACCTGCTGTGGTCCTTACCACTCCAACATCAGCCTCACCTCGGGACCTTTGCACTTGCCATTAGCAATTCCTAGAACACTTCCCACTGATCCCAAGGTTCCTTGTAATTTTAGTTCCAGTCCACACATCTCTAGTCCACAGAAGACTACTCTGCGGCAAATCTTCCCGTCCACTCCTTTACTTCTGCTACACAACTGCATCATTCCCCCACCCTTAAAAGTATGCTATTATCTCTCTCAAGTCCGACGGAAGCCGTGTCAAAGGAGCTTTGCCTGGTTCGCGACTGTCACCCCAGGGTCCGGCACAAACCACGTCTACAAGTACCTGCGGAACTCTAGAAATAGCAGCAATAGGAAGGGCTGCGGGGCCGGGCTGCGGAGGAGAGGGGCCAGAGGCGAAGCAGGCCTAAGGCGTGCGGGGCTCACCTGTCGGATGGCCGCCAGCGTGTTCTCGGGCGCGTCATGGCTGCCACCGCGGTGGGCGATGACGGACACGTGGCCACGGGGCTTGAGCACCTGCAGGGCCCGGCGGGACGGCACCGGCTCGAAGCTGACGAGCCGCAGCAGGATGTAGAGGCTGCCGGTGAGCACGCAGGCGTTGAAGGGGCTGCGCGTCACCACCAGCAGCAGCACCAGCACGAAGGAGAAAGGGCCCAGGAGGCCTCCCTGGTCCTCCCACAGCCACATGCCGGCGCCTGCACCGGCACGGACCGGAGCCCCGGACCTGCCGGGCGACGCGGAGACGCCGAAGTACTGGCCACAGCCGGAACCCTCCGCTGGGAGCAGCGCTGTACAATGGCGGCGGCGGATCCATCTCGAGAAAGAGCCCGCCTCCCAGCCAATCAGAGTCCCGAAGCTCCGGCGTTGGGGGCGGAGCCGCTGTCATGGCAACAGGGGCAGGCCCGGGCCCCAGGCCGGGGTTCTAAGGCCTCTTAAGGTTTCAGGAGGTAAAGTCAGGACTTCAGCCCTGACCTTCAGACTCAATGAGGAGGGATAGACTGCCAAGATTCCTTAGTGACCTTGTATCTGACCTCGAGAAAACTGAAGGCTTGGTGACTTTGAAGGAACAGGACCGCTTAGCCTGTTTACTTAAGATGTGCCAACTTAAACACTGGTTTAGGCGCTGGCGTTTCGGGAGTTCTTCTGTGTCAGAGCCTGTGCCCGGACTTCTGCAAAAAGCCAATAAAATAGTAAAAAGCAGAGAAACAGTCACACGGGAAAAAAGTCCAGTGACACACACCATTCCCAAGTCCATTTTCAGGATTCTGACGTGACATTTAGGGCAACAGGTGTGTCTAGCTAAGAAGTTCCGCCCATCACGGTCCCGCTTAGTTCCAGTCTATCCTGAAAGGTTGTCTGACAACTCTGTGTGAACAAGTTTCTCTTCAGGTTGACACGGGCTCTAAGCCTTTTCCTTCCTTCAAGTTGAGACTCCTGGGGAAATTCCAATTTCCTGGGGTCAATGCCTCCAAATGATATCAAGAAGGGAGACCGGCAAGTCTCTCTGGAATATCTTCATTCCTACGAGGACTGTTCCACTAGGGCACACAAGGTTGTGCTCTTAGAGGGATTTCCTTCCCCTGGGGGAAGTAGTAATGAGCATGATGTAAAAAAACAAAAAAACAGACAAGAAAAATTAAGGGGAAATGGGAAGGGAAAACCCCCTACCAGAAGAGACTTAGAGTCAAGAGACTTTAAGCATCACATATAGGCCACATTCCTTTTATATAGGAATATATGTTTGAGCATTCAGGTCAGAATGCTCAAATAGCAACAAATCTTGAGTAAGGTCTGATAATATAAGGCCTTTTTCCTTTTTAGTTGCAAAACTGCAGTTTGTTAGAACCCTAAAATGCATTAACCTCCTTATGCAACCTTTATGACTCATGGTTTTATCTTATGGATTGTGGTTCTTCCTAGGTTGTCCCCAGAACCACTCTAATCTCATTTATTGAAGAAAAAAAAAGATAGGAAAAAAATTAAAGAGTTACCTAAGTTGCTGCTGCTAAGACACAATGAACTCTTTCATATTGAGTCAAGAACCCTGTCTGTCTTCATCTGACATCTGGACACAGCCAAGCGGCAGTATGGCACTGTGTCTCTGGCTCATACCCCACTCCCCAGTGCCATTCCCAATAGTTCAGCTGACACCTAACCCTTGGCTGTGCCCCAGGCGAGGTTTGTGCGGGCAAGCACTGTATACACATCCTTTTCTTACCTTGGCCTACTTGAGATGGGCATTGTATCAGAAGGCTGATTTCTGTTGACTTTGGAAGGCTTTCCAGGCACAATCAGACTATAAAACTGGAAAGAATTTGGATGATCTCCTATTTTATTGATGAAGAAACTAAGGAGGAATAAAGGAGCAAGCAACTGTGGCACAAAACAAAAACAGACCAAAACCCAAACCACACCTGTGACCTCTTTCAGGAGCCAGATCTGAGTGATCATGGTCCAGGAATGTGTATTCAGGTCTCCCCAAACACCGTGTTCCAATCTGCAAGCAGTTTCACGTTTTTTGTTTTGTTTTGTTTTGTTTTGTTTTTGAGACCTTGGCTAGCCTGAAACTTTTTATGTAGATTAGGCTGGTATCAAACTCATAGAGATCTGCCTGCCTCTGCCTACAGAGTACTGGGTTTAAAGGTGTGTGCCACTAAGCCTTGCAGAGTTTTACAGTAACAGAACAAAGAAAAATATGGATGAAGGCATTTTTGTGCAGGGCATGGCAGCACAAGCCTTAAATCCTGACAGAGCCAAACTTATCTCTTATTCATGGCCAGCCAGGGCTACACAGTGAGACCCGTTCCAAAAACAAACAAACAAATAACAACAAAGGCATTTAAAAATACTCTGGTGGAGACATTAATTGGTAATTTAGAGCAGACAGAGGAAGCTTATGTGTAGGCCTCAGACGTTAGCTGTTAGCGTTCTTAGATAGGGTTTTGCTAAGTTAATATATTCTAAAGGGTTTTTTTGTTTATTTGTTTTTTAATCTGTTTATCAGGATGTTAGATCTGAACACAGAAATGAGCAAGGAGTGACTCTTCAGGGAACAGGGCATGGTGGTGAACACCTTTAATTCCAGTACTCAGGAGGCATAGGCAGGTGGATCTCTGTGAGTTTGAGGTCAGTCTGGTCTGTTTACAAAGTGAGTTCCAGGACAGCTAAGACTGTTCACAGAGAAACTTTGTCTTGAAAAAACAGACTAAACAAAACAAAAAAGAGAAACTGTAGCAAAATTTCTTGTCAGATTATCTTTGGAATACCAGTCCCCAAATAATGGCAAGGAGACTTATAAAATTATGAATTATGAAAACTTGGTCTTTGCTTAGGCTTGTCCCCAGCTAGCTCTTATAACTTAGATTAGGCTGCATCTACTAATCTACATTCTGGATGTGGCTTGCTTACCTCTACTCAGTACAATATGTCAGATCTCTTCAGTGGTTTCCTGGCGTCTTCCTGCTTCTCTCCTTCCCAGAGTTCCCCGTCTCCCTGGAAATCTGATCTATTCCCTCCAGCCTAGATATTGGACATTCAGCTCTTTATTAAACACAGTGACCCATATTCACAAAGTGTAAACAGATATACTGCCACAAGAAACTGTCATTCTCCTTATTAGTCAATCATCTTAAGCATAGAGTGTCTTCCTAAGAATTCTCCTCTACACAAGGGGACCAGCGATGGGTGGATTCTCATGCCCTTAATTCATATTGTGTAAAAGTAAAAATGTGTCTTCCTCCCACCTTTGACTATGAGTAGAAATATATCTGCCTTTGTCATTTATCCTCTTCCCTTATATCACAGGGACAAAACATACTGGGTTCAGGACACCCATGAAATCTCGAAAGATTACTTGAACTGTGGTGGTGTCAACCTTTAATCCCAGCACTCAGGAGGCAGAGGTAGGCGAATCCCTGTGAGTTCAAAGCCAGCCTGGTATATAGAGTGAATTCCAGGCCAGCCTGGGCTGAATAGAAAAGCCTTGTCTCAAAAAACAAGCGAACAAACAAACAAAAAAGTAAAAAGAAGTCTACAAAAATGATTTATTCATATTTTAATTCTGTGTGTGTGTGTGTGTGCGCGCGCACATGTGCAGATGTATGTGCCTGCATGTGGAAGTCACAGGACAGCATTGGCTGTTGGTTGTCAAGCACCTTTTGTTGGCAATGGAGTCTCCCACCAGACTGGCTGATTAGTGAGTCCCAGGTATTCACCTGTCTCTGCCTCTCCAGCACAAAGTGTAGAAGGAGCTGCGGGCAGCGTTCCTGCTGCCCGGTTCCTGTCTGCCTGGCTAGCTTATGCACCGAAATAACAACACAAAAATTGTATTCTTTTAAACACTGCCTGGCCCATTAGCTCTAGCCTCTTCTTGGCTAACTCTCACATCTTGACTAACCCATTTCTGATAATCTGTGTAGCACCACAAGGTGGTGGCTTACCAGGAAAGATTCAGCATGTCTGACCTGGCGGCTGGCTCCATCGCGTCTGCCCTTACTTCCCTTCTTCCCAGCATTCTGTTCTGTCTACTCCACCTACCCATGTTCTGACCTATCAGGCCAAGCAGTTTCTTTATTAATTAACCAATGAAAGCAACAGATAGACAAATAACCTTCCCACATCAACAAAGATTACTTGTGTGTGCACTGAAACCCAGCTTTTAAAAATGTATTTTAGCAATCAAGCCCATTTTTATCTCCCAGGCCTGATCTATACTTATATGAGAAAAAACTTCTTAAGACAGAAGGAAGAGATTTCTTTAAAAGAGATTTCATCTCCAGCTTGAAATGGTAGCTCATGCCTATAACCCCAGCCCATGGGAAGCAGTAACAAGAGGATCCCAGGAGTTCCAGGTCTATGTTTAAAAATTCATTGTCCTAAATTACTTTATCTTATATATACTCCATTTCAGGGTTCATTCTCTTCTATGCTATGGGATCCTCTTGTCTCTGTCAGCAGTGCCCTCATGCCCCTTCCTTCACGCCATCCCTTCTTCTAGAGGAACTGCCTCTATTCAAAGCTTTTGCCCGAGAGCTCATTCTCTCTGATCTCATGTTTATTTCTATGACATTAGGACAGACGTTCCCTCTTGTCCTCTATCATTTTGGCTGCTCCTCTGCCTCCAGTTCTTACTTGACCTGCTTTTCTTTTTCTATTTTTTTAATCTTTGGTATGAGCGTAAGTGTGTGTACACATATATAGGGAGACCAGAGATGGACATCTGGTATCTTTCTCAGTCGGTTTCCTCCCTGCTTTTGAGGTGGGGTCTTCTATCGAAACTGGAGCTAGCATGGCTGGCCAGCAAGCTCCAGTGAGTTCCTGTTTCCATATCTCCAGAACTGAGACTTACAATTTCCAGCCAGGGCTCAGAGCTTTTTTAGGGGCGTGCTCAGTCTATGAACTCAGGTTCTCATGCCCTTCTGTGGCACACGCTTTACTGACTGAGCTGCCTTTCCAGTGTACCCTTTCCTCCTACTAACGATTCTAATAATGTGAGCCCAGAGCAGTCTGGCCACACATAATGGGGCCCAGCCTGACCACATGGGAGCCCAACCCACACAGCTGCAGTGGCAGACAGCACAGGGTTCCAGGAAAAGCTAAGCCACACCACCCAGGGAGGGCCAACATCTAAAGGGAAGTACCTGATTTCCAAACATCAGGTAAGATTAGGTAAGATCACCAGACTCCCTGAGCTCAGGACCCACCTATTCCCCTTTTGCCAAGACCCCTAGACAAATGTCAGCCAATCAGGATCCTGAGTCCTGGACAGATAGAGAGTCCAAGCTCAAGCTTGAATAAAGGCTCTTTGCTTTTACACACGAGTGCGAACTCCCTGGTGGTTTTGGGGAACCCCACGATCTGGGAGTAACACATACCAGGTGCTATATAGGAGTTTTCTGAGTTATGCCTCACAACCACCCTTGGTAGGCTCTATAAAAGTCTATTGCATTTATAAAAAGTACTGGGAGGAAGGTAAAATCCAGTTACAAAATGGAAATGGTGTCATTAAATCAAAAACCCTGGCGATAGTTATTTAGATAGGAACTAACAAAAAAAAATTGTGGACTTTTTTTCCTGCCAACTTGAACCTCTTACCTTTTCCTCTGAACATTTCCACCCACTGATCTGTAAATGAGCACACATAGATTAAGGCTTTGAGTTGGCATCTAGGATTCAGCAACATTTTTATTTATAGAGAAAACATTTTGGTGAATGCTGTACATTTTCCACCGACCAAACAGGAAGAGGCTACTCGATACAGATAAGAACAAAACAACAACAACAACAAAACCCGACAACTTCAAGGAACACTTCTGGGGCTTTAGGTCCTGAGAATTCCTAGAGTAATTTGTAAATCAAAGCCCTTCGTTTGTAGCGAAGACTACTTTTCCCAGTGTGCATCTCGCTTGCCGTAAAGACTATGCCCGCAATTTCTGACGCGCTATGCACCTTGGGGATTGTAGTCCATGGAGGGCCAACCGCTTCAACTGCCCGCCAAACAGCTACCGGAAGTACCGGCCCTGAGGGGTGGAGTTGGGCTGTTGGCGGCGGCGACGGTTGCCAGGATCCCGCGTTTGCCGCCTGAGGGACCCGTAATATGGCGGGGAGGAGGAGGAGAAGGCGGCGGATCCAGATGCGCTCTGTCTGAACCGACTGATTGCTTTGCTTCTTAGGGAGGTCGGTCCACCGCAGAGAAGCTGACCCTGCGGTGGGTGTCAGGTGAGTGCGAGAGAACCGAGTTCGTCTCTCTGCGGGTCCAAGCTGAACTGATACCCGAGCAGGCGGCTTTGGTGTCCCGCGGAGCAGAGGACTAGCGTTCCGGGCTGGGTTTGGCTTTTCTGGGCCACGAGCCCACGCAGGCACTGAGGATGGGGAGACGGGAGATGAGGAAGGGTGGGGGCGCGCTTCGAGGGGATGATTGGATGCTGGCTCCGCCCCCAGTGAAGCATCCTACGCTGAGGAACAGGCATAGGACATGGGGTTTCAGCTTGGCGCAGGAAAAGGCTTGGGCTTCTCCCTTGGTGCAGGCGAGGGAGTCGTCCCCCAGGGTGTGCGCTGGCCATTTCTGAACGCTGGTTACCACAACCAAAGGCCCTTAGGAGCTCTGTTTACTCCACCTTTGCCACTCTGGGGCATCGGCACTAGGACAGTGAAGCCTAGTTCTCCGAGCACCCCTGATGCTGGCTGCTAGGTGGTTCTCACCCTTTGCCTCTTCCTACCCTTCTTACTCGGATTCCAGCCTTCTCACCCACCAGTCCAGGCACATGACCTATACAGCTAGAGATGGATTTGGATTAGGAAATCCTTGTCCCCTTTTCTCATGTTTTCAAGTCACATTCGAATCTTAGCAAGAACCAAGCACAGTCTCTTTTCTCCAGGAGTTCACACGCAGGTGATTAAAAATCACCATTATTCCCCACGCCCCCACCCCTTTAGGACAGCAGACCCCACGTATCGATGCTTTCGACATGTCCTACAATACAGTACCTCAGGTTGGTGCCTGCCTGTGCTTTTAGCTCAGTGCTTTCTCATAAAATCGTTTTGAGACAGATCCCGGGAAACTGGGTTGCAGGGATGATGCTAGCTTACCACAAATGTACAGCTAGTATGTGCCTAAGTAAAAGACCTTTCCCCCTTTACTGACTCGGTAGGAAGGTTCTGTATTTGTGGAAACTGCGTGATAAGGAGCCAGCTCAGAAGCTGTGTTCCGTCTGCATTTCCCTTAGTGACATTTCTGGCAGAGTGCTGGTTATGAATGAGCAGATAGGAGCTATGAGTCCATAGCGTTTGCCAGTAGGCTCCTTGGACAAAGGCCAGTCGCACCAAGGTATAAATGGAATAGACAGGGCGTGTCTGGACCTGCTGAGGCTGGTGTGAATGGAAGTGGACCATGGACTAGTAATGGCTGATGGTAAAGTATGGGGCAGGAGATTTGTGGTTGGGATCACCTTGTCATCAAGACTCCCTTAAAATAAAACCTTGCTTGCATGTGGTAGCAGTGGTGTGAGACATCCGTGCCCTCTTGCCCAACCGTGGGATCTGGACTCTCTTTTTAATGGCTACTTTCACAATTTAGAGGTACCCAGTTCTCTGGGAATACAGTTTTCTCAAAGCTGCCATTCTCAGAGTTCTCTCCATTCTGCTACTCTTACTTTACATTGTTTGATCTATTTGCCCTAATTAATCTGTTCAATAATTGTATTAAGTGCCTACTGTGTGCTGACACCATTCTGTGTCATGGGGATTCAGGGAGCAAGCCTGAGAGAGTACCCGTTCTTATGGAGCTTACATTTTGGTGGAGGAAGACACACGAACCTCAAGAAAACAAACGAGAGCATTTCAGATAGCGGTAAGTGCTATAGAAATGACGATAGTGACTGAGGCAGGGGGATTAGGATCGGATGATTGGAGAAGGCTTCTTTGAGGAGGGGCATCTAAACTGAAACTGATGGGCAAGAAAGGTCCAGTCATGCTCCAAGATCATGTGGTGCTTTCTGCAGTCTTTATATCAGCTCTGGAGCTTGAGTGTCTCATTCAGTGTCATGCTGTCCCTTACCCTGTTTCTGTACCTTTGCAATGCGTAGGGTATGTGCGGACCTCTCAAGGGATGTGAACAACTTTCTGCAACAAGACATCGCTCTGTGATGCTATTATAAGAAAAATAAAACTAACAAAGGAAGTTTATGCCCTTAACTTTCCCAGACTTTTACACTTGAGTTTCTTGCTTTCTGTGCATATGCACAGAAATTATATCACATTTTTATTTCCTTTAATGGTGAAAATAAAAGATGTGTTGTAAAAAAAGTAATTTAGCAGAAATGGATTTATTGGGATTTTTTTTACATCTCAGCTACTCTATGTTTTGGCTAAGATAGTGTGATATGAGTTGTTATGCCACAAAGTGTTTTGTTGCTTTTTAAGTCTTGGTTTTTTTGTTTGTTTTGTTGTTTGTTTGTTTTTTCAAGGTCAGGTTTCTCTGTGTAACAGCCCTGGCTGTCCTGGAACTTGCTTTGTAGACCAGGCTGGCCTCGAACTCACAAAGATCTTCCTGTCTCTGCCTCCCGAGTGCTGGGATTAAAGACATGCCCCACCACCGTCTGCCTCGTATTTCTTTTTAAAGTGAGTGTAAGCATGCAAAACTCTAGAGACCCAGATATTTCTTTGGAATTAATCTTACTTTGCACAAATGGAAGAATTATAAGCAACAAACTGGAGCAAAGTTGTGTTGCTCAGGGTTGCAGTAGCTCTTGTTCTTCACGATCTAATCAGAACTCTGCATGCTTTTCCTTCATTTCTAACTGCATGCCAGGTTTTTTCTGACTCTTTGATATGAGTTTATATGTTGTATAACGTAAGTCTTTAGTGGCCCAGCAGGGCAACGTGTTCTTTCTTATTTCAGGGTCCACATCATGAACTGAATTTCCATGCTCAGTCTTTGTCTGTTAAGTAGTTACTTGCCTTAAAATGAGCATTTAAGAGCATTACTGCACTGGGCATTTCTTGGCACAGTTTACTGGGTCCCTATCTTGTTATGATCATGACAGTGTTCCTCTTGTTATTTTCCCTTGTCTTACAGGAGCCAGGGCTGAATAATGTTATGCAAAACAGGCAATTAATAAATACTTAGTACTTGCTAAAAAATAGACATATCCTGGCTAATCCTTCTGGTTACCTGGGATTTTCATAACCCCAAATTTCTAGAAATTGTAAAATTACTTGGCTGATTTTTTTTTTTAAGTTGCTTGGTGACCTTTAAGATTTTTAACTGTAAAATACAATTAATTCCAGAGTCAATAGATTTTTCTGTTTTCCACCTCTGCCTGAGTCCATTGGTGTCCAAGGCATCAAGATGAAGCCTTTAGATATATAAACAGAGAATTCCAGGAGGCTCGCTCTAGGAGTGTTTAATATTTCAGTGCTCCTAAGTCATAATCAAGATGTGTTTGTCAGCACTGATAACAGCCGTTTTCTTTCTCCAGTGTGACGGGGGAAGATGGAGGAGTACGAAGAGTTCTGTGAAAAAGCCCTTGCCCGAGTTCAGGCGGCATCACTGTCCACAGAGAGCTTCCTGCCCGCCCAGGCAGACAGCGTCTCACTCATCCGCTTCCACGGGCTGGCTGTGCTTTCTCCACTGGTAAACTTAGGAATTATTTATTTTTTAAAGATTTATTCCATTTTTAAGTATGTTTGCTCATGGGTGCGGTGCCCGAGGAGAGCAGAATAGCACATCAGATCTCCTGGAGCTGGAGAGATGGACTCCATAGGTGCTTTGAACAGTGTGTTCTTACCCAAAGTCATCTCTCCAGCTCCCTTATTTGTTTTAAAATAACTTTTAAAACTAGTGAACGACTACTGAAAAATAAATGAAAGGCTTATGAACAGCCAACAAGATGCCTAATGTCTTTTCATAATTAGAGAAATAGAATAAAAATGAGTTAGCATTTTTTCCCTACTAGATTTGCAATGATCCCATAGGACTTCATGTTCTTATGTTGTGGGCAAAATGAATGTTTAATGCACTTTTATCAGAAAAGTCAGGTTTTCTTTTTTCCTTTGGCAAGCAGTTTGGTAGTGTTTATCAAAATTTAAAAGTGTCTGTAACTTTTGACTCAGCAATTCTATTCAGGAAGACTATCTTACAGATATGTTCAAAGAAATAAGTATAAGTTACAACAACATCGTTTAAAATAGCAAAAGACTGATTGCCAACCTAAATGTCCATTAACAATGGAACAGTTTAATCATGTCCGTTGTATCCATTTCCTGTACCCATTAGAGTGAATAAGGGGAGCTAAGAGTGCGCGTGGAAGGCCGTTCTGTGCTGCAGCAGCATCCTCTCAGGCAGCTGGTCAGTGGAACCCGACCTGGCTTTAGATCAGTTTTGTCACTCTCTGCTGGGCAGAACTTGTGGTCCATCTCACTAACTGTTAAATGAGGATACAGATGGCAGTGCTGCCCTCATAATGCTTTTTGGGAATTAAATGAATATATGTGAAATGCTTAAGCTAATTCCTGGATCATGGGTGGCATTCAGTATATGTTAAACATTTGCAATTTGGAAAAGGGATGGTATATTCTTTCTTTGACAAGGGGTAAGAGAATAGAGGATGGTAGAGAAGTTCTATTTATCATCATAGACAATTTGATGTTGTTATTTTCAATGTGTGACCATACTTTAAATCAGAAAGTTAGATAAGTAATAAATTTATTTTGTTGTATAAGCATTAAAAGATCAATGTTTTCTGCCAGTATTTTGTAATGAACGTCATAAACCTAGAAAGCTTGGAAGGTAATACAGTGACCACCCATCCTGTACTACTCAGTACCTACTACTATCCGTCTGAGATGAAATCTTTGGACATTCTGAAGGAAGTAGAGAGGTGACGTGCACTGACAAGAAGGGTACAAGTTGAAGAACCTGAAATGAGAGATCAGAAGTCAGAGAATGTCAGTTGAGAAGTTCTGCAGTGGCTCCAAGGGCTAATTTAATTTTGTCTATCATTTAAAGTATTGGAGAAGTGAGCAAGGCATTTTTTCCTGTGAGCTTGATTTTAAGTTGGGAATAGCTACATTCAGTGATATGCACCGGCCGTACGTGACAGAGCTTCTGAAATTTTATATGGGCTGCGTCTGTGACACTCAGATGAAGTCCTTGCACCCCAGACATTTGTTGAATGATTTATATAGGGTTTTGGTTGTTCTGATTTAGAACTTGCCAATTTGATACTTTTACTATTGAATTGCATGTTTATGATGTCTTACAGCTTACCATCGAGAAGAGAAAAGAAATTCAACAGGAAAAGCAGAAAGCACTGGATGTCCAAACAAGAAAGCAGGCCAACAGGAAGAAAGCTTTACTGACTCGTGTCCAGGAGATTCTTGAAAATGTCCAGGTGTGTCAGAAAACTTCTAGATTGAATTGAAGACATTACAAAGTAAACATTGGTAACAGCATTTCAGAAAAGCTGACTAATTGTGAAGTATGCCTTATTGTGTTTTGGTTGAGTATGATTTGTTGGAGAGCATCCATTTGTTTGTTAGTGCTGCCCAGTACTTGAGTCAGAGAGGGTCCTTAAACAGTGGCTCTATACACTGGGCATAGTTGCTTATTGTCTGTCCTGTGACTACAAACAGCGTCAGAGATGATAGAATTGCCCATTGTAGTTAACCCCTGAATTAATCAGACTGTTTAGTAAAGGACCTTCTTATTCTTGCTGAAGTAAATAACTGCCTTCAAAGGATTTGGGTTGTGTATGTGTGCACGTGTGTACATGTATGAAACTTTGGCTCTTAGATATGGAAAATTGCCATGTAGATTACACAAATAGGCCTTTTGTAGCTATTTTTATTTAAATTAACTCAGATTTATCTAAACAATTTAAGGTTTGTGTCATTTCATACTAAAAAGAAAACCAATGATTTAAATGGAACAACTAAATCCGCCATACATAACCCTTTTGCTCTTTCGTAGTTTTCAGGGTTTATCGGCTGTCTCTGTGACTTCTGCGGGGTGACTGTGGTACTTACTGAGCCTTAGGGTGTTTCCACCAACTGCTGCGTTTCCCTGTGGGGTCGTGTATAGTGTTGGCAGTAGATTTTAATTTGCAGATTATAACTACTGTCTATGTTAGTTAATGTACAGTAGTTTCTTAGCCTACTGACTGTTTCCTGTTATTACAACAAAAATGGCAGAGTGTTCTGAATCTAGTCCATGGAGAGGATCCAATTCCTATTAACAGATTATACTAATGAAATTACTCGAGTCCTAGAACTTTCTGTTTAGAAAAGCATACACAGTGTCACCTGTAATGAATTTCTATATAGACAGGGATTTCATGGAATCCAAATAGATTGGGAGGGCCTCTTTCATCTATGAAACCTATGATTCAGTTAAATATTTTTTAAAATTTAGTTTGTCTAATAAGGTCCATTTTACCACATCCAAAAAAACATAGCTTTTGAGTATCAAAGATGTGAACTGTGCAATATTTTATATAGCAGAATAATCTGTTTTGCTTAAGCCTGGGACCATGCCCATTGATTCCGGGAATGTGCACCCCTTTTGGTTTATTTTCGTCCTGTGGTTATCACCAAGTCTACTTGAATTGTTTACTGCACAGTGCCTGGAGACGAGCCATCATGTGTCTTGGGACTTTATAGGTGAGACACAAGTGTTATATAGTCTAGCAAAACAAAACAAGCCCATAGGAAACAGCCGCTCCAGGTTTTCAGTATTCAGAATGGAATGAGTTCTAGCTTATTTTTTTCCTGGTTGGTCTCTGAGGTATACAGTTATTGTCACCCTAATGTGTCAGCTGTTGATCTACTTGTTTGAAAACATACAGATTGCTGACTTCACTTACTGCCAGTTGATCTAATTAAAGTTGACTTTGTAAGCTGAGTTCTAAGTGAAAAATTTCTAATTTCTAATTTCTCAGTAACATAAACTACATGGATAAGCTGTTATTTATGGCAGAAACTCCTCATTTTATGGGGAGGGTTTTTTGTTTGTTTTTAAATGGAAGCATTTTCCCCCAGCTGCTACACACAGAAGGCCCACAGAGAGAAACAGCTCTGTAAAGTAGAGTTGGGCAGGTGGTCTCAGAAAGCCAAAGCTCCTAAAGTTTTGTTTTGTTTTGTTTTTGAGGCAGGGTCTTATTTTGTAGCCTTGGCTGGCCTTGAATAAATAGAAATCCACCTACTAGCCTCTGTCTCATGAGTGCTGGGATCAAGGGCATGTCTACTACATCTGGCTAAAACTTTTTAAAAAGTCTTAGTTTTATATTTTACTTGCATGTTTATCTGTGCATCGCATGTGCATCTGGTGCCCATGTAAGCCCGAAGAGGGCATTAGATCTCCTGGAACTGGAGTTACAAATAGTGAGCTGCCTTGTGGATGCTGGGAGCTGAACTTGGCGTTGCTGCAAGAGCAAGTGTCTAATCTGATGAGCCATCTCTGGAACTCCTTATAGGGAGTTTTTAGGAGAGTTTCTCTGTGTAACAGCTCTAGCTGTCCTGGAAATAGCTCTTGTAGACCAGGCTGGGCTCAAACTCACAGATTCACCTGCTGGGATTAAAGGAATGCACCACCACCGCCCAGTTTAGGAGATTCTTGAATAAGCATATGACAGGCAAGTCTTATTGTTATTATTTTTACTTAATCAATGTCCTTGTTTTGCTTTATGAGATGTAACTATGTAAAACATTTGCTTATTTGGTATTTATTGCATATGTTATTATTGTTAGGGAATAACTTGTCTTAGGAATCATTGCTGGTGGTAATAACACACAATTAGAAAGAAGTTAATGATATTGCTCCTATCCCAAGATTAAAGTGAACATGGATAAATTGTGTGTATGTGTGTCCAGACATACTCTTTTCAGAAGAGATCATTTTCTTTCTTCCTTTAAATAAATAGGCTAGGGTAACCAATAAATTTCTTTTGTAGTGATTCAGGATATAGAAACTGATTGCTGAGTATATTTTATTTTTCTTTTGGCTTTTTTTTTTTTGAAGACAAGGTTTCAAGGTTTCTCTGTGTAGCTTTGGAGCCTGTCCTGGTACTTGCTCTGTAGGCCAGGCTGGCTTCCAACTCACAGAGATCCGCCTGCCTCTGCCTTTCAAGTGCTGGCATTAAAGACGTGTGCCACATGCAATCCTCTTGTCTCAGTCTCCTGAGTATTGAGATGGCAGGCATGAAATATCCTTTGTGTTCTCAAATATCAGAACTCTACATCTTCCTTTTCTGCTTTATTTTTGAAAATGATAAAATCAAAAGCTTTTTTTTTTTTTAGGTAGGGCACACCTTTAATCCCAATGCCTGGGAGGCAGAGGCAGGAGGATCTCGCTGAGTTCAAGACTAGTCTGATGTATATAGAGAAACCCTGTCTTTTTTAAAAAAATGAAAGTAAATAAAACAACAACAAAACCCACAGGCTCTTTTTTTTTGTATAATGGAGAAATACTAATTTTTAAATGTCCCTTTTCAGGTTAGAAAAGCACCAAATGCCAGTGATTTTGACCAGTGGGCGACAGAAACTATTTATTCTAATTCAGAAGTCAAAAGCTTGAATGCTCCTGCTACAGTTCCGAACAGCTTGCCAAGCCCCCCTGAGCACTGTACTTCAGTAAAGCTTGAAAAGATAACTGGACTTCTGCCTGTGGGCAATAAGGACCAACACAATGCTGATGGGATGAGCCTGCCTAGAGACTCCGAAGGGTCTGACTCTCTGAAGCGGTGTGACAGTCCAGACAGCAGGCAGGCAGAAAACGGAGCTGCTCCAAGGCTCTCTGCAGCGAGCTCACAGGAGACTCTCATTTCTGACGGTTCCCTCTTAGCAAAAGAAGAACAGGACCCATCACGTTTGGCGGAAGTCACGCCAGATCCCTACATCATGAGCCTTCAGAATCTAATGAAGAAATCAAAGGAGTTCGTGGAGAGAGAACAGTCTAGACGGAGTCTGAGGAGTGGTGCAAAGAGAAGTGCGAGTGAAAGCCATTCAGACAAAGAAAACGATGCTGCTGAGGCAGGTGACTGTGTGAAGGAGAAGACCCCACCTCTGCCCACAGGCCGGCACTGTGGCTCCACCATCCCAGACAAACCAAGCCTTAATAAGTCCAACGTTCTCCTCCAAGGTGCTTCTCAAGCAAGCAACATGGGCACGTCAGTTTTAGCCAGCTTTTCCAAAGTAGATCTACCTGTGGGAAATGACTCTCCCACTCTTCCAGAAGCCGAGGCAGCTTTTAAAGTTGTTCCCACCTTTATTACTGAAAATAAAGTTATCAAAAGTCTTACAGGTCCATACGCCAAATTACCTAGTCCAGAGCCCAGTGTGAGTCCTACAATGCATCGAAGGCGTTCCAGGCCATCGTCAGCATGTCAGATCCTTATAAATAACCCGGTGAATGCCTGTGAGCTGAGCCCAAAGGGAAAAGAAGAGGCCGTGCATAGAGTCACTCCAGCCGCTGGTGAAACAACCAATGAATCTGAAATTGTGCCAAAGTCACCAGCTGACTTCACAGGGGTTTGTTCAGGCAAGGTTTCTGCTAGCAAAAGCATGTTGGAGACCACACGAGAGATGGTTATGGGTAAGCCAAGGCAGGGACATCAGGCCTTAGGAAATCAAGTAGACAATAAAGTCACTGTTGAGCACGCTGCTGTGGAAGGTCTCCTCACACCCGATGAGAGGGAAGTCCGGAAAGCGGACAGTACTTGTATGGCTGTGCCCAAGTTGCATGAACTACACACCACCAGTCAGTGTGTAGCAAGTCAAGCCATGGAGGATGTGTGTGGACTCAAGTCAGACAATATGTTAGCAAAAAACTCTTGTAATTTACAAATGGAACTGAATAAATCATATGATGTGAAAAACCCATCTCCCTTACTTATGCAGACCCAGATTTCCAGACGGCAGATGGACACTCCTTCAGTGCCCTGTGGAAACGAACAGTTTTTGGATAACAGTCTTGAAAAAGTTAAGCGGAGACTTGATTTAGATATTGATAGTTTGCAAAAAGAAAATTGTCCTTACATTATAACAGCTGGAGTAGCTGAACAGGAAAGGGAACACCTGCCAGAAAGAAGATACTCTAAGGGATCCGGCTACATTAACAAGAATAAGATACTAGAAACTAGCCCTAAAGGTACGGAAACTGGAAGTGTTTGCTGCCTCTCAAGGTGATCGCATTTTTAAAATTTTGTTGTTGTTTGTTTGTTTGGTTGGTTGGTTTTTTTTTTCGAAACACAGGGTTTCTCTGTGTAGCCCTGGCTGTCCTAGAACTTGCTTTGTAGACCAGGCTGGCTTTGAACTCAGAGATCTGCCTGCCTTTGCCTCCCTAGTGCTGGGATTAAAGGTGTGCGCCACCACTGCCCAGCAAGAACCACATCTCTCTTAAAATTTGTTTGAATGTGTGTGTGAGAGACAGAGAGCACATCTACATGAGTTTGTGTGCACCACATTCATGCAGGTGCCTGAGGGGTTAGAGGACATCCAGTTCCCTGGATCAGGCAGTTGTAGGTCACCTGATGTGATACTGAGAACCAAATCTGGGTCCTTTGGACGAGCAATGGGTGTTCTTAACCTGTGCTGTCTTCAGTCCTGAGGACCACATCTTAAAGCTGGTCAGGCTTTAGAGACTCTTGGCTACAGTGGTGAGCTCTGCAGTTGAGGGTGGGAAGGGGAGGAGGTGCAGACCTGCTGTTACACGGTCAGTGAGTTTTCTCCATCTAATCTTTTCAGAAGGCCAGGAGATACTAAAAAGCAGGTTGTTAGCGTTTGAAGAGATGCGGAAGAGACTGGAGGAGCAGCATGCACAGCAGCTGTCCCTCCTCATAGCAGAGCAGGAACGAGAGCAGGAGCGACTGCAGAGGGTGAGGCACCTCCGTACTTCTGCTCTACATATCTTTGGTTGGTGGGAGACAAGACTTCTCTCTCTCTTTCTTCTTTTTTGGGGAGGGTAAGTTCTTACCTAAAAGCAACTGAATAATTTGTGAAAGGAACCTTACTGAATCCTTCAATTGGAATTCCTAATAGTTTTAAAGGTTTTTAAAAAATAGATGCTGAATATATATTTTCAAGAACAATATCATAAAAATACTTGTTTTGTGATTATTATAGTCATATCTCATTTAAAAAACATTTTAAAAAGTGCAGTCAGCTGACCAAGTTGTAATTTTGAGGGAGGAAACCTGAGATAAACAAGAATATATTCTTGATTACACTTGCTTTTGGGATAAGCCTACAGTGGCATCATCTCAGACAACGTCAAAGGATCTAGCATGTCATGATACATGGTCACTCTGCAGGAAATAGAAGAGCAGGAGAAGATGCTGAAAGAGAAGGCGGTTGCGGCGGATGCCTCCGACCTGAGCAGTGCACTGGAGCTGGAGTGGAGAAAAAGAAGCGGCTCTGCTCTGCTAGAAACAATGCTGTCCCAGGTGGACTCGCTCCAGACCTCAGATAACTCTGGTAGATTTTAAACCTTGTTTTCCATCCGAAGTTATTCTGCGTAAGCTTTTCTAATCATACCTTCCTTCCAGTAATTTAATGCACATCCCACCCGTTTGCCAGCTGCTTAGTAGCCATGAAAAATGACATGATATCGGATCTAAGCCCGCAGAGCAGGTGTCCATGAGAAGCCTCAACCTTAACAAGGAGAACAGGCAGTTGGGCCCTGAGCCTAGCTGCTCATTCATGCGGCAGGTGACATGCTCAAGTGAGAACAGTTGATTATCTCCTGGGTGATCTGGAATTACCTCTAATTTCCCAGTGCAATAAGAGCTTTTCACAGCATCAGTTATCCTGAGATTCTGTTTGTCCTGAAAAGCTCCATCTGGCACAGAGCTGCAGTCCATGGATATTTTAGGTCTGCATTTGGGTCAGTCTCTGAGTTGACTGTTACTCAGGGAGTGTGACAATGTTATTGCAGTGTTTTGTATATTCTGATTATGTGGCATCCCATATAGATCACTATACTAGTCTGTACTGTATGTTTCTCTAGGCTTCACAAATTCTGCCCTACAATATAGCTTTGGTTCTGCAAGTGAAGCACCATTCTACCTCTGGGGATCGCTGGCCAGTGGCGTGACCAAACTCTCAGTAACAAGGCCTTTTGGAAGGGCCCAAGCTAAATGGTCTCAGGTGGGCAGCCTTGATATATGTCTTGTTTTTTACGTGTTTATTTATTGGAGTTGGGATTGGCACACATTCCACAGTGTGTATAGACGGTAGAGGGTATCTTGTGGGAGTTGGTTCTCTTTGTCCACCATGTGGGTCCTGGGGGGTTGACTTAGGTCATCAGGCCTGGTGGCTGGTGACTTTACCTGGCAAGCATCTTATCAGACCAGCTGATCTTTCAAAGAGCTGTTATTTTAGGCTGTATAGTGAACATCAGGTCATTATTTTTTGCCACTCACTAAGCAGCTTAGCCCTTGATACAGAGGAAACTACATGAGCAAATGTCCAGAGAGGAATTTTAGCTGGTGGTGATAGATTAAGACTCAATTGAGTATGGTGCTTGGAAACTTAAAGCATTGTGTCTAATCTCTTCTAGGTTTTTAGTCCAGAAATACAAGCAAAATTTAACAAAATAACTGCTGTGGCAAAAGGATTTCTTACTCGTAAACTTATGCAAACAGACAAGCTGAAGCAGCTTCGCCAAACCGTGAAAGTAAGACTGTTGGAATCCCTTGTTTCCCTTCATTTCAGTCTTCTGACAGCTGAGCTCAGAACTCAGATCAAACTTCTTTAGTTATCTCAGTCTAGTTGATTTCATAAGTCTGATTACTTAGATTTTTTTCCAGATTACTGCCCCCACCCCAGAGTTGTATGGAATGCTGATTTCCAGGCATAACATGACTGCTGCACTGCTATCATTCACTTTGTGTGTGTGTGTGTGTGTGTGTGTGTGTGTGTGTGTGTGTGTGTGTGTGTGTGTGTGCTGAGGCTGCAGGAGAACATCGGGTGTCACACTCGTCATCTCCACTAAGACACAATCTTAAGCACATTTAATGCAGATAATCATAATAGCAAGTTCAGGAGTGCAGTGGGGCCTAGGGAGATGGCTCAGAGGATACACTCCCTGTAAAGATTATGAACCTGAGTTCAAAGCTCCTGCACCCATGTAAAAAGCCAGGTACGATCATGTGATCTGCACCTCCAGTGCTAGGGCAGGTCGAGACAGGAAACTGCTCTGTAAGAGACCCTGTCTTTTGTATAAAATGTGCTTAAGATTAGGTCTACCAGCTGGGTGGTGGTGTCTACGTCTTTAATCCTAGCTCTCGGGAGGCAGAGGCAGGCAGACCTCTGTGAGTTTGAGACCAGCCTGATTTATAAGAGCTCTGTCCAGGACAGGCTCCAAAGCTACAGAGAAACCCTGTCTCAAAAAAATTAGGTCCACCAATAAATACCCTGTCATGAAAATAGGAGGGGCTTGTGGGGCTCTGCCCCTCCTTGAAGATTTTTTCCCATTAACGGTTGATGGGAGAGGGAGAGACATTTTCTTCTTGGAATAACCACCGGTGCCCATGCTCTGTAAGCAGCCCTAATGAAACTCACTGGGCCACCGAAAACACAAGTAGAAGAGTTAGTGAGGAAAGGGAGAAGGGATTGGTGGAGGGGAGGGGCACCAGAGTGGTGACAGCTGTGTGACAAAAGAGATGTTGTACATGTATGAAAGTGCCATGATGAAATCCAAAGTATATGTCATTAATGTATTTAAGATGGCTCAGTGGCTAAGAGCACTGACTGCTCTTCTAGAGGTTCCAGGTTCAGTTCCCAGCACCTACATGGCAGCTCACAACTGTCTGTAATTCCAGTTCCAGGGGACCTGACACTCATGGCAAAACGTTAAAGCATATAAAATTTAAAAAACATTAGCAATAATGAAAAAAGATGGCTCAGTGGGCAAAGGTGTCTGCCACCAAGACTGACAACCCGAGTTCAATCCCAGCACACACATGGAAAAGGAAAACCAACTCCCGCGTTGCTCCCTAATCTCTGCCCATGCACTGTGGCACACATCCCTTCACATTTATACGTTTTAAATGTAATTAAAAAGCAAAACAAAAACACCCCAAACGACCTTTTTATTTGTTTGTATTTTGAAACAGGATTTCCCTATGTAGCCATGGCTGTTCTGGAACTTACTTTTAGACATCCCCCTGCCTCTGTCTCCATTAAAGGCATGTGCCACCACTGCCCAGCCCCACTCTATCTATCTATCTATCTATCTATCTATCTATCTATCTATCTATCTATCTATCATCTATCTATCATCTATCTGTTATTTATTTTTTAAAGAGGATAGAAAGATGGCTCATCAGATAAGAGCACTGGTTGTTCCTCCAGAGGACTGGGGTTCAGTTCCTAGCTTCCACATACTTGCTTACAGCTATCTGTAACTCCTGTTTCAGAGGGGTTCTGATGCTCTCTTCTGGGCATCATGGGCACTGCACACATGTGCACTTCAAGGCAAAACATTCATGCATATAAAATTAAATGTTTTTAAAGAAAGAACAAGAGCACATTAGTGTAGAAGACCTAGGTTTAAGTGTTAAGCTAGTAAAAAGATAAAACAATCTTGATCATCTCAAATGCTTTGAGAACTTTCTCCCAGTTTCACTTGTTCTGTTACGGAAAACTAGTCTGAGAGGTGGGAAATGAAAGCCTCCACCCCAAGAGGCCACAGCAGGGCAGGCTGAACCTGACAAGGGGAGCATGGAGCTAGAAGCAGAGCATGTGCCAAGAGGAGATGCCAGAGTTAAATAATCTGGGCCCTGGATTAGAAGAAGACTTCTGTCGCATCCCTATGGAGGATAGTAGAGATGGGGACCCCGTGAGGTTTGGGGCCTTTTAGAACTGAGGGCATCCTTAGGCCTTCAGCAGGCATTTCTTTGCTCTTCCCTGTCTCATTCCCATCCTTTCTCTCCACCTCTTAGGGTCCTTTGCAGTTCACCACCAACCTCTGGTACACAGAATACAAGACAGGGCTGGTAGGCCTGCCCAGAGGGGACCTGGGGGCAGAAAGCATTTTTGTGTGATAAACTACAGATACCTGTGGCTGAGTCACCTTTGTGAATAAGGGTCATCATTTCTTCTGTTAATGATGACTTGATGCCTCTCAAGAAGGAGCTGGTGTGGACGAGTGTTAGAAAAGGCCTTTAATCTTCCACTCCTGAGTGAGCATCCTTGGTTCTCTTCTACAAAGGATTTACTTATTTTTAGAGACAGGCTCTCACTCTAGTCCAAGCTGGCCTCAAACTCATGGAAGTCTTGCTGCTTCAGCCTCTCATGTGTTGGATCACAGATGTATGTCACCACCCTAACCAGAGCAGTCTTAAAGCGGCATAGGACGTGTCACTTGTCACTGGCATGCATGCTGCCCGGCAATTGTTGTTTATCTGCCCCATCCCACCCCAAACCTCACAGTGCGTCTTCTGTCCAGTCCCCAGCTGTGCTGCTCACAGCCGAGACAGTGTGCCTCTGCTTGGCTTTTTGCTAAATAGTAAGTCACCCTTGGTGGACAGCTGTGTTTGTGTGCTTCTTCATAGGCTTCCTTTTTATATTCCTCCTTGTTGGTTATCTTCTTTATCTTCAGCATCTGGTATTGCAATGAGTATTGCCTCCAGGCCGATTTACCACTAGGTACAAATCTAAATTCAGTGGTATGGTCAAGGTCATTGGTCAAGGTCATTGCCTTCCTCTTTATCAGCATTAGAATTTTTAAATTCTCAGGCGGGTGGTGGTGGCAGCACCTTTAATCCCAGCACTCAGGAGGCAGAGGCAGGTGGATCTCTGTGAGTTCCACAGGACAGGATCCAAAGCTACAGGGAAACCCTGTCTTGAAAAACAAACAAACAAACAAACAAACCCAGAATTTTTAGATTCTCCAAATCTGGCATTCACCGTAACATACAAATGCTGTCACAGATAGGCTGTTTAGGTCCCTGGGCACCTGTGGTGAATTAATGATGGGTGTTCAAGTGACTGCTAATTCAGAGCCATCTGGCTAAGTCAGGTAGCTTTCCCTTGGAGAGGATGCAGAAGCCTGCCTCAACAGCATAGCTCCTTGCTTACAGTCCCTCTGCCATTCTGGGCAGGAGGAGGCTTTTGAGAAGCTTGAAAAAAACCACTGCAGCAGGAGGCGGGGAAATAGGTGGGGGTGTAGGACTGCTTGCTATGTCATCAGTGACAGTTTTGTGCTCTTAGTAATTTTTGATGGAGAAAGAAAATCAAAGGAAACTTTTATTAAAAAGTTTATAAAACTGATTTATAAAGTGATTATAAATCTTCCTAGAAAACTGCTTTTGAAGGAGCATCTCTTTCTTTCAGGATACTATGGAGTTCATACGAAGCTTTCAGTCAGAAGCCCCACTGAAGAGAGGTGTTGTCTCTGCCCAAGATGCTTCCCTTCAGGAACGAGTGTTAGCTCAGGTAGATGCTACTGTCCTGAAGGGTTCCCAGGGAGCTGGTCAGCTCCTAACTGGAGATCCAGGGTAGAAATGTATTTCTCTCTTCATTTAAGCAGGGGAAACAGGTTTCAGTGAAAACTCCTATACTCTTGTTCTAAAGTAAGATGTGCACACAGTATACATCGTATTACTAAATTGGAGCCTC
Source organism: Microtus pennsylvanicus (assembly GCF_037038515.1). Classification (NCBI taxonomy): domain Eukaryota; kingdom Metazoa; phylum Chordata; class Mammalia; order Rodentia; family Cricetidae; genus Microtus; species Microtus pennsylvanicus. Next base: position 59,817,251 of record NC_134583.1, read on the forward strand.
ACCTTTTACATGCAGACACGATTTTCTTCTTTCACACCTAGTTGCGAGCTGCCCTGTATGGTATTCATGACATCTTCTTCGTAATGGATGCAGCTGAGAGAATGTCAATCCTCCATCATGATCGAGAAGCCCGCAAAGAGAAACTGCTCCGGCAGATGGTATGTGTGCCGTGTGGCTTTCTGAGGGAGGGGCTTTTCTGAGCTCAGGTAATGGAGGCTCCATGTCATTCCTGATAGTTCTGAAGCCAGATGATCCCCAGGATTCCCAGCACCACTGAGCTCTGTAGTGAGCTCCACAGGAACCACACACTAACAGAATCCTGTGCTGCATTGGGATTGGACTTGAGGGCTAAGACCTTGACTGTTTTGTTCTGGTAACTCAAACAAACTATCAGCTGCTCCAGAATGAGCATCCTTAGCATGTTCATATTAATTTTGTCATTTTTGAAATCTGAAGAGTGATTCCAAATAATTCAAAACTCTGCATACCAAGAGGGCTGGCTGAATTCAAAGCCAGCCTGGTCTACAGAATGAGTTCCAGGACAGCCAGATCTACACAGAGAAACCCTGTCTCCAAAAATCAAAACCAACCAACCAAACAAGCAAACCCACAAAAACAAAATAAAACAACAACAACAACAACAACAAAGAGTGCTATCTGGCAACCACACACAAAAGTAGAAATAAAAGTAGAAATTTTAAGCATTTAAAATGAGATTACTTACAAACATTTTGTTAAGTGGCTGGCTGCGGGGTGCACACCTTTAATCCCAGCACTCACGAAGCAAAGGCAGGCAAATCTCTGTGAGTTTGAGGCCAGCCTGGTTGACACAGTGAGCTTCAGGTCAGCCAGGGCTACATAAAGAGACCCTGTCTTAAACAAAAGTTAGCTGACTTGAGATCATCTTCTATTTTAACACAGTGCTGTTGGTACTAATCCGCCTGATGTTTCTTTTGTACTTGAAGGGTAAAATGAGAAGTCCGCGGGTGGCGCTTTCAGCCGCAACACAGAAGTCTCTGGACAGGAAGAAGTTCATGAAGTAAGTTCTGGTGTCACTGTCTCATCAGCCGGTTAGCTTTAGTGATCAGCTGCTCTGTTTATGTTCCAGTAAGAAATGAAAAGGGGCTGGAGAGCCGGCTCAGTGGGGTAGAGCACTGGCTGCTCTTGCAGAAGACCAGGGTTTTGTTCCCAGTACCCACATAGTCTCCACAAGAACTGCATGCACGTGTAACATGTGTGCAGCCAAATTACTCATATACATAAAGTAAAAAAAATTAATTAGAAATATCAATTTGCTTTTCTGCAGCTGAGCTGATAGAAATCCTTCTCTTTTTAAAATGTAATTTTAAAAAATTGATTCTTTGGGGGCTGGAGAGATGGCTCAGTGGTTAAGAGCATTGCCCGCTCTTCCAAAGGTCCTGAGTTCAATTTCTGGCAACCACATGGTGGCTCACAGCCATCTGTAATGAGGTCTGGTGCCTCTTCTGGCCTGCAGGCATACACACAGACAGAATATTGTATACACAATAAATAAATATTTTTTTTAAAAAAATTGATTCTTTGGGAATTTCATATCATGCACCCCAATCCCATTTATTTCCCACTCCTTCCATATCTGCCCTCCATTCTTGTAACCTTCCCACCGAAAGAAAATAGAAAATTAAAAAGAAAAAACAAAATCTCACCGACTCTCTGCCCCTCTGTCAGTCACAGCCTTCTCTCATAACAGTCACGACAGTCTCTAGTTCTGCCTGACTGGTAGCAATTCATTCTTCCTTTGTGGCCTTGGGAATTGTGCTTGGGAGCTGTGATGTGTCACGCAGTGGACCCTTTTGCCCCAACAACTTTACATGTAAATGTTCATTGCAATGAGTTGTTAATCTAGTTTTTTTTAAAGACTGCTTTATTTTTTATGATTTATTTATCTTTATTTTATTTGCATTGGTGTGAAGGTGTCAGATCCCCTGGAACTGGATTTTCAAACAGTTGTGAGCTGCCATGTGGGTGCTGGGAATTGAACCCGGGTCCTCTGGAAGAGCAGCCAGTGCTCTTAACTGCTGAACCATTTCACCAGCCCCCTTGTTAGTCTAGTTTAAAGCCTCTGGCTCCTGGCACACCCTCACTAAGAGTCCTCTCAGATATTCTACTGTGGCCCCTGTCCTGGAAATCTTGTAGCTATGGTTCCGCAGGACTGGCCCCTTCACGTGCTCCTGCAGGTCATGGATGGGATAGGTGTTGGGGTGTGTCAACTTAAGGCCCTGGATGGTCAGTCTGGGCCACCTCCTCTCATTCCCCCAGGTGAATGGAGGAGCCAGCTCTCCTGACCTCCCTCCTTCTTTCATTTTTTTAACAAGCTCTTACTGTGTAGCCTTGGCTGGCCTGAAATATACAATGTAGCCTAAATTGGGATTAAAGGTGTCTGCCACCATGCTGGGCAGAAATCTCCCTTTTGATATAGAGATTCATTAAAATTAGTGGTAAAAAAATAGATTTATCTTCTAATAAAGCATAAATTATTTATCAACATCCAGCTTATATGACTGATAGCCAGTCAAACAATCTCAATAGTTAGTCCTTATATTTAATATTGAGCTTTTTCACCATTTAAATATATTCCTTCTGATAATTCTGGAACAAAAGCTCAAGAAGTATATTCCAGAAACTATCATTTAAAAACTTTAAAAAAAACTTTTGCTTTATGTGTCATGAGTGTTTTGCCAGCATGTGTGTATGTTTATCATATGTGTATTTGGTGTCCACAGAGGCCAGAAGAGGGCATTGGCTCCTCTGGAATCAAAGTTACAGACAGTTGTTATTTGTCATGTGGTCACTGGGAACCTAAGGCAGGTCTTCTGGAAGAGCAGCCGGCGTGCTCTTAACGTCTGAACTATCTCTCCAGCTTCTAAAACCCTTTTTTTTAAGTTAATTTTTAATACTCTTTAAAAGTTAATTTTTAATAGCATAGGCCTTCCGCAGGCCCCTCACTTCCTAGTGCCCACCTGTCATTTATAAGTCTGTTTCCTCCCTTCTCAAATACATTGTCTTTATCTTTATATGGTGCCAGAGTTGCTGAAATGGGAATGCCAAATAAGAAGTTCCTGCTGAAGCAAAGCCCCTCAGAAACAAGGTGAGAAAAATCACTTTCTCTCTGCCAGAGGCTTTTGGTTTTGTTTTTGTTTTTTTAAAGAAAAGTTTTTATAGTCAAAGCTTGCTTTTTTTAAAACCTCGCTCCCATCAGTAGGACTCTGCTGCTGAGCTGTAGAAGCTGAGGCCCAGGACTCATTAGTTTCTGCTCCTATTCCTGGCCACATGTGGTCAGACCAGAGGTTCCTGGCACTATTGATAGGACACGCCTAGAAGAAATTGCAGACTAATGGGAATCTTTGGTACTTATTTAAGACCCTTAGGACATTGACTTAGTGCACACACCTCGTTCCCCTCCTGGAAAATGAGAGGTTGGCTTGTGTACGGCATGTCAGGAAATTCTCTAAAAGCTTAGGGGTTGCGTGTGTTGGACATCGCTTGCCTGATGAGAACCTGAGGTCTGAGCTCATAGTGAATGAGATGTGAATCCCTATAACATGCTTTAGTCAGTTAGCTGCCTTGGGATACACAGCCCATGCTGCTGCGTAGTTTTCTTCTAACCTTACTTTGTCACCTTCCACCCATTGAAAGAAAGTGGGGAAAATGGAATTTGTCTTTTGGAATTAATTTTGCATTTGATTTGTCAACAGAGTCCTTCAGCCAAACCAAGGACAGAATGCACCTGTTCATAGGCTACTTAGTAGACAAGGGTAAGAATGCCAAGATCAGTTTTGAGATGGAAAAATAATTATACTGTTCTCTTCCGTATGAGATCTCCCACTGTATGTGTTATAGTGCATAGCATCAAGACCTGATTTGTGTGTAGACTGCCTTCTTGTTTCATGACTGTATAACGTGTCTTAGTTATCATCTGATGTTGGCATGCTTTTACTTCTCATCTCATATCATATTACTCATTATATGTTTCAATGTAAGCTTAGTCATTAAGTAAGGGTAGCCTTGCCCAATGATTCTCCAACCAAGTGGGAAGCAGGAGTCTGGTCTCCTGGGAAACACAGGTGCAGCTCTCCTAGTGCTGCATGCGTGGCCTTCAGTTCCTCTCAAGCTTACTTATGCTTTGAGTAGTTGATGCTGTCTTCTTGTTTTCTCTGAAGTTCAGACCTTCATGCAAGTGACTCATTAACCTTTTTATATTCAATTAGAACCCCTAAGACATCAGTGAAGGGGGTTGTGCAAAATAGACAGAAGCCTTCACAGAGCAGAGTGCCTAACAGAGCGCCTGTGTCAGGTGTGTAGCAATGAATCCCAGAGCCCGTTCAACCAGGGGTGTGCACAATCTGCCCCATGACTCAGGCTTCCCAGTGGGACACGCATTGCAGTCTTCCTTGCCACCAGAATGTTGGCATATTCGTGGACATTCCTATTGCTGTCTTAGTATTTTGTGGCAGCCAGGAAATCCTATGAACTAGGCTGCCTGTCTTAATGACTAGTAATTTTATGGAAAATACTGTTTTTTAATTTGGGAAGTTTTGTAGAATTATCCAGAACCCTTTTATAGATGAATAAAAATGATCATCTCATGTCTGGTGTGGGTCTGCTCAACCCCACGGTCAGTGTGTCAGCCAGGATTTCTGAGTCTGCACACGACCACAAGCTCCACAGTGAATATGCCAGGTGTGCGGAGGGGGTCCCAAGCTTTCCCTCTGTAGGAAGCCTGAGCCAAATCTCCTGTTCCTCATCAAGGGGGAAACTAAAACCTGTTCTAAAGTTCAGTTTATGGTGGCAAAAAAGACAGATTCAGTCTTAAGCTGATCTAAAACTCTTACCAAATGCTTTAATATTTGTTGGTGTTTTGGTTAAGACATTTTGATTATACTCAGGATTATGCAACCCATTAAAAACACTTTGCAATGCTATGCGTTCGCTGCTGCTTTCTGATACTCACAGATAGCCGTATTAATCCCCGAGCAGTGGAGGAAAGCTTAAATTCATTCTAATGTCCCCACTAATGACAAGTAGGCAAGATTTCTGGCTATATTAGTGAGTGGTTTCTTCCAAGTGAGATGAGAAGAAGCAATAATACACCAAGCGATGTTGTTGCTGTCACTTCAGTCTTTCATGTTACCACCTGTTGTTCACGTAGGTTCCAGGAGGGAACAAGCTGTCAGGAGCTTGAGATGATTGCAGACGTTCTGCACAAATGCCCTGGACAGAATTCATAATGCCATATGCATCTCGGGTACTTTACAAGATCTCTCTTGAAGTGACAGTCACTGGAGTTGTTTGAAGGTTACCTGGTGGGAGAGCCCACTTGCTTTAGAGGTGGTCAGTCAGCTGCCTCTGGAAGAGCTCAGCCCAAGCAGCAGCCCTGTTGCTTGTGCCGTGATGTAAAATGTTAGGATGTTTTCAGTTCTTCTCATGGTAGGGCTCTAGACTGGTAACTCCCTGGTGGCTGGAAAATCATTGAGGAGTGGACTCTGTCCGGCCCCGTAGCATCGGTTTGCCACAGTGACCACTGTGCATGTTTGTTCCCATGCATTCCATCTCCATGGCTTGTCACTTGTGAGTCTATAATCAAGGAAACAAGTGCGCTTTCCACCGGGTAATTGACACTCTAGAGGATGAGCAGGCAGTTGCTGTAGTTAATAATGTGTACCGAAGCTCAGTTTTGTAGCTATTGAAGTTTAATTGCATTGCAGTGCAGTTAGTAATAGAAATGTGATCAACACACAATTTCTGTTTTTAAACAAGTAAAACTGCCTTGTTTTTCTAAAATTTTATTTATATGAATATGTAGACAATGAAAGTACAGACGTCTCAATTTCATCTTCATAAATTTTATATAAATTCAGAATTTGACATACTGACTAAAGTGCTAATTATGAATTTAATACTGCTCTTGAAAGAATTATTTTACCCTGGCAGATTTCGAATGTCTTGGCTTATGTTTTAAATAATACTTCGATTTGCTCTACACGAGCATTAAGTCCTTTGTTAATAATCAATTTATAGAAAACTTGTTTTTGTATGAAGAGTCCTTACTATACAGTCCAGGTTGGCTTTGAATTTACGATCTTCCTGCCACAGCCTCGTCCACCAAGGATTGTAGCTACCACAGCCATCTCAAGACACACATTTTCTGTTCTGGCCAGATATTACCCTCTTAGGCTGAGGTTGGATTTTCAATTTCTGCATCTCTGAACCTACGGTTAAAGCCGATGTTGGCATTGTATGTGTAAGAGCAGATACGCAGTGATCTGGAAACCACTGACCAAAGCCGAGTAGGAACTGGTGAAACAACACAGGAAAAGAGGCGACAGGCCAGCTGAGTTCTCAGTTCCCATTCTAGTTTTAGCTGAGGCAGCCGATTGCTGATGCTCTATTGTCCTTAAAACGAGAGTAACAGTTTCTACTCAGAATTAAGCTTAACAGCATATATTGCTTAGCCTCATGCCTGGTAACTAACTAAGTTATATTATAGAAAACTTCTGACCTTGAGAAATAATATTAATTTTGCCCTATTTTTAGGAGCATATGCAGGAAAAATCCAAAGAAAGCGGCCAAATGTTGCGACAATTTAAGAAGACAGCATTCACTGGGATGAAGCAGGGGAGGAGAGTGTGCTGTTCCCACATTCCATTACCTGGCCAGGACTTTTAGCTTAGCCCTGGCCTCTGTTTATACAGGCAAAGAGACAGCAAGGGCTGAACATTTGTATGTATAATCTTGTCAGTTTGGAGAATTCCTTCCTCATTTTCCTATTAATGTAGTCTGGGTGAAGATGATTAGCTCAGCATAATGTATGTACCCAGAGGTCTACAGTCACCCATTTTTATAAAAAACGTAAGAAATTTGGACTTATTTTTACAGAATATTAAAAAGATACCACCAATTGTAAATTATCCCTAAAACCTAAATTTCATTCATGACTATATACTGATTGCTGAATTTGATAAACAAATTAGATACTGTTCTGTTCAAAAAGAAATTATTGCAGAAGTATATGTTTTTCTAATTTTAAATGCCCACAATTCCATATCCTTTGACTTGCAGTATAGCTACGTAGGATGAAACACTTGCCACACTGAATCCTAAGTAAGAAGTGGCTGGGGGGCGGGTCATGATTTTGGGTAAAGGACATTCCTGTGGACAACTAGTCGTCTTACAGAAATGTCAGGTTTCATGTATGTTACTATTAGCTACAGGTAGACTAGTTTATAAGTTCCTTCTTGGGAAGTGGCAAGTTTAGAGAAGAGAGCACAGTCTTCATGAATGTAGCGCCTGGGAGTGCACTGTGAAGACAGGAGAGCAGAGTGCATGCAGTTAGTTCTGTTTCGTCTGTATGGCTTATTTCTTCCTACTCTTTTCCCAGCGTGGTTCACTTAGGAGAGAATAAAGGGCTATTTAGTAAGAAATCCAGTGGATAGCATAGTAATACTGTCTAGTTTAAAATCCGCAATAAAGGCACTGAGATGTATGGCTTTCATGACTAACATATTCATTAAATGCATCAACCAACAATGTACCAAGAGAATATGGATTTTATGAAGGAGAATGCTACTTTTCATATAATTCTAAAAAGGGCTTTGTGCTTCTTATATGACATTGGGACTGTGTATATCTGATCCTTATAACTTGAATTTTAAAGATAGTAGTATTTTGAAGATGCAGCCTGTATATATTCTTAACCTTTTAGGAATATGGAGATAAAGATTGTTTTTCTGATTTTCTTCCATCTGAGATTTGAGTTTTATACCCACTCTGGGTGTAAACTTGTTTTTTTGTTTTTTTTGTTTTGTTTTGTTTTGTTTTTTTATTGAGACTTACCATTCATTGAATAGAAAAAGAAAACAGTAAAAAAAAAAAAAGTTCAGGTTACTGCGAGGCATTGGTGGTACATGCCTTTAATCCCAGCAGTCGGGAGGCAGAGGCAGGCCGGTCTCTGAATTCGAGGCTATCTTGGTCTACATAGCGAGTTCTTGGATATCCAGGGCTACACAGACAAACCCTGTCTTGAAAAGCAACCCAAAAAAGTTCACATTATAGCTTTTTTACTTGTAGGAAGGTACACCAAGTTATCTTTCAAATGTGATAAACTGCTTCATTGTTTGAAACACTCAGGACTCTTAATCATATCATTGTGGGCTCTTCTATAAGAAGAGGAGCTATGTTTGTGTGTATTACTATGAATTAGTTAAAGAAAACTGTTTAGGAAAGCTACAACTAGTTTTAGATTAAGGATGAGAAACTGGTGTGTTTTTAATTTCAAGATGAAAGTTTTGTGTGTTTTACATTTGAATGTTCAGAATTTTCTCTCAGAAAAGTGCCAGGCACTGTTTTGTGCTTTTGAAGTTTTATTTATATGCGTTATCTTTATTGTTATTTTTACTTTGACTGGAATGTCTGTTCATGTAAATTGTATTTATTTTTATACTTTCATTTTTCACTAGTCTTGCTTCTAGGTAAAAGGCAAAATAAACTTTCATCCTAAACAAAATCTTGTTTGATCTTTTTATTTTTAACCAAGGGAGGACATCTGGGGACTAAATACTGAGGACTATGTGACCAGAACAGCATCTGAGATGATAGGATTTACAACTTATGCCCCGTGATAGGCATGCCTGTCCTGCTGCTACATTTGAATAATGTCTTTGCTTCTTAGGAGCTAGACACCTGCCAAGAGCGATGGAGAGACACGAGGGAGGGAATCTCAGTGATACCTTTACCCTTCACCTTGAGAGCTCTAATGTTACCCCGATAAGTGGTTGTCAGCTCTCGCTGAGATGCTGTATTTGGTCATCTGCAGGGTTCAGCACACCCCTGTCACTCCAGCTCACGCTGGCTTCATGTTCTCACAGTGTCGGAAATGCCTGGAAATCACTGAGGCCGCAATGGACCAAATGATAAGAATGAAGGGACTGTTCCATTAGAGGTCACTGTCCCATGCTCAACCCCGATGAAAAGCAACAGTTCTGAAAATTAGCAGTGCTGCTGTTGGTGGCAGAGCACTTGTCTAGTGTCTTAGGGTTACTATAGCTGCAAGGAAACACCATCACCCAAGAGAATGTTGGGGAGGAAGGGCTTTATTTGGCTTACATTTCAGTATCACTGATCATCCTCCAAAGAAGACAGGGCAGGAGCTCAAACAGAACAAGAGCTGGAGCAGAGGCCACGGAGGTGTGCTGCTTGCTGGCGTGTGCCCCATGGTTCGCTCAGCCTGATTTCTTATTGAACCCAAGACCATCAGCCCAGGGATGGCACCACCCACAGTGAACTAGGCCCTTTCCCATTAATCACTAATTAAGAAAATGCCTTACAGATGGATCTGGGCATTTTCTCAATTGAGGTTCCCACCTTTCAGATAACTCTAGCTGGGGTCAAGTTGACATAAGACCAGCCGGCATACCTAGCATGCACTAAGCCCCAGGCTCCACCCCCATACACCATGCCACATCAAGTTCCAAAATTTGAAAAACAAAGACCTTGGCATAGAATGCAGTGCATTCTCTGATCGCTCTGTAACAAGGGTAGGATTGGGTCAGACCTGTCACATATCAGTTAAGAAGCTTAGGACTGGAGAGATGCATTGATCTTCCAGAGGACTCTGTTTGATTCCCAGCACCTAGTGCTGGCCTCACAGTTGTCCAACTCCAGTCCCAGAGGATCCTATATCCTTCTCTGGCCTCCATAAACACCAGGTACATGTGGCACAGAGACATACATGCAGGAAAAACACCCATACATAGAAATTAAGAAATGGAATCTTAGCCAGGTGGTTTCCTGAGACAGGCTCTGAGACAGGGATTTTATGACAACCGCCTTTCACCTTACCATCGCAGTTACCTCAATTTCACAGAAAAAGAAACTGGGACTCTGCAAAACTCAGGCCCAGTTGAAGTACATTCAATCATCTTTTCTAGGACTCTTATAAAACGGTGTTCAGGCCTCTTTCCTTCAGGAGATGCACCTGGAAGTAGAAACCGGGAAGGTAGGAGTAGGCGCTGTCTGGTAATTTCTCAAGTATAAACCCATTCTTATCTGAGTTAGAGTTAGCTGAGAATCCCAGCACTCACTAGCTTTCACCTCTAGTTTTCCAAAAACAAGTGATTAATGATAGATACTCCCGAGGTTTCTATTAGAAAGGACCTAAAGTGTGTTAAATACGGTTACTACAATTTTGTATTTCACCCATTAAAAAAAAAGGAAGCACAAAACAGGAGCGCCAAAGTTCTGTGGTCAAGATTGCTTATATTCGGATGCATGTTGCTAGCAGTGGGGAAAGAATTCCCAAAGTGTCTCACCCTCACGAAGCACGGAGAGAACCCAAGCCAAACCCAATTGCTTCAGAATTTATCTGACCCTCACAGGGATGGATGTATACACACTAATCTGTCACAAGGGGGCGCAGGTGGGCCAAGCAACCAGCAGAAGTGGCAGTTCTGAGGGTAATGGGCAAGACCGGTGACGAGTTCGAGAGAAAGGAGGACCAAATCCTGACTGTTAAACCCTGTCCTCCGAAGTGCACCGTGACACATCTACGCACACATAAATATGATTTAAGTCAGGCCTTTAATCCCAGCATTGGAGAGGCAGAGGAAAGTGGATTCCCCATTAACAAAATAAAACACCAAAATAAATCAAGTCGGATGACGGACATCGAGTTTACGCGGGAACTGCGCTTCACAAACGCTGAGGACGCGAACCCGCAGGAAGTTGCCCATTACAATCATGGCGGATGGCGGCACCCAGGATCTTCAGAGCAGAAACTGCCCTTTACAATCATGGCGGCCAGGGCGGGGCCAAGCCTCTCTGGACGTGAGGAAAGGGGCTGGCCGCCGAGAACAAGCGGTCATGTGACTGGGAAGATGGCTGTCTTTCCCTGGTAAGGAAGAACCGGCGAGTGGGCTTTAGGGAGGGGCCGATCTTAGCGAGTGTCTGCGTGGGTGGGCAGTCACCCCTGTTGGAATGAATGGTCTCTTTCTCAGCCCCGGTTGTCAGGACTACGGAAGAGCGGAACTGGTGACAGTCCGCTGCTCCTCGCCGCGATTCCGCAGCCCCTTCACTCCTGCCTACTCGGTCCAAGGTTTCCGCCTCCCTGAGAGAAATTGGCACGTCCTGGGGGTTCTGGGGAAGGGATGAACCCGCTCCGAGTCTGTCCCCGAGCGGTTTTCTCGTTTGTTCCCTGAGCTCCTCAGCTCACCTGAAAATTAGCTTTTCCCATCTGTAAAGTGGGGCCATTCACCCTACTGTGTGCAGAACCCTCGGACGTCCTTCGGAGGGGTCAGTATAACTGAACACCGAAGAGAGGGGTGTCCAAAGGAGGCCTTGCTCTGGCCCAAAGGAGAGAGCAGTCCCTCAGCCCCGCTGGCAGCCCGGGAAGACTTCAACGAAGAGCCTTCAGCTGGGTCTTGCAGGATGAATAGGAACTCACCAAACAGGAAGGAATATGGGGCTTTTTGTGCTTAGAAGTGAGGTGACCCTCAGGTAGCAGCAGGTGATTTGTATCAATAAAGAATCCACACAAGATATGCTGATGGTAATGAGGTTCGGGATTGGAGACCTTGCCTCCGCAGGGGCTAATTTTCTGGCTTTTCAGATGATGGCAGGTAGCTTGAAGTGTGAGCATGAAAGAAAGTGGCAGCCCTAGGCCTTGAACGTGATCACCATCAACCCTCTCTGCCTTTATGTTGGCTCGGCACTTGACCTCATTCCCTCTTGCAGACTCTTAAGAGGCCACTTCAGGACACAGCACAGTGGCGTGGGGGCTGTGGAACCCTTAGCCCACACCCAGGACTTCTGTCACTGCTCATGCTGGTTTGGCCAAAAGACCCTTTTGAGAACAGAGGCCACCGCCAAGTGAGAAGCACCTGTTTTCCGTCAACTCCCTGGGAATTTGTAAGGAAAGACTCCAGGAAGCTGCTCCTAGCACCTCTCCCCACTACGGTTTTACCTTGATATTTTTCGTTATAAATTACTGACAGGGACCACAGCTCTGCCAGTGTCTTGGGTCTTTGTAGTCTTGCCACTGAGCAGGCGCTAAGCATTTCTCTGTGTGGTGGTACACTCAACGTTCAGTTTTGCCCGCTGGCTTTATGTTCCCTAATGAAAGAGAATTGCCTCCATCGTCTTCCTGGTGACTGTAGGCACACAGTAGTTCCTGATGAGGCCCGGGGGAAGTGTGCTTCTGTTCTGAAGATCACGTTTCTCAAGTGTGCTCAGTGCTCAGCATGCGGCATCCTACTGAATACTCCCAAGCCCAGTTATGACTTGAGAACATGGGATGAGAGTTGACCTAAAGTCCTGAGGCCTGTTGAGTGACTTTTAGGGATTTGACAGCCAAAGAGTTCCTGACCTCTCAGAGGAGGGACAGTCGAGGACGGAGTTGGCCTGTGTAACCAGGGAAACCTGTTTCTGGGGTGTGTGGATGGGAGTGCGCGGATCTTTGATAGAGGAAACGTCAGATTTTGTGCAGCTGTTGAAACTGTTAAGGCACAGTGCATGTGGTGGCTGCCGGGGTTGGGCTGCTGCTGTGGAGGAGTTCACTGTGGGAGAGAAGACGGGTTCGGCTGCACAGAATAGCAAAGGGCTGCCAGCCGCAGGTAGGAAGTCGCTAAGAGGAGATTGTGGGTAAAGCCACCTGAGGGGTTCCCCCTGAAGTGAGGCCTAGTCAAATGTGTGTGTTGAGGGGACTCTGAAGAGATGCCACGTCTCCCCCTCCCCATTGGGATGGGTTCCAGGTGTCTGAGTGTGGCCCTTTCTTCAAAGCCCCTCGTGCGGCAATGGTCTCCCTCCTCTGCCCTGGCCCCTTGCTCTCACCATCCTGCTCACTGACCCTTCCTCTTCTTAACCCAGAGCTGATGAAGCTACATTTGCCATTTCCTTTGCTCTCGTTGCCTTTTGTCTTTTGCAATTGCCCAGCATGGACCTTTTCTTGCTTCTCTGGAACTTATTCTACAGGGACACCGTCTCCAAGCCCTCACTGTGGACCCTGAGCCCTGCTGTGTCTGTCCTCTGAGCTCTGTACCTGTCCGGCTCCAGGAGGGCCCTTGATCCCTTGCTGGGTCTGTCCAGCTCTGGGATGTTTGCTCCAGGCTTTGGCTGCTTGGCTTCCCAGCAGCCACCTGCCCTTTGCTTGGTTCATGCCATAAGTCAGCTAACACTGAGAAAACAGGGCTGTGGGAACTGGGCTCCTCTTGGGGCGCTCCCCTGTGCACTGGATCTGGCTGCACAGATCCAGGATTTGTGGACAGTTTGTGCCTTCAAACAGCTTGAAAGTTGTTGTGTGGTAGCTTAGTTGGGAGAGTGTGCACCTAGCATGCAAAGTTTAGGGTTTCATTCCTAGCATGGCATAAACAGGGTGTGATGGAGCCTACCTGTATTTCCAAGGCTTGGAAGGCAGAGGCGTGAGGATCAGGAGTTCAAGGTCATGCTCAACTGCCTAGTGCGTTTCAGGCTAGCTTGGGCTACATAGCAAGTTCAAATAAATAATAAAATAATTTTCATGTTTTTACTTAGTGTTTTGTATTGTTCTTACTAGCTCCAGTTGCTCCCCAGTCGATGGAATCCAGATGACAGTTTTAGGTCTCAGTCACCTTTCTGACATTCACCCACTGTGTTACTGTTCCCAGGCACTCCCGGAACAGGAACTACAAGGCAGAGCTGGCGTCATGCAGATTGGAGACGGTGCCTCTGGAGTGTGGGGACTACCACCCGCTGAAGCCCATCACTGTGAGTTCTGTGCAGGCTCCTGACTGGAGGGCCTAGTGCCCTGGCCTTGCTAGAAAGCAGATTCCCAGGGCTGGAGAGATGGCTCAGCAGTTAAGCACTTGCTGCCCTAGCAGAGATCCCAGGTCAGGTATCCAGTATTCCTAAGCAGATAGGAAACAGCCCTGTGTGGTGCTCTGGCCGCTTAGTGAACATTAGGCTAGTCTGTCCTGCCTGGTGGGCTTCTGTCTTAAAGACAAGCAAGCCAGCCAAACCAAAGAACACACTTAAGCTTACTACAACAATGGAAAGGAAGTCTTTTCTACGTTCTCAGTCTGCCACCAGCTGTGGTCCGTGCGCTGAGCAGTTTCTCCTTTCCTGTCACCACCTGGATGACCTTCCGTCCAATTCTGACAGTGTTCCAGACAGGAAACTTACTTTACTCTATTTACAGTCCGTACATGACACTCCCATGACCCCACGTACTAGATATCAGCGAGCCATTCACTCTCCAGAAGGCATCAGCTTTGCGAGGTATTTTGGGTCCGACCCTACTTAGAGATAGCTATCACCAGACCCCTAGCAACCTTGAGTTACTAGGGCCAAGTCTGGGATGTGCCCTGTGCCTCTCACCTCTGTAAAGGTCCTGTTGTCTTTCCTGGGATTCTGTTAATTTGCTGAGATAGTGTGCAGAGCTCAGAGAAGCCCTCCTGGTCAGGACAGTGTGGAAGACCTGATGGCCAGCTGGAAGCAGGGTGCTCAAGGAGACATAAGGGGGATAACCCAGGGCTCCTCGGCCTCCCAGGCATGACCTTCCTGCCATCTCCGTATGTCCTTGTTCAGATGTTCCTCAAGTGCCTTCAGTGAAGAACTTGTGTGGGAGGAGGTACTTAGTGGTCACATTGATTATTTTTAACGGAGGCCTGAAGTTCCTAGCTCCTAGCCGTGGCTTGTCTTCCTGAGCACCAGCTGCGTTGAGGAGCCCGTGAAGAGTCTGTGGTGTCAGTTTCTCACAGAACATACGCATTGCCTCTGTCCCTGTGACTGGTCAGTCCAGCTTCCACAGACAGACAAAGTGACCTGGTTGACTGTCACCTGGTGCCGGTTCCCGGTGACCTCCACTGTACAACTTTCTCCACAGGTCACCGAGTCAAAAACAAAGAAGGTGAGCCGGAAGGGAAGCACTTCGTCCACATCCTCCTCCTCGTCCAGCTCCGTGATCGACCCTCTGAGCAGCGTCCTTGATGGCACAGACCCCCTCTCCATGTTTGCAGCCACCTCAGACCCTGCAGCCACAGCGACAGTCACAGTAAGTCCCACCACCTGGACAGCAACAGGCCTCTGGGTGTCAGGTCCTTACCTGTAGGGATGGCGGTTTGAAGGTTCACAAATAATGCCTTGGGCCTTCTGATTGTTACTGTTAAGAACATCCTCACACTCACAGGGTTTTGATTAAGTATGTTGACTGAGAGAGGCTGGTAGAG
This sequence comes from Microtus pennsylvanicus, assembly GCF_037038515.1. NCBI lineage: Eukaryota > Metazoa > Chordata > Mammalia > Rodentia > Cricetidae > Microtus > Microtus pennsylvanicus. The sequence continues at coordinate 59,832,484 of NC_134583.1, forward strand.
TTCTGTGAGGTCTCTATATTTTTATTTATTAATTAAATTAATATTTAAAGTCGGGGTTTCATGTAGTGTGCACTGGCCTGGGTGAGAATGACCTTTGCGTCTCTTCCTCCTGCCTGTCTCCCAAAGGCCTGGGTTTGCTAGTATAAGCCACCACTCCCAGTTTATTCAATGCTAGGGACTGAACCCAGGGCTCTGTATAAGCTAGGCAAGCACGCTATCAACCGAGCCACGCCCTTAGGTCCCCAGTCCCTCTGCATTTACAAAAAAATGTTTTGTCTCGACAATATGTCTTAGAGAACTTTCTATCTTGTGGCCTTGTTATTTTGCATGGCTGCATCATATTCTGATTTCTTTGGTACCCATGGAGTCTAGGTGCTTGCTGGTGTTGACAGCTGGTGTTGATATATTTCTCTTGGTGCCTGTGTGCAGGGGGGGTGGAGGGCTTCCTACTGGACGAAGGCAGTGGATGTGTGCTGTTCTGAGTGCTGTCACAGAGCCATCCACTCAAAGGCCTTCGTGGTCTGTATTCCTGCCAGCGAAGCTAACTCTCACCTGTTTCCCAACTGGCTAGTAGCAATTATTTTAATTTTCTGCTATATGGACTGTGGGAAGTTTTTTCAGTATGCTTTACAAAGTTTTTGATTTATGGATCTTATGTATAAGTTTGGTTTTTGCCTGCATGTGTATATAAACACTGCATGTGCGCCTGTAGAGGTTAGGGTAGGTGTTACCTACTGGGATTGAATTTGCAGACAGTTGTGGGCTGCCCTATGGGTGTTCTACAAGAACAGTGAGTGCTCCTAACCATGGAGTTATCCCTCCAGCCCCTCAGGGTGCTCTTTTCTTTCTGTATTTTAATCTTAAAGATGTATTTTGTATGTATGTGCATTTGGATATGTGTTTGCATGTGTGTGGGGTGTGTATGCAAATGCACACTTGCTTATTTTTGGAGGTCAGAGGTCGACATCAGGTGTCTTGTGTCTTTCTGGATTGTTCTCTACCTTACTTGTTGATATATTGAGGAAGAGCCTCACTTAAACCCAGAACACATAGATTGGCTAGTCTGCCTTGATAGATCGCGCCCGGGATCCCATTTTCACCTGCATGCCTTGCAAGCATGAAGACCTGAATTTGATCTCAAGAACTCATATGAAAAACTTGATAAGAGTGTAAGAGTGGTACACTCTTATAATTCCAGTGCTGGGCAGGGAGGGATGTGTTCCTGGGTCTTGACTGGCCAGTTAATTTGTGTCAATAGGTAAAGTTTAGGTCAGTAAGAGACCTTGCCTCAAAGACTGCCTGAGGAGTGAGTGACATCTGAGGTTGACTTTTGTCCTGTACACACACACATGCATACACATACACACATACATACATACATACACACACACACACACACACACACCAAACTAACTAATATGGCTGGATGGTGGTGGCACACATCTTTAATCCTAAAAGTCGGGAGGCAGAGGCAGGTGGATCTCTGGGTTTGATGCTAGCCTGGTCCACAGAGCAAGTTCCAGGACAGCCAGGACTACAGAGAGAAACTCTGTCTTGGAACCCCACCCCTAACCCCCACCAGCCCCCAGAAAAAAGAAAAGTATTACTGGTGCTAGAGTGTAGCCGAGTGGTAAAGTGCTTGCCTAGCATGCTCAGAGTCCCGAGAAACAAAATCAGCAATGTCAACAAAAGCTTCTGTCCTGAAGAGGTCTCTTTGCCTTCCTTAGGACAGCTCCAGAAAGAAACGGGATAAGGATGACAACTCCTTTGTGGGACCTGACTTTGAGCCCTGGGCCAACAAACGGGGAGAAATCCTTGCCCGGTACACGACTACGGAGAAGCTGTCAATTGTGAGTACCGAGCTGCATGGCAGGCTTAGTGGCCCAGCTCCAGACCCTGGAGTTTCTCCTCCTATGTCAGTGTTGTTTGGGAGAAGAGTGTGCTATTTGGTGTCTAAAAAAATGTATGCAGAGTTAAGGGTGCAGCTAGCTCAGAAAAGGAATTGGCATTGTGGGCCCCTCTGGGAGAGTAAGTTAAGAGAACACCAAGAGAGGAAGGCAGGGTGCACCTCCCTCCCTGTATTCCTCTCGGAGCTGGAAGCTTGCTTGTGTAGTGGAGTAGGTGAGCTGGTTGGCTGTGCTGTGGTGTGTGTAAAGTAGAGGTCTTCCCTTTGCCCCAGGCAAGTTATTCCCATCAGGAGTGAGCGCTCAAGTGAGCAAGGGCCACCCTGGGCAATCAGTACTTTGCTAGTTAAGGCCAGGCTCCAAACTTACAACCCAAGTTCTCCCTTTGGACAGTATTAAGAATGTTCTGTCTCATCTCGGCATGGTCATATGCACATCTTTTTTTTAAATTATTTATTTATTTATTTATTTATTATGTATACAGTATCTGCCTGCATGTATACCTGAATGTCAGAAGAGGGCACTATATCTCATCATAGATGGTTATGAGCCACCATGTGGTTTCTGGGAATTGAACTCAGGACCTCTGGAAGAGCAGTCAGTGCTCTTAACCTCTGAGCCATTTCTCCAGCCCGGTCATGCACATCTTTAATCCTAGCACTCGGGAGGCAGGGGCAGGTGGATCTCTGGGAGTTCGAGGCCAGCCTGGCCAGGACAGGCTCCAAAGCTATAGGAGATGTCTAGAGTTATTTTTGACTGTTACAACTCTAGTGTGTTTAGCAGGTTGTGGTTAGCAGCCAGAGAGACTGCAAACTCCACAGCGCATAGGCTGGAGCCCACAGAATGGATCTGCACAACCCTCGAGGCAGGGGCACGGTGACTGAGAAACTCTGATTTAAGGGTGCCCAGAATGAGTCTAGTACTCAGTGCTGCCAACATATCAAAACTTTTGTTATTTGTTGGCTCCCTTGGAGACCTCACACATGAATCGAAGTTCAACTTTTAAGTAGTTTTTAGCAGCCTACAACTTCTGTTTTTGAATATATACTTCACCTTTCTTTGCTCTTTGGGCAAACCATGGCCTTTTTGCCTTAGACTAAAAGCAGCCTTGGGGTTGGAGAGAAAGACAAGCACTTAGGAGTACCTGCTGCTTTCCCACAAGTCTTGAGTTCAAGTCCAAGTGTCTGTCTCAGGCAGCTTACAAGTGCCTGTAACTCCAGCTCCAGAGGATCCCACACTTCTGGCCTCTGAGGGCACCAGCATTTACACACACATGATCTCCACCCACAATGGAAACAGAGAGAGAGAGAGAGAGAGAGAGAGAGAGAGAGGGAGGGAGGGAGGGAGGGAGAGAAAGAGAGAGAAACCATTAATTTCATTACTGTTCTTTGTCCCTACAGAATCTGTTTATGGGATCAGAAAAAGGTAAGATGACCGTTCTGATTGGCAGATTTACCATATGTGACTGGATGAAGAGACCGCTAGCTAATCTCTGTAGAAGGAGCAGTTTCAGGTTACAGTCTTCTGGGAGGAAAGGCCTGTGGTTGATAAGTTCTGTACTTACTGTCAGCATCCACACTCAGACCTGGGCAAAGCCTTTCCATTTCCATGGGGTCCTTGACATGACCATAGTCATGCATGAATGCTCATCTTACAGGGGTACACTCGCTCCCCCACACTCCACCTTGTCCTCTGCTGCTGTGAGCTGAGCTGCTTGCTCATCAGTTCCCACACACGTGGACTCAAATCCTTTAAAACCCTGAGCTGGGATAATTGCCAAACATTTCTCCTGAATTGTTCCTGTTGGGCACGCTGCTCAGAGTGTAGTTGGTGCTAATTAAATAGTTTTGCCATGCTGTGAGCAGATCCTAGACTTCTTACCAGTCTGTGCCAGAGCCAGGAAAGGAGAATATGAGTAGCTTTGTGTGTGAGCCAGTGTTCCGCTGCTGTAACAAAATGCCCCACCAATCAATCACTGAAATAGAGGAAAGGACTATCTTGGCTCACAGTTTCAAAGGTTTCGGGCCATGGCTCTGGGTCCTGTGGCTTTAGGCCTGTGCAGGCACAGTCTAGAGTAGCGGGAACACATGCCAGGAAGAGGCCTGGGCACCTGTGGGAAATAGGAAACAGAAATAGGAAGGGGCCAGGGTCTCCTCGAGAGCACATTATTAATCACCCAACTTCCTAATACTGGCTCTGTTCTGCCACCTCCCAGGGCACCATGAGCTGGCAACCAGGCCTTCAGTACACTGGTTATTAGGGAATATTTTTCAGTTTCCTGTATTCACTTGGTAGGAAGAGCAAAGGCTAAACTAGTCATATGACCCTTAATTCCATCATGGGCAGCCCTTTGAAAATGGGGAAACGATTCTGAAGTTGGTGGGGTTGGATAGCAGCAGTGGTCCAGACAGACCCCTTGCTCTGTCTGGCCTGTGACTTGCAGTCTGTCGTCTACATCCGCTGGTCCTGCCAGTACCGGGGATGGGGTTGACAGCTGCTGGATGGAAACAGCTAGGCCCAAGTGCCTCGGAAGGGGCCTGTGACGTGTTCTTCCCCCTTTGGGCAGATGAGGAGGTGGGTTGTTACGTTCGTATGAAGGTCTGGTAATTCTGTGCTGTGAGTGCATACCCGAGAGGCGCTTCGGTTTGTGACAAACAGTGGCATGGCAGAGTTTGGCATTGTTCTTAAGTAAGCAAACAGTGGGTAAGATTCACAAACACTGTACATGGAGTTTGCCTTTCCGGGACTGCCTGCTTCTGGGGGCACCCGCTGGTGGGAAAGCTTCTGCTGGAACTTGAGCCTGTGAGGAAACTGAAGTGGCTTTCACCGTCTCGGTGTTGGGAGGGGAATTTGTTTCCTGGTGTGTTCATGGTGACGCGTAAGATGCCTTTCATGCTGGGTACAGGTGCAAGAGAAAACTGCTGTGTGACCAGTGTCTCTCCTGTGTAGGCAGAGCTGGGGCTGCGGCTTCCGCCATGTCAGAGAAGGTTCGGACACGCCTGGAAGAGCTGGATGACTTTGAGGAGGTGAGCAGTCCACTCTTAGGGCTCAGTGAGCAGAGTATCTCCAGCCCTTCTGCCGAGGAGTGCCAGACCGGTTGGCTGCTCACTGCGCGAGGCCTCCTAGGACTTAGTTCAGAGAAAGATACTAGGGCTTACTGGCCAGTCACAGGGGAACCTGAAGTGAACTGGTCCTTCTGGAGGCCTCTTTTCACTTTGTGATTTGGAGCAATCCCTCTGTCGTCTGGAGACATTGTCAGCGATAAAATCCACATGGAGTCACCGCCAAAGAAACAGCTTTGTGTGGCGCCAAGATCACACCTTGAAGCATTGTTTTCATAGGCCTCTCTGCCTGTTGGATGTGGCCCATGAGACCCCTGTGATTGCTTGTGTATGTTTTGAAAAACTGCTTTGTTGCTTTTAACAAAATCTCAGTTGTTTGATTTTACCAATAAAGTCTCTGGAGCCAGATGCTGGGGTGGAAACCTGCTAGCTCAGAGAGGCAGAGAAAGCACCCAGCTGATCTTCCTTCTCAGTCAATGTCTCAGCCTCTCTTTTCTCCTAAACCTGTCTCAAAAAAACATCCTCAAACTGAAAAGTCCCTCCCTCCTACTTCCTGTGAGACCCTCTATCTTTCCTCCTGACTCCCTCTTACTCTCTCTGGTTTTTTCCTATGTTCACTTCCTGTCAACTGGTTGCTTGCTCCGCCTCCTGACCTGTGGTTGACTTTATTTAATCCTGTTTACAATATTAAACCAGAAAGCTCTTGGATTAAAGGGGTGTGCTAGGGTTGAGCCACACCACAACTGTTTCCCAGTAAATAACACAATCTTGGGGTTCACGGTGTGACCAAATACCCTGCAACACTGGCTTGTTTGCCAACTCCTAAAAACTGGTGAGTTTGGAGCTGGGGCGAGGGCTAGTCAATCAAGCGCTTGCTGTACAAGCATGAGGATCTGAGTTCGATTCCCAGCATTGGTGTGTTTGCCTGCATGTATGTATATATGCCTATTTCATGCCGCGTGCCCAAAGAGGGCATTGCATCCTCTGAACCTGGAGTTACACCTGACTGTGACACCACTTGGGTGCTGGGAACTGAATCTAGGTTCTCTGAAAAATGAGTCAGTTGTCTTAACTGCTGAGCCATCTCTCTAGGCAAAAATCTCTATGCCAGAGTTTTTAGTACCAAGCCGGGCACACAGTAGGTCCTCAGGGTGTAAGTCCCAGTATCCCGTGCAGCAGCAATGCTGGTCAGGATCATGGGTTCATCCGCGGCAGGCTGGGGGTACAGATGCAGGACACCGAGTGACAGAGTGCAGCCAGTGCCCAGCTGCTTCATGTGGAGGTGGTGGTCAGCCAAGGCTCCTCCTTTGCTCCTGTGCTCACGTTCTGCCTCTGCTCACAGGGGTCCCAGAAGGAGCTGTTGAACCTGACCCAGCAGGACTACGTGAACCGCATAGAGGAGCTCAACCAGTCCCTGAAGGATGCCTGGGCCTCGGACCAGAAAGTGAAGGCTCTGAAGATTGTCATCCAGGTCAGGCCGTGGGAGGGTGTGTGGTTTTTCATGCTTCAGTTTAAAATCCCACTTGGTACTGATTTTCAGAGTCCTCCCTCAGGGTCTTGCCCTCATTCATCTCTTCCGTGGTCACGGATGTCCTTTAGGAAGCCGTGAGTCTGAACCTGTTTTTGTGGACTGACTGATCGTAGGGCACCGTGTACGGCTGCACAGGTTGTTCATCTCGTGGTTCCAGGAACCACTGTTGCCCTAGACTACAGAATTAATGATCCACCCAGTGCCGTGCAGGCTGCAGGCCTCGGGACCACTGCTGTCATACTTGTGATTTGTGTACACCAAGGTTTGAATAACTGTCGTCCAGATTGCCTTTGGGATCTTTGAGATTAATGTCCTTGTCATACATTTTAAAGACATAGGCATATAAGGAAAATGTGTTCGTACTGTAAAAAACAGTGTGTTCAGCACGTTGTCTTCATGAATTAGGTGATCTGCTGCTGGCCCTGGAGGCAGTCCTGTAAGGAGAAATTTTTTTTTGTTTTTAAAGACATTTTTATTTTTATTTACACATGTGTGTATGTGTCTTTGTGTGTACCGTGTGTGTGGGTTCCCATGGAGGCCATCAGAGGGAGTCAGGTCCCCAGGAACTGGAGTTACAGGCAGTTGCAGGTCATCTGTTGTTGGTTCAGTGATTGAACTCAGATCCTATGGAAGGTCAGCAAGTGCTCTTAGCTCTGGAGCCATCTCTCCATCCCCAGAAAAGGGCTTCTTTTCTGCTCTCTTGCCTGAACATTCTCCTGTCTTGGCAAAAAGTGCTTTGGTCAGGGGCTGGTTATGTGGCTCCGTTAGTAGGGTGCTTACCTAATAGGCAAGACGTCTTGAGTTTGATCCCCAGCACTTCTAACCTTGGTGTGTTGGCATATGGCCGCAGTCTCAACGTCTAGGAGGAGGAGGCAGGAAGAGCAAGGCCATCCTTGTCTACACAGCCTGCTGGAGCATACCTGTCTCATGATGATGATGACCCATCTCAGGGTGGTGTGGTGATTTCAATTAAAAAAAAAAAAACAACCAACAGTAGAGCCAGTGAGCCCCTTGGAAATACCTGAGTTGGATCCCCAGAACCCACAGTGGAAGGAGAGAACTGTCTCTTGCGCGTTGTTGTCTGACTCTACCTGTGCACCATGGCACACCGTGACCTGACTCCCCCGCCCACATACACACAGAATAAGTAAATACATGTATAAAAATTAAGAAAAATGACAGAAGTGCTCAGGTCATGGTCATAGAGAGAATTCACGTGCACCACATTACTATTTTTGGAGCAGCATATCTGAAACAACCATTTTAATCCCAGGGGGACAACCATCATTGTCACGTCTCATCATGGTAATGGGACATTTCTCTTCTCTGTGGATTCTTATGAGAGAGGTTGGAGCTGGGGGTGTGTGTACGTGGCTCTTAGAGTGTTTGAAGTTGAATCTGTGAGCAGCAGGGTGGTGTTCCTGGAGTCTCCTGACTCAAGGAGAGCTGGGTTATTTCTCTTGTGTCCTATTGTTTACAGAGTAAATAAGCCCGGAGAAAGGGCCTCTCATGCTGCGTGCAAACTGAGGGCACCTTCAAGTTCAGAGGCCACTGGCTCAGGGAAGGAATCAAACAGCATCTGATTAACCCTTGCCTGTTGGATCCTAAAGTTCTGTGTTGCAGGTTTGTGTTGCCGCTTGGTGACTGCCAATGGAGTCAAACCTTGTTTCCGAGAGTGGAGTCCACATTCAGCTGGCTGGAGTGGACAGTAGAGTTTTCTGGTGAACTCAGAGGAAGCTAGAGAGACACCCAGAAGGAATAAGGACGGGCTTAAAGAGATGCTTGCACCTTTTCCATCTAGGAAGGTGGGGAAGAGGGTCAGGTGATTGTTTCTCTGTTGCCCTGTAGATCTGTCAGGTTTTATTATTCCCAAATATTTAACTCCCTTGCTTTATTGTTTTAAGTAAAACAATAAAAGAAGCCACAATTCTTCTACATACTTTCCCATATACATAGGGAAAGAAGCAAGGTCCCTCCTTGTTTGCTCTGCAATTGGCCTTTTTTTTAAGGGGGGGGGCACTTGTTTAGCTGGGGAACCTAGACTCTGTCCCAGGACTGAAATCCCCCAGCAAAGCAATTTTCAGCAATACTTATTGCATGTTTAAGCCTAGAATCCAATGACTTTGAGCCCGTCATGGTGGTGCACACATCTAATCCCAGAAACGGAGAGGCTGGGTAGCTAATTTGGTGTTAGACTGGGCTACATCTTAAGACACTATCTCCTCAAAGAGAAGAAATACAGAACTGGAGAGATGGTTCAGAGGTTAAAAGCACTGACTGCTCTTCCAGAGGTCCTGAGTTTGATTCCCAGCAACCACATGGTGGCTCACAGCCATCTATAATGAGGTCTGGTGTCCTCTTCTTGGCATGCAGGCATACACACAGGCAGGACACTGTGTACATAATAAATACATCTTAAAAAAAAAGAAATATAGCAACTTTTAGTACATTTATAACAGTATAAGTGTCCCACACAAACCAGTTTTAGAGCATCTTCATTGCCCTAACTCCCTCCAGCCTGTCTGCAGTCAGACCCCACCGTGCTCCTCCCAGAGTTCCACAGCCTGCCTTCTGTCTGCACACATGCCGCCCCAGGCATGCCGCAGGATGGACTCGTTCTGTACATCATCTTTTGCATCTGGCTTCTCTCAGTTGAGCATTTCTGAGTTTCATCTGTGTCGTATTGTATGCTGATGCCACTTTCTTCTGAATAGAATCCCATGGCAGGTGTAGCCGCAGTTTGCGTGCCTGTGTATGGTTGATGATGCCCTTTGGTTCCACCCTCTGAATGTTGCATATAAGTCTGTGGATTTAATATCATCTTCTTGTCTTCTGGGTGGATTCCTGGGGGTGGCCCTGCTGAGGTGGGTGTTGAGTTTCTGTTTCAATTGTTTAGAAACTACCAAATTGCTTTTGAAAATGGTGGTCCCATTATGTTCCCACCGGCAGTGTTAAAGGCACAGTCCCTCCATAGGCCTCCACGCTGCCTAGTCCACTGTGTGTGCGCATCAGCTCATGTATGGAGGGTGTCAGCCCTTACTTTCCACTTTGTTTTTGATAAGGTCTCTTATAGCACTGGGCTCTGTATGCCCGGCTAGCTGTCCCAAGCTCTGGGGATTCCTTCTCTGCCTACAGTCTCGCTGCGGGAGCCCTCAGCTTTAGGGGATTTGAGCTCAGGCTTTATCCACGGAGCCACCTTCCCAGCAAACAGCTAGTATTACACCGTGCTGGAAAGAAAGCTAAACACCCAGCGTCATTTCAGTGGGTTTCTAGTAATATTGGTGAGTTTGACTGCAGGAATCCCGGCCTCAGTTACACTGTGGCCGTCAGCCAGTGACAAGCAGTGTGTCTCAACCTCTGCCGCAGGGGAGCCTGGGAGTTGTGTGAGACCCTCACGTCCAAGCTGCACCCAGTCTGCTTTCATTAGCATCTCAGTGGAGGAGGTGTGCTTATATCACTGTGTGTGCTTTAGGGAGCCCTTGTTAGAAATACTGCTCATTGGTGTGTTTGCTGGAGAATGTGTGTGTGTGTGTTGTATATATATATGTGGGGTACATTTGAGTGCATGTGGAGACCAGAGGTTAATGTTGGTTAGGTATCTTCCTCAGTTGCTTTCCCCCTTATTTTGGGAGACAGAGTCTCTCACTGAACACTTATCTCTCATATTTAGCCTCTGGCTGGCTAGCAGGCTCTGTTGCCCAGTGCTGGGTTGCTGGCGTATGCCCCCAAACCTGCCTTTTACAGGAGTTCTGGGATCCAAACTTAGTCCTCACGCTTGTGTGCCAAGCATTCTACTCACTGAGCGTCTCCTAGCAGCTCCCTGGAGATTCTGTATTTTTAAAAAAATTATTTCTTGCTGGGCGGCAGTAGCATACGCTTTTAATCCCAGCAGTTTGGAGGCAGAGGCAGGTAAATCTCTGAGTTCAAGGCCAGCCTGGTCTACTGAGCGAGTGCCGGGACTACAAGGACTATACAAAGAAACCTGTCTCAAAAAACCAAAATGAAAAGAAACAAAACAAAACCCACAAAGATTTCTTTTAGTTTTTGAAATTATAATTATATTATTTCCCCCTTCCCTTTGTTCCTTCTAGACCTTCCCATATATCCCTCCTTGCTCCTTTTTAAATTTATGGCCCCTTTTTTCATTACTTATTGTTATATGCATATATGTATATGTAGACATATTCCTAAATATGACCTGCTCAGTCTGTGTAATGTCACTTCTATGTATTGGCTAACTGATTGCTGTGTCTTCCCCGGGGAAGACTGTCTCTCCCTCTCTCAGCCTTTCTTAGTTGCTTGTGTTTCTCTGTATAGGGCTGAGGCCCCGTGAAGCTTTCCCCGTCCCCATTAGCATGTCTGTTGTCCTTGTTCAGCTCACGCTCAGGCGGTCATGCTGGTGAGACTCTCTTGGTGTCCCTTGAGATTCTGCATCCCTAACCCTTCCCAGAGACCCGGTCTTACCAGAAAAGTCGTAGGAAGTGGTACTGTGACCTTTAAAACCACAATATCTTCAAAATGCTGTTTTATAAGATAATTTTACTTTAAACGGTTGTTGTGACTTTAACCTTAGATTTAAAAAGAATTCTGGTTCTTGTCATCCTTCCTAAAACACATGTTCCGTGAAAGCAGCTCGGTAGGGAGTCAGCACACATCTGTCTGGGATGTCCCAGCTGGACTGAATTTGGAGTCTTCTCTTGGACTTCTCTATTTTGCTTAAGCCACAGACAGGAGGCACCCAGCAAGGCAGTGATGGAGGAGGTGGGGATGTCATAGTTCTAGGAACCTGGAGTGTGGACTGTAAACAGTCTCTGGGATTTGGAGTTGTTTATGTTTGGGTCCCCCCACCTTTTTGAGCCCTATAATCTCCAGGAGCGCTTGTTTAAGTTGGGAACTTAAATGGCTGTGAAGATCACAAAGACAGCAGGAGCTGGAATCCCGTGTGCGTCCAGATGCTACACTGGTGTCAGGATCCTTGTTTCAACAGCTCACATCTCCCTGCCCTTGAACATCTGGGCCGTGAGAGGGTTTCCACAGATCTGACACGTTGCTTATGTGTAGGCGTGCTATGTAGAGGAGAAACTTGGCCAGTTTTACAGTTTAGATGCTGGAGGACAGAGCAAGAGTGGAAACACATGCCCAGGGGACTCAGCTTGCTGGGCATGTCCCTACCACCACATGTCCAGTTTATTTACTATTTATGAGTATGTGAAAAGTGTGAACATTTGTGCAGGCATAGACATACATACACAGAAGCCTCAGGCAGACTCCAGGTGTCTTACTCTTACTATTCTGATATTTTCAAGACAGGTTTTCTTATCTAGCCCTGGCTGTCTGGGAACTCAGAGATTCACCTGCCTCTGCCAGTGCTGGGGTAAAAGGCTTGGGCCACCACTTCCAGCTTTCTATCTTGTTCATAGTTTTAGGGGTCTCTCACTGAACCTGAAGCTCACAGTTTTAGCTAAACTGGCTGTCAGTGAGCTGGCAGAATCTGTCTGTCTCCACTTCACAAAGCTGGGGCTATAGACATGGGAGACCATGCCTGGTCTTCTCTTGGGTCTGAGAGGTTTGTGCTCAGGTTCTTAGGCTTGGGCAGCAAGCCCACTACCACTGGCATCTCTCGAGGCCCTGTGTTATTTGTTTTTAGGTGTGTTTTTTTCTGACTGAGAACCCACCAGAGGGCTGATAAGACACAGGAAAGCTCGTGGCTTCCCTACATTGGCTTTGAATTTATATCAACTTGAGGGCATTACATCTAATTCTTTTAAGGAGGAAGACCAGCTCCAGGAGATAGGATATCCTAACTGGCTTCCATAGGCAATTGCACATACATGGTATGTGCGCACACCCAAAATAAAAAGGGAGCCGGAGAGATGGCTCACTGACTAAGAGCACTGGCTGCTTTTTTAGAGGACCTAAGTTTGGTTCCCAGCACTCATGTCAGGCAGTTCACACCTGTATCTATCTTTACTTCCAGGGAACCCATCACGCTCTTCTGGCCTCTGTGGGCATCTGTTCATGTGTGGCATACTCTCACACAGATGCACACATAAAATGAAATAAAGAGAAAGCCTTTTCTAGCTATAAAAGATGTCATTTCTCGGTCCTGTGGCTCCAGTCTTCTCGAGCATCCTGAACATGTCAGTGATCCTGTGACCTGCAGGAGAATGGGATTATAGGGCGCTGCTGGGCTAAGATGCAGCCAGCATCGACAGTCAGAGTTCCAGAGAAACACAGTCTCTGGAGGTTCGCCTTGGTCCCTTTATGAAAAGTTTAAGTGGAGTATGTGTGTGTAAGAATCATTGACATAATGTTAAGGAGCCATGGGGACTTGTTTGTGAGACTATTTCAAGAGACCATGTGGATCACTCCCATGGTGACATAAGCCCAGGGAAGCCAGGCTGGTAAGTTAGTATAGGATTGGTCGTGTGAGGGTACGGCGGGATGGAGAGATGAAGCCTGGTCCTGGTTCAACAGATAAGGAGGATCCCCCCAGAAAAGTCCTCCTCAGTCTTGAACCTGTGACTTTCTCAGAGTCAAGCTTTTCAGAACTTTCTATCAGAGACTTTGTAAGCACTCTGGTTGCTTTTGTCAAAAGTAGTGGTACGTCTGGGGGATGGCTCACAGGGCAAGAGCACTTGCCATGCAGATGAGAGGACTTGAGTCTCCAGCACCATGAAAAAAGGTGGGCATGGCAGGACTTGCCTGTGATGCTAGCACTGAGGGGTAGAGACAGGCAGAGTCTAGGAGATCAATGGACAGCAAGCCAGCCCAACTGAAACCAATAGCTCTGGCTCAGTGGGAGACCTTGTCTCAAGGAAATATTGTGGAGAGCAATAGAGAAGGACACTTGACGTCTTCCTTAGACTTCCATACGCACACATGGATGTGTGTCTGCATGTACACAGGCATACCACACACAAACACACACAAAAAAGTACAGGTGCGGCTAGAGAGATGACTCAGCATTTAAGGGCATTGGCTGCTTTTCCAGAGGACGGGGCTTTGATTTCCAGTATCTGCACGGTGTTTCACAACCATCTGTAAAGCCAGTTCCAGGGAATCTGACACCCCTCTTCTGACCTCTGATGGCACCCAGGTACAAGCATGGTACATATATACACATGCAGGCCAAACACTCAAATATGCATAAAATCTAGTAAATAAATAAATAAAGGAAGAGAAGCATGATGGTTTTTCTTAATGATATCCCAATTCCCACTGGAGAGTCTCCCACAGGGTTTGGCAGGCATTGATGTGTTTGCTTGTTTATAGAGGTCATTAGTTTTCCAAACCTAGAGGTTTTCCCCCAAGCCAGGCACATCAGAGTGAATGGCCTCTCCTGTTCTCTCTCTAGTGTTCAAAGCTGCTGTCAGACACGAGCGTTATTCAGTTCTATCCAAGCAAATTTGTCCTTATCACCGACATCCTTGATACGTTCGGTAAGTACCAGAGCTATCATGTATCTCGGAAATAGGTTTGTTTTGTTGGAAAGTGACTGTAAGCGGTGCTTATGTTGTGTTCTGCTGGGGCTGTAGTAGGCTGGTAAGTCACGAGGGAGAGTGGACTACTCTGTAATATTTTTCTCCTGTTTTTAAAGTCAGGTCTAAAGGTTTTTTTTTTTTTAAAATATAGAATAGAATGATACACACACACATATATTAATATATATATATACACACACACACACACAAAGTAGCCGGTTCCATTTTTATTTTGATTGACACATGGTAGTTATCCGTATTTAAAGGACACAGTGTGGCACTTCAGCACAGGGTTACCCTGTGTGATAATCAGGGTCGTTGGCATGTATGTCCATTGCCTCAGACCTCGGTCACTTCCTTTTGTGAACACTCACAATGCTCTGTGTTAGCAATCTGAAATATTTAGTTAATTTCCGGGTTATTTGTGTCCTGTACGTTAGAAGTCATTCCTCCCTGCCCATTGCACTGGGTGCTCTGTACTAAAACCAGAATGTTCTCTTTTCTCATCTTCACATGGGCCAGTAAAGTGATTGATGACGTAGGCAGGTCAGCAGAACACGTCCTGGCTATGCTCAGGTCCGTCGCCCCCTTGAGGGCCCCTGAAACTTGCGTGGATAGGAACTGTGTGTTCGTCAGGAGTCTGTTACCATAGCCAGGTGCTTAGGGTAGTCAGCTGCTGAGGAAAAGGGGGTTACTTGGGCTTCACAGTTTCAGAGTGTCCACTTATGATCTGGGCCTGCAGCAAGGCAGCGCATCTTGAGGAATGTGTGACATCAATATCCACTCATTCATGGCCAAGAAGCAGAAGGGCTGGAGCCTCTCACTGTCTTCAAGGGCACCTGCTCTAGGCGACTTAAATACTTGCCACGAGGCTTCACCTCTTAAGGGGCTTCACCTCCCAAGAACACTGCTGGAGCCCACGCGTTCCACGCATGGGCCTTGGAGAGACATTGAAGATCTGAACCCTAGCAAGAGCTCAGCCTGTCTTCGCAGGCCCCCCACCCCCTGCCCTGGAGTGTGTCTATCTCAGGAACTGGCGCTGCCATACAGCCGCTTTCCTCAGCTGGACCCTCGCCGTGTTCATCTGCATGCATCTCTGAAGCTCTCCCCAGCTTGCCCATTTTCCTGTCTTCAGTTGCCACAACCCCGTCTTGCCTGGATGGCAGTCGTAGTGCCTCTGAGGTCTTCCTTTGTGGATTGTCGGGATTACCCTGGTCACATTCCTCATGCTGTAGACAGACATCTTCCACAACTTAGTGCAAAGTTCTGGATGGAGAAACTAATCTGAAGGAAGGCCCAGGAGCCCGTGGGCTTGGCGCGCAGCAGTGGATGGTTGAGCTGAAACAGTTTCCCTGAACCAGACCACAGCGCTCCAGACTAGCCATGCAGTGTGGAGACGCCCTGAAGGAACTCGCAGATGCTTCCTTCTGAGAGCTGGAGGTCAGATGGAGGCATTCACCCGCTTACCAAAGAGGGCTCCGTGGGCTTACAGCACAGCAGGTCTTGCCTGTAATCCTTAAAGATCCGATTTGTAAGAAAACAGCACCAGCCAGATAGCAAGTCTGTCCAGAAAATCAGTGACCCGAGTCCTCTCTAAAACAGGTCCGAAATCTTCATCTTCCAGCCTTCTGAGGATCAGGAGCGGCTTCTGCTGGATCTAGGGACTCGTGTCGTGGAGATTTCGTGTTTTTCAGGTCCTTTCTGTTGGGGTGACTTCCTCCTCAAGATTCCCACAGTGTTCTCTGAGCCCACCAGCTTTACTGCTGGTGGATGCCGAGTCAGGAGAGAACTGTTTTGTCCCAGCAGCCCAGCAAAGGTCTTTGAATTCTACCTGACTGGCCTGGCTGGGTCACGCCATGATATCTGGCAATGAAAGGGGCTAACTGCTGAGGCCTGGGTCAGTCACCCTCAAATGTGTGCTGCTGCCCAAAGAAAGAGGAATGGGCCCTGGTCACGTTTGGTGCTTAGAAGCCTCCAGTTTTTTAAAAAAGAGCCCGGCCTTGCCTGGATACGGATCCTGAGTCCTGCGGTCAGTCTTGTCATGTGCTGTCCTAACAAACCTGCCTCTTGGCCGTCAGCATGATCGACCAAGGGCTGGAGGAGCATCTTGCAGTGCAGGGCCACAGGGCACTCGGCCCAAGCATCTGGAGATGCATGGCAAGGTAGAAGCGTGCTTTGGTTGGCATCTTGGTAGAGACCACAGGCGTAGGGCTGCTACTGGCCACTCCTTCAGAGTCACGTGTTTTCATTCCATTTCTACCTGTGGATGGTGCATAGGAGACACCCGCAGACTTTCTGGAGAGAACCAGCTGAACGGGTGTGGAAGGAGCTCAGAACAGTTGTCCTTTCCTAAGAGCTACTAGTGGGGCTGTGGTAAATAATTATGGGTAGGCCTGGAGTTCATGCTCGGAAGGTGTTCATTGTCAACACTGTGGTTTTCAGTCTTGGTGTCTTCAACGTGTCGGAAAGTGAGTCAGGAAAAGAGCAAAGGCTTGGGGGAGGCAGCTTAGTGAGGGAGAGCTTTGTTTGTAAACATGAGGACCTGGGTTCAGATCCTGGGAGTCCACATTAAAGATGGATGTAGCTAGCTGTGTGTGTACCTGCAAACCCATTGCTGTGGGAGGCAGAGGCAGAAAGATCACTGGAGCTTGATGGCTTCCAGCCTAGCTTCAGGTTTGCTGAGAGTCCCTGACTCCAAAGAATAAAGGCAGAGAGTGGTAGAGGGGAACCCCCAAATTCTCCTCTGGATATCTGTGCATGGATATACAGTGCGTTCATGTGCCACACTTGCTCACACACGTGTGCGCTCACATACATGCTTATGCGTACAAAGTGAACTCAACCTAAGATTATTATTTCTTGAAGCAGTTCCAGTACCTGAACAAAAGAGAAACACCGGTGTGAGGTTGGAATATTAAAAGTGGTTGTATTTTCTGAAGGCTGGTTCTGAGAGGAGCAAGCTTTCGTATAGGAAGTAAAGGAGTTTGTACTGGTCTGTTCCTCAGTGTGTGCAGGGACAAATGGTGCTTCTGTCTAGTGTGACCTAATGGTATCCCTGTGTCAGGGAGGGAGTATCTCTCTCCACCTATGTGGCCCTGGGTTATGAAGCACAGAAAGGAACAGAGTGGGGGTGGGGGATGGGGGGCACTGGCATTGGAGCCCATTCTCTGAGCCTTCCAGAGCTTGCAGTGTGTGTGTTGGGGGCAGGTATGTTGGGGGTTGCGAGTTCCAAGCCGTGTTTCTCACCTTGGCTGTACACCGACATCCCCAGGCTCTCATAGTTACTCCCATTTCTGTGGGAGCCTCTGGGGATGGATAGAGACATCATATTGGATGGGGATCTTCAGGAGCCCCAGGAGCTCTGCCTCTATGCTGGGTCTGAGAAGTACCAGTTTAGGGGACGTGGGTCATTGGTCACCATTTTGAGATATTCTGTCCGTTAGTGTCTCTCATATGTAAGTGCATGTGTAAGGATTTCCCAGTGATGTGGTTCAAAGCCCACATTCTAGTCACATTCCCTAAATCTTTGTCCCCTGAAACCCTGAGATGGGCCTAGGCCTGTGCATTCCCAGGGGCTTCAGGCATGCAGTTAGTCTGCTTTGAGAAGCTCCTGGATGGGACCTCAGAGCCTGGCTGCAGCCTCGTCTGCACCCTGACACTGTCATTTCTAAACAGCATCACTGGGCCACATGTTCTCTGAACAGATGGGATGCTGTAGCTCTCCCATCTTGCTCCATGTACAGACACCGCCCTGAATAAGGGGGTCACGAAAAGAGAGAAGAAAGACTTTTAAACTGGAGGTGACTTGGGAGCGCTGTGACTTGTGCTTCACGAATGTCAGTAGCGTTTCCTCAACAACATGTACAGAATAAATAAAGCTGCATCAGCTTTGGGTCTAGCCTACCCTCCTAGCTTTGACAACTAGAGTATTTATTTCTTCATTTCATCCCTAAGAGAAGCTCTCGTGTAGTACAGGCTGACCTCAGACTCACTCCACAGCCAGTGACCTTGAACTTCTGATCCTCCTGCCTCCTCCCAAATACTGAGACTCCAAGTATGTTGCACCATGCCCAGTTTATGATGGGGATTTGAACTCAGGGCTAGGGAAGACTCTGGCTACTGGTGTGCTACAATAAGTCAAGTAAGTTGATATAAACTTAAAATGTCCATTCTGAGTACCACTACACACTGGCCAAGTACTGTATCTACTTGCTTCTGCCGCAAAGAACCTCAGGTTTGGATGCTTCCAGGCACTGGGCTGATGCACTGCTCAGGAGGGGCAAGGTGGGCTATGGCATCTCAGAAGTGAGGTACGCATTGTCTCCAGCAGCGTGGTTAGCTGCGGTGCCAAGGGCACATTTCAGACAATCTTGAGTGAAGAAGCCAGTCTTTCACATGAATTCACTGAATTTGCCTAGAATAATTAAGTTTAAAAAATACTACAGAGTTTTATGGCCCTCAAGGTGTGGGTCCAATCCACATTCCCTGATCTCCTTGACTGCTGACTGCTATCTGGCCACAGGCCGCTTATTTGCATCTGATGCCTAAAGCAGGCATGGGTGGAGCTAGAATCGAGTATAGAGAACTTTCTGTTGAGTGTATGAGGACACCCTGGGCTGCTTTCCAAATTTTTTTCTCTTTTAATTAAACAAACAAACAAACAAGCAAAACAAAGCAAACATTCCAAAGCACAAGGGCTAAAGATATGTGCTGCCACTAGGTGGCAGTATACCCTCATGAGCTAATGACTGCTGCCAGGCTCCATTTTTCAGGTCCCTAATTAGCAACATTTATTTAGTGTTTGCTCCTGTGGTGTGTGATGTCAATACCATATGTCTTTTTCTCCTAGGAAAGCTGGTCTACGAGCGCATCTACTCAATGTGTGTGGACAACCGAAGCACCTTGCCAGGTAATGCTATGCTTCCTGGGTTCCAGGCACCAAGCTGCCCCAAATCACAATTAGACAGTTTTAATCAAGTCAGGATTTATTGAAAACGGATAAGGTTTTTAATTTTAGTGTGTTGAAAGAACCGTGTTTGAGGTCTCATTGTCTCAGCCCTCCAAAGCCATCAGAAGGTTTGCAAACAGGCGAGTCAATAGAAATGCAGAGTGGCAAGGGGTGGGATTAGACCTGTGCCCACCAGCTTCGTCTTCTGTTGCTCAGCACCATGCCCTCGTCTCCTGCATGCCTTTCTTTCCAAGAAGTAAATTGCTTAAATAAAAACTGTGTATGCATGAAAGAATGTCAAATAAATCAATAGCAGCAGCTGCCTGACTCCTCAGTCTGTATATAAATGACGTTGACGTTAAACTTATAGCCAATCAATTGTAGAGTCCCAGGAGGTTCTCCTGGGACAGGTGGATGGTGGACTTCTGTTGTCATGTGAGCGACTGCGAGGATGTGTTCAGATGCAGCGTCTTTAGCTGCAGCTTCCCTGCCTTTTCCCTCGTTAGCGCCCAAGCTTCGCTGCAGGATACCTGCCATTCACACCAGCTGGAGCAGCAGCTTGGGCTGTCATCTCAGCTCTCCCTGCTCCTGGTAGTTGTTCTTGCCGGGGGTCAGGACACAGCAGTAGTGACAGTAACCCATAATTTGACCTATACCCTTCTTGCTTCTCTTCCCCACTCCCTTTTTTTATCCCCTCTTCTCTTTTCTCTCCCTGACCCTCTTTTTTGTCCATCTATCCAAATAGCGTTCATCTACCTTCCCACCTATCCTGTATTCAATCCCTGTCCCCTGCCCGTCCATTTACCTCCACCTCCGTCTACTACCCACCCATCCATCCACCTGTCAATTTACCTGCCGTCTTTCTTTTTTTTAAAAATTATTTATTTAACTTTTTTATGTGCATTGGTGTGAAGGTGTCAGATCACCTGGAACTGGAGTTACAGACAGTTTTGAGCTGCCATGTGGGTGCTGGGAATTGAACCCAGGTCCTCTGGAAAAGCAACCAAGTCCTCTTAACTGCTGAGCCATCTCTTCAGTCCGTCACCCCCTTCCACTGTTGTAGTAATATGAGCGACGGGGCTACGTCCCCAAAACCCCAGCCGCCTGCCCGGCTAGCTTATGCCCCGAAATAATTACACGGACACTGTATTCATTTAAACACTGCTTTGGCCCATTCCTATCTAGCCTCTTCTAGGCTAATTCTCACATATTAATTTAGCCCATTTCTAATCATCTGTGTAGCGCCCCTAGGTGCGCTTACCGGGAAGATTCTAGCCTAAGTCCATCCTGGGTCGGAGCTTCATAGCGTGCGTCTTCCCTGGAGCAGGTAGCATGGCGTCTCTCCTGCGTCTGCTCCGGAGAGCAGAGCTGTGGAGTCTGACCTCACTTCCTCTTCCTCCCGGCATTCTGTTCTGTTTACTCCACCCACCTAAGGGTGGGCCTATCCAATGGGCCTAGCAGTTTCTTTATTGCTTAACCAATGAAATCAACAGATTGATATGACACTCCCCCATCACACTGTCTTCTTAAAACTCTTTAATGTGAACATTTCTCAGAAGCACAGCTGTATACAGCTTTAAGTCTACATGAGACCTTAGGAGCTACCTGGTCTCATCATAGAAGGACAAGCCTATTGCGGCCGAGGCAGAGGTCTGCCTGCATTGTCTGGTCCAGTGGTCCCCAGCCCCTTGCTGCTCTTGAGTACCTGAGATGTGACTGGCAAATTGAAATGAGTTCTGAGTGTAAGAAGAAATGACAGTAGATAGCCCGGTGTGGAGGTACGTGCCTGGAATTCAGCATGTACCAGCACTCAGGACGCCGAGGCAGAAGGACTGTGAGTTCAAAGTTAGCCTGGGCTACATAAGTAATCCTGTCTCTAAGCCCCAAGAGCTTAAGATATAGCTCAGTGGTAGAGTGCTTACCTAACATACACAAGACGTCATCCTCAGCGCTGCGGAGAGGGTCAGAAAGAAAGAAACGGCAAAAGACACTGGATTATAAAACTTAATTCATATAAAGGCTATACAAGCCCCTGGTAGTTTTTAGTCTGGTCCCGGGTTAAGACGTTTCTCCAGATAAACGGGGCCCCAGCACATCTGTGCAGTCAGCTCTGCCTCTTTTACCCGCTATGGCTCACATGGTATTTCTGTGGCTGGTGCTGCTCTTGTGCCTCCTACCTGCCCCTCACTGTAGTCATGCTTTTCGTGGCTCCTCCAGGTAAGTTTAGGAGCCTGGGAAAGAACGCAGAGACCAGCCTCACGGGAAGACTGTCTCTGCTGGCCAGGGATCTGGGAAATCCAAATTTATTTATTGAATGTATACTGACATATGTCACTCACGGACACTTCCCTGTGTTAGGCATGAACATCAAACCTCAGCCGACTGCCAGAATTAAACTCGGATGCTTTTTTCTTTGGCAACAATATGCATGTGTTTCTGTGCTCTGCTTATGTGCTTGAAACCCTTGGAGGCCCAAAGGAGGGCATGAGATCCCCCGGCGCTGGAGTCCTGGGTGGTTGTGAGCTACATCATGTGGGAAACAATCTGGGTTCTTTGCAGGAGCAACGGGTACTCTTGACAGTTAGCCGTCTCTCCAGCCCAACTAGCAGCTTCTTAAAATCCTTTTTTAGGGGGATTTGTAGAGATGGGTCAACCGTCAAGAGTGCTCTCAGAGGACTCCGATTTGTTTTCCAGCACCCCACATGGGGTGACTCACAACCTGGTGTAACTGTAGTTCCAGGGCCTCTGATACTGACACCCTCTTTTGGCCTTCCTGGATGCATATGCGCGCGCACACACACACACACACACACACACAAAATGCATTTAATTCCGCTTGCTTTATGGTGGTGGTAGTGGTTGTTCTTTAGAGACAGGGTCTCCTGTAGCTCAGGCTTGCCTTAAATACCCTCTAACAGAACTTCTAACCTTGAACTTCTGATTCTCCTGCTTCACCTCTGAAGTACTGGGATCTCGGGTACAGCCACCACCTTTCTGCTTCTTACATAGGTTCATACGCCATCTCTTAAAAACTTTGGAAGATGTCTGGCTAGTGATGTTGCCTGTAGTCCTAGCACTCAAGGCTGAGGCAGAATCTAGGTTAGCCTGGGCTAATATATCAAGACTTGTCTCAAATAAACAAAAGTGTGTGGCTTGCCTGACCCCCAGGGACGTTCGGCTTTGCATCCACTGTAGTCATTTTCTGAACAACACGTTAGAGTCAAGTAAGGAAAATCACGAATGGGCCCTACCCAAACACTTCCGGTGCAGCATCGAAGGGTGCTCTCCTTCCCTGAGTATATCAGCCAGCAGTTTTAGCTCAAATAGTTTACTTAATTGAGAGCAGTACAGATCAGGGTGTGTTTTGCTTTTGTTCTGAAGCAGGTCTTGCAGTGTTGCTCAGGCTGACCCAGGCTTTTGTTTTCTTGCAAATTATTTGGTCATAATTTTTTCCTTTCCCTTAAAATCTCTGCTTGGTGTTTTCCTCCGACTCTGAGACCATGAAAGAGGGAGGACAGACTTTGTCTGCCACTGTTGGCTCCTGGGGAATGACTCTTATCTGAAATTGGGAAGGAAGCTTTGAAGTTTGCTCCACAGAATTCTGCCTGGAGACTTCTGTAGGAGGAGAGAGCCGGTGACTCTTGCACTCATTCTTTCCATTTGAATCAAGTCCCTCGGCTGCAGGAGCTAATTCTTGAGCTCTTCGCCCTCAGGAGTTCTAACTGTCGTTCAGCTCATGTGAGTCTGGAAAATTCCAGCGTCTTGTAGAGTTATGCCAAGTACACAGCAAGCCAGGCGTGGTGGCTCACCCTGTAACCCCAGTACTCAGGAGGACCGTGGGTCTGGGCTAGCTTGGACTACATGGTAAAACTGTCTCCATTTTAGAAAAAAAGAAGAGGAAAAGGAAGAGAGAGAGATAAGGAAAAAAAGAAAAAGAAAGAAAGAAAGGAAAAGTGAAGAGGAAAAGTACTTGTTACTATGTGTGGTCCCCCTTTACAGCCACACTTCTTTAAAACGGTTTTTCCACGTATTTATTATGTGGAGGGGAGTGTTAACTGCCAGTCACAGATTTAAAGGCAGGAAAAATCTTGAGCATGGCTGAGACATACGGAAGACAACCAGAGCAGACAGAATGAGTGGCTGGAGAAAGGCTTTTGGGGGTGAGGAAACACATACATACAGCAGGCACACAGAAAAAGACCCTCTGCTAAGCAGAATGGGCCTCAGGAGGCCGAAGCCCAGGCCTTCCTTTAGGCCTTGGCATTTAAAGTTCTTGAAGGGTCTTCCTGTACTGATTTAGGGCTGGTCAGTTTGAAGAAGGCTATACAACTGTGTAAACATGTCTCCTGAACCCACTGAACTAGTCCACCAGCAGGGATCCGACCGGCAGGGAAGCCCTCCCTGAAGGCTTTTGACAGGAAGGTGAGGACCAAACCTTGGAAGGTCACCATCCTTGTTACCCAGTTTGGCCCCTCCCCCTGTCTGTCTGTCTGCTGAGGAGGCTAACTCCAGCCCCATACTCTACAAGCGTATGTGCAGGTTACAGGACAGCTTTGGGAGGCAGTCTTCTTCCTCTGTGCAAGTCCCAGGGATTGAACTCGGGGCATCAAGCTTGGCAGCAAGCGCCTTTTCCCACCGAGCCCTCTCACTGGCCCTCTCTCCCTTCTTAATCCAGCAGGTGTTTAAGGAAGCCATTCACTGAGTGGCTAAGGCATGCTGTGTCCTACACGGGAGACATCCCTGCACTTGGCTGTCTTGTGGTTCTTGCCTCACCCCTCAGCAGCCCCATCTTTCGATTGTCTCCAGGGCTGACTTTGGCCACGCCAGGATCAACAGAGGCCTAGGTCAATGTGGCAGTGAAGGAGAACTAGACTACTTGGTCTCTGTTCTTTTCCTGAAACATCTGCAAAAGTTCAGAGTCAGAAAATGAGATACTTAAAAAAAGTTGGGGGTGGCAACTTTGCTCTCTGTTATATAGAAGGCTCTTGTGGATTGATTTCCAAATCCTGTATTCCTTCACTATGTCGCAGCTCCAGTGTGATCTCTGAAGTCTGTCACCCGTGCCTCTCTGCCCCGAGCCTCGGGGGCATTGCCACTGCACTTAGGGAAAACCTGCGAGCTCACTCTATGCCCGTGTGGTCTACTGAGGAGGCCTCCTGGGCCCTGACTGGTCTCAGGGTTTTGTGTTCGCTGTTTCTTCTTTCTAGAACGTGTTGCTCTCCTCTCTAAGCATGGCAGCTTTGCTCTGTGATGGCGGGGGTGGGGGGGATGTAGCTCAGATACCACCTGTGCAGAAACTGTCCTTGATCTCTTTCCTCCCCCAGCCTCCATATGCCTTGTCCGCTCCACTGCCGTTCCCCCATCTTTCCGGTTCTGATTACCTGGTATCCTAGCTTTACCTGGCTACTGTTTCCTGTGTATGTGTCTCCACCACTGGTGTGCTTCCGGAGGGCAGGGTCTGCCCTCTGCCCTGTTGACAGCTTAACATTGTTTGTTGTTGGCTCCATGGCCTTTCTGGTGAGCAAATGAAGTATAGGAATCTATTGTTTAGTACTGTTTAGTTTTCTATGCTATGTTAAAGTCTTGTGTAACATGGTCCATTTCTTAATTCTCTTTTGACCTGGAAGTTGTCTATCATTGTATGAGATTGCTGTGTGTGTACATGTATGTTTTTATATGTGTATGTGTGTATATGTGTATGTTTGTGTGCATGTGTGTCTCTTTATGTATGTGTGTATTTGTATGTTTGTGTGCGTCTCATGTATATGTGTATACTTATACGTATGTTTATGTATGCATATATATGCTTGTATGTGTATGTTTGTATGTATCTGTCTCTGTATGTGTATGTTTGTATGTATCTGTCTCTGTATGTGTGTTTGTATGTATCTGTCTATGTGTACACGTGTATACATGTATGTTTGTGTGTATTTTGTGTGTATGTGTATATTTGTAGTATGTATGTATGCATGTCTCTGTGTTTGTATGTATGTGTCTGTATATATATATATGTGTGTGTGTGTGTGTGTCTATGTGTTTTTTGTATGAGCTGTAAGATTTCAACTTTTTCTTTTTGTGTTAGGGTCTTGCTATGTGATTATCCTGCCTTTGCCCCGACTCCTTAGGAAATGTGTGCCATGTCCAGAACTCTGAGTAAACTTGTATTATTGATGGCAAAGACTGTTTATCACGATTAGGATTGACTGTGTAGCCAGACAAGGTTAAGGAAGGTAATGGCTGGCAGGCAGCTGGTGACAGGGCCAGGGACTCCAATTCCAGCATTGTCACCCCATCAGGCTGGTGGGAACAGGGGAGGACAAGTCCCTCCTCTTAAGATCTTTCACGGGAATTGTGCTTTTGTTGTGATCTGGGGCCCACACTCAGTCATGTGATCATACCTGCAAGAATGGCTGAGTGGCCAGCCCGGAAGTCAGGGAGAGCTCTATTATTAAAGAGAAAAAGAATAGATACTGGAATAAGCTGGCAGTATGACCCCGGACACCAGAGTGTCCAACTTGTATTGGCAGCCTGGCCTGGCCTTGACTTACCTTCAGGTCTGACTTTTAACATTTAGGGTAAAAGCATTGTTCACATTTCCTGATATGAGATCAGGTGCCAGGTGCATCCATGATCCTTCAGCTGTTGCCACAGTGACTGCTGTGCACATCAAGGACCTCTGGTTCATCAGTGTGTGGTGGCTAAGAATAAGGAGCTACGCTGCCCTGCCTTATATTCATGCTCTCATAGGCTTGCTGTGTGTCCTGGGCAAGTCACTGAACTTCTCTGTGCCTCCAACTCCGGAAGTGGATGGAGATGTACTGTGTGGATCAGTGGGCTAGCTAATGTTGTCCCAAACTGACAGACGGCTGGCCCTTCCAGAGCATGTGTGTGCAGTGCTGTCATTTCTGTCACTGTTTCCTAGTGAAGACAAGGAGGGACTCCAGCTCCTCACCCTCTGCCCCTGGCCTGTGGCAGCTCGGAAGATCCAGGAACAGGCCAGCTGTGGTGCCTACACCTTTCACCCCAGTGCTTGGAGGCAGGCAGATTTCTGTGAGCTCCAAGCCGGCCGGGTGACATTGTGAGACCCTGTCTCCAACAAAACAACTGAAACAACCCAGGGTTTGGGGACCAACACAGATGGTTTTGCATTGCAGATCACTTTTCCCCAGAGAACGTGAACGACACAGCCAAGGAAACATGCCTGAATTGGTTTTTCAAGATTGCTTCCATCCGGGAACTCATTCCGAGATTGTATCCTTTTCTTGTCCTGTTTTAATGGCGGGTGGGAAGAGTGGTGTTGGAATCAGCAGCTGGGGGGATGGGCTGCCCAGAAGTTCCCGCTGACACCTGGTTCTGTCGTGGTCAGTAGCTATGCTGGAGAGGGCCTTGCTTGGAATCCCTCTCAATCTTGATAGTTTTCTTGTTTGTTACTTTGAATACGATGCATGAGTCAGGCTTTTGTTCTTTTGAGCAACATTCCCATGTTAAGAAGTCTCATTTTTTAAAAAAGATTTATTTTGTTTTTAACTGTGTGACAGTTGTGTTTGTATACCCTCGGAGGCCAGAGGCATTGGTTCACTTGGAGCTGAGTTTACAGGTGGTTGTGAGTCACCCTGATGGTGCAGGTCCTCCGGCTTGGTGGCAACCCGATGAGCCGTCTCGAGAGTCCAGGTCCTGCTCTTCTTACCAGTACCCCAGTACTGAAGCATGGGGACATTGACCTCCACACACTGTATCTTAGTTATCTCAGGTCTATGCTCCCCATGGGGCTTTGATCGGAGGGCTTAAAACTCACTTTAAATCTCACCAGAGCCAGGAGCCAACAGGCAACATTTCCCCAAACTTAAACAAGCGCGGAACTTGGAGGACCCTGTAGAGAACACGGCAGCTGCCTATCAGTTCTCTCCATGGCCATGGGCCGTGATGTCCTTCTCCTGCCTAACTTACTGGTCTTTGTTTCCTTCTGGAGTAGCCTTTGTCTGGCAGGGAACAGGCCATCCTGGACCATGTCTTCCTTAACGGAACGTTTCTATAGTTACGTGGAAGCATCCATCCTGAAATGTAACAAATTCCTCTCCAAAACGTAAGACCCTTCTTCATCTGGGGCTGTAGGATTTCTGTTCAAAGACACAAGCCCACGATAGCGGTGTGACAGTAGCAATTGTCATTGAGTTTGTGGCGTGTGATCCTGTGCTGATTCCCCATGTATTTTCCCACTTATAGGAAACTTAATGAAGTGGAGATGACATTTTAGTCCCTATATGATGAACAGAGAGGGAAAGTCAGGCGCGGGGTGGGGCAGTGTGTAGCCTGCAGGAGGTCAGTTCCCTGGGATCTGGCCATGGGTCTCCAGTAAGTTATTTACACCCTGAGCCTCAATCCCCTTTGCTGAGCACGGACCTACTGAGAAGCGTGGGCCCTGACCACACACACAGAACTGGGTGCCTGCACCTTGCTATGTAGGCTGCCACTGTTGGCGATCATGGTAAAGATCACAGTGGAAGCAGGAGCCTTTGCTCCTGGGGCTGAGGCAGCATGCAAACGGGGTTCCAAGCCATTTGCATGCCTTGAGGAAGCCAGTGGCATTTAAGAGTCATGCCTGGCACCTGTGTCACAAGCTCATAAGGGCAGCCAGGGACTTCCCACAGAGAACTGTTTAATTTGGAGCTATGGGTGACTGGCATGGTTTATGGGTGCTGAAGAAATAGTTATTTTTGCCTTCCCACTTGGGCGAGGATCGTGTCTAAGAGGGAAGACCTGTGTCACAGGAATGAATCTTAGGTCACATTGATGGGGTTTGAGGTGGCCGTTTGCTGCCAGCCTGAGGTGGTAGGAAGAGATGGGACATAGGACACTGATCCAGGACCCAACAGTGATCTGTATAGATCTACATAGAACAGTGCTTTTCAACCTCTTCATGCTGTGACCCTTTAATACAGTTCCTCATGTTGTGCTGACCCCCAACCAGAAAAATATTTTTGTTGCTACTGTGTAATTCTAATTTTGCTACGGTTATGAATCATATTATCTGATATACAGTATATCTGATATGTGACCTCTGTGAAAGGGTCATTTGACCCCCAAAGGGGTTGTGACCCACAGGTTGAGAACCACTGATATAAAAGGTCAGAAGGCTGGCAATTGATGGAAAGTCACGTGAGGGATAAAACTTACAATTTATAAAGTGGGGCTTGGGTAGGCAGCTCACACCTGCGGTCCCGCCACTAGGGCAGGAGAATTGAGGCTTTGAGGCTAGTCTCCAACACACCAAAATAAATGAATTCAAATAACTTTGACCTCAGACAGGAGTGTGTGTGGGGAGCATCAGTAAGTTGTTCCCACAGACTGGTCACACGGAACTGAAGCTTTGACCTTGCTTCTTACAGTAGTGTTTTTCTCCCCTGCACAGAGGAGAATGGAGGTGAAGAACAGCAGATCCTCCCATGAGGTGTAACTCTGCCCTTCTTTCTCCCACAGGGGGATTTCAGAGTGCCTGCCCCGACTGACGAGCATGATCAGAGGGATTGGGGATCCACTCGTGTCCGTGTACGCCCGGGCCTATCTGTGTCGGGTATGCTGAGCTCGCAGAGCTGACTCTGCCTCCTTAGCAGTTCCTTCTCCAGCTACCTCTGCTCTGCTAGCTGCAGGTTGGAGGACACGGTCCTCACAGAGAGGAGATCTGCGGGGTGGCTTGTAAAAGTTAATTTGGAAGTAGACCAGCTTACCGCAGTTCTAATTAGGGGACGTTTAAGGTCATCTTCACCCAAGTGAACTGGTTTTCTGGATTAATTTTTCTCAGTTCCAGCTGGGAAGGAGGCCCTAGGCTCTTTTTCAGTCACTTGAGACCGACTTTTCCTTGTGTTGAATTCTCTGGGTTTATTTGGGGTGTGTGTGTGTGTGTCCCTAGTTAAAGAGTTGGGCTAGGTGTGATCTGGCGAAGGCCTGGGAGGGAGCACCATCCCTGACATAGGTTTGGGCTGCTGTGGTGATCAGAGACGACTGGGCAAGGATAATCCTCTCCTCTTAAATTGTCTTCTCAGGTGTTAG
Organism: Microtus pennsylvanicus; assembly: GCF_037038515.1. Lineage (NCBI taxonomy): Eukaryota > Metazoa > Chordata > Mammalia > Rodentia > Cricetidae > Microtus > Microtus pennsylvanicus. Next base: position 59,861,460 of record NC_134583.1, read on the forward strand.
AGAAGGAACTGATAGAAACTGAGTCTGAAAATACAGACTAGCACTTGGCTAGGTCTAGATCTACAAAGTTGGGCATTTGCTTCGTCCGGGTTGGCTTCCTTCTGTATTTGCTCTTTATATATGATAGACCACAGCAGCGTTCAGCTCCCACACATCACATTTAGGGACTGTTTTTAGGTTACTTGTAAAGTACCTCTTCCCAGTAGATCCCGCTAGTCTCAAAGCTGATTCACTGGACACTACCTTGGGCCACTCACCTCCATCCCACCACCGTGGCTGTGGCATGGGAGTGTATTTAACTTACTGGGCCTTGGGCATGTGCCCACTCCTGGGAACTCAACTCTGGGACTAATGGCTAGGAAGGATCATCCCTAAACATAACCTAGTGGGCTGTTGCAGAAGCAGAGGGAATGAGTAGGTGGGGGGTGGAGGAGCCGCCAGCAGCTCCCTGTGCTACCCCAGGGCTGGACTGGGGCCAGGCAGCAGCTTCAAGAGCCAGACTGACTCCTAAACTGCGGCCTTGGCTTGATGAGAAGAGAGAGGGGGAAAAAAAGAAGAAAAGAACAAAAGCAGTGAGTGGGTGAGCCTGAAGTGTTTACCAGGGGAGAGGCAGAGTAGCCCTTCCTCCAGCCCTCCAGCTGTGGCCCCTGCAGCTGCTCTCAACTGCCTGCCCTCTGGGCAGCCCTCTCTGTCCTCTGATGTAGAGTCCCTAGACATCTAAGGTATCACATAGAGGGGCAGACAACAGACTCAGAACCGGTGGAGCTGGTTGTTAGCTAGGTGGCCATCCTTGGAAATACTCTGTGGCCTTTCAGCTGTTCTGGGAATTTAACCCTCTGGTGAGTCTCACACCCAAAGGGTGGTGGTTGATACCATCAGAACAGCGTCCTTTTGGGAACCACTGGCCTGGTAACTGGGAGAATTCTGTTCCGGCTGGAGGAGCCCAGGCAGCAGCTTCCTGTAGGAAGTCTTATCTTTGGCTGGCCAGTGGTTTAGAACTGAGCTTGGTGTACCAGTTATGACATCCAAATGCTTATTCCTAGCTGAGGTGCATACCTTCACTTACCTCTGACCCCAGCGCTCTGAGTGCCCATAGGGGAGAGTTTTTGTTTGTTTTTGTTTTGTTTTGCTAGATTGTATTCAAAAAGCACTCTTTCTCCTCTGCCCTAGGTACCTTGCTTCAAACTTTAAAACTCACGCTGTTTTTAAAGTACTGCTCTCTGGAGCTGCTAATGATGGCTGATGGCTATTTATTTATTTATTTATTTATTTATTTAGAGACAGGATCTCACTACGTAGCCTTGACTGGCCTGGAACTCCACCTGCCCCTGCTTCCGGAGGGCTGGGATTAAAGATGTAAGCCACTATGCCTGCCCTGGACGATGGCTTTAAAAAATAATTGCTGTTGTATTCTCTTAGTGTGGGAGGGCATGCCATGAGGTCGGTCTTCTCTCTGCTACTTGGGCTCCAGGATTGTACTCGGAATGTTAGTTTTGGCAGCAGGCGCTTTTGTCTACTGAACCATCTCACCGGACAGGCCATGGCGTTTGTTAGCTTCATGCCTGTCATATTAAAATTCTGTAAGACACATTTAAAAGTGTGTCTTTTTTCATGTTTGCCTAATAAAGAATGTGTCTGCGCTGCTGTCAGCAATGACGTGGTAACTGAGTGTCTTTGGCTCCCTAAGCTTTGGGGGTTAAGGAGGATGCTGAAGTCGAACCCAGGGCCTTGTATGTACTGAGCATGGGACCACCACCCTGCTACTCCTTGCCTATATCTTAATCTTGCTTCATCTACTAAACATATCCATGAGTGTTGACCATCTTGTGTGTTAAAAGAGAAGATTGTTTTCGTCGTCTTGAGAGCACGGCCTCCTTTGTGCTGTATTGATTTGTTCTCTGGTGGTTTCTTCAGAAATACATTCATTGCCCTGGAGGGAACTCAAAGTTGATCCCAAATGTCATTTTTCGTTAAAAATAGCGTCTGTGGTTTTTCTTATAAAATTAATGCATGTTTATTGAGCGGGAAAATAGATAAGCAGAATGATGTAGGCTTTTCCTCTAAATGTGTATGTGTATGCATGCATGTGTATTTATGTGTGTGTGCGCGCGCACGCGCTCACGCCTGTGTGTGCGTGCTGTGTTGCTGGGAATTGAATACTAGGACCCTTTACATGTTCAGCTCTACTGCTGAGCTATATCCTAGCTCCTTTGTTTTCTGTTTTCAAAGTGGTACTGTAGCTAGATGTGTGGCACACATTTGTAATTCCAGCACTTTAGAGACCGAGGCAGGAGGACTGGGTGCAAGGCCAGTCATGGCATAGAGACAGCCTGGGTTGAAAAGAAAAAAAGTACGATAAGGCAGGCACATCATCTTATTTGCGCCTGGCTCTTTGCTGCTAAGATGGTTTCGCTTTGTTTGGTTGCAGGTGGGGATGGAAGTGGCCCCGCACCTCAAGGAAAGCCTCAACAAGAACTTCTTTGACTTCCTGCTTACATTTAAACAGGTAGGAGAGCACCGCATAGCAGCTCATTGAACTGACTTTGGTGGGAGCAGATTCACAAGACCGAGTGGGCTCGTCAAGCTGAGGATCCTTGCAGCTGGCCAGATGTGCAGAGTGGCACGGGTGTCTGCAGGGGACCATGCCCTGTAGTGGATGGAGGGAGAGCTGACACACAGTTATGAAGCCTTACTGCCTGGCATGGGTTACTTCTGCCTGTACAACACTCCTCCAGAGCTGCTCTGCCGGGTGGCATGGGAAACTCGCTGTGTATTTTGTTTTTAAATACACAGAGGAAGCAGGCTGTCCATCGTATCCATCCATGCACCTCCAAGCCAGCCTGGTGTGTGTGAGTGACTCCCCTCCTTTCTGATATCCTTTTGGTCTCCTGTAGATTCACGGAGACACGGTCCAGAACCAGCTGGTGGCCCAGGGTGTGGAGCTGTTGTCCTATCTCCCTCTGTACTCGCCCGCCATGGGTTGGATCTTTCAGTGTGTCTCCTACCACGCCCCTGAGGTAAGGCCAGTGGGGGTACCCCTGGGGAGCAGGGCTGACTCCCCTTCTCCATGGTGTGAGACCCTGCTCAGTGTGTAATATTCCCAGGGTCCGTTTCTGGCAGCTTCAGTAATGTCTGTGCCAGCTGCCTTTCTGGAGAGCTCAGCTGAATGGGTGGTTGGTTCTATGCCGATTGCCTTTCTAGATTGTGTCCTTTCTTGCACTGGAAGGAGAAGAGCCACTCGGAGAGGCTACATTCTTATGGCTGGAAAGTGGCGACCAGAGGGAAACCTTTGAGATCCTCCTGCAGGGTGGGGGACGTTTCTCCTCTGCCCCATTTGTGTCTGTCACAGTTTTGTGAGGCCTGTGTAGCAGGTAGCACTGTCCTATTTCATGCAAGGGCAAGTAGACCTTTCCTTATTGCTTGCGTAATGCTTCCTCCTTTTCCTCACCCCCCACTTTTCTCTTCTGAGTGATATACTCTCAGGAATTAAGCTGGTAACAGAAATAGGATTTTTTTTCTTCCCGGTGGTTCTCAGAGCGTGCTGACATGACTGTGGTAGATGAAGCTTTCCTGGCCTGCCTCTTGGTGGTCGAGAGGAAAAGGCAGCTTGCTGTAAACTGCAGTGTGGGGAAAGCTGTTCAGAGTCAGGGGCCTGTTTCCCAGCAACAGGCAACAAAAAGAGCAGGCTTCTGACTGAGCAGTGCTGCTTTCATGGGTTGATCCTGGAGAGATAAACGACGAGCATTTAACATGAACACATAGATATGTTCATGTAGTTATAATGGTGCAAAACTGGAAGTAGCTACCAGGGCTCTGACTGAATTCTTGTGTGTGCATTCACTGGAAGGGTGCAGGGTCCTTTGAAAGACTTGACCCCGTGAGTGCCTGTCTGTCCTGGCGTAAGGCCGTTCCCAGTACGTAGCTGAGCAGAAGCAGTAGCTCTACTCACTGCTGTGTGGGTGGTCAGCCATGGAGTAGCCTAGTGCTGGAATAAGGGCTTTGGTGCTGGGGTAATTGGGTCTGTCCTCGACTCTGTGACCTTGTCATGGGACAGTGGGTGCCTGATGACTCACTCCTCGTTACTGAGAATACTGTGTCTTTATCTGTGACAATCCCTGTTCTCTAGCGTGTGGCCAGACTAAACCAGGACGGTGTTTTTACTGTGGAGTGGGTATCCCACATACAGCCCTATGTTCAGTGGGGGTCTTGCTTTGTAGCCCAGGCTAACCTCAAACTCATTATCCTCCTGCCTTAGTCTCTTGATTGCTGGGATTACAGTGTACACCTTCATACCTGGATCGCTTTGAGACCATCTTAACTGAATTCCCTTTGCCCTGTGTGTAGTTTTACTTTTTGGAATCTAAAGTATAGGGGGGGGGGGGGAAAGACTTGCTATATTTTAGGTGGGGATTGTTTTAATCATTTTGTAAGCCAATTTCATGTCCAAATGGAAGGTAATTTGAAGAGCTTCTAGGTGCTATGTGGTCTTTAGCAACCACATGTTGTCCCCTCCTGGGGGAAAATGTGCCACAAACTTGATTGTGAAAACAGAACCCCTCAGCCTTCCTCTGAATGATTCAAACTACAAGAAGGGGTAGTGTGCTGGAAATGAGAACGCTTTTTTTTTCTTATTTTAATGAAAGGCAAAATCAGATGAAGAAATGCAGGGAGGGTGTCCCAAGATGCCCTTGCGTTTATTTGAACCATCAGAAGTCTCAGAGGAGTCAGGCTGGGAATAGAACCTTCTGTGGGGAGTACCGCTCTAGGAAAGCATCCTGCAGTAGGAGAAGTGACTGGAAAATTAGGTCACCTGAATAATGATAAACTGTGTTCTTGGGGCACTTAGATGAGGGACTTGCAGTATCTTGTTAAAAAAAAAAGTTAATAATTTCCAAACAGTAGATGAAATGCTGTCAGTAAGGAAGGTGGAGTTGAAGGGATGGTGACAGTTTGGTGCTAAGAGCTCTTGGATAGCTGGAACGAGGCGAGGGAAGGCCAGAGAGTGTGTCTCTAGCCAGTCTTCCAAATAGAATGTTGAAAAGTTGGGCCACAGCAGTTGGTCTGTACAGCTCAGGCAGCTGCGAGGGAAGGGACAGATGTTAGCTGCATCTGATGTATAAAGTTGCAAATTGTAATCGAAATCCACAGCCAGATGTGTTGGCAGGCCTGTAATCCTAGCGTTTGGGAAGTGAGGCAGGAGGATCATAGTTGAGCCTAGTCTGGGCTACATAGGAGGACCCTGTCTCAATAATAATAATAATAATAATAATAATAATAATAATAATAATAATAATAATAATAATAATAATAATAATAATAATAGAAATTAAAATCTAGAAAGGGTGATTATCCAGGAGGTTTTCCCCTATTATGGTTTATAGGTGGGATTTTTCTTCCTTTCTACAGCTGAGACTGTAGTAAGTGAAAGATTGCCGCTTCATTTCAGGTACCCCAAGCTTAGACAAGGGTAGCTGTTGTACACAGCTCGCCATGGGTGATGGGAATAAGTGCCTTGAGAAACTATGTGTTGCTGTTTGATGAAGTGGGGGGTTGGAGGAGGCCTGTGGTGATTCTCAGAGTCATATGGTCCACGGCTGAGTTGCCCAGCAGCTTGTCGATGGTGAAGGCAGAAAGGACAGTGCAGCTCCGGGCTCTCCCTGGAGGCAGACAGTAGGACCGGGTTAACCTTTCTCTAAGGGCTGTGGCTCTGGGGACCGTGATGAGGGTGGTCCTGGCAGAGCTCGTGTGAGCCAATGGAAACCTGAGCTGGCTTGAAGACCCGGGACAGCTGGGAGGGGACCTGTGTGAATAGGTAGGCTAGGTGCACGGTAAGGGTCCGGGAATACTTGAGAAGAGGAAAAAATCTGGCCAGCTGGAGTGCCCGGCATGGCCAGGGTTAGGCCAGGTTCCACCATCCTGAGAAGAGGGAGCCTGCGGGGCTTTGGAAAGGCAAACGGTCTGAAGAGAGGAGTGTCCTGAGGAATGCAGATGGCAGAGACATACCAGCTTGGGTGAGGGAGGGTTGCTGTGCAAAGACAGGAGGAGGGGTGGGTAAGTGTGAGTAAACATCCTGAAACTTAGAGAAAATTTAGACAAGGCGAAAGAAAGATGGCCACCCAAAATCTTGCCATCTGTCAATTGTCAATGTTCTATCTTGGGTGCTTTCACGCTCTGAGTGTGTGTGTGTGTGTGTGTGTGTGTGAGAGAGAGAGAGAGAGAGAGAGAGAGAGAGAGAGAGAGAGAGAGAGAGAGAGAGAGAGAGAGGGAGAGAGGGAGAGAGAGAGAGAGAGATCTTTTCCTGTAGGTGAGTCACTTTCCTATTTAATCTCTGAAGCTTTTCCCTCCCAGGCCATCAGTCATGTCTAGAGGTGTGTGGAAGTCCATGCGACCTTGTGGAGTAGGGAGCTGAGTCACAGACAACGTGAGACTGTCACACAGCTACTTCTTTGTCGAGGCCCGTGACACACCATCTCTGAGGGGTTTACTCTGCTTGAATTATCCAAAGTCTTCCATGTGCTCTTATTGTCCTGGTCTGACAGTTGAGGCAGCCATGACTGAGAATGTCGTACATATCACACAGCTGGAAAGAGTCGGTGTGTGGTGCTGACTCCAAAGGTAGCAGGTGTCTTTCAGCTTGTCCCCTCTGGGTGCCTTCTGCTAACCGCTGCACCTGAGGTGAATGTAAGCCCTGACAGATGATGCAAGGGACTTTGTACTCCAGTGTGCTTCCTGGAGACAACTCCTTAGACACTGTCAACACAGGGCAGGCAGGTGACACCTGCCTGTAATCCCAATCCTTTGTACTCCAGTGTGCTTCCTGGAGACTGCTCCTTATACACTGTCAACACAGGGCAGGCGGGGTGACACCTGCCTATAATCCCAATCCTTTGTACTCCAGTGTGCTTCCTGGAGACTGCTCCTTAGACACTGTCAACACAGGGCAGGCAGGTGACACCTGCCTGTAATCCCAATCCTTTGTATGCCAGTGTGCTCCCTGGAGACTGCTCCTTAGACACTGAAAAACACAGGGCAGGCGGGGTGACACGTGCCTGTAATCCTAATCCTTGGGAGATTGAGGCAGGAGGGTCACCTCAACTTTGAGGCCTGCCAGGGCTACATAATGAATCTGAGGTAGAGGCCAGCCTCGTCTACATACCAAGACCCTATTTCAAAAATGGGAAAGTACAGGACCAGTGTGCTAGACTCAGTGGGTAAAGACACTTGCCATACAAACCTGTGACCTAAGTTCCATTCCCAGAACCCACATAAACGTAAAAGGAGAAACTGAATCTCTAAAGTTGTCTCCAACCTCCACACACGCCCCACAATGTATGCATACATGCGCTCACTCTCATAGCAATCCTAACAGAAAATGACAATAACAACACGAATCTAGAGTGATGGCTTAGCAGGTGAGAGTCCTGCTGTGTGAACACAAGGACCCAACATCAAATACCTAGTGTCCAAAAGTTGCCTGGACATCCTGGTACCTGCACATTCCCCTGTAACTCTAGTGCTGTTTGGGGTACAGAAGGGGATGGCTGAGATTTGCTGCTCACTGGTAGAACTCCAGGTTCCGTGAGAGACCCCATCCCAAAGGAACAAAGCAGCGAGCAAGAGGAGGACAACCAGTATCATCTTCCAGCCTAGCGTGTGCATGAGCCTGCACACCACACACACACACACACACACGCATGCACGCACGCACGCACGCACACACACGCACGCACGCACCCTCTTCATATACACAGAAGTGCAAGGTGAGGCTAACATCACAAATGTCTAATATCTAAGGTTCTGCACACAGTTATGTTCTATTTGCTTATTAGAAAAAAAAATCCCAGTGAAGAGAAACAACAGGAAAAATGGAAGAAAAACTGACCATCAGTTAGGGTCAGTTTGAAAACCATCTGCTTGTGATGTGACTGTTCAGCCATTAAAGTGATGGCCTTGTGTGCCATAGAAGCAGGGAGGGTTGTCCTTGATTCTTGAGTAGACAGGGTCATTTGCAGTCCAGCGTGAATAGGATTGTCCTGTTTCTGTAAAAAACAAAACAGACTTCTATAATAGTAACTGATATAATAGTGAATACTGATATTCACAAAGGTGAAGTTCTAGAAAGATCAACACCCAAATATTAATTATGATTAGAAGAGGAGGAGTCACACATTCCTAGATGCATATTGATAAGTCTGGATGCATCTTGTAGCTAGCTATCTCTTGTAGTGTTTATAAAAACAACAAAGTGTGTGGATAATGAAATGTGGGAGCAAGAATAGTACTAGGAGTATACAGAAAGTCTGACTCCCAGTGCCTACCTTCTGCACTGCAGGATCTGTTGGGTGTGGATGCGATGTATGCCGAGGGCTTCAGGGGGTTAGCCGGGCCACAAGTCTGTTACAACTTCAGCTGTTACAACTTGAACTGTTGGTCCTCTTGTCCTTGTGAAAGACCAGAAAAGAGATGAAATAAATAAAATTATCCTCGTGTGGATTTGCCTGCTTGTGTAATGCTTGTCACCCTGGGCACTTACAGATGTGCTTTATTTTGTATGACAGCCCCATTCATATGTTTTTCGAGACAAGGTTTCTTGGTGTAGCTTTGGAGCCTGTCCTGGTAATCACTCTGTAGACCACGATGGCCTCGACTCACAGAGATCCGCCTGCCATTGCCTCCCGAGTGCTGGGATTAAAAGCTTGTGCCATCACTGCCAGGCTCCCTCCATATCTTCTTGAAGACATTTTTGATGCATTCTTGTGTGTGTTGCATTGTGTGTGATGTATATACTTGTTAGTGTAGATATATGCACGTGTGAGTAGAAGCCAGAGGTAGATGCCAGGTATTTTCTTCAGTTGCTTTCCACCTTTATTTTAGTTATTTATTGACTTGATTTTTGAAATAAGGTTTCTCTGGATAGCCTCATTTGTCTTGGAACTCACTCTGTAGACCAGGCTGGGCTCAAACTCATAGAGATCTGCCTGTCTGCCTCCTGAGTGGTAGGATTAAAGGCGTGCTTCACTAACACCCACCACCTTTATTCTTCTAATTACATTTTTAATTTTTTTTTGTTATTGTATGGGTTGGGGAAGGGTGTTACATGTACCACGGTGAACATGTGGAGGTCAGAGGACAGCTCTGGGGAGCGGATGCTCTGTTCCCACCTTGATACCTTGCCTGTTCTGAGTCGTGAACCCAGGTCTCCAGGCTTGTGCAATAACAGCCTTTACTTGGTGAACTGTTTTGCTAGCCTTCTACCTTTCTTTTAGAGACAAGGTCTCTCACTAAACCTAAAGTTCATTGTTTAGACTGGACTGGCTGGCTGGTGAGCTTCAGGGCTCCTGTCTTCATTCCCTCGCCCCCAAATCTGATATATAAACCATCTTGCCTGGATTCTTCTTGGCTTTTGAAGATCCAATCTCAGGACTTTTTTGTGCTGTTGAAGCAGGTGTGTCCCTGGCTGAGCCATCTTTCCATTTCCTAAAATGATATCAGAAAACAAACAAAAGAAAAACAGGTTATTTTCCCTTTAGACAGGCATTTTCCTCAGTTCATCTTTTCAGAAGTGTTAAGTGGCTCAGGCATGCTGGCCTAGCACTCGAGCGGTTGAATCAGGAAAATTAAGGGTTGGAGACCAGCCTGGGTTATGTAGCAAGTTTCAAGTCAATCTGGGCTACACATCAAGACTCTGTCCAAAAACCTGAAAATGGCCAACACATTACTATATATGTGCACGCTTGCATGTGTATGGTGTATACATGTGCATGTGTGCATATGGAAGAACGGCACTCAGGAAAGCATGCGTCCTGTCTGTCCTCCTCCCTGCCTTCTCCCCTGCGCCCCAGTCATTGTTCCGTGTGTTAAGGTTGCTCCTTCAGTAGGGTTTGCATTTGTGTTTGGAGTATCACACTTGTATGGGATTTCCCTTTCTCAGCTTTTCCGAGATAACACTTGGGGTTAGTTGTCAAGAGTGACTTTCTAAGTAGTGTGTCTCGAGTGGGTCAGGAAGCCATTGTGACAGCTTCTTAGCAGCAGCAGGGATTCTTCTGGCTGTAAGGAGCAGACAGTTGACAAGCCTGGATGACAGATATCATCAGTATGTCCTTCAGCAGCAAGGCATTCTGGGCCAGTCATCTTCCATCTGTCTTTCTGTTCTGCAGCCTCCTGCTAGGAGTGAGGTGTCTGCAGCCACTCCTACGCCTGTGTCACAATTAAATTGTTTTTCAAAGCCCTTAGAAGACCCCCCCCCCCGTCTCAGCAGCTAGAAATGGAACACATGGCCAACTTTAAACTCACAAGGAAAAGCTAAGAGAGGCTGCAGAGCTTTGGTTGAGTATTTGTTAGGCGCCACAGGCCCTCCAGGGAGAGAGCACATCCTGGCAGACCTGAGCAGCCGACAGTTACTGTCTCACCACTCTGGAGGCTTGAAGACCAAGGTCAAGGTGCTAGCAGAGCTGGTCTCTGGTGAGGCCGCCCTCCCTCCCTTCTCCATGTGCAGATGGCTGCCTCCTCCCGTGTCATTCCCTGTGTGCACACATCACCCTGCGCTCTCTACCTTCCTTCTGAAGCTGCCAGTCCTTTTGGATGGGGTCCCACACTGATGACCTCACTTAACCTTAGTACTTCCTCAAAGGCCCTGCATACAGTCTCACTGGAATTTAGGGTTTCTATGTGTAAATTTGGGGGCAGGGCATGACATAACAGGATCCAGTGTGATGAGGGACAGAGTCCAGAATCTGAAAAAGGCACTGACAATTGCTTTGACTTCAGGGTTAGATTTCAACACAAACCTCGTTTCCACTCCTTAGGAGGAAGCACTGGCCATATCTCGCTTAGCCCATGTGTACAGGGGTCTGTTTTTCCCAGACCTCCAGCCCTGGGGCAAAGCATGCAGAAGAAAGGACAGTTATTCAGATACCCGGTCAAGTATTCAGCGTCTAGACCGCTGACATTAGTCCTTCTGTCTTACGCTTGACCTTGTCTATAACTATACAAAACCATTCCCAAACCACTGCCCTAAAGACTACTTCTTGTATTGATTTTTCAAAGCAAAACAGAAAACCCAGGAGCTCTTTTGAAGACATGTCATTACCTTAAGATGGCTCCAAAGCCCTCTGTAGTGTACAGCAGTATAGCAGTCTCCTTCGGGTGGAAGGACATGCTTGGAACTTAGGAAAGGGCACATGGTAAGGAATGTACCTCCAGCACAGTGGGGTCACTGCTGACCCTGGTGCCTGGCTGTGTGACCTTGGCTAAAATCTGGCCACAGCTCAGTTTCCTGTCTGTGAAATGGGAGAATCACAATGCATCTGGGTAGGAGAGATGAGACCCACGAGAACAAGCTTCTCTGTGATTAGTGGGCACTGAGTTGTGGCCTGGCATTTATTGATCTCTTTTTGACTGCATTACTGAGCAAGCCACAGGCTCTTTGACAAATGAGTAAGAGTGTCGTAGAAACTTAAGAACTTTCCTCCTTGTTCATGCCTGGGAGCTGGAGGTGCATCGTTCTGTAGTGGCACTGGGTAGGATGCTGCCACCATGTCTAATTCGGTATCTCACCAAGGTCTCGCCAGCAGTGGCTGGAGAGACTGAGCCTGACCCTGGACTCTCCTGATGCCTGGCCCCAGCTCTTTGTTGCTGTTGTTGTTAGTTTTTTGAGACAAGAGTTTCTCTGTGTTGTAGCCCTGGCTGTCCTGGAACTCACTCTGTAGACCAGTCTGTCCTCGAACTCACAGAGATCCGCCTGCCTCTGCCTCCCGAGTGCTGGGATTAAAGGCGTGCGCCACCACCACTTGTTTTACTTTCTTACCCTTCTCATCCTTGCCAAGCAGAGGGCTGTGGGAATTTACATTATGTAAATCGGATGCTGTTCAAAGTATGACATTTTGAAAATCTCTTAGAGATGTTGCTTTGTATCCTCTGAGTTGACACTTTTCCTCTTAAACTTTCTAGGCTTTGCTGACGGAGATGATGGAGAGATGTAAAAAACTAGGCAACAAGTAAGTACTTATAAGATTCATATAGGCACCTGCTTGAAATTGCAGTCAGTGGCTCTGTGTGTGTGTGTAATGTGTATATGTATGTCTGAGTTCATGCACAGAGGCAGGGGGCCGTGTTAGGTGTCTTTCTCCATGGTGCTCCACCTTATTTTTGAGGCAGGGTCTCTCATGAACCTGGAGCTTTCTGATTCAGTTAGACTGGTTGGCCAGTGAGCACAGGTATCTTTCTTTCTCTGCCTGTCCAGCAGTGGGTTCACAGGTGTTCCCCATCACAGCCAGGTCTTTATGTGGTGCTGGAAATTTGAATCCAGGCCCTCATATCTGTGCAGTACGCACTTTACCCACGGAACTCTCTCCTTGCCCATCGTTTGCTTCTATTTAATCTTCTGAGCTTCCACCGTTAACATGGGTGAGAGCAAGCATAGGGGTTTGTTAGACTGTGTGGACGTTCAGAACAACACATTAGAATTGCCTGGTCTCAGACCGCAGCTCTGTTGTAACTTAGCTTTGTGATCTTGGCACACTAACCTAACTACCCTGCCCCTCAGTCTTCCCCCTCTGCAAAATGGGGGTGATACTAATAGCCCTTTCTGAATGGGGCTTGGTAAGTGGTAGGGCCAGAATACACTTGGTTTCTTGCCTCCTGCCTCTGAGGTTCCCTTTACTACTTTCTTGGTGACAAATACGTATACATCTGGAGTGGGTTTTGATCTTCCTCAAGTACCTAAAATTTAGGGTCTCTCTCATAAGAAATTCCTCATATAAAAGAAACACATTTATAGCAAGGACTCATGGTGTTATGAATATTCAGTTTTGTTAGTGCATGAGCCTATGAAGGCTTACGTCTACTCAAGTGGGTTATCTGTAGATGATTTTCCTGTCCATCTATCTAGTTCATTCCACCGTTGTCAAGTCAAATATGCCGGGCGTCCTGTGGCAGCCTCTAGGGAATGCCCCTTACTATGTCTGCTGTTTTGATTGTTTTTTCTTCCTTATAACCTTTCATTAAAAGCTGTCAATCATCCTTCTTGGTAGGCAGTGTACACCCTAGCATTAAATCTGGCTTGCAAGCCAGGTACAGTGACAATTATTCATAATCCCAGAATTTGAGGAGTAGAGATGGGAGGGTTGTATGTTCCATGCCAGCCTAGGCTACGTAAAAAGACAAACAAAAGTAAATAGACAAATAAATAAAGGAAAGACGTGTATCCTGAGGAGGCTGTGAGTGACTGGGCATCTGTGTCTTTCAGTGCTTTGCTCTTGAACTCCGTGATGTCAGCTTTCAGGGCTGAGTTCATTGCCACCAGGTCTATGGACTTCATTGGCATGATCAAAGAGTGCAACGAGTCTGGCTTCCCCAAGGTAGGCTCTTGATTCACTGTATATTGGGAGAAGAGACAATGGTGTCTGCCTGATTGCTCTGGAGTCAGGTGTGGGGGCAGTGCAGGCTAGAGGAGACAGCTGAAGGCTCTGTTTCCAAAGGGTGTGACAGGAGATGGTTGAGATTGGGATCCCTGATGCCACAGAACTGCTCTGCATAGGGCCTTGAATGATGAACCTGTGAATGGACTCGCCGTGGAGTGTTTAGGAAAGATGTGGTCACACTTCTTTAAAATATATTTGCTGTTGGGCTATGGAGGTGCTTGGTCAGTAAAGTACTTGTATAAGCATGAAGGCCTGAATTTGATGCCCACATAAAAAGCCAGGAATGGTAGCACATGCTTGTAGTCCCAGTGCTGGGGGCGGGTGGAGACAGGCAGAGCCTGGGGCTCTCTGACCAGTCAGTCCACCTAAGTGGTGGTTCCCAGGTCCCAGTAAGAGCCTGTCTCAAAAGCCAAGGTGGACGGCTCCTGAGGAACAACATTCATGTTTCACTCTGGCCTCTTCGTGCACACACACACACACAGACGCACACTCACATGCACGCACACGCACACATTCTCTCTCCATCCCCCAATTAATGAAAACCACCTCCAGTAATACGTGTGATCTGCAAATTCGGCCACCCATGGCCAGTTCACTTTTGGGTGTGTACTGGGAACTGAGCTCCGGCTTTCGCACGGGCTAAGCGCATACTCTACCTGAGATGCTTAGCGGTGGGCGTCAGCTCCATGAGTTCTCAGAGCTGTTTGGGTGGATCTCTAAAACTTCAGAAAAAGTCTTAGGAAGATTCCCCTGGAGACAGATGAAATGCTGGAGCCTTTTCTTAATCTTTCAAGCCTCGGGTTATTTTGACTTCAAATCTCTAGGAACATAACCGTTTTCTACTTTCTCAGCATCTCCTTTTCCATTCACTGGGACTGAACTTGGCCTTGGCTGATCCTCCTGAGAATGATCGACTTCAGATTCTCAATGAAGCTTGGAAAGTCATCACTAAGTTGAAGAATCCTCAGGTGAGTGCCCGTTTAGACCTAAGATCCACTAATTTTTGTAGAAGTATTACAATGTACGCTTAAGTTTTTTATAAATGTGTTCGGGTGTTTTGCCTGCATGTATGTCTGTATACTATCTGTGAGCAGTGACCATGGTCCCCTGGAACTATAGTTATGGGTGCTGGGAATCAAACCTGGGTTCTCTGCAAGAGCAACAAGTGTTCTTAACTGCCAAGCCACCTCTCCAGCTCCATACATTTTGCTTTACAGATGGTTGTGAGCCACCATGTTGTTGCTGGGAATTGGACTCAGGACTTTTGGAAGAACAGTTAGTGATCTTAACCTCTGAGCCATCTCTCCAGCCCACATTTTGCTTTTAAAGAAACAAGCTTTAACCATATCTGGAGATTCCCATCTGTAATTGCAACACTCAGGAGACTGAGGCAGGAAGATGAAGCATTTAAGACCAGCCTGGGCTACATAGGGGAGACCCTGTCTCAAAAACCAAAAGCCAAATAATAGCAACAACAAAGCATCATGATAATAAATGACATTTCCACTAATCAAACTTTTTATAAAGATTCTCCTTGTATCATTTATTATGATATTCTATAGAGGGAACAAATGACATTAAAGATGCTTCTTAATTTTTCTGTCCCAATTATATCTTGTTTCTAAAGCCCCAAGATGTCCTAAACACATACAGTTACTGGCATTAAAAGCTTTAGGTGTTACCGGGTGGTGGTGAATGTCTTTAATCTCAGCACTCTGGAGGCAGAGGCAGGCCGACCTCTGTGAGTTCAAGGCCAGCCTGGTCTACAAGAGCTAATTTTCAGGACAGGCCCCAAAGCTACAGAGAAATCCTGTCTCTAAACAAACAAACAAACAAAACCTTTAGGTGCCTTTCAGACTTTTTTATAGGATAGATTTACAGCCCTTCTATAGATCAAATCTTTATTTTTCAAGCAGCTTGCAAAGCTTGAATGCTCGCTCGGATTCCCAACCCCCTGGGGTTTTCTGCTGAGGTTGGCAAGGGCTCCTCGCATCACGGGCCCTTTGCTAGTTAAGCATGGCAGACTCCATAGATTTGCATCTTTGGCCTAAGGAGCAATGCTGGGGTCAGAGTCTATAGTGAGCAGCAGGCTACTTGTCTCCTTTTATGACTTGCTTTTCATGGTAATGTGTGTCAGTCAGTAAGCCCTGTGCTTCTCTGTTCCAGCATCTGGCAGAAGCAACTTCAGGGAGATTTATTTTGGCTCACAGTTGAGAGGATAGTAGCAGTGGGGACTTGTTTTGTATCCTCTTAGAGTTGGTGGATTCAGGAAGCAGAGTCCTGGCTGCAGGCTGGGCTACAACCCTCAAAGGACCACCTCCTTCCATCCCAGATGTCCCACAGCCTCCCAGAACAACCCCAGCAGTGGGAGCTCATGAAGGACATTCATAGTATTTTCTTTTCTTTCCCTTCCTTTTCTTTCTTTCTCTTTCCTTTCTTCCTTCTTTCCTTCCTTCCTTCCTTCCTTCCTTCCTTCCTTCCTTCCTTCCTTTTTTTTCTTTCTGTTTTTGGTTTTTTGAGACAGGATTTCTCTGTAGCTTTGGAACCTGTCCTGGAACTAGCTCTTGTAGACTAGGCTGGCTTTGAACTAGCAGAGATCCGCCTGCCTCTGCCTCCCAAGTGCTGGGATTAAAGGCGTGCGCCGCTACTGCTCAACTAAGGGACATTCATATTCAAACCGTAAGAGTAAGGCAGGGTTTTCTGTATTTCTGTTTTGTTGGAGCCCTTGAGGATTTCTCTGTGAACTTGTGGCAAAAGTTAAGCAGTGTTGTGCTCACTCTGAAGCTATGCTTACCTTTTCTTTGTAGGACTACATTAATTGTGCTGAAGTATGGGTAGAGTACACCTGCAGGCATTTCACGGTATGTATGACTCTGGGGTTGTTTTCCTAAGGGATTTGTGGTTTAATGGTTACCATAGCAACAAAGTCTGGCCATTTAGGAATGTTGCAGTAGTACTTAAGATGGTACTTGACAACACTGTGTTGTCCTGTCAGGTCTCAAAATCCTGGGCTCAACTCTATTGGCATATGCCACTAAGCCCAGATCTTAAACGTCAAGGTGTGAGAAGTGTTAGCATGTGTTGTCAGCAAGTGTGCCACACATTGGCACATCAGTTTGGGCAGTGCTGCGTCAGATAAAACCAAACAGTAGCCCCTCAGGAACTAAAATGCTAAAATGTTCTGTAAATTAGCATAAGTGTCTAGTAGGCAGTGTTTTCTTTTTTCCATTTTATTTAATGTTATTACTGTTGTTTAGCATTTCAAACATTCAGAGCCTGTGTGTGCTTCCCACCCACAAGCAAACACAGACACTTCTTCCCCTGGGTGCAAGCGAAAATCATAATTTGGGGAATACTGAGCTAATCAAAGCATAAAGACTTTAGATGCAGGTAGAAGTGGTCTCTTCTGAGCTCCTTACCAGAGTAAACTTGTTTTAGAAACGCAATTTTTAAAACATTTTGACGTGTGTATGTGTGTACTTTGTGTGCATATGTATATCTTTCTGTTACCACATCATCATCATCTAGAGCTAGCTTTCTTTTTTTAGGGTTTATTTTTAGTTTGCGTGGGGGTGGTGGTGGGGGGTGCATGCATGTTTGTATGTGCCTGCGGAGCCAGAGACAGTAGACTCGGGTCCCTTCAGCTATAGTAACAGTTTGTGAGCTACCTGATGTGGGTAATGGACTTCAGACTCTGGTCCTCATGATAGAATAGCAAGTGTTCTTAAGTGCTAAGCCATCTCTCCAGACAGCCATCTTATTTATTATTATTGTTGGGGGGGGGGCTCTGTACACGTGTTTCCATTCAGAGGCAGAGGAGGAAGCCTCTTTCCACTCTCAGCCTTTTGGGTAGACTGGTAGCCAACAATCCTCCAGTCACTACTCACTCTACCCTAGCACTCCCCAGTCCTGGAGTTACAGGTACGCATAGCTACTCCTGGCTTTTATGTGGGTGCTAGGGATCCGAACTCAGGTCCTCATGTTTGAGCATCCAGCCTGTTACAAGTTAGTGCAGGGTTATGGTTTGGACTTGTGTTCACCCTGCATCCTTGATTCATGTGCTTAAACCTGTTCCCTGAGTTCAGTGTTAAGAAGTGGAGCCATAGACTTCACACTGCTGCCTACACTTCACACTGCTGGCTGGCATTGCGAGTGTAGGTCACACCAGCTCTTGTTAACTGTCTCAAGGATGCCAGGGTAGTTCAGGAAGATGTATCATGTCATGACAGTGGAGTCCTGGTGGGTGGGATTAGTGCCCTTAAAACAACCCCAGAGGAGTCTGTTAGCCTCTTCCATCGTTAGAGGGCCTGTGAGGAGCAGACTTTCTCCAGACACTGAATCTGCTGGTGCCCTGATCTGAGACTTCCTGACCCCCAGGCCATGAGTAGGAAACTTCTGCTGTCTTTACACTTCCTGGCTTAAGGTGTCCTTTTACAGCAGACAGTGCATGAGGAAGCGCAGCTGGGTTCCTATCAATCATGCTTTCTGAAATTCGAGTCTCAGAATTTTGCTCTCATGAAATACTATCCTGTAACTAATTACTGTTAGTTAGGGTTTGTATTGCTGTGAAGACACACCATGACTGTGGTAACTCTTAGAAAGGAAAACATTTAATCGTATGGCTTACAGTTCAGAGGTTTAGTCCATTATCATCATGGTGGACATGGCGGCGTGCAGGTAGACAGGGTGCTGAGAGGAAGCTGAGAGTCCTATATCTTGCACAGCCAACAGGAAGTGAACTGACATACTGGGTGTGGCTTGAGCATATATGAGACTTCAAAGCCCGCCTCCACAGTGGCATACTTTCTCTAAGGCCACACCTACTCCAACAAAGCCACACCTCCTAATAATGCCACTCCCTATGATCTTATGGGGGCCGGTTATGTTCAAACTACCACAAGTCCCATCTCTCTGGGCTGAATGTGAAACTATTCTTCACTTGTTGGCTATGTAACAGGAGGCTGGCTTTGGGCTGTAGATGGCTGACCCCTGGCATAGATGACTGATGTGAGCAGTTAGGGCAGATGGACTGTAAAGGGTGAGTCTCTACCCTTCCTACAATGCTTCACTGCTCGCTTTCCAGTTGCTGAGACAGGAACCTGGGCCGGGTAGGCAGAAAGTAGCCTAAAGGACATTATCTTTCTAGAACAATATTCAGTGCTGACTAGACTGAGGATATGGACATGATTTCTTTCCTTGTATTTATTTTTTCAGAGTATTTGAAACTATTTCATGGAAGGTGTGTGGCCTTTTGCTTGTTTGTTTGGTTTTTGGTACCAGAATGAAGCCAGGTCCTCACACCCGCTGGGCAAGTGCTCACTGAACTGTCCGCCCAGGCCTGTATCATGATGTGTCAGTGTTTCTCCCCAGGAAGAAAGCCAATGGTCCCAGTCTAACAATAGAATCGGTTTATGTTCCCTGTATAGAAACGAGAAGTGAACACCGTTTTGGCTGATGTCATCAAGCATATGACTCCGGATCGAGCATTTGAGGACTCCTACCCCCAGGTAATAGGGGCGTGCTTCCCATTGTGGGGATCTTGTTCTGTTGAGTGACATACTCATGTTGTACTATCAGAGGGTACACCCGAGAATCCTGTGTTTAATCTTGGCTCTGCCACATCCTAGCTTTGGGCCTCACTTTTGTAGTATACTAAACAGACTTACACACATACACACTACACCATATACACTACCCAGACCCCCCCCCCCACACATGACACATGTACACTATACAGACCTACACATACATGCACCATTTATGCACGTACACTACACAGAACGACACATAGACACATGACACACATATGCTGCACAGACCTGCACACATATGCCAAAGAAGGAAAAGAGAAAAGATGAAGTGTTTGGTCCCAGACTGGATCCACACAGGAGAGAACAAGGGGGCAAGGGTAATGTCAGAAGGGACCTGGTGAGGCCTTGTGAGCTCGGACTGTGTGTGACGAAATCTTTTCAAGTTAGTGTGAAATTGGCTGAATTTGATGGCAGCAAAGTGGGGTGCCAGTGAGGAATGTTGTTTTTAGGAAATGCAAAATGCAGTATTAAAGCACGAGGGATGTTGTTCTCATGGTCTAAGGGAAAAGAAAGCTTGTCTTTCTTAGAGAAAATGTCAGGTGTTGTTAGTGTTGGTTACTACAATAAATCATCTGTGGTAATCAATTTATACAGTCCTTGTTGTTCTTTTTGTTTTGTTTGGCTCACAGTTTTGAAGGTTGCAAGCCTCATTAGTCGATCCTGTTGGATACATTGCTAGCCATCTGGAGAAATATCTCAGAACAAGCGAGTTTATTAATTTTAAGCCAAAGTAAAAGGATAAATACTAAGAGATAGGTAAACATCTAGCAAAACATTATCGAATTGGGCACGCAAAACATCCAGTGGAAATCTATTGGTGGGAAAAGCTGGCTCCTTTAAGGCAGCTAGCTGGAGTTCCCCATGTGAGAAAGTTCCAGACAATTCCCTCAGGTGAGGCTTCCACGTAGCAACTGACAGAGAACATCATCCAGTCAAGTGCTCCCAGCATCCAGCAGAAAACCACTGGGAAAGTTGAGGCTGACATTCCTGGGTCAGCTTTCTGTCCAGGGGTAAGCCACCATGGGTGGACTTTTCTTTATGTTGTGTGATAAACAGTAATAACCTGTTCTCGGGGACACAGCTTTTAGGCTGTTTTACTGTTCTCTTCTTTCCCTGCCATGGAGTTAGGGGGCAGCCATCCCGAAAAAAGGGGCCTTGGAGGACACTTGAGACAGGCATGCTTAAGTCTGAAATGTTTCCAGAGTCAACTTCTCAGTGAGCTCAAAAGGCACGTGATAATTTACCAAGATAATATACTAGTAATACATACTAGCCAGGGAGCAAGAAAGAGACCAGGAATGGTTGTGTCCCATAATCCCCCAGGTAGGCACACCCAGTCACCTAAGGACTTCTCACCAGGGCCCCCACCTTTCTAACATTCCACTCTCTCCCAGTTGTACCATACGGGAAACCAAGATTTCCCAGCACCACATAAAACAGACAGAGTGGCACGCACCTGTACTCTCAGCACTGGGGAGGTAGAGGCAAAAGGACTAGAAATTCCCAGTTACTCCTGGCAACGTACTATGCTCAAGGCATATATACTACCTTTTATTTTGAAAGGTCAGTCAGCATTGCAGAACAGGCTCTTTCCTGAGCACATGAGCAGTCCTACCTAATCCTCATGGATACTGCCCTGCGGAAGAGGCTGAGGCCAGGGCGTAGTCCCCAGGACTCTAAAGGAGGAGGTAGAGTAAGAAGAGCCCCGACTGAGGCAGGATCTAACCTGATCTGGTTTTCCTTCTTGAGCAATCCAGGCTAACTCTGTAGTGGTTGTGGTGGGGAGCTATGAAGGAGGGCTGCCTTTTTAAAAACGTACAGGTTTTATTAAACAAGATGTGTTCTTTTGTTCTGCTTTACAGCTTCAGTCAATAATTAAGAAAGTCATAGCCCACTTCCACGATTTCTCCGTGCTCTTCTCAGTGGTAAGTAGCGTTTCTCAGTGACCTGTGGAGACGGTGTCCTCTGTTGCTGTCATGGTTTCATGGCACCCAGGCCAGGAAAGCACTTAGTTCCTGTCATCTTAACAAGAATTGTTTGATACGGCTTAAACACCATTTAGAAATACAGTACTTGCAGACTGAGTGAAGACTCTTGTTTCTGTCTGATTTCTTCCTCATCAGAGGGGTGCACACCCCACCTGGTGCTGATTGAGAACCCCTTGTCCAGATGCTTCATACATGATGTTTTGTTCTTGGATTTAGGGTTATTCACACATATATAGAATAAGATTTCTTAAGCAGAATTTGCTTACGTTTTATGTGTATCTTTGCACAAAGACGGAGTTTCATGTAATATCTTAATAATTCTGTACAAGGGACTGAAGATGCAGCCCAGGGATACCGCTCTTGCCTGACATGTTCTGTGCCCACACTGTCAAACAACACAACAAGCACAAGCAGAATATCATGGTATAAAATGTTCAACTTGGGGCATCGCATTGACACTAAAAAGTACAGATTTAGGAACATCTTAGGTTTCAGATTTTAGATTAAGGGTGTTCAGTCTGTAATCATTTAAAAAAAAACAAAAAAGAAGAATTCCAAGCCAGGCCCTTTAGGGGATCCCCAAACATTCCTTCTGCTTATTTGAACCTCCCCCGCCCCTACCAAATTACCCACAAATTATTTTCAGTTATTTGTGTCAAGTGCTTTCTTTATCCTTAGGAAAAGTTTCTACCATTTCTGGACATGTTCCAAAAAGAGAGTGTGCGGGTGGAGGTTTGCAAGTGCATCATGGAAGCCTTTATCAAGTGAGTACAAGATGGCGTGACCGGCAGCCGTGACTCCTAGCAGTTTGAGAAGTGTGTCTGTGGTGATGCACATAACATAACAGAACATAAATCTTTAAAATTTTATATATTTGTGTGTGCTTGTGTGTGTGCCTGAGTGTATGTTATATGTACCATGGGTATGCAGGAGCCCATGGGGGTCAGCAGAGGGGCATCAGCTCCTATGGAACTGGGAATTGAACATGTAAGTGCTTTTAGCTGCTGAGACATCTTTCTGGCACCACGATAATTTTTTAAAATATAAGACATCATGATAAAAGTTAGTAATTAATGCTTAAGAAAGCCAAATGGGGGTCTGGAGAGACTGTCTTAGTGGATGAAGCCGCCAAGCTTGATGATCTGAGTTCTGTCTCCAGAGCCCACGTGAAGGCCCAACTCCATGTGCATGCGTGGAGCATACCCTGCCCCTCCCCCATGAGTAAATGTTTTTAAAAAAAAGACCAAATTCAAATCAAACTGCCAGATGTTGACAGGATACTGGCCACCAGTTCCATGCCTTCAACATGGTTTTGGAAGGAGTCTTTCTTTGTATTAAGATTGGTGTTTGTTTGGTATTTTTGCATCTACGAGAGTCCTACATAACCATGGCTACCTTGCTGTGTAGCCCAGGGAAGCCTTGAACTTGCGATAACATTCTGAGTACTGGAATTGCAGCTGGGTGCCATCAGATTCGTTTTGAAGGAGATGCGTGGAGCCTGCAGAGCAGCATTTACAGAGTGAAAGCAGGCGTGTGCACAAGGGGCTGGTGCCAAGAAAGCCTCTCCAGTGCTGGGTTTACAGCACACGGCTTCGTGGCTCATTTTAGTCCCTGTCATTTTCTTAAGTCCAGATTCTTAAACTGCCTGCCAGTGGCGCTCCCTGTAATGACGTACAGGCAAGCATAAATTTTCCTGTAGTACTAGGGATGGGGACTCCAGTCTTCATGCTTATGCAGCAAGTACTTTCCTGCCGAGCCATCTTCCCAGCACTTTAAATTTAGTCTTTTTGTTTGTTTGTTTAGATTCTAAGATGCTAAGTGTTCAAGATAGAACATTATCTCTCAACACAGACCTACACAAAATGCCTGTCAAATAGTGGAGAACATTATACGCGACTACCCTTAGACATACTTACTTGTTGAGAGCCTATCATATATGCTTACACATGTGGGCTGTGACTACAGTTCCAGCTATTCAGGAGGATTGCTGAGGCTATACTTTTAAAATGAAAATTGCTCTAAATACTAAGTACATGAATACGGTTGGGTTTAGAAAATTGAGTATCAAACAATATACAGAATATTTCAGAGTAATATCAAATTCTATGTATTGTTATCTTTTTAAAAAGGTTTTTGAGTTCATTTCTCTGTGTGTGTGTGTGTATAGGTGTGTGTGCATGTTCATGCATGTGCATGCATGTGTGTACGTGTGTGTGTGTTCGTGCATGTGTGTGTGTGTGCGCATAGGTGTGTGTTGAGTGTGTGTGCGTGTTCATGCATGTGCATGCATGTGTGTATGTGTGTGTATGTGTGTGTGTTCGTGCATGAGTGTGTGTGCATGTTCATGCATGTGCATGCATGTATGTGTGTGTGCATGTGTTGCAGTGCAGGTGTGGCCGTCAGAGGAAACAAATAAGTTTTCTCCTTCTACCATGTGGGCCGTCAGGCTTAGTGGTGAGTACCCTTACGCACTGAGCCATTTTGCTGGCTCTCATCTTTCTAGAAGATTAATTCCTGACTGGTGAGATTGCTCATGGGGTAAGGCACTCTGTGCAAGCCTGATAACCTGAGTTCAATCCCCAGAACCCATGTAAAGTGGACAGAGAGCTGACTCTAGAATTGTCCTCTGACCTCCATACTTCTTATGTACCCGTCCACACAAGTACATACTATAATGACAAATGTATTTTTCCTTTCTTAATATTGACTGCTTTATCTTTAGTATATATGGAGCAGACATACCTACTTTACATGAAGATTTGTTTTGGGTGTTAGTCCTGTCATGTTTTGCTTGGCACTTAACTTCCATGCAGGTTGTAGGCAGCAGCGAGTGTTAAATGTAGTAAAAAGACAGGCTTTCCCTTTGCCTGGCACAGGCAGCGACTTACGGTGATTTCGCAACTAGGAGCAGTCAAATGTGTAAGAGAGCACCTTGTGACTTACGGAAGAGCTGGGAGGAAAACCAGAGCAGTGCATCTCAGTGCTCACTGCCTGTGTGCCGTACCGAACAGAGCATTTGGGGTTCTCATACAGCTGCCGAAAGCCAAACCCACTCTTTCATGTCTCTTTATGTCTCCTAGGCACCATCAGGAGCCAACCAAGGACCCCGTCATCCTGAATGCCCTATTGCACATTTGCAAGACCATGCATGACTCTGTGAAGTAAGACACCGTTAAAGCTGAGATGCAGCATGACTGGGGTGCATTGGGGAGCGATGTCTGTAAGCTGCTGCTGCAAGCGGCTTGATCTGGTCTAGATTCTCAAAACCTGGGTCTGGAGAGAGAGAAAAGTGAATAAGGGTGCTTATTACTCTTGCGGACGGCTTGGGTTTGATTCCCAGGACCTATACATGTTGGCTCACAATTGTCTATAATTTCCAGGGGATCTGACATCCTCTTACCTCTGCAGGCTCCTGCGTGCGCATGATGCACATGAACTCATGCAGTCTCACACACATGTGCATTTAAAAAGAACAAATGAGTAAAATGAAAAGATACCTGCTTAAGAGGCTGCAGAGATGGTTTGGCTTATAATGTGCCTCTTGTGCAAACAAGAGGACCTGAGTTTGAATCCCTGGCACCCATGTAAAAGTCAGATGCTGCTGGGCACATCTGTAACCTCAATGGTGGGAACACAGAGACAGGCTGAGCTCCAGCCAGTCTATCTATCAGAATTGATAAGCTCCAGATTCAGTGAGACACTGACTCAAAATAGGTGACGAGCAATTAACAAAGACACTTGATATGAATCTCTAGATTTTGCACGCGCGCGCGCGCGCGCACACACACACACACACACACACACACATTCCATACTCCTATTGAAAAGAACACTCCAGTCTTACAGAGCAAGGAGCACAGGCTAGCCACCAAAAGAAAAGTGAGATAGCAAATGTTTGTACAGAAGGATTCCTGCTGGGGAGAAAGGGCTGTTTTTGTACGTGTGAACTCAAAGGCCTTCTAGAGCTGCCTGAGAGCAGTGATGGTGTAATGACTGCTCACTCAGCCCCTAGCACAGCCCCTTAGTTTATCTCCTCCTTATCGTGTTATTTGATGTGCAAAAGACATAGCTTCCATTTCCTGCAGTGGCCTTGTGTGTCCAGAATGTTGACAGCGTAGGTCTAGCCTCAGGCCTTAACCTTTCTCTCAGGGGCTGCTTCCATCTCACAAGTTGCTTGTGGTTATTTTAATCTCCAAGGAATTTTTGTGCAGCAACTTGGTTCACTGAGAAGTGTCTTAAGAACTGAGAATGTTGCTTTGGCATCTCATCATCCACGGGACGCGTTTCTTCTTTTTTCTTTTTGTTGATTTTAGAGCCTTTATAACTGTGCCTCAGATTCATGAGTAGTTAGGAAAATCCAAATGTTATCAGCATTACTACACTTCTGTCAGGTGAAGTGGCACACACCAGTAATCCCAGCACTTGGGAGACAGAGGCAGGAGGATCACAAGTTCAAGACCAGACTGCATAGTGGGGGTCTTAACAACAACAGTAGTTATACATTTTCATAATAAAAGTACTCAATAGACTGTAATTGAGCAAAAACAGAAACAAAGGAATACAGATATTTATATCTTACAAGGTAGCATTTGGCTCAGGAGACCTGCGGCGGGGCATGATAGCCCTTAGGTACATCATCGAAGGATCCAGTGTCCTCCTGGTGCTGCCTGTCCTTCCTGAGCTGTGCTGCTCTCGTGTTCCTGCTGGAAGGTGGCTTATGTCCACACAGGCCATGTCCACAGCCCAGCTTTCTCTGAGGGACAGCACTGGGGACAGTCACACCTCGCCTGCCTTCACAGTGTCACACCTAGCTGTGAAGGAGACTAGGAAACGTCTCAAAGAACTGAGGGGCACTAAGCGAGGTGCCATACACCTCTAAGCCCTGACTCTAGGCTCAGGCAGGCAGCCAACCTGGGCCAGATAGTGAGACCCTGTCTCAAATACTAAAAATGAAAAGAACTGAGGGCACATTGTATATCAAAAAACAGTGCAATATTTACTAAAATTTATTATCCCTTATGATAAACCAAACAAAAACTTTGCTCTTCTTTATTTTGGGGATTAACCTCAGGGCCTTACACAATGCTAGGCAATCATTCTACCACTGAACTCAATCATCAACCCCAAAGTTTTAAAAACTTTAAACATAAATTTGGGGAGCTATCATACGGGAACTATTTGCATGTGTAATCAAACTAGACTCAGCAATTTAGATTTATATTTGTGTTTCATTTTCTGCAAAGTATCAGTGAGATCTTTTCAGACACATCCAAAGGTAAGTTGAGGGACAAAGGTGGGGAGAGCAGCCACATGCTAGAACAAGTGTCGCAAGGTGTTGATGGTAGACTCTTGTTGATGGCAAGTGTGTGGGTGTCTGTTAGAAAGTTTTTTGATAAGCAGCGGCGGTGGCGCAAACCTTTAATTGGGAGGCAGAGCAGGTGGATTTATGTGAGTTTGAGGCCAGCCTGGTCTACAGAGTGGGTTCCAGGACAGCCAGGGCTTCATAGTAAAACCCTGTCTTGAGAAAAAAAAGAAAAAGAAAAGAAGAGAAAGAGAAGAAAGTTCTTTGATGTGTGGTAGAAAATTTTAAAAATAAAGAGACTCCAGATTTTCTCTGAAGTGCAGGACTCTGACGTCAATGCTTGCTGTCTGAATTCTAAAGAGGAGAAAGTTGCCTTCCCTTGTGCTTTTGATAACCGTACCTTGGGAAAGGCGGCTTTGGGGAGAAGAGACATACATTTGAATTCTGTTCCCTTTGGTTAACACTTCTGTCTAAAGATAGACAGGCAGCCTGTTGGGAGTTTCTGTGTCTAGAAAACGCAGTTGCCTCGCTCTGAACCGCCCACCTCTGGTGCTCTCCTCTGCGGGCGGTTACATTTGCTGCCTCCGTGTTAATTATGCACTGTTATTGATTGTAGCGCTCTCACGCTGGAGGATGAGAAGCGGATGCTGGCCCACTTGATCAATGGATTTATAAAAATGGTAAGTTTGTGGGAAAGAAGTTTCAGTGCACTTGGAAACATGATGTCATTGTTTATCCCCTCTCCACTGAGAGTGGCTCACGTTGTATTCCCCAGTGCTTTTCATTTTTACTGAGATAAGATGGAATTAGAAATTTCTTACGTTTGTCAAGACTCCCTTGGGGACAGAGCAAGCCAAGAGAAGCTGACTGTGGGAAAAGTCAGAGGGGGAGGGGTGGGACAGGGAAAATGCAGATGAAAACTCCTGGGTAGTGGCTGGGCTTGGGTCTTCACTGCTGCCAAGACCTCCCATCTATGTCACCATGGTCCCACCCTCTTCCCATTGCCTTCTGTCCTGAGCAGGCTTACCTCTGACCCTGTGGTCTATCAAGATGGACTCCCACAGCTTCTCGGGTGGGAGCTCTTTGGATTAACTTGTGTGTTAGTTACATTTCTCACACCTGTATTCAAATACTTGACAAAAGCAACATACGCGAGGAAGGGTTTGTTTGGGCTCACAGTTTGAGAGCCCAGTCCTTTATGGTGGGGGTAGGGGTGGTGATGTCACCAAGATAGGACCTTGAGGCCACAAGTCACTTTGTGTCCACAGTCAAATGGGGGTTGGGGGGTTCCCTTGTGTTTGGTATGCTTTCTCCTTTTTCTGTAGTCCGGACCACAGCCCACAGAATGGTACCACCTAAATTTAGGGTGGAATTTTCATCTTAATCTATTCAAGCTAGATAATCCTTGGTAAACATGCCCAGAGGCCATTTCCCTGGTGAGTCTAAACTCTGTGAAGGTGACAATCATGATTGACCGGACAGCTTGGGGGTCCTGAGAGACCCGTGTGACCCAATCATGAAGACCAGGAATGGAGAGCCAGGGTCCTGGAGCAGCCCTCCTGTGGATTGTCCGGTGGTGGCAAAACCTGAGCCTGGGCAGAATGCCCCGCGCCCATCCACGCCCATCCCATCATTTGCTGCTGCTTGGCAGTTAACCTCAAGTGTGGTGGCAGAGAATAGTGCTTTCTTTGGTTTTTAATTTATTTTTTTATTTCTTATTTGATGGTTTTATACAAATAAACATTTTATTTTATTCATATCACCCCATTTACCCTCTCTCATCCCCCCTCTCTGCCTCTGCACCCTTTCCCAACAAGTCTGCCTCTTGCTTTCATGTTTCTTTTATTCCATTTGTGTGTGTGTGTGTGTGTGTGTGTGTGTGTGAGAGAGAGAGAGAGAGAGAGAGAGAGAGAGAGAGAGAGAGAGAGAGAAAGACCTGCTGAGTTTCTAAGTGTTACTTGCATGCGCACGGGCCACAGGCATCTTCCTCTGGCCACCATCATTGTCTTGTTTTCTTAGTTTGTACATCTGTGGATTGGCTGGCTATCCAGGCTTCTTCAAAGGATGCCAGCTCAAATGGCCCAATGGAGTATCCATACTGCGTACCTCCCCAAGCTGCTGTTGGGTAGCTCTACCGTCTTCCAGATGCCTCCTTCCTGTCCACTCATGTCTTGTTGTCTAGCTGTCTCACATGGTGCTATCTTTCATGAAGGAACACTGTGGAAGTTCAGGGCTTTGGAAAGCCAAGCCTTAGATATGCAGTGACACTCAGCTCTATTCTGTCGAGTTCTGTTGGTCAAAATGAGGCAGGGGTCATCTGTGAGGGAGAGGAGGTAAAGAGAGCGCATGTCCTGACGGGAGGAGACCTTACAGCGGGAAGGCTTGCTTCAGTCTCTTATGGAAAAATCCTGCCATGTGGTATTCGAGGTCACCTTTGCCTTAATTCTGGGTGGCCCCTGGCTGGCCTGGAACTTCTGAACTGAAGCAGTCCCCCTGCCTCAGTAGCTAGGATGAGAAGTGCACATCACACATCTGGCTTGGAATCCTCTACTTTAATAAAACACCAGAATCCAAACTGACCGGAGTAGAAATGTTGAGGTCCGCTGATAACAACTGTAAAACGGTGGCCTGTCCAAGCAAGGATATTGATGGATGCCATCAATTCTGATGGAGATTCACAATCAGCCTCTCTGTTCCCAGGTAGGAAATGGACCTGGGGACTTGAGAGTTCCTCTCCTTTGTCCTTGGCTTATGCAGCCGGCTCATCAGGAACAATGTATCTTTTCCAGCCTTTGTATGAATGTCATTGGGTCTCAGGTATTAGCCTCACACCTACCATAGTTCAAAATAGTTCCCATAGGAACAGAAAGCTCTGTGCAAACTGATCTGCAGAGCAGTGAACTCTCTCCTGCTGTCCAGCTTTTCATAAAGACAAGGAAAGAGGCACCAAGGGGTTAAGGCGGAGACACTTCCTCTGGCTGCTGAGGTCTCAAGAAACAGTAGGGTGTGGCCCGTATTAGGGAAGCCCTTGTGACAATTTATGTTTGGCGAAAGGCCACAGCTGAGAAGTGAAATTCCATGATTTCCTTTCCTTACTAGTCTGGAAAAATTCTATTTTTGCCCTGCTCCTATTCTGTGGCCTTGGACTTGTTGTTCTTGTCACAGAGCTGGGCTTCTCAGGGTCTTTGAGTTCTCCTTGGACTGAAGTGATACGAGACCTTTGTAGTCAGGGAGAAAGGGGGAGAATGTGTGTGTATCTGAGTGTACATATGTGTGTGGGTGTGCACAACATTTAAACACACGTGTTTGTCTTTCCACTAATAACAACACTGTGCCTTTTCGCATCTCTCTTTGATTCCAGGTCTCCTTCGGCCGTGATTTTGAACAGCAGCTCAGCTTTTATGTTGAGTCCAGGTCGATGTTTTGCAACCTGGAACCTGTTCTTGTGCAGCTGATCCATGTAAGCATTCGTGTCGTAGGTTCTTTCAGTGAGTGTTGATTGCTTATCAATATGCTAGGCTCAATCTGTTCCTTTAGTTATTTGAGACTAGGTCTCATGTAGTCCAGGCTGGCCCCACTATGTAGCTGAGTCTGGCTTTCAACTCCTGATCCTCCTACCTCTACAGCTCCCCCGCTTCACCCCCAGGGCTGGGGTCAAGTAGATTGCAGTCTGATTCTTCAAGCACGCTCCTGCTGCTCTCCTTGTGAGCTGCAAACATGGCTCTCCGGAGACTCACCAGATCCACAGCTGTGCTTATGTCTTTGAGGCTCTTTGTCATATTTTCTTTCTTTTTGTTTCATTGATTTTTTTTTCTTCTTGAATAAGATTCCTGCCCTGCTTCTCAGAAATTTGCTTGTTCTTATTTCTGCAAGGTAGTGGCAAGACTGAAGTGGTCTGCACTGCACTCCACTGATGGGCAGGGGACCTTAGGCCCTGTCTAACCTGAGGTTTGCTGCTTTCCGTAGACTTGCTGACCCTGAGTCAAAAGGCATTAGTAACAGCTCTGCTTATTATTAAATAGCCAACAGCTTGGAAAATAACAGAAAAAGTAAAATAATATATATGTGTGTGTGTGTGTGTGTGTGTGTGTGTGTGTGTATAAAAATCAAAAGAAAAACATTTTTATTTCATTCTTTAAAAACAGTTCCTAAATAACATAGTTACAGACTGTGTGTGGAGCACAGTGCCAGGGTCTAGCAATAGTGAGGCTCTGGGTTCTAGTCCTATATCCAGCAAAACAGATAGAAAGTGTGCCGCTTGTGTAGCTGTAATCCCTTCCTGATGAGGTGTGTGCATACTTGCCATCACTGCACAGCCCCAGCCTGGGAATCAGACCACTGACCACTGCCCTTATTTTCTGTTCCTCATCAGTCCCCTCCACCCCCAGCTCTTTATCACTGCAGAGTGTGGCTAGAAGGGATGTCATCCGGTGCAGCCACACCCTATGTCACACCAACACAGGGTCTGACAATTGCTGTTTCTTAAAATCTGCCCTTGAGTGCAGCACCCTGAGGATGCCATGGTGTACAGTTTGGGAACCAAAACTTTCATTATTCTCTTTAATATCTTTCTATCTATTGAAAAACAGCACTTTCTTGTACTTATTCTCCCCCACCCAGTATGTTATTT
The DNA here is from genome assembly GCF_037038515.1 of Microtus pennsylvanicus. NCBI lineage: Eukaryota > Metazoa > Chordata > Mammalia > Rodentia > Cricetidae > Microtus > Microtus pennsylvanicus. The sequence goes on from NC_134583.1 coordinate 59,892,392, forward strand.
TGCACAAATCATTCTAAGCCCTAAATCTAGAGGCTTTATAAAATGGGGTTAGTCATGGTGCCCACACACAGGGCTGTAAGGATCACATGAGTGGGTGGTTGTGTCAGCTGGATAACGTGGCCGTGGTTGCTGCTGTTAGGAGTGGCTGCATCACTCAGTCTAGTCTTAGATTTGGAAGTTTCCCTGAGATCGTGTGCTTGGAATGTGGAACTTGTAGAAATGGGGTAAACAAACCTTGGTTATTCATTAACCCAGAAGAATGTTAATTTGTTCTGCTCATTGGTAGATATGACCAACACAGCGAGTGCCTATGTTCTGCTATCTTGGAGATATTTACTCAAGCCTAACCTGCCTGTTGATCTTAGTATTTCAGCGCAGCGCAAGGGGCCAGCTGGTTAGTCTTGGACCCTGTTTGCGTGTTTGCTTTGCTGTCTGAGGAGCCCGCATCCTAAGCTATGGAAGATGTGACTTTGGGTCATGATCATTTCATCACCATTTCTGTTTTGTTTCTTCACAATGTAGAGTGTGAACCGGCTGGCAATGGAAACAAGAAAAGTCATGAAGGGGAACCACTCCAGAAAGACGGCTGCATTTGTCCGGGTGTGTTCTAAGGATAAGGGCTTCAGACACTGAGCTGTAGAGGCTTTTGAGTTTGCACACTGCTAAATGGCTGTTCCCAGGGAAAGCTAGTGTGTCATGAGAAGGATGGCTTAGTGTTTGATTTTCAAGATTTGTTTTTCCCTAGGAATCAGTGAGCTAAACAGTGTCTGTATTGTTTTCAAAAGAAATGTACAAGAAGCCTAAATTTCTGTATAAATCATACATCTCCAATCTCTAGATTGAAAACATTCCAAAATTGATAAACCTGGACAGCTCCATGATATGACTGTGTTTTGTGTATAAGGTTATTGAAAATGCTGGGTCTAAAAACCCATAGGGGACATTATAGAATTCTGTGTTTTCACTTGGGTCCCCTCCTCAGCATACCTCACTGTGTATTATATACATAAATAATCCAAAATCCAAAACTCTCTGAAACCAGAAACACCTCAGATAAGGGTCACTCATCTCCATGTGTTCTGAGGTGGCTGAGAGAGGCGTTTATATTTCTGTGTGCCAGCTGCCTTCCCTTGAATTTTCTCTAACATGTTAATATAAAATCTTTCTCTAGCAACATCATTTTCACATAATATCTTCATGCCTGTAAATGGAAGACCTAGTATAACTTTTGCCCTTGGTCAGGGTTATATCCAAGTCAAAGTTGGTCTTGAGTAGACGCTCCAAATCACAGTAGAGTGCCCGTATCTTTTAAAATGATGTCCCTTGGGGCTGGAGAGATGGCTCAGTGGTTAAGAGCATTGCCTGCTCTTCCAAAGGTCCTGAGTTCAATTCCCAGCAACCACATGGTGGCTCACAACCATCTGTGATAAGGTCTGGTGCCCTCTTCTGGCCTTCGGCATACACACAGATAGACTATTGTATACATAATAAATAATAAATAAATATTAAAAAAAATAAAATGATGTCCCTTGACCTCCTGCCTCTGTCTTTGGGGTCAGACCCTAACTGACTTTTTAGCCTCCCCGGCTTAGCTGCTTATTACCTCCATACTCCTGGGCCGTCAGTTTCTCCATCACCCGCACAGAGGTGTTATCTATGCATAAGTGCAGCGAGGGGGAAGAGCTATTTTTCAAACTCTCTGCTTTGCCTCTTGCTCCTTCCTCAACTTCCCAGGGCTCATCAGACCTGGGATTGATGATGTGTTTGTGCGTGCATGTTGGGGGGAAGCAATGAGTAAGCGTTATGTGTCTCCTTGGAAACACATGCTGGGTGCACATGGGCATATTGATTGACCATCTGCATCCCCCTTCTCTCTAGGCCTGCGTTGCCTACTGCTTCATCACCATTCCATCCCTGGTGGGCATCTTCACCCGCCTCAACCTCTACCTGCATTCTGGTCAGGTTGCCTTGGCCAACCAGTGCCTCTCCCAAGGTAAGCCTGCTTGTCTCTCTAGCCTTGATGCTCCCTTGTGACTGAAGAAGTCTGACTCAACCACATATATCTCTGTATGTGTGTACTGAGAGATGACACCTTTAAGGGGGAAAAAAAGCAGCAATCAGGCAATATTTTTATTCGTTTTTTTTACCTCAGTTTTTCAAGACAGGGTTTCTTTGTGTAATAGTCCTAGCTGTCCGGAATTTGCTTTGTAGACCAAGTTGGCCTCAAACTCACAGAGATCTGCCTGCTTCTGCCTCTTAAGTACTGGGATTAATTTCATGCGCCTCCCCTGCCTGGCTTAATGAATAGTTTTAAATGTTTCTCTAGCAAGAAACATGGAGTCAGGCCACGCAGAGGCAGATGGAGACAGATGGAGGAGTGAGAGATTTTTCTGTTGTGCCCTTCTCCAGTCCATTTCAGGACCGGTCTGGCAGCCAAACATCTTGGGCTAGGGTGCCAACCGAGCCTGAGAAGTTAGGGCTGCTTGGCCACAGCAGGTTCCGGGTTGTTTTTTATTCTTTCTGTTTGTGGAATCTAATCTTTGGATGCTGTTGGGGGTGACAACTCCACTCTCTCTGTGTAGTTTACCTGAGAGACTTCTTCTAAGTATCAGAGGGTGCTGGGGAGGAGAGACAGAGAAGGGAGGGGTGTAAGCTCAGCCCTAGCTCCTGTGCATGGATAGAAACAGTACTGCTATGTTAGAACTCCAGGATGCTGGGCCTTCACCCCGACTTTAAGCAACTGCTGGGCACAGCAATGTGGTGTCTGCTTCATGTTTAAAAATTCATCTGATGATTTTTGCTCAAGTCCAAATGCAATCACACTAAACCTTAAAAGCCCATCACTGTCATTCTGAAAGCCACACAGAGCAGTTGCTGGCCAAATAAATAATACGGTCAATTACTGAGAAGGAGCGAGCTAAATATGAAGCTCATGGGAGCCGGTTGCTTTTGTTTTTGTCCCCGAACATCCTCCCATCTGGGCTGGCTCTAAAGCGTCACCCTTCCAGTTCATCTCTGGCTTGCCTTCATCCTGCTTTGATTACGTCTCCATTTTCAGGCTCTGTGTCTACTAGGGCTGAGTCCAGAGTCTTGAACCCCCTGCAGGCCAGCTCAGGATGCTAGAAAAGGCTAGGTTCCATCTGTTTATGCACAAGGGTCCCCACACGTAGCTAGGATCATGCTGGCATTTACTGCAGATATTCTTGCCTGTCGTCTTGGGAGCGCTAAGAAGCCACAAAAGCCTTGTACGTCAGTGTTTTCCACCTAGAGATGAGCCACAATTGCCCGACTGCCTTTTCTTTGAGTCCCCACTCCAGTAGCTTCTTGTCCTTGCTTGTCAGTGGCTCAGAAGAATGTGTGTTTTTCTAAGGAGGACATGGGAAAGGAAGCGAGAAGAAGCACTCAACCTTCCAATGGAGTGAAGAGTCTGGAGAAGTGGGATTAATTGCCTATATTCAGCCACCAGCAGGGTGTGCTAAGGCCCTGGTTGATGGCTTTCAAGTTTCCAGAATACAGTGGGGCTGCCCCTGCTTCTGCCACTTAGGGAAATAGATGCCCTTGGATAAGTTGGCTTCTTCATGCTCCAGTTTATCCATGTGCAAAGCAGAGGTGATGGCAGGGTTACATCTGAGTTGAGAATGAATGCAGTCATGCCCAAGAGCACTGGACCACTGATGCAAAGTAACTACAGAGCTGGAGTCAGCACCGCTGTCTACAACCACGGTGTGACATTGGCAGCACTCTTCTTTGGCGGTTTTGAGGGACAAACTCAACTCTGGGTGTCTGTGCCTTCCTCTTTTTTTCCCCCTTTCTTCTCTCTTCCTCCTTCTTGTCTGTCTGCATCTATGTGTCAGGCCCTCTCTGTCTCAGCAATCTTGGCTATGTAGCCCTCCCTGGCCCACCTCAAACTCTGGATTCTCCTGCCTCAGCCTCCAAAGTGCTGGCATTCTAGGCCTGCGCCTCCACATCCAACCTTTCAGATTGATTTCTCACCTGCAAAACCTCGAGTGTGCGGGGAAAGCCAGTTTCAAGATTAATTGGCTGAATTGTGAATTGGGCTGCAAAATAGGAATGTGCCGTTCTCTGCAGCAGAGGCCCAGGGCAGCGAGCAGAGCGGTCTGCTGTCATCTTAACTAACAGTGTCTCTCCCTCTCCGAGCTCGCTGCCTTTCTTGCAGTTTTATTTCTATTTTCCTGTGTTCATGAGAAGGCCGTACATCTGTACAATGAAACACGTTCCTATCAGCCTCCTGTCTCCTCCCCTCAGTCCCTCTCTGCCTCCTTCAACATGTCCCTCTTCCAATTTCATGTCTGTTTTTGATAGCCCACTGAGTCCAGTTGGTGTTGCCCATGTGTGCATGGGTGTGGGGACACCCACTGGAGTGTGGGAAACCTCATGCCGCATCTGGAAGAAGGCATTTCACAGCATGCCTCCCAACACATTTGTTTGTCTGTTTGCTCATTTGTTTGTTTTTCGAGACAGGGTTTCTCTGTAGCTTTGGAGCCTGTCCTGGAACTAGCTCTGTAGTCCAGGCTGGCCTCGAAATCACAGAGATTCACTGTCTCTGCCTCCCGAGTGCTGGGATTAAAGGCGTACACCACCACCTTCTGGCAATTTTTTTTTGATTTTTGTATATTTTAAACCTAGTGTCCTCTATTTTTCCTTTTTTATGCATTTTATGGGTTATTTGAGAATTTGATACAATGTATTGTGATTATATCCACACACCTCACCCAACACCTCACAGATCCACCCCATTGCACCCAGCTAACTTTGTGCCCTCTTGTTTCTTGTTGTTTTATTAAAGCTATCAAGTCCAATCTGTGCTGCCAATACACTCTTGGATCATAGCCATCCCCTGATGTGGCTGACCTTCTGCATTTATTTCACTCCCTCCCCCAAGACTCAGGGATCACTGTGGAACAGAGGGCAGAGTGTGAGAAATAGTGTAAGTCAGAGGAAGGACAACCACAAGGACATTGTTTTCCAGACACACAGGGCAGTCGTACATAAAAGTTCATAGTGTTTCTGACGACAGCATTCACTACCTACCTGTGCCCAAGCCGGACAAAAACTCTGCATAGTGAAGGAGGCCTGAAGTCCCAGCCTGGGAGCTGTTGGGAGAGAGAGAAGCAGTCTTCTTCCATCTTCCCACCTCCTTTTCATCAGTGTTCCCTGTGCCTCAGTGGGGGTTGTGGCAGTGGGGTTGAGGTGCTGATGTAGACGTCCTGTTTAGTGCTGAGCACCCAGTGTCCTATTCTCTGCTTCTCTGCATTGACTGCTGCTCACTGCAAGAAGGGAGCTTCTCTGGCCAAGGCTGAGAGCAGCCTGGGTCTGAGGGTGTAAACATGAATATTTATGACAATATGACCACATGATGGGTTAGGAAAATAACAATAGCGGGCTCTACATTAGGGCCCGAGACGCCCCAGCCATGGGCTTTTGACCACAAAAGCTAAAAGTGTGGGTATGGCAGAGGAGACCATTTATGTTCTGTTGCTGGGTGTGTAGACTAATGCAGTTACTTGGGAAATCAGTCTGGAGGGTCCTCACGAATCTAAAGATAGAACTGCTGAGTGACCCAGCAGTACCACTCTGGTTGTACAGCCTACACAGAGGAACTTGCACACCCACGTTCCCTGTGACCTTGCTCTGTGGTTTTGATTTAATGGGAAGAGTGAGGATAGTGGCTTCAGATAACTGAAGCCCACAGTTAGTAAACTAAGTTCAAAACAGCACATTTTGAAAAAAAAAAAAGAATTTCAGCCGGGCGGTGATGGTGCATGCCTTTAAAACCAGTACTTGGGTGGCAGAGACAGGTGGATCTCTGTGAGTTTGAGGCCAGCCTGGTCTACAGAGTGAGTTCCAGGACAGATTCCAAAGCTACAGAGAAACCCTGTTTTGAGAAACCAAAGGGGGGAAAAAAGGAAAAGAAGAATTTCAATGAAATCACCTTGCATGGATGGGCAATACTACTCCCAGATTTGTGTCATTTAATGAAAACTGCAGTGCAGGGCACGGATACCTCCCTGGGAGTTACTGTTTCGGGAGGCCCCAGAGGTCTCCCCTTGGCTACCCATCATAACTTCATGGAAAGACTTCTGCTGAAGACACCTCACACTTTGGCTGTAGAGCACAAAGAAACCAGTCTCAAGCTGATCTGGAGACATCCTCTTTGCTGGCTAGCTTCCATAGTGCCAGAAGGTTCTGTGTAGCTGCTGTAGGAGGAAAGACCTCAGTGGTCCTAACTAGCACCGCACTGTGAATGCTGCAGTACTGACTTGCAGAGAAAGGTGCCCCTGGTGCAATAGTGGCATGACTGTTAAGGGTGGCCTCGGGAGAAAGGTGCCCCTGGTGCAATAGTGGCATGACCGTTAAGGGTGGCCTCGGGAGAAAGGTGTCCCTGGTGCAATAGTGGCATGACTGTTAAGGGTGGCCTCGGGAGAAAGGTGCCCCTGGTGCAATAGTGGCATGACTGTTAAGGGTGGCCTCGGGAGAAAGGTGCCCCTGGTGCAATAGTGGCATGACTGTTAAGGGTGGCCTCGGGAGAAAGGTGCCCCTGGTGCAATAGTGGCATGACCGTTAAGGGTGGCCTCGGGAGAAAGGTGTCCCTGGTGCAATAGTGGCATGACCGTTAAGGGTGGCCTCGGGAGAAAGGTGTCCCTGGTGCAATAGTGGCATGACTGTTAAGGGTGGCCTCGGGAGAAAGGTGTCCCTGGTGCAATAGTGGCATGACCGTTAAGGGTGGCCTCGGGAGAAAGGTGCCCCTGGTGCAATAGTGGCATGACCGTTATGGGTGGCCTCGGGAGAAAGGTGCCCCTGGTGCAATAGTGGCATGACCGTTATGGGTGGCCTCGGGAGAAAGGTGCCCCTGGTGCAATAGTGGCATGACTGTTAAGGGTGGCCTCGGGAGAAAGGTGCCCCTGGTGCAATAGTGGCATGACTGTTAAGGGTGGCCTCGGGAGAAAGGTGCCCCTGGTGCAATAGTGGCATGACCGTTAAGGGTGGCCTCGGGAGAAAGGTGTCCCTGGTGCAATAGTGGCATGACCGTTAAGGGTGGCCTCGGGAGAAAGGTGTCCCTGGTGCAATAGTGGCATGACTGTTAAGGGTGGCCTCGGGAGAAAGGTGTCCCTGGTGCAATAGTGGCATGACCGTTATGGGTGGCCTCGGGAGAAAGGTGTCCCTGGTGCAATAGTGGCATGACCGTTAAGGGTGGCCTCGGGGGCCTGCTCCACAGAAGGACATTTCATTCCTGCTCTTAGAATTCTGGCTGTTTTCTTTTTCCGCAAACATTTTTATGAGTTAAATTTGTTCTTTGGCAATTTTATACACGTACATAATGTGTTCTGTATCTCTCGCCCCACCCTATCTTATCTCCCTTCTTTTAAGCTTTCGTTTTTTTCAGTGTACTTTTTAAACATTTCTGTGCTAGAGCACAGTTCACATGTTGTCTCAGGAAAGCCTCCTCAGCCCCCACCAACCCTAGACAGACAAGAGCAGGCCAGTTCAGTCGTCAAGGCTTTCTCTTGCTTTCATTGCTTCCTCACATCATTATGAACTAGTATATAGGTCATTGCTGCCCAGCCTTTCCCCACTTCCTCAAGATCACCAAGCCCAGAGACCTTCCTTTCCGTTTGCTGTGTTAGCAGGGCTCCTGGCATTGTCTACATCACGCATGTTCTGTAGGTGCTTCACAAGCAAGTGGTAACTGCGTGATAACAGTAGTTGATAATTTTCTTTTTATATTTTTTCTTTATTTTTGGGGAGAGTGGTGAGACAGGGTTTCTCTGTGTAGTCCTGGCTATCCTGGAACTTGCTATGCAGACCAGGCTGGCCTCAAACTCAGAGACCCACCTGCCTCTGCCTCCTGAGTGCTGAGATTAAAGGTGTGTACCACCAACACACAGCGATTCTTTTTTTTTTTACTAAGTTTATTTAAAAAAAAAACACAGTGAAACAGCTTACCTGAGTTAATGGGAGCCCATCAACCTCAGCCTGACAGTGAGGGAACCAGCATAGAAGCAAACTGGGCCCTCTGAATGTGCGTGACAGTTGTATGGCTGGGGCAGACTGTGGGGTCACTGGCAGTGAGACCAGAGTTTATCACTAGTACTTGTACTGACTTTTTGAAACCCATTCTCTTTGGAAGGATACCTTGCTCAGCCTAGATATAGTGGGGAGGGCCTTGGTCCTGCCTCAAAGCAATGGGCAATTCTTTCTTATCTGTTCTTAACAACAGGATCCTAGAATCCTCCACTGGTCTTATACTCATTTTGTAGTTGAAGATGACCTTGAACTTCTGATCCTCCTGCCTTCTCAGTGCTGAGATCACAGGCATAGGCCACTACACCCAGTTCATGGGTGCTGGGGGTTGAGCTCCTGACTTTGTGTATGCCTGGCCATCACTCTGCCAACTGAACTGCATCCCCATGTAGTGATGTCCGCAATAGTAGTGATGGAAGTGCCAGGCATAACAATCCATGCCTGTAACCCCAGCAATTTGGAAGCTGAGGCATGAGAATCCTAGTTCCAGGCTAGCCTGGCCTACGGAATAAGCCCCCCCCGCCCCCCCACACACCTTGAGAAGCAAACTGAAGACAAATGGACTCAGACATCTCAGAGCGAGGATGTAAGTAGTAAGCAGAGGCATCTGTGAGGAAGACAGCCCCACCAGAGCTGTCTGTGGGTGGACTGACTTTATATTTCCAGTAGGAGAAAGCGCAGTGGGTGCTAGCATGTGCTTAGACCTCAGGGCTCATTGGTTGGAGCTGCTGTGCGGGTCAGCATGAGGAGCCTGGGGAGGCACAGAGCAGGCACTGCTGCAAGTCCACTGATGGGAGTCGGTGGCTTCTGTCACCAGGGCAGGTGGCAGCTGAGGAAGCAGCAGGGCACAGCGGTAGGTGGGAAGAGGGCTTTGGCATTTCCCCTTTCTAGAAGGTGAGAAGCCTCTTTTGAAGGAGAAAACTGGTTCCTGTCACTCACCAGGCTCTCAGCATCTGTGTGGAAGGCCACAGTTGTGACTCTAGTGGCAAAGCATCATCTGAGTATGGCAGATGTGTGTGACTGTGTCCCCCAACCTCGAGGCCTCTTTGACCAGTTATAGCGGGAACAGCTCACAGGTGAGCGGTGGCGGTAAACCCCTGTTCACATCTGAGCAGACAGAACTTTTCTGCCTCGGGGAGTGAGGTGACCGGGGATGAATGACAGTTGCTGATGAAACCTCAAGAAAGAGGCAAAAGTGAGTCTCTCCACCCCAGCTGTGGCTTCCTTCCTTGAGCAGGCATTTCTTGTTCATTTTTTATATGCAAAACGTCATACTAAAAGCAAGAATGCATGCGGAGCCCCTGTGTTAACCAGGGAGAGCCAGTCTGTTGATTTAGTGCATTGGACAGCATGTGACAGTGTCTTTCAGTGTGTGCATGCATGGACTCTTAGAGCAGAAAGGAACGAGCTGTCTTAAAAGAGCCAAAAAGCTTCTCAAAACAGATGGCATTGAGAACCTAGGAGGTGGGGTGGTCTGGATACCCACAGTGCACCTGAGGACATTCTAGAGACTGGTGATGGCACAGGAAAGGGCTAGGGGCCAGGAAGCAGCAAGGACAGTCCAATGGGGTGAGGAGATGGAATTTAGAAGATAGATCAAGGCGAGGCGCTGAACTCCCAGCAAGCAGCTCACTTTGTTCTGTTCGTATTACTAGTGGGTTGCTTGCCTTCATTTGTAGGTGAAGAGAATAAGGTTTGTAGTTTGCTGGTGGCATCCTGACAGATGACCACACCTAACATGGCACCCTGTTGTTAGGACAGCCCCTTCATATCAGTACGTACTTTCCTTCCGAATCCCAGATTCATATGGTGCTAAACACCTGTTATTGTAAATCGGCCATTTGGATCATTTGTGAAAAAAAACTTTGTATGTGTGTATATATGGTGTATGTATGCATGTCTGTGTATGAATTCAGGTGCATACATGCCATGGCGGACTTATGGAGATCAGGGGACATTCTCATTTTGAAACGGTCTTTTGCCAACTAGGACCAGAACATGCTACCATGCTGGGCTTTACATGGGTGCTAGGAATATGAACTCAGACCTTCACACTACGTTAACAAACTCTTTACTCAAGGAGTCAATTTCCCAGGTCTGTTTGGGTTTTGTTGTTTTGTTTGTTTATTTATTTGAGACCTCAAACTTGATCTGTAGCCAAAGATGACCTTGAGCTCCAGATCCTCCTGCCTCATCTCCCAAGTGCTGAGGCTGCATGTATGAGCTACCGTCCTCATAAACCTATAAAAGACAATGAATCAGAATTAAGGAATAGGGAATACTTAATCCCCAGTACTTAGGGGAAACTAGACTTGCTAGTCACAGACAGAATGCACAGCCTCCTGGGTATCTTGCAGGGAAGACAGAAAGTCACTACCCCTCCCCTGATCCACAAATTGTAGTGGCATTTCAATTGTATTTTAATAAATAAAACTTGCCTGAAGATCTGAGAGTAAAACAGCCCCATAGGTCAGCCTTACAGACCAGGTAATGGTAACACACACCTTTAATCCCAGTAGCTAGACTAGTTTGCCATAGAAACGCATGCCTTTAATCCCAATGGTGCATGCCTTTAATCCAAGTTCTAGAGAGGATTCTAAAACAGGTGGAAACAGCTCACAGTCTTATTCTGAGATTCCTGGAGGCAGGATCGCCATTCATACTCAGGTTGAGGTAAGAGTCAGTGCTGTCTGCTTTACCTTTTGGATAACCCCAGTTTCTCTGAATTTTTATTAATCGTGCTTCATTAAATAGGAGGTAACCTGTGAGCTGGGCAGCCTTGGCTCAGTGCAGAGCCCTGGGCACTCCGAGTTGAGCAGGAGAGAGCAGATATACACTGGGAACTTTGGTTTGGTGCTGATGAAATTGGAAATAATTTATATGTCTCTAGCGGACCTTCACATTAAATATTGATGTCCAACATGAACGGAAAAGGGCATGTTGCCGAATCCATGTGGCGAAGTCAAGGTTATATTAAGCTGTCATTGGTAACAATTAAGCCATAATGGATGTGCCACTTAATTGTCCCCAGGCGTTTGTACTTCTGTAAAGCTTGCTCCATTTTGGCATCATTGGAATAGTGGCCCTTATGTCCTTAGACATCACTGCTTTAAGAACAGTTTCTGTTACACAAGCACAGGTTGACAGTAACAGGATTAAATCTCGGTGGCCAGCTGGTCTCTGGACCTTGCTAAAGTCATCTGCATGTCTCGGTTTCAATACATCAAGTTTTCAGGATCTGTTGTGTGTGTGCATGCATGAATGTGTGTATCTACACCTGTGTATATTCCTGCACGCTGAGTCGGAGGTCAGTCTCAGGTTTTGTTCCTCAGGAGCCATCACCTTATTTTCTGAGGCAGGGTCTCATTAGCTTGGAACTCATGGCTTCTGTTGAAATGACTGCAGTGAGCAGCAGGGATCATTTTCTGCCTCTCCAGCGCCGGGGTACAAGTGTCTGTTGCCACATCAGGTTTTCTCTATGGGTGCTGGGAACCTACCTCTGGTCCTTTGTGGGTGTGCACGGTGCTGGCTGAGCATCTCCACCCCACAGCCCATGCTACTCTGTTTTATTTGCTGGTTTCCCCCACGGTATTGATGCTGTCATTATATTTAAGCCAGGCAGAGAGGAGAAACACTGGAGACGGCTAGAGGTGTGTTACAGTGTCTGTGGACCTGGGGACGGTTAACTACTCTCAGTCAGAGCCCTGCTTTCATAGAGTACTTTCAAGGGAGGGGGCCTTCAACCCCTTGGTCCCCTCTTATCAAGCTGTGCTGTCTTCATTCCTTGATCCCTCTGGACTGGGCTGGTTTTCCAGCTGGGCTGGTGAGGAGAACACCTGGAAGCTTGGAAATCTGGGAGTGAGTTAGATGCCTCTGAGCTATTGCTTGGTTGACAGTGTAAAGTCTCCCATTAGCCCTGACCAGTGCTTATGAGGGAGCAAACAGCTGGTGACGGGCCAGGCTAGCACTTCACTGTTGTCTCTCATGATCCATGCAGAGTCACGGGCTTCGCTGGCAACAGCAAGGGTGTTTGACAGGCTTCCATCACAGTCCTGTCTGGAGGGTGTTCATGGGGTGCGCCTGGATCTTGTTGAAAATATAAGCCATCTGTGGTTTTCAATTTGAATGGTTTTGTTATAAAGGAGTTCAGAGTGCGCATTTGAAGGAATTCTAGCAGTAGGACTGTGTTAGGCTCCAGTAAGGCTGTAGCTCAGTGGTTGCAGCTTTTGTCTTGTGTACCTGAGGTTCTAGGTTCAATCCCTCGTACTTACAAAAAGAAAAGATTCCAATATTGTTCTCTGTATTCCCTCACCCCCTTCCTCCAAAAACGTATTATTCAAAGGACTTCTTTTTTCTCAGTTCTTTTCTTTTTTTAAAAAATTTATTTATTATGTATACAACATTCCTTCCATGTATGCTTGCATGCCAGAAGAGGGCACCAGATCTCATTATAGATGGCTGTGAACCACCATGTGGTTGCTGGGAATCGAACTCAGGACTTCTGGAAGAGCAGTCCGTACTCTTAACTCTGAGCCATCTCTCCAGCCCTCAGTTCTTTTCTTCAATATACTGTAGGCAAAGTTTCTATGTGTTCTGGCAGCCACTCCCAAATAATCACTCAGAGACTTATTATTAAGTGTAAATGCTCGGCCAATAGCTTAGGCCTGTCTTCAACCAGCTCTTGCAACTTAAGTTAGCCTATTTCTGTTAATCTATGTGCTGCCCTGAGACTTGATTACCTCACCTATGAACTTCCCATGTTGCTCTTCAGGTCTGACTCTGCCCCAAAAATTCTGCCTAGCTATCGGCCAATCAGTTTTTTATTAACAACGAGAGTAACACGTTTTCACAGTGTACAGAAGGATTATTCCACAGCAATATACCCATTAAAAATAACTTTTGCAGTCAGGTGGTGGTGGTGCTTGCCTTTAATCCCAGTACTTGGGAGGCCCAGGCAGGCTGATCTCTATGAGTTCAAGGCCAGCCTGGTCTACAGAGTGAGTGCTAGGACAGGCTCCAAAGCTACACAGAGAAACCCTGTTTCAAAAAACAAAACAACTCCCCCCCAAAATGAAAATAACAACAACCACAAAAACCATTGCAGGGCTGAGGATGTAACTTAGTTGGTAGAGTGATTGTCTAGCACTATTATTGTCACTATATAAAAGTGGGCGTGGTGGCACATACCAGTAATCCTGACACTCTGGAGGTAAAGACAGGGAGATCAGAAGTTCACTGTCATCTTTGGCTATACAGTAAGTCTTGGACTACCCTGGGCTACATGAGACCCTGCCTCCCCCCACCCCAATTTTTTTAAACCTATTCTTTTTGTGTTCTCTGCCTTTCTCTTTTTGTCTGCCTTCCTCTCTCTCTGTCCATCTGTCTGTATTCTCATTTGACATGCAGTCCCCTCCTCAGAAAGGAAACAGAGTGGAGTCTTCTGTTGCTGTCCATAAGCCTTCCTGGCTCGTCAGTAAATCTTGGCCAGGCCCCATCTGCCGCCCCGTGCACACAGATCCACCTCACTGTAATGGCTGAAAAGGATCCTGCTTCTCAGGTTTGAGAAGTGCTATAAATTATTTTCTCCAGATTGTCCCCTTCAGTCCTCACCAATGTTCCTTTCATTGGAAAACATTGGTACCCTTTCATCATTGTTGCTCTTGGCCTGCAGTGAGCATGCCTGCAGTCTTACTCTGAGCATCTTGAAGCTCTCTGAGAATTGTCCCATCTCTTAGCAAATGTCTGAAGACTGACTGGGGGCCAGGTGCCATGCTGAGGTGCGGGGTGAGCCCCTTATGTTTTCTCCTTCTGGGTGGAGTTGTGGGAAGGACCCAGGGTCTTGTGTGCCCCAAACTGGCCTCATACTTGGTATGTAGCCTGAAATGAACTGTCTCCACCTCCTGGGTGCGAGAATTACAGGCATGTGCCACCACACCTGGTTTATGCGGTGTTGGGGATTGGTGTGGGCTAGGCAAACACCCAGGCAACGGAGCCACACCCCAGTCCCAGGATAGCATTCTTTCTGAATGAAAATCCGATTCCTCCTCTTATCTGTTTAAGAATCATGTGCAGGCAGTTTCCTCTTGAAGACATTGTCTTCTGTGGCTTTTAATAGCTAGAGTAAGATGCTCTGATACCAACATCACCCAGGTGCAGTGACTCACCTGAAATTCCCAGCAGCTGTGGAGGTTGAGACAGGAGGATGGCTTTCGTTTAGGAGTTTGGTCAACATAGTGAAGACTCCCATCTGTGAGAAATTTTAAATGTTACCCTTTTGGGGGGTTTTGTTTTTAAAGAGGAAATGTGATGTTGACAGGATCATTCAAACTCTGGGCTGAGGAAAACCTGTTTTCACTGGCAGATCCCCCTCCCCCATCCCCCAGTTCTGTTTACTAAGCTGACACGGAGAAGTCTCCCAGACATTTTCATGGGGTGTGCCTTCTGGAAACAGAGTAAGAATTTGCCTTGGAACCATGTGTGCCTGTCCCTTAAATAACTGTTTGAGTTCCTGCATTAGAATAGGAACTGGGTGGGGTGAGTGACAGGAGCCAAGGGACAAAGCTGCTGCCACTTTAATGGGATATAATAATAGGCACAGTCTCTGGGCCACTGGTAACAAACACATAAATAGAAAATATAAATGGTCCTCTGCATCGTTTGAAGCAGGATTTTAGTTCTCACTGTGAAGTGCTCTGCTCATGATTTTCAGGTCGTTTCTAGGGCAACAGAGTCATAAGGCATGAGGACTGTGACCTTCTGCAGGAGACAGCCAGACGTGGTAGAGTCTAGGCACCTGCCTGTGCTGGGAGGGCTGGGAACGGGGTGATGTCAGGGATATTTTGGGTTCTTTTGTCTTTTTTTTATTATGGTCAAGTATATATAACATAAAACTTCAATTTAAATAATTAGACTAGGGGCTGGAGAGACGGCTCAGTGGTTAAGAGTACTGTCTGCTCTTCCAGAGGTCCGAGTTCAATTCCCAGCAACCACATGGTGGTTCCAAACCATCTGTAATAAGATCTGGTGCCCTCCTCTGTCGTGTGGGTATACATGGAGGCAGAAAGTTGTATACATAATAAATAAATATATCTTCAAAAAATAAAAATAAAAAAAAATTAGACTAGAGTTTCTTATGTATTTAATATTTTCTTTATTTTTTGACAATTTCGTACATGTATACAATGAAATATAATCATATTTGATGTCCCTATTTCTCCCCTCCAACTTCCCTCCTGTCCCCCACAGTATGATCTCCCTCCCGACTTCATGCTTTTGTTTGTTTGTTTATTGGTAACCTGCTGAGTCTAGTTAGTGCATTATAATCCCTTGTACACAGACGTGGGGCAGTCCACTGAAGCACGGGGAACCTCTCCCAATGCTATCGACTGCCAATAGCTTCTCAGTAAAGCACAGGGCCTGGAGACGATCTGCTGTCTTCTGTGCCGGGATCTTGACTGGCCTGATCTTATGCAGGTCTTGTGCAGGTAACACAGAAGCTGTGTTTTTAGTGTGACAGCCACGTCATGTGCAGAGGACAGCACCTCACAGTACCTTTCCCCATCCTCTAGCTCTTATGTTCTTTCTGCCTCTTCTTCCAAGATGGTCCCTGTGCCTTGGCGGGAGCTGGGAGAGGAAGGGATCAATATAGACGTCTCCTTTAGGCTGAGCACTCAGTCCCCATCAGCACTCTGACCAGCTACGCATGCACCTCTCCACTGACTGTTGCCCACCATATATATATATACACACATACATATATATATATACATACATATATATACATACACATATGTGTATATATATATCTTCTCTGACTAGATAAAGTCTTTGGGCATAAGGTAACTGTTTAGAAGGTAATTTGATAGCATAACCATTTACAAAATAACAATAGCAGATTTACCCTAGGGCCTATGGCCTCCCCCAGTCATGGGCTTTTGGCCAGGATTATAGTACCAGGCATGAAATTCCTTCCTGTGCTACAGGCCTCAGATTCAGTTTTTTTTATTTATTTTTATTATGTGTGTGTGCATGCACGTTTGTGTGTGCTTGCATGGCACAGTCCACATGTGGAAGTCAGATGACAGCCCTTGAGAACTGTTCTCCTCCCACCTTTATGTGGATGTCAGGAACAGTGCTCAGGCCGTCAGGCTTACACAGTTTTCACAGGGAGCCACCTCCCGTGCCCAAACACGTCCGTTTTAAATTTACGTTGCAGTGATGTTAAGCATCTTCATAGTGTTGTACAATAAAGTCCAGATTCTCCAGGGGCTGAGCTGGTATTTCTGGATTCTTAGCATTTGTATTTAATTAGGAAATAAGGGAGACACAGTTTCTGTAAGGGTGAGGCTCCTGGTGTGTGGACCACCCTCCAATGAAGGACGCATATGCAGGAGTATACGGCCAGCCCAAACTGTACCTGGTGGGTTGAAAAAATAAAAAATTGCATGCAGATTACAAAGCAGCAATAAAACTATCTGAAATGATAGTGCAGATTGGAGTGGCATACACTGTCAAAATTGACAGGGAGCCACATAGGCGAGATACTCTGACCCAAGTTATTGTTTAGTGCCTCCTTTTACGTGGCTCAAGAAGAGGAGTTTGGTTGCTGAAGAACATAGTTTGGGCGCTTCTCTATTTTGATTGACAGGTTATGTTATATAACCATTTTCTACCGCATGGATCCCTTCCCATCCAGGATGCACCTGACTTGAATCATTTACTTGCCCAGGTATGCATAGGCTGACACATGGGATTTCCTATGAAAGTTCACTTTGAGGGCACAGTTTGCCTTATAGCAAGTGCACCTAAAACTAGTTCAGGCCAGATCAGCCTTCCTGCTCCCACCTGGACATACCTAGAGTAAGATTGAAAAAAACCTCTCCCTGAATCTTTAAGGGAAGGAGAAACTTACTGCATTGTTCAGAGTGAGGTTTATATGCAGGTGGGGGCTTGAGGCCGCAACTGGCTGCTGCTGGGTACATTGTTTAGAGAGAGGTGTGTGTGCAGAGTACTTGCAGATAAAGGCCTCAGGCTGCCCTGTGCATTAGGAGAGGGTTGGATTGTGCATAGGCCAACCCAACTGGCATCCCAAGTAGCCTAGCTGTTCCCTCCTGTGCTTACCTGTCTCAGAATGGGGTTACTGGGAGAAATAATACACTGTAAACCTTATAGACACCCCACTCTAGTGGAACAGAAGGAAGGATCCTGCTTTCTCTAAAGGAAAGCAGTTTCCCTTTCGAGACCTAGGAGGTAGGATGGATCCAAACACGCCTTTCTCTTTTCTAGCCCCACATTACCTCTGTCCTCAGCATGATTGAGGTCAGCTGCTCTCTTCCTTCTAGACTGGAGCACTGAGTAGGCTCCCGCGCATGGTTAATTAGCTCATAGATCCCTTGGCCACTTCCCCCAAGACGTCCCTAGTGCCCACTGGAGTGTCCTGTGCTGCTGCAGCTGCTGCTCCTACTGCTTAGTAGCTTTGATTACTAAGGGGATGCAGAGGGACAGACAGTCAGGGATGAGGGAGCAGCCTGGCAGGGAAGCACCTCTCCATGGTGTGTTATGTTTCCTTGAAGAAAGAAGACAAGTTACAGGCCCTCTCAAGTTCAGGCACATGCTTTTCTTGTTAACCATGGCCTTTTTTCCTTGGGCAGCCAACATCTGCCATCAAGCTAGCCCCTCAGGCATGCAGTTGGGGTTACTGCTTTAACCTGGGGTTCTGCACCCTGCTGCAGCATTCTTGCGGGTCATTGGAAGTCATTTTCTGGTGGAAAACAAACTGGTCCGTGAACACATTTGATGTTGCTGAGCAGTAGAAGGGTTTACGTCTCAGACCAGTGCTTTGCCTTAAGTCGTTTTCTCTGGCCAAGTCAATACTTTGGCAGGTCTACAGAGAAGTCCCCTCTCCAGCTTCCCCAGGGATGCGGTCCTCCGGCTCGCTCCTCTTCTCCTTCCTTTCTCCCATCTTTGGAAGTTCTCTTTACAGATCTTTTTATATCTCTTTGAATATCTTTATTTTTTAAGTAATTCAAATAATTCTCTGGAAATGTTACTTGGTTAGAAGTCTCTAGAGCTCTGTGTGTGCTTGCATGTGTGTATGTGCGCACTCACGATAGCTCAGTGTGTGTTGGCTTATGTTTTTTTAGCACAATATTCCAATGTAGCCCAAGCTGATTTAGATCTCATGGTCCTCCTAACTCACCCTCTTGAGTATGGGATTGCAGGTTTGTGCCTTAGCACCTATCCTCCTGCCTCATCCTCAAGCACAGTCCCTAGCTCATCATCTTTGTGCTAGAAGAGACTTAGACCAGGCTCCAAGCAATAGCTCTGCTGGCCACTCTAGAACCTTCCACCTACACAGGAGTGAAGTGAGTCCTTCCTTACTTCACACCTTATTTCCCATCTTTCAAGTGGCCCTGGTGACAGCCCTCTCATTCTTGTGGACATAAGGACTCATTGATCCATACCAGGCTAGAGCCTAGCTCAGGTGACTAATGTATGTGTATATGTGTGTGTTGTGTACATGTTTATGTGGGTGTGTGCACATGTGTGTGCATATGCACCTACTTTGGAACATGTGTGCGGAGGCCAGAAGTTGATGTCAAGGATCTTGCTTCACCATTCCTTATTTTTTGAGATAGGTCCTCTCAGTGGACTTGGAGCTCATTGATTGGCTTGATTGGCTGGTCGTTAGGCCCCAGGTTCCTCCTATTTTTGCTCTTCCTGGTGCAGGGATTGCAGGGAAACCCTGGTGCGAGGACTGCCGGCATACCCTGCTGCACTCAGCTTTTGTGAGGTACAGGGCATCCAAAGTCAAGCTCTTGTGTTTGTGCAGCAGGCACTCCACTGATTTAGCCTTCTCCTCGGGCCCTTTTCTAGACCGTCTATAAAGTCTCCCGTCTGTTTCAGTCCTTCAACCTAAGGCTGTTTAGCTGCAGGTTTTCCTTGTTGCTATAGTAACAGCAGTACCTCATCTGTGGTGGTTTGAAGAACCTTCATCTGGCCTTGCCGGCTGAGCTGAGCCCTCAAGGTTGCCTGACTTCCATGCAGCTCTCAGGCTGACCCCTGGCCAGTCTAAGGAAAAGCCCAGCTTGAACTTTCCACAGTGCTCATCCTCTGACTTTTCTCTTGCAGCTGATGCGTTTTTCAAAGCTGCCATTGGCCTCATCCCAGAAGTCCCGAAGATGATAAGCATCGACGGGAAGCTGCGGCCGTCGGAGCCCTTCCTCCTGGAGTTCCTGTGCAATTTCTTCTCTACTTTATTGATTGTGCCGGTATGCTTCCCAGGACCCACGGGTGGTCCTTATTCACCCTGCCTTAGTGTCCCGAGGCCTGAAAGTGTAAGGCTCTGTCGACTGGCTCCGTTGTTGCCAGCATGAACTGCTGTGACAGAGAGCTTGAAGCTGAGCCGCTTCAGTAGCAAATGTGTGTTTCTCACAGGTCTGAGGTTGAGAGTCTGTGGTCAGGGGCCGGCTTGGCTCTGCCAGGATCCTCTTCAGGGCATTGGCAGCCCTCTTCCTGAGACATGATCACATGGCAGAACGTGAGAGCCAGAGTTGCTGCTGGCCCTTTGGGTTTTTGGTATTCTGGAGTCTAATTATTACCTTTCAGGCCCCTTGTGTATTGGGCAGGGTTCTCTAGGGGATCAGGATCAAAGGATGGATATGTACCCACAAAGGGGATTTATTAGATGGGCTTGCACTTACGGGTGCCCTGGAGAGGCTGAGAACCTAGTAGCTGCTCAGCCAACAAAGCTGGATTCCTCAGATGTCCCCAGCTTGGCACTAGAGACCTTGAAGACCCTTGGAGAGCGCACTGCACTCTTCTGTCTACATTGGAAGACCCATGTGTTCTGATGTTGCGGAAGGAGATGCACTCACAGCAGAAGGCAGACAGGAAAAGAAGCGCTGCTCTTCGCTAGTGCTGTCCACCTGGAGGAGGCTCTTAGTTAATCTGTAACATGGAGGGTCCGGTCTGCTTGTTTGTTTTCTGTCCCGCTCGGTACCCCACAACTGTTTAGCCCCAAAGAAAATCACACATAGGTCTCCATAAATTATAATATAGCTGATTGGCCCACTAACTCTAGCCTCTCACTGGCTAACTCTCACATCTTGATTAACCCATTTTTTTGATCTATGTTAGCCATGTAGCTCAGTACCTTGTTCAGTGAGGCAGATCACATCCTGCTTTTTCGGTGGTTTGGGCAGGAGTGGGAGGAATCAACTTCCTCTTTCCCAGAATTCTCCTATTCTCATTGTATCATTTCTACTTCCTGTCTGGTTTTCCCGCCTATATTTCCTGCCTGGCCAATCAGCGTTTATTTGAAACATGATTGACAGATTACAGACAATTCTCCCGTACCATTAATCTGTCCAGGAAATGCCCTTACAGAGCAGGCATGTCTTTAAAATATTTTATTTATATGAATGTTTGCCAGCATGTATGTGTATACATGTGTGCCTGGTGCCCACAGTCGCCAGAAGAAGTTATCGAATCCCCTGGAACTAGAGTTGTAGACAGTTGAGAACCAGCATACGGGGTCCTCTGAAAGAGCAGCTAGAGCTCTTAACTGCTGAGCCATCACTCTGTTGCCAACCAGGTGGTCTTTTAGCTGATTCAAGGGCAATCAAACTTAACCACTGCAGCATCTGATTGGGATTGGGGCTTCTGCCTATCTGTGGGGAGGGGGCACCGACATTCGGTGTACTGTACTCTGCTGATACAAGGGCTCAGTGGCCTTGAACCATGATGGTGAGAATGGGGACCAGCTCTTCCTCCTCCTGGCTCTCATGTCCAGCGATTACCTATGTGTGTGTCCTATCCATAAAATGGGGGTGGTCTTTGTGCCAGCTCCCGTGTTACGGTGAGGTTTGAGCGAGCGCGCAGAGTGTAGCCACACCGTGAACCTTCTGGGTAGCAGGATTCTTTGGAACAGTAAAGAGTGAAACTGGGATCCTTGTGGCTCTGACAGATGAGCAGTCATTCTTGGGCTAGAAGGAACTGGGGCCCTTTGGGGAGTCCTGCAGTAGGAATTCCTGGAGGCTTCCCATAACTGGGGTTCTCAGCCCCGGTCTTTCTCTGGGATCCCACCTGCTTCCTGACATGAGTTTGGATGAAGAGAACAAAGTGACGTCTCTGTATTCCCTGCTATCTGATGCATTTGCCTTTCACCAGATAGTGAGCTGCGTGCAGAGAGCCTCAGTGGCCATGGCAGTTGCTGGGGCTTGTCGCCAAGAGTCAAGAGCAGGCATCCTATTACTATAGTTCAGGCACAAAGGCCCTTTCCTTTCTTTCCTTTCTTTTCTGTTTTGTTCTCTCGCCACAGCTCCCTTCTCCCTCCCTCTTCTTTGCCCCTTCCTGTCCTATTCTTTCTCATCTCATATCTTGTCATCAGTCTTTTGATTTTTTTTTCTTTTTTTCTCTAAGACCCTTACTCTGTAGGCCAGGCCATCCTGGAACTCAAAATCCTCTTACTGCAGTTACTTCCCCCGCCCCAGTGCTGGGGTTACAGACATGCAGCTCCCCACCTTACTATAGCCCCCCACGCCAGTGCCCAGTTACAGACATGCAGCATACCTTCTTCGCTAAAGTCCTCTCTGCAGAGACAAAAAGCACCCACCTTGCTTCTGAGAGATCACCTGAATATCAGCCTGCTCCCTTCCTTACAGAGCACTGCGGTAACTTTGTCCATCAAAGCTTTAGCCGTACAGCTGCATTGGTGTGATCAAGTCCCCTTGAACAGCCCCAAGAAACCAAAGGCGTTGCCTGCTGCCACAGGGAGGGGGCACAAAGCAGGCCCGGCCTGCTGGTGTGGTATACTCTGGTACTGGAGTACATCTCCTGGACTCTCGGCACTGGGAAGCCTGGGCAGGGAGATTCTGAGTGTCAGGCGAGACCCAATCTCAAAGCCTCTGGAAAAAGATAAACAAAAACTGCAAACCAGATATCCACACAATACCCCCAAACCCCTCCTCAAGAAGATTGCATCAGAGTTGCCCTGTTGAACACACATTCCTAGAGCTCCCCCTTGGAACATCTCTCTCAGGAGACTGAAACTGGCCCTTTGGAGGTCATGGCCCGAGTGGTTTAGGAGGGACCCAACCTGGAGAAATGTCATGCCGCATTTGGGCTGTGCCAGTGACTCAGCACTTGTTGGGTTCCAGGTTTCTTTTGGGGGGGGGTGATGAAATATTCTTTAGTCAGTTGTGGTGACAGCCGCACAAACTCTGGATACACGAACAGTCATTGAATTGTATGTCCTGAATGGGTGTATTGTTCCCTGTGTGGATTATGTATCTCCATCAAGCTGAGAAAACAAAAAAATGACTCAGCAGTGGGCTCTCTCTGTTCAGATTCCAAGTTCTCAGAGGGGGACCGGGAGGCCCAGCCACAGACCTGCTCTTGGGTAAGGCTTTTGTCCTTCAGCAGTCGGCAGCATCCTGGGGAGGAGCCAGGGGTCGAGGCAGAGCTGCAGGGGCTCCTGGAGTCTCTTCCAGCGACACTTGATCCCAGGGCTCTTTGGTCAGTGCCTCCCTCTCTGTAGGACCTGGTTATTTGTCATAGAAGATGACCAGAGGAGAAAGCCAGGTTTGCGGTGAAGCGGTTGATGTTGGTTGTTGTTTGGCGGTTAACTGGGGTGCTTCACAGCCTGCACACAGGCTTGCCGTGTGCTCAGAGTGGCTGGAGTATCTCCGAAGGCTTCTCCTCAGAGTCACACACTTGGGTTCAGTCCTGACCCAGTGACCTCACAGCTCTGGGGCCTAGGAGACGGTTTTTTAAATTCCTCCAAGTCCTCCAAGTCTCACCTGTCATCTTTCAAACATGTCATCATAAGGCCCACCTTGCAGGACTGCTGTGTGGGTTGAATGCAACCATAGCTATGAAAGCATGGTGCAAACCAGAGACCCTTCCCTGGGGTTACAAGCTGGTGGCCAGAGAGAGAGCAGACTGCAGCCTGGAGTCACACTTGCTTCCCATGGGACGATGGGAAGCACTTGGAATGAATTTTCCACATTAAAAATATTGGTCGATTGTGAAAGCAAACACAGGCTTGCGTTCTCCTTGAGGAGTCAGCTCCTGCCTGCGGCTGGCATTCCATGACTTGGTCAGGTAGCCACAGCTGGAGAGCAGCTGCTCCAGACACACCGGCTATGCACCTTCCCCAGCTCCCCTGGGTATCTGTAGACACGTTTAAAAACTCCTTCCAGATGCCAGCCTGGCACAGAGGCATCAAGAGAACATCTTCTGCTCAGAGTGGGACTCCGTTGCTTCTCCTGCTGTCAAAGACTGCACTTTGGCGGGACCCAGCAATAATCAATAAAGACTAATTTGGGGGATAGGAGGAATGCATGTAGAGGTCAGAGGTCAACATCAGTATCTTCCCTGTATCTCTACTTCAGTTCTTGAGACAGGGTCTCTCAGTGAGCCTGGAGCTCACCAATTAGGACAGAACAGTTGCCCAGCAAGCCCAAATCTGCCTCTTCTCCCAGCACGGTGGACACAGACAGGTGCAGGTACCGTCTGCTCCTGGCTTTTCCGAGCGTCTTGGTGATGTGACTCAGGGCCGCGTGCTTGCATAACAGGCACTTGTCCTACTGAGCTATCTCCCAGTTTTGACCCCAGGAACATGCCAAAGCCCTTCATCAGCACTTACAGAGCCTCTGAGAATCCTCCCTGAACCCTTTAAAGTAGGAATTAGAAATCTGTTTCATTTATAGACACCTAGAACAGAAAAGACTGTCTGGGCTGTGTAGTAACTCGTAGCAGAACAGGGATTTGAACCTGGATTTGTCTCTCCCAGGGGCCCTCACACATGATGTGATCCTGGGGAGTGTGTCACACGTTTGCTTTGCTCAGGGCCATCCGGGGTTAGCAGCTCATCACCGCTCAGCAGAGGTAGCACCATACAGAAGCAGCTCATCCAGACTTTTCACATCGCTTTCACTTGCCGGTCTCCAACCTCTGTCTAAAAATATGAAAAAGAAAGCTCTAGAAACCATCCATTTTCACCTGTGTGCCATTCTGCATGGTGCGATGAGATGTCACCCATCCGAGTGTGAATCGTCATTTGTGCAGTGGGTCCACCCTGTGTGTGTGACCTGCTGTATCAGGCTCAGGGCTCTTGCCAGTCTGTGAGTGGGTTTCTTTTGCTTCAGTGCTTGGAGCACATAAATTTAGTGACTGTTGGGATATGCTGAAGAGAAACCCTTGAGTGGTCCTTTCTGCGAAAACGTAGAAGTTTTCAACTTAATTAGAAAGGGAAAACATCTTTTGTTACTGTGTGTTGTTAAATTTATTCTAATTTACGATTAGTCATTGTTAATCTCCTACGATGATGGTTAGATTTTATCGTCAACCTGATACGACCTAGAATCATCTAGAAGGGATTGTCTAGGTCAGGTCGGCAGTGGACATGTCTTGGGGGAAGATTCAACCATTGCGCAGCACCATTTCCATCCGTAGCAGGGAATCCTGGACTTGTAAGGGTGGAGAGCCTGGGCTGAGCACTAGTGGGCACCGATTCGTTGTTCTCTGCTCTTGGCTGTGGATGTGATGTGCACAGGGACTTCATGTTCCTCCTGCCTCGACTTCCCCAAGTGATGTGCTGGCCCGGTAGCCAAAAAAACCCCATTCTCCCTTAAGTTACTCTTGTCAGGGCGTTTCTGTCACAGCATCAGGAAGGAAACTAAGAAAATTCTGTGTCGAAATTATACCGTCTCATGGGTATGTACGTGTAAGAAAAAGTATCTATAGGGTTAGGTACTTGTGTGGTTTCTGGCATGACTGGAGTGTAGCCTCTCCTCAGAGGGACTTTGGAACAGATGATTGGCACTTCGTGTGAGCAGAGAGGTCCCACCTGAGAGCCATGGCTAAGAGACAGTCAGAGGAATCACACCTAAGCCATGACAATGGATTTTGCATGAAATCAACCCCCTCCTGTTTACCTCAGATTGGTTCCCTTTCATGTCACAGGTTTGTGTGTGTGGGGGGGTGGCTTTTATTGTTTTAGAATTTTATTTCCCTGTGGTAACCACAAGTAACATAAGCTCTACTCCTAAACTAAAGGCTTCAGAAGGACTGTACAGAGTCATTGACCTTACATAAAATGGTGACCAACAGATCTTGGGAGTGTTTTGTTTGCTTAACTGGAAATGTATGCTTGTTGCTCCCTACCTCCCCATTCTCCACCCTCCGCACTGTTCACCCCTGGAGTCATGAATTAGGTGGTTTTAGATTTCTCTAAGTGGGCTCAGGCAGTGTTTGTACTTGTGACTGGTCTGTTTCCCTTAGCGCGAGTCCCACACTTCCTCCATCTTGTCACGTACAACAGGCTTTACTGTTTAAGGCTTGCCAGCCTTCCACCGTGTGCACAGATCTCTTTCTGTGCATTCATTCATCCCACACCTTGGCCATTGTAGCAGTGCTGCCGTAGAGGCAGGTTTGCTAACATCCTCTCCAGAACCTGGACAGACACCCAGACCATACTGGTGGATCATGTGGTAGCTACAGCAAGCCACATGACTGAGGGCACTCAGGAGCCCCAGTGTTATATGGGGCTCAAGAGAGGGAGTTGGGTTGTTTAGGGGAATGGAATGGGTGGCTGTTTTGATTGATAGGCTTGGATTATTTAAGCTTTTCCTCATGGGCATGTCCCTTCCCAGAAAGTATCATAATTTAGTTATATACTTGATAGGCATAGTCAAAAGAGAGTAAATAGAAGATTTTTCCTAAAAGTTCATGTAGAGGACAGAGTTTGGCTTACTTTGCATGTAGTCAAGCAAGTTTGGGCTTGATTGCCTCCCCCACCCTCTATACCTGGACAGAAACTATTCGCAAAGGGACACTTTCTGATGGTTTTCAGGGGAGGAGAGATTGGTTTGTTTCTTTGTTTGGAGCGAGATGTACATGCAGGTTGGCGGGTGTGAGATGTCTGAAGTTGCAAACCAGGTTGCTAAGTGCTTGGTCAGGAGAGTGATGTGGATTGCAGTGCCAGGTTACGAAGCTATTCCCTGTGCCTCCCTGCTGTCCAGAGAAGCTCTTTCCAGGAGCAGGACAGTCTCATTTAGCAACGTCTGGTAGGATAAATAAAGTAGAACTGTCGCATCAAGGTCAGTGTTGAGGTTTCAGAGCCCCAAGTTTGTGTGGGATTTGTAGAAGCTAGAATGTTAGGATCTTGTTCTCTGGCCCTGGTCACTGAGGCTGCAGTGGGGACACACGTTCTCTTATTTTTTTACTTATTAAAAGTAGCTATAGAGATAGCAAGACATCCACATTCCACTTCACCCTCTCCTCTCTATCATCCTGGTCCATAAGTACCTGCTAATCTGGGAATGGAGGAAGTGCCCCCTACCAAGGAAGTCAAGCTTAATGTTAAACACCACCAACTCCATCTGTAAGAAGCACCAGGCACTGCAAGGACATCTGAGTGCCCCTCTCGTGGGGGTTGGGTATTTTTGTGGTTTTAGGCATTGTGGGGACAAAGGAGTCACCAAGGAGGACTTCAGGTCATTGCTGGTTGGCTTTGTGGGTATGGTGGGAGGTTCCACCTGAAAAGCAAAGGCCAGAATGAGCTCCCGGGTGATTAGAGAAGCCACACCCAAGAAGGTAGGTTTTCAGCTGAGATCAGAAGGAAAATGAGCACTAGGTGCGAGGGAGAAGAGAGGGAGGAGAGGGCTTCATGGCAGAGAGCACAGTGTGCATGAAGGCCTAAAGGTAGGATGGGGGTGTCGGGCACCCCAGAGGGACTGGAAGGGAGGGACTTATGAAGCTGTGCAAGTGAGGAGACACTGGCACCTGCTCCAGTAGCCTCAAATCTGCTGGGGATCTGTCTCCTTTGCACCCCAGGGGCCCTTTCCTGCTCTCTCTCAGCCCATTGGTGTTCTGGCTCTGTGACACCCAGCCCTTACTGTTCATTTAAATCATATACCCCTCTTTTGATGATCAGCCAACATCTCATAAATACGCACTTGAAACACTGAACCAAGCACCCAGTAAGGTGGAAGTTCTCCAGCCGGTCAGTGACCCAGCCAGGACATAAAGATGTGCTGTTACCATCTTTGCTTAGAAGTGCAGCAATCATGACTCAAGTATTTCTTCTCACCGGGAGTGTGATGAAGTGAGGATTCCTAAGAGCGGGGACTTCAAAGGAACAGTGGAGGGACAGTGTCAGGCCCTTTTTTGGGTCAGTAAAAAGGACTCACCTTCTGGCTCCCTCATGGAAACCACCTCATTGGCATTGAGTTGCCCCATCTAGGAGGGAACCTAGCCAGGCCACTAGGGATCTTCCCACTGGAGTACCATGTCAACCCAAACACCTTTTTCTTCTAAAAATGCGCAGCCTGGGGAGATGGCTTTGTGAATAATATCCCTTGCTCAGCGAGCAGGAGGTCCTAAGTTTGATTCCTCAGCACCCATGTGAAAAGGCAGACATGGCTGTGCATGCCATAACCCCAGACTGGGGAGTGGAGACAGACTCTCTGGTCCACCAGCCTCGCTCAGACAGGCAGCTTTGAGAGACCCATGCTCAAGGCAATGTAGGTGAGAGAGCAATAGAAAAGACATCCATTCTGCTCTGGCTGCTGCATGCCCATGCACAGGATGCCATGTAACATGTACAGACACACAGGATGGGGTGGGGGAAGAAGAAAGAGGAGGAGGAGAAGAAATAAAAACCCGAGTGTGGACTGGGGCTTCAGTTAAGTTTGTAGAGTGCTTGCTTTTAGCATGCATGAAGCCCTGGGCTCAGTCACCAGTACTGCATAAAACCAGGTGGTACATGCCTTAATCTGGGAAATGAAGGCAGGAAGGTCAAGAGTTCTAGGTCATCCTCTGCTTTATGGTGAGTTCAAAACCACGAACCCCATCTCAAAGGGGCAGGGGGCTGAGGGCAGAGATAGGCAGATTCTGGACCTCACTGGCTGGCCAGTCTGGTCAAATTGGTGAAGTCCAGGTTTAGTGAAAGACCCTGTTTCAATAAAACAAGGTGGAGAATGGCCAAGGAAGACACTTGACGCTGACCTCTGGCCTCCACACCTAAATTCATTAGCACACGTTTGCCCACACACAGAATATGTACATCACACACACCAAAAAAACAACTAAATTATGTGCATACATTAGCACATATTTGTGTACATAAAATACATCCACCACACACATACACACAACAAAACAACAGCAATAACAAAATTACTAGTTTAATATTAGACACACATTGAATCCATTGTGTTACTTTGAAAGGATACAGGGCTGGGGTGGAGCTCAGTTGTTGGTACAGTGCTTGCTTGTCTAGCATGCTCTACTCCCCAGGGTCTATCCACAGGAGACCTGATACAGTGGTACATGTGTGAAATTCCAGCACTCAGGAAGTAGAGGCAGGAGGACCAGAAGGCCAGAGTTATCCTTAGCTGTATAGCCAGTTCAAGGCCAGACCTAGATACATAAGACACTGTCTCAAAAAGAAAAATAATCTACCTATGCTTGGCTTCAGCTATTGAACCATTCCCAAATATTAAAACAAACAAACAAATTATGTTGTAGTCCCTGAAACGCGGAAGTGCACCATGGACATAACCTGTCATCTCTTTGGTTTTGAACAAACCATAGAAGTGCTCATCTTAGCCCATACCCCGAATTCCTATGGCCCCACTTCTCTGAAACTGTGTTCATTGGTCTCCCACAGGGTGGGGACATTAGTGTTGAAATGAAGTTGCTGGAACATTCAGACTGTGGTCTATTCCCAAGGCAGATCCTTAAATTTAAAAAAAAAATGTATTTTAGTATCCATGTAGCCGAACAAAATAGCCTAGTTAGAAACAGCTGCAAGCAGAGGAAGGCAGCGGTGAGCTGCCAGCTGGGACTGACTAGCCTCGCCTGGGTGGTTCAGATTGATGTACACAGCTCGCATTGTTTGGATGCTTGAGCGTCGTGCATCCTCTTTCTTGCTGATACAGTAGGAACAGTTCCCACAGATATGAGTGGCTTGTGCACATCTCGAGCTTCTCTGCCCAAGTCCTCACCCCTGGGCAGTGTCACTGCAAATACATTCATCCTAGATCAGGGCACTGCTGTCTGAATTTAAAACCCTATACCTGCGCTCTAAATAGCCCCTCCCTGCGCATCTTCTTCCTGAGCACATAGACATACCCAGTGTGTCCAAAGAGGGGGAGCTAAGAGCAGACAGACTGCCAGAACTCTAACCTTGGAACCCCCACATCTCCTATGCTGGAAGTGTAGGCTGAAGCCACTCATCCCCTGTGGCCTACTCCTATGGATGAGATAGGGCTGGGCTTGGTGGGTTGAAAGCCCTGTAGTTACTTTCAAGACCAGTTTTGTAGCTTCCTCAGGGCCTGGCACACGGAAGGTGTCAACAAAGGCGACTGACTCAATACGATTCCTGTGGGGTCTGCCATACGCCACTCACTGTGCCAGGGCCAGGGCACATGCTCACACCTGGCCACGCCAGCGTGTATTCCTGGAGGCACCTTCCACAGAATTCAGCCAACTGTCATAGTAAGTGCTGAAGAGGCTGAGGCAGGAGGATAATGAGTTTAAAGCCAGTCTGAGCTATCCCTAGAGCCGGGATGATGGCTCAGTGAGTGGTACCCAGAAGCATGCGGACCTAGGTCCTGGTTCTCAGCATCCATGTGAAAAGCCAGACATGGTAGCAGGCTTGTGAGCCTAGTACTGGAAAAATGGAGACAACAAGATCCCTGAGGCTTGCTGGCCACTCAGGCTAGCCAGCTGGTGAGCTCTAGGTTCAGGAAGAGAGCTGTCTCAAAACAGCACAGAGAGTGACTGAAGAAGGCTGCAGATTTTAGCCTCCGACTGCCATGTGCACATGAACCACACTCACAAGTGTTCACTTATATGCATACCCAACATGTATTCACAAACACACCTAAGCACATGCCTAAATCCAAACAAGCAAAAATCAGAATCCAGCCTGCTATTGAGAAGATCTCGCAGTATGTGGCAGACACAGGTGCAGCGGATGTAATACCTGTCTTTTGCAGGTCAGACGGAGGCCACCATATGTGACAGGGCAGTTTTCTGAAGCCATAAATCAGATGTTTTCAGTTGGCAGGATATGCTCATGATAAAAAGAAAGAATATAGGAAGCTGGGCCTCATGGCCTGGGCTTGTAATCACATCTACTTGAAAGGCAAGCACCATAAGTTAAGGCCAACTTGAGTGATGTAGTGAGGCGTCTTAAATACAAAAAGGGCTGGGCGGTGGTGGCACCTGCCTTTAATCCCAGCACTCGGGAGGCAGGCAGAGGCAGGAGGAGATCTGAGTTCAAAGTCAGCCTGGCCTACAACGTAAGTTCCAGGATAGGCTCTAAGCTACACAGAGAAACCCCATCTCGAAAAACTGAAAAGCAAAAAACAAAAAAAATCAAGAAATACAGAAAATGCTTTTTGGGCCAGTGAAATGGCTCTGCAGGTGATGTCACTTGTTACCAAGTCTGAGGACTAGAGTTCACTCCCTTGTACTCAACTGGTAGTAAGAGAGAACCAACCCCTAAAGCTGTTCTCTGGCCCTGGCGTGTACACGACAGTGTATACCAATACTCAAATACATGTGCACACACACACAGAGGAGAAAATGGATGTAACTTTAAGGAAAGTGGCTTCCTGTCCATGGAAAAGCATGTTCTTGTTGACTGGCAAAGCTGCCTCCATTTAACTGGTACTGGATTGGGACTTTTGCAAGGAGCATTCTTTCCCCTTCAGCTGCGAGGTGCCAGTTATTTTGCACACTTGTCAGTGCCAGGGAGAGTGGCCTCTGGAGACGCTTCTGGCTTCCAACCCATCCAGCCAACAGGAGCCACCGCCCGCAGACTGGCGTGGGTGAGGATACCCGTGCAGTGCCTGTCCCCTCACAGTTGAGCCCCAGCCATGCTTTGCCAGTGGCCTTGTCCCTCCACGCAGCCTCCAGCTGCAGGTCTTGTTCCAATAGCGCCCCTACCTGCACCTGCGTTTTCAGCCTGGGATAATAGCAGCATCCTCCTGGCACCAGGCCCTGGCGCCCAGCCTCATGCTGGCCCCAGCTGCGAAAATAATCTTTTGTACCTTCTCTTGACCTGAGTGTATCCCGCTAGGGCCCAATACTGTGCCTGTCCTACAAGTAGGAGAGGTGTGGCTGGACCCAGGCAGCAGAGATTGTGTGGGGGTTGGTAGGGCAGCTGGGCATTTGTTTCCTGAGAAGTGTCAACAGGAGAGCCACCTTGGGGATGGAACTGAAACCACCCACCTTTTTGCATTGCAACTCTCTTTTGGAAAGATTCTGTGTAGTTCCTGAGAAACACTTTATTCTAGGTTTTCCCTCTCACGGGAGTCCAGGTTAAGCCTTGCTGTGGGTGAGGATCCTTGAGAGTGGACCTGTCTTTGAAGTCAGTGCATTGGCTTCTGCCATGCCATCTGCTGAGGACCCACAATCCTCCTTTGTAATTAGACAGATGTGATCTGCTTCCACCGCTGGGCATGGGAACTCAAGGAGTAATCACGGAAGCACAGGCCATTGGGCTGACAGGTGACTGCCAGTTGTTCTTTAGACCCGAAAGGGAGGCTGTTGCTCATGTCGCCATCCTGAAATGCGTGATCAGTGGGTGAGGTGTGTCTTGTCACTCTCTCTCTGTGCCTAGGCTCCTGAGTGGCCCTGCCCAAATGAAGCAATGAGCCTTTTAGTCCCAACAGCTGCTTAAGGGAAGCGTTGGGTTAATGGGTGCTTTAACTCTTCTACTTCATAGCTGGGTTTATCTGTCATGTTTTTTTTCTCTACCAGGATCATCCAGAACACGGAGTCCTATTTCTGGTTCGAGAACTTCTCAACGTGATCCAGGACTACACCTGGGAGGACAATAGTGACGACAAAATCCGAATCTACACCTCTGTCCTGCACCTGCTGTCTGCCATGAGCCAGGACACCTATCTTTACCACATAGACAAAGGTACCAGGTTCCCAACCAGCCCTCAGCATGCCCCCATTTCATGGACAGCGAAGGGACTGTTTCACCGTGTCTTCTTAGTGTTTGTGTGCACATGGGTTGTGTGTACATATTTGTGTGTGTGCATATAGAGGCTGACCTTGACTCTGGGTGTCTTCCTTAATCATTCTTCACCTTATTTATTTGAGTCAGGGTCTCTCATGGAGCTGGAACTCACCAATCTAGCTAATCTGGCTGGCTAATGAGCTCCAAAGATTTGCCAAAATCTCTGCAAGTCCATCACACCCCTGCACTTACTTGCTGGGATTACAGGCACATGCTGCCATGTCCAGGTTTTACATCTGTGCTTGATATATATGATTGTTTGAATAGGAATGGCCTCCATAGATTCTTGTGTTTGAATGCTTGGCCTATAGGGAGAGGCACTATTAGGTGTGACTTTGTTGGGGTCAGTGTGCCCTTGTTGGAGGAAGTGTGTCTCTGTGGGAGTGGGCTTTAAGGTCTCAGATGCTCAGGCTAAGCCTGGTATGGCTCAGTCTCTTCCTGCTGCTTGCAGATCAAGATGTAGGACTCTCAGCTACCCCTCCAGCACCATGCCTGCATGCTCTTGCTTCCCACATGGCAATCATAGACTTAACCTCTGAACTGCAAGCCAGCCCAAATTAAATGTTTTCCTTTATAAGAGTTGCTGTAGTCACGGTGTCTCTTCACAGCAATAGAACTCTAACTAAGACAGTGTCCACACTCAGGTCCTCCTGTTTGTGCAGCAAGCACTTTACCCACTGAACTATATCTCCAGCCAGGCAGGGCCTCATGTAGTCTGGTCTCAAACTCACTTTATAGCTGGAAATGACCTTGAACTTTTTTCTGTAATCTCTGTAGCTCTGGCTTCTCTGTGTTCCTAGACCTTGAATTCTTGCTATCCTCCTCTATGCACAGAGTGCAGGGGTTGCAGGTATCTATTAGCATGCCCAGTTAATGCAGTATTGGAGATTGAACCCGGGCTTCACACATGCTAGGCAAGCGCTCTGTCAGCTGAGCTGTGTCTTAGCCCAAGAGCCTGTATTCCTGAACCACTTCCCACCCTCCACTGAGTCTCCCCAGGAAGAAGCCTGGCGATTTGTAGGATCAGTTTTTTTGTGGTGTTGGAAATGGAACCCAGGGCCTTATATGTGTTAGGCAAGCTCCGGGCCATTGGCCATCTGCCCAGCCATGTGTGTGTGACAAGTGCCTGAAGTCATTTTGACCACGTGCTGGGATTGCAGAAGCACCCTTGGATCACTGGTTGAATACACAGGTAGATGAGTGTCACCACTGGCTCGCCTCACCCTAGTCCAGGTGGGCTTTGATGTGGGGTTCTGTTCCCTGAGCTTCGGGAGGGTGTGGAGGCCTGCCAGCCCTCACCGTTCCAATGCTAAGAGGAAGGGGCAGTCTCTTTCTCCCACCTGCTACCATCTGTTCTGTTCTTGCTGTTGCTGGTTTGAGAGCAACCTCTCTGTATCCCTCCCAACTCCTTTTTACGTCTTCTAATGAATTAAACCCACAGAGCCTCAAATTGATTGCTTAATCTCACCTGATCCCAGATAGGCAGAGGATTGGACATAGGTCATCCTCAGTTGCATTAAGTGTTTGAGACCCTGCCTAATCTACATAAAAAATACATCCTAAACCCAAAATCCCCATATTTAGGATCCCATGACCTGGCGCTGGTCCATCCAAGTACTTACTACTACCATGGCCTCGCTTGTCTGTGTAGGTGGGCCAGGTCAACCTTGTGCCTCACACTGGGTCCTCAGATCCTAGCCCAGAACCCAGTGATGAGCTGACCTCATTCAGTAGCTGCTATTGTAAAAATGATTTCCCTGGGGAGAAGCATACATCTGCCTGCTCCTTATAAGCCCCAACAACAAGCCAAAGTATGACTCTGCCGAAGTTCACCCTAGGGAGCCAGTGAACTCATATGCTTGCTTACAGAGCATGGGTGACACAGAGCAGGCACACTGAAGTCTTCAGCCAGCACAAGCAATGCTTCCTCCCCGTAGCTGCCCAGATGAAGTTCCCCTTCAGTTAGCTTTCTCCAGCCTGTGTACTCTCTCACCTCCTGAGGTCCCAAAGCCATTTAGGGCAGAATTGCATAAAACTAGAGTCTCAAGTGAGGATACAGCGGTCCTCACAACTCCCTCCTTCTCTGATGGAGGCTTGATCATCTCACCCAGCAGTTTTGAGCCTTTTCTGGATGTAGAACTCAGAGAAAACTCCAACAGTGGTCCTGTGTAATGTTGGCTCATCTGGGCCATCCGCTTCTGTCGAAGATTTTTCAGGGGGTCTTCCTTGGTCAAACCTGATTTTTCTTAACTCAGAATGAATTCACAGCCTCTCATTTCCTGTGAAAATAAAAGCAAAACCTCTTCTCCAAAGTAACATATCTTCTGACTTAAATTTTGAAGTCAAGGCATTTTCAAAATGTTGGATTAATCCAGCAACATTTATTTTTAATCAAATGTCTTTTAGCAGCTCTTGCTCTTTCCTCAGCTGTCAAACAATTCAAAGACAACATAATAACATGCAGTATCCAGATACTCTGTGTACTTTCCATCTTTACATGGCTCTATTTTAAACTCTATTTCTTTTATTTTTATTTTTAATTTTTGGTTTTTTGGAGACAGGGTTTTTCTGTATATTTTGGCTGTCTTGGATTTCAGTCTGTAGACCAGGCTGTCCTTTAACTCAGAGAGTTCCCCCTGCCTCTGCCTCCCAAGGGCTGGGATTAAAGTGTGTGCCACCACAAGCTAGTGTTAACCCTTATCCCAAAAGTCTCCTTAAAGGGCAGTTCAGGGTAAGCTTGGAGATTGCGTGTGGTCAGAGGAGCTGGGAGTGGTGGAAGTTGGAGCTGCTTGTTTTCTGTGTTCTTAGAGCCTGTACCTGCTTCAAGTGGCTCAGGGAAACCATGCTAGTGTTCATGTGTAGAGAGGGAGCGTGCCAGACACATACAGTGGCCAAGGATTATGGTTTGACAAGTCTGTGTGACAAGCAGGCAGCTATCCACTGTCATGGTACAGGGCAGCCAAGGGTCTGCAGTTGTTGGGTCTGTGTGAGAAGCAGCAGCTATCCACTGTCAGGTGTTTTATTCAGCTATTCTATACCTCTGATACTTTTTTAAAATTAAAATGTTGTTTTGAAGTCGCAGTCAGAGATGAACATAACGCACCCCTGATGTTTTCTTCTCAGTTTAATTGTGCACAGGTTCACTCATTCTCCAGAGAATCAATGCAAACTCCAGTGAATGCATAAAATAAAGGAATGTAACCTTTTAAAGTTCCTAGGAAACTAAATTAGGAACTACACATAGCTACATGACTCCACTGTGTGTAGGGAGGGGCTCCATTATATATACTATTGTTACATTGTGTGTCTGTGTGCATGTGTACATGGGTATGTGCTCACGTGTGTGGAGGACAGA
The DNA here is from genome assembly GCF_037038515.1 of Microtus pennsylvanicus. Classification (NCBI taxonomy): domain Eukaryota; kingdom Metazoa; phylum Chordata; class Mammalia; order Rodentia; family Cricetidae; genus Microtus; species Microtus pennsylvanicus. The sequence goes on from NC_134583.1 coordinate 59,927,839, forward strand.
GGTCAGGGTCAGGTGTCTATATTGTCCTCTCCGAGACTTTACTTTTTGACACAGGGTCTCTCTCTGAACCTGGAGCTCACCACTTGGCGGAGCAGGCTAGAGGGAGCTGCTCTAGGATCCACCTATCTCTGCCCTCCTTTGTCCTTCTGCTAAGTTACAGCCATGCACAACTACACCTGGATTTTTCAGATGGGGATCCAATGTGGACTGTCATTTTACTGATTGATTCATCTATCTTCTGCACTCCCAAAGGGGACTGCTTTTCCTTTTTAGACAAAGTCTCACTGTGTAGCTCTGGCTGTCCTGGGACTCAGCTATGTAGATGGACTATGTTGTAATAGGAGCAGCTGGGCTGCGTCCCTGGCACCCGGCCGCCCACACGGCTAGCTTTACCCGAAATAATTACAGGGAAACTGTATTCTTTTAAACACCACTTGGCCCATTTCTATCTAGCCTCTTCTAGGCTAGCTCTCGCACCTGGACTAGCCCATTTCTAATAATCTGCTGTAGCCCACGAGCTGGCTTACCAGGAATGATCTTAATCTGCGTCTGCCTAGAGTGGGAGAATCATGGTGACTCTTCGACTCAGCTTCTTTCTCCCAGCATTCTGTTCTGTTTACTCCTCCCACCTTTGTTTTAACCTATGAGGGCCAAAGCAGTTTCTTTATTGCTTAACCAATGAAATCAACAGATTGATATATGACACTCCCACATCAGGACTAGGCTGGCCTCAAACTCAGAAGGGCCTGCCTCTGCCTCCTGAGTGCTGCAGTTAAAGGTGTGCACCACCACACCTGGCCCCAAAAGGTCATTTCTTTTTTTTTCTTTTTTTTTTTTTTTTTAAAAATCCAAACAGGGTTTCTCTGTATAGTCTTGGCTTTCCTGGAATGCACTCAAGAGTTCCAATGCCTGGTTTTCCTTGTTCTTGGACTCTTGAACACCTTCCCATTCCTGTGGACCACATCTGGGGATTGTTTCTGTGCAGTCACTAAGAGATTGTGACATACCCAGAGAAGGACTATCCGTACCCTCACCCCCTCATTTGGTCTTTTCTTCCACTGTACAACAGGATCAAATTGGAGGCCCTTCTGTGTTTCTTATGGCTGTTGTCTCCTCTGAAATGTGACTGAGATGAGAGCCTTCCCAGTTGTTCCTGAGAGGTGATAACACAAGGGTATAGGAAGCACAACCACATCCCAGCAGGATGTAGAGCTGGAGCTTACTAGCATGCTCTTTAAACAGGACTACTACATTACTGTAGCTGAAACAGTGGGAATAGAAGCTTGTGTTAGCACGGAGGGAAGGAATGAGCTCTGAAAGGCAGAAACTGTGTTTTCTTTGTGAAGGCTGGTGCTAGCCAACAGAAGAGGACCGACTGGGGAGATGACTCAGTTGGTGAAGCACTGGTCACTCAAGCATGAGGACCTCTAGGACTGCAAAGATAGGTGGCCTCTGAGGCTTACTGGCCGGCCTGGACTAATGAGTGATTTCCAGGCCACTAGGAGACCCTGTCTTAAGAAAAAAAGATGACCAGCTCCTGAGAAGTGACTCTTGAAATTGATTGCTCTCAGAGAGAGAGAGAGAGAGAGAGAGAGAGAAAGAGAGAGAGAGAGAGAGAGAGAGAGAGATATCAGAGGGCAACTTAGTGTTGAAGCTCCACCTGCCATGCAGGAAACCCTAGGTTCTACCCCCAGCCCTGCAGAAACAAAAACAAACAGCCCATGTGTTCACAGTGGAGACTAACTGAACAGTTCTGGGCCCCTGTGCAGGGGATGGGGTCAGCTACCACAGACAAAGCCGCAGAGTTGTCCTCAAATAAGGAGACTGCCTGAGTTTATCGTTTAAATGAAAACCCAAACTTGACCACAGCAGACTGCATGGTGTCTCCCCTGCCCAGCCGGGGCCAGGCCCTTTGAAGGGAGAAGAAAGAGGAAGCAGTATGCAAGCCATCCTTGACTGAACCGCCTTTCTCTAGGCAGTGGATGTCCTATAGGAGGTGGCCAAGCAGTGGCTTTGTTAAAGAGCTGGACTTGCTGGCTCTCAACATTTGGGAGGCTGAAGCAGGAGGATTGTCATGAGTTAGAGGCCATCCTGGGGTACGGAGTGATTTCCAGGCCAGCTTGAACTATAGAGTGAGTTGCTGTCTTAGAGAAGGAGACACTGTCAGGCATGGAAGTGTTGGGAGTAAAGGGACTGTGGGATGTGATAGCAGGCATGGGTTCCATCTTGTGGAGCAGGCTTTAGTAAAGTGTACTCATGCCACATTGGCACTGGTGGGCATATAAGTCATTAATGTTGCTTTCAAGGTTCGCATCTAAGTGAGATGGTTGATACTCGTCTTCCCTGGTAGTATAGATAGAACCTTCTGGAACTATAAAAGCTAGCCACTTGGTTTTAAGGATGCAGTGGATAAGAACTTGGGCTTTGGGATCAGACCACCCAGTTTAATATCCTAGCTAGGCCCACTCCCAAGCCTCATGCCAACTCTTCCTGCTGCTCATTATGTGTATCCTTACATGACACGGAGTGAGTGCTTGCCACAGTACCTGGCAGCTGGAGAGAGTGGCTCACTGTGATTGTGGCTGTCCCCTCCAGGCATGGCCAGCTGGGAATGACTTCCAGACTGTTGGCCTCAGGCCCAGACTAGGCCCTAGGCTAGGTGTTTTCTTAGTGAATCCCAAAGCCAGTGGGTCACCTTGGCATTCCCACACTCCCTACCAGGCCTTCCTGCCATCTGCCAATCCCATGTCACATGTTGCCCTTGTTTGTTCAACCAGTTGACTCCAATGACAGCCTGTACGGGGGAGACTCCAAGTTCCTGGCTGAGAACAGCAAGCTCTGTGAGGTGGCGATGGCTCAGATCCTGGAGCACCTGAAAATCCTGGCCAGGGACGAGGTGGGTACCTGCCCGCTCCACCTGCCACACGCTTTGGAGGCAGCTCAGCGGGGCCGGAACACTACAGAGGGCAGGAGCACTGCAGGGCACATAGTGCTCCATTGTGGAAGGGAAACAAATCTGGATGAATGGTGGTTCCCAGTCTTGGCCTTGGCTATTCTCTGCCTGCGCAGTACTTCCCCTACACCCACATTTCAGCTCACGCCAGCCTCTGGTACCCACAAATCTTGCAGGTCCCCTTCCCCTCAATATTGTGTATCAATTAGTCACAAACAAGCAAACAAACAAAGGCTGCACACAGTAACACACACTTGTGATCTAGCAGCATTCAGAGACTAAAACATTGTGGTTACTGGTTATGTATCAAGGCCCTGGGTTTAATCCCTCGTGTAGTTTAAACAGTGTGGTGTAGAGACCTGTGATCCCAGAATTTAGGGTTAGAAGCAGGGAGATGAAGAGTTCAGGTCGGCTTGCCTTGCACAGGTGCAGAGGCTAGGAGATGAGGCCAGCCTGGTCTACCACTTCCAGGTGAGCAAGGGGGCGGGGGGAGTTCAAAGTCATTGTTTGCTACACTGAGAGGTCAGCCTAAGTTATCTGAGGCTGTATGGAAAATAAAATAGATTTGCCAAGAGTGGTGGTGCACACCTTTAATCCCAGCACTTGAAAGACAGAGGCAGATCGATCTCTGAGTTCAAGAGACAGCCAGAGCTACAGAAAGACACCCTATTTAAAAAAAAAAATGCTGAGAGATGGCTTGACAGTTAAGACATGTGTTCCTCTTTTAGAGGACCTGCGTTTTGGTCCCCAGCACTCACATAGTGGCACATAGCCATCCATTTCAGGGGACCCAACACTTTCTGATGTACATACAAACATATAGGCAAAATAGTCATATGTAGATAAAATAAATACCTAAAAACATTATAAAAAATAAAGTAAATAAGGAGGGGGGGATACAGATGGCCTACAATGTGAGCTGATGCCAAGTGGCTGAGTGTGACTGAACCTACTCGCCTCCATTTTTACAGTGCCCTCTGTCAGTTCTCCAGCCGGTACTCCAAGCACTGAGCTCAGTTCTCCAGCCAGACCCCCCCCCCCCCCACACACACACACCGGCTCACAGGTGCCTGCTGTTGGGAGCCCAGCACTTAAAGTATTCCTGTTTGTCCCATGCCCTCCTGTTGGGAACCACCCTGGTTCCAGCATTGTCCTGTAAGGTCACATGAAGGATTGAGTTCTGCTTTAAGCAGGAGCTGGGAGAAACTGTTTGGGTGTAGAGTCCCTAGAGCTTCCTGGAAATGACAGTTCTCACAGGAAAAGAGCTCGCTCTCTGGCTCTCTCTCCCTCCCTCTCTGTCACTCTGTTTCTCTCTCTGGCTCTCTCTCCCTCTCTGCCTGTCTCCCTCTCTCTCTCTTCTATTAAAATCCTGTAGAGAGCCTGGGGTGCGAGCCGATGACCTTCCTTGAACACAGCTGCCGTTCTTTACTGTCTGCCAGTGTGCCTTCACGTCCCTGACACATATAACGATGCCGTGGCTTGAAAACCCAAATTGAGTGTTTTAGGGTAAAATGTTATCGGGGAGTTCGATGAGGGAGGAAGAGCCCCCTCATTCTCAAGCTGGGTGGTGTTTTTGTTTTTTGAGGCAAGGTTTCTCTGTGTAGCCCTGGCTATCCTGGAACTTGCATTGTAGACCAGGCTGGCCTCGAACCCAGAGATCCACCTGCCTCTGTCTCTTGAGTATTGGGATTAATGGCGTGTGCCACCACGCCCAGCTGTTGGGTGTTATTCTGGCTACAAGTTTTGAGGTTGGGTATCTTCTTTGACTTGGGGCTTGCCAATATGGCTAAGCAGGCTGACCAGTGAGCCTGAGGGACCCTTTCTCCCCACTGGAATTACAAGTGTGTGCCACCACCCACATTTTTATATGGGTGCTGGGGACCTGACAGAGGCCCTTGTGCTCACATAGAGCCCTTTACAAATCTGTGTCCTCAGCCTTGATGGCCTTTCTCCCTCCTTGCTTGTCTCTGACTCTGGCCAGACCTTTATTCTACCTTTGGAGGCCTCCATCACTAGACTGGGTCTACCCAGACTCCTGATTTCCATCAGCAATAGCCCTCCGAGCAGAACCTGCCTTACCGCACACGTAACCAGAGGATGGACTGTTGGCAAAGCTTACCCAGCATATGTTGTGAATGTGCCAGCCCCAAAGATGTGACATGTGAAGCAAAGGTGCTAGCATGAGCCAAGTGTCTGGTACCTGTTCGCTACTGTGGAGTAGAGCAGACACGCAGGGCTGCCAGGCCTGGCCAGCATCCGGTGGTGACATCTAGTTCCATGGGCACCCTGAAACAGCAGGTGCCCACCTGTGGACGTGGTTTCTCTGTGATCGTCATCTGCTCCCTGAGGAAGTGTGTTCTTTTATCTGAGCTGTTGCTGCACCACCACTGTTTCTTCCCCGTCATATCTGTCAGTCAAAGCTGGTCATGTGGGTTAAATGTTTCTTTGGTGAGGTGCCTCGCGGGTCATGCAACAAAAGCAGATTCCTGAAAGGCCTGGCGTCACAGTGTTGGGAGGCTTGTTCTTCTTTTCTTTCTTTTTTTTTTCAAATTTTTTATTTTTGAGACAGGGTCTCATTCAGCTTGACCTCCAACTTCCTATAGAGCTGAAGATTAGAATTGGTCCCTCCCTCTGCCTCTACCTTAGAGCTGGGATTAGGCATGCACACCATGCCTGGCGGTAGGTGCTTCTTGTAGAAGCCAAATCTGGGCCCCAATTCAGGAGCGTTGTCGGTAGGATCAGCAGTAGTGACCACAGCATGCAGAAGCTGGAGCCATAGCTGAGAGCCACGTGGCAGCCTTCCAGCCTGACTTGTGCTTGAAGCGCAGCCTTTTCTCTGCTGTTAGGGCCTCACTCCCCAACCCAGCGACTGCTGGGTCTCCCCTAACCACGGTGACGGCCCAGTGTGCAGCAGAGCTCAGAGCTTGTGGTGCCTCTGTCCTCGTCCGCCATGTGTTGTGCATCTCGCTGTCATTTCACAGGTGCAGGGTGGGCTCAGCAAACACATGGCAAAGTTGGCATAAGGGCATTTACACCTAGCCCATCCAGTGTACCAGGGCACAGTCATAGCTTCCCTTCTCTTTTTCAGGCCCTGAAGCGCCAGAGCTTGCTGGGCCTCTCCTTCTTCAATAGCATCCTGGCCCATGGGGACCTTCGTAACAACAAGCTGAACCAACTCTCTGTCAACCTGTGGCACCTGGCTCAGAGGCACGGCTGTGCAGACACAAGGACCATGGTAAGCACCAGGGCCCTTGCCAGCCCTCTGGCACTGACCTTGATACAGCATCAGTAGCACCGCAAGCTGCCCCATTACCCCTGAGCCAGACCCCTAAACTCTTTTGGGTGACTCCCTAGTGCTAGAAAGCATCCCCAGTCACTCACAGTAAAAACTACTTGCTTGAAAATGTCACCCACTTCTGATCACAGCCAAGTCTGATTCTTTTCCTCTGAGACAAAGTCTTAGGTAGCCCAGGCTATCCTTAAACTTGATATATAGCCAAAGATGATCTTGAACTTCTGATCCTCCTTCCTCTAGCTAGTTTTTGTGGTACTGGGGAACATGTAAGCACTCTGCCAACTGAGCTTCATCCCCTGATCCCTGAGTCTGATTTTAGGAGTAAATTACAATCTTACCCTTTTGCTTCTCAGAAGACACCCCATTTTCAGCTAGGCAGGGTAAGCTCACTTAGGGCCAATTCAGAAGAGGCTCCAGCCCCCAGGTAAGAGCCGTGAAGCCAAATACAAGATGGAGCTCTTTTTTCTAGGTGAAGACTCTGGACTACATCAAGAAGCGGAGCAAACAACCCGACATGCATCATTTGACGGAGCTGGCCCTGAGGCTCCCTCTGCAAACCAGGACCTGAGTACTTGCCCTTGGGGGCCCCAGTGCCACTGTCCTGGAAGACCTACTTGGCTGCCACTTACTCCTCCTGGAATTTAGTTTTTGTTATTTTTACTTTTATACAAATTGATTTAAAGCTTTTGCCTTCTGACAGCAGGTGTGTGGGGGGGGCGCGTTGACAGAGCATTAAAATTCAGTCTTGTTCTTCAGATAGCAGCGTCTTAGTGTGTTTGCACAAGAGCATTGTGGGATATTTGTACACTGTATGAAGATGTATTGCTTTGATTGGTGTAATAAAGAGCCAGTTAAGTGGAACTTCTGAGGGCAGAGGGGACTCTGGGAAGAAGAAATGTGGAGTTGCTGGCCAGACGTGGAGGAAGGATGGGCAACACAGATAAAGGCAATGCCACGTGGCAGAATGCAGACTGATATAAATGGGTATCTAAGTTATAAAAGCTAGTTGGGGAAAAGCCTAAGCTCAGGCCAAACTTTCATAAATAATGAGTCCCTGTGTTGTTATTTTTGAGCTGGTGGCCCAAAGAAAATTCCAACTATCCAAGAAGCCTTCTGGTTCTCAGCCCCAGAGAGGGATCTGAGGCTGGGAACCAGTCAAGGGCACAGGGCTTCCTTTTCTGGAGGGTGTTTCCACTGGCAGAAAGCAGACACAGTTGTACATCACACCTCCAGATTGGAGAGTGTCCTATAAAACCCCTTGGAGGACTAAGAAATGTCACATTGCCAGTTGACTCCTGACTACAAGTCACATTTGGACTTAGAATACAGGAGAAAGGTCACATTTGGGGCTCCCTGTCCTGTAGTCAGGCATGGACGTCCACCTGTAATCCAGTACTTAATAGAGGGAGACGTGGAGGATGCCAAGTTTGAGGCAAGCCTGGACTATGGCAGTGCACTTCCTGTAGCTGAGCCAATGTCCTGCAAGCCAGCTGCTCACTTCTGGCTCCTCCTGGAGAGCATGTCCAGACTACACACTGCTGCACACTATGGCTGTTTCTCAGCGAGTTTGCGCCTGTCCTTGATGGCTGGTGGCTTTGGGCTGTACTTCCGTCACTGGCCAGCTGCCCCGACTGCTGATCTGGAACCCACTGCCTGTGAAAATGTATCCAAGCACAAGCTCAGCTGTGCTCCAGGCTAGCCTGCTTGCCCTGGTGGCACATACTCTTAAGTCCCAGCTACTTAGGAAGTTGAGGCAGGATTGCCTGGAGCTAACCTGGGCAAAATACACAAACTCAAAACTATGTGCTTTAGGCATGGATTTTATTCATTTTCACTCTAAAACATTATACATGACTAACTTTAGAAAAGTACAAGTTAAAAATCATTTACATATAAACTCATATGCTTACTTGTTATGAGGCTAGAGTTACTATTGTATATTTGGGGCCAATCTGACGACAGTCCCCACCACCCCAAGGAATTGGGAAAATTGTCTTAAAAAAAAACCAACTAAACAAAATATCAGATGAGGCTGAGGACGTGGCTTAGCTGGTGGGATGCTGGCCAGGCGTGCACAAGCCCCACATAACCGGAGTGTGGTGGTACAGGCCTATAATCCTAGCACTCAGGAGGTAGAGACAGGAAGATCAATAGTTCAGGGTCCTCAGTTACAGGTTTGAGGCCAATATGGGATAAATGAGCCAGTCTCAAAAATAAGAATCAGATACTGAAGAATGTTTCTTGTGCTGTGAACAAGCACCAGAACCAGAAAGTGCTGTGGTATCTGCCTCAAAGCTGCCCATGTTGGAAGGCATCAGTTCCCAACATTGGCCCAGAAAATGCCCAGGTTAGCCCTGCATTAGGCACACACACCACAGGGCCTCTGAATCCTGTTGCTGACCTGGGCAGAAGTGTGGACTGGAGCAGCTTCCCTCCTGTTAGTGGCAGGCTGGTTTCTGAAAGCCCATCTCCATGGGATGGCATCTACTCCCATTAGTAAGGACATACGATAAGATTCTTAGGAAATGAAAAATAGGGACATTTCCATGTCCTAAGTTCCTGGTTATTGCTACTTTAACAAATTACATGCAGAGTAGCTTCTTGAGGTTTTTATCATCTGACAATTATTGGTCACAACTCACTGGTCCTCTGGGCTAGTTGCTAAGTTGCTTTGTGAGCACTCTGGTGGAAGTTTACACAGCTCCTAAAGGCGCTCGTGTTCTTGGCTTGGGGCCTTTTCCTTCCCAAGTGACTGTCCATGGCTTCCACGTGTCTTCCACACGAACCCTGTCACCTTCCAGTTAAGGGATTTTGTGAGGAGCCTACTCAGGTAATCCAAATCTTACTTCAAATTCATCTGACTAGAAATCTTAATTCCCTCTGCCAAGGGTACTGGGACGGGGGAAGGACAGACGGCGTTCTGCCTGTCACAACCTGAGTAGCATGAAGCTTGCAGAGCTGAGTGCATACCCTCCTTTAGGTAACAACTGTGTCTAATTGGGAGATACTTTTGTCAGTCAGGGTATAGAAAGTAGCTCAGGTCAGGGCCTGATATTTGGGTGACCATTGGCAGGTGACTATAAGGACAAGGATATTGCTGTAGAGTACCAGTAACTGGTGAGAAACGCCTGAGAAACAGCCAAGTTCAAGGCCTGTGCTGGGTCACTGACCTCCCACGTTCACATGGGACATTATGCAGAAGACTCAAGTTCTGGAGAAGGTACAAGACATGGAGGTGGGAGTGGGGGATGGTTCAAGCCACTACTGGTAGGACAGGAGCCTAGGTAACAGAAGCACAGCCCTCAGTGCCCACACTGTGAGTGGCAGAGACAAAGCTGGATTCCAAGGAGGCCCACAGCCTTCTTTGCTTACAGACTCCAATTCTCTCTAGAGAAGGGTGAGCAAATGGAGCACCCGAGTCAGCCCTTCAGCACTGAGACGTGTGTAACAGGTAAGGAAAAGATCTGGGTGACAGCTACCAAGGTGTATGTGGCATGAGATGACAACCCAGCTACCCTCTCCCACCCAGACATGGCCATGTGCAAGATTCTGATGCGCTAAGCCATGCTCAAACTGGAGTGTGACTACTGGAGCTACACAGCTGGTTCCCAGTCCTGAGCAAGGCCAGACTGGTCTAGAGCTGTGGTTCTCAACCTGTCATGCTGTATGCTGTGATCCTTTGATACAGTTGTTCCTCATGTTGTGGTGACCCCCAACCAGAAAATTATTTTGTTGCTACTTCATAACTGTAACGTTGGTGTTAGGATTTGTGACGTAAACATGAGACCCACATAGAGGTCATGGCCCACAGGTTGAGAACCACTGGTCTAGAGGCTGACTTAAACAGGATTCTGTCCTCTGAGGGTGAAGGGCTCTTCTTTTTTATACCTTGCGGCTGAATCTATGAAAGACCAAGTTCATCTGAGGGAGTGGCCTAAACAGGTCTTTGCTAACAGATGTGTCATGGCCCATGCCAACGGGTCGGGACAGGGTGGGGAGAGGCAGCTGCTTCAGGCGGTCTCTCCACTGCTGCCCATGTGGCAGTATGGAACACCTCACCCTCTCTGTGGCTGGCCTGAGGGGCATCTCCCTTACCAGAGGGGCTGATACAGGACCATCCACATAGAACTGAATGAAGCCATGAAGGTTTCCCAAGAGGCTGCTGAAGTTTCTTTGGCCATAAAGAGGGTTTTCTCCCAACTCCAGAATACCGTGGGGCAGCCTGGAACTGCCTCTGCCAGCTTCCCGACAGCTCAATTACACAACGCTGAGGATGGAGGATGGAGGTCCCGGCTGAGTGTAGCATCAGTCCCTCCACTCCCCTGCTAGGACTTTTGCCTAAGCGAGAGCTGGCCAGCAATGGGGTATCTGTGTGAAGTGCCACACCAAGAGACAGGAAAATGACCTTATGTGAGTCTCAATGCCAGACTGCAAGGGCTGGTAGAAGAAAGTCCCATCGTGTAGCTCTCTGAAGCTGGAGTGTCCTGAAGCTTGCTGTGCAGTTCAGGGTGGGGATGGTGCCGGCAGCAGATGAAGCACCTTCCTTCCCATTGGTCCTTACGTTTGACTTCACACAAGTGGTCTAAGGTTGTGTTAACTCACTGTTGAGGATCTCACATGGGTCCACATGTAGGTTACCTGCTGTCCAAAATGCCGTGTATGACATTCAATCCATGTGTAGAAACATCAAATCCAAGCACTGCACTCAGACGGAAGGACAACAGCTGGAAAGCCTCCAGCTCAGAGGTCTATCTCCAGAGGAGAAACAAATTTGTTGGTCCCCATGGAAGACATGGCACAACACTTGCTTTCTCCCACTGATCACTGAGTGAAGCTGTGTGATGTACTCTTGATGGCACTTGGCGGAGGTGACCCTGGGCATTTTATTACTTTATCCCTGAACTTAAGAGGTGATGAGAATAGCACCCATTCCATAATTAGGTTTAAATACATCAATGCAAGGAAAACACCTTAGTCAGGGCCCTGAACATGCCAACAACTGCTAGCTACTATTACTTAAAACACTTTCACCCAAGGAGGTGGAAGGTTTAGAACAGAAAATAGGAGGTTTAGCCACTGGTACTGGTTCCTGACATAAGCAGCTTCCACCTGCTCGTCCAAAACTCATCATGAGTGGTCCTCAATATCTGCAGGTGACTGATCCAAGCCAGCTTGGCAGATGGAAAACTGATCAAGAATGCAGTTTTAGGAACAGGGCAATAAAGTTTAATCTTGCAACTTAATAGACTTGGAGGCGTTCCGGTCAATGTAGAAGACCTTGCGAGCCTCAGAGGAGAAGCCCAGGCCAGCCCCACGGCTGTAGTTCCAGCTCATGGCCCGATCATAGTCCTGCTGCAGATTCTGCTGGAGTGTGTCTGAAGACTTCTTGTCCAGGGCCATGTTGTGCCTGCTAGTCATGCTGGGAGGGCGGCTGAATGACGGCGACAGATGCTTAAAGCCACCCATAAGCTTCAGGAATTTCAGCTTCTGCTCTTCATTTTCAAAGCCAGCAGTGTCCCACTGGCCAAACTGGGTTCCCTGAGTAGAGAGTAAAGGCTGTCATTGCCCTCGAAGACAAACACCTCTTCTCCCTCAGCCAAGCAATGGACTGTTTCATCCATCCTAATGAGTCCTAACGCTTAATGGGAGTGATATGTCAAGGAGGACCAGCCCGAGAGCCCACCACTGGCTTCTCACAAGGGCATCACTGCACACCAAGCTAATTTGTGCTCTACTCTTTTTCCCAACACATGGTGACAGCGAGAAACTTCACCTCACTTCATGTATCACACATAATACCTCAAAACACAAGCACACCTCACCTGACTCTGTAACACTTCCCAACCTTTCCATAACCCACCTTATGTTTTTTGTGTGTGTTCATCCACAATGTATGTGCACACATGTGGAGGTCAAAGGATAATCTCAGGTTGGTCCTTGTCTTCTACCTTGAGACAAAATCTCTATTGATTTTTCTGCTGCATATGCTTGGCTGGCCCTGAGCTTCCAGAGATTCTCCTGTACTGCCTATATTATATAGTGAGCCTCTGATTTTAAGTATCCATTCTGAGAAGGAAGCTTATTAACACCCAGGAAGTAAACTCATAAGTCTCAGACAGTCCTTGGAACTTAGCAGATCACAAGGCCCTTTCCTCCTCAAGGTCACATGAGCAGGAAGGACTGCAGACCAGCTGAGCAGCCTGCAAGTTGTGCACAGAACTCCAGAGTTTCAGCTTTCATGAGCTGTCACTCATGCTGAGGGGACTTTTGGCAATGCAGCCACCCTTCAGCTATTCATACTCTTCTAAGTAACACCTCACCCATACTCCTGCAACCCCAATAAACTAGTTTATTCAGTTTTGGTGGTATCATTACTTTGGTCTGACATTAACTCCCTATCTGGGGTAAGCAGATGTTTGGTTGTACATCAAATAGATCAGTGTCATACAACAGACTCCCAGCACCTCACAGACACTTGTGTGTCTGGCTTTCAAAGGACTTGTGGGGATTCAAACTTAGATCCTCATGCTTGCTTGAGTAGCAAGTACTTTAAGCACCAAGCCACCTCCCTCACCCCTTTCCCCACCTTGTAGCACAGAGCACATCATAACCCTTCCCTCAGTTTCAACACAGCAAAGCTGCCCCACACCACAGCACTCACCAGCCAGGTACTCCAGACAAGAGTAAGGTCAGGACCCAACAGTACACAGAAGGCCCTGTGCTAGAAAACCCACTCCACCTCAGGTCTGCAAGATGGGCAGGAAGCCCAAGTCCCCAAGACTGTGACGCTGAAGTTAAGGCAGCATGGGATAAAGCCCCACCTGTGTGATCCAGTCAAAACCACTCTCCCTAAGCCTCAAAGCCCTCTTCTAATGGGCTAACACCCTCACACCAGCACCAGAGAGCAGAGTCAGGCCTTATGCCAAAGCCACAGCACACATTTTTCACCATATCATAGGTCCACAGTGAAGGACTTCTCACCACCTGACTGTTAACCTCCACATGGCCCAAGAGCCAAATGCCAACCTAGCACTCATTTCTAAGTTGGTGTTGGGAGACAATCAGAACAGGCATCACTACAGCTGTCCTAGATGAACTGGTGACATTCTCTCAGCTTCATGTGACCCACGTAAGTGTGGCTTCCTAGACTGCAGTTTCTAAGGCAGATGCTGCCTGGGACACCAGTTAGATCCAAGCCCAGGGCTGACTGGGCCTGCCAGTCTGGAATCCCCATCAATGCAATGGAATTTCCACAAGCAGGTGACCAAGGACACTCAGAATACCTCTGGCTGGCTCCAGGACCCATGCTCTGGCAGCCAGATTACGAGAATGGTGCCTGGAGCACTGGTTGAGTGATGTGACCCTGTCTCGTTCTATTTATTCAATTTGCTATCCTATCAGCTCTGTTCAGCTTAAGAGGTGAGAGAGAAAGAAGACACACAACAAAACTCCAGGGCTAGAGATGCGGCTCAGTTGGTAAAGTACCTGCTTAGCAGGTATAAAGCCCTGGGTTCTATCTCCGGCAGTATATAAACCAGGCCTAGTGTGCATGCACTTGGGAGGTACAGGCAGGAAGATTAGGAGTTCAAGTTCATACGTGCCTACACAGTTTTTGTATGAGGCTACATGAGACCCTATCTAAGCAAACAAAAAGACCTACTCCATCCCCTCTGCCCATCCCCTGAGGCCATAATAGGAGCCCATTTAATAGAAGTGGAAACTGAGGTTCTCCAAGGAGACGACACTAGCCTAGAGAGTGGCAGTCAGTAACTGGCCTCAGGCCTCGCATCCAGATCAATGCTGTCTGTTAGCAGGAGGCTAAGGACAGAGCAGGCCCTACCCCTAGGTGTGGTCCTTCCCTCTCTCCTCCCAAATTTACTGAGTACCAAGTCCATGGCCACACCTCCCAAACACATCACAAAACTTTCTGTGCTACCTCCTATTCCCCTTTCTGTACCTAAACTCCACAGTGGCTCCCTTGGGTCACTGCCCAGTAAAAATGTCCCCATGGTCCTGGAGTGAACTAGAGTGACACGTTAGCCAGTTCCTGCTATTCTGTCACCAGTCTAAGTCCACTCCCGCTTCTGGGCCCTGCACGCTAAGGACAGGCACCACCACTCTCCGGGTCTTAGGATAAGTGCCACCTGCTCCGAGAAGCCTTCCTCCTAGTCATCTAGGACAGCATACAAACCCTCCTCCACACTCACCCCCTCCAGGCCCTAGACCAATAGTTTTCAATCTTCCTAATGTTATGGTCCTTTAACAGTTCCTCATGTTGTGATCACCCCAACCATAAAATTCAAATTCTTTTTGTTGCTATTCCATAACTGTAATTTTGCTACTGTTAAGAATTGTAATACAGTCAGGCGGCGGTGGCACACGCCTTTAGTCCCAGCTACAGAGAAACTGTCTCAAAAAAAAAAAAGAAAAGAAAAAGAAAAAGAATTGTAATACAGCCGGGCGGTGGAGGCAGAGGCAGGTCGATCTTTCTGAGTTCGAGGTCAGCCTAGTCTATAAAGTGAGTTTCAGGACAGCCAGGGCTGTTAAACAGAGAAACCCTGTCTAGAAAAACTAAAAAGAACCGTAATGTAAGTATCTGTTTTCCAATGGTCCTGTGAAACAGTCATTTGACCCTCACGGGGATTGTGACCTGTCACAGGTTGAGAGCCACTGAACTAGACAGGCTGATGAGGTCCTGTGTACCTGCACACCCAGCACAGGCGGGATACCAGCTAGGCGCTGAGGTTCGGCAGCTGACTGAAGGCAGACATGTGATGTTATGGCCAGGCCCAACAACCTATGTATCCATGACCCTCATATTTTCTCCCATCTGGCCTACCTTCTCAGAGAGGGTCTGGACATTTTCCAAATCTTGGAAAGACTTAAGGGTCTTGAGTCTTAGAGGCCTGGCCCCCACTTCCATATCTCCTGCATGCCCTTAGCACCCTCCATGGGCACTTCTCACAGCTACAAAGAGTCCCTTCTCATCCCATCATCTACAACAGGACAGGAAGCCTAGGTGGCACATCTCAGCGGTGAGCTCCCTAGCAGGGAGACCAGCACCTTCAGAGGAAGTGCAGCTGGCTCAGACCAATTCTGTGACCGGGCACCTTAGGTTCTAGATGTCAATTCCACCACAGTAAACCCACCGTCCACTTCTTGGGTTCTGAAGCCTCTGTCTTGCCCGACTCACGATCAATCTCCTCTTGCAAGGCCTTCCGCCTCACCTATGCAGGACAAAAGAGGGTGATGAGACCCAGAATCTTTTTTTTTTTAAACTTTTTATGGTTTATTTAACTTTTATTTTATGTGCATTGGTGTGAAGGTATGAAGTGTCAGATCCTCTGAAACTGGATCTTCAGACAGTTGTGAGCCACCATGTGGTTGCTGGGAACTGAACCCAGGTCCTCTGGAAGAGCAGTCAGTGCTCCTAACCACTGAGCCATCTCTCCAGCCCCCGAGACCCAGAATCTTAATGCTGCACAGAGGTAGGGCAGGGGTGCGGGGTGGCAGTTCAAGAGCTTCACTCTGCTACTAAGCATACAGAACTCTGTATAACTCTGGTTAATAGCTGGCCCCTGGGCCTGAAACACTTGTCTTGGGCACAATTTCTTGAGAAGTGATTTTCTTGTAACAGAGAGTCATCCCTTTACCAGGAGAACATTCTATAACAGTGATGTTTTGAAACTTGTCCACACTTTAATACCTAGGCCCTGTCTTGTGCATACATACTGTGTATACTAAAGTCAACTTCCACAAGGAAAGCACTGCTTTCTAGAAACAAGGCGGACACGAGCTGGAATCCTAACAATGCTGCTAACCAGCTGTGCAGCCTTGCAAACCTCACCTAACCTTTCTGATCACTGGATTATTCATCTGCAGAAGTGGAAAAGCTCCAGAAGCTTGTGGTCGGGGAAGAAACAGCAGCATCTGTAGCAGAGCCAGCTCAGGGTCTCTGCCGGCACCTTGCCAAGGATTTAGATCTAACTTATTCTCCTTTAGGACTTTGAAATGAAGGGACCTTTCACACAATTCTAAACACAAAATGTACAGAGCTGCTGTAGAGGAGAAACCAGGGAAGAGGGTAACAGGTGAGTGATCACCAAGACAGAGCAGTGAGTAGATAGATCTGCATGACTCCCCCTTCTCAGTCACAGAGTGCAAGAGAAACCAGAAGCGCTCAGGAGTTCAGGCACGGCAGTGAGTGTGAGAACTCCAGCTGCTGTCCTCTCAGAAATGTGCTATCTTCCCATTTTAGACACAAGCAACTTTCAGTATTTATGGGAAAACAAGAGACTCAAGGGCCACCCTGAAAGCCTCAGGGACTACATTTAGTAGGCACAGAGAACTACAAAGTCCAAGAGCTCTGCACAGTGCTGGGTGGCTGGGGCTGCTCAGCATTTGGCTGTCTTAGGGGACTAAGGACACCCAAAAGCAGCAAGGGACAGGGCTTGGGAGAATTGAGACCCCATGGTCAGGCCCTCTGCATGGTGTCCTGGGCCACTATAGCATCCCTAGGCCTGCAGTGAGGTTAGGAACTGCCTGGAGGCCAGTGGTTCAGGCCTGCCCAGGAGAGATGCTCCAGCAGCATCCCTCCTCTGGTCCTCCCCTTAGATACAGCACTACAGCAGGTTTGGCTCATCACCATCTCTTCTGGGTGGCTCTCCTCAGACCCCACCCACTTCTAAACACAGCCTCCATCTTCCTTTTTTCCTAAGGTGGAGATGATGACCTGAGAGGCAGGATTAGCCAATCTGACATAGTGCTGCCTCAGCAGGCCATGCCTCCTTCCAATACACCCTCCCCTTGGCTTCCACGGCTGCCTGGAAGGACCCATGCTGATCCACAGAAGAGAAGGGTCAGCAGCCAGTAAACCACAGACTAACACCAGGCCCCCACAGCTCCTCAATCCTGCCAGGCCAAAGAGTCAAGGGACATAGAAACGGCCCTTCTCCGCAAAGTCTAAATCCCTCACAGGAACCTGCATGTGACAGAGTGGAAACTAGTCTCTCTCAAGCTCCTGAACGAATTCACGGAGACAACTCATGGGTGTGGCTGGGTGCATGTACCTGCTCTAGCTATAGACAGGGTCATAGGACCTCCGTTTTCCTGACAGCCTGCAATGGGTTACATGGGAGAGCCTATCAGGACCCTTAGAAATAGTCACAGCAGTTTTGGGATCCCCTAGCTAGAGGTACAGGAGGGTATGAGTTCACCTGCCCCTAGAGGTGGGCCATGGAATCAGCCAAAAGGCCTTCAGAGATCCTAGTCTCTCTGAGCCCAAGAACTTGTAGCCTGATGTGTGCTGAGGGTTCCTAGGGGTGACAAGAGGTAAAGCGGGGGGGAGGGGGGAACGGGACAGGCTGGGCCATACCTGATCTATGCAGGCCTCATCCATGTTGCCTTTCTTTTCCAGTACCACCTCCAGGTCTGTGTCCGACTCCTGCAGGAAAGGCAGATATTAACTCAGGCAAGCCCCAGCAGCCCTCTGAGTAAAGTCACACGATCTAGGAAAGAGGAGAAAGCACAGCAGCACTAGCGTCTGCCTCCAAGACAGAACCTCAGTCGACAAAGCCTTGCCCACTTTCCCTTTCATGCATCTCCCAGCAAATGGTGCCATGAAGTCTGATGACAGACAAAGAAGCAGAGGCTCAGAGAGGTAAAGGGATTTACAACCAGATCATACCCTAAAGCTCAGTGACAGGCCAACTCCAATTCAGCTCTCCTGACTCAAGGCTGATGGCCCAGCAGGGGTCTCCCCAGCTATTTTTATCCAAGTCCTAGGGGTATCCTCTAATTGCAAGTCAGGCCAGGGGCAGTACCTGATCTCCCACGAATGACAACTGCCAACAGCTTTTGCATTCTTTCTTCAGAATGCCCCACTGCCACGTATGTGTATATGGGATGACTGGGTGTGTGTGTGTGCATGCACACATGCGTGCATATGTGCACTTTCTTTACCCCTCCTTACACTATTACAGGCCTGTGTGACTCAGGAAACTTTGTGGGCTGACTGGAAGATGTGAGGCAGAGGGGATACCTTCCCTGATCTCTTCGGGGAAAGTGATCCTAAAATCAAATGGAACTAGCTTTAAACCTCTGGGTTCCCTAACCCTGAAGTTTGTGTGTTGCATGTCCATGGGTACATTCAGTTGGAGGCAATCAGCGTTGTCTTTGAGAGATGGGGTCTCTCAAAGAACCAGAAGCTAGCTCTTGGAACCTCCCTTCCTACTAGTGCTGAGAGCACAGGCATATACTGCCATGCACAGCTTTTAGGTGGCTACTGGGGACTTGAACTCAGGTCCCAGTGGTTACAGAGCAAGCACTCTTACCCACTAACCATCTTCCTAGCTCTGAGTTTCTGAATAAAAAGGAGCATGTCTGATTGACCTAAGTTTACCCAGGACCCACATAATAAAGGAGAGAATGGTCTTCCTCAAAGTGACTTCTGACTTGCACAATCAAGCCACGTGTGGTCAAACAGAGAGCCTAATGCATGAAGACAAAGCTGGGAGGCCAGCAACCAGAAGCCCTCTGTAGGCCCCAACATGGGACTATCCCTATCATCCCAACCCATCTGGAAAAGAAGATGAAGGTCAGCAACATCTTCCTGACAGCCCTGTCTCCCAAGGTGCTCCTCACTCAGGAAATGGCCATCAGCAACTGCAGGAGGGAGGGCCACTGGGCAATGGCTGGCAGAGCTAGAGAAGCCAGAGCTTGCTCCCATTGAAGACAGTGACTTCTTGGGCTGCTGAGACAATGGAAAATGGCTTTTCGGAAAGGACACACTGGCATCTCCTGAAACGCTTAGGAGTCTCCTGAACCAGAAGCAACACTGTCTGGGTGTGTCACCCAGCTCTACCTGGCCCCAACTGGATGACCTCAGACAAATTCTTCAGCCTCACGCTGTCCTTATCTGTGAGCTAGAGAGAAGCAGGATGGTTTCTCCATCGGACTTGTGGGTGAAGTTGAGAGCTCTGAGCTTCAGGCACGCTATGTAATCCTACAGACTATAGCTGCAGATACCAGGCTATCTCAAACTATCAATTTTGGAGGTAGCCAGCAAGTGAAAAGAACACAAGTCATAAGACAGTCATGTAAAAACAGACTCCATTTATGGATGGCGAAGGACAACTGTACTTCTTACTAGAGATGCTGCAGGAGCCCGGGGATCTGCTGTACTTGAAAACAGCTAATTCCTATCCTTTTCTAGCACATATTCATACACACACAGTGAGGGGCTCCGTTAGCTAAATGCACAAGTGCCCATGCTGGCCTGTCTATAGGTACTCACATGGCAACCCCACCAAGTCCCAAGGAATCCTACCTCTTCTTCCTCCTGCCAGTGGTCTTCCTTTACCCCACTGTCTTTCCTCTTCTTTTTCTTCCTTTTCACAGCCAGCCCTTCACTGTCTGGCTGGTCCACCTTTTTCCTGGATTTCACTTTCTTCTTCCCAGGGGCCTTTGGGCTATCTATCGGGATGTAGTCCAAAGCTTCGCTTTTGAGTGACTTCTTACTTCCTTTTTTCAGGCTGCTCTCTACGGAGACCTTGGCGTGGATTGGGAGGGTGTCTCCCTCTTGGTGGGTCTTCTTCTTTTTTTTCTTTGTGCTGTGCTCTCTGGGGCTCCCCTGCTTCCTTTTCTGCCCCAAGGCCGCCTGCTCCTCACCCTCTGTCTCCTCTGAGCATTGGCCCAGAGCATCCCCAGCCTCACAGAACCAAGAGTCCTGGGGAGGACAGGCCTCAACGTCCAGAACCTTTTTTTCCTTCCTGTGTTTTTTGGCCTTCTTACTGGCTTTGCTTACTTCCTCAGCACTCTTGGGGTCTGGGGAGGTCTTCAGCACTGAGCCTTGGGAGGTGGCTGGTGGTAAGGACTTCCTCCTCTTCTTTTTCTTCTCTCCACTGAGGCATTCTGCTGACTGCTCACGAACCTGCCTTCTAGGGCTGGGGGACTTTTTCCATCCTCTCTGTGTGGCCTCAGACTCCAGGTGCTCCTCCAAGTGAGCACTAGGGGACTTTTTCTTCTTCTTTCTCTTGCCCAGAAATGTCTCAGGGTCCTGTCCTTCACCCACACTGCTGGAGGGGGATGTGACTCTTGGAGAAACATCGACAAAATAGTCATTATTGTTTAAGACTGAGTATTGAGTCTCCGGTTCTGTGACCACTGTAACCATCACCTTCTTTCTCTTCTTCTTCTTGTTTTTCTTCTTCTCTGGGAGCTGGGGGCCCAGGTCTACTTTCTGAGTCTTGGTGACCATTCCTGAGGAGAAAAACAGAAATAATGCCATTTATCATTTTACCCAGTCTCAGGCTGTGGTTCTGAAGCTCTTTATAGTATTTCTCTGAGTGGGCAGCTTGACATGCGGGGAGATGGGAAAAACAGTCCCCATTCACTGGGAACAGGAGGAAAGACATTTAAATGGCAGGAAGTATAAATCCAGATAGCCCTTTGTTCAAAGCCAAACTACTCACTCAACTTGACTCTGATCACTTAACCTCTCTGAATGTCAGTTGCCTTTTCTGGGAGGAAATAACACATCCATCCTGGAAGAGGTGCTGGAGAAACTACAGAAAAGAGCACTGGTGAGACCTTGTCTACCATCTTCCTGAAACCACCAGACCTAAATTCAACAGACCTTTACCAAGTGGCTACCCAAGTCAGCACTGCAAGACCCAACTGTGATCAAGCCTTTGGCTGGCCCCACAGCTTCCCTTTTACCAGATGAAGCAGGAATTCCATACAGCCTTCCTCACTGACTCCCATCAGACCCCAAAAAGTGCTCAAGTTAAGTCAACCCCTTCCTCTGGCTGATCTAAATAGTGCTACAACACTAGATAGGATAAATCCCTTGTCCATCAATTTTTACCATCCCAAGCTACCTAAACAACATGGCATAGTGAGACAAGCCTCAGCCAGGACTCCAAACACTTGTATCCAATGGAAACACTGGTATTCTCCTTCTTGCCTGATAGCATTTGCTTCTCTGGACCTCAGTTTTACCCTCCATATAAAGGTTGAACCAGAAGGTACTCAACTGGGGGCTGCCTCAGTCTGCAAACCTGTTTCACTTCTTCAATTTCAAAGTGATTGCTGAGAATTAATGAGTGGCAATAACACTTAGAAACCATGATTACCTAGCTTTCCTCAGGAAAATGGGAGTACTTATGACAAGCGGTTAGAGGCCTCAATATATGGCTTTCACTACAGTCACCAGTCTGGTTCTTGCTACTCCTGGACTAGAGGGAACTTAGAGACAAAACACCAGAAGATTCTAAGGGGGAGGTGAAAATTAGGAGACCAGGAGCGACTCCATCCTGCAGCACTCCTTGGCTTTGAGCTCACAGGCCCCACACAGGACTCAGGTCATTTCTGGCAGCCTCAATGATCTAGGCCAAGCCTGAGCTATATAGTTCACGTCCATTCACACCTCGCTCTAGGGTTACGTGGACATTTCTGGTAATATCTAAAGCCATGCATTCATTCCTATCTACCCTATCGCCCTATGTATTCCTGGAGCTGCTCAGTGCCCGGCCCAGAGCAGGTTGTCCATACTTACTACAGGACCACTAATGATTCAGAGATGAATGCGATCAACACCAGTCATCAAAGCAGGCAGGTGGGGAAAAGACACAGGTGCTAAGAGGAAGGGCAGGCCAAGCATGACGGCAAGTATGCATGTAATCCAGAGCTTGGAAAGTTTGGGAAAGCAGAGGCAGAGCCTGGAAAACCACAAGTTAGAAGCCAGCTTGGTCTACAAAATGTGTGCCAGGCCAGCCAGGATGCATAGGAAGCTAACACAACCCTCTCTCCCTCCAGCAAGGAACAAAGGCAGCAAGATAGCTTGTTTTTTGTTTGTTTGTGTTTTTTTGAGACAGGGTTTCTCTGTAGCTTTGGAGCCTGTCCTGGAACTAGGCTCTTGTAGACCAGGTTAGCCTTGAACTCAGAGAACCACCTGCCTCTGCCTCCCGAGTGCTGGGATTAAAGGTGTGCGCCACCACCACCTGGCCGCAAGATAGCTTGTTAAGTTTAGGGTTAGGAAGGTCATTAACATGCTTACATTATTTGTTAGGGTATCAACTGCTATGATAAAACACAGGACCAACAACAACTTGCGGAGAGGGTTTAGGTCATCTTACACTTTTAGGTAACAGTCCATCACTGAGGGGAGTCAAGGCAGGAAGTCACGGCAGGAACCAAAGGAAAGAACTCATACAGATGCCATGGAGGAACGCTACTTACTGGTTTGCTCCTCGTGGCTAACTCAGCCTGCTTTCTCAGACAACTCAAGACCACCTCCCAGGAGTAGCATTACCCACAGTGGGCTGGACCTTCCCACATCAATTATTAATCAAGAAAATGCCCCCAAAGACTTGCCTATAGATCAACGATATGGAGGTATTTCCTCAGCTCTGAGTTCCTCTTCCCAAATGATGCTAGCTTGTGTATAGCTGACCTCCAACTAACCATGACAGTGTCCAGTTGTCAAGAAAATGTTTGAACATGGTTCTCTAGCTTGAGCAACAATAGAAGGATGGCGGTGTCAATCCTTTAGACTAAAGTGGAGGGTGATCCGGCAGCCAGCTGCCTCAGACAGAAGCCTGAAAGTTCCACCGAACGGGTATATGTCCAGGTCGGAAGCAAAGGTGTGACTCTGGCCAACATGATGACAGAACAGGACTGCAGTGATGGTAATTAAGAAGGGAACAGATTGGGCCTCAAGACATACCGACTTTTAGAGGACTGGGGAAGGGGGTTCACACGGGAGAGGAAGATACATGTCCCAAAAAGGCGGTGTCAAACAAGACCAGGATGCTACAGGATTGGGGGTGGTGGTCAAGAGAGAAGGCTGGAAGAAAAAAGTCTCAGGAATCAGCTTAATCCACTTTTAGCTCTGCCTCTCGGCATTCCGTAACATCCTGCTTTCCAGTACGGTAACTGTTACGGGCATCCACTCTCGCCAGACGTGGAAACGAATCTACACTGCATCACCTAGGAACACATGCTTTCTTCAAAAGCGCTGTTTTGGATAAACTTGGCTACGCCGGCCTGGTCCCGCGCGCTGGAATTACAGACGTGGGCCATTACGCAGGCTCTTAAAGCACTTTGAAATTCCCGCAGTAGCCTCAGGCAGAGTTGGTGTGACCGCCCCCGCAAACATCATAGGCCTCGGAGACGTTAAATCCTAGGTCTCAAAGTCAGCAAGGGGCAAAACACGGATTCGAACTCAGAGGAGCGTGTGCTGTCCTCACGAACCGCAGACTGCTAGCTAGGGTCATCCCCAGGGCGACTTCAAGACGGGAGGACTTCGGGAAGAAACCAAGGGCTGCGGACAGGTTTGGAAGTGTCTTATCTTTGTTCTTGCTCTCTCTCACGGTGCAGGACCCACCAAGTAGCTCGCCCGCGCCACCCAAACTCACCTGGTGCACCCGCAGGCCAAGCGACCCCACGTGAGAGCTCGCGCCGCTGCGACCCGGAAGTCATTTTTGCGTTTCTGGCCCGCCCCCGGGAGGGATGTCTACTTCCGGGTCGAGGCCTCACGTCGCCCACGGTTGCTTTGGAAACCGCGTGCATGGCGGCGTTCTGACAGGTGTCCAACCGCAGCGCGCAGCGCCAGGAGGCGGGAGGTTAGGTGGACTCTTCGGTCACTACAAGGATGCCCGTGCCCGCAGTGTCGCCCGGGTCCCCAGAAAGGCTCGTGTCGCCCGCGCTGGTCGCCGAGCCGCCGGGGAAGAACCTGTGGGAGCAGATCTGCGAGGGTAGGCAGCCGCGGCTGGCCGGGCCAGGCGGGACGCGGGCGGGATCCGCGGGGACGCGCGTTCCGAGCCTCTGTGCGCGCTGGCGGAGCAGCCAAGCCTCTGGCCCACACGCGGAGAAACAGGCTGGCGGCTGTCTGGATTCCGGTGCGACCCCAGGCAACAGGCATGCAGGAGGAAACTGAGTCAAGGAGTTGCGTGGTGTGGAGCTTCGGAGTGGTGACCCGGTCACCAGCAGAGCTTCCACTGGGAGGCAGGGAATGGGCTCTGTAGACTGGCCCAGGTAATTCCACTGTACGGAGTCAGCGGCCCATTCGGGGCGTACTTCGGTGTGGACAAATGGGTTTTGATCTCTTCTTGCCCATAAGTTCTCCTGAGCTCCCACAAACACAGGCTATCTCACTTGGTCCTTTGTAGCCCACATACCTTGGTCGTGGGGTCCTGGGATAGCCTTACAGTGAGCACAACAATGGTACGGATGTCGTGATGCTAGGAGACGGAAACACGTAGCCACAATTCCCTGGTTGCGAGAAGAGTATTAGTTTTCCTTAATTCCTAAGCTTTCAGATCTCAAAGCCAAAGACACAGATTCATTCCTAATCATTCTCTGTCACCGTCTTTCCCAGTCCCTACTTCCCCTCTGCCTTTTCTCTTTCCTCACTTTGTACTGCAGACTGGCCTTCAGCTCATAATGCTCCTGCCTCAGCCTCTCAACTGCTGGAAGATTTTCATTCCTGTTACATTAACTGTCCAATACAGTACTAATAGAACCTTCAATAATCTGCGCTGTTCATTGTATTCGAGATGTGAGTTGGGATTGACAGAATCGAAGAACCGGTTTTCTTATTTTATTAAATTTTAATAAACTTAAATAGCAATATATGGCTGCTGCACAGAATAGTTCCAGGTCAGTAAACGTTTGTTGAATGGAAGCTGGATTTGCTAGTGTATAATGGCAGAGAGGTGAGTTTGGAAGAAATGGAGAATACATAAAAGAAGAGTTGTCGCTCAGAATCAGTACCCTTCATTGATTTCAACCCCATTAGGGCTTGAATTCCTTCTTCAGTGTAACACTTGCTCTAGTGAAAAATGTTCCATTTTAATGTTCTTTTAAGTTCCACCCTTAGGGTCCTTCCCTGAGGAACTAATCTCCAGCGACATTTGGGTGTCTGTATATTTATTATCTTTCACTGAGGGAATTCGCTTTTCCAGGCCCATAGTTCTTCATAGTACACTTTCAAACCACATCGTGTAGTTTGTTTCTTTTCTAATTGCTGTGAGAAAATCCCTGATGAAGGCAGCTCAAAGAAGGGTTTGATTTGGCTCACAGTGTGAGGGGATTGTCTGTCTGGTAAAAAGGGCCAAGGAAAAACACCCTGACTCTGACTTGGGAACAGGTATTGAAATCCCTCCCCTCCCTGAGCCGCTGAGCACTAAATCCCACCAATCCCAAGCCACCCTGGAAAAGCTCCGCCCCTCTCCCCCGTGGAACCCTGTGTAACTTCCACACCCTGTTCGTTTTGCTGCCGCCTTGCCCTAGAAGCAGCCACCCTCCTGGATTCTTCCTTCCTAATAAATGTCTTGAGTGAGGTTTGTTGTGTGGTGTGACAATTTTGCTGGAGAGAAGCCCGGCCATAACAATTTTTGCCAGAGCTGAGCAGAACTGTTAACAGTTTCACTGGAGAAACCTCTCCCCTAGGGTAGCAGAGTTGTTGTACCCCCAAAAACCTGAGCAACTTTGCCTGAGCAGAGCTGAGCCGAACTGTAACACTTTAGCTGGGGAAGCCTTCCCCAAGCCGAGCAGAGTTGTTATACCCTGGGGGACCTAAGCAGAGCTGTAACACTTTCGCTCTGGAAACTTTCTCTTAAGCAAAGCAAGTCTGTAACATGCTGTGGAATAATCCTGTACACTGTAAAGATTTGTTACTCTCATTGCTAATGAAAAGCTGATCGGCTGGTGGCTAGGCAGGATTTTCCAGACAGAGAGAATGCTGGGGGGGGGGGGAGGGGGAGAGGGTGGAGTCTCAGGAGAGGCCATGAAACAGAGTGAGCAGGATGGGAAGTGCATACTGAGAGGTAATCGAGCCTCAGGGCAGCACCTAGATCAATAGAAATGGGTTAATTTAAGTAATAAGAGCGAGCTAAAAATGAGTGTAAGCTATTGGCCAAGCATTTATAATTAATATTAAGTCTCTGTGTGGTTATTTGGGGGGTGGCTGGTGGGACAGAAAAGTCCGCCTACAATAACACTTCACTGGACCTAAGCAGAGCTCTAACAGCTTCACTGGGGAAACCTTTCCCTGGAGCAGAGCCATGGTGCTCCTTACCCTTCTTTCCATCCAAGCTGCAAGGCTTACACAGGCCATCACTGCAGCAGGAGCTCGTGGCAGCTGGGCCCACTGTATTCGCCAGCAGGAAACAGGAGTGCTGGGGTTCAACTCACTTGCTCCTTCTTATTTAGTCCAGGACCCTAACTCATAGGATTGTCCCACCCCTTAGGGGGCGTGTTCGCCTGGGGCTAATGTTTGCCTATAAATTTGGCAAGCGTGCTCCCAGCCTCTGCTTCTGCTTTCCTGGTCTCCACAGGAACGGTGGTTCTGTAAGTCTATTTTTACATTAAAGCTATATAATATATATATATATATATATTTACAATCTGTCTGCATTCGTTTACGCCGTTACATTTTGGCGTCCAACGTTGGGCTATTTTGCCCCCAACTCAAGCGGGTAGCCCGCTAGCTAACACAGCATCCTCCTGGATGCTGTTTTTTAGTTCGTGACTCCGGCCCCAGTGCCAAGTCCGAGACACACTCGGCCACACAGGCCCATTCTGCCTGCCTTGGCTAAGTTTGCAGCGGAACCCCACTGCCTGAATTAGCAGAAGCTCAAGTACCTGCGGCAACAAAAGCCGCCACAGCGGCAGCTTTGGTCTGATACAAAGTGACTTGGCCGCCGGTGGTGGCGCACGCCTTTGATACCAGCACTTGGGAGGCAGAGACAGGCGGATCTCTGTGAGTTCGAGGCCAGCCTGGTCTACAAGAGCTAGTTCTAGAACAGGCTCCAAAAACACAGAGACCACCACTGGCAGGAACCAATCATTGCAGGTAAAAAATTTTTCTTTTATAAATAAAATGCTTGAACACATTACTGTTCAAGAATTTAACAGTTTTTTTTAATTGTACCATGTGGGAGATTTTACAAGAGGTGTCTATCATCCCACATCTATGGATCCTTCTGGGATTCGTAGTTTTCATTGGCACTAAATGGTTTGATAATAGAAATATGATAAAGTCTTTACGAGACGAATCCAGGATTCTTAAGGCAGAGATTGAACCCTTAAAAATAATTCAGAATGACAACAATCTTCTCAAGAATCAGTTTGAAGTTCTCCAGGCTGATGTTAAGGAGAAATTCATTACTATGGAAGAGGGAACAGCTGATTTGGATGGTAAGCTTCAGTCACTTTCTGTAGGAAATGAAACATTAACTGAGAGAATCAAAACTGCTGAATGTGACAATTGGATTTTGTCTAAAGCTTATGACAGATTGACGGAAAGATTGTCAATACAAGAAGGCATGGTTTATGCCATAAAAATTATGTCCAAAGATGAGATGTTATCTCTAACGGACAAACTTCATACTTCAGAATCCTCAATGAAGGCTTTGGAACATAATTCTGGACAGGAGATTCAGACATTGCAGAAGGCAATGGTGAATAGAATTGAAAAGACTGAGGAATTTCTAAATTCTGATGAAGAAGAGCAAAGGGTAGAAAGGCAAATTTTAACTACATCTGTGGGTAAATCTCTCCGGGACAATTTCCACAAAGCTCTACCTACAGCTCTACCTGCCTTTCCAGTAATAACAACAGAGAAGGTGATTGGTTCCAGAAACCCTAGGGTCATCAAGGAGGATACATGGGAGCCTGTCCGTATGAATGATCTCAAGGAAATAAAACAGGCTGTCATGACTTTTGGTATGCAAGCCTCTTTTGTTAAAGAGATGCTAAGATCTTGGGCCACGACAAGCAGAGCAACCCCCTCGGACTGGCTCCAGCTGAGCTCTGTGGTACTTGAGAGTGGACCGCAATTGAAATGGAAATGCTTATTCAGGCAAGAGGCTAGACTCTTAGAACAGCAGGAAAAAGCAAAGGGAATTGACATTTCCCTAGATAAAATTCTAGGTGAAGGGCTCTTTTCCAACCATCAGGAACAAGCTAATTTGGATGAAAACACACTCTCCATGTGTACTACAGCAGCCTTAAGGGCTTGGGACAGGGTACAAGACCCAGGACAGAGAATGGAATCATTTGTCAGAGTTAAACAGGGTCAGAGAGAACCCTTTAGTGATTTTTTACAAAGATTAACTAATGCTGTACAAATAGGGACATCTGACCCAGAAGCAAGAAGTATAATGATTGAGTCTTTGGCTTATGAAAATGCAAATGTGGAATGCAAAAGGATTTTGGGCCCTTTAAAGCTCAGATCAGCACCCTTGGAAGAATGGGTCTTGCATACACTCAATGTTGATACATTTGATTATGGCACTGAAGCATGGGTAGAAGAAGCAATTTCCAATGGCAAAAGGAGACACCAGAATACCAAATGTTTTAATTGTGGCAAAATGGGTCATATGAAAAGGAATTGTAGACAACGGATTTTCAGAAATAATAATAATAATAATAATAATAATAATAATAATGCATCTTTCAGAAATAATAATAATAATGTATCTTCTAGAAATAACAGAAATAGGAGGACTGAGCCTTCACAGGTTTATGTAGAAGATGTGGAAAGGGCAGACATTGGACGAATGAATGCTGGTCTACAAGAGATAGACAAGGCAACCTGATACAGTCGGGAAACGTGAGAGGGGGGGCCTCACAGGCCCCCATGGCAAACATGGTTCAGTCATTTCCAGTTTCTGCAGAGAACGTGCCTCGTCAGGACAATTAGGAAGCCCCATGCCTACTGTTACAAGCAATAATGATCAGAAAGGTAAGTTACGTGTGTTTTGGCAAACTTCTATAAATGATCAAAGACCTAAACTGAGAGTGTGTATAAATGGCATTTTTATTACTGGCCTGCTGGACACAGGTACTGATGTAAGTATCATTACCCCAGAATCTTGGCATCTGTATTGGCCTCTTCAGAATGTAAAAGTTCAGCTCCTGGGAATTGGAACCCTTTCTCAAGTAAGGCAGAGCACGAGATGGGTTGAATGTATAGGGCCAGAGGGACAGATAGGAAAATTAAGGTCATATGTAGCCAATATCGCAATGAATTTATGGGGTCGTGACCTATTACAACAATGGAATACCGAAATTAACATTTCTGCTACTTCTAGAGCCTATATTTCTGAGAATAATATTAAAAAATATTACAAACGGAGAAAACAGGCCATTCGGGCTGTACAAGAACAAGCAATTGATGTCCCTTCAGAGATACCAACAGCCTTGCCTCTAAAATGGTTGACTGAGAAACCAATATGGACAAAGCAATGGCCTTTAGCTGAGGAAAAGTTACAGGCTTTAGAACAGCTGGTACAAGAACAATTAGATGCTGGACATATAGAAGAATCTACCAGCCCTTGGAATTCTCCTGTATTTGTGGTTAAGAAAAAATCAGGTAAATGGAGAATGGTGACGGATCTCAGGGCCATCAACAAGGTTATTCAACCTATGAGCCCTCTGCAATCTGGAATTCCTTTGCCCTCTTTATTACCAAAAGGATGGCCTCTCATAGTTATTGATTTAAAGGATTGTTTTTTCACTATACCTTTGCAAAAAGAAAATAGAGAAAAATTGGCCTTCACAGTGCCTACTTATAACAATTCTCAACCTTCGAGGAGGGACCACTGGACCGTCCTCCCCCAGGGTATGTTAAATAGCCCCTCCCTGTGCCAATATTTTGTGAACCAACCATTGCAAGTAATAAGCAAGAAATTTCCCAAATCTATAGTATACCATTACATGGACGACATTTTGTTATCCGATTCAAACATGGATACCTTGAACAGACTGTTTAAGAAATAAAGATACTTTTACCTAAATGGGGATTGCAAATCGCTCCTGAAAAGATTCAGAAGGGAGATTCTGTTAATTATTTAGGTTATAAAATAGGTTTGCAAAAAATTAAGACACAAAAAGCACAAATTAGGAGAGATCGCCTACGGACTCTTAATGACTTTCAAAGACTGTTAGGAGACATTTCCAGTCTATGACCAGCTATTGGAATAACACCTGATCTAATAATTCATTTGAACAAAACCTTGGATGGTGATAAAGATTTAAACAGTCCCAGAGAATTAACAGCTGAAGCAGAAAAGGAACTGACAATGATTGAGGAAAAATTACAACAGGCACATGTGGACAGGGTGAATCCAGAGCTCGATTGTATTCTCGTCGTACTACCATCAAAAATTTCTCCTACAGGAATTTTAATGCAGAGAGATGATATTATTTTGGAATGGATCTTTTTACCACATAAACCAAGTAAGAAACTGAAAACTTATGTGGAAAAAGTCTCTGAGTTAATTATAAAAGGCAAGCTGAGACTTCGTCAACTAGCAGGCATAGACCCAGCAAAAATTATAGTGCCTTTCACTGCTGATGAACTAAAGAAATTATGGGAAGATAATGAACCATGGCAAAGAGCTTGTGCTAATTTTTTGGGAGACATTAATAACAACTATCCAAAAAGCAAGAGGCTTAACTTCACAAAGAGAACTTCTTGGATTCTTCCTCGAATCGTCCTTGATGCTCCAATAACTGGAGCCTGTACATTCTATACTGATGCCAATAAATCAGGGAAGGCAGGTTACAAATCAGAAGACTTGGGTAAGGTGGAACAAAGTCCATATAATTCTGTCCAGAAGGCTGAATTATATGCCATTCTTATGGTGCTAAGGGATTTTAAAGAACCTATTAATATAGTTACAGATTCACAATACGCAGAAAGAGTTATTTTACATATTGAAACTGCTGAATTTATACCTGATGATACTGAACTAACCTCATTGTTTCTCCAGGTTCAAGATTTGATCAGGAACAGGCTTTGCCCTATGTACATAACACACATCCGATCCCATACGGGTCTGCCAGGTCCTCTAGCACAAGGTAATGCAGAAATTGATCAATTATTGATTGGTAGTGTGCTACAAGCCTCTGAATTTCATAAAAAACATCATGTTAATAGCAAAGGTTTGAAGAAAGAGTTTTCAATTACATGGCAACAAGCTAAGGAGATTGTAAAGAAATGCCCTACTTGCTCTTTCTATAACCAAACGCCACTGCCTGCAGGGGCTAATCCAAAGGGCACCCAAAGGAATGAAATCTGACAGATGGATGTGTTCCACTTTGCAGAATTTGGCAAATTAAAATATGTTCATCACACCATTGACACTTATTCAGGCTTTCAGTGGGCAGCTGCTTTAAGTTCAGAAAAAGCTGATTCAGTAATCACTCATTTATTAAAAGTCATGGCTATCATGGGTATACCTACACAAATAAAGATGGATAATGGTCCTGCTTATGTCTCTAGGAAAATGAAATGGTTTTTTGATTATTACAATATCAAGCATGTTACAGGTATACCATACAATCCTACAGGTCAAGCAGTCATAGAAAGATCAAATCGAACTATAAAGGATATGTTGAACAAACAGAAAGGGGTGGAAAACACCCCCAGAAATAGGTTACATAATGCTTTGTTAATCTTGAATTTTCTCAACGCTAATGAGAAGGGAACAACGGCTGCAGAAAGACATTGGATAATGGAAAAGTCTGCTGAACTAAATCAACCAGTTTATATCAAGGATGTGCTGACCTCACAATGGAAGCCAGGAGATGTGCTGCGTTGGGGAAGGGGTTTTGCTCTTATCTCCACAGGTGAGGAAAAATTGTGGATACTGTCAAAATTAGTAAAGGTTCGGTTTGAAGAAGAGAAGCCACTTGGAAAAGATAAATAGCAATTCATTCACAAGGATGGTGAGCATACTGATGGTAAGAAATACAGATAGGTTGGGGGCAGGGTTCTTTTCTTATCTCCATAGGAAAATACTCATCTTCAAAGAAATTAAGAGACCCTGAATATTTAATTACTGATGGATGGACACATTTTTGTAAGTATTAATTATATATATATATATATATATATATGTCTTATTAAACATTTCTTTATAAATACATAGAACTGGTTTTGAAGTTGGACTCTGGCTCAGTCCCTCTCCAATTCCAAGCCTGTTAATAAGAGAAAAACCCAGAGTTTCTGGAGTTTCTGTCTCATGTCAAGAGCCATGATATGGGACAGAAAGAAATATGAGTTTAGAAAACATCTTTGCTTTTCTCCATATCTATCAGACCTATCTATCATGCCTTTCATTGAATATATATATGTATGTCTGTATATGTCTATATGATTAATGTTTAAGTTTTTTACAATGAACAATGAGTTTTTCCTGAAGTGACATTTAAAGTTTTTAGGAAGAAGATGGAGCCCCACAACAACAACTCTACCTGGTTGATATGACGTCATGATACTGATAGCGCTACTACAAGACCTGTTTTGGATACCAGCTGCACAAGACGATCCCAACTTGGTTAGCTGAAATGGTGCACATCTTGTACAACATTCTGGCCAGACCTCCACAAAATACTCAGAGACTATTTGCAATTTTAAATGACATTGATCTTGAAATTTAACCATCATTTTACTTTCACAGGATCCCCCAGAAAGAACGTCGCCCCCATGACAGCTGGAAGTAATTCTAGAGGACGACGTCCTCTCTCCCAGTAAAGTTTACCCCTGGGTTTAGGGATATCATTTAGGGGTTGGGAGGTTGGGGGAGGAATTTTATAAGCTCAGGGATCATTTTGAAAAAAAAGAGGGAAAATGATGGGATAATAGATTTATAATTGTGAGTTACTGCTTTTAGACAAATATATTGGTATCGATTCTTGTATATTGATACAAAGTTAAATTATATTGACTATTGTATGCATGCATGTTTCTATCTCTGTTTAAAACATTTATTATGTATTGACATGTATTGAAAAAATATATTGTATATATTTACCATATTGCAGTGTACATTTCTACCTCTGATTAAGATACTTATATAATGTTTGTGTATTGATATATATTTACCATATTGCAATATATATTTGTACAGTGTTTATATTTGGAGGTCATTATCCTCATTTGTTACACAGTTGTTTATTGTCTTAGTCTTTAAGTTAGATAGATATTGAGAATTATATAGATAAATAGTCATCTAAGTTTGTCATTTATAATTAGACTAATCAGGTTCTCTAGATATATAGAGATTATACTCAGTATAGATAGATAATCTTCAACCTCTTCAAAGAGCTGTAGAAAATGGCCTTTAATATAACTCAGAGTTTCGTGATAGTGAGACACAGTTGCTCCTGGCAACACCGCTCTATTCCCGAGAGAATGTTGAGCACCAAAGACACTCCACCTGGAGCCTTTCTATTTGGCAGAACTGGCCTTTGGGCAAAGAAATGCCCATACCTCAACCACTGACAGAGATACAGAGCATGCATCAATGGATAAAACAGGACTGTCATATCCTGCCAAGACAGGGTAAGATAGTTTTGAAAAGTTCCTTGCCTTTAATAATGGTATGTCAGTTATGTTAGGCTTTAGCCAAAGTTGGTTGACTCAGCATTGCAAACGAGACTTTGGGTGATTGCCCAGGTAGTCAATTGTCTCTGTCAATTGTTGCACATTTTGGATATATCTCGTTTGTTAAGTAATATTTATTCCCTTCTCAGATCTTTGATGGAGTTGAAGATTATATAATTGTAGTTACTCTCTACATTATTTAGACTCCTTGAGATAGAATGTTTAGCAAAACTTTTGTTCTCAATATTGTTTGTTATATTTATTATTTGTTATTATTGTATATAGTTGTATTTGGTTTAGTTCTGTCTTATTTAGACAAAAAGGGGAGATGTAGGGATAAGTCCCGCCCCTTAGGGGGCGTGTTCGCCTCGGGCTAATGTTTGCCTATAAATTTGGCGAGCGTGCTCCCAGCCTCTGCTTCTGCTTTCCTGGTCTCCGCGGGAATGGTGGTTCTGTAAGTCTATTTCTACATTAAAGATATATATATATATATATATATATATATATATATATTACAATCTGTCTGCATTCGTTTACGCCGTTACAATTGGTGCTGCCCAAATTCACAGTGGATCATTCCTCTCAATCTAATCTAGAAACTTCTTAACAGATATGCCCAGAGGTTTGTCTCCTAGGTGATTCTAGCCCCTGTCAACTTGACAGTATCACAAATAGTGTTGAGGAGGTGCTGTCTGGGGGAGGTAATTCTTACTCACAGGGCAGTAGTGGGGACCAAATTAGATAATGTATGAAAAGGTGCTCTGGACTTTGAAATAATCAATATATGATCTTAAATATTTATAAAGAAACTTGCTTTGCCTTCTGTTATGGAATTGGTTTCTTTGGGGTCATCATGTCTGGATCAAATCAGGGACAAAAACTTTCAGCGTTCTCTGAAAAGCAAGTGAAAAGCTGATACAAAGAAATAGCTGTTAGTTAATGATGATGGATTTTCTATATGGCCACCATGACTTCAACCTAGATGACTGTCCTGGTTATTTTTCTTGTGCTGTGATAAAACACTGACCAAAGGCAACTTGGGAAAGAAAGGGTTCATTTTAGCTTACAGGTTCTAGTCCATAGTTGAAGGAAGTCAAGGCAGGAACTCAAAGCAGGAACCTAAAACAGAAACCATGGGAAAATGATACTTACTGGCTGGCTCCTCTGGTTGTTGCTAAGACAGCTTTTCTTATATAAACCAGGGCCATCTGCCCAGTGCTCATATTGCCCACATCAATGAACAATCTAGAAAAATTCCTACAGAAATGTCCACAGGCCAGTTTCTTTGAAGCAGTCCCTCCAGTTGAGACTATGTCAGATGACTCTGGTCTGTGTCAAGTTGACAGCTGAAGCTACCTGAAAGAATGATGAAACCTAATTCTTACACATATAAACAATGTAGTTTCTGTATAGTAAGAACATAGCAAATACATTCAACTTCCTAGAGGAAGCATGGAGCTGGGTATAGTGGTGCATATCTGTAATCCTAGCCCTTGAGGGACTGAAACTGGAAGACCCAGTGTTTTGAGGCCAGCCTGAGCTACATAGACTCTCCAAAGAGCCAAGAAAAGGGGTGGAATGGGGAATACAAAATGTATATTCTTTCTGGTAATCTTATCCCTGAATTTAGTTATTACATTCTATTAGCATAAATACATTAAAAAGGGCATCACAGCCAGTAGACTTGGCAGGAGCTCAATCTCATGAAAACAAGATACAACATCAGTCTATCTAACTTAAGTCCTTTCTCTTCCCTGCCTCTGCTGCTGCCGTGTGTGCACCTGTCTTCCTGCCTATCTGATAACTTATTTGTAAATGTTCATCTTTCCAACAACAACTAAAGCCTTTATATTCTCAAGATTGTATTGTTATAAGTGCTTCTAATTAAATCATAAACTGATTTGTGATGTTAATGGTTTTGAGCAACAGTGAGCCTTGGTGTTTGAAGCTCTTCATGTCCTATTTTAACAGCATTGTGATTACTGCTATCCATCTCCTCTTGCTGTCCTTGACTCATCAATTAATCACGCTGAAGCCAAGCAGCCCTTGATGTCATTAGAAAGTAGGTCCCCCATCCCGCTGGTCAGATCCCAGCATGGGTCCGCCCTGAGTGAATGCTTTTCCTCCAACAGCAAAGCAGAGAAAATGACACCAACCAGCTCTGGGCACTGCTCATCAGTGTTCATCAGTGTCTTCTCCCACCTCCCGCATCCACTGGTACAAGTTTTAACCCAAATAGATGGCCCTGCCAATTAGCACAGGACACAGTTACTGAGAAGGTTCCTGCAGTTGCGAGTGGGAAGGAAATCCAACCTCCTTATGCCAACATAATACAGTGCATAACCTTTAACCTCAGAACTTGGAAACTAGACGCAGTTGATATCTGTGAGTCTCAAGCCATCCTGGTTTATAGAGTCCTGGGTCAGCTGGAGCTACCTAGTCAGGCACACTTGATCCATAAACATAAAGGTATACCCCACCACTCATGGCTCAGTGCTCTCTGGGCTTTGGTACCAACATCTTGTTATTCCCAGGATCTTGGTCTGTCACTTCCTCCCCTCCATGCCACCGTCTTTCACATCTCTGCCAGCTTATCTCTTCACACACTCTCATCTGTGATCACAGGAGAAAGCCCTATTTTGAGTTCATCTCCTCTTCCAACTCTTGTTTGTGTTCCCCCTCTGCCAAGCTTCTCAAAGGAACACACGACCCCTTTCCACACCACTTCCGTACCCACTGCCTTTCCAACCCAGAATAGAGTAGCTTCCACCCTGCTTCCCAAAGGAGTTGTTCTGCCTCGATCACATGTATCTGCTGCCTGAAACTGTCTGGTACTGGATCTGGCATGGCTCTTGCTATTTAGAAACACCAGCAGCTTACTTTCCATCTCAGAGAATGTCACCTATTTAACTCAGATACCCAGTCCAGAAAGGCAGTGTATCTTAGCTGCCTCAATTCCCATGGTCCCCACATTTCATTCAGCACCACTTGAGTGCTGTATAAAATGAACACTCATTCCTGCCATGTTCACACATGGCCTCCAAGGAGTTGGACCTGACTGGGCAGTGAGGAAAGGAGAAAAGACCAACAAAGATCCAATGGTCTGTACTCCCTGCTGCAGAAACCTCAGTGGGAAGAAAGGTTATTACCAATAAACAAGAAGGCAGGGTTTATGGTTTACCGACAGATCAAGGAGCCAGGTTTAGCTGATATCAGTAAGCATTCTCTGTGGGGAACAGTCTTCCGGCCGTAAACATCTAGTGGAAGAACAATATGGTGGATAACCTCTGCACACATTATCAGCACTCACACACAGACCAGAGGAAGGCTTTGCCATTTCCCTCCAGTCTTCACCTTTGGGGAGAAGGCTTTGTCATCTCCATGGGTAGACTGAGGCTCTGGTGTTCTGGGCACAGCCGTGCCCATTTCAACGGCACACACACACTCAGGACTTTGCTCACTCCAGGCTTCCTCGGCTCCCTGCACAGTTCCACTTGCCCTTAGGTTAGGGCTATTTATCACACATATATCATTAAATTCCTCTGACCAATGAATTCCAGTTAAACTCTTTGATAATGGAGAGAGTGCTCTATAAACAACACACCCGATTCCCATAAGTGCTTACATTACAGGTCAGAGAAAAGCAATTTTCCTAAACGCCAAAGTACTTAAAAATTGACTTGAGCATAGCTTGGTGGTAGAGTACTTGCCTCAAATTCACATAGGTTTGATACCCAGCATGAAGGAAAGAACAAAATTGAATGGATCAAACTGAATAAACAACCTAATTTGTTGAAAGAATTCATGGGGTGATGGGTATGGTAGCACACACCTTCCAGCACTTAGGAGGCAGAGACACTTAGAGCCCTATGAGTTCAAGGCCAGCCTAGTCTGCAAAGTTGAGTTCCAGGCCAGTCAGTCCCACATAGACCCTGTTTCAAAAAACATCAACAATAACAAAAAATAAAATCTTAACAACAAAACAAAAACATGGACTGAGGAAATGAGGGCACTAACTTGGGTTTGATTCCCAGCAACTCTGGTGGGAAGGCAGATACAGGAGGATTCCTGGAGCTTGATGGCCAGAAAATCTAGGAGAATTAGTACACTCAGGGCCAGTGAGAAACCCTCTCTCAATAAATAAGAAGCAATTAAAGAGGACACCTGACACTGACCTCTGGACTTCACACACACACACACACACAAACATACACACATACCTGCACATACACATGTATGTGTACACACAAGTGAAGAATGTTCTTTTAAAGATTTATTCATGTGAATAGTTTGCCTGCTGAATAGAAATTAAAAATGATCCCACTGAAATCAGGAACAAGAAGGTTGTCCACTCTCTTCATATCTATTCAATATAATACTTGAGGTTCTAGGAGAAGCAATAAGACAACAAAAGGAGATCAAGGGGATGCAAATTGGAAAAGAAGAAGTTAAACTATTTGCTGATGATATGATAGTTTACATAAGCAACCCCAAAAATTCTACCAAGGAACTTCTATAACTCATAAACACTTTCAGTAATATAGCAGGTTACAAGATTAACTCAAAAAATCAGTAACCTTCCTTTATACAGTTGATAATTGGACTGAGAAAGAAATCAGAGAAACATCACCCTTCACAATAGCCACAAATAACAAAATATCTTGGAGTAACTCTAACCAAACAAGTGGAAGACCTGTATGACAAGAACTTTAAATCTTTGAAGAAAGAAATTGAAGAAGACACCAGAAAATAGGTAGGTATAATTAACATGGCAATCTTACCAATAGCAAAATACAGATTCAATGCAATGCCCATCAAACTCCCAGCAAAATTCTTTTCAGATTTTTGAAAGAACAATATTCAACTTCATAAGGAAAAGCAAAAAAAAACCCCAGGATAGTCAAAACAATTCTGTACAATAAAGGAACTTCTGGAGACATCACAATTCCTGACTTCAAACTCTACTACAGAGCTACAGTACTTAAAACAGCCTGGTATTGGCATAAGAACAGACAGGAGGACCAATGGAACCGAATCAAAGACCTGAATATCAATCCACACACCAACAAACACCTGATTTTTGACAAAGAAACAAAAAATATAAAATGGAAAAAAGAAAGCTTATTTATCAAATGGTACTGGCATAACTGGATATCAACATGTAGAAGAATGAAAATAGACCCATATCTATCACCATGAACAAAACTCAAGTCCAAATGGATCAAAGAACTCAACATAAAACCAACTATACTGAATCTCATAGAAGAAAAAGTGGGAAGTACACTTGAATTAACTGGCACAGGAGACCACTTCCTAAATATAACACCAGTATCACAGACACTGAGAGAAACAATGAATAAATGGGACCTCCTGAAACTGAAAAGCTTCTGTAAAGCAAAGGATACAGTCAACAAGACAAAATGGCAGCCTACAGAATGGGAAAAGATCGTCACCAACCCCACATTGAACAGAGGGCTGATCTACAAATATACAAAGAACTCAAGAAATTGGTCATCCGAAGAATAATCCAATAAAAAATTTGGTATAGACCTAAACAGAGACCTCTCAACAGATGAATCTAAAGTGACTGAAAGACACTTAAGGAAATGTTCAACATCCTTAGTCATCAGAGAAATGCAAATCAAAACAACTCTCAGATTCCATCTTACACCTGTAAGAATGGACAAGATCAAAAACACCAATGACAACTTAGGCTGGAGAGGTTGTGGGGTAAAGGGAACAGTCTTCCATTGCTGGTGGGAGTGTAAACTGGTACAGCTGCTTTGGAAATCAGTATGGCGATTTCTCAGAAAATTAGGAAATAACCTACCTCAAGACCCACCAATTCCACTTTTGGTTATATCCAAAGGATGCTCAATCATACCATAAGGACATATGGTGTGTGAAGTCCTTCTGTATCTGTGTTGCTTTTGTTGGTTTAATGAATAAAGAAGCTTCTTTGGCCTGTGATAGGGCAGAAGAGAGCTAGGCGGGAAAACTAAGCTGAATACTGGGAGAAAGTGGGTGGAGTCAGTGAGACGCCATGTAGCTGCCTCCAGAGACAGACATGCTGGAACCTTGCTGGTAAGCCACAGCCATTAAAAAAATAGATTAATAGAAATGGGTTAATTTAAGATATAAGAGTTAGCCAGAGAAACCCTGTCTTGTAAAACCAAACAAAAAAAAAAGTTAGCCAGAAATACGCTTAAGCTATTAGCCAAACAGTATTACAATTAATACAGATTTCTGTGTGATTATTTCTGGAGTCTGGGTGGCCAGAAAATGGACAAGTGGCCTCTGACTACAGACATACACTTAACTGTGTTTATACCAGCACTATTTGTAATAGTCAGAATCTGGAAACAACCCACATGCTCCCCAACTAAAGAATGGTTGAAGAAGATGTGGTACATTTGCACAATGGAGTACTACAAAGCAGAAAAAAAATAAAATCTTGAAATTTGGAGGCAAATAGATGGATCTAGAAAACATCATATTGAGTGAGGTAACCGAAGCCCAGAAAGACAAATATCATATGTAGTCATAAGTGGCTTTTAGACTTAAAGCAAAGAAAAACCAGCCTACAATTCACAATTCCAGAGAACCTAGACAATAAAGAGGACCCTAAGAAAGACATACATGGATCTAATCTACATGGGAAGTAGGAAAAGACAAGATCTGAATAAATTGGGAGTGTGGGGATAATGGGAGAGGGTAGAAGGGGGGAGGAAGGGAGGGGAAGGGAGAAAAACAATAAAAAGAAAAAAGATGAAAGAGGTTTATTTAAAAATATAATGGAAAAAATAAAATGTGCATACAAGCACAATATTTTAAGTATGATTGTACCAATATTTTAAGATTTTAATATTTTAAGATTGATTGCACCAATAGAGAAACAGTCTCACTGTTATACATGTATATTGTAAACATCCTTGTGTGTGTATGGTATGCATATGTGTATGTGTGTTCTTATGTATATGGGTGCGCATGTGTGTGTAAGGCCTGGGGGTGGTGTACATGCACATGTATGTGCCTGCCTTATTGGCCAAAGTTGATATCAGGCTGCTTCCTCTTCCTTGATTATTCTCTATATATTGAGGGAGAGGCTCAAACTCAGCAGAAAAACCAACCAATCCCTGAGCATGAAACCCAGCCAATCTCTGAGTTTATTCAAACTCGGGGATTGAAATCTGACCAATTACCCTGAAAATCTTCACCTGTGAAAACTCCGCCCCTAAGAATCCCTATACAAGCCCTGTACCTGAGCAGTTGGGAGCTCCCTTTTTCCACCCTGGCAGAGACAGCCACTCTCCCAGATTCCTACCTCCCAATAAATCCCTTGAATGAGGTTTGGGTAACAATCTTCTTTCACCAGAGTGGAGCCTGACAGAGAAGTAACAACTTGTGCTGGAGCTGCAACAGAACTGCTATATTTCTACAGGGAACCCCCTTAGCCGAGTGAAGCAGAGAAGTAACTGTTCTCCTGGACAGAAGCAGAACTGCTGTATTCGGGTGGGAAAACCATCTCCCACCAGAACAGAGCTGTAGGTATAGCCTGGCTTCTGACAGTCAAGATCCTTTCCCTTCAGAGCTGTAACAGTTAAAGGTATAGCCTGGATTCTGACAGCCAGGATACCGTTCCCTTCTGAGCTGTAGGTTTCTGATGACCAGAGTACCTTTCCCTCTAGAGCTGTAATGCTTACACATACTGTTACACATGTAGTTAATTTGTTGAAAAGATTTGGTTGGATTTGTGTTTGGTGGGATCATTTGTGACTTCTACTATCTTTGTAAGACCTCTGAATTGCTTGAGATTTTTTCCCAGTAAGTAAATACTTTCTATTTTGACAAAGGTGTATGTGTGTATTTTAAACCTAAATAAACAGACTTTACACTATCTCAGGGGTTTCAAGACAGGGAGAAAGGTAGGCAGTGGAGCTACCTACCTGGCTTCTAATAGTCCCCAAGTCCCCAAGATTTTTACTCCTAGTGCCCCATCTCTCTATTACTCAGATGTGGGTTCAGGTGTTTCTGTAGCAACTCCAGATGTGAAGTTCATCATCAGTTGACTTTACAGTAGGGAGGTTGTTGTAGGCGTTGCCTGGCCTGTCGGGTTGGTTCTTGTCAGAAGTCAAAGTTCCAGGCAGGAAATGGTGGCAAAGAAGGCACATGGCAGCAGGAACAGGAAGTAGAAAATTCATGTTTCATCTGTCAAGAAGTGGGTGGAGGATAGAAAGCTGAGCAAGGCTATAATCTTTCTTTCTTTCTTTTTTAAAAGATTTTATTTATTATGTATACAATGTTTTGTTCTGTCTGCATGTCTGCTTGCATGCCAGAAGAGGGCATCAAATCTCATTACAGATGGTTGTGAGCTACCATATGGTTGCTGAGAGTTGAACTCAGGACTTCTGGAAGATCAGACTGTGTTCTTAACTGCTGAGCCATCTCTCCAACCCAGCTATAAACTTTCAAGGCCTGACCCTAATAACGTGCTTTCCTCCGGCAAGGTTGCACCTCCTAAAGTTTCAGTAAACATCCCAAACAGCGCCAACTGGGGTCCAAGAGTTTAGAAACATGAACTTGTTTGTTCTCATTCAAGCCACAACAGCCATGTTGCTTAGATCCTTGGTACAATATAATATCATGGTGGAACCATAGCAGAGCAAAACTAATCTCTTTGTAAGAGGGAATCACAATAGAGGAAGTGGGCTCAGTGGGAGAGCACTTGCCTACCACATGTGAGGCTCAAGAGTTCAATTCCTACTACCCCATCTAAAGCAAAAATGATTACAACAGAACAACAGAGGAACTGACCTGACCATTTCTACCCTTTAAGAAGTCCTGCCTCTTAAAAATTTCATCCCGTCCCAATAAAGCCCATGGGGAATGCTCCAACCTATTAACATTGCAGTAGCAGGCATTAGGAATCAGAATGACTCATGACTGGTCCAGCAAGATGACTCAGCAGGTAAGGACACTTGCTACCAAGTGATGACCTGGGTTTGATCCCTGAGACCCATATAGTGGAAGGAGAGAACTGACTTCAGCAAGTTGTCCTTTGACCTCCATATGGGCATTGCGATGTGTGTGTGTGTCTTCCCCCCACAAATAAATGTAATTTAAATTTTTTATGACCTGTGGATTGGTGTACTTGTCTCCAAGCTGATACTTAGGTGCTTTATAAAAAGTGTCTACTAACTAGCAAGAAATTAGGCAAGGAAATAAAATTTGTATCTAGTTTAGTCACTGTTGTGGTTTAAGTGAGAATGTCCTC
Source organism: Microtus pennsylvanicus (assembly GCF_037038515.1). Classification (NCBI taxonomy): domain Eukaryota; kingdom Metazoa; phylum Chordata; class Mammalia; order Rodentia; family Cricetidae; genus Microtus; species Microtus pennsylvanicus. Next base: position 59,970,761 of record NC_134583.1, read on the forward strand.
TACAGACTCAGGTAGTTGAACACTTGGTTCCCAACTGATGGCACTGTTTGGGGGAAGCTTGGGAGATGTGACCTTGTTGAAGGAAGTGTGAGGTTTTAAAGTCTTGTACCATTAGCAGTATTCTCCCTCTGCTCCATGTTTGAAGTTCAGAATGTGGGACCTCAGCTTCTGCACCAGCTGTCATGCCTACTGCTTGCTGCTGTTCCTCCGTGCTATGCCAGACCCTTAGCCTGCTGGAACTATAAGCCAAATAACCCCCTCCTCTAAGTTGCCTTGTTGGGGTGTTCTGTCACAGCTATGGAAAACTAGTGAGTACAGTCATTCTGTTAATACCACTTTGCCTAGACTGTCGTTTTCCTCATGGCTGCAACATGAGCCTGAAATCATCTTGACAACATTGGTTCTTGTCATTTTTCTCCCCATTCTTTCAGGGAAGCAATGGTTGCAGCCCAGGAGCATCTCTGTCCCTTGCTTGGCTGTGATTGTTACTATGCTATAGAATTTGAGTGGAATGTTCTCTAAGTCTCTTTCTGCTCCATGCATGCTGTCTTAGTTAACTTTTTTTTTCTGTGAGAAGACACCATGACCAAGACAAATTATAAAAGGAAACATTTAGTTGGGGGCTTGCTTATAGTGTCAGAACGTGAGTGGGACATCAGTCAGATCATGGTGGGGAGCATGGTGGCAGGCAGACATGGCATAGGAGCAGTAGCTGATGCACAAACTGGAGTCAAAGAGCGAGACTGGACCTGGTGTGGGCTTTTGAAACCTCAAAGCCTACCCTATGACATACCCTCTCCAACAAGGCCACACCTCCTAATCCTTTCCAAAACTGTTTTACTAACTGTGGACCAAGCATTCAAACACGTGAGCCTATGGAGGTGTGCTGGCTGGTCTTGTGTCAACTTGACACACAAGCTAGAGTCATCTGAAAGGAAGGAGCCTCAATTGATAAAATGCCTCCATAAAATCCAGCTGTAAGGCTTTTTATTAGATAGTTACTGATGTGGATAGCCTAGCCCATTGTGGGTGGTGCCATCCCTGGGTTGGTGCTCCTGGGTTCTATAGGAAAGCAGACTGAACAAACCATGGCCTCTCCATCAGCACCTTCTTCCAGGTTTCCTGTCCTGTTTGAGTTCCTGTCCTGACTTCCTTCAACAATGGACAGCGATATAGAAATGTAAACTAAATTAACTCTTTCTTCCCCACCTTGCTTTTCTGTCATGGTGTTTTGTCACAGCAATAGAGATCCCAAGACAAGTTGGTACCAAGATTGTGGGGTATTGCTGTGTAGAAGGACGTTTTGGAACTTTGGGCTAGAAAAGCCATTGAGTGTTGAGAACTCAGTGGGATATTCTATAGGAGCTTAGAAGAAAAGAATGTTGAGAGCAGTGTGGAAGATGGAGGCCCATGAGGTTTCAGAGGAAAGTTTAAAGACATTACTATATGCTCTTTTCATTTAAGAGTCTGTCATTCTGGTTAGCTGGGGCTAAAGAATCTTAGCTGTGATTAATAACCTTTGCTTTGCTGGGATACCCAATGCTGGTCAGCTAGAGCTGAGAATTTAGCGGTGTTAAGAAGAGACCAGCATCCTTGAGGTGAAATCTTCTGGGAACTGTTTCCTGAGGGCCAGCACACACAAGCAGTGTTCTAGAGGTGGCCAAGGTTGCACCTCCCACTGGTAACCAAATTTGGTGGTGTTAGAGTCACCCAGGTGCTACTGGTTTTGAAGGCATAAAGGGGTCATGGAGAACAGCTTGGCCCTGCAGGAGGCCAGGAGAGGACACTGGTAAAGGTGCAGCCCCAGTGGCAGTTGGAAGGGCCAGGACTGAAGGGTTGTGCAAAGAAGCTGAAGCTTGGCACCTTGAAGAGAGCCTATAAGAGGCTACTGGTGAAAATGTAGCCCAGCTGAAGCAGAAGACCCATTTTTTAGAGAAGCCAGTACCATGGGATGACTGCCAAGAACAGCAGCAGCAATGGGGTGGAGCCAGCGGGAGCCTAGAAGACCAGCTGTGTGCTGCAGAGGGTGGAGCTGGAGAAGTGACACAAGCTCCTTGGAGGAGCCCAGGAGATCATGAGTGGGATTTATACTGTTGGAGTTTGGTTTTGCTTGGTTCTGATTGTGACTGTGTCCTGGTTCTTACCTCTTGAAGAAGGTATTTAATTTAAGTTTGATTTTTACAGGAGCCCATAGCTGAAAGACAGAAATTTTAAGAGATTTTAAACTTTTAGGGAGATTGAATATTTTAAAGGGAATGCAATTTTAATGTATTTGAGTTTATAAAGACTGTAGGACTTTTAAAGTTATTTATGTTTTAATGTGAGATCCTGGGGATGAATAAGAAGGAAAAGGTAGTGATGTGTTTGTGTGTCAGATTGATAAGGGGTCAGTGGTGCTGGCTGGTCTTATGTCAACTTGACACAAGCTGGAGTCATCAGAGAGGAGAGAGCCTCAGCTGAGAAAATGCCTCCATTACATCCAACTGTAAGGCATTTTATTACTTAGTTATTGATGGGAGGGTGGCCCAACTTATTATGGGTGGTGCCTTTCCTGGGCTGGTAGTCCTGTGTTTTGTAATTAAGCAGATTGGATAAGTCATGAGGAGCAAGCCAGTAAGCAGCATCCTTCCATAGCTTCTTCATTAGTTCCTACACTGTTTGAGTTCCTGTCCTGACTTTCCTTTGATGATGAATAATGATAGGGAAATATAAGTCAAACAAACCCTTCTCTTCCCAACTTGCTCTTTGGTCATGGTGTTTCGTTGCAGTAATAGAGACCCTGACTAAGATGGGGTTATTCTCATTCAAGCCACTACATATGATTTTGGCATTCTCTTTAACATTGTCTTATTCTGCTTAGTCCTTGTAGTTACATCATGTTTGGGCAAAGTCTGAAGTTGTAGTGTTTGGGGAAGAGTCTCAGACTCTAACATAAAGCCTTGACTTTCTTAAGGGGCCAGGCATCTTACTCATTTTGAATAAGGCAGCTTAAAGAAATCAACCAACTGGGGCTGGGGATATAGCTCAGCAGGGGAGCACTTACCCTGCAGAGCCGTGGGCTCAATCCCAGTACTGACTTATTTGAATAAATAAATCAAAAACAATAATGTCCAATGAGCAGTTGTGTTTCATCTATGTAAACTACCAACTGAACTAAAGTTTAAGAATGTTTTATTTGAAGAAAATTGCATCACAAATGTCAATGAAGTGTAGAACTGAACACTTTCCCCTTCCTTTAGAGTATGAAGCCGAGCTGCCTACCCTTCCAGAAGGATATAAAGTGAAACAGGAAGCTGCTGTCACAGTGAGCTCGGTGAGTATGGGCTAGGCCTCAGTGAGAGCAGCACCAGTAACCCCGCCAGTCACATCCTGGTTTGGGAGGGAGGGAAAGGGGAGACACTGGAGCTAGAACTTGCAACATGGTTCTTCTGAGAATGGAGTGGCTTCAAAACCATCATCTATGCACTTTGAACCTTACAGTAGATTCTTTTAAATGGGACAGCTCACATTTCCTTGTGACCAGCTCACGCTGTAAAACATGTTTACAATGGATCTATGTAGTGACAGTAGTGTGTAACATGAGGGCCTGCTTGTTGGGGTTTCTGTCCTGCCCAGTTCCCACAGTCGTTATGTCCCAAAGAGAAATCACACAGAATTTTATGTAAGTTATAAACTGATTGGCCCATTAGCTCAGGCTTCGTATTAGCTCTTATATTAACCCATTATTCTTATCTATGTTAGCCATATGGCTTAGTACCTTTTTCAGCGGGGCAGGTCCTGCTTCTTTGGTGTCTGGACAGGACTGCAGAAAGAGCTTCCTTCTTCCCAGAATACTCCTGTTCTCATTGCCCCACCTCTACTTCCTGTCTGGTTGTCCCACCTATACTTCCTGCCTGGCTATTGGCCAATCAGTGTTTATTTAAAACATAATTGACAGAATATAGAATTGTCCCACACAAGTAGTGGATAGAGCAGGTTTCTCTGTGTGCTGAGAGGGCCAGCAGCCAAGAAGGGAGAACCCTTGGAAATATACCTCAGAATTGCATACCTTTGACAGCCTTAATTAAAAAAAATAAAGACTCAGAGGTAAAGGGACTTGAACAAGGTCACAGAGATAGAGCCAAAACTGAATTCTTTAGATTTTGAGTAACTTTTTTCTTTTCTTTCTTTTTTTTTTTTTTTTTTTTTTTTTTTTTTTTTACCGCAGTGGTCTCTGACAGATTCTTGTATTTAAAACTCTTTCTTGTTCTGTGATTGTTCCTTTTTGCAAACACCCTGTTCTTACTTTGTGGGTGCAATTCTTATACAAATTTCTCTATAGATACTAATTGTCATTCTCTTTCCTGAATTGTTTTTTCTAAGATAGTTGTTCTATTTATTGGTTTTAGTTTTTCTTTGTTATATAGTCAGGACCAGGCTGGCGTGGAACTCCACATGTAGTTCAGATGTCCTTAAACTCTTGATTCTCCTGCCTCAGCTTTCAGAGTGCTGAGGTGCAAAGTGTACACCATCATACCTGACTATATTTGCTTGCTTTGTTTGCTTATTTATTTTGGAGACAAGGTCTTGTGGTGATCCTCCTTCCTCTGCCTCCCAGATGGTGATGGGATTACAGGTGTGTACCACCATGCCCAGCCATGGCTATAATTCTTAATCTTTTGTTTTTTATGCTGTTGATTTTCTTGATCTGTGTAGAGAGCTTTAGTTGTGTTCAATCTTAAAAGGGAACTTAAGAATATTCTTTTATATAGTCAAGTACCTTCAGGCTATATAAAGCATCAGAACCAGCAGTAGATGATTGGGTAGATGGATAGGTAGGTAGGGAGATGGTAGAGAAGCATAGTAGATAGAGTATGAAGATAGGTGATAGATGGATAGTTGATTGGTGATAGAGATAAAGAGGTGATAGATAGCAGATAGTTGACTGATGATCTACGTAGGTAGGTAGGTAGGTAGGTAGGTAGGTAGGTAGGTAGGTATATGACAGGAGCCTCATTGGTGAATCATCTTACACACATTAACTAAAGCTGTGTGTCTTAGAGTTTGCTATTGCTGTGAAGAGACACCATGGCCCCAGCAACTCTTATAAAGAAAACATTTAATTGAGGGGGACTTGTTTACAGTTTCAGAGGGCTAGTCTGCTATGATCATGAACAGGAGCATGGCTGTATGCAGGCAGACATGGTGTTAGAGCTGAGAATGCTATGTTTTGCAGGCAACAGGAAGTTGACTGCATGTCACACTGAGGGAAACTTGAGAAAAAGAGACCTCAAAGCCCACCCTCACAGTGACACACTTTCTCCAACAAGGCCACACTTCCCCATAGTGCCACTCCCTTTGGGGGCCATTTCCCTTCAGACCACCACAGGGCAGTCGCACAACAGGCCGTCTACAAGCTGGAGAACCTGAAAGCCAGTGTTGCTTACTCTGAGGCTGAAGGCCTGGGACACTCGGACACAGGGATGCTGGTGGTGTATCGCTCAGTCCAAGTGCAAAGGAGCAAGACCCAGGGAGCTGCAGGTGCAAGTTCCAGGGTCAAAACTCTGTAGCAAGGAGTCCCAGCATCTAAGACAGGTGCAAAGCAAAGACATGTGGCTCTAGGAGAGAGAGAATTCACTTCCTTCCACGTCTCTGCTGCCTGCCTTGGGGGTCCCTGTCCACGGTGAGGGTGAATCTTCCCCAGCTCAGGCCTGGCTTAGTCTCTCATCACTAGATCACCTTCACAGACTACCAGATACCTTTATCAGTGATCTCCTTAGTGTATTCAGCTTGGCATCTAAAAGTAGCCATCACAGCCAGAGTGCTTGCTTTCCTGTTTGTACACGTCTTGACATTCTAGATGGGTCTCTTCTATACATTGGGAAGCACAGCCTAGGTGCTCATAGGAGTAGTTGCCTCTGGAAGACTTCTTCAGGGTGGCCAGGAACAGGGCCAATGTTTCCGAGTGGGGCAGTAGACCTGTGAATCAGAAGTGGGTTTTGGGGTGCCATTACAATATCCCACAGAAGTTCTCCTCAGGCTTTGCTTTATCTGTTTACAGAAGAACCACTGGGGAGGTTGGGGAGCCCACAGGGAATGCTGGTGCAAAGGAAGCTACTCAGATGTCAAGAGGGGACAACAGCCCAAGGGAAGACGCGGACAGCAGCCATGTTTCACATGACCTCTGGGTGGCATTGCCTTTCTCCTTCTCACTGTTGCAATGCCCAGCAGTTCTGAGTGCCGTGCCCCTTAGGATTCTACTGGGAAGGGTTGTGTCCTCTAGACTGTTTCCTATGGCTTCCCCACCTTCCTCTCTTGATCATCCAGGCTCACTTCAGCCCTGTTTATTTTTACCACTTCCTTATGTGTTTGCAGGTTTGTGTGTATACGGGCATACATGTGGGGTGCACGTGTGTTGGTGTCAGGGACTGTCGTCCTGTCATGTTTGCACCTGGTTCACTGAGAAGGGTCTCTCAATCAAGCCCAGAGCTTGCTGATGTAGCCTTCCCAGGCCAATTGCTCTGGAGATCCTCTTCCACCTCAGAGGCTGGAATTGCAGGGGGTTGCCATACCTACCTGGTATTATTCCATTTTTCACACTTGTGGGACAAGAGCTGTAACCACTCCCCAGCCTCCTGCTTCTTTTTGGTTTGTTGGCCAATGTTTCAACCATACGTGGTCTTCCTCTCCCTTTTCCCCACTAAGGTTTTTAACTCCACTGTCATTTAATTTTGTCTTTTTCCCCCTCAGTACTTAGGACCAAACCCAGGGCCTTGTACTTGCTAGGTAGGTACTCTACCACTTAACTAAATCCACAACCCCTTTACCCATTTAAAAGCATGCCAGGAGGGAAGGGAAGGGAACACTTCTATTCAGAATGTCCCCCAACCTATCTATCTGACACAGAAGTTCATTCCCTTACAAGCTTATAAAGGAAAATCAGGCAGTGTGGCTCACGCCTCAATCCCAGCACTTGGGAGGCAGAGGCAGGCTGAACTCTAAGTTCAAGACCACCCTGCTCTACAAATTGGTTCTAGGAAACCAGGGCTACACAAAGAAACTCTATCTTGAAAATAAAAAACAAAAAAAATGATGATGATGATGATGATGATGATGATGATGAAACCGAGGGCTGGTGAGACGGCTTGGTGTGCAAAGGTGCTTACTGCTAAGCCTGATAACCTGAATTCCGTTCCTGGGTCTCAAAGGGTGGAAGGAGAGAACCAACTTTCACAGATTGTCCTCTGACCTCCATGTGTGTGCTGTGGCATGTGTGTATGCCGCCACTATAAATAAGCTGAATTTTAAAATTAAAAAAATAAATAAAATCCAATTATTGAAGCTGTTCTGAAACTGACTGCCCTGCCCTGCTGCCTGTAGGTCTCGCCGTTGGATGAGCTGGTTCCTCATGGCTTCAACATGGAGCACTACCTCCCGGTGCACCCATTCCCAGTGATGCCTCCTGCGCCTTGTCCTCCCAGGAAGGCAGAAACAGTAGAGCCCAAGACCTGTAAGTAAGGAGGCAAGCCTGCATCTTCTGTAGTTTGGGATGTAATGCTGACACTCACAGGGTGTGGTGGGGGTGCTCAGACACATAGGCATGTGTGTTGTAGTTTATTTTGTTTGTCTTTTGAGGCAGGCCTGGAGCTCCCCAGATGGGCTAAGCTGGCTGGAGTGAGCCCCAGGAATCCCACTCCCCAGCCCTGGGGTCACAAGCCCACACTGCCACACTTGGCTTGTTCACATTGGTGCTGGGAGTTGAACTCAGGACCTGAGCTAAGCTGCCCCCCTCAGCCTCAGAGTTCTCATTTGTAAGGGGAGTGTTGTTGGGTCGCTGACATCTTTGGAAGGTTAGCACGTAGTCGAGAGAATGTAGCAAGCACTGTGATTCTCTACTAAATACTGAGCTAGAGACAGGGAGGGTAAACAGATGCACAGAGTAGAAGAAAGGTCTTGTCGTCAGGTCTCCAGGTCCAGCCTGCTGGTCCCTCAGCTCATAAAGCCTCCCTTTGCTCTTTCTCCTTGTGTTGTGCCTTCTGCTCTGGACCCTGGTTAGGCACTGCTGCTATTATTGTGGCTGTCAGGCCCCATCTGTTGAAGTCCCCTATCCCAGCTCCTCTCTAGACTCAGTTTCTGTCGGACCTCATGCTCACACCCCACTGCTCTCGCAGACACTGGCCTCTGTGCTGTGACTGCCTGGGTGCTGCAAACAGGTACCTGGAGGCCGTGACCTGGGCAGGGCCCAGACCACATCCTTGCCAGAGTCCAGAGGCTCACTGGGCCGAGTTTAGTCTCTTAGTAACCCAGTCCCACTCTGCAGCCTGAAGCAGACAGTGACGAGTCAGACTGTGTTATTGAATAGATGACACTTGTTGTTTTGTTGTCTTTTCAGACAGGGTCTCCCGGTCTTGCCTTGAACTTTTATATAGCCAGGTTTGCCTGAAACATTTGGTCCTCCTGCCGCTACTTCTTGAATGCTATAATACAGGCCTGTACTCCCACACCCAGTTTATTGGGTGCTAGAGATCAAAGCCAGGGCTTCCTGCATGATAGGCAAGCACTCAGCCAGCTGAGATGCTACAGCACCAGCCCAGATGGAATATGTTCCCCTCCCTCCATCTCTCCCTCCTCGCCTTTCTCCCTTCCTCTCTCTGTTAAGCAGTGAATGTCTTTTTCAGATGAACCCAGGTCTTTTGGGTTTTTCAGTGGGACTATTCTTGTTTCAGGTTCCCCCAAAGATTATCTGGAAATGTTCATCTTTCCAGTTCTGCTCCCTGGAATGGCCAGCCTGCTTCACCAAGCAAAGAGAGAAAAGTGTTTTGAGGTCAGTGGTTTGGTGGGATATCCATATTTTTAGGTTCTTGCTCATTCATTTCAGTCTGATGGCAGCCCATGAGCTTGGTACCATTGAGCTATTATTCTCAAAAACAACCCCTTTACAAGGGAAGCCCAAAATAGTCGAATCACTGCCAAGTGTCACTCCAACACGGAAGGCGACCTCTCCATTGCTGTATAGATGGTGTCTCCCTTTCAGTTAACCCTCTACACACTATACATTTTAGCAGCTGCATCTTGTAAGGGGAGAGGTATTGCAGGGAGTATCTAGAATCTCAGGTGAGGGTCTAATGACCCTCCCTCCCTACCCCTCCTGCAAAGAAACAACAAACCCAGCCTTGAACATCTCCTGTGGGTAGTTTCAGCTGCTCTCGTGGAGACGGTAATGGCCACCATGCTCAGAGGACAGTGGTCCACAACATCGCAAGAGGGTAACCTCTTGGTTGAGCACCTGCTCTGCACCGGCGTCTCTGCTAAGAACATCAGCATCCTTTATATCAGTGTTCACATCAGCCCCAGGAAATTCTCTGAGTATTGCCTGTGTCCAGTGATGAGAAGAGGGAAGGACACAGAGCTTCAGTAGGTTCCAGAATTCAGATCCAGGTGAAAGGACTCACGATGGCACTTAGACAGTAGGCAGTGATTATGGTGAAAGGCAGCTGACAGACAAAGCCGGGATCTGTAAATGTTATCACAGTCAATGACATCACCACATGTTTGGCCTTCTGACCCCACAAGGGTCACTGTCTGAGACAAACTGGTCCTCCTTTGATGGTATTTTTCTATTCCATGGAGACTGTTTCCATGTGCCCTACAAAATGTTTGACTTTTGTTTAGTAAGACCTTGATGTCACCCTTCTCCCCTCACCTCGTACCTGTGACTTACGCCTATACTGTGGCTCCCAGTTGCTCCCCACTTGGATCCACGTGACATAATGTTCCTTCTGGTAGACTTCCCATGGTAGTTGTCTCTTTACTTAAAGCAAAAATGAATTAGAAGATATTATTCAAATTTGTGCCCTGCCCCATTTCATTGTTTTGTTTGAGGCCTCATGTAGCCTAGGCTGGTCCCTGACTTACTCTGTGGCCAAAGATTACCTTGAACTTCTGATCCTTCTGTTGCCTCCCGAGAGCAAATGTGTGTTACCATGCCTGACTTCAAGATTGCTGGGGATCAAAGTCAGGGGGTTATGCATGCTTGGGTTGGATTCCGCAAACCTGGGGGTATTCTCCATCCTACTGGTAGGAATTGGCTCAGCATGCTGTGTTAGCTTCTGTCACTACAGTGAAACTCCTGAGTTAATCAACTGATGGAGAGAAAATGTTTGGTTTGGGCTCACAGTATTGGAGGTTCCCCATGACAGAGTCACTGTTGCTTTGTGCCGGGCACCACACCATGGTGGCAGCAGAGGGCAGAGTGAAACCACTCACAACACAAGCTAGAGACCAGAGAAGGGGCTGGGACTCCAGTCCCTTTTGGTGACACTCCAGAGACCTGGACTTTGTATTCTGTCCAGCTCTCACGACAGCACTACCAAGGAGAAGACCTTGAACACTTGGGCTACCATACTAGGTAACAATGGCAAATCTACATGATGTTGCCACCTAGCCTGGCTTTCAAGGGTCTCTCCAACTCTCCTTCCTCCCCTTCCTCCTTCTCTCGCTTTTCTTTTCAGGTACCCCCCCTCCCCCAGCTAAACAGATGCTCATGCCCCTTCCCCTGCCCCAGCCTCACCACATCAGGGCCTCTGTGCATTTGCTCCTCCTTGTTTTAGAAATCACTGCTTGTGCTCCTCTCCTCTGCATAGTCAAGTGCTACATGTTTTCCAGACTCAGCTGCGGGACACCTCCCGTATCCCAGCTCCCTGGAGGCCTAAAGGAGAGGCAACTGATCCCAGCTCTCAGATTTCAGAGCGCTCATCTGTTCCTCATTTTATGGTAAATTCAGACAGCCTCAATTAAGACATTCTTAACCCACAGATATTTAATTTTATACATGCCTGCCTTCCAACTATTTTGAGTATTCTGAGGACAAAGTCTCTATCTTAGTTTTATACTTCTCAATGCTCAGTAATACTCTACCAAGCCCCTAGTGTTGGTAAACACAGGGCTGGTTCTCAATGAGAGCACAGTTAGACAGCAAAGATCCACAGTTGTTACTATGTCCTTGGCCAACACCCGTCTTCTTTTTGGAAAGCCATTCTGTTGGACTTATTCCCTAGAGAGAAGTTCTGGACAGGCTGGGGAGCAAGACATCTGTTCCTGAGTTTTAGTCAGTAGCAGGAGAAAGCTCCGAGGCCAGGAAATGCACAGCCTGATTCCCTACCAGTAATTAGCAGTCAGTAAATCAGGCCTTGATGAGGAGCAAGACTCTGGAGCCAACGTTATATAATTTTGAAGTCTGTCTCTGGCAGGTGTCTTGCCACACACTTGCTGTCTCAGCTTCCTAGGACAAGTTGAAGACTGGCCTTGGCACCTTGGTATGCTGGCATCTCAAGAATGAAATTTAGAAAGGGACGGAGGGCATTGCAGCTCTTCTCCAGCATGTTCAAGGCCCTGAGTTCAAACCCCCAGCACCAAGGGTTAAAAGCATTATGTCTGCTTGGGACTGATCATATCCTAGACCCCGAGGTCACCTCCATAAAGCCGGTGGCTCTCCTCTTCTGAGTCACCACAGTTTCCATGCAGATACAAGGAGGACAGCCAAGTGTTGCCCAAGGGATTCTTCCTGCGATAAGACAAGGCTACTGGTGCACTGTTCAGGGCAGACCGGAACCCACAGGGATCTCAATAAATGTTAACTCTGTAGCAATTTAGTGTCTCTGTGCTTCTCCCATGTAACCTCCCTCTTGTTTCTGGTCCCTGGTGTATCTCAGCGCTTGGCCCCAGCCCAAGGAAGGGTGGAGGTGGGAGAACAAAGGCTGCGATGATTTCATGAGCAGGTTTATTTTATTGAGAGCCTCATGGGAAAGGGGGAAGAGGGCCTTATTCAAACCTGTCAAGCAATACATCTTGGGTCTCTAGAAGGTTCTCCATCGTCATCAAACACCTGCTAGAGCCTAAGCAGTTCTACTCTAGCCCGCAGCTTGCATGATGGCTCAGCAAGGCCCAGCCCCAGCCCTGGGCCTCCTCTTTCCTGACAGTACAGGTCAGTTGTCATCTGTGGTCCTGGGCACAGAGGAGGACAGGAGCTTCATCCCTTCCACCCACGAAAGGCTATCTTCACATTGCTCTGTGGGAAGTGGTTAGTTTTGCCACATGGGCCTGGTGCATTCAAACTGAGGCCCTTCAATGCTTCCCCCTATCTTGCTCCTCCACACCCAGCCAGGCCACAGTGAACACAGTGTTTTCACTAACACATGGCTTTGCTGAGGTAGACTGTTGTAACCAGAGACTGCTCTTTTGTTTCCTGGCTGCTCAGACCTGAATAATCACACAGAAACTATATTAATTACAACACGGTTTGGCCTAATTAGTTCAGTCTTCTTATTGGCTAGCTCTTATATCTTAAAGTAACCCATTTCTATTATTTTGTGTATCTCCACCAGGCTGTGGCTTACTGGGTAAGGTTCTGGTGACCATCTCCTTTGGCAGCTACATGGCATCTCCTTAATTCTGCCTACTCTCTCTCTATATATACCTCTTCCAGCCTGGCTATATTCTGCCCTGCCATAGGCTGAAGCAGTTTCTTTATTAACCAATGGTAATAAAACATATTCATAACATAAAGAGGGGAATCCCACACCATCTCCCCTTTTCTGTCTAAATAAAAAGGAAGGTTTTAACTTTAACATAATAAGTTTGCATATAACAAAGCATGTTCAAGCAAGAATCACAGTTACAATATTTAGTCTATTTGTATCTGGCATAATTAAAGAAAATATACTATCATCTATTTTATCTTTGTGATTCTAAAGTTTCATACCTAATTTATCTTTTATTATAACTAAGGAAAACTATAACTATTTCAACTCTTCAAAGACCCCTGAAGGATATAATATTACCTAAGTAAACAGGAAGTGTATTATAAGCAACTTCTAAAACTTTAGAATTGACAGAGACATCTTGCTGCCTGGAAAGTCACTCAAAGTTCTTCTATATCATTGGAGCATTCATCTTCAGCCTACAGGCCCATAGTATCCCGCAGACTTTTCCATGAAACAGGAAATTTGAAGATCTGTTCTGCCTTGTAATAGCAAAGTTCATTGGTTGCTTTCTTCTGTGTCCTGCAGAACGTCTGACAGTTTCTTCTGTGAAACAGGAACTCTGGAGAGCTGTCTCACCTTCTTTAGGCACGTGCAGCAGTCATTTTTCTGTGGGTCCTGCATGTTCAGTTTATGCAGCATACCAATTAGCAGTCCAGGCAAGAACAATTTCTTGCCCAAATGGCTAGCCTTGTCACATTGAAGGCAAATTCCATAATGAGTTTCTTTAATGCCCATCAACCTCTCTGCAGTAAATAGTGCTGCCAGAAGCAGACATATCTCACTGTCAAGTCTAAGTTCTTAAAACATTTTAAATGCCATGTTCTGTAGGTCTTTGAAAGTGTTGAAGATTAACTGAAATATATCTCTGTATATCTAGAAAACCTAATATGACTACAAGTTTGACTATTATAAGTTACTCCCTATTAATCTGTAATTTTTAATTATACATTACATTTTTAAATGAGCTGTCTAAACATGTTACTTTAAATAAGAACAGAAACACATATAACAAAATTAACCTTAAATTTGTATCAATAAACCAAAGTTCATACCAACATACGTATCTTCCTTATTTTTTTTAAAAGAGATTGACTGTGACCATTAACAATTTATACCAAACCACTTTTAAATAAAAGCAAACATTTATAAGCAATAATTTTGGGAATTTGGGTTTAGTTTTCTCCAAACTACTTCCTGCTTTTTGTTGGATAAAGTATTTTTAGGGGTTCACGGAGAACTTTGTGGGGGGGTCTCATTCCATCAAGCTACATTAGTATGAAAGGAATCCACAGGTTCTCATCTTCTGTGGGAACAAAAGCAGAACCCCCTTTCCAAAGCAACATATCCTTAGACTCAAATTTTGAAGTCAAGATACCTTTATGTTGGTTTAACTTAGCAGCCCCCAGAATCAAATGTCTCTCTGCAGTCAAAAAACTCAAAGAAAACACAATAATATGCGTAACCCAGACTCTCTGTGTATATTTCATCTTTACATGGCTTATTTTTCTCTATTCCTTTAATATATGACTTCTGTACTCTTATATTTTTATAATATAAAATTAAAAATTTTTACTATCTTTTTAAAGATTTTGTTTTATTTTTTAAAAGCGTTTACTTCTTTTTATAACTGTCTATATTCTTTTTTCTCTCTCTCCCAAGCCTACGTACATTTTTTTTTAAACACACTGTGTTTCGTTTAGAGGTCTTTTATGTCTGAATCCGTCCTATGGTGTATCTGAAATCCTTTTTTGACCAGGAACATTTTAAAATGGTAAGTAGTGTGGTCGCAGCAGCCCTGGATGCTGACTCAGCCTCTCTCGGCCTTTTAGCATGGCAGAGGTGCGTCCACCACCAACTCTGGGACTGCCAGGTGGAAGTCACCGCTCACCACCTCAACTCTGGGAAGCATTTGACCCATGCTGCCACCAAGCAACTTGCAGCATGCTGCTCACAGACCCCATCCAAGAGCTTGGCATCCTGAAAGAATCAGAGCATAAACCAAGAAGTTGTCTCTCAAAGAAGCCATGTAGTTTTTGCTGCTGATACTGAGTCAGGAAACTTTCCCTTAAAGAAGCCTCGACTCTGTTTGCCTCCAGCAAACAGAGCCTAACTGAAAAAAAAAAATGTGACTACCAAGAAGCTGCACTTGGCTCTCATTTTTGTGAGTCTAGAAGCTCTTTTTTCTTAAGCTTTTTTAGGTCTTATGTGACTCCATACCAGGCAGTAGGTACACCATTTTATAAATGGAGACTGCTCTTTTGTTTCCTGGCCACCCAGACCCGAATAATCACACAGAAACGATATTAATTACAACACTGCTTGGCCTATTAGTTCAGTCTTCTTACTGGCTAGCTCTTATATCTTAAAGTAACCAATTTCTATTATTTTGTGTATCTCCACCAGGCTGTGGCTTACCCGGAAAGGTTCTGGTGACCATCTCCTTTGGCATTACCTGGCATCTCCTCGATTCTGCCTACACTCTCTCTCTATATCTCTTCCAGCCTGGCTATATTCTGCCCTGCTATAGGCTGAAGCAGTTTCTTTTTTAACCAATGGTAATATTCATAGCAGACAGAGGGGAATCCCACATGAGATTGTAAATCAAAAAGGCCAAAGAGATGATCGGCAGCAAGTCCGGTATCACAGTAGGGGAGACTCTCCTCTCTGTTTTGCCTGCCATTGGAGAAGCCATTGGAAACAGAGGGGCTAGGGAAGTAGCTCAGCCAATAAAATGCTTGCTGTGTAAGCATGAGGACCTGACTTCCATCCCCAGCACCTATATACAATCCAGGGGTGGTAGCATTTGCTTGTAATGCCAGTGCTGGGGTGCTCCCTGGAATGGTCTAGCCAGCCTGACTAGCCACATAGTAAGTCCCAGGTCCCAGAGAGAAACCCTTTCCAAAAAGACAAGGTGGAAGGCACCTGAGGCGGAATGGCACCTGAAGCTGTCCTCCAACCTCCATACAATGCAGACATGCACACACGTACCTCAAACACAGATGAAATTAAAAGGGGTGAGGGAGGAATATCCAGGAAAGTGAGAGGAGTCATCACCTGCATGGCTTGCAGCCCACCAACAGGGGTCAAACGCTCACCATTCATCAGCCTGTTCCACCCTGAGACCTTCCTAAACTAGGCCCTCTTTTTTCCACCCCCACCCCTCTTGGAGGAAGATTCATTTTTACCTGGAATCCCTGAGCTAGAGAGTGACAGAGGACACCTTAGGTGATCCTGTCTGGGCCCTTGTCCCTCCTGGAAGACAGAACTGAAGGCTGCACAGATGCTAGAAACGCCCACTTTCCCCTCGCTGCTGACTGCTGGGAAACAGATGGATGCTGGCCTCAGGTTATGAAGGCTAAGCTGCTTCAAATTCTCACTCCCTGCTCCCAGGCCCCGTGGCTTTCATTCACTACTTGTATTCTCTCTTAGGCTCTACCTGCCCTCTCTCTGTGGTGTTAAAAGCTGCCAGGTGCAGCTGGGTGAGGAAGGAATGAGGCTGGAGGAGCTGGGGAGGAGAGCGCCTCTGGGCCCAGCGTTGTTCCTGGGACTCCTCCTGACACTTTGGTTCTTGTCGCTGAATGAAAAACCAGAGGGCCTCTCTGTCACCCTCCAGCAACTCTGCCTTCCTGTGTGTGTGTGTGCGTGCACATGCATGTGCGTATGGTGTGTGTGCGTATGGTGTGTGTGTGTGTGCGTGCGCGTGCACATGCATGTGCGTATGTTGTGTGTATTTGCACACGTGGGGGCACACTCATTTGTGTGTGTCCTTGTGTGGAGGTCAGAGATCTACTTCCAGTATCCTCTTTTATTTTTTTACTGCCCTCCGCCTTGTTTTTTGAGACAACTTGTCTTGGTGAACTTAGAACTGACCTTCTGTGCTGGCCTGACCCGTCGCTGAGCTTCCAGTGAGGAGGGTTACACACAGGGAGCACCTTGTCCAGCTTTCATGGGGATCTGAACTCGGGTCCTTATGCTTGCCCTGCAAGTGTCTTACCACTGAGCCACCTCTTCAGTCCTTCCCGATTCCTTCCGCTGCTGCTGGAAAGAGTAGATTCAGTGTGCTGCGGCCTTTCATTAAGTTGATAGGGCACAGGATAGGGCACGATGAGACAATGAGATGCTCACAGTGGGGGCTTTGCAAACTCACTCAGAATGTCTGCAGGTGGGGCTGGCGGCACAGCTCAGTGAATGAGCATTTGAAGCCTAGCATATACCTCACACAGATGCACAGACAGATGCACACACACAAGGTTGTCTGCATGTGACCATGGGGCCCAGGGACTGTGGACATAGAGTATCTGTCCTCTTAGAACTGACCCTGTCCTGAAAGCCACAGATGCTAGTAAACCCTGTGTGAGGTGAAGGGTGATGGAGAGGTTCTTCGTACCTCTGTGTGTCTGAGATTTCCCATAAGACTGACTGGAGGAACAGTGAGCCTGGAACCAATGCTGGATTCCTTTTGGGACCTAGGGCAACTGTGTTCACAGTGTGTCCTGTCGTTCACTCTGCTGTTATTTTTCTAATTTACACCCTTCAGAGGGTATGAAATCATCTAAAAGGGCAGTAATTAAGATTTCACATTGAAGATTGCATATCTAATGTTTCATAAATAATCTTGAAACAAAGGAACAAAAACCAGTTTTGAGCCCCAGGCAATGATGAACTGCTTCCAAAGAATCCAAGGCATTTCGGTGTGTATTAGAGATTAACGAGGCAGGCTTGTGCCAACTTGTATTTCATCTTTGACATCTAGCAGATGAGCTGTGGCTAAGTAAATGAAAACAGTCTAAGCATTGGATGTCAGTACCAGCATCCCACACTAGGAGGCTGAGGGGGGAGGGATGGGAGATGGAAGAGGGAAGGAGATACTGCTGCTAAGAGTTCTAAGTCAGCCTGGGATATATAACTATCTCAAGACAGAAACAAAAACAAGCAGTCAGCCATTGGATGTTGCCTAGGACTTGGATACAGCAGCAACATGTACACGTCATAGTGACAGATCAGGAAGAATGTGGGTTCTCGGAGTTTTCATCTGCAAGAACTGATCAGCAAGCCCAGGATCTCATTGGACCTTTTATTTGCAGTATGGCCTTAAATAATCTGAGTTTAGGGGATGGAGAGGTGGTACAGCAGTTAAGAGCACTTGCTGTTCTTGCAGAAGACCTGAGTTCAGTTCCCAGCAGCCATGTCACGTAGTTCACAACTGCCTGTAACTCCGGCTCTGGGGGATCCGATGCCCTCTTCTGGCCTTTTTGAGTACCTGCACACATGTGCCACACACACACACACACACACACACACACACACACACACACACACACATAAGTAAAAATAAATCTTTAACAATGAGCTTTAATTCCCTCAAATACTAAAGAGATAACAGAGTATCTCCTATTACTGGGAGGAAGTATGCAAATATTTAATAATATTTATTTAGTAATTCTCATGGGTACCAAGGAATGTTAGGTCCTTTGTCTTCTCCCAGGATGCTCAGATCTTTGAATGCTACACATATCCAAGACAGGTTAGATATTCACCTTTTTACTTTCCTGACTTAGGATTTCTTAATTAAATATGATTCTCTCCATTTCTCCGAGCCCTGGTTGCATGCCCTTTGGTTGGACTATTCTTGAAGGTTTAAAAATGCGCTTATTTCTGCATCCACATTTGTCACCTCCAAGTGGAGTGTCTGCTATTCTGGTTTGCCCTTTTCCCACGCAGCTGTTCCTCTCGTGCTGTCACCGGGCATAGATGCTTCAGCTGAGCAATGCGCAGCCACCAGACAAAGCTCACACAACCGGGGCTTCTCTATCTGTCACCAGCCACCAAACTCGCATCCAAATGGCTCTTAAACAGTGGAGTCATTCATGGCTTAGTGGAACCCTTGACATTTCATCTTGATATGGCTAAAGAATAATTGCTGACTTCTAGTTTGCTCTTAAGATGCTGGCTTATGGTTATTTATGCTTGGTTTACTTATTTTCTGTTTTGCTTCACAGTGTGGCTCGAAAGCAGCAAAATGTTTATGGTGGTTGGGTGGCTGGGTGGATGGATGAACGGATAAGTGGGTGAATATTGTTCTTTCAAAGTCAGGGCCTGTTCTGAAGATTGCAGTTAAGTGACAGAGCATGTTATGAACGTTGCTAGTCTTCTGGTAATCTCCGGTAGCTATTGCACGTAAGAGATAATTTCTTCTTTTTCAAAATCTCTGCAGGTGTTTATGTGTATGAGGAACCTGTGTGTTTGTGAGTGCAGGCACATGCGTGCCATAGCACATATGTTGAAGTCTGCAGACAACCTTAGGTCTCAGTCTTCACTTTCCACCTTTTTGAGATAAGGTCTCTTGTCTGTCATTGTATGAGCCCAGATATTTGGCTGGCAGCTTCTGGGAAGTCTCCTGTTACTATCTCTCATCTCATAGTGGGGGCAGAGATAGTGGGGGCGGGGGCACTAGAACTCTGCAGACACAGTTCCTTCTGTCCCCAGCCTTGCAGGGGTTTTAGGGATCCCAACTTGTGTACCAAATGGTTTAGGAATTGACTGACTCTTCTCCCAGGCCCTGTAAGTGGTAATTCTGGAAGGGACCTGCATGTGCTTTGATCTACTGGTTATTTATTTATTTATTTGTTTATTTATTTATATGGGGGCAAATGATGGAGCTTGTCAAGGTTTGGCGTTTAAGTCCCACCCTATGGCACTACTGAGAAGTGGTGGAACCTTTAGTGGCAGGAGAGGGGAGGGCTGAAGGAAGTTAGGTCATTGGGTGTGACCTTCCTCGCTCTCTTTTCGCTCCCAGCTGTCAGGAGGCAAACAGCCCCTTTGTGGCAGTGTTTGCTGTACTTTGCCACAGTGCACGGACTGAAGCCCTTAAGTGCGTGAGACTATAAATCTTTCCTTCTTCAAGTTGGTTATCAGTTATTATTTCTGTGCAGCCACAGCTTTGTAACATTATTTGCAAAAGTATCTTGTTCTCAGTCAGCAGGCCCTCGGGAGTTCTTTTCCTTCCCATGTCGCCACTGCCACTGCCTTTTCTTCCTCCTTCTTTGTGAGACAGTGCTACCTACTATTGAAGCCCTGGATGTTCTGGAACTCATGATGTAGACTGCGATAGCTCTGAGCTCAGAGATCTGCCTGCCTCTGCCTCCCAAGTGCTAGGATTAAAGGGATGTGACCTTATATCCAGCCTTTCCCTCTCTTTCTCGATCCTGCTTCAAGGAAGGCCTACTTCCTGGTTCACTGATAATACAACTCTTCTCCCCTGACACACACCTTTTATTTTTTTCAAGACATGAACTCTTCTTGCTGCTCAGGTTGGCCTCTAATCAGTATGTTGCTGAGGATGGCCTTAAACTCCTATAATCTTACCTCCACTCTGCAAGCCCATCTGACGGTGCCTCCAGTCTGTCTCTTTTCATACCTAGAGTCTCTTGGACCAAGAGTCAGGGCTTTCATGGCCCCCTTCCCACAAAGCTCGGCTCAGTAGCCTGTGCCAGCTAAAGAGACATGATTGTAAAGAGCAGAGACAGGAGATTTCTTCAGTGTGGCCACATTGGGAAGAGAAGCAGCTAAAAGAGGCACAGGGATCCAAGTCTGTCTTTGGGATACTGACATGAGAGGACAAGGGGTGTGTGCGATTAAGTAGGCCTGGTTAAAGTGGGCTCCGGTTGATCTTAGCCCCCTTTCAGTTCTGCACAGGGATTCGTCTTATCCTCAGGCCTCCATCGCTTCTGTGTCTCAGTGTGGCCTCACCATCGTGGATAATTGCTACATGAGGAAAGGAATCCTCAGTGACCAGAGTAAAGATTAGGGACAGTAATTTGTCTCTGTGTCTTCAGCCAAAGTAAAGGAGACAGACAGAATAAAGGCAGAGATGTCAGGCTTCCATCCTGTCTCCGGTTACCTTGTGGGCCAAGTGAGGAGACCATGCCTTTTAGGAAAAGCAACTTGTAGACGCCTGTTTCAGTTCCCCTCACAGGCTGTACTCATATGACCTAATCACTTTCCCTATCCTCGCCTCTTGATGCCTTCGCCTTAGCAGATGAATTTGGTGGGAACAGGGACGCTCAGAGCGTAGCATGTAATTACCTTTCACGCAAGAACACTCAAGCTCTCTCTCAGTAGATCGCAAGCATGTGTTTGTGCATGAGATTCCATTGGTTCTGGAGAATGGCCTGGTGGTGTAGCTGGCGTTCTTAGCAGTGTGGATAAAGAAGGAGTATCACATTTGCATTTACAAGGTCAGAGCCAGTCCCTGGCTGAGCCAGAGTGCCCAGCAGTGCTGCTGTTGCTGCTGTACCTCAGCAGCTCACTCCGGTGACGTCCTAAGCAGATGATGGTGAAATGATCCTGGAAATGGTCCTTCCTCATCTACAGAGATGAGGAACTCCCTACAAGCCAAAACCAGTCCTGACAATCAAATGGGTCCCAACAACCAACCCCAAATTCTTATTTGGGGACTTAGCACCTCAATAAAATGTAACACAAAGTAGGGACTCTTTTGTAACGACCTGTCAGCTGCCATCTGAATCAATGTCAGGAGGCCGGCTTACCTACAAGTGGCTGTTTTTGATATTAAAGTCATTGTGTGTGCTAGGGTCTAATTATGTTAGTTCTTCTGCTGCTTCAATAAAACACCGTGGCCACGGTAACTTATAGAAGAAAGTATTTATTTTGAGCTTCTAGTTTCAGAGGATTAGCATCCATAATGGTGGGGACAGCGGGTAGAAGACATGACGCCTGGAGCTGGATCAGAGAGCTCACTTCTCAAACCACAAGCAGGAAATGGAAAGATTCAACTCAAGCCCTCAGTGACACATCCTCAAGTATGGCCACACCCTCCAAGCCTCCTCAAATGGGGGAATCGAGCATTCTAATGCTGGAAATCTGGGGACCATATCATCCTAACCATGACACTGCTTTATATTGCCATCTTGTTTTGGTGATAGTGGTGTTTTGAGACTGGAACTCATGAACCCCAGGCTAGCCTAGCAATGGATGACCTTGAGCTTCCGATCCTCCTGTCTCCACCTCCTTAGTTCTGGGATTACCACTATGTACCACAGCGCTCAGTTTTACATGGCGCTGGGAATTAAGATCAGGGCCTCCTGCACAAGAGGCAAACACTATCTGTGAGCCCCAGCCCAGCCTTGTGCCATCTTCAGTGTACCTCCAAGAATGGATGGCTTTATCTTCCCTACTTTGCAACTGAAGAAACTGAGGTCCAGAGAGATGCACAGTTAATTCACGAGACTTCTAAGAGGAAGAGCCAGGGTCTAAACCTGGCATTCTGGCTCCAGAGCCAACATTCATCAAGGTAACAAGGCCATTGGTGCAAGAAATATGTCCCATTATGCAATGCAAAGAAGTGAGCCATGTGAACAGAGAGATATGTTTAACTTAATTTGAACATTGTGCACTGCATATGAACAGATAGATACCAAAAGCACCACGAGATAACCTATAAATATGTATACTTTCTATATACCAAATTTAAAATTTTTTAATGGTTTTAATTTTTCAAAGAAAAAAACAGTTCCCATGACGACTCTTCGAACTGCTGTCAGACCCAGCTTGTGAACCATGCAAGCAAAACCTTATTATAACTTTATAGTCGTGTTCCTTTTCTTGTGCCCGTCTTAACAAAGGAGCATTGACCACTTCGTTCCCCAGACTTGGCTGGAAGTTGTCTTTGTTTCTAAAATCAAAGTCCAACTTTGAGAACAAGGCTTTAAAGACAAAATCCAATGGCCCTGTCCCAAGGGTGACCCCAGGGTTCTTTTACAAATGAAGGGCAGTGGCTTCGTGGTATGACTCTCCTCCTCTGGCTTGGAGCTTTGTCTGCAGGGGCATGGCTTTCTGCCAGATGGCTGAGGTAGCAGTCTTGACCGACTGCCAGATGGGGGATATCATCACTGTACCACAAGTTGTGTTTCAGTTGTTAAACACAAACAGCATCAGTTAACTTTTGACCACAAAAATAGCTTCCATTAGTGACTTAAAATTATGACTGTTTATTTAGCTCATCATTTTTTCTATGAATCAGCAGCAATCAGGACTGGACTTGCCTGGGATGTTCTTCCAGTCTTGGCTGTGTGTTCATTTGTTCATTTCACACAGACACAGACACACACACACAGAGAAAAATAAAATGTTTGAAAAGAACCTACTCAGGAGCTGGAAACATGGCTCAGCTTTGGCTGCTCTTCCAGAGGACATAGGTTCTGTTCCCAGCACCCACATGATGGTTCGCAACTGTCAAATCCTACTTGCCAGAAACCTGGGACAGATGGCCAGCTGTGGTGCCTTTTAGCATACCGAAATGCATGCAGACCTCCAGGCCCACTCAGTACCGATGGCACCTCTTCTCACCATAGCTCCTACCATAAACCTCTCTAGCCCAGGGGCTTTGCGTTCCCTCCTCCAGCTGCTCATTCCTATATAACCTTTGGCCATGTTCTTTCTTGCCTCCTCCTTTCGGTCCACTTGCTCTTTCTTCTCTCTTCTCCTTTCTCTCTCCCTCTCTCTCTTTCTCTATTTCTCTCTCTCACTCTCTCCCTCCCCGCCCCTGTCCTCTCTTGACCTGGTTGAGTCTGGACTCTTACAGTCCTCTCCTCAACCATACCTCAGAGCAGTCATGTCCTCCTTTCATTCAGAGACCATCTGTAACTCTAGATCCAGGGGATGCAACATGCTTCACAGGTACCAGGTACACATGTGACACACAGACATACGTGCAGAAAGTCATCCATCCACATTAAACCATAAAAAGTAACTTAAAAAAAAAACACCTAGCATCCATTAACTGTTTGGAAAACAAAGTCTCTAAGAGGAGTTTTATTCCCTCCTGGTTCTTCTTGTCTGTAGGTTTGTCTGAGTGAATGGTGGATGGCATCCTGCTTAAGATATAATTAAGAAAGATTCCTTGAAGCAGGCACATGCCACTCCACCCTGCTTTCTAGATAGCATAGACAGACAAGGAAGGACTCTTGCTGCCCTCGTCCCCAGGCAGAGCGTCTCTAATGTGAACCCCCAGAGTGTGTAACTCCTTTCTTCTCAGTCTCGAGCACAGGTTGGCCTTAGACTTCTGCTCCTCCTGCCTCCACCTCCCAGGTGCTGAGATGATGGGCATGAGCCACGGCTCCTAGCTCGAACAACGCTGGACATCGAGCCTAAGGCCTCCTGCATGCCAAGCAAGCACTATATCAGCCAAGCTCTATCCCCAGCCCCAATATCTGAAACTTTGAACAGTAACACGATGCCACAGGGGAAAGTTGTATACTGTGCAGGATGGTTTTATGTCAACTTGACACAAGCTAAAGACATCTAAGAGGAGGGACCCTCAACTGAGAAAATGTTCCATAAGATCAGGCTGCGGGCAAGCATGTAGGCAATTTTCTTTCTTTTTCTCTTTAAAATTTTTTTAAAACAATCTTATTTTACATACCAATCCCAGTTCCCTCTCCCTCCTGTCCTCCCGCTCCCCCATCTTCTTCCTATCCCATCCCCCATCCACTCCTCTGAGAGGGTGAGGCCTCCATGGGAGTCAAAAAAGTCTGTCACATCACTTGAGTCAGAACAAAGGCCCTCCCTCCTGTATGTAGACTGAGCAAGGAATCCCTCCATAGGAAATAGACTCCAAAGAGCCAGTTCATGCACTAGGGATAAAATACTGGTTCCACAGCTAGTGGTCCCACAAACTGCCCAAGCCACACAACTGTCACCCACATTCAGATGGCCTAGTCTGTCTTATACAGGTTCCCCGGCTGTCAGTTCCACTAGCTCGAGTAAGCTATTCCTGTGGGTTTCCCATCATGCTCTTGGCCCCTTTGCTCATAATATCACTCTTCCCTCTCTATGACTGGACTCCAGAAGCTCAGCCCAGTGCTTAGCTGTGGATCTCTGCATCTGCTTCCATCAGTTACTGGATGAAGGTTTTATGATGACAATTAAGTGGTCATCAATCTGATTGCAAGGGAAAGGCAGTTAAGGTACCCTCTCCATTATTGCTTAGAATCTTAGCTGAGAAATTTTCTTAATTAGTAGTTGATGGAGAAGGGCCCAGTCCATTGTGGGTGGTGTCATCCCTGGGCTGGTAATACTGGGCTCCATAAGAAAACAGACTGAGGGCTGGAAAGATGGCTCAGTTGTTAAGAGCACTGCCTGCTCTTCCAAAGGTCCTGAGTTCAATTCCCAGCAACCACATGGTGGCTCACAACCATCTGTAATGGGAACTGGTGCCCTCTTCTGGCCTGCAGGCATACATGCAGACAGAATACTGAGAATACTGTATACATAATAAATAAAATCTTTAAAAAAAAAGAAAGAAAACAGACTGAGCAAGCTATGAGGAACAAGCTAAGCGGTACTTCTCTATGGCCCTTGCTCAGCTCCTGCCGCCAGGTTCATGTTTGAGTTCCTGTCCTGACTTTCTTCAGTGATGAACTACGATATGAAAGTATGAGCCAAATCAGCCCTTTCCTCCCCAAGCCGCTTTCGGTCATGGTGTTGATCACAGCAGTAGAACCCTGACTGAGACATACACCATGAAACTGACATTTAAAGTATTTTAAAATATCAAGTATAATTATTTCAGGTTTTATGCATAAGGTGTGTAGGGAACATAAATTAATTTTGTTTTTCATGTTTAGGCTTGGCTTGATTCCAACATATTCACAGAACCCCAAATTCTGAAACTCAGAGCAGTTCTGGTTCCAGGCATTTTGGATAAAGGGATTCTCAATCAATAACCCCCTTTTAAAAAATGATACATGTCAGTGAAACTTAAAGTAGGGGTTCTCAACCTGTGGGTCGCGACCCCTTCAGAGGTCAAATGACCCTTTCACAGGGGTCACATATCAGATATTTTTATTACAGTTAGTAACAGAAGCAAAATTACAGTTAGAAGTAGCAGTGAAATACTTTTATCGTTGGGTCCCCACAACATGAAGAACTGTATTAGAGGGTCACAGCATTAGGAAGGTTGAGAACACTGACTCAAGGCTGAACTGTTGGGAATAACGATGAGCTCAGTGGCTGGAAATGCACTGTGAAGACCCCTTTCAGGGATGAGGGGCTGCTAGGATTACAGCGTGTGCTCAAACCGAACAAACAAAACCAAAGAACCTGAACGTACCCCAGCCTTCTTTAAAATATTTTCTATTTGTACTTTGAATGTTTTATATATTTTTACAATATATTTTGATCATACCACCTAACACTATCTCCTTTCAATGCCCCCCAGGGCCTTACTCCACCTCACGGTATCTTATATCCTTTTATGTGTTGGTGTTATTAATAACCTCTTGAGTATACTTAATGCACGCACATGTGGCCATTGACTACCAGTGGCCATATCCCCAAAGGAGAGACCCTCCCTCTCCCAGCAGCTCTTGACTGCCAGTCGCTCCTTTTCTAGGAGTGGGACCTCGGAGCCTTTCTCCATCCATCCTGGGATTTACACTGGCCTCATCTTGTGCAGGTCACTGCTGCTCTTAGTACAATAGCCACGTCATGTCCAGAAATCAGCATTTTGCAGCTTTCCTCCCATCCGTGGCTCTTGCATTCTTTCTATCCCCTTTTCTTCAATGTTCCCTGAGCCTGGGGTGCAGGAGTTTGATGCAGACAACTCAGCCACAGCAGAGAGCTCAGTGACTTAGAGTCAGCACACTCTCAGCTGTCGCCCACTGCAGAAGGAAGTCTCTGTGGCTAGAGCTGAGAGCAGCACCAGCTATGATGCAAACACAATTATTTAGAGGGTCGTTTGTAGTAATAGGAGCGGCAGTGGGGCTGCGTCCCCAACACCCCAGCCGCCTGCTTGGCTAGCTTATGCCCCGAAATAATTACACGGACACTGTATTCTTTTAATCACTGCTTGGCCCTTTAGCTCTAGCCCTTACTGGCTAATTCTGATATCCCGATCAACCCATCTCTAATATTCTGTGAGCACAGGTCTTACCGGGAAGATTCTAGCCTAAGTCCATCCTGGGTCGGAGCTGGGGCATGGTGTCTCTCTGAGGCGTCTGCTCCAGAGAGGAGAGCTGTGAAGTCTGAGCTCACTTCCTCTTCCTCCCAGCGTTCTGTTCTGTTTACTCCTCCCACCTATCTTCTAACCAATGAGGACCAAGCAGTTTCTTTTTATTTAACCAATGACCTTCCTCCATCAGTTGTTTGTCAGCAGGGCCATTTATCAACACAGCAGAGTCAGCCTTGGGACCTCTGCTCCTCTCAGGCTCAGTCTGCTCCTGGAAACTTGTCTGTACAGTGGAAGCCACTGGAAAAAGAGAATGACAATGGGCTCCACTGAATTTTATTTAGACAGAGTTTGCAGCCCAGGCTGCCTTAGACTTACTCCTCCTGCCTCTGTGCTCTGGAGTGCTGGGTTTACAAATGTGCTCGCTGTCTGCCTAGCTGGGACCTTTCAAGTTGCTACAGCCACAGCCGCTGTGTGAGAGGTTGACCTGAAAGCATTGTGACCTTAATCTCCCTAAGCCTTAGTTTCTTCCTCTTTAAAATACAAATGATCCCAATTGCTTTATATAAGAATATATGTGTGAGAATTTAGTAAGAAAATATGTTTAACTTTAGTGTCAGCTCAGTTTGGCATTTACTGGGAAATGTAATGATAAAATAACAAAGCTAACTTGAAAAAAAAGTTACTTGGTCCTAGTCTTAGCGTTCCTATTTTGTGTTAAAACACCATGACCAAAAGCAACTTGGAGAGGAAGGACAAACTTGCAGCCTATCCATCATCCAGGGAAATCAGGGCAGGAACTCGGAGGCAGGAACTGAAGCAAAGGCCATAGAGGGGAGCTGTTTACTGGCTTGTTCCTCATGGCTTGCTCAGCCTGCTTTCTTACAGAACCCAGAACCGCTGCCCAGGGATGACACTGCTCATAATAGCCTGGGCCCTTCCATAGCTGTCATTAATTGACACCATACCCCACATACTTACCTACAGGCCAATCTTATGAAGGCATTTTCCCCCATTATCAGATAACTCTAGCTTGTGTCGAATCTATATAAAACTAGGCAGCACAGTCCTGAAATGCAGGGCTAGAAATGAGTCCAGTGTCTGAGGAGGAGGCTATCTGAGGCTGTGCTGGTGCCCGGATGCAAGAAAAGGTTCTGGAGTCAGACAAGCAGCCTTGTGTCTCCTCTCCTACTCATGCAAGCCCTGGGGCCCTGGGAAGATTCCATCAACTCCAGGAGTCTTGGTTTTCCAGTCTGGTCGATGGGAGGGTGATGCTTTAGTAGTACCTGTCTCCCCAGGGCCACTGGGATTAAAGAAGGGTACGTGACAAGCAGTAAGAACTGTTGATCCTGTCATTAGGGGCCTTACTTGAAAGGAGGCAAATGCTAGCACATGAGAAACCAAAGCATTGTAGGGAGCTGGGTCCTGGTTGAAAAAAGAGTGAACTCCGTTTGGGGCAGGTGAATGGAAATGGATCTGCACAAGTGTATCATGGGAGCTTCTGCCAAAGCTGTTTTTTACCCGTGTCTTCTTGTCAGCAGACCTTGAAGGGCATGCTCCAGACTCTGGAAAGTCCTGGAAATGAGACTGTACAGCCAGGCTTGCAGAGTTTTGGTCCTGATGAAGGACTTTCTGTGGAAATAAGAGTCTTGCCTCCCCCTTACACAGTCTGTGTTCACCTTGGCCCTCCTGATCTCATGTTGTTAGTGTTGCCTTCCCTGGGCAGAGTCTGGATGAGTTGGAAAAGGAAATGGTTTGAAGGCAGGAGATCAGCTGGTAGATGATGGTTACAAGGGCCCATCAGTGTTCCAAAGAGGAGCTGAAAGGCTGCCATCTCACGTCCATCCTGCTGAGGATTGGCTTGTATTCCTAGGGAAGAGCTCAAGAGGGGGCCATGTAAGAACCTGAAAATACGAGACGTGACAGTTGGCCCAGTGTTCTGAAGCGGTCCCTTGACATCTAGCTGTGCCTTTGGATTATCTTAATTGGAGCAGGAGAGATCAGAACTTAATTAGAACATAATTGAGCATCCACATTAAACAGAGCTGGCTTAATGGCCGCTTTGTAAACTTCACCTGGGAATTCTTCCCATCAGCACATCCCTGAAAATATTTTGGGCACACGCCATTAGGTCGGCGCTTCACTGTAGTTGATGGCTAATAAAAGTCGCCTGTTTATATCCTAGCGATAAGGACCAGCACAGACTCACATGACTTTGTTTTAACTGGGTGTTATTTATAACAACTGGGTATTGTTTATGCAAAACTAAGATTCTGTATTTTCTGGAGTTACTGGCTTTGGGGGATTTTCCAGAAAGTGACAGAAAACCCCATTCAAAATGACTTACATAGAAAATAATGTTTTCTTAAGATGTGAGGAGCCCATGGGGAGATCTTCTAGCACAGCTTGATTGGTGAACCTCAATGATGTCTGTAGAGAAAAATGTTCTTTTTATTGGTGTTTATTCATTGATAAAATGACATTTCATTATGGCATGTTCGTATACTACTTAGACCATATTGCACTTCCCTTGTCTCCCCTCACCTCCCCAGTCTCCTGCTGTCCCCTTCCTCTTCTCAGATAGTCTTCCTTCTGCTTTAAAGTCATGTGTGTGTGTTTAACCGGAATTCCACATGTTTGTCTTTCTTGGACATATTCCCCATATCCCTGCTACCCTCCCCACGCATACTCCTCCCTCCCAGTCGTCCCATTGTTCCCCGATGCTATTTCTTTTTTACTTTCATGCCATCTGTTACATTTTATATAGATACATTTATTAAGTATCTATATAAAACCTAGGAACCACACATAAGAAAACGTGTCATTTGTCTTAAAGGTTGGCTAAACTTGCCCCATATGATTATCTCCCATTGCAAACATTTTCCTGCAAATGACATACTTCGTTCTTCCCTACAGCAGAACTCAATTCCACATTGTTTATCTGCATCATATTTTCTTTATCCATTTTTATGTTGGTGAACCTTTTCTTAAAGACAGGACATTACTATAGAGCCCAGGCTACCCTCAAGCAGGCTGTCCCCATGCCTTAGCCTCCTGAGTGCTGGAATTACAGCTGTGTACCACTAAAGCCAGCTGTGGGGGTAGAATTATGTATGCCCATTTAATCCTGATTTCATTGTTTTTAAATGTTAGCCACTTTTCTTCCCAGCCTTCAGCCCTTTAGTCTATCACCCGTGTGTGGGCTCAGCATAAATGTTTGTATAGGCTACTTGATGACTTGATCTCATATGAGTTAATGTGTGCCTTTTCCCTCTTTGAGAGTCGTGGTTTGTTTTTTGTTTATTTTTTGTCTTTTGGTATTTTGAGACAGTGTTTCTCTGTGTAGTTTTGGAGTCTGTCTTAGCACTTGCTCTGTAGACCAGGCTGGCCTCAAACTCACAGTCATCTGCCTGTCTCTCCCTCCCGAGTGCTGGGATTAGAGGCGTGCGCCACCACCACTGCCCAGAGTGTTTTTTGTTTGTTTGTTTAAAAACAATATTCTCTTCTATCTTCTTTTTTTTTAAGATTTATTTATTTATTAAGTATACAGTGGTTTGCCTGCCTGTGGGCCAAAAGAGGGAACCAGATCTCATTACAGATGGTTGTGAGGCACCATGTGGTTGCTGGGAATTGAACTCAGGACCTTTGGAAGAGCAAGCAGTGCTCTTAACCTCTGAGCCATCTCTCCAGCCCTCTTCTATCTTCTTTTGGCCATTATTTTTTTTTTCAAATCCACATACCCAACATGTAACTGTTACAACTAAATTTTGTTTTATTTGCTTCACGATGTATCTCCCCACCAACCTGTCAGTTCTCCCCTCTGTCTGTCCGGTGTGCTGCTTGGGACTGATCTCAAAGTAAATTACAGATCAGTGATAACATATGCCTTGTCCTATGACTCTTGTCCTTCTCCCTTTCAACTTCACGTTTCTTTTCAACTTTACATTTGTTTGAGACAGGTCTCCTGTATCTGTCCCTGGCTGGCCTCCAACTCCATGTGAAGCCGAGCGTGACATTGAACGGGTGGTCTCCTGCCTCCTCCGCCCAACTTCTGGTTTCTGGCATCCACTGTCAGCCATAGATTTTGTGGGGTTTTGTTCGGATTTGGGGCCTAGAAAGATAGCTCACTGTGCACTCTCAAAAACTAACACATAACAACAAAAATAATGTGTTTTAACTTTGTGGTTGTCCGTTTGCCCCGCTCGTACAATACGCACACTTATGTCTTTTGGCGGTCAAGGATTCCTTGCAGCTGCCCACGTCCCATGAGCCCGGCAGCCCCAGCATCTTCGGTCTTGAGCGTTCCCTTTTCTTACTTCCTCTCTTATCTCTTCACACACCACAGCTTTTCAGTTGCCTTCCCTTCTCCCTTTCGGCTCCCCAGCAGATAATTTCTAAACCAAACAACAGCTGAACAATACCCCACTGTTCTGCACGTCTGGGTATGCAGGGCACGTCCACGCCTGCCCAGAACCGAAGGAAAATATCTTCTCTCGCAGTTTATTTCTTTGCATCAAAAGCGAATAAATCTGTGCATGAGCTTCATGCGGCTATGTCAAGGTCTATTTAATAGGGCGAGCGGGGCTGTATCCTCCGCTTAGAATCTTTACCGCTCCCGGGTGTGAAATGCGGACAAGCCTGGTGTGTGGGAAGACGGAGACTAGCATCTTACAGTTGCCCCATTGTGTAAGCCCTTAGACTGCAATTCGTGCTTGGTTACATATTCGCATTGTTGTAACAAGTGTTTTTTTCTTTTAAGGTAGCTTTTGAAGGGAGCCTTCCCTTCCTTACACGACCTTTAAAAAGCAAAAAAACAAAAAGCACTTTGGATTGGGGTGGTGGTAGTGATGGTGGTGTAAAGCTGGGAAGGAAGGGGGTTCTGGATCTGGGAGGGATGGACAGAGGGGAGGGGGGTGACCGCAATCAAAATATTCTCACTAAATTCCCAAAGAGCTAAAAAGAAATGAGAAAAAAATATTGTATGTCAAACAAACAAGCCCTCTCTAAGATTTCTATCCCCTTGGCTGGCAGTGTTTCAGTGTCTTTGTTAAAGCTGTTGGCTTCGAGGTAAAAGACAGCACATAATCTCCAGGATCCAGGCACCGAGCGCTTTCTTCGCTAACAGCCACGATAAAGCTTCCTTTAAAACCCTAAGCAGCACTTTGTTTTTCGGTGTCCATCAGTTTCACAGCAATGCGGTCAGCTTTCTGTGGGATTATAAAGCCAAATTGCTGCTTCTAAGAGAAGAAGAAAAAAGAAATCAGATGGAATTTTTCCTAAGAAAATATTGTGGTGAGCTGGAGTGTGGCGCTGTCAATGGAGTGCTTACTTAGAGTAATAGAGGCCCTGGGTTTGGTCCCCAGCGCCACACAGACAAGGCATGGCAGTTTATGCCTGTAATCCCAGCACTTGGGAGGCAGAGAAAATTCAGGCACTGGAAATTCAAGGTCATTTAACCTCTGTTACACAGATATTTTGAAGCCAGCCTAAGGGATACTCTGTTTCAAAAAGAGAGATAGAAATTGTGGGAAATGAATGAAATGTATCTAGAATTATACTAATAAACCTTCGTTTGAAAATGCCCACGTCCTTGTACATGACTCTTTCTTGCTTTGACACCCTGGACCTATTCCTGCATTTCTTCATTTATTTACTCCGCGTGGTGGATGAAGCCAGGGATGGAAGGAGAGAAGGTGCAGATTCTGCTCCCCAGAGCTTGTGGTCTGGAAGGAGATGTGTGCCATCTGTGGCTGGTTGCTTTCTGAGGTGCTGAGGTTCACCAGGAAACTACAGGACAGCCTTTCCTATGTGGAAAGGGCTTTCTGGGTTAGCCTAGGATGCACAGGATTGGAGAACTGGAAAATAGTAGTTAAAGCAGTTGAAACTTTCTCTTTTGTAAACAATAATCAACTCAGCACAGATGGCTTGGAGACAAAAAAAAAAAAAGACACTTCTAACAGGGTGTGTATCTCAGTGTGCCCAGCCAGGGTCAGACTGTGAGCTCTGAGAGTTCCATCCTGGGCACACCACCAATATCAGGGAGGGGAGGGGAGGGGAAAGGGAGGGAGAGGAAGAGGGAAAGAAAGGAGTGGGGGAAGAAAGGCACGCTGACTCCTGTACCTGGCAGGTCCAGGGTCTCGTACAGCGCGATCAGGCATTTGCTACTGCAGTCTAACCAGCAGTGTCCTGCTAATGGATCCCTGGTTGTCTTCTCTGGATAGGGCACTTTCAGATTAACTGATTCTATCTTTCCATCTGCATCAGTCCTATTTCCAAATAAGGTCATATTCTGAGGTACTGGGGTTAGGATACTAGCAGAGGAATCTTGGTGAAGGTGCAGTCCAACCCTTTCTCTCCTTTCTTCCTGCTGATCCCTCATTGGCTGGCCCCGATGGTTGGTAGGGGGTGCTGGGTGACATGAGCTTGTCCCCTGCATTACAGGGCAGGGCAGGGTAGGGTAGATCTAGAGGGACAGAGAAAATTTCCAGAATACTTTGCATTCTTGGGAGGGCTAACAACAGGGCCGCCAGCACCTCTAGACTGACTTGGTTCTTAGTCTCTGTCAAAGGGGTTCTCCTTTCCTGGGGGTAACATAGGCAAATGACCATTTACTCCAGATCAGGCACAATGACCAGTCACATAAGTCATTCCACCTGGGGGTTGCAACTCACACCCCTCATCCCTGGAGCTTCCTGCACTGCTGGCAGGCACCTCTGTGCCAGGAGTCTCCTTCTCAGCCCTCATTACTGCTTGTCTGCTGGGGGAGGGACCCTGTGAACCCATGGGCTCCTGAGGCTTCCTGAGTCCTACGCATGGACTGTGGAGGTCGGTGCTCCCCTTCTACCCTGTGAGCTCCATGTATCAAACTCAGATCATTCGGCTTTGCCGCAAGCTCCCGGGCCCACTGAACCATCTCACTAGCCCTGGTCCCCGAGTCCTAAGCGTCATGTCTAGAGGATGGAGCATCTCAAGTCAGAGGAAAGTGCTGCAGAGCAAACCAGAAAGGGACCCTCCATTTCGTAGGTCCCTTAACAGTTCTCCGGCAGAGGCTGATGTTTCTGTTTCAGCCACAGGAAGGGAGAATCAGGAGACAGGATGGCTGGTGCTGTTCCCTTCTCAGCACAGCTTGACTCAATACCCTAGAATGTTTCCCGCTGTGACTTCCTAGGTAGACCTATATTTGGCTGCATGTAATGGTAAGAAGAGTGGCAATAAACCCAGTGACATTTTTGTTGCCTTATATGTCAGGAGGGGGTAGTGCAGGCCCAAGCTGGCACAGTGGCTTAAGGCCCAGCTCCTCCTAACTCCTGCTCCATCATCTGTAGTGTGTGGAATTGTGTTTGATTTGTTTGTTTGAGGCAAGGTTACCTATGGCCCGAGCTGGCCTCAGATTCACTAAGTAGCTGAGGGTGGCGTCCAACCCCTTATCTTCCTGCCCCACTTCCTAAGGCTGAGTCACCACGCCAGGCTGAGCGTGTGGGTTTTGGTCTCAGGACATAAAGGGACTGTTCATTTCCAGGCCCACAGCTGTATTCCAGATCGGAAGTAGAAGGGACAGCAGGCAGGAGAACCCAGGAAAGGAGAGTAATCATAGACATCTCTTGGCCATTTCTGTTTCTGTCTCTTAAGGCAGAACGGTGACCCATAGCTGTCCCTTTCTCCTCAGAAACCCAGGAAATCATTTCAGGTCTAATTGATAGCTGTGCGGAGGCAGTAAGATTTCTGCTAAGAGATGGGTGCAGTGTGGGTTCTGAGTTCAGCTAGCAGGAGCTGTGGCCCCATGCGCTCGGCTTCTACCTTTCGGTGCTTAAACTTTTCACATTTATGTTTTCCCCTCCACCTTTGAAAAGAGCACCCAGATCTGAAGTCCAGCTGTGGGCTTGAGTAGACGGAGGGACCCAACAAACACAGTATGCCATGTGCCCAGTGTTTCAGTCAGTAGCCATGTGACCTGTGCTTCAACCGATGGGCCAATAGCTAACCACACAAGATGAAGTCACACCACCTAGTGCTCTGGGCACTGTCCTAGTCTATGATGCTTGCACAGTGACAGAAATCATTAAGGTTGTCTCTCTCAAAATGTATCCTGCTTGTCCTCTCTGTGAGTCACACACGGCAAAGCAAGCTGTGGTTTAGATAAGAAACTCCTTTCCACCGCTTCCTATACATCAGCCGCTTTAGGGCTGAAAAGATGATTCAGAGGTTAAGAGCACTTGTTGCTCTTGCAGAGACCAGGGTTCAGTGCCCAGTGCCAACATGTCTCACAACCGTTCCATAACCAGTTCCAGGGATCTGACATCTTCTGACCTCCGATGGCACCAGGAACATGGTGCACATACATACACGTAGGCAAAATACTACTACATATAAAACAAATATATTTATCTTTTTTTCAAAGTCAGCCTCCTGAGGTATAGAACATGTAATAAGCACCCACTAGGTGCACTCACAGTCTTTTATTAGTCCCTACTGTCAGAAAATGCTTTATTCAAGGTTGACTGGAGAAATACTCTCAGGTTGCTTTATACTGTCCGCACACTCTTTGCTGACACACTTTACACCTCATAATGGACCCATACATATTAAAATCGTTCTAACCAATTTACTGCTCTCTTTGTGCTATACAGACATGTGGGTAAAGTAAGAATATAACTTAATTTTTTCTTCTCCCTTTAGAGGAAGAGAACCAAATTCATTGCCTGCGATTTCCTGACCGAGTGGCTGTACAAGTAAGTCGTTCCTGTCATTAACATTCAATGGCCCTGAGCATTTGTTTGTGTTGATTTTCCATAGAAGAACAACAACTGACTTAATTCTTGTCCTTTTTCTTGTCAATCAAACATGGCTGTGTGACCAGTCAGAATCCGAAGAGGGCAGGGGAGCCATTCACAGAATTCTTCTCCATTCCCTTCGTGGAGGAATGGCTCAAGGCCCAGTAAGTGTGAATAGTTGACTTCCAATAGTTTTTCTCTTACGTGTATGTGAGTTTGGTGTGCATGGATGTGTGTATGAGTGTGTTAGTGTGTGGGCCCACATGTAAAGGCTGAGGCTGCCGTTGGAAGTCCTCTCTGATCACCGTTCGCCTTGTTCATTGAAGCTTGCTGATGTAGTCGGTCTGGGCGGCCAGCTTGCTCTGGGATCCTCTGTGTTTGCCTTCTGAGGACTGGAAGTGCAGGCAGCTGTCACTCTTTTCCAGCAATTGTGTGGGTTCTGGGGAGCCCAACTCTGGTCCTCATGCTTATGTAGCTCCAGCCACCGAGCCCTCTTGCCCACCCAATCCTAATCTCAAGGTTATGCTCATGATGGCTTTCTTTAGTATAAGGGAATGTGCTCATGAATGGCATCTAGGACTCTAGGTCAGTTACACTGGGGCTCTTGTCTCCAGCTCGCTCTGTCTCCACACTGGTTCCTTCCCAGAAACACTTCAGAAATAACACAGAAGAGTTCTTAGCCTAGATAATTTTCCTTCCCAGTGTCTTCCTTTGTCTTTGTTTCTGTCTGTCTCTGCTAGTGGGACTTGAGCTCAGGGCCCTAGTGCCCGCCAGATGACCAGCTATTTACTAGCAGAGCTGCACTTCCCCCCAGGTCTCACACTCAAGCCCAGCCTAATCTACACGGTGAATTCAAGGCCATCCAGAGCTATGCGGTGAGATGGGGGTGAGTGCCGAGAGATGGCTCAGTGGATAAGAGCACCTGTTCTTGCAGAGGACCCAGGTTTTATTCTGAGTACCCCCATGGCAGTGCACAAACATCTGTAACTCTGGTTCCAGAGGATCTAGTGCTGACCTCTTCAGGTACTAGGCTCCCAGGTGGTACACAGACGTACATGTACCAAAATACCCATACATATACAATGAACCTAAAAGACAACATACAAGACCTTCTATCCATGAGATTCTCCATGAGAATTTTGTAGACCCCTAGTCTCTTACTGCCTGGGATGAGGTCCCCTCGTAGCTCAGAGACACCGAAATGTAGTAACCATCTTTGCAGCTGGACACAGTGCTCTGGCTTCTGCTGGCTTTTGTGTCCTGTGCTTCCATTATCTTTCCAGGAGTATGACAAAAGTGAAATCGAATCCACAGGATGTAATAAAATCCGGGCAACAGCTCCCCGCCATAACACAGAGAGTTCGGTGCTGAGGACACCAGAAATGGACCAATCAGGGCTGAAGCCCCAGAAGAGAGAGGCGTGTTGCTAGGCAGCTGAGTTTGTGTGGTGTTTTAATTCGGGTGTTAACAGAACAGTAAGGAAAGTGGTGAGGCAGGAGACCCTTCCCAGGCCTGGAGCCAGCCCCACTGGGTTGAGTCTTGACTTGCATTGGAGGATTTAGGGAACGTGTTCTTCCAGGGTACCCTGGAGCTGGAAGAGCCAGCGAAGCAAGCAGGAACCAGAGTCCTTCAGGCATACGAAGACAGGAGCTGGGAAACAAGCTGCAGTCCAGGTTTATGAACTTGGGCTGTGTGAAGAGCTGTGCTGTGCATTGTGATGTTGGCAGCATCAGTGCCCTTTCCCTACTAGATGCCAGTTTTAATATTGCAGCAATCTGCGGACAGATGCATGTCTCAAGGCTGGCGGTGAGGCAGTTTACCTCAGTTGGGAACATCTGCTCTAATCCTACGGCTTTTCTACCCTGGCTGCATTTAGACATCATCTGCAAGCCAGGGCTACAGAAATGGCTCAGTCGTGAGAGGCTCGGCTCACAACCAAAGTAAAACATCAAATGCAAGTCAGGAGTGGCAGTGATGCCTTTAACCCCAGCACTCGGGAGGCAGAGGCAGGCTGATCTCTGTGGGTTTGAAGCCAGCCTGGTCTACAGAGCGAGCTCCAGGTAGTCTAGGACTATATAGTGAGACCTTGTCCCTAAACCTAACAATAAGAATAAAAATTGTTATATCGTCTATAGAACTTTGTTTCCCTCAAGACCTGTTAAATCCAAACTTTCAGGATGGTCTGAGCATCACATTATTTTGTTTTTGTTTCCAAAGCTTCCTCTGTGTACAGTTTATTTGTTATGGTTTCTATTTTTTGAGACAGAATCTTACCATGTAGCTTAGGTTGGCCTTAAACTTTCAATCCTCCTGTCTCAGCTTCCTGAATGCTGGAATGAGAGGTGTGTATCAAGCTAGCTTCCCGAGTAACCTTAGAGTACAATCAGGCTTGAATTTTCTGTCAGGGAGAAATCACCCTGCAGCAGAGGTCACCCTGCATCTGGGTGCTAATAACTGGGCTAACCGAGCAGTCACTCTGCTAAATGCTTTGTTGACTGTGATCTTTTTGAAGCTCCCTGCAGCTCTTGGATAGAGATGCTGAAAGTGGGAAGTGGACAATAAAGGAAGTAATCTTGGGGAAATACAGTCATCACTGCGCTGCTTCCCCGCTCATGCAACCCGATGCAGGCCGATCACACTCTTATAAATGATAGCGAGGTTAGAACACACAGGAAGTGAAGAATGGAGGAGATGCTCCACCCTGTTCTTAACCTTCTCTGTCTAAGAGGTTCTTAATCCTTTTCACCCCCTCCTCACAGAGTCCAGCCCAAGGAAGACTGGTGGGTTCATGGGTGCTATACTGGGCCGTGCACGAGTTTGGGGGGCAGTAGAGACAGGACTTGAACCTGGGCAGCCTGCCTCCAGTCAGCCCCGTCAAGAGCTCAGTTCACCACTACTGCCTTCCATGTCAACCAGAACGTGACAGGATCAGAACTGAAACTGGGAGAAAATTGACCTCATAAAGGATGTAATACATGCACATGGTAATTTAGGGGATCTGAAGTGGGCATTTTGACTTAATGAGAGCTTCCTTTCCTGGCCTGTCTTTAGCAAACAACCCCTGTGTGAGATGTCATGCTAAATATATCTGCTACCTCTTAACTGCCTCTAGTAAGCCTGTCTACCCGTCTGTGAGCCGTCTTCTGTTGGAACCTGGCTCTTATCTTAATGTCAAAGTCCAGCTGCCTACAGCACAGTGCCATTGTCATGTGAGATCACAGCTGGATTGGAGGTTTTTGTCACAGTGGCTATTAGTGATTATCCTGTAAATGATCCTTTTCCTACCCGATCCATCCATTCCCCCCTCTCCCTGCCCTCAATTTAGCAGACTCTGTATTCTGTCTAGTCTTCTATAGCTACTCTTCCCAAGCCTATTTTTGTTTGAATATTTTTTGTATAGCCTAGGACATTGACAATCTTTAAAAATACTCTTCAGCTCATAAAACTGTAACTAGAATTCATCATGTACAAAATATGCATCTTTATGAAATAAATTATACAGTGAAAAAAAACCACTTCAAGTCAGGAATTGTCATGGAATTAAATCACTCTAGACCTAAAGAGTCTTTCAGAACGATGCTTCATCCCAACATGGATGACTTTAATTTTTCTCCTAGCAAAGGATTACTTTAAGAATGCAGAACGGGCCTGAGGCTGAGGCTCAGGTAGGAGAGAGGTAGAGCGCTTGCCTAGCACCCCAAAGCCCAGGTTCAGTCGCCGGCACTTCATAACCGGGCGTGGGGGTGCGTGCCTGCCATCTCAGCCCTCCAGAGGTGGAGGCAGAGGGACAGACATTCAGTCCTTGCTTACTCCTTAATTAGATAGCTGTATAGCAGGTTTGAAACCTTGTCTCGAAAGAAGGTTGCAAAACAAAGAGGGGGATATTCATTGCTTTCCTTTTTGCTCTACCTCCCCACTTTTGGTAGATATTTATGGCTTTTCCATAGTTATAACAAAACATAAGTTATATTAAAACATAAGACTTTTCTGCGTTGATTCTCCTGCTTCTGGGTGCTTAACTCCCCGTGTTTCTCAGTTCAGGTACTCTAGTGAGCTAGAGCACTTAGCT
The DNA here is from genome assembly GCF_037038515.1 of Microtus pennsylvanicus. Lineage (NCBI taxonomy): Eukaryota > Metazoa > Chordata > Mammalia > Rodentia > Cricetidae > Microtus > Microtus pennsylvanicus. The sequence goes on from NC_134583.1 coordinate 60,010,091, forward strand.
GAGGATGGGACAGGGCTGTCCAAACAGCAGGAATCCCCAATGATTACCATCTAAGCCTGTTCAGTCTGAGGCACCAGGAAGGAATTTCTCTTCCTCTAGACTTAGATCTTTGCTTTTGTTTTTTCAGCTGTAGGGATCAAACCCAGGGCCTTGGGCCTGTTAGACAAGTGCTCTACCTATGGGCTTCAGCCCTGGGTCTAGATTTGAATCTCTAAGTGACAATTCTGGAGTTGATGAAAGCAATCAACAAAACTGTGCCTGATTTAAAAAAAGCAGGCTTGAGAGATGATAAAAGTCTGACTCGTCTCGAAAAACTAAAAAAAAAAAAAAAAAAAGTCTGAGTTCTTATTTATTTCTTTTATTTATTATCTGGCCACACCTACTGCCAACTTTGCTCCTTTGGAGTTAAGTGAGCAGCTAAACACCTCCTTTCCTACCTTTTCATCCTTCAGCCAGTTTGAGTTTAATTTCTGGCACTTGCAGATGAGAGCACCCTGATAATACGTTCTCTTTTGTGAGGCTGCCACATCCCCTCCAGTGTTCTGGAGTGGACAGCTTTCTCTAGGTTCTGCTGCAGTAACAAAGAGCCCCATGTCTCAGTGCTCTACACCACAGGTCTGCGGCTCACTCTTTTCATGCAATGTGCTTGTCATCCTGGGCTCTGTTCTATGTCTCATTTCGGTCTAGGACTTAGGATGAAGGAGCAGTCCCCTTCCTTGGCCTCATAGAGGAGGAAGAACGATGGCTAAGCCATGCGATTGGCAAACACTGCTGCTGTTTGCATCCCATTTGCTAATGCAAGTTATGTGGCCAAATTTGACATCAGTATTAGAAGGGAGTGCACCTTGCTGGACAGTTGTGGCGCACGCCTTTAATCCCAGCACTTGGGAGGCAGAGACAGGCGGAGTTAGAGGCCAACTGGTCAACGACAGCCAGAACTGTTAAAGAGAGAAATCCTATCTTGAAAAACCAAAAAAAAAAAAAAAAAAAGGCGGGGGGGGGGCGTGCACCTGCCTCAGGGAGGATTGGAGCACTGAACAGGTGCGCCCTTTTCCTCCACAGGAAAAGGAGCGATGATGAGATCAGTGCTGCAGTCAACCGAGGACTCTCTTGGAGTGTGAGGAAGGAGTTTTTTCCCTACCTGCCTTTCAGTGGGTTCGCACTGTGCCGTACCTTCTGCTGACCTTCCCCTGACTCAGAAGCCAGTACCATCCTTTTGATGCATATAGCCCTAATCAACCAGCTAGGTGGAGGCAATGGCTTTATTTGCTAGCATCTTCAGAACAGGAAGCATATCGATTTTTTTTCTATTTCAGCCATAAAGTATTGCCCTGAGATTCAATCAGATCATTAGCAAAAAAGAAACAGCGAATTGAGCTGGAAACAAAGGGTCCGCTGCCCTTCTGGTCTCATGTCTCAGGGGAGGAGGCTCATGAAAGACGTTGAAACTGAGGCCTTCAATGAAGCTACGATTGTGTTAGAAAAGAAAAGGTTGCTTTGGGTAAAGAGTTTTCTTCGGCCAAATTCTAGCCTTGGACAAAATAAATAAAGAGAAAACCCACCGTAGTTTGATGATGATAGGTGTCTTATGACCACAACCTGAGGTGAAAGCAGAATTGCCTCTGTGGCATCTGAGGACAAGTCCCAGAGGCACGGCTGCCTCTTCGCAGTGAAGTTAACAGTGGGCTGGGGACACCTGAGCTTTCAAGGTAGCCCAGGCAACTGCACACGTTTTCTTCTAATGTTCAGAACTACATGGCGGTTGGGCAGAAATTGTGCTGTCGCACCCTCTTGATGGGGGGAAAATGTCTTTCAATTAATCTTGTCTTACAGAATAGTACATTTCTGTCTCGGTCATCACCAAGGTCAGAATCTCAGGGGACAGTCTGTCATCTTCTCTGCTGCTGTGTCATTTGTTTGCAGAGGGAGGCAGGAAGCGAAGCTGCTTCAGGGATTTGGGGCATGCTGAAATGGATAAATCCTCAGAGCGACTCCCTGTCACTGGAGGGTTGACATACAGGTGGCCATCTTTCTAGGGCACATGGCGCCACTTCCTTCCTCCCATTGCTGGGGAGCTTGTCTGCACAAGCCAGTGGGCTTCGTGTTATTGCTGCCGTTTATGAGTGATGTATTAGCTGCTGCTAGCTGCTCCACGCCATTACCACACTCGGTAGGTTAAAATCACACATACTTCTTTTATGATTTTGGAGGATCCAGGTTCAAAATCAGTTTTATTAGGCCAGAGTTGAAGTGTTGGGATGGCCAGTGCCTTCTGGGGGCTGAAGGAAGAAGTCTTTGTCTCAATTTCCTGGCTTATACAGGTCAATCCTTTGGTGCTATCTAGTCCCTGTTACTTCTAGCCCAGTACCTCTCCTGCCTTCCTCTCCTAAGTGGTTATAGCATTGAGCCTTCTAGGTAGTCCAAGATCACCTCCGCTGTCAAGGTCTTCAGCTTGTTACCTCTGCAGTTCCTTGTGCCACTAAGGGAATATACAACCCAGGGACTGGGGATTACGCTGGTAAGCTTTCCGTGACTGTAACAAATGTGCACACTAATCTACTTGTGAAGGGAAGAGGTTTACTTTGATTCCCAGTGCAGTTTCCAGTCCACGGCTCTTTGGCTCTGTTTCTTTGGGCCTACAGTTAAACAATGTCTTGTGGCAGGAACATATAGCTGAACAGAATTACTCATCTCAAAGACAGAATTCACATAGCTTCTCTTATGTGTACAATCTAGATTTACTTAGCCATACACAGACCTCACACGTACACACGTGACATGGGACTTAGAGTCCTCTCTTGTTTCCGTGATAAAATATCCTGATAAGACAACTTAAGGAAAAGGGGTGGATATGATTCCAGAGGGGGCAGTCTTTCGTGATGGGGTGCTGTGTGACATTGTTCCTGGGGGTGGAAAAGGGGTAGATGTGATTCCAGAGGGGACAGTCTATTGTGATGGGTGCTGTGTGGCATTGTTCTTTGGGGCGACACGAACAAACACCTACTCACTATGGACAGCTGATGACAAATGAAAGTAAAGATACCACCAAAGTCCAAGTAAGTGGCCAGTGAGTTTATTGGGGTTATTACAGGAGTGTGGTGAGGGACTTCTTACAGGTGCAGAAATAACCCAAAGGCAGCTGCATCACCAAAGCCAGCACAACATAGCTGACAGTTCATAAAACCTACTGCACAGCCTTCAGGCAGCTCAGTGGCTCAGAGGATGTCTCTTTCAGGCGGCTCAGATGATCTTCTTCCAGGCAGCTTGCTGAGTCTGAGCCCCTTCTAGGCTCCTCGGTTGGCCTGAGAGTCTCTCTCAGTAGTCCTTACTGTTCATATAGGCTTGGGGAGGGAGGGTCCTAGTATATCTGGTCAGTTTGAAGGACTTCCTGAAGCCATTGAGTTGTTTACTTCCTGAACTTAAGGAGCTTTCAAGTAGGGTGAAATATTACATACATTCTCTCTCTCTCTCTCTCTCTCTCTCTCTCTCTCTCTCTCTCTCTCTCTCTCTCACACACACACACACACACACACACACACACACACACACACATACACCCCTTAGAATAATGTGAGATGCTTCCTATAGGTTCGCATGTCTGTACATCTGGTCCCCTACAGGAAGCATCTTACATTAAACCAAAGCACTGTGAAAGCAGAGAAGGAACTCTGTGGGGAGGAAGAGGACCAATGATGGAGAAAGGATGGATAATGAAGGAAGGACCAGTGATGGAGAAAGGATGGAAGAGGGAGGGAGGAAGTGGCAAATTCAAATAGTAATATGTGTAAGAAAATGTCATAATAAAACTTATTTTGACATTAATTTAAAAAAATAGACAAAACCCTCAACCTTTTCATGGTCAGGAAGCAAAAGAAAAAGAGAGGCTCAGAGTCTCACACTACCCTTTAAGGACACCTTCCCTCCATCGACTGGAAGCCCTCTCCCAGGTCTTCTCTCTTAGAGGCCCCACTGTCTTCCAACCGTCTCATGCTGGGGACCAAAGTCTTACCATACCGGGCTCTGGGGAACAGTCCAGGTCAGACCAGAGTCAGCCACCAAAGGATCCAATGGTGTCTCTAGTCACAGGATTTATGATGCAGGATATACTATTCCCATGCCAACAATTCTCTAGTTCTCTGCACATGGTAACTGGATATCCTGCGATTTAATTATGACGCTATGCAGAGTTAGCTTGGACACTGCAGGTCAAGGACCCTCCCACAAGAATGCCCATGCGTCAGATGTCATTGGAAGTATCTGGGTCCCAGACAGCCATGCTTCTTCCTAAATCACCTACCTTAGGTGATGTGGTCCAAGCATTACACAGTAAAAGGACAGTGACAGATAATTGACAAACTCATGGAGTAGTGAGGAACCCGATTTGCAGAGCTTCAGGAACACTTGTCTTTCGAATCATCCTTGCCATTTCTGTTAAGACCTTATGGAACCATACCATTTCTCCTTTCCATCGTGGGCTTCGTCCCAAATAGCCCCAGTCGTATATTAATTATTGGGCATAATTTCTTTCTTTACAGGCAACTGGATGACCTCTTCCCACACTGTGGGGCCCTGGTGTGAAAGCATTCACTAAGCCAAAGAAATCTTTGTTCTCATAGTCAAATCTGTATAAAGCTAGCCCCCACAATTATTCTTTATGGCAGGACATCCAACAAGGAAAGGAGCCTTGCTAATAGAACACATAAGAACCTTGAAAGACAGGCATTGAGCAGGGAGACAGCATGTCTGCCCTTACTGATAAACAGGTCTGGGTGGCCCTGAATTCTCTAATAGCCAACTCAGCAGAGTATAACCTACTGGCCTCTGCTCTGCCCTAACGAGCTGTCAGTATTCTGTACTTACCTTCACCTCTGTTTCACTGACACAAGATCTTAGTCCAGAAAATTAACTGTTTGTGCCTTTACCCATAGGAATACAGGAAAAAAGCTTAGATCACTAAACCAGCCCCAGAGAAAGGAATTCCTTCTCACCTGGGTGCCAGTGGATACAACACACACACACACACACACACACACACACACACACCCCGCAGCACCCTGTTGCTTAGCCCCAGGGAGGTGGGGGCAAGCACCATCTGCTTCCCTCCTTTGTGGCTTATGCTGGTTGCCAGGGTTACCACAAACGCTGTGATCCCAGCTGCCGCTGGAATGAAAGTGCTTAGAGAGTGTACAACACGAACGTTTTTTTTTCTGTTCTTTTTCTCTACGTTTATCAGTTACAAACTTCTAGCTTAACTAACCACCCAAATGTAATTAACACACGGCACAAATTCCCTCTCCCTCTCTTAGAAATCATAGTCCTTCCCCTTATTTGCCCCTTCTCAGATAGGCCTGGGGGTGGACTTCACAGCCACGCACCCTCTGAGACAGTAGTACATGAACTGGTGCCTTCTTTACCTGTCTTACCCGTCTTGTTGATCCTGAGATGCATGCTTGGTATCAGTTATTTGCCAAAGAGTTTTTTAACTATGTCTGTGTGCATATATAAACGGGAAGCCTTGTGGGACTGAGGGGGAGCATTGAAAGAGCGTTGGAGAGAGCACTGGGGAGAACTTAGGAGTCATAAACGGGACAAGACGAAAAGACGTCTGTGAGTTGATTTGTGTGCCCTCAGACCTCTGTCAGTCAGCTGTCACCTGCTATGACGGTCCTTCTGGATCCTGAGAGGTTAGGGGGGTTGGCACCCACACATAAACCTCAGTACTTAGGAGTTCTCACAACCTGGGGAAGCTAGAGATGGATCATGTGTTGGTGGGTGTCGCATCTACACGGAAGCCTTGGTGTGCAGATCCCCTCTGGGCTTGGTGTGACTGTTGCTCTCTGAAATCAGCAGCTGGGATAACCCACTGGAAGCCACTGGGGAGCTCTTGGGAAGCAGGGCTGTTAATATAGCCTTGTGGGGGTAGAGTCAAGCAGGGCTCATGAAGTTTTTCTGAGAGCCCTCCTCATTGTTGCCTGTAAGAGGAAAACAATGGGACCCATCAGCAGCTTTTCGTGAGTCATCCAGGCTGGGGTGGGACTTTCTGGTGGGGCAGCTGCCTTAGAGTCACCCACGCTCCTGTAAATAACCCCAACATACCAATTGGCTCATCCAGCTTGACGAATGGAATTCTTTCTTTGGTCTGTTGATGCTCCCCTAGCTCTAGGAAAGGTCCTGTGACAGGCGTGTATTACTGAATTCCTGGTCCATCTGGAATTTAGTCAAATTCTGTAACTTCTGGTCATTCTGGCCTTGGCATGTGCATTGGTATGTGTGTACATGTTTGTGTGTGAATGTGGGCACATGTGTGCTATGGTGCATATGTAGAGGTCAGAAGACAACCTAAATTACTGGGCCTCACTTCACACCTTAGTTGAGACATGACAGGATCTCTTTGCTGTTGGCCACTGTGTATGCCGTGCTAGCTGGCCTGGGTGTTTTTGGAGATTCTCATCTGTCTTGCTGTAGATTACAGGTGTGTGGCACTGTGCCAAGGATTTACATGGGCACAGTGTAAAGTCTTCCTGCATGTGTGGCAAGTGGCTTAGCCGCTGAGCCATTTCCCCAGACCTCATTCTGGTTTTTAAATGGTCTGGCTTTGCTGCTGGGCTTCACTCTGTTTAAATTTAAGTCCTTTGTCTCCACTCTCCCTTCCTCATCTCAGGGACCTAGAAGGTAGAGGAAGGGATGTTACACACCCTAACCTGAGCTCACTCTCTGGAGACTGAATGGCAGGCCGGCTGTTAAGTTTCCCCAAGTCACAATAGAAAAGACACGTGACTAGTTAACATCACAATTGGGGTATATTTTGCGGGTTGGGTGGGGATCAAGTCCCTAAGTCTTGGTCTTTTAAGAGCTTTCCTGTATCTCTTACCCACAGGGGGAGCATGTGGTCCTGATGCTGGCTGTTCTGTAGGCTGCTATCTGGGCTCACAGCTTCCGTGCTGAGGTGGGCTGAGAAGCCCGCTGTGTGTCTAATCATGGCAGTGAATCAGCCTACTGGGGTAATCACTGCTTGTTGACTTCCTGGGGTGGAGATTAGTGAGGGGGCGAAAGCCCAACCATGGGCTGCTAACCATGATTTTTAAATGTTCTGGAAGGCCACACTCAGGAATTATGCCTGGACCGCTGGAGACTTTCCTCATGTCATAGAATCCTGGGATTAAAGGAATTAGGAGAGCCCATCTGAAGAGGTAGTCAGCTATATGTCTGGGGTCTACTGGACTTCAAGTCAAGACTTGAGGGGGCTGGAGATATGGCGCCATCTGTAAAATGAGGACTTGAGTTCAGATCTCTAATACCCAGGGGAAAAGCTGGGCACAGTTGAACACACCTGTGGCCCAGTGCTGTGGGGGTGGGGATGGAGCTCCTGGCTGCTCACTGGCCAGGCAGAATCAGTGGGCTGCAGGTATTTTTTTTTCTGTGCCTCAAAAAAATAAGGTTAAGTGCAGTTAAGGAAGACGTCCAACCTCTGCCTTCCACACATACCCGTACACACATGCACCTTCTTGTCCCAGAGTGTAAGTGCCCAGTAAAGGGTGTAAGAGAGTGAGGCAGTTAAGGTTGAGGGCCACATCTCTTGCCAGATACAGTAGGTGGAGAGCACCCAATCTTAGGCCATTAAAAGACATTATGATTATGATGATTGATGTAAGCTTGGCCCGTGCTGTCTTTTGAAACGGATTTCTATCTGGATCATTCCTGCTTTTATGTTCCAAGAGAACAGTTCATCTTTTACCTAATGAAAGGAGGATAAATTTAATTTAAAATGTAATGTTCAAGCTTTCTTTCTACCTGACTGTAATTCATACAACTGAATAGAGAAATATACAAGGACCGCCCTCCCAGATCTTTTTAGTGTGTATCTGTCTATGTCTGTGAGTGTATGCATATGTGTATGGGCATGGGTGTGTGAACCTGTACACATGAGCACCAGAAGAGAATGTCACCTCTCTCAGAGATTGACTCGGGATGATGGGCTTGATGCGAGAGCACTGGGATCAGAGCTCTTGTTTTTGTGATTGTGCAGCAAGTACTCCTAATCCCCTCTTTTCGCTGCCCCATTTGCAAGCATGCTAATATATCTTCTCTGCCCGCAAATCTTTTGCTTTGCAGCCAACGCTGGGAAAGCACATGAATATATTTTCAAATCCACCACACACACACACACACACACACACACACACACACACACTCACACTCTTAATTCCCAGTTAGGAAGAAAAGGAGGCAGCCATTCTGATGAGTGTTGCTAATAAGGCAAGTTGTCTTGGAGACCGTTAGTGACAGAATGTCTGCACTGGGGATGTCCAGCCCAAGCCCTGAGGGACCTCTCTGCCGCAGCCTCCTCCAGTGATTGACACATTCATCTCTCTTGCCCCTAGTGTCCTGGTGATGAGGCTTGCCCCTTTATTTTTATCTGACCCCAGGCCAGCTGTACTGATTCCAAGACAGGGAAGGCCCTGGCGTGGCATCTGTCCCTTCAAGATGGCCCACTGAAGCAAACAATTCCCAGGCACTTCTCTGCAGGAGTAGATCCTTTTCATTCAGCCTGAAACATGCTGGCTCTCTCGCACTGATTCCTGTTTGCGAATGACACAGCGCTGTATTATTTAGCCATGAAAGCCAGGGACATCACTAAAAGTGGCCTCATGTTACTGCCTCACGGGCCTATTAGCCACTCATTTTGCCGTTCGCACGTGTCATTGAGATGCAAAGTGGCTCCGGGTCTCATTACTGGACAAGGCCCTTTGTCAGACTGGCCTGGCCCCGGTGTCCTCAGCTTTGCAGTTATTCCTTCCTCTGGTCCCCAGCAGGAACACTGTTACTTTCACATTCGCCACATGGGCACTGAGAAACGTACCTGCGGCAGGGAAGATTGCCACTGAAAAGACGGGTACCACCAAATTTCCCCTCAGATGCCAGCCACAGACTCTTCTTTGTTAAAGCATCCTGACCTAGCTTCTATTATCATCCATCAGCTGCTGAACTCCTTCTCCCAAGCTGGTGACCTTCTAGCTGTCTCTTCCCTTCTTTGGTCACTCCCTATTTCTGTGTGGCTTGTGTTCTCAGTAGGAAGCAGTCAGTGACCTTGAGTGAGTTCCCTTTGTCTTACCCTCCTCCTCCTCCTCCTCCTCCTCTTTCTCCTCCTCCTCCCTCCTCCTGTCTCTTCAGCCCTAAATGCAGGGTCACAGCAGCCTTGTTTCTGCTGTGAAGATTTGGTGAAGCCACGTGCAGCACGGCACTTAGCACCCTGCCAGGCTGTTGGGGTTTCAATCTGAAATGTACCCACAGGTTCATCTTGCAGATACTGGAGGCCATGCTTGTGGTACTATTTGGGAGACGCTGGAACCTTTAGAGGGTGGGGCCTGGCTAGTGAAAGTAAGTAAGAAGGAGAGGGACTTGGAAAGTCATTCTTACCCTGGTCTCTTCCTAGCTCTCTGTTTCCTAGACAGCTCAGACATGAGGGCTCTCTACTATATACTCACACGGCCAAGAGCCTCACCATGCACTCCACACTGTGAGGAACTGAGATCCCTCTGAACCCGTGGGCCAATATAAGCTCTCCCTCTGTTAGGTTGTTCCTGCAGGTTACCCGATCACAGTGGCCTGCCTCCACAGCTCTGCTGCATGCCTGTGTTGTCCCAAGTGCTAATACCAAGAGGAGCAAATGTGAGATCAGGCTAGGGGCCTATGGCTTTCTGTCATGTAGATTTGAACCTTCATCAGACAAGCACACAGATCTATTTCTAAATCGGACCAAGAGGTAGAAGAAGAATAACTAGACCCCAGCCTAACCAAAGGATGCTTTAAGTAACATTTGAGTGGAAATCAGAAGAGGCCTAAGAATGAACCAGGAGAAAAAGGTGTCTGGCACTGACCAGCCCTCAGACACATTGGAACAATGAAGGAAAAGTGCCCTCATCTTAGGCAGATGTGGCCCCACACCATGGAGCAGGGCTGAGTAAGCAGATGACAGACTGGGAGGTAGGGCCCTGCGTCTCCTCTGCTGGGCATCCTTGAGAAGAGACAGCCTGCACAGCTGTCCTGGTACCTTAGGGCTTCAGAGGAGCTGAGAGGGCTGGTTGGCTGGAACTGGGGAAGAGGCCTGGTTTCGCATGGGGCCAGAAAGTGGTCAGTAAATATCAGCTGCTGTTTGCGTTCCTGTGCTGTTCTCTAAGTTCACTGCTGCCGTACCACAGTCTCCGGAAGGCATTTTAACTAGTGATGTGGTGGTGACAACCACTGATTTCTAGCAGGGCTCCCAGGAGCAGAGCATTGCAGCCAGGAAAGCATCTATTAGGCAAGAAGAGGCCAAAACAGAAGCAGCAAACAAACAAAAGGCCGTCTGCTGGGGCTAAAAGTAGAAAGTGAACATTAGGGAAAGGTCCGCACAAAGCTGCGCTTGCAGGGGCTGATTATCTCCACAGCAATGTCTACTTCATCTCTCCATTGGAGGACGGCCAGCCCCAAAGCCAGAGCCTGCTGCGACTCTGCTCCCCTAGACAGGGTCTCAGAAACCACAGTCTTTCTGGCTTTGGTTTCTTCTGTTCCAGAATAATCTAAAAGCATTTATTCACCCAAACATGCTGTATCAAGGTTCTCTCTCTCTCTCTCCATCTTCCCTCCCCCTCCCTTTCTTTCTTCCTCTTTCTTTTCTGACCTGGAGGTTGAAACCAAGGCCTTGTGCGTGCCAGGCTGGCTAGTGCTCAATTGCTGAGCGCCCCCCTATCCCTACCACTACTTGACCTTTTGCTTGCAGTCTCATGAGCTTCAAAGTTGGTTTGAGGTCAAGGTTGACTGGAACTTAGGCTCTTCCACCTCTTAAATGGTTGGATTGTGTGTGTAAGTCACCAAGCTGGCTCATGTAGTGCTTAAGCTACAAAGTCCCCAAAAACGCTGGTGCTCTGTCTCTTGCGCAATGTCTATGTAGTTTTGGGTTGATGACACGGCTCTTGCATCTTCAAGGCCAATGTAACCTGAGTCCTTCAAAGGAAGAATGGGCTAGCCGTGGTTTAAGCACACACACTGATTGGACCTGGGGAAGCAGCTCAGCAGGTCCAGTGCTCGCTGTGCAAGCTGGAGGACCTGAGTTTGGATCCCCAGGATCCATGTAAAAAGTCAAGTGTGGGTAACCCCCAGAGCTGGGAGTAGGGTGCAAACAGGAGACAGTCCTTGGTGCCTCCTGGCCAGCTGAACCAAAGAGCAAGGAGCTCCAAGTTTAACTGAAGATCCTGTTTCAAAAAACACAGTGAACCATAACAGGGGAGGGCAGTGGGTGTCAGCCTCTGTCTTGTACATGTGCACACTTGAACACACATACCCCTCCCCACTCCCCAGACATGCACACACACGGAGGGAGAGAGAGAGAGAGAGAGAGAGAGAGAGAGAGAGAGAGAGAGAGAGAGAGAATAACAGTTGTGGAAAATCCCAGGTCTTAACAGGAAATGCTAACTCAAGCGTACACTCTTCCATCAAAGATGACATTTTTGCCCTCTAAGAATGGGGATGGATGAGGCTCTTAATCAGGAAGACTATTATGTTGTCAAAGGCATTGCCAGGATGAAGGATGGATTCTCACAGGCCTATGACCATTTTATTGCTTTTCAGCCCTCGGCCACCAATCCCCCTCTCGCTCCTACTGACAGAAGAAGAAGCAGTGATCAAGATCCAGTCCTTCTGGAGAGCCTATCTGGTAAGGGCCGCCTGTGACTGTGACAGTAAGCATGACTGGGACTTGTTGTGACATGGTGGGCCAGTGGAAAAACAGATTCATCTGCAGTTGAATGTTGCAACTCACATGTAGACCTCAGAGACAGGTCTGCAAACAGAGGGATTCGGATTTTATGTTTTTAACCAAAACTTATTTTGCAATTATCATAAAAGAGACATTTGAGGGTTGGGGCTGTTGTAAGAGTGCCTGCCATACAAGCCGAGGTCCTGAGTTCATATACACAGAATCCATGTAAAAAACTAGGCACTGTGCCTGTAATCCCAGCCATGGCTGGGGTGGAGACAGGCAGATCTCCGAAGCTCATTAACCATCCAGTCTAGCTTAGTGGATGAGATTCGGTATCAGTGAGAAATCCTATTTCAAAAAATAAAGAGACTGACTCACTGAGAAGACCCCTGACATCAGCCTCAGGCCTACTCACTTGCGTACACACGCAATACCTTCCAACTTTTTAAAGTTGAGTTTGATTGGCCTGTGTTGCCTAAAAATAATATTGCAAGCCAGACATGGTGGTGCATATCCATAATCCTAGCACAAGTTCAAGCAAGACCAACCTGGGCTATAAAGAGAAACCCTACCTAAAAAAAAAAAAATCAAGCATACAAACAAAACCCAAAGGTTCATGTAAGCAGAGAGGAACACACATTATTTCAGAAAAGATAGACAAACGTGAGTCACTGACAATGACACAGCCATTACCTGCATTTTGGGGTCAAACTCGATAACTTGAGACCTCAACACGTGCAACAGCACAGACTCTTTACTGGGAGAAAATCACCTTTTCTGTTGTAGCGGGTCTCTCAAACCACTTTCTTATTTGAGATGTTGAGATTATTTCTTGATTTCCATGACAGCTGTCAGTGTTGTGACACCTGTGGGCAGCCGTGTTTGTAACTTGTTCCGGCCCCTAAAATGGGAGAAATTCTAGAAGTAGAAATTGTAGGTCAAAGGTGAGCTTCTAAAGAGTTCCTGAGCAAAGGCGTTCTTTAAAAAATTATTGTCAAGGACACATTGGAGTGCCAGGCGTCTCTGTGCCACACAGTGCACACACAGTCTCTAAGTTATCTGGTGATCAGAGATCAAGGTTAGCAAGCTTCCAGATGAACGTACAGTGCCCATTCCAGAGAGCAGCGCTCCCTCCACAGCTGCGGGGAGGATCGAGGCACTGCTGAGACCAACATCTTCCCAATTCTTTGTGTACATCCTTTGGTCAGCATTAAGTACATCCGTGATGTAGCGCACGCATCACTGGCGTCTCCATCTCCAGAGCTTTTTTCATCTTTCTCAACTGACGTTTTCCCCATGGAGCACCAACTCCTCATACCCCTGTTCCCTCCTAGCCCCCAGCCCCCACCAGCCTGCTTTCCGTATACATGGATTTCACTATTACAGGAATCTCATGGTGATGGGGAATCTTCTCTGTGGACATGGTAAGATTTCAAATAACCTGGGAGATACCTCTTGCACACGCGGGACAGTATTTCTAAAGGTTCATCTGGGGTGCGAAGGACAACCCTGAATATGCACAGCACCAACCCGTGGGCTGGGGTCCTGGGCTGAATAAAAAGGAGAAAACAAATTCTTCCCTGTCTGCTTCCTGACTGTGGATTCACTGTCACCAGCGACCAGACCTTTACCACCATAACTTCCACAACACAGCGGACTACACCTTCAAACCACAAGCCAAAATCAGCCCTTCCTATCTGTGCTGGCTAGTTTTATATCAGCTTGATACAAGCTAGGGATAGCTGAAAGGAGGGAACCTCATTTGAGGAAATGTCGCCATGAGATCTGCTTGGTTTTATGTGGTGCTGGAGACCAAAGTTAAGGCTTCATGAATGCTAGGCACGCATTCTATCAACTAAGCTATATCCATCCCCCAGCCACAGTATCTGCTTTAAAAAACATCCTTTGCATTTATTTGCCTATTTATTGCAAGTGTGAATGTTGCATGTGAGTGTGCATGTGCACATAAGTGCCACAGCATCTGTGGAGGGACAGAGGACAGTGTTCGGGAGTTAATTTTCTCCTTTCACTGTGTGGGTTCTGGGGTGGAACTGAAGTCAGGCTTGGTGGCACATGTTAGTAATACATACCAATTATGGAAAAAAATAAATGATTCAGATCACTGATTGGTATTTTGCCTTCTAGAATTTTCTTATTCATATGGGAAATTTTACTTTGTTTTTCCAGTTAGTTGTGCTAAGTGCTGTACTGTGCGCATGCTCTCCTCTCACTGACAGATTGGAAGCTGCTTTCCTTGTCAGCACACAAAGATCCACCCCACAAAGGCTGATGGTTCCGTGATACGCACTTATTTCTGTGGATAACTTGAATTATAATCTGTTGACCCATAGCAATCCAACGTTCTTTTTTTTTTGAGGCAGAGTCTTTTTTTTTTTTTTTCGAGACAGGGTTTCTCTGTGGTTTTGGAGCCTGTCCTGGAACTAGCTCTTGTAGACCAGGCTGGTCTCGAACTCACAGAGATCCACCTGCCTCTGCCTCCCAAGTGCTGGGTGGTGCGCCACCACCGCCCGGCCTTTCTTTTTTTTTTTTGTCTGCTTTGTAAGTTGCAGTTTTATGCAGAATATCCTCATATGTCTACACGCTTGTCTGAATTTGTCTACAGGTTAATTGCTGGTGGTGGGTGGAGTTCATAGCATGAGGACCGAGCACACCCCCCCACAAACACACCTTTTATTGCTAAGTTACTCGAGAGAGGCCAGAGTCTAGCACTAGACAGGTCTGGGTGCTCATTAGCAGCATATTCAACTGTGCCCCACATTTTGATGGCTCGGTGGCAGGAGGAAGGCAGAGATGGGGAGGGAGCCTGAAGTATGCCTGGGTCAATGGAATTTTGGTAAGGTGTATGCACAGATTTACTCAATTATGGAGTAAAGAAATAGTCAGTATAGTAGTATTCAGAGCATGTCTAGTCCAGTACCACAGATAATAATTCATAATAATACTCCAGATAGGAGTCGGAGAGGTGGCTCAGTGGTTAGGAGCACTTGTTAGTCTCGCTGAGGACTAGAGTTCAGTTCCTAGCTCCATGTCAGGCCTCTCACAGCTGCTTGTAACTCGGCTTCAGGGAATCCAACACCCTTTTCTAGCCTCCAACAGCACCCACATACACAGGCGTGCACGACACCCACATACACAGGCGTGCACATACACACACACACACACACACACACACACACACACACACACACACACAATTACAAACCTCAAATCCTGCCAACATTTTGATCTCACCAGGTGTAGGGGCATGGGACCTAAAAGACAGGGCATTTTGAGAACGTTAAGTCATAGGCAGTGAGTGTTCAATCCATTCCCATTTAGTTTACTTATCTCCCCACCCCAACCCAGGCCTTTCTCTTTGGAAAAGAGCCACCCTAGCCCAGCGGGTAGGGATCTGACCCTGAACATAGCCAGGGTGTCGAGACTGTAGGCTAAGCAAGGATGGAGAGACAGCGAGGATGCCAGAAAGAGCCTTGCTGCATTGTTCCTGTCAGTCATGGGAGGTGCAACTCCTCCTGGACAGCAGGAAGAGCAAGCTGGCTTCATGTTGGGCAGCTGACTGGGCTGCTAGGCCTGGCAGCTTTTTCTTTCTCTAAACTCGCTGTCGCCGCTGGAGGTTACACGGGAAGGACAGTCCACAGGAGGACGCGGTCCTGGCTGGGCATACAGTATTGTGCCATTGTGGTTATTAGTTCAGTTTCCTTAAGAAAGTGACTTTTAAACAGGACGCATGGCCTCCGCATTCCTCTGTGACACCTCGTGGGCTCCTGTCATGGGGCTTTTGCATTGTTGTTGATTCTTTCCACCTGCCACTCCCCAGTCACGGCCTTCTCCGTCCTCACAGAGGCTTCTCCAGTGGCTCCCTGGTCACCTCTTCAAAGGCAGGGCCCTCTGATCACACCCATTCGGCTTGCTCCCTTGTCATCTGTCACCTGTTTAACCCGTAGTCCACAGGCGTCTGTTTGACTCCCCTGCCGCGACTCCAGCCCCAGCACTCTGCTGGCATTGTGCACTCCTAGAGTTTTAGAAATGAGTAACTGAATGCTTAAATCATCTTCAAGAATGAATAAGAGACGAGTTGTTCCGTTTTATGAGCCCTCCTCTGTGATTTACTCAGGCATTTAAACATGAGCTCCTGGGGGGAGTCGCTCCTGCACCAAGATGCTTGACCTTAACAGCTGCCCCCATTAATCTCCCAGAGATGGCACTTAGGAAACACTATGCTGAAGTTGATGTGTGTGTGTGTGTGTGTGTGTGTGTGTGTGTGTGTAAGTGAGAGAGATTGGATTCATTTTATCAAAGGTATGTGTGACCCAGCTCCTCAGCAAGCCTTGCAATTTGAGAAACTGAAGAGGGCTGTTGAGATGACAGGCCCCATACAGGCTGGACCCCAGACGTCAGCTCCAGGTTTGTGTGGGGGTCCTGTAGGGAAGATGGAATCTCCTTCCGACAACTGATATCCGCCAGCAGGTGCACAGACCTTGCTATCCAAAGTCAGACATGGGATTGTGCAAAAGGAATGTTAAACACGGGGGGGGGGGCGGTGTGTGCTTGTATCAGGTTACAACCAGTCCCCCTTGGCTGCAGTGTGGCCACCTCTCTGAAGCCTTAGTGGCTGGCCATGCCCTTTGGTGATCTGAAGAGCAGTTTTGGCCCCAGCTTGCTGGTGAAATTGAATTCCTAGGGTGGACTTCTCCTCTGTGGATCCACTTGCCTTTCTCAGACTTCTGCCCGTGGTTTCAGGGCATCTGGCTACCACACACCTTCCCCTCTACCAGCCTAATCCAGTCTTTCTTTAGGCCATCTCTTACATAGTTGTTGAAATAATGTATTTGAATGTTTATAGTTAGCTACGAGAATGCCAGCTATAATGTTATTGTGTTTCTTGGTTCTATTTTACTTAATACGGCACCACCCTGTGCATTCCTGAGTGCTGGGATCACCAGCATGGACCATCACACCTGACTCTAGGCTCAGACTTTGTTGTTGTTGAGGGCTTGGGGATATAGCCCCATGTCCCTAGCTTAGCAGCAGGGTTTAGTCTCCAGCACTGCAGGGGTGGGAAGAATATCACCTGCTGGGCAGAGAAAGTTCTGGCATAGTAAAGCTACTCTGTCAGCACTATGGACAGCGGTACAGATGGGATTTTTAAGTTATTCTTTCTATCTATCTATCTATCTATCTATCTATCTATCTATCTATCTATCTATCTATCTATCTACCTTTAGCCTGGGTCTTTGTAGCTCTTGAAGTCTCTATGTAGCCGAGAATGACTGTGAATCTCTGATCTTCTGGCCTCCACCTCCTGAATGCTGGGATTATAGGATGTGTTACCACCCTACTTTATACAGTGCTGGGGATGGCGCCAGGGCTTGCTACATGGCAGGGGGACTCCTCTACCAATGGAGCTGCAGCCCCAGCCCTTGTCTTTATTTTATTTATTTATTTATTTATTATTACACAGTGTTCGGTCTGCATGCTAGAAGAGGGAGCCAGATTACAGATGGTTGTGAGCCACCATATGGTTGAACTCAGGACCTCCAGAAGAGCAGCCAGTGCTCTTAACCTCTGAGCTATCTCTCCAGCCTCGCTTGTCTTTATTTTTATCTTTTAAATGAAAAACTTGTTTTTTGTGTGAATGTGCATATGCATATATGTGTGGGCACACACCATGAAAGTCATGGTAATCATGTGTAGGTCAGAGTTGATTCTCTCCATTGTGGGAGTTGATTTTCTTCATCTACCAGTGATCACACTGAGCCATTGGGTTTGGTGGTAGGTGTCTCTACCTGCTGAGCCATCTTGCCAGTCCCTCACTTCTGGTTTGTTTGTTTGTTTGCTTTTGAGACAGAATTTTGTTCTGTAATCCAAGCTGGCCTCAAAGTTGTTCAGTCTTCCAGGTTAGCCTCCTAAGTGATGGGAAACAGACATGCCACATGGGTGGCTGAAATTTATGTTTTGAATATTTTAAAGCATGTTGATGTGGGAGTGTCATATCAATCTGTTGATTTCTTTGACTAAGCAATAAAGAAACTGCTAGGCCCATTTGATAGGCCCACCCTTAGGTGGGTGGAGTAAACAGAACAGAACGCTGGGAGGAAGAGGAAGTGAGGTCAGACCCGCCAGCTCTCCTCTCCGGAGCAGACGCTTCAGAGAGATGCCATGCTACCTGCTCCAGGGAAGACGCACGCTATGAAGCTCCAACCCAGGATGGACTTAGGCTAGAATCTTCCCGGTAAGCGCACCTAGGGGCGCTACACAGATGATTAGAAATGGGCCAGAGCAGTGTTTAAAAGAATACAGTGTCTGTGTAATTATTTCGGGGCATAAGCTAGCCGGGCAAGGCAGCCAGGTGGCGGGGACACAGCCCTGCCGCCCATATTACTACAGATGACGCCCAGACGTGTGGCTAACTGAGTCCACAGAAAGCCTGAGAAAGCTTGGAAAAGAATAGAGTAAAGCATGTTTCTTATGGCAATTTCTTGGGTCTGCTCTGCTTGCTAGAGGCAAGCAAGCTGCCTCATCTAAGAGAGGCTTCCTGACTCAGCTTCAGCTGCAAAGACTGCAGCTCATTAAGAGGTCCTGCCACGAAACACTTAAACGGTGTTGATGAAAAGCTGAACGCATGCTTTTCGGTTTTCAGCCGTAGCAGGAAAAAAGCTGCGCTGTTTAAAAATGCCGGCTTTCTGGGCCATCCTGCCAGGAATCTGACTGTTTGAGGCAGGAGGGCCGGCTACCGAGAGAGATTTTGAGTGTTGTCTGTTGTAGCTCTCTGGCTGGCAGGTACCTTGAAATGCCAGTTGTGGCTATAAACATGGCTGCAGCCTGTATATCCGCCATGAGGCTGGAAAGCTAAGGAATGGACTGGATCTAGCTGGCAAAGCCACGCCTTTAGTCCTACTGATATTGCTTGGTAAATTAAAGCCTCATGTGGTCAGAAAAAGAGAGAGAGATACAGTAAAAAGAGAGATTCAAAGACAAAGAAAATTTCTGAATGGTTTAAAGTGTGTTAAAAATATATGCAGACTAAAAGTTAAATTTCTTAAAGTAAACCTCTGTGACTTCAAGGTGTGGTAGCACACGCCTTTAATCCCAGTGCCTAGAAGGCAGAGACTAACAGATCTCTGTGAGTTCAAGGAGTAGTAGTGTACGCCTTTAATCCCAATGCCTGGGAGGCAGAGACAGGCAGATCTCCGAGAGTTCAAAGACAGCCTGGTCTACAGATATAAGCTCAAAAAGCAAAAAGTTAACCTAGGAATGTCACAGCTTAGATTCTTAAGTGCCTAGTGATTTAAAGGCGCAAATCAAAAGTGCTCCTGGATAGTAAAAAATTGCAGATTCACAATAGGACAGATTCAGACCACTGAATGAGTCACACTGTTGGATGAATGTACGTAGGCTTGGGACAGAGAAGAAAAAGAATATAGAGAATAAAGTTAATGGTTTAAAAAGAAAAAAGTAAAAGTAAAGTCTTTAAAGAGACAGAGTACAGATAGTTATAGATATAAATAAAAATAAGCCGCGTAAAGATGGAAAATTCACAGAGAGTCTGGATTATGTACATTGTGTTTTCTTTAAAATTTTTGACTGTGAAGGAGCTAAGTACAGAGAGACATTTCCATTACATGGGCTGCCAAGCTAAACCAGAATGGATATAAGGGTATTACGATTTCAGAATTTGGGTCTAAGGATATGATGCTTTGGAGAGAGTCTTCTTTTGTTTTCACAGAGGATGAGACTCTATGGATTTCTTCTATTCCGATTTGGTATGATGGACCACGTCCTCCTGAAGGGTTGCTGTGAACATCTTCAGAAAATTGCTTTGCTCAACTGCCAACTGAGATAAACCTGGCACACAGGTTACACCCTAAAGAATCTGATTAACGACGTCCCCATTCAGCAGGAAGCAGTTTGGAGAGAAAAAACTGCGCCCATGTTCCCAAATATGGTTTATAAACGTTCTTTTACATTTAAAGGGGGAATATAGATATGAATAATTTGCATTAGTATAGATTTTGCTTTATTGATAGAGATTTACGGTCAATTTTGTTATATGTATAAATGTTTCTGATGTAACTTTTACTTGATAACTGTTTTGTTATATGTAATTTTGCTATGTTAAGGTTAAAGCCTTCCTTTTTTTGTTTAAACAGAAAAAGGGGAAGTGATGTGGGAGTGTCATATCAATCTGTTGATTTCTTTGACTAAGCAATAAAGAAACTGCTAGGCCCATTTGATAGGCCCACCCTTAGGTGGGTGGAGTAAACAGAACAGAACGCTGGGAGGAAGAGGAAGTGAGGTCAGACCCGCCAGCTCTCCTCTCCGGAGCAGACGCCTTCAGAGAGACGCCATGCTACCTGCTCCAGGGAAGACGCACGCTATGAAGCTCCAACCCAGGATGGACTTAGGCTAGAATCTTCCCGGTAAGCGCACCTAGGGGCGCTACACAGATGATTAGAAATGGGCCAGAGCAGTGTTTAAAAGAATACAGTGTCTGTGTAATTATTTCGGGGCATAAGCTAGCCGGGCAAGGCAGCCAGGTGGCGGGGACACAGCCCTGCCGCCCATATTACTACAGCATGTAGAAAATACTTCCAAGTTAAGGCTACCTATATGCTTCACCAAACAAGTGGAAGAAAATCCTGGAATTTCCTGGCATTATGGAGACTGATGGTGCAGACACAAGATGCCCACTTTGGCGTCAGCAGTCCCAGGGTGGCCTTTCTGCCACCTCACTCAGATGGAGGCCTCATGCATTCTATGTGACAAACCCACGTTGAGGGCCTTGTCAAGAATGGAGCTTGGGGCTATAGAAAGCTCTCGATGCCATGAGTGTTGTAATAGGAGCGGCGGGGCTGCGCCACCCGGCTAGCTTTATACCCGAAATGATTACACGGAAACTGTATTCTTTTAAACACTGCCTGGCCCATTAGTTTCAGCCTCTTATTGGCTAGCTCTTACATATTGATCTAACCCATTTCTAATAATCTGTGTAGCCCTCGAAGTGGCTTACCAGGGAAGATCTTAGCCTGCGTCTGTCTGGAGTGGGAGAACCATGGTGACTCCTGACTCAGCTTCTTTCTCCCAGCATTCTGTTCTGTTTACTCTACCCACCTAAGGATTGGCCTATCAAATGTGCCTAGGCAGTTTCTTTATTAATTAACCAATGAAAGCAACAGATTAGAAAGAAATCACTCCCACATCATTTCCCCTTTTTCTGTTTAAACAAAAAAGGCTTTCATTTTAACATAGTAAAATTACATATAGCAAAACAGTTATCAAGCAAGAATTACAGTTACAATATTTATATCTACTTTATCTTTTATCATAACTAAGTAAAACTATAATTATCTATCCATTCTTTAACTCCATCAAAGACTCCAGAAGGATATAATATTACCTAAGTAAACAAGAAATAAGAAACTTCAAACTCTAGAAATGACAGAGACATCTTGCTGCCTGGATAGTCACCCAAAGTTTTTTTTTTGTATCGTTGGGGCATCCATCTTTGGCCTTCAGGCCCATAGTATCCAGCAGACATTTTCATGAAGCAGGAAATTCCAAAGACAGTTCAGTCACTTTCTGCTGTGTCCTGCAGAATGTCTCGCAGACTCTTTCATGAGTCAGGAACCCCGAAAGACCATCTCACCTTTAGGCAAGTTCAGCAGTCCTCTCTCTGCGGGTTCTCTGTGTCCAGCTTATGCATCAGTCCAGGCAAGAGCAGTTTCTTACCCAAATGGCTATCAAACTCCATAAGGAGCCTCTTTGATGCCCATCTTCCTCTTGAAGTAGCTGGTGCTGTCAGGAGCAGACGTGTCTCATTGTCATGAAAAACCCTAAGTTATTAATAAATTATTAAATTATTAATTATCAATAAATAATTAAATTATTAAATGCCATATTCTGTAGTCTTTGAAAGATATGAAGAATGCCTATCTTACTGAACTGTATCTCTATATATCTAGAAAATCCAACTAACATGACTATAAGCTTGATTATTATTGATGATTATCCATTAACAACCTATATTTCCTAAATATACATTACATTTTTAAAATGAACTACACAATCACAACACCTTAATCAAGATTAGAAATATGCATATACATATAACAAAACTGTCCTTAAAATCCATACCAATGTAAATTATTCATACCTATATCATTTCCCCCTTTAAATGTAAAAGAACACTTAAAAACAATATTTGGGAACATGAGCGTAGTATGTAAAGTGCCTGCAGGCAAGCACAAGGACCTGAGTTCAGATCCCTGGCACCCATGTAAAGAGGTAGGCGCTGAACAGTAATGCGTACATCCCCGCAGTCCCTAAGCTAGGGGTATGGAAGAGGGGGATCCCTGTAGCTCACTGGCCAGCATGGCCAAATTAATGAGCTCCAGGTTCAGTGAGACGCTGTCTCAAAAAACAATGTGGAGAGTGATGGAGGAAGACACCCGATGCTGACCTCTGGTCTCTACACGCACATATGCACATGCACAAACACAATAAGTAGAGCATCACGTGAGTATTGCCATTCCTGGGCAATAAACACCCTTCTCCGGAGTTCACTATGTATCTTTTCCATGCATTTTCTTTGTTTATGTGAACTTCCATATGTATCATTCTGTTGTTTATACGTAAGAGAGTGCAAACCTGAGTTTGATCCCTGGAACCTACGTTGGAAGGAGAGAACCAGTCCTCAAAATTGTCCTCTTACCTCCTCAGGTGGGCTATGGCCCTTCTTTCCCCACCCCACATATGAACACACACACACACACACACACACACACACACACACACACACACACTGTTTTTCCTAACTGTGCTCAGATAGTAGCAGCCTATCTTCTGGTTCAGTCCAGAGGCACCTTTCCACCCCAGCACACACCTATCTGACTCTGGGTTTTGTTGGTGATTGAGTCAGGGTTTTCCTAGGCAGTACAGGCTGGCCTGGAACCCTTGATCCTCCTGCCTTCACCCCTTGATTTTCTACTGGTGCTGGGAATCGAACCCATGGTTTTATGCATTCTAGGCACGTGCTCTGCCTGCTGAGCCACCTTCCAGCTCTCCTGCCTTCTCTTGATTGCCTGGCTTCTTTATATTTCCGGTTTGCTTCTGGGCTTTCTGGGGCTTCCTTCCCTTCTAGAGAGGGCGTCCCTGGCACAGCTGCTTTTGGGAGGGCCGGGTGTATTTCCTCCCTTTGTGTTGCTTTTTAGCCCTCTCTCCCTCTTCTTTCCTCTGGGGACAGAAACACAGCTAGGTGAACCCACATGACAAAAAACAACACTTCCGTTCTCATGCAGGGGCCCAGGTGAGGGCAGATGGCAGCTGACTCGGGTGGTAGGAAACAGCTTTGTGTGAGTCACGCTTCTCTGGCCAATCGACTGTGTGTTGCCTAGAATACCTATTTCAGACCATTGTCTTTTATTTTACAATTGCTTTGAAGTTATTTATTCTGCAGCTCATTCCAGCTAATTGAAGCTAGTTTAGCAGAACAGTTTAGCAAAGGGACTCTACAATTAGGTAGTTCATTCACTAATAGTCATCCTTAGTAGACAGACAGCTTTGCTGCCTCAAACTCTGCACTTGTTTTGGGAAATGAGGCAAAGTCCCTGCTTGCATCCCCGAAGTCAACTGTCAGTCGGTGCAAACAGACAAACAGGTAACAGAGTCTGAAGAGATGGATGTCGTGTGGTGGTGTATGCTTATAATCCCAGCATTGGGAGAGGGAGGCGAGGGGCTTGCTATGAGTTAAGGTCCAGGCCACTAATCCTAGCATTTTGAAGGTTATCCTCAGCTATTCGGGGAGTTCCAGGCCAGCCTAAGATACATTACATACAGCCTGTCTCTAAAAGGGAGAAGGGAGCTAGGGCAATAGCTTGGTTGATAAAGCAATTACCATGCGTGCACAAAGATCTGAGCTCAATACATAAAACTCAAGGAAAAAAAAATGCTGTGTATGGTGACACCCCGCTTGTAATCCCAGGACTCAGAAGGTGGTGACAGACAGATGGGCTCTCTGGTTAGCCTCTATAGAATGCTTGATTGAGTTCCAAGTCAGTGAGAGAGCCCATCTCAAAGAAAACCCTAACCCAAAACAACAACAGCAACAAATCCTCCTCTTGCTTCTGCATATGGGTGCACATACATGTGCATGAACACACATACACATAAGAAACAGAGGAGAGATGCTTGGGTGTAGATCAGTGATTGTGCACAAGCTCACTGTCCTCGAGGCCCTGAGTTTCATCCCTACCATCCTGACCAAAAAAAAAAAAAAAAAAAGAAAAAGAAAAAAAGTTTATCAGCTATTGTCAAAAACGATACCACTTAATAAATCACCCCAAAGCCAGTGGCCTACAAAGTGAGTCTCTTCTCACACGGGTGGCCATCAGGCAGACAGCAACGCATCTGCACTGGGCTCTAGAGATTATGTGATGTATTCTATTCAGTTTTGTTCTAGAGCCTCCTGAGATCAGCAGGTCACCAGGGGCATGTGCTTCTTATTGCAGAGTTTGAAAGCTCTCAGAGGGGTGAGCAAAACACACACCGCTTGTCCTGGCTGGTTTTATGTCAGTTTGGTAGAAGGTAGTCATCTGAAAAGGGGGAACCTCAGCTGAGAAAATGCCTCTGTAAGATCTAGCTGAAGGGGATTTTTAAAATTAATGACTGATGTGGGAG
Organism: Microtus pennsylvanicus; assembly: GCF_037038515.1. Classification (NCBI taxonomy): domain Eukaryota; kingdom Metazoa; phylum Chordata; class Mammalia; order Rodentia; family Cricetidae; genus Microtus; species Microtus pennsylvanicus. Next base: position 60,034,524 of record NC_134583.1, read on the forward strand.
GCCCAGCCCATGGTAGGTGGTGCCATCCCTGAGCTGGAGGTCCTATGTTCTATAATGAGGCAGGCAGAGCAAGCCATGAGGAGCAAGCTAGTAAACAGCACTCCTCCATGGCCTCTGCATCAGCTCCTGCCTCCAGGTTCCCAGCACTGCTTGAGTTTCTGTCCTGTCCTTCAATGCAGAACAGTGACATACATGGAAGTGTAAGCCAAATAAACCCTTTGCCCCAACACCCAAGTTGCTTTTGGCCACGGTATTTCATTGCAGCATAGTAATCCTGACTAAGATGTCACAGGTCTCAAGGTCTAGGTGCATCTTGAAGCCAGAGTAAGTGCGGAGGCACAGAGAGCTGGAAGGTCAGTGTCGGTGATGCCAGTGAACTGGGGGCGAGTGGTAGAGGAAGTGAGGAGTCATTCCAGGAACAGACCCCTGGAATCAGCTTCCAGGGAGGGGGCTGCTGGAGCTTGGGGTCTTATGCTTTGGGTAGAGGAGCCATCGTCACCTGGGCTGGGTGGAGGCAGGGCCTCAGGCACCACTCCAGACCTTCTGAATCCAAAACTCTGTGGTTTTCCGTTATAAACTTATTGTTGTGTATATTAATAGGTCTCATCATGGCATTTTCATACATGTATATAAAGTATTTTGCTCCCTCACCCCCATCACCCTCTTGTCCGTCCCCCACCCCAACTCCTGCTAATTCCTTTTTTCTTCCCAACTAGGTTCCTTCTATTTTTCCTTCCCCACCGCCTTCATGTGCTCCAGTGAGGGGAGCTTATAGGAGCATAGACATCTTGCCAGTGGCTACACCACCTAAGAAAATGTCCCTTCCTCCCCAGCAACTCTTAACTGCTTTTAGATCTTTAGGGAGCCCCTCCCACCCGCTGCACAGTTCTGTTTGTTGAGACTGTGTTCACTATAGTCAAAGATAGCCTTGGACTTGTGAGCCTCCTTCCCCTGCCTCCCAAACATTGGGATTAGAGGAAAGCATCAATTATCCCCAGCACAAAAAAATCTGTTTGTTAGCCCAGAGGGAGCAGCCTGTAAAAAGAGGTTTGCATTTTGACTTGCCGGCACTGTGACTGTCACTATTTAAATTATTAAGTTTTCTTTCCCTGAAAAAGGAGACCAACAGTGTACCCCTACCGTCCCCCACCTCTCACTCCACCCTGCTAGCTGTGACCCACACATTCACTATAAGAATATATTCCCGCTCCATTCTTGGTGGTATTCCTGAGGTACTTAGTTTATGTTGGATTTTTTTTTTCCTGCCTGAGAAAATCTGTTATTTTTCAAAGCATCTTTTTGCTCAGGATAGAAACTTCGGCCTGTGCCCAGCAGGACTCTGGTGCCCCAGAAAAAAAGCACCCAGTTGTTGTGGTCCCCATTCAGGTCTCTTTGGGGCGCTTAAGTATGTCTGGCCATTCAGCAGGCTGAAATAGGCCACAGTACTATAAATAGGGACCTCAGGCTGCTCTGGGATCAGATCCCAGGCAAGGCCCCTCCTCCCTCTGCCCGCACCCATTCCTGTAGTTATTTAAATACAGCTACAAGTACATTTTCAGGTTCATGTACCCCAAATTCTTGTCAGCTTGCCAGGATGTAAGCAACTCCTTTCCTGCCTGTCGTCACCAGCTTAGTGTGTGGTGTTGTCACCAGTGCAGTGGGTGCCGTTGTCACCAGTGCAGTGGGTGGTGTTGTCACCAGTGCAGTGGGTGCCGTTGTCACCAGTGCAGTGGGTGGTGTTGTCACCAGTGCAGTGGGTGCCGTTGTCACCAGTGCAGTGGGTGGTATTGTCACCAGTGCAGTGGGTGGTGGTGTCACCAGTACAGTGTGTGGTATTGTCACCAGTGCAGTGTGTGGTGTTGTCACCAGTGCAGTGGGTGGTGCTGTCACCAGTGCAGTGTGTGGTATTGTCACCAGTGCAGTGGGTGGTGTTGTCACCAGTACAGTGGGTGCCGTTGTCACCAGTGCAGTGGGTGGTGTTGTCACCAGTGCAGTGGGTGCCGTTGTCATCAGTGCAGTGTGTGGTGTTGTCATCAGTGCAGTGGGTGCCGTTGTCATCAGTGCAGTGTGTGGTGTTGTCACCAGTGCAGTGTGTGGTGTTGTCACCAGTGCAGTGGGTGCCGTTGTCATCAGTGCAGTGTGTGGTGTTGTCACCAGTGCAGTGTGTGGTGTTGTCATCAGTGCAGTGGGTGCCGTTGTCATCAGTGCAGTGTGTGGTGTTGTCACCAGTGCAGTGTGTGGTGTTGTCACCAGTGCAGTGGGTGCCGTTGTCATCAGTGCAGTGTGTGGTGTTGTCACCAGTGCAGTGTGTGGTGTTGTCATCAGTGCAGTGGGTGGTGCAGTCACCAGTGCAGTGTGTGGTGTTGTCACCAGTGCAGTGTGTGGAGTCGTCACCAGTGCAGTGGGTGGTGTTGTCACCAGTGCAGTGTGTGGAGTCGTCACCAGTGCAGTGGGTGGTGTTGTCACCAGTGCAGTGGGTGGTGTTGTCACCAGTGCAGTGGGTGGTGTTGTCACCAGTGCAGTGGGTGGTGTTGTCACCAGTGCAGTGTGTGGTGTTGTCACCAGTGCAGTGTGTGGTGTTGTCACCAGTGCAGTGTGTGGAGTCGTCACCAGTGCAGTGTGTGGTGTTGTCACCAGTGCAGTGTGTGGTGTTGTCACCAGTGCAGTGTGTGGAGTCGTCACCAGTGCAGTGTGTGGTGTTGTCACCAGTGCAGTGGGTGGTGCTGTCACCAGTGCAGTGTGTGGTGTCGTCACCAGTGCAGTGGGTGGTGTTGTCACCAGTGCAGTGTGTGGTGTTGTCACCAGTGCAGTGGGTGGTGTTGTCACCAGTGCAGTGTGTGGTGTCGTCACCAGTGCAGTGTGTGGTGTTGTCACCAGTGCAGTGGGTGGTGTTGTCACCAGTGCAGTGTGTGGAGTCGTCACCAGTGCAGTGGGTGGTGTTGTCACCAGTGCAGTGTGTGGTGTTGTCACCAGTGGAGTGTGCGGTTGTCACCAGTGCAGTGTGTGGTGTTGTCACCAGTGCAGTGTGTGGTGCTGTCACCAGTGCAGTGTGTGGAGTCGTCACCAGTGCAGTGTGTGGAGTCGTCACCAGTGCAGTGGGTGGTGTTGTCACCAGTGCAGTGTGTGGAGTCGTCACCAGTGCAGTGGGTGGTGTTGTCACCAGTGCAGTGTGTGGAGTCGTCACCAGTGCAGTGGGTGGTGTTGTCACCAGTGCAGTGTGTGGAGTCGTCACCAGTGCAGTGGGTGGTGTTGTCACCAGTGCAGTGTGTGGAGTCGTCACCAGTGCAGTGTGTGGAGTCGTCACCAGTGCAGTGGGTGGTGTTGTCACCAGTGCAGTGTGTGGAGTCGTCACCAGTGCAGTGTGTGGAGTCGTCACCAGTGCAGTGGGTGGTGTTGTCACCAGTGCAGTGGGTGGTGTTGTCACCAGTGCAGTGTGTGGTGTTGTCATCAGTGCAGTGGGTGGTGCTGTCACCAGTGCAGTGTGTGGAGTCGTCACCAGTGCAGTGTGTGGTGTTGTCATCAGTGCAGTGTGTGGTGTTGTCACCAGTGCAGTGGGTGGTGTTGTCACCAGTGCAGTGGGTGGTGCTGTCACCAGTGCAGTGTGTGGTGTTGTCACCAGTGCAGTGGGTGGTGCTGTCACCAGTGCAGTGTGTGGTGTTGTCATCAGTGCAGTGTGTGGTGCTGTCACCAGTGCAGTGGGTGGTGCTGTCACCAGTGCAGTGTGTGGTGTTGTCACCAGTGCAGTGGGTGGTGTTGTCACCAGTGCAGTGGGTGGAGTCGTCACCAGTGCAGTGGGTGGTGCTGTCACCAGTGCAGTGGGTGGTGCTGTCACCAGTGCAGTGTGTGGTGTTGTCACCAGTGCAGTGGGTGGTGCTGTCACCAGTGCAGTGTGTGGAGTCGTCACCAGTGCAGTGGGTGGTGTTGTCATCAGTGCAGTGGGTGGTGCTGTCACCAGTGCAGTGTGTGGTGTTGTCACCAGTGCAGTGGGTGGTGTTGTCACCAGTGCAGTGGGTGGAGTCGTCACCAGTGCAGTGGGTGGTGCTGTCACCAGTGCAGTGTGTGGTGTCGTCACCAGTGCAGTGTGTGGTGTTGTCATCAGTGCAGTGGGTGGTGTTGTCACCAGTGCAGTGTGTGGAGTCGTCACCAGTGCAGTGTGTGGTGTTGTCACCAGTGCAGTGTGTGGTGTTGTCACCAGTGCAGTGGGTGGTGTTGTCACCAGTGCAGTGTGTGGAGTCGTCACCAGTGCAGTGTGTGGTGTTGTCACCAGTGCAGTGTGTGGTGTTGTCACCAGTGCAGTGTGTGGTATTGTCACCAGTGCAGTGTGTGGTGTTGTCACCAGTGCAGTGGGTGGTGTTGTCACCAGTGCAGTGTGTGGAGTCGTCACCAGTGCAGTGTGTGGAGTCGTCACCAGTGCAGTGGGTGGTGTTGTCACCAGTGCAGTGGGTGGTGTTGTCACCAGTGCAGTGTGTGGTGTCGTCACCAGTGCAGTGGGTGGTGCTGTCACCAGTACAGTGGGTGGTGCTGTCATCAGTGCAGTGGGTGGTGCTGTCACCAGTGCAGTGGGTGGTGTTGTCACCAGTGCAGTGGGTGGTGCTGTCACCAGTGCAGTGTGTGGTGTTGTCACCAGTGCAGTGGGTGGTGCTGTCACCAGTGCAGTGTGTGGTGTTGTCATCAGTGCAGTGGGTGGTGCTGTCACCAGTGCAGTGGGTGGTGCTGTCACCAGTGCAGTGTGTGGTGTCGTCACCAGTGCAGTGTGTGGTGTCGTCACCAGTGCAGTGTGTGGTGTTGTCATCAGTGCAGTGGGTGGTGTTGTCATCAGTGCAGTGGGTGGTGTTGTCACCAGTGCAGTGTGTGGTGTCGTCACCAGTGCAGTGTGTGGTGCTGTCACCAGTGCAGTGGGTGGTGCTGTCACCAGTGCAGTGTGTGTTGTTGTCACCAGTGCAGTGGGTGGTGCTGTCACCAGTGCAGTGTGTGGTGTCGTCACCAGTGCAGTGTGTGGTGTTGTCACCAGTACAGTGGGTGGTGTTGTCATCAGTGCAGTGGGTGGTGTTGTCACCAGTGCAGTGGGTGGTGCTGTCACCAGTGCAGTGTGTGGTGTCGTCACCAGTGCAGTGGGTGGTGTTGTCACCAGTACAGTGGGTGGTGTTGTCATCAGTGCAGTGGGTGGTGTTGTCACCAGTGCAGTGTGTGGTATTGTCACCAGTACAGTGGGTGGTATTGTCACCAGTGCAGTGGGTGGTGTTGTCATCAGTGCAGTGGGTGGTGCTGTCACCAGTGCAGTGGGTGGTGTTGTCACCAGTGCAGTGGGTGGTGCTGTCACCAGTGCAGTGTGTGGTGTTGTCACCAGTGCAGTGGGTGGTGCTGTCACCAGTGCAGTGGGTGGAGTCGTCACCAGTGCAGTGGGTGGTGCTGTCACCAGTGCAGTGTGTGGTGTCGTCACCAGTGCAGTGGGTGGTGTCGTCACCAGTGCAGTGGGTGGAGTCGTCACCAGTGCAGTGGGTGGTGCTGTCACCAGTGCAGTGTGTGGTGTTGTCACCAGTGCAGTGGGTGGTGTCGTCACCAGTGCAGTGTGTGGTGTTGTCATCAGTGCAGTGGGTGGTGTTGTCACCAGTGCAGTGTGTGGAGTCGTCACCAGTGCAGTGTGTGGTGTTGTCACCAGTGCAGTGTGTGGTGTTGTCACCAGTGCAGTGGGTGGTGTTGTCACCAGTGCAGTGGGTGGTGTTGTCACCAGTGCAGTGTGTGGTGTTGTCACCAGTGCAGTGTGTGGTGTTGTCACCAGTGCAGTGTGTGGAGTCGTCACCAGTGCAGTGTGTGGTGTTGTCACCAGTGCAGTGTGTGGTGTTGTCACCAGTGCAGTGTGTGGTGTTGTCACCAGTGCAGTGTGTGGAGTCGTCACCAGTGCAGTGTGTGGTGTTGTCACCAGTGCAGTGTGTGGTGTTGTCACCAGTGCAGTGTGTGGAGTCGTCACCAGTGCAGTGTGTGGAGTCGTCACCAGTGCAGTGGGTGGTGTTGTCACCAGTGCAGTGTGTGGAGTCGTCACCAGTGCAGTGGGTGGTGTTGTCACCAGTGCAGTGTGTGGAGTCGTCACCAGTGCAGTGGGTGGTGTTGTCACCAGTGCAGTGTGTGGAGTCGTCACCAGTGCAGTGGGTGGTGTTGTCACCAGTGCAGTGTGTGGAGTCGTCACCAGTGCAGTGTGTGGAGTCGTCACCAGTGCAGTGGGTGGTGTTGTCACCAGTGCAGTGTGTGGAGTCGTCACCAGTGCAGTGTGTGGAGTCGTCACCAGTGCAGTGGGTGGTGTTGTCACCAGTGCAGTGGGTGGTGTTGTCACCAGTGCAGTGGGTGGTGCTGTCACCAGTGCAGTGGGTGGTGTTGTCACCAGTGCAGTGGGTGGTGCTGTCACCAGTGCAGTGTGTGGTGTTGTCACCAGTGCAGTGGGTGGTGCTGTCACCAGTGCAGTGTGTGGTGTTGTCATCAGTGCAGTGGGTGGTGCTGTCACCAGTGCAGTGTGTGGTGTCGTCACCAGTGCAGTGTGTGGTGTTGTCACCAGTGCAGTGTGTGGAGTCGTCACCAGTGCAGTGTGTGGAGTCGTCACCAGTGCAGTGTGTGGTGTCGTCACCAGTGCAGTGTGTGGTGTTGTCACCAGTGCAGTGGGTGGTGTTGTCACCAGTGCAGTGTGTGGAGTCGTCACCAGTGCAGTGTGTGGTGTTGTCACCAGTGCAGTGGGTGGTGTTGTCACCAGTGCAGTGGGTGGTGTTGTCACCAGTGCAGTGTGTGGTGTTGTCACCAGTGCAGTGTGTGGTGCTGTCACCAGTGCAGTGGGTGGTGTTGTCACCAGTGCAGTGTGTGGTGTCGTCACCAGTGCAGTGTGTGGTGTTGTCACCAGTGCAGTGGGTGGTGCTGTCACCAGTGCAGTGTGTGGTGTCGTCACCAGTGCAGTGTGTGGTGTTGTCACCAGTGCAGTGTGTGGAGTCGTCACCAGTGCAGTGTGTGGAGTCGTCACCAGTGCAGTGTGTGGTGTCGTCACCAGTGCAGTGTGTGGTGTTGTCACCAGTGCAGTGGGTGGTGTTGTCACCAGTGCAGTGTGTGGAGTCGTCACCAGTGCAGTGTGTGGTGTTGTCACCAGTGCAGTGTGTGGTGCTGTCACCAGTGCAGTGGGTGGTGCTGTCACCAGTGCAGTGGGTGGTGTTGTCACCAGTGCAGTGGGTGGTGTTGTCACCAGTGCAGTGTGTGGAGTCGTCACCAGTGCAGTGGGTGGTGTTGTCACCAGTGCAGTGGGTGGTGTTGTCACCAGTGCAGTGTGTGGAGTCGTCACCAGTGCAGTGGGTGGTGTTGTCACCAGTGCAGTGGGTGGTGTTGTCATCAGTGCAGTGTGTGGTGCTGTCACCAGTGCAGTGTGTGGTGCTGTCACCAGTGCAGTGGGTGGTGTTGTCACCAGTGCAGTGGGTGGTGTTGTCACCAGTGCAGTGGGTGGTGCTGTCACCAGTGCAGTGGGTGGTGTTGTCACCAGTGCAGTGTGTGGTATTGTCACCAGTGCAGTGTGTGGTATTGTCACCAGTGCAGTATGTGGTATTGTCACCAGTGCAGTGTGTGGTGCTGTCACCAGTGCAGTGGGTGGTGTTGTCACCAGTGCAGTGGGTGGTGTTGTCACCAGTGCGGTGGGTGGTGTTGTCACCAGTACGGTGGGTGGTGTTGTCACCAGTGCAGTGTGTGGTATTGTCACCAGTGCAGCATGTGGCATTGTCACCAGTGCAGTGGGTGGTGTTGTCACCAGTGCAGTGGGTGGTGGTGTCACCAGTGCAGTGGGTGGTGGTGTCACCAGTGCAGTGTGGGTGATGTTGCCATCAGTGCAATGGGTTGGTATTGACCCTTGGGCTTTAGAAGCCTAATACCATCTATGTTCTTTTCCATGTGCCTTGATTTAGCAATGAACTTCTTGGAGTTTCATTTCGTCATCTACAAATGTAGCTGACAGTAGTACTGCATTTTTTGCCTAGAGTTGAGGTGGAGAATAAACAATAAAAACATGTAAAGCCAGGATTAGTCAGGTCACCTGCAAGGCAAAGTATAACATGAAAATGCTCTTTGTTTAAAGTCATCAAGAATTTCTTCAGGGACTGGGGATGTCGCCCAGTTGGTAGAGTGCTTGCCTAGCATACATGATGCATGCCCCAAGTTCAATCCCCAGAACCAGATAAAACAAGGACATAGTGGCATATATCTGTAATCCCAGCTCTTGGGAGATGGAAGCAGGAAGGTCAGAAGTTTAAGGCTACATAGTGAGTTCAAGGCCAGCCTAAGCTACAGGAGAATGTTCTTTTTTTTATCTTTATAAGAAATTTATAAGAACTCTTTATTTTTAGCTGGTTGTGGCAGTGAAAACTTGTAATTCCAACACTCAGGAGTCTGAGGAAGGAGTATCAGGGATAAGAGTCTAGCCTGGGCTAGGGCACAGTGAGAACTTGTCTCAAAACAAACAACAAGCAAAAGATAAAGACCTTTCAGCTTTCAGGCGTGCCTAGCTTGCAGCCCAAGGGACGTGTTTGTCCAGATAGCTGAGAATGAAGTCAATCACATTTATAAACCTCAGGGTCACAGTCTCTTGAATCCCTTGTCTGGTGACAGCAGAGCATAATCTAGTGGGGGTGTGTGATGGGTCTGTACGGGGCAGCTTGGCAAGGAGACACCAGAAGGTCAGGTGCCCGGCACTCTGCTTGACACCCTGGTAGCTGCCCTTCTCTGCTTCTCTGGAGCACTTTCCTTTAAAGGTTAAAAGTTCACAGGTTGGTTTCACTGCTCAGCTGAGTCTCTGGGTGACTAGCCTAGACTGTGGAATTTACATAGCAGCTCTTCTGTTTCCTTCTGTACTCCCCTGTGCACGTGGAGTGGAGTTCGCATAGTCAAGGTTGCCTTGAACTTCGTGACCCGCCTGCCTCTACCTTGAGTCTGGGTTATAACACGACACCAAACCTGGTTTATATGGAGCTGGGGATCAAACCCAGGAACCCAAAGCTTTGTGCTAAACGAGCACTTGATCAGCTGAGTTATTCTCCAGCTGCTGAGTTCATTAGTGATAAGAATGACAAAGTTTGTTGTTATTTTTGTTTGTTTGTTTTTAGACCAGAATCCAGGCGACTCACCAAGGGCACAGCTCAGTAGCTTTCCTTCTTCTCCTTTTCCTCTTTCTCCTCCTCCTCTTCTTTTTCTTTTTCTCTCTTCTAGGGATGGAACCCAGAGCCTTAAGCATGCCAGACTGGTGTTCTACCCGCAAGCTGCACCCCTACCTCTTCATATTTATCTCTTTATTTTGTGACAGTGTGACATTATGTATCCCAGGCTGTCCTCAAACCCACAGTCCTCTCCCCTCAACTTCCTGAATGCTAGGGTTATAGATTCACATCACCATGCCCCAGCTATGTAGGGGTTCTCCATCTTTAGCCTGCATCAGGACTTTGCACAGATGACAGGGCCCCTCCCCGAGACTCAGGAGGGCTGGATGGGTCCTAAGAATTTGCATTTGAAAAGCTTCTCAGGTTCCTGGAGTGCTGACAGTCTGAAGGACACCCTTTTAGGAACCCCTGACAGAGGAGTCTATGGCTTTCAGATTTGCAGGTATATTAGAACAGCCCTGAAGCTGTTGCTTCAATCAGAAATAGAGCGGCAACACTCCAGCACTGATAGCTTTTCACTGTCGCCGCTCGAGTTAAAGGGCTATAATACGAACCGAATTAAGGGCATTATTTGCCTGTCTGAGTCTCAGTTTTCTCTTTGAAAAGGGAGTGGCAATACTGCATGCCTCATAGATACTGTCTGAGAATTAATAGCATGCACGTGGACAGCTCCTAAACCAGTGCTCACGGGTCCCCTGTTAGAAACGTTCCACAACTGTTAGCTAAGCACTGACTAGAAGGAAAGCTCAGAGCCTGGTGAGTGATCGGGCCCTTGACACAGCACACTGCAGTGTAATTGACTCTGTAGCTCACTGAGAAGTTCATCAAATACCTTAAATGCCTTTGCATCAGAATCATTGCTAATCATCTGGACACTTGGTTATCAAAAGAAGTTGGATGAACTTTATCTGAACTGTCATCACAAAGCTGTGGGGGAAATTCCATTTCTTTCAAGTGTGTGCTGTGACGTGTGTTCTCCCCCTTCCGCCTTGAGAGGGACTTCAGCACAAAAATAGGTGTGGCTTCCTGGGAGAAGGCCTTCTCAGATCCGGGCTTTGCGGTGACTGCCTCAGGAAAGGCAGCTGGTGTTCATGAGTCACCCAGATCCTGCCTTCCTGACCACAGGCTAACAGCCCAAGAGGTCTCACTTGACTCCCATTGGCAGGATTTGCAATAATCAGCATGGTATTCATGTAGGAACTGAAACAGCCGAGCTGTACAGATGTCAGCGGTAGGGCTTGTAACATTGAGTTCATTCCTTGCATTCTCTTCCAGGGAAGCAGGGTGGCCCAGACTTCAGCTCATTGGAATCACTTGGAGCTGTGCAGGTCTTGTTCTACCCCACTGGCATGCATTAGTACCCCCAGGTGGAGGCTGTTTCTACAGGACCCAAGTGACATCAATGTCATTTATTGAGCTTAGAAAAATGTCTCAAATTAATAGTGTTGAAACTGGAAGAGGCAGCACATGAAGCTGGGGATTGGAGCTCTAATGCCCACACAGAGGTCAAGGCAGAGGTTGGCAAACTGTACCTCAAGGAACATATCCAGCCACGGTCTGTTATTTAGGTTTTTGTTTGTTTGGTTTTTTGTTGTTGTTGTTTTGTTTTGGGTTTTTTTGGGTTTTTTTTGTTTTTTGTTTTTCAAGACAGCGTTTCTCTGTAGCTTTGGAGCCTGTCCGGGAACTAGCTCTTGTAGACAGGCTGGCCTCGAACTCACAGAGATCCTCCTGCCTCTGCCTCCCAAAGGATGGGATTAGAGGCATGTGCCACCACTGCCAGGCTTATTTGTTTTTATTTTGGGTTTTTTTTTGGTTTTGGTTTATTTGTTTTTGTTTTTTTGAGACAGGGTTTCTTCACACAGCCTTGGCCACCCTACAATTCACTCTGTGGACCAGGCTGGCCTTGAACTCAGAGATTCACTCACCTGCCTCCCACGTGCTGGGATTAAAGGTGTGCACCACCACTGCCGGGCTTGCTATTTGGGCAAAAAAAAAAAAAAAACAAACTTTATTAAATAAAGTTTTTTGTGGCACTTGAGATTGAACCTATGGCCTACAGCCCCAATGGTCATTTTTGCCTTTTTGTTTTGAGACAAAGTCTCACTAAGCTGTCCACCCTGGTCTTAAACTGGTGAACCACCCACCTTATTTTCTATAGTGGCCAAGAGTGTGTGTGTGTGTGTTAACAGAATTTTACCGAAACATAGCTACAATATTAGAATATTGTCTGCAGCTGCTTTTATGTTGTAATGGCAGCATTGGATTGGTATGAAAGAGACTTCTAGCTCCACAAAAACAATATTTACTATTTTATCCATCCCAATAAAAGAGTTTACTAGTTAGAGACATGACCTCAGATGTGGATAAGCTTGGAGTTGGAACTAGTACCCTCAAAAGTTACAAACTCCCAATTTTAAAAATGAACCACCAAAAAAGAGAGAAAAGGCAGCTCCAGCACCAACCAGAACATTCAGGCCTCAAGTCCAGCAGTTTGAGTCTTTGAAGTAGTGTGTTTACGATGATTATACAGATTTGCTCCAACAAAATATAGACCATGCTCGAAGAACAAGTCCATGTGAAAAAAGGGGGAAATTCCGATTTGAAAGAGAGCGAGTGCAACCATCAGGGATGAAAGTGACTGAGTGCATGGGAAAGATGGCGCAGTGGTGGGATGGCTGCCTAGCACACTGGAGGCCGTGCATCCAACCCCAGCACCGCACAAACAAGCAAGAAAAATTTGTTTAAAAGGAAAAAACCACACACACACAAAACCCACCCTCCCCAAAGCAAACAAAAGCAAAATCAACAACAACAACAAAACAGAACAAAAACAGTGTCCCCAAGTGTCAGTGCACAGCAGTATCACCCAGGGAAGCTTCCTGAGCTCACCTTCACGTGCTGATTTCACAGGCTTGGCTGGAGTCCCATGAGTTTGCACGTTTTTGCCAGTACAGAGGTTGCGGACCCATGGATCACATCCCTAACTGGCAGATAGACACAGCGAGAGAGTCAGGTCTGGGAGAGAGAATGCAACCAAAAGCGACTGAGAGACAACAAAATGAGATGCTCCAGTGTCATTGCACCAGGATTGCAGAGTGGGCAGTGGAGTGAAGAGTGGAGTGCCACATTTCCGGAGGACACTGGAGGACATGAATCCTGAGTGAGCTGGATAAAGACAACATCATCCCAAATGTTCCATGTGCAGCCATGGGACCCTGGAAGCATGCAATCCTCAAAGCTGTCTTGCAGCAGAGATTCCCTACAGAGGGGAAGCTAGTGAGCAATTATAGACTTCCCATCAGCCATAGTAAGTGTCCTAGACAGTGAAGTGTAGTGTCTGCTGATCTTGGGGAAAACAGCACGGAACCTAGAATTATGTGCCCACTCACCCATCACTCAAGAGCTATAAATATGCCTTTCCCAAACACCCCTCCTGGAAGAACTTCCAAAAGATGAGTTAAAATAGAGGGGGAGGAACCCACGAGGAAGGAGCTGCAGGAAACCATGTAGAACAAGATGTAAGCAGGCATTAGCCCCTGAGAAAGAGCAGCTCCCCAAATGCCAGGTGGTGATGTAAAGACCAAGGAGATTAGGATTAAAGCCATCTCAAGGCTTGCATCATGTAGGAGGAGACTTTTTTTTTTTTGGATAAGTTTTACTTTTAGTTTATTTATTATATTACAGGAACTTTTTAAAAGACAGGGTTTCAAAACTGGGTGCAGTGGTACCTTAATCTTGAGTTCAAGGCAAGCCTGGTCTACACAGTAAGTTAAATCCCTGGTTTTGCTATTGTTGTTCCGATTGGCCTCAAACTTACTATGACCAGGCTGACTTCACACTTAGAGTTCTCCTGCCTCAGCCTTCCAAATTCTTGGATGGCACATATGTGCCACCACACTTAGTTTATAGTAACGTAGTGTTGCACACCTGTAATCCCAGGCCTTGGGAGGCTGAGGCAGGAGGATGTTAAGTGTAAAGCCAGACTGGGCTGTGTAGTGAGACCCTGTGACAGACAACAGCAACAAAACCCAAACCCAACCAATGAAATAAAACAAATAATAGAAGGTGAAGAAACAACTGGAATACAGAAACTGGATGCTCTGGAAATCAGGATGTGTGTGTGTGTGTGTGTGTGTGTGTGTGTGTGTCAAACCAGGCAAGAGAACTATAGACATCAGTAACCATAATAAATATATGGAGAACAGCTTGTCCCATGGTTTTCAGACTGGGTCATGAGAGGATAGCCTTTATGCTAGGAGGTCCAGAAAATACAAAATAACCCAACGTGGTTGAAAGCAAAGAGCTGAGAAAAAGATACCACATAAACACTCGGAGGTAGCATGACTTACCACCATGAGTGGTCGATAAAGCGGACTATAAAGTTAAACACATGGGGTTATGGTGCTCTCAACAAGAGAGGTGTATGAGTTATTTTCTACTCATTAGATTTCTTTGTGTGTACATGTATGTTTAGTATGTGTATACATGTGTATGTGTAGTGTGTATATACATGTGTATGTGTAGTGTGTATACATGTGTATGTGGGTGCATGTATACATGTATGTGTAGTGTGTGTATGCATTTGTGTGTGAGTGCATGTGTATGTGTAGTGTGTATACATGTGTATGTGGGTGCATGTGTACATGTATGTGTAGTGTGTGTATACATGTGTGTGGGGGTGCATGTGCACATGTATGTGTAGTGTGTGTGTATACATGTGTGTGTGAGTGCCCACGCGGAGGCCGGAGGGTAGAACTCTTCTGCCATTGCTGTCCATGCTATCTTTGTAAACAGTAAGATATTTATTGCAGTGAAAGAGCATTCAATACAGCTAATAGCGATGAGCATTTAAGCCATTCAATATACACGTGTCAAGAATCAGCTAGGATCTTCTCTAGCCCATAGAAAAGTACCAGGCCTTGATTCCAGCAACCACCTTATATTTTAAGACAAGGTCTCCCACTGAGCCTGGAGTCCCAGCTGTCTAGACTGATTGGCCGGGAGGCTTCAGGGAACCATCTCTCTCCAGCACCACCGCCTTCCAGTGCTGGGGGTAGACATGTGCCACCACGTCTGACCTTGTGTGGGTGCTGGGGATCCAAATGTAGGTCCCCATCCTTGCAGCGTTGGCACTTCACCAGGTGAGCCCTCTCCCCGCTCCCGCATTAGGTGTTTAAAGTGCCTTTCTCAACCCACTGGCTGAGCTGGTTGCTCACAAATGTGCCGACACCCACTGTTGCAAATGCTGCTCTAGGACAGAGTTCTAGACTAAGCCACTCTGAGGCATTCTACAGTGCAGGTGGATGTCAGTAACCGTGCAGGTGCCTGCCACTAACACACAGCAAAAGGAAACAAGAGGGACTTCCAGAGCAAGCAGCTGACTCTGCTCTGCTTTGACTTGGTTTTGCCAAAGACCTGAAAAGAACTCTCCAAGCGTCTTTACAAAGAGAAAGTGGAACTTGCAGCTCTGTGCTCTGAGACTTTTATTAGGTAGTGGAAAAGAGTTTTGCAAACATCTCCCCACAACCCCCGCCCCTGTCTTCTACATGGGGAAACTGGTCTTTCCAATATTAAGTCTATTCTCATAATCATTGGCGTGTCAGCCCCTGGCAAAGGCATCCTAAGACCCTCCCGGGAGACATCTCATGCCAATTCACGGATTGGCACTATGAGCATCACCCAGAGGCCCATCCATTCTCTTACTTCTCCAGCGTCCTTCCAGCGACTGCAATGGATTAAGCACTTTCCTTCAAGGCAATTAGGAAAACTTGAGGGACTAAGTGATGGCAGCTGTTGCTATGCGAGTGTCTGTTTTGCCAGGAAGCAGGGAAAACAAGTGAGCTAAGAGCAGTTGGGAACTAGAGATTATGAAGAGCGACAGAGGCAGAGTCCGGGCAGCCACGCTTTCCCTTCCTGCCGTCACCTACCCCACACAACCCCAGAACCTCTGCACCAGCTGGCCAGAGCCCAGAGTTATGAAATTACAAAACCATGCATGTGCTCAGCACTTTGTACGCCCCTGGGGGAGGACCACACTTTTGATAGAGTCATCGGCTCCTCCGCCTTGGTTTGGAGCATTCGAGGCAGTTAGAGGATTCACCGTCAGAGATGAATGCACTCTTTTCCTTACTAGTTAACACAAGAGAGCTTATGCTGACATGTTTTTATTGCACTTTAGATGTTGCTTTTGTGCCAACCCCATTTTACAGATTAGGAAATTGAGGCTCTGAGAGCATAAGCAACTTACTCACTGTGCAGAGCTGAGATTCCATCCCCCTCTTCTCCCTCCTTCCCCTCCCTTTCCATTGTGCATGGATATGATGTGGATGCCTGTCCGTGTGGTGGGGTGGGTGGATGCGTTTGTCACAGTGCTCACACAGTGGTGTCAGAGGACAGCTTCCGCTGTCACCCATGTTTTTCATCCTGTCTGAAACAGAGCTTTCCCGTTTGCTGCTGCGTGTGCCAGGCTCTGGTATGTCAGCTTCCAAGGACTCTGCTGCCACCGCCTCCCAGCTTGCAGGAGTACTGGGGTTATAGGTGCGTGCTGCCACGGCACGCTTTACGTGGATGCTAAGGATTCGAACTCAGGTCCTCATGCTCACAGAGTGAGTGCTTTACCTCCACAGCCAACGCCACAGCCAAGGGCTGGCTATGAACTGACAGGATTCTTGAATGCCTTTGCTCAGAGTCATACAGAATTGGATGAATTTGGTAATTACAGGGACATTAAAAAATTGCAGCCAGACCTAGGCAAGAGCACTTGCCCACGCATGTGCAAATCCCTGGGTTTGATCCCCAACGAGGCAAAAGCAATAACTACAAATAAATAAATCACAGCAAATATGAGTTGACACCTGCATCAAGAAGCTTTTGATTTATCTGTGCACCGAAGTCAAGTCCATAGCATCAGTCATATTCCTGTGCACACTGGAAGAGCAAAGCAGACTCTCCACGGTGACTTCAAAAATAAAGCGGCAAAGCGATGGGAAACCCTGGGGAGGGAAAGCGTTGCGTGTTGATGCCGCACTGCACTCTGGTATAAGCCAGGCCACTGCGTGTTGATACCGCACTGCACTCTGGTCTTTGCTGATGAGCACAACCTCTACCATCTGAAGTGCCTCCCCAGCTGTGGTAATAGCCAATGGGATTAGCCCAATTCAGCGGATATCTGCTCTCCTCCGCTCACAGCAGCCTTCTCTAGTGCTCCAGGATCTCCTGGCAACAAGAGACCCACCACCAAGGCTGCTGCTATATTCTGCCAAGGTGAGTGGCACCCAGGGCAAAGTGAAGAAGTCAAGGACAAAGGTCTCGGCCCGACAGAGGAGACCGTGTGGTACTGTCAGCAGAGCCCTGCGGACACAAGCAGTCTTCGGATGGGCAGGCAAACAGGTGTTCCTGTTGTGACATAGGTCAAACAGCTACAGGAAAATAGATACTGAAGGAAAAGTGTGCTGTGGGCAGGTGTCCACAGAGCTCTGTTCACGGTGGTAAACGGTGTCTGTCACTCCAGTGTCCGTGATGAGACAAATGGAGGACTCATTCTGTGGCGTAGCTACACAGTGGGATGCTGTGCAGCAGGAAACGGGAAACCATGAAGCTCTGGATGAGTGGAAGAACTCAGACATTAACAGCCCATGGGTAAGGAGATCCACAGATACTCTGGCATCCAAAACAGGTTAGTGGCTGGGGTGGGAGAAGAGAAAACAGGAAGTACTGATTAACAGGTACAGAATTTCCTTTTGTGATGATAAGAATGCTCTGGAATTGGATGCGTGGAGGTGGTTTGCACAGTGTTCTGAATGTACTTAGCACCACTGAAGTATACTTTAAATGGTTAAAAGGTAATATTTATGTTGTGTGTCTTTTACCACAACTAAGTAAAAAAGACAACCATCAGGACTACTGGTAACTCACAGCCATTCCCAGGAGAGACAATGCCGACACACCTCCCCTACGTAAAACTCCCAAGAGATGACAAGCGGTGGCCTTGCATTGAAAGCAGAAGCAGAAAAGGGAAGAGTGGCTCTAGAGCTGGGACAGATCTGATGGCCAGACCCGACTCAGCTCAGTCCTTTCAGGTACCATCTGTGTCCCGTGGGGAGGCAGGTGTGTAGGTGGCTTTAGTGACAATCACTATGACTACAGCAGGAAGCTCAATGACTGGGCGGGAGGTCTTAAGATCCATTGGTGGCTTGAAAAAGCTGAAGGACACATACCTAGGTGGCCTCCACAGGATGACCCCATCAGCAGGGTTGGGAAGCAGCTCCCCTTTGGCCAAGCCATGCTGACTCCGACCTCTCCCTGAGCTGCCTTTGTTCTCTTCCTGTACACACTGGGTCATGCCTGCGCCTAAGGTTCCACTGCAGCTTCAGATTGTCCTGCTTCTGCTTCACCCCACCTGCTCCTGTCCAGTGAACCAGCAAGTCAAGGTTATGGAATCTAGAAGACAAGACCAAACAGACTGCCCCTCGCACACATGGGAGCCCTGGAAAGATAGGTGTGGCCACTGTCTGGGAGACCACTGATCTTGGCATCTAGTGTGTGGCTTCCCCAGATCCACAGACTTATTCCAATACAGGGAACTATTCCCCAGATTATAAAACTATGGCTTCATTTCAATGAACGGAGCTGGTCGTGAAAGGGAATGCACAAAACGGCCATCTTTAATACTTAATCCCAAGACTGTGTAAATGTTACCATGGCAACTTCCTCGGACATTGTGGTTGTTCCTTGTCTATTGTTCAGCGACTTTGACCTTTTCCGAAGGAACTTGACATGTAGTTACCCACTTAGGCTTGGAGTCAGATTTCAGCTGAGCAGCCCTTCCAGCAAGCGGGTGACGGAAAGAGGACTCAGGATGGGGAAGGGGGTGAGAGGCTTTGCTTCAGAGGCTACCGGGTCACACAGCTCTGCACCCCACCTACATATCTCTCCCCAAGCACCCTTCCCTGCAACACCATCTGCTCTCTCTTCATCTTGGTTTTCTCATCTTTAGAATGAGCCCAATCATTCCTGTCCCAATAGAATGAGTGACAGGGTCTCTTGGATCCTATGTGCGGCTGGAAGATGACCTTGATTTCTGATCCTCTCACTTCCGGAGTGCCCTCTGCCTCCACAGCTGGTTCATCAGGTGCTGGGGTGGAGCCATGGTTCGCTGGTTACAGCTCAATAGTAGATAGACTACTTACAGAATGAGGAAGACTCTCTGTCAAGGGCTATGAAATGGAGCTGGGAGAGAGTCTTGTTGTGTAGCGCATTCTGGTCTTGAATTCACAGTCTTCCTGCCTCAACCCTCTAAGGTGCTGGGATGATAGACTTGTGCCACCATGTCTGCCTACCATAAATAATTTTTATATTAATTGCATGTTGAAATGATAAGATTTTGGATATCAAGAAGTAGATATTATTTAATGGGTATTAATGATATTAATTGATTATCTAGGTCGAATAAGATATATTATCTAAAACATTCTCACCTGCTTCTTTTTGTCAAATGAGATGGAGAAAACTTAAAATTACACATTTTATTTCTATGGGACCAGCCAAACCTAGAATGTTCTCAACATACCATTAGTTATGGCAAACTCTCACAATGTCATTTGTGCTCAAGTATGAAACAAACTTTTGGAATGAGATAATTACTGAGAACAGTGTGTTCTAAGAACCAAAAGTGCATCAAACTAGGGCTGGGGTGTAGCTTGGAGGTAGAGCACTCGCCTAGCCTGCCTGAGGCTCAGTCTGAGCCCAGGGCTGCAAGAAAGGGTTTTACAAAGTTACAGCCCATCGTGTTGGTTCTGGAGGCTTCCCAATGCAGACTTGTTAAGGGGCAGGGGTGTGGTGGTGTGGAGAAGGGGCTAGCTAAGCCTTGTGGCCTTTGCCAGGTTCGCTGCGACCCTGAGATCCAGGAGCTGCGGCAGTGGCAGAAGAAGCTGCGTGAGGACAAGCACATCCGCCAGCGTGTGAAGATCTTCTGGGCCAAGCAAGAGCAGAAATGTGAGTGGTGGGCTTCACACCCCACGTTTATTCCAGAAAAGGCTGATCCTTCACCTGAGCTCTAGAGGGAAACTCTCTTGGAGGCCTGCAGACTCTGTGTGTGTGTGTCCTGTTCGGCAGCTACAAAATCCACAGGATGTAATTTACACAGCCATTCCCCTCCCTCGAGGACAACTTCTGTGTCATCTAGCATCTGAGGGCTTTTATTTTCTATCTACGAGGCTCCAAGAACAGGCTGTGATTTGGGGAGCCATGTTATTGGCAGGGTGCACAGGTAATCACCATCCCCAACTCCTGCTGTCTGTCTCACCGTCAGTGGGTTTATTTCCATCTTTATTTCCACACAGGGCAATCCCGTGTGTCAGTCTGGCTGGGTCAGGGGATGCTCAGGTGGTTGGTGAGTGCTATTTCTGGGTAGATGGCTTTGAGGGTGTTTCTAGAAATCGGATGTGGATTTGAACTGGTAGGCTGAACAGATGGCTGCCTCTCCAGTGATGAGGACCTGAATAGAATAAAGGGTGAGAAGGGTTGGGTAAATGGCCTACATACACAGAATCCTGGTGTCCTGCCTCCCCTCTGGGTCTCCTGGGCCTTGGGCTTCAGATGTGGGCTGAACTCTCCAGCTCTCAAACCTCTGATCCACCTTGCCACATGTTTAGGCATGTTAACACACACACATGTACACACCCCTCCACACTCCTCCCCTACTTGCAGATGGTGGGGCTTCTGTGAACCAGTACTTTGTATTGCTAAATCCCCTTCTTTGTCTATGCATATATTTTTTATTGGAAAAAGAACATATCAATATGAACACCAGCATATTAATTATGGTGGAAGTTCTGTTTTCTTCCCCTCTTTGGCAGTTGTTTTTCTGTTTTTTCTACTGTGACTATATAGTAAGTTAAAGTTTAAAAATAAAAGAAAATGGGGGTGGAGCACTGGCGCAACTGTTCAGTCGGTGAAGGGCTTGCTGCCTAGGAGTAGGGACCTGAGATGGAACCCCAGCACCCAAGTACAAAGCCAGAAGCAGCAGTGTAAGATGGTAAGCCGATGCCATGGGTGGGGACAGCAGGGGCCTCTACAGCCTGCTGGTGAAACAGCCCAGCTTAACTGGTGAATTCTGGTTCAGTGGGAGACTCCTGTCTCTCAATAGATAAAGTTAGGAAGTGTCTGAGGAAGACAGCCACCATTTACATCTGGCCTCCACGTGCATGAGCACAGGTGTGTGCAATCCACGGGTGTGAACACATGTATCACACACACATGTGCACACACACATACATGCACACACACATACACAGGAACATGTACATGAGAAAGAAAAAAAAGAAGAGAAAGGACAGGATGGCAGGAAGGGGAGAAGGGAGAGAGGGAGGACAACTGAGGGAGGGAGGGAGAGAGAGACGTAAACAGCTTCAGCAATTACTTCTGTCCGACTGGCTCAGCCTGTGCCTTTCTTTAGCCCAACTGCCATTTCAGTTCAGTTCAGAACTGGGACTCAATCAGGGCTGTAATCAGTTTAAAGGTCACAGGAAACGCGGTACACCTATTTACTGTGCTGTTCTGTATTCTTTGGAGTTGATTGGCTGCTATTTGATTGGTGGGCTTGGCTTGCTGTGGAGCAGGAAGAATAGGGTGGACTGAGTGCCAGCAGGAGGGCAGAGGAGACCCTGCTTACTGTTCCCACCTTCTCACCTTGCAAGGGCTCCAAGACGCTCCCCTCTCGCAAGTCAGGGTCTTCAATAAATATGACCTATTATAATATAAACCTTAATATGGCCACATGCTAAACTGCCCTTTATGCAGAAACTCTGAAATAAAAAATTAAATCTAAAGACCATTTCCGGCTCATGGCCGGGGAAGGCAGGACAGGATTCACAACAGCAGAGCTGCCCCAGGACTCTCGCTGCCACTTCCATCCGTGTGGCCCTAACTAGCTGACTTCACTGGGCCTTAGTTCCCCCTTTCAGAATGGGACCAGCGATAAAGTTCCTGTCACATGCGGCTGTTAAAGGAGACTCATGGATGATCTTTAGCCTGACACACAGTGCCCGTGAATGTTCCACATTGTCACAATAGTGTTGTCGAGATATATGTGTGTTTTTCAGTGACTTGGGGTTCATTTTTTTTTGACTGATAGACATTAAACTCTGTGGGTTCCAAGTGGATTAGTGTTTATCTTATTCATTGCATTTCCCAAAGCTTCACGAAGATCAATGGTCTACACACACATATATATATTTGAAGTATGAAGCTTTTGGGCTTTACTTTACAGTAGAAGAAACAGAGGCCAGAAAGGTCTAAGGACTTGCCCATGTACCAGAGGGCTGGCTTAGTTGGTAAGGCACTTACCTGTGGACCAGAGGGCTGGCTCTGTTGGTACGGACTTGCCCATGTACCAGAGGGCTGGCTCAGTTGGTAAGGCACTTACCTGTGGACCAGAGGGCTGGCTCTGTTGGTACGGACTTGCCCATGTACCAGAGGGCTGGCTCAGTTGGTAAGGCACTTACCTGTGGACCAGAGGGCTGGCTCAGTTGATACGGACTTGCCCATGTACCAGAGGGCTGGCTTAGTTGGTAAGGCACTTACCTGTGGACCAGAGGGCTGGCTCTGTTGGTAAGACACTTGCCCATGGACCAGAGGGCTGGCTCAGTTGGTAAGGCACTTACCTGTGGACCAGAGGGCTGGCTCTGTTGGTAAGACACTTGCTCATGGACCAGAGGGCCGGCTCTGTTGGTAAGACACTTGCTCATGGACCAGAGGGCTGGCTCAGTTGATACGGACTTGCCCATGTACCAGAGGGCTGGCTTAGTTGGTAAGGCACTTACCTGTGGACCAGAGGGCCGGCTCTGTTGGTAAGACACTTGCTCATGGACCAGAGGGCTGGCTCAGTTGGTACGGACTTGCCCATGTACCAGAGGGCCGGCTCTGTTGGTAAGACACTTACCTGTGGACCAGAGGGCTGGCTCTGTTGGTAAGACACTTGCTCATGGACCAGAGGGCCGGCTCTGTTGGTAAGACACTTACCTGTGGACCAGAGGGCCGGCTCTGTTGGTAAGACACTTGCTCATGGACCAGAGGGCTGGCTCAGTTGGTACGGACTTGCCCATGTACCAGAGGGCTGGCTCTGTTGGTAAGACACTTACCTGTGGACCAGAGGGCTGGCTCTGTTGGTAAGACACTTGCTCATGGACCAGAGGGCCGGCTCTGTTGGTAAGGCACTTACCTGTGGACCAGAGGGCTGGCTCTGTTGGTAAGACACTTGCTCATGGACCAGAGGGCCGGCTCTATTGGTAAGACACTTGCTCATGGACCAGAGGGCCGGCTCTGTTGGTAAGACACTTACCTGTGGACCAGAGGGCCGGCTCTGTTGGTAAGACACTTACCTGTGGACCAGAGGGCCGGCTCTGTTGGTAAAACACTTACCTGTGGACCAGAGGGCCGGCTCTGTTGGTAAGACACTTACCTGTGGACCAGAGGGCCGGCTCTGTTGGTAAGACACTTACCTGTGGACCAGAGGGCCGGCTCTGTTGGTAAGACACTTGCTCATGGACCAGAGGGCTGGCTCTGTTGGTAAGACACTTGCCAAGCTTGTGTGAGGACCTGGATTTGAGCCCCAGACTCACATGAAAGTTGGGTGAGGTGGCACACACGAGTCATCCCAGTTCTGGGGAGGCTGAGAGAGAACCCCTGGGGCTTGTTGGCTAGCTGTTGTCAATCAGCGAGCTCCAGGTTCAGTGAGAGACCCTGCCTCCAAAATGAAGGTGGAGACTGACTGAGGAGGACACCTGGTGTCAACCTCTGCCCCACATGCATGAGCACACGCGTGGGTGAGCACCTCATGTGTGAGCAGTGGCGAGCTTATCGCCCCCACGCCTTTACTCGCTCATCTCCTAAGGCTTCCCCAGGGACCGATGCACAAAGCTCCCTATTCTCTTCACAGTGCTGTAGCTGTAACCCAGAGCTGCACGTCCTAGGCAGGCACCCCACTACCTAGTGGCACCCAGCCCTGAGAGCTGCTCCCCAAACTTCTCAGGAATCATCTTAAACAACACATGGCCATAGCCAGTTTCTTATCAGGGCATCAGAATTCTTGCTGTCTGGGTTTGTGTTGCCTGAGGTTTCCAGGTTGGGGCTGGATGAAGAGGAGCAGCATGTAGCCTGGTCCACCCTGCATGACGCAGAATTTCTTGCTTCCTTCAGGTGTCAACAAGCCAATCAGAAAACAGTATTTCTCTAGCCAAGATGACACAGGGATCATGCCCCAAAGACCTACTGTATGGCAGCTTTTGTCCTTTAGATTTGCCATTTAAAAAAAAAAAGAAAAGAAAAGAAAAGAAAAAAAGGGTAGTCATAGTAAGTGGCAATGGTTTGGGACTCCATTTAAAACTTCCCTGTGTGCAGATGTCAGACAATGTCACTCTAAGGTGTTGTCACCGTATGGTGCCATGATCTGGTGTTTACATGTGAGCAGCCTCCTGCAGACGCGACTCTCAGGGAGGAGCATCAGCTGTCCCCAGGCAGACTCCTGGTCATGTGCAGTTGGGTCTCAGGTTACACAGAGTCAGAGGCTACTGTCCCCAACAACATTCTCTTCCAGACAGAAACAGTGTGAAGTTCTCCTTTCACACTCCAGAAGGACAGGTGCACAGATTATTTTTAAATATGTGTCTTCAGAATTCCAGCCCAGGCAGTCCAAAGATGCCTTGAGATACGGTCAAAAGTCCCATCCCAAAGAATAGCATGTTTTTAGTTGTGTTCCGTCAGTGATTGGTTTCATATGTTCTCTGTATGTGAATGCCTCTCACTGAACCCAGTGGGCTCATGTTCCGGTGAGCACAAAGCCAAAGTAAACACAGCTGAGAAACCAAAGGGTAGAGAGGGGTTTACCTGCAGCAGGTGGGAAGGACACGGGAGTCACTTCCAGAGCCACGGTGCTCTCCCTGACCGAAGGAAGCATGGGAGTTTTATTCATAAAGCTTCTGCATATGCCTATGGGAAAACACCGTATGAGCAAGCATATTCCTGAGCATCTCCGTTTAAGGGCAGAGCTTAGGACGGGGAAGAAGGCGGGGCATATTTGGGGGCATCCTTAGCTTAAGCACATGAGTTAGAAAGTTTAAAATTAAAGATACAGGCACCTCTAGGCATGCTCAGCTAGAATAATGAATATGCTAGGCAGTTGCCTCTGGACATGCTCAGCTTTAAAAGTGTGTGTGTTCGCGCGCGCACGTGCATGTGTACCCGTTCATTTGTCTGTTTACAGGGGCGTGAGCATGTGTATAGGACAGGCTCAGCTTACGTTGCTTATGGTCTGGTGGTTTTGAGACAGGGTCTCTCATTTGCCCAAACTGGCCAAGCAGGCTGGACTGGCTAGCCAGAGAGACCCAGGGAGCCTTGGGGATCTGTCTGACTTTGTCTCCCAGTGCTGAATTACAGCTCTGGATTTTAAAATGTGGGTTCTGGGAGATCAAACTCAGGTCCCCATGCTTGCACTACAAGCATTTTACCCACTGAGCCATCTCCCCAGTTCCTAAAATATTTTATTTACAACAGTGGTTCTCATCCTTCCTAATTCTCTGACCCTTTGATACAGTCCCTCATGTTGTGGTGACCTTCAGCCATCAAATTATTTCATGCTACTTCATAACCATAATTTTTCTACTGTTATGATATTAATAAACATCTAATATGCAGAGAAAAAGGAAGAAAAGTAGACAGTTTGAGGTGCACTAGTACAGGTATTTGTTCCTAAGTGCTAGCCACACTTAGAGGCTGCATGTCCACATTTTACTTGGAAATCCAAGAGGGGAGCAGACCCAAACAAAAACAAAAATCATAGCAATTGTTTCCATAACACCAGAATCTATTGCATGCGCGCGCGCGTACACGCGCGCGCGCACACACACACACACACACACACACACACACACACACACACACACACACACACACACACACACACACACAAGGTAACTTTCTCATAAGATATATGCATTTTAAATATGAACAAATATGCTTGAAATGACTTTATCACTTTATATTTAGAAGAGAGAGTGGGGGTACAATCTGTCAAAGGAAGCGTCTTACCTCTTGTTTCCCACCTGCTCATTCCACATTCCAGTGGCTTGTGGCAGTCCCAGAAATACACAGTAACTTTAGGCAAATGTGGCAATTGACTTTTAAAATATTAAGGTTATAGAAATAAAAGCCACTGAATGCATCTGGCAAAATAGTATAAGGCCATAGCTGCTGAAGATGTATTTAAAATACCTCATGGACAAAAACTGTGTGTATTGGAGTATACTCAGGGTGCACAGCCTAACACTTTGGTTAAGGTAAAGACGCGTTGAGGGCCTTGTGTAGAGGCGCATGCCTTTAACCCAGCGCTCAGGAGACAGAGGCAGGTAGATCTCTGTGAGTTCAGGGCTAGCCTGGTCTGTACAGAGTGAGTTCCAGGTCAGCAAGGGCTAGGTAGAGAGATCTTTTTTCAGGAAATGAAAAAAAGAAATGTGTGATGTTTGCCACATTAAGAGAGCTAACCTAGCAGTGCAATCCACAGCTGCCATTTGAATGTGTGTGGTCGGGACACTTAAAATTTGCTTTCCTGTCAGATTTCCATGAAGAGTGGTGAACTCTGGTCAGGTGCTCCACTCCAGGTCCGCAGAGGTAGCTACTGTGTTAGAGAAGGTGTGCGCGCTCTCTTCAGCATGGAGGTTTCTTAGGGATAGGAGGAGGGAATACAGCCTGTAACATAACTTCCCATCCAGGAGAAGACAGAGCCTTTCCACGTATATTATGCAATGTTGATAATGACCTCCTCCTGTTCCCACAATAAATAGAAATACAGCTCTGAGCTTCCTAGAAGTCATGGCAACAATGGAAGCAGGGCTCCTGCCCTCACAGTTAAACCCATTTCTTGGAAGCACGCCTTCCTGAAGCTGAGATTTGATCTCACTGATAGAAAGGACTGTGTGGCACCCAGTGAGTGCTCTCCTTTCAGAGGCTGCAATTCTGACCCCTTTAGAGCGGCTGTTCCTCCCAGAGGGAAAGGGCAGCGGCCCAGAGCAAGACATGGGAGCCAAGGAAATTTCTTTTCATGGTGTGCCAAGCCTGGAGATTTTTCTATGGCTTCAAGAATATTCTTGGGCTGGAGATATAGTTCAATATTAAACACCCGTGCAACTTGTGAAAGGCCCTGGACTGATCCTCACTATAGGCAGGCACACACACATGTACACACACACTAATGAACACACAGGAGCACATACATGCATGTACATGCTTACACACATGGGAGTACACATGCACACATGGGCACACACACGCAGGAGTACGCATACATGCAAACACACACACAGGAGCACCATGTGAATTATCATTTATAGTGTTGTGTGGATTTATAGTCAGTGCCATCAACCCACTGTGGGATTTGGGGTGGGTGACGTCATCTTGATGATTCATTCCTCCTACATGTAAAATCAGAGTGATCATGCCTCGGTTATAATTCTAAATGAGGTCATTGTTTTGATAATGCTATGGCTCTTTATTAAGAAATATTTCTATAAATCTAAGTTGTCAATTTCAATTTAATCTTATTTATTTTTCTCTCTCGTCTTCTTGCGTTATATTCGTTCTTCACTTTAATCCACAAAACAAGTAAGAATTTGATTAAGAGACACCTAATGATTTCATGTCTTCCTTCCACCGGTTTTATTTTTAAGACTCCCAAGAGTGTGGGGCCGTTAGGATGACGTCACCTTTCACACAAGTAATCTTTTCCTTTAAAATTTGCAAAAATATGCAGAGCTGGGATATGCCTTCTCTCAAAATGCTTGCAGGCCCACACTGTCTGTTGGGATCAAAGTTCAGTCAGAGATGGTTTCCTTTTTTAATGGTTTGGCCCTGAAGTTTAATATCCTAAATTTGTTCATGCAAATGAACTCTCCCAACCTCCTTTGATTCTTCACCCATCCCCTGCCTTGTTAAAACCTTCTTCTTTGTACTTAGGAATGCAGAAGTCTCTTCTAAGATTTATAAACCCGGGGAAGACTGATGGCTGATAGAGAGGAGTCATTTGATGGGGTTTAGAATCACCATGGAAACAAACTCTGGGCATTTCTGAGAGGAATTCTGGAGGGAGGACCCATCCTAACTGTGGGTGATGTCATCACGTGGGCTGGGTTCTGGAGTGAATGAAAGGGACAGTGCCAGCTGAGGTACCAGCCTTACTTCCCTCTTGTGTCTCAGACTTCCGCAGTGACTTCTTCTGTCAGATAGACTGCAGCCGTGAGCCAAAAGGAACCCTTCTTTCTTTAGGTTGCTTTGTCAAGAGCTTTGTGATGGCAATGGGAAGAGTAACTAATATAACCTGATAGACAAGGTCTCCCATTTCCCAGCTGGCGACCTTGAGCAGTTGTCTTTTTTTTTAACTAATTAATTAATTTATTTATTTATTTATTAAAGATTTCTGTCTCTTCCCCGCCACCACCTCCCATTTCCCTCCCCTCCCCCTCCCCCAGTCAAGTCCCCCTCCCTCATCAGCCCAAAGAGCAATCAGGGTTCCTTGCCCTGTGGGAAGTCCAAGGACCACCCACCTCCATCCAGGTCTAGTAAGGTGAGCATCCAAACTGCCTAGACTCCCACAAAGCCAGTACGTGCAGTAGGATCAAAAACCCATTGCCATTGTTCTTGAGTTCTCAGTAGTCCTCATTGTCCGCTATGTTCAGCTAGTCCGGTTTTATCCCAGGCCTTTTCCGACCCAGGCCAGCTGGCCTTGGTGAGTTCCCCATAGAACATCCCCCTTGTCTCAATGTGTGGGTGCACCCCTCGCGGTCCTGAGTTCCTTGCTAGTGCTCTCTTTCCTTCTGCTCCTGATTTGGACCTTGAGATTTCTGTCCGGTGCTCCAGTGTGGGTCTCTGTCTCTGTCTCCTTGAGCAATTGTCTTAACCCCTCTGTGACTCCATCGGTACAGCAAGGAAATGGGAATGGTAATACTAACACTCCCCTCCACCCTAGAGGGGCTGCCTGGTCATTAACCCTGGACAATATGTAGCTTATATTAAGTGGTCAAAAAAGGAGGCTGTTATATCTTTAAACCAAGTGTTCAACAAATGGCGAAAGGGTGCTGTTGTTAAACAGTTTGGGTTTCTCCTGGAGCCAGAGTTCTGCCTCTTACTGATAGTGGAGTCACAAGCAAGTGACGCTTCCACCCGAGACTCAGTTTCCCCAGGTGACATGGAAAGAATTAGGAGCTGTTGCGGAAAGCCCCTGTGGTGATCACAGGGAGAGCATGTATGGTGTTGGATAGGCGACTGGTCCAGAGAGGATGGTAGATAACTGGTGTCTAGGCTTTAGTCAGATTTTAAAAGTCAGCAGCACATTGTGTTTTTATTGCTGATGTGTTTTTGGCTTTGTTGTGTGTGTGTGTGTGTGTGTGTGTGTTTGAACCTCAATTTCATTTACTCCAGAATGACTTCAAATTCCCTAAGTAGCTGAGGATGACCTTGAACTCCAGAACCTTCTGCCTCTACCTTCCCAAAGGACAGTGTTGATTCCAGGCAATTTCCTTGCAACTGTGGTTCTCAGTGCTACAAATGAGACCCTCCCGGGGAAGTTGTGTCAGGCTGTGTCCAGCCGGAGGCCAGGGAATGTGATGATGTGGGCTTATTCTTAGCAGAGAATAGGCTCTGGCCACATCAGCAAAGCCCGAATACTATGGATTAGCTGCGGGATCCCGGCAATGGCCGGGGATCTGAGACCTTCCTTTGTGAGGCCTTTTCGGTAATGCATTTCATGTGGATCAAAAACGAAGAGGATCTGAGTTTCTGGTCCAGCTCTGCAGTGTACCAGCTAGCCGGGCCTTGGATGGGATGAATCAGAAAATGTTTGTACCAGCAAAGCGGAGGGTTCCCCGGGTGCTTGCCTCCCAGCGGACAGGTCACAGGCATTGCTGCTGAGTGTGGGACTTCAGTCTCAGGGTTGAAGGGCGTCAGACGCTAACGGTGGCTAAGTCGGGGAGACTACAGTAAGGTAACTGAGGGCAGAGAAACTCTGGAAGCTTAGAGGTTGAAGGAGAGAAGGAGGGAGTGTGGGTTCAGTCCTGGGCTACATAAGAGAGTTTGGGGGTACTTTCTTAGCTTCAGACCCTGTGTGCCACCCCTAGCACCACAGAGACAGTTCAGAGAAAGGAATAGATGTGCTAAAGGAGAATTTTGAAGAGCGCATTACTTACTTGGGAAGGCAAGAAGCATACGTTTTGCAATATGGACCTATTCTGTCCCCACATTTGAGTCCATTACACCAGAGGTGACTCTTCTTAAGAGAAAGCTGGAGCTAATGGAAGGGTGGAGAGAAATCATGCTTGTCTGGCTTTGGCCTAGCCCACAGGATGGCACACTTAGACCCTTTGCTGCTACATGGTGGATGTCTGTGAAAGCGCCTGGTCCCCACAAAAGCTGAGTTTCTTAAATGCCTACTATGCTCCAGGCCTTCTACACACAGTACTTCCAAGGGGAGACGGGAGGAACTGTGTTGGAAGTTAAACCATTTGCCTCGGTCATGGCTGTGAAAGCAGCTGAAGAGGTAGGACTTTCTATAGAGGCAGGTCTCTCCACGAGACTCACAGCTTACCTGCCCATCAGACCAAGGACAGGAGGACCCGAGGGAGGGGTGGGCTTGATGCTCTTCCAGAGGGTACCCATCAGAGTCAGCGCAGATGTGACAGCAGCACTCCGAGAAGGGGCCAAAGACAGATGAACCTTGAAAACATTCTCTTACCAGCAAGAACTGGAGGCAGGAGGCTCCCGCTGCCCATGGTGAGGATGTGGCATGCCCAGAGCAGGCAGAATGTGGAGGGCCAAAGGCTCTTAATGGTTGTCTTAGGGCTGAGAGGGGCGAGAGTACTGGGGGAGGGGCTTCCTTCCCTTGCTACTATTAGACAAGGCCTCTTATAGCCCAGGATGATCTAGAACTCTCCATGTAGCCAAGGATCTTCCCTCCTCCTCGAAAGAAGTATTGGGACTATAGGCGTGTGTCATCATGCCTGGGTTTTCTTTTATTCTTTTCCTTTTCCTTTTCCTCCTCCTCCTCCCTCTGTTCCTTTTTTTTCCTTCCTTCCTCTGACAGGGTTTGATTTGTAGCCCAGAACTGCCTTAAACTCTCAGTTTTCCCATTCCAGCCTTCCAAGTTCAGGGATTGCAGGCATGCATCACCATGCTTGGCCAGGGCTAGTCTCTGGGGAACAAACTGTTGGAACATTAATAGTGTGCATGACTGTACAATTCTGTGAATTCGCGGAGGCCATTGAGTTGGCTGCTTTAAGAATGGGCTGTATGGCATGTGAACTCCATTCAGCATAAAGCTGCTCCATGCAGCAAAGCAGAAATGAAGGGGCCTGCGGTCTCTGCAGCAAGCAGGACGGCACATGCCATGCACAGCTGTGCATGCGTTCGCTTCCTCACCTCCACCAGTCCCTGATTCCTGTGCCTACTCAGAAGGCCCTGCAATGGCTGCCCCAACTCCCTCATCCATCTGTTTGACTTGCCCCATCCCTCCCCAACTTGTTTTATACCACGTCTGTTGGAGCTGGGGCTGTGTCTGCTTCACAGACCAGGAAAGAAAGAAATGTGGCCGCCTTTGACCTTGGCCACAGTGAAGGGTGTGGGAAGCTGACCCTGGATGGCTAGGCCTCCTGTCACTGGGCTTTGTGTCGACCATCTGCTGGGTTTTAGATAGAATTATGTCCATTCCTTTGTAAACTCCCTTTCCCTGTGTGGTCACCAAGAGCAATTTTTACCTGTTGAGTCCCTGCAGTTACCTAAGATTTTAGTTGTTTATTCTGTGTGTTGTCTATGGGGCCGCACTAGACGGTTATATCTCTGACATGGATGAACTGGTTTCTGTTCCTCCCTTCCCCTCCTCATCTCCCGTCCTCTTCCCCCACCTTCTCCTCCCTTTCCCATCCCCTTTCCTTCCATTAAGATTGAAGCACTCTACCACTGTGCTTCCGTCCTCAGCTCTGCCTCTTTTCTCTTTGATTTCTTTTCCTTCTGTTATTTGACCTGTGTATACTGAGGACCCCCCCCCCCATGTTTTGGACCCATTCTCCCTTAGCGGGGTGCTCTTTTTGTTCTCTACAGTGTCATTCCAGGAATTGATCTCCCCTTTTGTGATCCACAGTTTTTATAGTGGTGACAAGGGACGCATTCAGTGTGTGCTGGTCCTGAAGCAAGCACATCACTCGCAGCAATTCAGCTCGACCATCTGCACATAGTCCTCTAAAGCAGGTACAACTGATCACATCCGTGGATAAGGAAACTGAGCCACAGAGAGGCTACACGGTACACCCCAGGCCGCACTGCAAAGAGGCGGCCCCAGAGCCTCCCTCTCCCCTTATCGCTCCATTATGTGGCTGTCACCTGTGGAGAACTGATGGCATTTCCTACAGTGCAGTCAGGATCCAGCCTCTGAGTCCATTGCCAAGGGCACAAAGCACATGATTCTCTATGCCTATTGGCCTTAGAGAGCAACGATGCCACCTGCCAAGTGGCCCCACCACCCCCTCTGTGAGCTTATTGACTCACGGTATTCACCCCTACAATCTAAATTTAGAATCCAAACAGTTAATGTGTCTGCCAGTTTTTAGACCCGACTCTTGTTAGTCCGAGCTTGGATGTACTTAAAGGCATAGAGCTAAGGAGGCTGGAGCTCCAAAGCACAGAGCGGTTCCTTTCCCTATACTTCAACACTTGCCCACTCGCCAGAGCAGTGAGGTCTCATCGTGAGAAAGAGAAACGAAAACATGGAAGCTCTTAGGCTCCACTTGCTCTTCTGTTACCATACAGGAAAACCATTTGAGCAGGAGGCCTCAGTTTACCCTCAGGTAATAGTATGTGAACGTGACTGTCACTCAGTATTATCTGCGAGATTACAGCCGTTGTAGTGGGTGTCAAAGGGCACATCACTGTTGTTTGACGACTAATGCTGTTGAGGATCTTTTCTGAGTGTGTTCACCTTAGTTTATCTTCTCTGGAGAAATATAAGTACAAAACCTTTGTCCCTTTAAATTATATTAATTAGTAAAAGTTTGTGTGGGTGCGTGCATGTGTGTGTTTTCACATTCAAGTCCCTTATCAAATACACGATGTCAGTTCTGTAGGATATCTTTTCTCCCTTGCTCTTTGCTTTTCATATTTGTGGTTTATGTGTTTGTCTGAACAGGGCCTCATTACACAGCCCTGGCTAGATGGCAGCTCACTCTGTGCACCAGGTTGGCCTTGAACCTTCTGCTGCCTTCCCACCTTCCACAGCCTGGTCTGGCCTGGAGCTCCTGTGTACGCAGCCCAGGCTGCCTTAGTCTCCCTCTGTTGGGATCTCAGGCATGTGCCACCACACCTGACTGGACTCAGTTTTTCATGTTTGCATAAGGTCAGGGTCCAACTTCATTCTTTTGCTTGTGGCCATTTGGCTAGCAACATTTATTCAAGAAACTCCTTCTTCCCCAATAAATGTCTTCGCATCCTTGTTGAAAGTCAGCTAACTGTGGCTAGAAAGGTTTGTTGGGTCATTCACTTTGATTCCATTGACTTAGATGTCTGTGTTAAGATTTCTTCTTCTTCTTCTTCTTCTTCTTCTTCTTCTTCTTCTTCTTCTTCTTCTTCTTCTTCTTCTTCTTCTTCTTCTTCTTCCTCTTCCTCCTCCTCCTCCTCCTCCTCCTCCTCCTCCTCCTCCTCCTCCTCCTCCTCCTCCTCCTTCTCCTCCTCCTGATGGAGACCCGAAAAAAAGCAGTTTAAGGGGGAAGAATTTCTTCTGGATCATGATTTACAAGGTTTTAGCCCATCGTGGTAGGAAGTGTGCAGTTTACATCATGGTAGCCAAGAAGCAGAGAGAGAAGAATGGAGAGAGAAAAATAGCAGTAGCAGGCGTCCTTCCTTCATCTCCTGAGGCTCCAAGCATGAAGGATGATGCCACCACACACAGGGCTGGTCTTACCCGTGAGTTGGTCTCTAGAAACATGCACAGACTTGCCCAGCAGAGTGCTTTGCTAGTCTCCTAGGGATTTCTGAGTCCAGTGGAGTTGATGGTCAGGATAACCCATTACCTTACAATGTCTATCCATTCCCAGGCAATACCACCCAAGTTTTAAAATCAGCAAGTGTGAGCTCTCCTACTTTATTTATTTATTTTTGATAATGGGGATTGAACCTAGGTCCTCACACATGCTAAAGCACATTCCACCACTGAGCAATACCCCAACTCTGTCCTTGCTTCCCCTGAGATGGTTTGGCTCTTGTGGATCCCGTGGGTTTCCAGCCACCATGCCTCCCGTCAGTTTCTGTGAAGATATGCTCTATCTTTAATGTTATATCCACGGGACTGTATTCTAGGGCAGTTATTTTCACATGTTTCTTTTCTGTCTCGGTTTTGTTCCTTTAACCCTGTGTTATAAACATTGCCCCCTGATGACCAGCTTCTCTCACGTGGGCTTGGCTACATGACCTGGTTGCCTTCCCACTGATATTTCTGAATCTCTACATGTTAGTCATGCTCTTGCTCCATTCCCCAACCTAGGAGTGCATTTGGGTCAGTGTCTTGGGAGATAACCCCAGAAATGACCTTAGAGGAGTTTAGTTTCCTCTGTAAACCACTGAAGACATTTTCCCATGTTAACACTATTACCCTTCTAATTCAGATTTTGATGCAATATCCCTAACATCATTGAAAACAGTAAAAGCAAGCAAAACCCCAGGGAGTCAGACCTCACTCTTGCATCTTAGAGAAGTCGCTAATTTTGCTAGATGGCTCAGCAGGTAAAGACATTGAGCCTGATGACACTGCATCCTATTTCCAGACACACATGGTGGAAGGAGAGACCAACTCCAGAAAGTTGTCCTCTGACCTCCACTTAAGCATACAGTGTGTCACATGGTCATTGTAATGACAATAGAATTCCATGTATATGAGACATTTGTCTTGAACTGGCTTTTTCACAATTCTGAAACCTGGACAACAGTGGCTGAATGTGTTTGAGATGTCTCAGGAGGATTCTAGGCGTCACACGACGAGATGGACTGTGCTAAGAGGTCTGTTAGTTTCATTGATAAAAGAGAAGTCTGAGGTGTCCTTAGTTACAAGAGATGGAGGACAGAGACAGGGAGATATAAAGAAAATGGTCAGTGAGTGTTCATTGGCCAAAGCTAACAAACAAAGGCCCACTCTTCTGCAAGTGTCCTAACAGCAGCAGAACTTAGAATTCTAAGAGAATGACTCTCAGGTACGGTACCTCCATCTCCTGCTTATGGATAAACTCTCCAGACTCTGGATCCTAAACCATCCAGAAGCAAGAAGCACCTCTCCTGACTGGACGGTCTGTCCCCAAACTTGACCCACTTGCATTTTCTGCAACCCCTAGTCTCTAACCAGTGTAAACTCAGTGTAAAAAAATGTGTGCTTTACTTGCCCCAAATTTCATCCTAAGAGTAGGGGCAGCATCAGGCCCTAGGCTTAGGGTGCATCCAAGGGAGGAAGCAATCCAGCTGCCTTCCCGAGCTCCTGCCTCTGTGATGGATGGAAGCCTGTATCTGTGAGCCAAAATCCACCCATCCTTCTCTAAGTGGCTTTGGTCTGGATGTTGTGTCAGAGTGGCAGGAAAGGTAACTAATACAGATGACTTGGTAGCAGCTCCCTGCACTGAAGTACTGAGGAGACACAGGAGAGATAAGACATCCCTTTGAAGGATGTGAGATTATGTGGAGATACATGGGTTCCTCACATAAGTGAGTGACGATATTTACATTTTCCTCCCAGGGTACTGGGGGGTCCCTTAAAAGGAACTCAGTATTTGAGACCTTGGAATGTTAATCTTATCCCCTTCTGATGTCTGATGAGTCTGGTTTCTGAGTTTTAGGATTTCTTGATCTGAGCCATCTGCCCTGAGGTCAGAGTCAACCATCAAGAGGAGTGAGTGGAGGCTGGGGGTGTAGTTCAGTGGATAGAGTGCTGGCCTAGACTCCATCCCCAGTACTGCACAAAATTAGGCCATGGCTCATGCCTGTGGTTCCAGCACAGGAAAGGTAGAAGCAGGAATGTCAGAAGTTCAAGGCCATTCTCAACCACATAGTGAGCCTGGGACATATGATACTCTGATTCAAAAGAAAAAAAGGCAAGCAAATACTGCCTCCAAAGCCCTGAGAGAGGTAGAAGTGGTTATCTACGCCTTGCTGTGCTTGTGGAGATGTTCAGATGTGGTGGAAGTGGTTATCTACGGCCTTGCTGTGCTTGTGGAGATGTTCAGGTGCACGCGGTCTTTGTTTGCACTGCTCTTCAGGCAGTGTGTAGTATGCATAGCTTCTGGCAGGCTGTGGATACGCCGCCACACTGCAGACTCTCTCGGGATGCCTAGAATGTTTCTAAAGGCTCACTCTTGGCTCTGGCAGCTGAGAATGCAGCGCTAAATAAAAAGCCCCAGGCCATGGCTGACTGGGCTGGCTTGTATTCATTCATGCCCAGGACTCGCTGAGTTCTGAAAGACACCAACTCTCGGGGGACAGACAGTGTAGTAGGTGGCGAAATTCTAGTCTTCATGCAGTTTAACTAATTGTAAATTGGGGCTTCCTGTCTATGGTGAGATATAAAAAGAAGGTATTAACAAGTATAGACATAAATCCACACGAATGACACATAGACCGAAGCTTGCCCAAGAATCTAAAGAAAATGTGTTGAAATATTGGTTTTAAGTGCTACATTTTCCATTTCTCCTATGGTAAGTGAATTCTTCATGCAATCCAGAAATGTTTTATTGAGTATTCACCACATGCTGTGCAGTAGGTGCCATCATGTGTCAATCTTTGCACTATTACCTATATTAGTTAGGTTTATCATCCTGCGACTGTTAGAAAATACCCGAGGAAATCAGCTTACAAAGAGAAAAGGTTTTCCTGGTTCATAACTTGAGAGTTCCATCTGGGGTCAGTTGTTCCTGTTGTGTTGGGCCTGTGGTGAGGCAAAGCATCATGTGGTAGGGCAAACCTGGCTGGATATAAAAGAGAAAGAAAATGATGGGCCAGGGTGCCCATAGCTGCCCAGGGATATGCCCTAGTGACCTAATGTCCTTTTTTCCAGACCTCACCTCCTGAAGGCTGAATTACCTCCAAAGAGAGCCATGGGCTGGGGCCCGGGTCTTTGGGACAATACTTATCCAACTGTAGCATGTTACCGTATGGATGAGGGAACAGGGCTTCTATGACTTGAGAGACTTGTTTGGGTTCCCTGGTGACGGACAGTGGGATTCCAAGCCAGACCTCCTTCCCTCTGGTGTGCTTAGCAACTAAGTCCTCCTTGGGGGACTCCACCATGGCTTTGATGGTGTGTTTTCTTTCCCTCCACTCCTATGAGAGTAAGCCTTTGGGGCTGAGACTGTAGCTCAGTTGGTAGAAAACTTGCCTAGCAAGCAATAAGGTCCTAGGTTCGATCCCAGCACTGTCCAAAGTTCCAGGAATCATGATTCTCCCCAGGGTTCTGTCTGTCTCAGTGTAACCAGCCTTGCCACCCCAAGCCCAAGTGTGCCTGTGTGCGATGCTGCCTCCACTGAGACACAGCTGTGAGGTAGCTTTGGGGGCACTGTTTAGAAGTCAACAGCAGAAAACTGCAATTAACCCATCCTTAGCTTGTCAGGGCCTCCATCCCATTGCTGTGCGGCTTCCAGGTTGCTCAGCTCTCCTAACAATAACACAGCCCAACATCTGGCACTGTCGGGAGAAGGAGGTAAACCTATGGGTCACTGACGTTTACGTGAAAAGCCAGTATTATTGCTCTGCAGAAGGAGCAGTTCCCTGATTTCCTCTTCTGCTGTGGGGACAAGAGAGCATGGGGCTTTCTTTTTTATTTCCAATTTTTTCCTGTATTCTTCAAATTTTCTAAAACTATATGTTGCTTTTATATGAGAGAATATTTTCTCTTAGAAAATCAGCTATTAGCCGGGCGGTGGTGGCGCACGCCTTTAATCCCAGCACTTGGGAGGCAGAGGCAGGCGGATCTCTGTGAGTTCGAGACCAGCCTGGTCTACAAGAGCTAGTTCCAGGACAGGCTCCAAAACCACAGAGAAACCCTGTCTTGAAAAACCAAAAAAAAAATAAAGAGAAAATCAGCTATTTTGGAAGAGCAGGGGGTCAGGGGAAGAGGAAAGAGGACAGAGGGTGAATGAGCAGAGCACACTGTATACGAGCATGAAAATGTCCAGAGTCAACCTGCTGTTCGTACAGTTAATACATGCTAATACGAGAAGAAAAATTAGTCCAGTAAGACAAACATTAAATCTGGGTAATAATTTATAATCTCCTCCATGTTCCTAATCTGGCCCTGATTCTGACTCTAAGGAATATGAAGTCTTAGACTGTATGGTTTTCTCTTTCTTGTCTTGTTTTACTACATGGCTCTCACTACATGGCCTAAGCTCCCCTTGAACTCATGGCCTTCCTGTCACAGTCTCCTCAGTGTTGGCTCGTGCCATCATGCCCAGGAAGCCCGTGGGATTGCTTACACCCAGATGGATGCCCTTGAGAACCTTGCCTGTCCATCCACACAGTTCTGTGACTTTGGGCAAGCCACTGACCGTCCCTTTGCTTCCATCTTCCAGTCAGCACAGCTGTCTCTCAGAGCATCTGTGAGGACAACGTGAAGGGACAGATAGGCAGAGAACTCTAGGCAGTGCCCAGCACCGCTCGTGATGTCTATTCACTGCTAAACTCAGAGTCACCGGTGGCATATGTAGGGTCCTCAGGACCTGCTGAGGCCTGTAACATTTTTGTTTTGTTTTGTTTTAAGACAAGGACCCCTTTGTAGCTCAGGCTTGGAGTGGAGCTTGTGGTCCTCATGCCTCAGTCTCCCAAGAACTGAGACTGCAGCCGTAAGCACTGTGTGACTCTTGGCCTTGGGTCTTACAAGATCTTCAGATTTATTACACTCAATCTTCTCTTCCCCAGTTTTCCAATTTTATTTTATTTTATATTATATATACTTATTTAAAGCTGTCAACTTTTCATCTAACTTCCCATTTTTTCTTTTTAAAATTTTTTTGACAATTTCTTCTTGCATAAGGGACTTTGTGTTCATGTCCCCCACCTCATTCCTTCCTCATATTCCTTCTCCCACCCTCGTCGACCCTTTCTCTATTCTAGATGGTCCTGCTTCTACTTTGATGTCTCACCTTTTGTTTTGGGGACAGGGTTTCTCTGTGTAGTCCTGGCTGTCCTGGAACCAACTCTGTAGATCAGGCTGGACTCAAACTCATAGAGATCTGCCTGTCTCTGTCTCCCAAGTACTGGGATTAAAGGTGTGCACCTCACTTTTGTGTGTGTGCAGCCTTATGCAAGTGGTTATGGTGACTGCAAATGTCTTGCCATGTCCAGAAGACCACATCCTGTAGTGTTCCTCCCCACCCTCGGGCTCTGACGGTCTTCCCACCCCCTCTTCCAAGATGTTTTCTGGCCTGGGAACGGGTGATATAGATGTCCCATTTAGGGCTGGGAACTCCACATACTTTTATTCCCCACAGTTTGATAAGTTATTAGACTTTGCTTTGACCATTGCCCACTCCTGAAAGAGGCTTCTCTGACTTCAAGTTGCAGCGGAGTGTTAGGAACAAACATTAATATGCAGGAAGCCCTTGAGCTATGCTTACATTAACAAAGCACCAGTAGTAAGATTTCCCGGGAGGACCTGTGTCCTCCCTAGCTATAGGCTTTTGCCCAGTCTCTACTACCAGGCATGTGTTCCCTCTTGGGGAGCAGACTTCAGTTCCAATCAGGAAGTGGTTGGTTGCCCTGGTTCTATGATGTCACTGTTGTGCCTGTGGGCATATCTTGGCTGGCAGGTTGGTATTATTGAACATGAGTTCCTAAGCTGAGTTAGATCACTGATAACCTTTTCTCCCCAGCAACTTTCATGGCACTGGACATGCTGGTCAGCGGGTGCAACACTGCCAGCTCTGTCCTCGCTTGATTTCATGGTGTCCTGGAGCCAAAGTGAGTGCTGTCTTCACCCACAGGATCTTACCATTTAGTTCCGGTGGCCAATCAAGAGCACTGGCGATAGCCCGTGTTGTTTTGGGCGATCTCTGGCTAACAACTCCCAACCTCCGGCGCTGGATTTGGATTTTAAAACCTATGACTTCTATTTTTTTGTGGGTGAGGTGATTTACAGAGGGTGTGCCAGTCATCACATTCCGTGCACTGAGCTCCTGCTTATGTTTACACCACATAACTACCACCTGGATTCAGATGAGAACATGTCAGGCACCCAGCAGGCTCCTCCAGGCCCCTCTCCCCACTACAGAATCTTTCCTCTGACTTCAATATTCACAGGAAAATTTGCTTAGCCTCAAATTTTCTGTTACTCAAAAACACAGCAGCAAACCTTTTTTGTGTGATTTCTTCTGCTGAACCTTCTGCCTGGGAGGTTCAGCTTTACCATCAGAGAACATTAGATGACTCTCTATTGCTGTGACATTTCTTCTGAGTATCTCACAGTTTGTATACCCATCAACTCATTGATGGGCACTTGGGTTGTATTCTGTTGGGGCCCTTGTAAGAAATGCTGGTACTTTGCCTGCTGTTGGCACTCTTCTGGCTGTGGATTTTTATTGGCACCTATGAAACTGCTGATTAAGGGGATGTTAACTTGACAGAATAGTCTTTACATGCCAAGCACTTGTGCCTGGAAGGGAATCAGAGATGACCCGTGACAAAACACAAATTTGATTAGAACATTCCAGAACAACTACCTGCTTCTGCCACCCTCACTTATTGTGTATATTGAGTCTCCTGTGGATCCTTTTGTTCGGCACCTAGGGTGCCCTCGAACTTGTGATCCACCCTTCTTAGCCTTCCAAGTACAAGGATTCTAGACATGCACTTTTAATATCAGCTTGTGTAATGCATTTCCATAGGGTTCCTTTAGAAAGAATATTCAGCCTAGGGGCCGGGGAGATGGCTCAGTCAGGGAAGTACTCGATGTAGAAACATGAGTTTGGTCTCTGGCACTCACATAAAATCCATGCAGGGCAGTGTGAGCCTATAAACCCAGCACTGGAGAGGTAGAGACAAGAGGATCCCGGGGATGGGGGTTGCTGGCCAGCCAATCCAGCTGAATCAGTGAGTCCAGGACAGGTGAGTGATCCTGTCTCAAAAACTGAGGTAGTGAGCAATTGAGGGAGACTCAGAATATTGACCCCTGGCCTCCACATATGTGAGCCCACACCTGAAAATCACATATGTACTTATACACATGCCCACATGAACATGTATGTACACTACACATGATTGAATAAATAGAAGGAAAATAATGTTCATGCAACTGAATAGCAACCCAAACACTCTTGTTGTGGGACATCGAGGGGAATGAAAATTCACGTGTCCTCCTTTCATTTCGTCTTTGTTACATTTTCTTTCTCTTTTTTAAACAGAGCGAGAGCCGGAGTGATGACTGAGCAGAGGCCCGGGCTCTAATTTTGTGGGTAATGCCTGTGATTTTGCACAAGGCAGGCACACGGAAGGGGTAGACTACAGAGACTTCACAGCAATGAGTGCAAAGTGGGAGCCACTTGTTCTAAAAGGAGACCAGGACCTTTTATATTTAGAGAAGTGGTGTGTGTGTGTGTGGGGGGGGGATCTAGCTTCTACCTCCCGTCCACCTTCCCGTTGGGGGAATTATCGTGGGCGGCTTCTGACACTAGCAGATGGCATCTTTGTACCACCCCTGTCCCCTCCGAGATGTTAACTTGGCACCCAGCAAATTCAAATTGATAGGAAATGTGCCCACCATGTTTTCTTTGTGACTTCCTTCTTTTTTCTCAAACCTAGAGGATCCTTACAGTGACCAGGTGCCCAACGGTCATTGTCTTTTCTGCTGTGGTAAAATGGCCTGACCAGAGCACCTTAAGGGAGAAAGGGCTTGTTCTGGCTCACAGTTCAAGCGCACAGTGAACCAAGGCACGGAAGTCAGGGTGGCAGGAGCAGGTGACTTTGCCCCCTAGGTGGGAGGCAGAGAGCAACAGATGCATGCTGCAGCCTACTTTCTCCTTTTATGTGTAGTCCAGGATCTCCTGCCCGGGAGTGCTCTTATCCACAGTGGGGAGGTCTCACGCTCGCTTCAGTAACTTAAGATACTCGCCCATAAGTTCGCCCAGAGGGCTCCTACCCCAGGCCATTCGGGGTTTCAAGTAGACAACTGAGATTGACCATTGCAGGAATCATTTCCCAGTTGCTGGATGCTTGGACTACTCTTGGGCTCTCTGCCATTATGAA
Organism: Microtus pennsylvanicus; assembly: GCF_037038515.1. NCBI lineage: Eukaryota > Metazoa > Chordata > Mammalia > Rodentia > Cricetidae > Microtus > Microtus pennsylvanicus. Next base: position 60,075,986 of record NC_134583.1, read on the forward strand.
CGTCCATTTGCTCCAGCATATGGAAGCTGCACCTTTTATTAGAGGAATCTTTGTTGCCCTAGTGGGAAACGTGTGAGACTTTGTTCCTGTTGTGGAAAAGGATACACATACAGAGGTCAGACCACCCACAGTATGAGCTCATACAAATCACCTCAGCTGTCTGTGTCCTCAGTTTCTCTGTCTGTGAAATCAGAGAAGAAAACAGCCCTTAACCTCACAAGACATGTCAAGTCTTCAATAAGAACCATAGAAATGTTTATTTTTGTTTTTGTTTTTTCGAGACAGGGTTTCTTTGTGTAACCACTCTGACTGTCCTGGAACTCACTTTGTCCACCAGGCTGGCCTCAAACTCACAGAGATCAGCCTGTCTCTGCCTCCTGAGTGCTGGGATTAAAGGTGTGCACCACCACCGGCCATCTAGAAATGTTTATTTTTATTATTTATACTGGAAAATGGGCTTTGAAGAAGTAAAATAAAAACGAACTTTGGGCCAGCTGCAGCACTGGGGAGCAGGCCCCTCATTCATCTGGACAGCACAGTGGAGCTGGCGCTGCTGATGGGGCATGGATGAGCTGGATCTGGCCCTGTTCCACATCTGCCATATGACAGCGTGGCCAGGCGGGGTGGGGAATGCCGTTCTCCCTCTATTCCTGAGGTGGGGGGAGGAGAACTGGCCCAAGGTCCTAAGAGTGGGAGAGCTGTCCCTGCCCCTCAGCAGCTGCATCTCTTGGGAGAGTGGTCCTTGCACCTCACCTGGGCCACATTAGCTGGCCCCGATGGTGTGGGTATGGGAGACCCCTGAGGGTGTGAAAGCAGGAGAACTGGCCCCGCCCCTTGCTAATGACTTAAAGGGGTGAACTAACTTGGGCAGCACTGGAGAGAACCAGGGAGAGTTGGCTGGGTACCAACCCTGCAACCCTGCAACTACCCAGGCCCAGTATCAGGGTTATGAGTTGGCCCACCCTAACATCCACCCCATCTGTGATCTGCTGGAGCACATGAAGGAGCCCACCCTGCAGACCCAAAGCCGCAGGATCTCCATGATTCAAGGCAATAGCAGGATGACCAAGAGGCGTTCCAGCAAGGGCCGAGCATGGATAGTGTAGCAGAAGCCAGAGGCCTCAAACCCCACCAATGACTTTGTAATGAACACTTGCAAGTAAAGCTATATGGGCAAAAGGGTTTACAGTGTGGGACTCACCTTCCCACACTACAGCTTCCATGATGATATTGATTTTTTTCCTTTTTTTTCTCAAATTTTATTTTTTTTTTTTATTTCGGCAGAGGAGGCTGAAGGGCAGAGGATGGGCACAGGAAAATTAATGGGACTGAGAGGCATGATGTGAAAAAACAAAGAAAAAATAAAAAGAAAGCTAAAAAAATAAACACTGGGGATAGGGAAGTGGCTCGGTTGGTAGAGCAATTGCCCAGCCAGCACCAAACAGCTGGGTGATCCCAGCTCTCAGTAGGCTGAGGCTGAGGATCAGGAGTTCAAGGCCATCCTCAGCTTCTAACTAACTTCCAGGTCAGCCTGGGCTTTAAGAGACCTTGTTTTTTTTTTTTTTTTTGCTTTGTTTTTAATTATTTAAAAAATTTCAAATAAACATTGTTAACTTTCTTATAAAAATTGCCGAGTGAAGAGAGTGACCCTGTCCTTTCTGTGACCTCAGGCCCTAGCACTCCTGAGGACTGTTATGCTCCCTGAGAAACACTCACGGAGACAGCGTCTTCCTACTGTGTGAGCATAGGCACTTGAGTTTCCTGAATGTTGTTCTGCCCAGCCCTACAGATCACAAGCTCCTGGAGGGCTTTGCCCTACGATTGAATCACTAACCCAATTAGACCCATTTCAAAGGCACTGTTTCCACACCTGACCCCCATCTGTGAGTGACAACACACCTTTGGCAAACTTGCCAGATCCAAGGGGCTCACAAAGGATTGCAGTGGGTGGGGAGCTGATTCCCAGGTTCAGCCTCTGGAGATCCCTTGGAAAGGCTGGGATCTGTATTTTGCCCCTGGTGATCTTTTAGAGAACACTGTGAATGGGCGTGGCCTGTGGTTCCCACATCCCCCCCTCCTTTGAACCCGAGGCTTCCTTCATCTCCATCCCATTCTCTGGGCTGTGGCCTGAGTTCTTAGCTGCAGCTCTGGAACTGGAAAGGATGGGAACCTCATTGGTATGCAGGGCTCTCTTGTCACTTTGCCACTAACAGGAGCCGAAGAAGGGCTGGCACATCTCTTTGGGATTTTCCATTCCTCCTGGCCCTTCCGGAGTTGGCTGGACACCAGCTTGCCAAGGGGGACAAGGACAACACAGGGGCACTGAGACATCTGCCTATTGACATCTCGAAAGTGGAAAGTGGGTCCTTCCAGAAGCTCTGATAAATTCTTCCTTCTCTAATTCCTATTCCCTCCTCCCCCAGCCTCCTTTTACAGCACACACCTTTACAGGGCTGTATTCTGCGAAGACTTGAAGGACTAAGCGCCCTTTGGATAGATTGATTGGCTGGTTGAGGCAAGGTCTCACTGCATTGGGCCTTAAGCAACCCTCCCCATCTTACCTTCCCCAGTAGCTGACACGTAGGCATCTGCCACTGCATCCAAGAATTGTTTAATTTCTAGCAGAGTGGTCCTTGCTCACAGATACATAAGGTAAAACACAGGCTTCAGGGGACATCCTCAGCCTGGCGCCACACTCCTGTATCCCAGCAGCATCAGGGCTTCTCAGATGGGGCCTGGGCAGCCCCAGTAGGCTCACGTGGTGGTAAGATTTTAAGTATTATCTCCTCATGGATGTATGACAAGTGAGAATTAGCTCAAGAAACCAATAACACAGTTTTCCAGTTCTTTATTATAGCTTTGTAATGCCAAGTAGAATATGTACTGTCATTGTTTCTTTTTACCTCTGGAGATGGGTGGTGATATAATACATGAAATACAGAGTGACCATCCTGTAGCCGCCTCCCAGCATTGGGTACTGTCAACACCCTTCTTTCCTTTCTCTCTCTCTCTCTCTCTCTCTCTCTCGACAAGGTTTTGCTATACAGTCCAGGCTAGCCTTGAACTTGTGATCTTTCTGCTTCCACCTCCTGTGTGATGGGATTATAGGTGAACCGTGTCTGGCTCAAAGTCAACATCTTTGAGTTTCGTCCTTGGACAGTGAAGCCACATGCCCAACTCTTGCGGTACTCTTGCTGTTTCCCCTCCGAGTTCCTCACTTGAGTGTGCTGCCCTCAACACCAAGGTCTGTTGCAAATCCAGGACTGCACTCTGGATTGTTCGGAGCCTACCATGCAGCTACCCTGCAGTGCCATTAGACTAATAACGTGAGCTGGAGCAGAGACTTATGGTTCATTTGTGCTCGTAGCTGTAGAATCTCTCATGGCTCAGAGATCATAGCTTCTCTTCCCACCTGTACTGTCATGAAGTTGGGGGCTTGAAATGGACCCTAAACCTGGCAGATGCTCCAGAGGAAGACCTTTCCCAACACCCAATCAGTCACGATTTGTACAGCCTGGGCTTTCATGTACCAGAGGATGTGGGAGTGTAGAGGGCCACTGAGAAAAATGTAGAGAATCCCTGGCTTTGAAGGACCAATGTCACTGTCAACAGGCTCTCAACTCCTAGACGCATGCCGCATCTTCACGCTACTTCCTGTATAGCCAACAAGAGGTACATCTGTGCATGTAGTAACACTTTATTTAATTAACTGTGTGTCTGTGTGTATGGAATGTGTGAAGTTTGGAGAACAACTTTTCAGTTGGTTCTGTCCTTCCACCTTGTGGGTCCTGGGTGCAGAACTTGGGTTATCAGGCTTGGAGGCAAATGCCTTCTTTGCCCGCCGAACCATCTCACTGGCCCCGTCTATATATTTATTTTATTTTACTTTTTTTTCCTTGTAGGCTCCCAATATTTAAAAATATTCTGTCCAGTGTTAATACAGGCTGAGAATCACTTGTGGTAGCTCATACCTTTAATCCCAGCCCCTGAGAGACTGAGGCAGGCAGGTCTCTGATTTGAAAGCTGACTTGGACTACATGGCAAGTTTCAGATCAGCCAGGGTTACATAGCAAGACCCCATCTCAAAGAAAGAGAGAGAAATGGGGGGAGACAGAGGTGTCCAATTTGGATTTTAGAATGCTTGCCTTTGAAATCTTGTGCTAGGACTCAAGTACAAAGACAAGACTCATTTAGGCTCCATGTTCACTCATACCTATAGTATGAACATCATTTTTTTTTTCTGAACATGAGTCTTTATTGACCACAGCTACTTGAGGGGGATGAAGCGTGAGGAGTGGGTGGCACCGATGCCAGGCCGGCTGTGCTTCACAGGCTTGTAGGTAATGGAGAACTCGCCCAGGTAGTGGCCGATCATCTCCGGCTTGATCTCCACCTGGTTGAAGGTCTTGCCGTTGTACACGCCCACCATGCTCCCCACCATCTCGGGCAGTTATGACATTTTAAAAAATGATTCTGTGCATGCCACGGAGCTAAGACGTGTGGAATTTTCCATCTGTGGCATCAGGTCAGTGTTCAGGAAGTGTCTGGTTTGTTCTAGATTTCAGATTTTGATTTAGGCATGCCCACTTGTGTAGTTAGTATTAATAGTCCAAAAACCCAGATCACCACAGGCACTGAAATAGAAGAGTGGATTCTGGGGACCCTTGACTCCAGATTACCTTTAAGTCTGGCACCTGGGGAGATTTCTGCCTAGTTGGAGGAGGGGATGATCTAATGGAATCTGCCTCAGTAAATCCCCCGGAAGGAGCTTAAGAGCTGGGCTGATCGCAGAATGACTCTGAGCTCTAAGAAAGCATTCGCACCACCGCCATTAAGAAATGACCCATCGTGGTGACCACTGCAGCCCTCACCTTACTCGTGTCTGGTGGGTGTGTGCCCTAAGTTTCTGGGTGCACTGGGGGGGGGGGTGAAACCTCTGTGCTATACAGTAATGGTCCAAACCACCAGTTCCTGTTAGAACCATGATGCACTTCACAAGCCAGGGCACCTGAGCACTCTAGAATGATCTTTCAGGCACGGACACAGGAAGGAAGCTACTAGAGGCGAAGACCTTTAGCCATGGAAGGCCAGAGGGGAGACGACTCAGTCGTAAGCTGCTTACAGTGCTGGTGTGAGGACCCGGGTTCAATCCCCAGAACCCGTGTAATAAACGGGGAATAAATGGGGATTATTCTTGTAGTCCCAGAGGATCCTCGGGGCTTTCCAGGCAGCCACCTTTGCCTTCCCCACGAGCTCCAGGCCAATGAGGCACCCGGTCTTACAAAAGCAAGGTGGTGGGATCTGAGAGCGACACCTGAGGTCATCCTCTAGTCTCCAAGGCACAGTGCACAGATGTGCGCCCTTAGGCACACACAAATTGGAGGTCTTTGCAGTGGGGTATAGTTCAGTGATGGAGTGCTTACCTAAGTATGCATGAAGCAAGCCCTGGGTTCCATTTCCACCACCACCAAACAATATTAATAATACAGTAATAATAATACATTTTTAAAAGAGAGTTCTTTTTCCTCCCCAGGGGCTGGGTTTCCATATTTGTTTGGGGACAGCATCTTAGCTCTTGGGATTAATTTATCCTACACAGAGTGCTATGCTCTGGGTCCAGCTAACTCCCCTGTAATGAAATGGTGCCAGGTAATGGCCTGGGCTCTCTCCATTACCATCTGTAGAACGCCCCCTTTAGCACCCTAGCCCACAGTGCACTCCATTAACCTTTTTTTTTCCTGAACTCGGAGCTGTGATGAACTGAGGGGGGAGGGTAGCTTCAAGCCTTCAGGTGACATCCCGGAACACAATGGACCTGTGTTCTTCCCAGTGCCTGAGGGGTTTGTGGTGAATGACCCTGTCCAAACGTTGGTGTTTCCAGTTTCCAAATGGCAGTGTAAACTGACCCTGACTCTCTCTCTCTTTCCTCTCTCCGCAGTGAGATGTAAAATGGAGGACGAGGAAGTGGCTGCGCCCTCAGTGCCACCATCTTAACTAACATCAGCCACTCCACACCCAGACTGCACAGCCTTAGGACGGTGGATTCACAACCCTTTGCACACAGGCCGGGTTTGTGTCAGACAAGCTTAGGAAAGTGTCCCTTGCTTTCTGCTTTACCCCAAATACTGTTTTTTTTTCTCCCCATATACTTCTCCATGGTGCCTGGTGTGCCATTCTGAGCCACTGCAGTTGAAACATCTAGTGATGGCCTCCGTCACCAGTTTGCCCACTTCTGCTAAGATCTGTATTTTATCTCAAATCTCTGTTAGCTCTGTTTTGGTTTTGTTGTTGGCCTAACAAATGAGGCGAGGCTCGAGAACTGAGCTGTGTTTCTAGCTCAAGAAGAGACAGCCGATGCAAATGATTTCTATCGTCCAAGCCCCAAAGGGGTCCCAGCAGCGCCTTTAACTAATGGTCCTCGTCTGTTCCATGGTCATGCTCCCCAGTATTCTCTCATTCGGAAGGCCCCAGACACAGCTGATGGCCTCCTTGGTAGTAGTGTTTGACAAGCTTCCACGCATCTTAGGTAAATAGTAAAGCCTTTATTTTCTTGTTAAGAACAGCATTTTGAAAATAAAACCTATCTGCCCATGCTTAACAATCTTTTCAGTCTGTGATATTTATATGTACATACTGATTGTCTTGAAATTTCCCGAACAATTTTGTTTATAAGTATGCAAGTCAGCCAAGGTGGGGGAAGAGTGAGGGTACATTATAAAATACACATTAATACATTTAATAAATATATATTATCTATCAAAAAATGAGCCATAGCTCTTTATGAATAAAAAGCACCTGCCAGGGGCTCTCGTCGGCTCACATGGTTGCTACATCCTTGGATGTGTGAACGCCAGCGCCCCCTTCTACTTTCCAATTTGGCAAACCCAAGAGACAACCCTTCTCACCCTGTCTGCATTGTCTGCTGGCCTGACCTCATCTGTGTGGGGGTGGGGTAGACAACAACCAGATCTTAACCTCAGAGACAGCCTCTCCCCTCTGCCACTGTCCCACCGCCTCAGCAACGGACTCCAGTTAGGAGGGGACAGAGGAGCTGCCATAGTCCCAGCGTGGTGTCGCTACCTGGGCATGCTAGGTTGTGCTTACAGCTTGGGGTTATTCACAGAGGACTTTCTAGACCATTTCTCGCATCAACTCTTAAGCAGGTGCTGTGGATTCTGTACTCCAGCCTCGTTCTGTTGGAAGCCGGCTGCAGTCTCTGGGTGGAGTTGCCTCGCAATCCTCTTCAGGTGAGCTCGGAACTCATTAGAAAAATAGCAGATGGTGCCCTTCTTCCTTTGCTCCCACCTCCACCCCTAGTGTCTAAGAACATCCAGCCCACCCTGAACCTTAAATTAGCCAAGATAAAACAAAGCCCAGAAGCGCAATCACCTATCAGGATGGGGAAAAAAAAAAAAGCAAAATTGTAAGGCCTCACTAAGCGAGGCGTCCTGTGGCTCAGAATGGTTCTGTTTGTACAGTGCAGAAATGTTGCTGCTTTCTGCACAGCCATTTGCACGGTGCTCACCTTATACGCGGAAAACCAAGAGCTTACAGAGAAAACCATCAATCATGTCAGCATCTCCCTTCTGCAAGGGGGGCTTTTGCAGACCAAGTCACTGGTGACATCAGAAAGCTCCAAAGGACTCCAGAGAGCGGGGGTGGGCAGCCACTTCCTGGCACAAGAACGCGGAGTGCTGGCGTTTGTCACCGGACTGGCCCAAGGTGCTCATAGATCTCTTTGCAGAAGGCTGGGTAGTGCATGCAAGAGCCCCAGCCCCACGCAGCCCTAGCTTTCTTTCCCTCCAAACCCTCCTCGAGCTTCGAAGTTCTCAGCCCACCACATGATGGTCCTTAAGCATGAAGGACTGGCTGGAATTCTCTGGAAGCAAGCACATGCTCTGAGTGGGAGCAGGGCATCCCAAAAGACTGGGAAGGGGAGGCCTTTGGGTGTCATGCTCTCTGGTTCCCATGCGTGGTGATGCGCTAGCTGGAAGGAAAACTCGCAGGAGTGCCAAGCACTAGGCAGACTGGCCTCATCCCCCTAAGGCTCTGCAAAGGCAGGGGAGGGGAGGGAGGGGATACAGCAGAGACTGGGGTCTTGAGAAAAATCAGATTTATTAAAACACTCAGCTCAGATGTTCTGGCTTAAGAAGAGGTCAGTCCCCACCCCCACCCCCAAATACTAACCTTTTCAATTTTGCTTTCATTAAAGGTTAAAGGCTTGTGGGTAGTTTTTATAGAAAAAGCAGTGTAGCGATTGGAGTGTATGCAGAGGCCCTACCCTTGTTTATACGGTCCATATGGTCAGGTTCAAACTCTTAGCATGGAAAGGTTGCCAGAGATTATCCTGGCCAAACAGTGCAGAGAACACAGGGCTTTTAATGGCAGGGGTGCTGGAGATGCAGAGCGACAAAGGAATGACTTGCTCAGGACAGATGGAAGCCATGATAAATGACGGCCGTGAAGAGGGCCACTTTCATAGAACCATCGGAAAGCCAAGATTAAAATGTTCTGCAAACCTCCCCGAAAACAGCAGGAAACCTTCATGGAACTCATTCTATCCTAGACTTCTAGCCACATCAAGGGGAGAGACCCCAGAAGTCACTGGCTGCTGGACATGAGGATGACATCTCTCCATCCTAGCGGTCACCCACGGGGAGCCCAGCCACAGGACATTGTGAAAAGGCTACTATGGTGCCTGCCTCCCAGCCCGGCTCCTCTAAAGCCAAAGCTTCAAGCCAGTGGCCCTGTCTGAGCTTCTGAAATGAACAGGGGAATGACGTTGGAAAAGGGGCATGGAGGACCAGCAAGTGCAGCAAGAGGAAGGGATACTTCTGTCACTCTGTGAGGGAGGGAGGCGGGGCGGGTGGGGCGCTAGGCAGAGCAAGCAGCACGTAGACGGAACAGTGGTTGGTCACCACTGTCTAAACGCGATGGTCACTTCAAGGCCCGGAGTACCTTCTCTTTGGCACGTTCTGCGGTTCCTCCACTCCCATTGGCTACACAGCTGCCTGACAGTCCAGTTGGGCCTTACTTTGGAATCACAGCCACAACTTCCTAAAGTCCCCTGAACTGCATAGGCCACCAAGCAAGCAAGCCGGGAAGAAGAAGGGTCCATGAGTTAACCTCAAGGGCATAGCTGTCTCCAAAAGACCTCCCTGGGGATCAGCACTCGGGGAGGGTGTGACAGGTTGGCTCAAACTCCTCGTCTAAGCCAACATCAGCCTGGTACACCAGCTGCGGATTCTTTTCTGCCCTGCCCGCGCTGGATGAAACAGTTTTCCAGCCATGCCTCTCTGGGTGAGCCTAAGACTATTGGCAGTTAGCTCTGATTTAGTTTGCAGGACGATTCCGTGTTGTGTGTGTGTGTGGCAGGATAGGGGAGGGCAGTCACTGTTAGCTTTCCAGTTCATCCGTATGTCACATTTACACGAAATCCCCTCGGTGGAAATTGTCAGATTTCCTGGCTTCCAGGTGGCCTGTCTTGGCCATGGTTATTGATTGCGCCCTCAAGAAAGACACAGCCAGGGAATAAAATCAGTAAGAGAGATCTTAAGGTCTTTCACCAATGGTGTCTTCCTGTGTGAGATGGCGGAGCGGTTGGGATCTGGAATAATATAAGGACAGCGCTAAGAACTCTGCAGAGTCAACGTCAGAAACTGATGCAACTGTCTCCCTCGCGTTTTCACCTGTGGGGACCTGGGGGGCGGAGTCATCCCCAGAAACGTGCCCGAGGTTCATGCCACCCACCCTCAGGGATATACTCCGCACTCAGAAACTCAGTGCTTTGGGAAGTGACGAGGAGGGGACTTGTCTCGGGCATGCTAGACAAGGGTGCTACCTTGTGCTTCACCCTGAGCCCCTACGGCAGCCACCTTCTCTGCACTGGCCTTGGAGGAACCAGAGGACTTTAGAATGATGTGTTGATTACAGCACACGGGCTGGCCCCTCTGGGGACCATTGGTCACAGTAAAGTCATGCTTTTCTTGGCCCCGGGACAAAGAAGCAGCCCAGGAGGTGGTAGGGGGAGTTAAGAACACACATCTGTGTTCCCTTTTGTCTTAGAGCCTGTTCAAATCAAAGGGAACCGAACCAGAGCCTAAAAGCCTTCATAGGTCAGAGAAACCAAAATTCCCTCCCTCTAGGGATCAAAGACCATCTCTGACGGCCTATTAAAAAAGAAAGAAAAAAATAAATAAAAGCTTGGGTTAAATTATGGAATTGGCACAAAATAAAGAATGGAAATCATGTACACGTGAACCGGCCCATGCATTGCTTCTGAGAAGCACAGAGCTATGTCTGCAGAGAAGATGTGGGAATGAACGCCTCTTTGGGTTTTGCTGGGATGAAACAGTCATTCCAGAAGAGGCCAAAAGCAAAAGGTGACACTTTCTGCTGCGGGTCTGTTTGGCGACAGATACAGCTGCTCTGGTTGAGACTGAAGGAAACAATTCCAATTTCCTAGGCTGTCTCTTAGGGAGTTGAGGTGTGGGGGGCTGGTACCTAGCTGGAGATACTGGATGAAGTAGGGACTAGGGGGCTTAAGCTAAGGTGGATGTCAGGAAAGACGAGAGCATCCTCATAGGAAGCTCTTCCTTAGAGTCACCTTCCTGGGAGAGGGGCGGGGCACTGTGCTCAAGCAAGAAATCCACCAGGTAGAGCCCCAAGCAGTAGGTAGACACCTACAGATGGCTTTCTGAGCGTGGGTGTGGGTTTTCCTTATAAGAAGAGAGGTGGTAGAGAGGGTCAGACAAAGATGGAAGGCGTGCATGCAGGGAGCTGCAGTGGGCAGCCCAGAGAAGCAGCCTCCAGGTATACCCAGCTGAAGCTGCCCCCCATCGGACGCTCTTAGGCCTCCTCCCACATCAGACATCAGATTTTGATACTTACGGTCCCGCCATTGAGTACGACAGCCATTTCGGTCGGCTGATACACATTGCTTCTGAATGGTGCGCTGGGTCGACTTCCCAGGTTGCAGGGTTTCTTTCCCAGGCTGTCGCTGGATCTTTTCCCCAAGCTTCCATTGGAAAAGCCCGGTGCTGACCGAAGAGCTGAGGAAGGGGATTCCAGGATGACAACACCACAGAGAGCAGGGGAAAAAGGGGGGGGGATAGGGATAGAGGGATAAGGGGCAGAGGAGGGAGGAACAGAGGGAGAAAGGTGGGGAGAGAGAGAATTTTTTTTTCAACAACCAGCTCCTCCCCTCTGGGTACCTCCATCCACCCTCCACAGTGGCTCCTCCCCCTTGTCACAAGCATGATTCAAAACAAAAGTCACAAAGGGGCTTTGTTCTCTAGCCTCTAGGAGACTGAGCCAGCATCAGGGAGGGTTGGGAACTTTGTGGAGTCCTGCTCTCCCCAAACAGCTACAGCCAGGCTGGGTGGCTGTCACCCCTGGTCTCCTTTGTACGTTTGCACAGGTCTGTATGTACCCTATCAGTCAAAAGCAGTCTTTATTTCTGGATGTTGCAGAGCTGGGGACTGCTAAAAACATACAGGACAGTGATTGCCATCACTGGAAAATGACTCTCAAATGACCCTCAAATAGGAATAAAAGATCTGAAGCAATGATGGTAAAAAGAGTTAGTACTCTATCCCCAAAGTAGGTACAGATGTTTCTGAGTTATTGTCCCTTTTAAAGACAGCATCTGAGGTAGCCCAGGCTGGCCTCGGACTTAGTCTTAAGTCAAGGATGTTCTTGAACTCCAGATCCTCCCTATGCCACATGCTAAGTACTGGAGTTCATGTCCAGCTAGTTAGTGTACTGTGTGTGTGTGTTTGTGTGTGAGCAGGTATCATGAGGCCACAGAAGTGTTGGAGGTTATGAGCTACCCGATGTGGGCACTGGTAAGTGGGCTCAGATCCCCTTAACTACGCTCCACCTTGTTTTTTGAGACAGTGTCTCAACTGCCTAGGCTGCCTGGGCAGGAAGTCCCAGGGATCCACCTGTCCCCACCTTCCCAGCTCAGGGACGACAGGCGCGCCTCACTCACTGGTGCCGGGGATAAAGCCCAAGTCATCATGCTCGTACAGCCAGCGCTTTATCAACTACACCCTCTCCGCAGCCCCAGCACTTGTAAGAAATTAATCTCTCCCCTTTTAAATAAAGGAAAAAAAACTTGAAAAGCCACGAAGAACCTCGAGTATGTGTTTGTAACTGAAAGGACCCAGCCTGTGAGGGCTTCTCGCACCATGCCAGTGACAGAATCTGGAAAGCAAAGGCTGTCAGTGGTGGCCAGGGGCTGCGTGGGGAGGGATGGACAGGAGGGCAAAAGGGACATCTCAGAAGAGTGGATCATCTGTGTGACACTGCCAGGTAGATACAGGTCACAGTGCATTGGTCAAAACTCACCAGACGATGCATTCTAATTAAAAAAGGTCTTCAGCTCAGTGGCAGAGCCCTTGCCTACCATCCCTGAGGCTCTCTCCTCAGCATCCCACAAGCGGATGGAAATCTTAACTGTAAGATGACATCTGTAGTTTCACTGAAAGCACTAATGTTGCTTGGCTAAAGAAAAGCTTTACTGGGCGGTGGTGGCGTACACCTTTAATCCCAGCACTCAGGAGGGAGAGACAGGTGGATCTCTGTGAGTTCAAGGCCAGCCTGGTCTACAGAGGTTTTCCACAACAGGCTTCAAAGCTACTGAGAAACCCTGTGTCAAAAACAAAACAAAATAAACAGAGAGAGAGAGAGAGAGAGAGAGAGAGAAAGGCTTTACTTAAAAGTCTTCCCTGAGGAAATGCAACAAGACAGCTTAGGAGCCATGAGACCTATTTGGGGCAAGAATCAGAAAGAAGTACCTTAGAGCCATGTACTATGAGAAGTAATATATAGAGGGTTAGTTTTCATATTCATAGCACAACAGGTTCTATTATTTCCTTCACAACAGACAAAGGTTAAGTACTATGGCCAAGATCACACAGCTGGCAGAGGCCACACTGGAAGCCTGGTAGAGACAGGCTGCTCCTCACCATGACACCAGTTCCAGGCACTCTGTTAACCATCACAGTTGGGTACATCGAAGCAAGCAAGCTGTGTTAAGTGACCTTAGGGACAGCTCATCCTAAACTGGACCAAAGAAACCGAGTCCAAGACAGACTCAGGAAATCTTCCTTGTTTCAGCATCTCCAAGGCTTAAGCAGTTGCTTATGCTGAATGAGGGCATGTCTCTGCCTGGGGAGCAGCGTGGGAAGTGGGAACAGTTAAACACAAATGTTTGCTAGTATCAGTTCCTACTCTGTGAGAGAGAAGAGAAGCAGCTTCTCTTGCAGCGCAGAGCCTAGTCCAGGCAGGGGACTCCCTCTCCACTTCAACATACCTTCTTTAGAGAAACCGAAGCTCCACTCTCTTGCTACCCATGGTCCCAAGGTCCCTCTGTGCAAGCTATTGGTGGTTTTATGAGCATACCTTTGGCATTCTAGGTCCTTCAGAATGGGTTCCAGGTCCAGCTTGTGACAGACCTGACCAATCATGGCATTCCATCTTTGAGAACACACTGGTTCAGGGAAGGAAATTCAGAGCCAAACAGAAATAATGCTGGGATTTTCTCAAGCCTTCTGGAAAGATTTGTTTTTCCCCTGGGATTCTGGGCAAGCCCAGAGCTACTGGGGACTGTGATGTCTTTACCATGAGATGGGGAGGAGTCAAGTTTAGTCATTACTTGAGTTTTTAAATCTAGCCCTTCCTGAAACCTGCTACCCCGGGCATTTGGGATCTTCATTTATTTGTTTGATTAATCTAGCATTCAAATTTTAGAGGGCTTTGACTAATATCAGAGCTGAAGGACAGGCACTGTTATTCCTACATGGGTACCTGGAGGTATAAACTCGTTGGTCTGATGCCAACTTTCTCTGGGGTAGGCCCTGCAAGTGAGGCCACATTAGCCATGCCTTTCCCCATGCTTCGCTCAGGTTCTCCAACTGTAAACAAAATCTCCAAGTAGCCTTTGGCTTTAATAAGCTCTTAGAGTCCAGGGTCCCTAACAAAAGAGGAAACACATGTTCCTTTGAAAAGCGCATGCTTCGTCTGCCTTGTTAGCACTTCCTAAGACGTGATCTGAGGTGCGACAGCCTTGGGTGTATTTGAATCTCTTAGCACTTACCTCATGCCTTATTGGTACTAATGAGCACAGTCTAGCTAAGTGTATCTGTGTGTGTGGGGGTTACATTGATGGAAGGAAATATCTGGGCAGCACCACTGCAGCTTCCTAGAGCCGCAGGGCAGCCTGAAGAACATGCCTTCCATCACATAACAACTTGGGGGACCAAGAGTCAAGAGAAGAGAGCCCAAGAGGCTAGCCGCAAGTTCCCAGTGCAGGAGGACACGACCATTTCGGCTCCTGGGTACTAGCCACTCCAAGGATAAGGCCCCCTCATGGTGCCTGGTTCCTAAAATACAAACTGGCCGAAGTCAGCATGAAAGGCGCCAACAGCTGCTCCTTCTGTGGCAAAGGAGCGTGCCCAGATGGTCCTTGGCCAGCAGAGTAAGAGCTTCTAGCATAAGGGCCAGCCCAGCCAGGATAGTCTCTGGGTGAGCTTTGTCTGAGCACGATCCTGCTTGGTCTCAAGTGATTTTGGTGGATCTATATTTTTGATAGTCTAAAAGAGACCTAAAAAAAAAAGAGAAGGTGGACTTCATAAGGGTTGCTAGGGATGGAGTTCATTGACCCAGCATGCACTGGGCTCTAGGTTCCAGCATCAGCACTACAAGCAAGCCAACAAGAACAACTTGTCTTAAAAAAAAAAATCTGACAACACCCAAGGTTGCTGAAGATTTAAGGAGAGACTTGCAATGCACTCAGTCAGAGAGTGGGCCCTCAGCCCTAGACGGTGTGACAAGATTTAAAAGGCAGATTATTTAACTCATATCTAGGACATTTTATGCAAGGAGCTAGTGGACCAAAAAGAAGAGAGATGAATGGATAGCCGTGCTTACTGTGGCGCTGTTTATCACGGGAAGCCTGAGGCAAGCGGGGCAGCCAGAGGACCAGGAAATAAATGCTGGTGCTTGATGGAAAATCCCCCAGCATCCCCAGGGTATCGGAATCTTTATCTACTGACCCCCGAAAAGCCTCCATCACACTGACTTAAAGCACATGCCAAGCCAGCACCTGGACCTGGGGTTTCCACCTAGTGACGCCCTAGGGTCATTTGGAAAGTGAAACAATTGATACAGACCTCAGAGTCAGACTTGACTGAGGGCCGGGGGGTGGGGGGGACACAGAGTGGGTGTGTTGTTGTTGTTGTTTTGTTTTGTTTTCCCCAGTAGCCTAAATGATTCTGAAGGGGAGACAGGTGAAAGACCACCCTACCTTCCTGCTGTTCTGCTTCTTTTTGTTCTGGAGATGAGGAAGCACTTAGCGGCTTCACACCTCGGTGTCCAGACAGCTCTCATGGGCTAGTGTAGGAATGAGAGTAGCCAATACCATACTCAGAGTGGCACTTGGTATATGGTTTCTGTTGCTGTCACTATTTGCCAGTTTGTTTGTTTTGCTGGGAGTTGTGCGTCTTGCTGTGTCTCCCAGACTGGCTTTGTAACTCACACTTCTCCCACCTCCCCTCTCTCAGTGAGTTCTGGGATAGCAGGCGTGTGCCATCACGTCTGGCCACCATTACTGCTCTGGTGTTTCTGACCTTCTAGTTCTACTGCAAGGAAATCTAACATTCCATTCAACCGCTGGTTCTTAGCCCCTGAAGGGCCACCCTGCAGGAGAAGCTGTCAAAAACAGGTGGGGCTGCCAGCACCCCACGACTAGCCAAGTCCCTCTGTCACCACGGCCTCTTGGAGAGGCCTCTAGGTTTCCAAAGGTGACCTCTAGCATGACTGTACCTTCTTCTGTCCCCCAGATGGACTGATACCAAATCCCTACCAACATCTCCACAGTCACAGGCATCTGGCCTGGAACTTTATGTAAGAAGAGAGCAACTTGGATGACAGCCACACTGGGACTTTCCCATCTGTCCAGAGCAGGGCTGCTGGCGCCCCTCCTACATAGGAGTCTGGCCAGGGGTCAGGGGTGCAGAAGAAGCCAACACATCTAGGTCCGACAAGGATATGAGTGACTCTATAGGAAGTGAGGGATCGACATGCTTCCCCGCCTACAGGGGAGGAGCGGGCTGCACCCCAGGCTCCCACGCTTAACCTTGCAAGGCTGTGTACAGGGACCGGCTCCTGAGCACGGCTCTCACTGGGACCTGGCAACTGGGCAGATGCCGCTAAAGAGAAATGTTGCTAAATTTCAGTCTGCCATGGGCCGTGTTCCAGCTATAAGTCTTCAGGAGACTCCATTCTTTTGAGCCTTGGCTTGCACATATCTGTCATGGGGGAGATGAGGGGGCTGACTGCACAGGGTAACGGTGGGGACTGCAGGGACAGTGCAGCCTGAGGGCAGAGCAGTGCTCGACAGTGACCACGTCCGGTGATCAGAGCCTCACCAGGACCGGGATTCAATATCACTGATGGGCCCCTGGGGCATCTTTGGCAAACTGAGAAAGATCATTTATTTAAGCTCCAGGGTGGGACCCAGCCGGCCTCCTTTCAGCAGGGTCCCGAGAGTACCTATCCAACCCCAACAGCAGGGTCTTTGGGTTCTGGTGAGCACATCCTCCTCCATCCTACTGTGACCTCACCCCTGAGCAGAAACAGGTGGTCTTGGGCACCCAGATGTCACCCCAGTTGTCACCAAATTTGCATCCTCTGTCTGATCCAGAGGAGCTTGTGAACATTTAGCCAAATAATAGGGATGTTGGTGGCGGAAGAGGGAAGTTAAGAGCGGATGGGGGGCCAAGCCTTCTGTCCTGGTGAGCCGGCTCTGGGATCGTTCTACGCATGTCCTCAGAGGGTCTCTGCAGGACTGAGCCTGGCTGTCTGTAACAGAGACAAGCTTATAACTACAAACAACTGTTTGGGCGACCTGCTTCTGTGCTCTCCTTTAGGAGGCCATGACTCAATATAAATCCCTACCCTGAGTGTCTCAGACTCCACTTTCGAGAGACCCAGGCAAGACCCACAAGCTCTGCGCTCAGGGCCACCAGGGTCTGGTCCCCACTGCGATACTTTCTGTAGAAACCCTACACACTTATGCCCTCCCATCATTTTCCTTTTACAAATTAGAGACCCTGAGGCTCAGAGAGGCCACGTCATCCACTGAAAGGTGCAGGCAGGAAGTGGGAGAGGCAGGGTTTGCACATGGGCATTTGACTCTGGGATATAGTTTGAACACTGCCAATGACTGAGGTGGAGGAGGCCAGGAGCAGTGTCATGGGGGCCTGCGTCCATCTAACACACTGCGTAGGCTGCAAACCCAAACGCCTACAGGGAGCCAAGGAACCAATGTCGGGGGATCAGCAGAGGGTGGCAGAAGGCGTGGCAAGCAGGAAGTGTATTCCCACATAAGGGCAGCCAAAAGTGTGAGGTGGGGCAAGAGGCCTGGCCTTCCAGGGCCCAGTGACTCAAGTGAGATTCAAGAAAACCTGCAGCCATGTAGGAAGGCTGGCTCGGCATTGTTAGAGCCAGGAGATACGCTGTTTTAAATTGGTGTCATTTTCGGTGTGGATGCTGCTGGGGATAGACCCAGGGCCTGTGCACGTGGGGCAAATGCTCTATCATTGAGCTTCCCATGACTTTGAAAAGCCAGAAACATGGAGGATTGTGGTGGTGGTGGTAAATTGTGTGTGTTGTGTGTGTATAGGCATGAGGTCAACCTCAGATACTGTTTTTCAGAAACTATCTCTTTGTTTTTGGAGATACTAGGGTGTTAGGGTGTCTAGGGCTAACAGATTATCTGCTTGCCTGGAGGCCTACCTGCCTCTACCTCTTAGCACTGGAACCTATCATAAGATGTGCCACCACACCTGGCTCTTCCCTGGATTCTAGAGAGTGAACTCAATCCTCTTGCTCGCCCTGACAACACTTTACCAACTGAGCCATCTCCCCAACCCCATCTCTTGGATTTTTATAACCAATGAGGGAGCAATTGGCAGGAGGAAAACATACATAAAAATAGCTCGGAGTCAGTGTTATCGTGGGGGCCGGCCATTCATGATCATCGAGTCTGCCGCTGGGCCTGGGAGCATCTGCCCTGGTTATGGACTTCCAGGGACTGTCCCAGGCCCAGCAGTGACCACTTTACCTGCATTATGCTCATCCATTGAGAAGGCCTTGTTCTCCATGTAGGCCCGAGGCAGGTGCATGTCCTCCTCAAACGCCGTCTCCCGCATCCTGGGCTGTGAGGTGTCGAAGTAGTTGGGTGGGTTCTCCTGCAGGGGTGGGAGGAGGGTGCAGTGGATCTCCGGAATGGCGTGGAAGATGACAAAAACCCAGCCACTGGCTGCCAGGGTGATGGCCAAGGTGGGGTCGCTCCAGGCATCTCCCTGCTTTAAGATCGAGTTGCCGAACAGGTACATGGTCATCCAGACCACCCAGATGAGCAGAGAGAGGAAGGTTGTGATGAGGATGAAGGCTCCGTTCACCTTCCACCGCCTGAACTTGCCACACAGCGTGAAGAGGGACTGTGTCAGGGTGATGACCAGCAACACCATGTCATAGATGAGTGCCATCACAAAATCCATGGGCTCGTAGGCGCAGGCTGACTTGGTGTCACGCAGCACGGTCAGCACCAGCCACTCGGTGGCAATGATGACCTGCACCAGCATCAGGCACAGTGCCAGGCTCACTAGCTGCCAGCCGGCTGGGCTCGTGCCCTGGCGCACCAGCCTCCGCACCCGCCACGCCTGGCTTAGCAGACAGGAAAAGCAGAGCGCGAAGAGGACACCCCAGAGGAAGCGTCGGATGGAGCAGATTGTCTCGTCCATCCGAATGATGAAGGCAAATGTCAGTCCAAAGAGACCCAGGGTCCCCAGCAGGAAGAGGAAGTGGAGACACACGGGCCTCCTCTTCTCCTTGTCCTTGACAAAGGGCAGTCTCACCAAGAGGATGAGCATCAGGAGCAGTGTGATCAGGGCCCCCGCCCCGGCCACTGCCTCCACCACGATGCCCCAGATGGCGTCCAGGTCGCACAGGGACACGTACTGAGGGAGAAGGTCCAACCCACAGCCCCGGGATGTGCTGGCGTTCTCTGAAGCCACCGAGGCAATCACCAGGAGCAGGGGCAGGGGGAACACTTGGTGGGTTCTCATCTTTCTCTCTGACACCAGGAAGATTCTAGAAAATGGGGACAAGCAGGGAGAAAGCTCAATCCACAGGAAGGCCCCACTTTCCTGATTTCCAGAGGCCTTTCCTCTTGTCAAACCCGGCAGCCCTCAGGCCTTTGAGATAACGGCATCGATTTTCTCAGTGCACTGTGGTCCCTTTCCCAGGCTCTCTGCCTCCCACTTGAACCCTGACCCAGATTAGTAGCCATGAGCCACCATCAGCAGTGGCTGGAGGGCCAATGGAAGGGAGACTCACCTAATCTCTCTACCCCTCTGTAGTCTGTAAATCTGGCCTCTCCCAAAGTCAGGCGACGAGAGGCGTTTTTAAAGGGATAGCCACCAGCCAGGTACTCAGCTGGGCAACACCCCTTATTTCTTCCTTATCCTCAAAGGCTAAGGTGAGTATTTACTGAGCACTCACTCTAGACCAAAACCTGGGCTCATCCAGTCCTCATAATGCCCTATGAGGCAGCAGGTCCCATTGTGACCTCCATTTTCAGGTGACAAAACAGGGTCTTCAGGCTCTGACACTCACCCCAGGGCACACAACCACACTCCAGGAAGCCACTGCTCTCAGCAGAGGGAGAGAACACCCCCCCAGATTTACACATGGGGTACATCTTGTGGGCCCAGCCAAGTCCCCTGCACCCACAAATTCAACCAAGCTCAGATGAAGAATACTCGAGAAAAAGAGTCTGTCTGTCCTGAACACGTGCAGATATTTTTCTGTTGTCACCTAAACATGACGCAACAAGGGTTGACATTGTATTAAGTATTGTAAGTGACCTAAAAGTCCACGGAGCATGGGCATAGGCTGTGCGTGAATACGGTGCCCTTCACAGAAAGGCCTGGAACATCAGCTAGATGCTGGCACCCAGGGCCGTTGGCATTTAAAGGATCCTGGAGCATTTCCTGCGAATGTGCCTGTTCATCCGGAAGGAAATTCTCCATGCTCCGTCCCCCTCACACTTCTTCCTCCCCCGTAGATCTCCTGAGGCTCTATTCTTTCCAACTCCCCTGTTATCCCTGTCCTGGCAGAGTTCAACCTGCCACACCCCTCTTCCACGTGCTCTAGATGCCCAAGGACAGTGCTGACCCAGTCTCGTCTCCCCGTTAAGACACATCCCTATTATTTTAACTTTCTTTTTCTACTTTAATTGTTAAACTGGGACCTCATGCATGCTAGGCAGCAGTTGGGCTACATCTCTGATCCCTTTACATTTTTCTTTTTGTTTTGTTTTTAAATTTTCAGTTTGAGGTAGAGCTATACTACCTTGGTCAAGCTGGCTTCAAACTCACCACAGCCCAGGCCGGGCTCGCATTGGCGAGTTTCCTGCCTCAGCCTCTTGAGCAGCAGTGTAGGCCAGTGTCACTAGGCCTGGTCCTGCAGAGATGCTTCCACTCCACTCCCCGTCCCCAGCTCTCCTCAAGAACCATCATGTCAGTTCAGACTCCGCCAAGGTCGGTTAGGCAGAGCGCTAATCAAGTCTGCCATTTTTTGCCTACTTTGTTTCCTTTCTCTTCCCCTTTCTCCTCTCCTCCTTGTTTTTGTCTGTCGGGGCAGGCAGGGAGGCAGAGACAGTATCTTTTACTCACTTTTACTTCTTAGTAGTAGACTCCGCTTTCCCAACCTTGTCACATCTGGCATCTATCCCTGACAGGTCTTTTTTTTCCCCTGTCCTTAGGATATCCTATGTATCATAGGAATGCGTCTCACCAACCCAGCTTCTATATGCGGCCAAATATCTCCTGGGTGAGGGGCACAAATGCACCCACAAAGGATTGCTGGTGAAGATGCCAGTATTAGCAGACAGCATCTGGCACAAAGCAGGGATTTGGGAAATCCCCACAGAACAAGAGCCGTGCATCCAGATTGCTCTTTACCCCACGGGCACCAGCTCCTTGCTTCTAAGTGGGCCTTCAAGAAGCCACGTCTGCACAGCTGTGCCCCAGACTCATTCCTAGTCATGTTAAGCTAGTTTGGGGTTGTAATTCCACCTGTGTGTAGGTCTGTAACCAGTCACCCTCGCCACAGCACAACGCCAGACATCCCTGGGGCTTCCCTTAAGTAAATGCAGTATTGACCACCTCTCTCCTCCTCTCCTTTAGAGAGATCCCTTGTGCATCCTGGGTCCCTCCCTGGCCTTCAGGCCATCGACGCTATAAATAATGGATGCTGTAGAAAATGGCGGTGGGGTGGGTTGGTCTGCTGTGCTTACAGAGAGAAGGCACGTTACAAAAGAATGTACTTGGGTGGAGGGGCTCCTTAAACAAGATTCCCCCCACTGAGGTAAATATAGAGGTGGGGATACACCCCAGATATTGGCCACCGACTTGTAGTCTAGATGTAGTAGTGCCACGGAGGCCCCACCAACAAGTCCCTGTGCAGTCATTTATTCAACTGTGGCCTTTTACATTGACCACTTGAACCCCAAGAAATGAAAATACTTCTCTCTTGATATTTCTAAACTGTGCTAGAGAGCTCAGTTGGTCAGGGTTCTTGTTGCCAATGCCGCCAAGTCTGAGAACCTTGGATCCCTGGGACCCACAGGGTAGAGCCCTTGCAGCCCCCGTGTGTGTATGTGCACCCCAAGGAACATGGTACAAGGTACACTTTGGAGAGACATCATTCTGAACAGAGCCACTAAACAAGGCTGGGAAACATGCTATGAACCAAAATTTAAGAACAAGATGGGACAGGACAAGCTGCCGTTGGTCCACAACAAGGTGGGGAGGGTCTCCAGAGTGAACCCCCATTAGGAGAGTTCTCAGCAACACACTCAAGGGACTCTCTCTAGTTTATAGCCAATCCCATCTTCCCCTGGAGGTGAGGAAATGATGTTTGGGAAGATGCTTCTGGGACTGAATCAATGCTCCTCCCTTGCCATCTCTCACCTAAACACCCTTTGACCGATGGTTCTCAACCAGGGGCAGTTTTGGGTGTCACAAGAATGGGCATCTGTGGAGCAGAGACCAGGCCTACAATGTGAATAGCAGTCTTCACCGAAGAGAATGACGTAGGTCAGTTAAGTCCATGGTACCAAGGCTGAGGAAGGCTGATTTTAGACATCAAGGTCAGAACCAATGGAAGACACCAGAAACCCCACCAGGTCTTGGTCGGACCTATATCTCACCATCTTGCTTCAGGACTTGGCTTTTTTTTAGGTGTGGCTAGCCACTCTTTCTGGCAAAGCTCCTCCTTCTGAGCCTGGCTGTAGACCGAGGCTCAGTTTCCTCAGCTCTTCTTGCATGCTTCCTGTCTCTCCTGTCTACCCCAACCAGAAAGGGGTAACACCAAGACAGCACCCACATTTCTGAGACTGTGCAGTGTTCTTGTAGTCCACGGCCAGGCCTGTAGTTTCTGCTTCCTTTCGGCCACAGCAGATGGACCCTCTCAGGCTCTCTGCTTTCGCGGCCACAGGTAATGCTCCTTTCTCCTTCAAGGGCTGTGGTCTGGTCACAGCAGCGGCTTCTCTCATTTCTGCAAAGAGCTTCCAATTTCCTTTTGGAGAGTTACTTTAAGTCCTAGCTCCCAGCTGGGGGTCTGGTATGAATTAAGAGGGCAACGTCCCCAGGTGGTGGAGTTATTTTAAAGATCAAGGGGTCTTTAGGAGTGGAAGTAGGGACCTTTGATAGTTCACGGTCTGGCTTTTAGAACCCACAGCAGAGTCTGGCCTAAGGCCACGAGAAGAACCGATGCAGTCGTACACGGCCACTGCTGTGCCACCCCCATCAGGATGAGGCTAGACCCACGAAGCAGAGGGCTCCTTTCATCTCTTCATTTTGATCAGTTACCTTGTGTGTCAAGAAATATAGCTGCGATGGTTAACATCAGCTTGACAGACTCTAGACTCACCCGGGTGACAAGCCCCTGGACGTGGCTGTGAGGGATTATCAGGATTAGGTTAGCTGAGCTGCGCAGACCCACACTGTGCTGGGGTCCTGGACCGCAGGAGGAGAAAGGGACCCGAGTGATAGCATTCATCTCCCTTGGCCTCCTGACTGTGGATGCAACCGACCAGCTGCCTCAAGATCCTGTAGCCTTGACTACTCTGCCCTGATGGACTGAACCCTCCGGCTGTGACCTGAGGTAAACCCTTTCTCCTCTTAAGTTCCTTTCCTCAGGGTCTATTCTCACAGCAACAGGAAAAATAATTAAAATTGTAGCTCAGGCAGCACCAGCTCAGGCTTGGTCAATCTGGATGTCATCAGTCCTCTCTGGCTGAACTGATTGCATCATAAA
This sequence comes from Microtus pennsylvanicus, assembly GCF_037038515.1. Taxonomy (NCBI): domain Eukaryota; kingdom Metazoa; phylum Chordata; class Mammalia; order Rodentia; family Cricetidae; genus Microtus; species Microtus pennsylvanicus. The sequence goes on from NC_134583.1 coordinate 60,099,380, forward strand.
CAGGCCTGTGGTTTGAATCGGCAGGAGGGTTTGACATTCACTGGAGGGACATCTTCTCTTTGAGATGGAATTGATAAGTTGGAAGGTTAGAGTCTTGTCACGGGAGAGGACAGATCTCTCTCCCAAGGAGAACCTGTCTGAGGGTAAGACTGACCCACAGGATCAGCTAGGAGATGGGCTTGAGTCCTAATCCATTGAAAGGCGGCTGGATTCAGCCATGTCTGATACCAGCAACCAATTAACTACATAGTGTGAATGACACCAATTTGACCTGGGTTTCTGTCACTTGCCAACAGGTTCTCAAAAACCTAGAAGGAATGGCTCCTTCTTGACCCATATCTAGGCATATAGATGAAGCCAAGCATTGCCAGGCACCCGAGGAGAGAGCCCAGTTGCCTCAAGCTGGTGACTATTGGCTCTAAGGAAGATGCTGGGGTGTGGCCACCCAAGTCCACAGAACCGTGTATAGGACGAGGGGAAGGGGTTACCCTGAAGCCAAGGCCACTAGCTCATCTAGGATTTCCAGGGGGGTCCTATTTCTGTCACACTGACAACTATAGTAACTGCTCCCCAGGCTCCCCGGAACATACAGTAACATCCAAGGATCTGCCAAAGGGAGGTAGCTAGGGTGGTACAGGCCTGTCATCCTGGCATTTGGGAGGCTGGGGTTAGAGGATCATAGCCACCCTGAGCTATATAGTGACTTCTAGTCCAGCCTGAGCTACCACTGGGTAACCTTAACTCAAAAGACAGACAGACAGAATCTACAGAATACTCCTAGGGGTGAGTGCTAAAGTGTTTCCATTTCACAGGACGATGCTACACAAGACGGGGCCAGGAGATGCTTGGCCAAGGTCACATGCTGCCAGAAAAGCAGAGCCCGAGGCAAACAAGCCTCTTATTGTCGAGAACTCATAGAGAGTCACTGGTGACTTTTGCTGGATGATTTATCTTCAAGAGGTCCTCCCTGCCCCCACTACACACTAGGCCAGTACTTTCGACCCTGGACTCTGTTGTGACATGGGTCACAAGCATGTGTGTATGTGTGTGTGTGTGTGTGTGTGTATGTGTGTGTACGTGTTTATACTGTTGTCTTCTCCCAAGCAGACACCCTTGGCCTGGCGTTGACTTTGGGTATCGTTCTCTATCACTGGTCCCATTTTCTGAGATGGGGCCTCTCTCTGAGCCTGGGTCTCACTGAATCCATCCTACTAGACTGTCTGCCCAGCAAGCCGCTGGGATCTACCTCTCTCTAACCCCCAGCACTGGGGCTAGAGATGTGCACGCCCACGGGATCCGAACTCAGGTCCCTGCCGTCCAGTTGTCCTCTCTTTTATTTACCTCTTGGGTCTGTTCCCCTCCACCCACCATCACCCCACATCCTCATCTGCTCTCTTCTGCCCTTCAGTCCCCGAATGAATGAAACTTATCATACAAGCTCTCTCACGTGGCCCATAAAAATGTGCTAACATTTTCCTCTATACAAGAGGAAACGGAGGGTCCGAGAGGCTTAACTGGAAGTTAACTCTTGGAGTATCCCAGCCCTACAGGCCACACTCAGCACAGAAGTCTGGATGAGAGAGGGCACAGAGCAGGAGGCCCAGGCAGGCACTACCCCCTTTCATCTAAAGTGCCCCTTGTCAGGTAAGCCCCACCCTGTTCAATCAGCCACCTGCTGCCTCCCACCTCTGATCCCCCAGTGGAACAATACAGATTAGAGGTTCTGAGGCAGCCTCAAGGCAGGGCTGCCTGGGCCGGATGAATACCTGGCAACAAACCCATGGGTGAGGGCAGCGGCTCCTCAAAAGGAGGAAAGGATAAATGGGGATGAATGCAGAGGCCTCGGCTCCCATACTAATTACCTCTGCTGCCAGCCAGGCACTCAGAAATGTGACTCACCCCATGTTCTTAAATACCCTGCAAAACAACTCCCCCAAGCACCATAAACACCACACACAGACAGCATACCACACACACCACACATACGCTACACCATACACATCCCACTCCATCCCACATAGGTCCGGAGAAACAGTCTCTTTCACTGTCTTAAGCGCTGGCCCCGCAGAAACTGCTGAGGACTCTGTGGGACTCTATGTGAGCAGGGCGGTCAGCACCCTGCCAGAGCCAGACTCCCCAGTTCCAAATCCTACCCTCGGGCTGGAGACTAGTCCAGTAGGCGCATGCCTGTAGGTCTCACCCCCCAGCATTGTCCAAATCGATAAATAAGATAATAAAAGTCCTACCCCGGACCACTTGCTAGCCTGCTATGACTCTGAGTGGCTGGTTTAACTTCTCTTGCCTCAGTTTCTTCATTTGTAAAGTGAGGGTAATAACAGCACCTCCATCACAGGGTGGTGGTGAGGACTGAGATAACTACTGGAAGTGGGTATGGTGGCATTCTCCTGTAATCCCAGCATCCGAGAAGCTGATGCAGGAGGATCTCAAGTCTGAGTTCAGTCTCAAACAGGAGGTGGGGGCTGTGCAGTGGCCAGGTGGGTAAAGTGTTTGCCCAGCAAGTGTGAAGACCAAAACTTCAGATCCCCTAAAAGTTGGGTTTTCTAATGCAGGGCTGTAATCGCAGTAGGTGGAGATTGGTTACCTGGGGCAAGCTGGCTGGCTGGCTAGACTAGCTGAACTGGCAAGTTCAGGGTTCACTATGAGACCCCGCCTCAATAAATAAAATGACAAAGAATCTCCAACACCAAATGTCAACCTCTGGCCCCCATATGTACACACAGCCATAAGCAAACATGGATGCACACTCTCGTGCACACACACAGGAGTATCTACTAGCGTACACACATGAACATACACACTTACATGTCCTACAGGGTGTAGGACACTAGCTAACGTAAATGTTCCATTATCTGCAGGGGTAAATTCGTCTTCTGGGGATTTTCTAGGAGGGGCTGTTGCCATGGAGATGGAATCACGAGGGGGCTCTCCCATCTGTTTATCTACCACTGGTTTCCAGTCTCCCCTATCATATGCCAAAGCCAACAGGTTCTGGAGGTGGTGGGAAGGAGACAAGCTTTTGAATGGGAACTGGAGCCCTGAGCGTGAGCCTCACAGTCAAGGTTGAACCAGGCCAGTGACCCTGAAACCAGCCCTGGCTATTAAGTAGTCAGAGCCAAGGCTGCCAGAGACCACACACTGGGCCTTCTCCAGGGAGGTAGAATCCCTTCCCTTTGGTCCCCCCATAGGGATGGAAAACAAAATGTCCCAAACTGCCCTGAAACCCTTCTGAACAGCCTCCCTTAGCCCTGCAGCTAAGAGCAAGGTTCCAAAGAGATCATTCTTCCTGCCGCAACAGTGCAGGAGGGCAGAATTTGAACCAGCATACACACACACAAAAGGACAAAATGACAAAATGAGCAGGTGTGTGTGTATGGGGGTGGGGGGCTCCCAGCATAGGTCACAGCTCAGGACCCGGCTGAATACCTGCAGCAGTTCACACTCTCCTCAGATTCCAAGGTCTCAGCGGGAGGGTGGGCCAGTAGAACTTGTGACAACGGTGTTACCTAACCTCTGCAAACCTCAGTCTCCTCCTCGGTAAGGCAGAGATGGTTGTGCTGCTTGAACGAGATCCACGGGAAAAGCCCTTTGCCCATAGGAAGCAGGAGGTGCTTGCTCAAGAGTCCCATTGTCCTGTTGGGACTGTGAAGGCAATGAGGTCAAGCCGCCCGATCAGCGGCTTCATGGAATCTACAGACCAAGCTAGGAATCCATATTTTCCCCCCAGCTCCTGACCTCAGGCCTTACAACTATACCCCAGTCCTGGCCCCATGTCTGGCAGAAGTCCAGATTGAGTCTGGAAGCCAATCTCTCTTGAGCCCCAGCATTTCACTCTGTCCCAGCCCACTCCTCTGGAGCTGAGGTGTTTCCTGCTTGGCTGGGTTAAACTGTTACAAGGTTTCCTGACACTAAACTCTTTCCCAGACCCAAACTGTCTCTGCCTCCCTCCGATATCTTTTCCAAGTCAGACAGTGTCATCATTTTCATTACCCCGGGCTGCCTAGACACTGCCCTCTTTGGGGCTCTCAACTTTACCGACCCTCTAAGGTTAGTAACTTAGTGCAGCAGGAACGTCAGCCCTGTGAGCCATGAATATGCAAAGCAGCTGCGAGCCGGTAAATAAAAGCAATCATTTAAATGCAAATTGCAGCCTAGGCTGCCTGAACCTCCTTCTCTGGGTGCAGTTCTGAGGCGAGAGCGTGACTAACTCGGAATCCCCAGTTAGCTCAAAACTGAAATGCGACACAGGTCTTGGACCCTGGGTGGGGGGCTCCCTAGGGTAGATAAGACCAGTCTAGAAGTAAGAGGTGGATCTTTAAAAACTCAAGTCACTCCTCCAATTAGCTCACAAGACTCTCTCGGGCTCAGAGCATTTGACCCAGGCTGGATCCATAGCGATCCTTAGCCGGGACTCCCTGCACCACACAGCATCCCTGCCAGCGGAAGGAAGGGAGCTGCTTGCCGTCTGTCTCCTTGTGGAGGTCAAGGGAACTTTTAAAAATCACACCCCGTGGCCTCCTGCTGAGAACCCTCCAAGGATCCAGTGGCCCCGAACAGAATAAATTCTAAATGCCTTTTCATGACTCCAGAGACCAGGATCTGTCTAGCGCCTCTGGTCCCCACTCGCCTATCCACAAATCCGCCCCCACACTGGCTACAATGGTCTTTGTGTCTCTTCCTCCAAGCTCATTCCCACCTCCAAGCTTCTGCAGCCTGGATGCCCTTTGCCCCCAAATCGCCCTCTAAATGGAGCCCCCCCCCCCCTCCGCTGGGGTCCACTCAAAAATGCCATTCCGCAGATGTCGCCTCACACACCACAAGCCCTGTTCACTTCATTTTCCAGGCAGCCCTGTCCCAGCAGGTGTTATATGGGGTGGTGTTTACTTGCTCAATTAGCGTTTCTTCATCCACTTCTCTGCGGTCTCGCGTCCCCGCTCCCGCCCCAATCTTGATCTATTCATTTTATACAAGTTATTTCTTCAGCACTCGGTTGTGTCCACCACATGTATTGAAAAGCAAGCAAGCAAACAAACAAATCCAGCAAGGATTAGAGTCTGTATAAAGAAAGCTCTCTTCTTACTGCCCGGGTCCCAAACTGCAACCCCTTCCCCTCCCATCTTTCCTCCTTCCAACTCAGCTGGCCCTTTTCAGACGTAGAAGCAAGGGATCAGGCAAACAATGTTCACAGTCGAGATAGAAAACTAGCCGGGAGGAGGATTTCCAACCAACAGATGCCAATTTGCATTCTATTTACATGCTATTTGCATGTAGTTTAACTCCAAGTGTGGTTATTCCCAAAGCCCCGAGAGCCCACCGAAGAAACTTAGGAAGTAACGTTCTAAGTACTGCGGTGGTGGCGGGTATGTTTAGCCTCTCACGCATTCTCTGGTCTTTGTGGGGACCCCCAGAGCTTTCTGGACGCTGCTCAGGTGCCCCCACCCCGGCGCACTCGGGCGGCCGACGCGGCGCGTGTGCTGGGGCCCCAGGCGGGGACGGTGGTGCCCGCCACACTCCCGGGGCCTTTGTCCCTGTTCCAAAGAGCCGCCCCCTTGGCGAACAGAAGAAGGGGGCGGGGGGGGGGGAACAGGCTAGGCCTGGGTCTGGCGGAGCAGGAACAGGGGGACGAGCCCTATGTTCTGGGGCGTCCTCTGGGACAAGGTCGGTGGGCTGATCCAAAGCTTTTAACCAGCTACCTCTCGCTAAGGCGGGGTGCGGGCTCCTCTTCTGGGCTTGCCTCTCCCACCCGGTCCTCTAAATGTGTGGGATCCTTGTGCAGTCCCCCAGAAAGAGGGGTCGCTGCACCGGGTAGTCCTTACCTCTAGCCAGGCTGCCTCCCTTAGAGGCCCAAGTGCCCCCGCCTGGGACAGAAATTCTCCCCCTTAACCGTATGCAGCCGCCCCTGGATTTCCAGCCTACTATTTGTTTCCCAGCCCCAGATTTCCTCCCTGTGGTGCCCACCCTCTTGCGCCCTTTTCCAAGAGTGCGCGGCCACTGCGGGTTGCAAGTTGGGTCCCCCAGACCCTGCGGCAGGTGAGGTTGCACGTCCCCAAAGGCCGGCCCTTTCCCCAGGCCAAGTCTGCGTAGTTCATGGCCAGCACCCCCGCCCCGCTCCCCGCCTGGACCCTGAAACCTGACTGCGACGCCTCTCGCAGGAGTCACTAGCACAGGGTCGGACTCCCCTTTACTCCCAACTGCCTGTCGTCTGTCGTCACCCCAGACCCTACTCAGAGCTTTGGCTCTCTATCTGGTCCATGGACACCCCCACCCCCCTCAGATAAAGGTCCCCAAACCCTTGCTCTCGGTCAGCCTTCTGCGGCCCCTCTCCCACCGCACTGTGGCACCCCTCACCCGAACACCCACAGCTCTCCATGCAGATGTACCCCGAGGGGGGAGAACAGAAAAAGCATGAGCCTCGGATCCCCTCCGGGTCTTCACAAGCCCACGGCGGGAAAAGTTTCTGGGGTCCTTGCAGCGCCCTCCCCGCGCCCGCGCTGCTTGGCACTTACCGACCCTCGCGGCCCCGCAGCGCCGACGCTCTTGCTGGCCCTGGGCCCGAGTCACATCTCTGCAGCGCGCCCGCGGCCCCCGCTCCGCGCACGCCCGCCAGCCGAGCCCGCCTCACTGCACCGTCCTTTCGAGCCGCGGCAGCGCGAGGCGCCCCCTGGCCCGGCCCGTGCTGCAGCAGCCGAAGCCCCGCCTCTCTGGTAGGCCCCGCCCACCAGGTCCCTCCCCGGCCGGGTCTGCGGCTCTGCTCTGCTTTGCTCTGCTCAGGACCAGCCGCAGGCAGCCCGCAACCCCAGTCTCCCGGCTTGTTCTGACTGCAGAAACGTCTTCCACCTCCAAACAAACCTCCGGTGTCCCCAATTAGAAGTCATCGTCTCCCTGGTAAGAGTCCAGTCGTTCAATTGCCCAGGTTGATCTGTGTGCAGAAATATTCTCACTCAGCCACATATAACACAATATTCCCACGGGGGTCGTAGAGGGGCACTCGCCACACATACCGGAAGAGAGTCCTGAGCTCAGATTCTCAGAGATTGCACGCGTTTTAAAGTCACCAAAGCCTCGGTATGATGCAGGTCCCCACCGGTCACATTCCGCGCCTTCCACCCCGCTCCAGCCCTCCCTTTTTTCATTGCGCACACTGAATCCAGGACCGGTATCCTCGGCAATCCCAAACATGAACCTCACCACGGTGACCCACTCACGTGGGTCCGTGTTCACGATCGCCACCGTCTCTCACACTTCATTCACGTAGGCACATACCCGCCACTCTCCCAGGCACACATACCCAGAGAAAGCCCAGTCTCTGTGCGTGACCTGATGCTCAGGGCAGTTAATGCCGGTGCCCACAAGGCAGGCGTGGGATTTGCATGGAAGGGGGGGGCTATAGAACATCCCCACCCGGCTGTCTGAGGTCAGCACTGCCTAGGCTAGGCCTTGGGGGACGCGCTTTAGCATCCTATGCAGCAGCAAGCTGGCAGTCTCAGGCCGTCGTCGCTCACCTTTTCTCCCACCTTTGGTCTTTAGGTGAGGCCGCCCATTCTAAGCCCAGTGATGTTGACGCCAAGACGCGACCCCTCTCCCTCTGGAATGGGAACAGAAAGGTGGCTGCAGAAATAACGCTCCTCTTAGAAGTAGTCGTAGCCCCTGTGTCTGGGGATTATGAACTTTTCGAATACCCGCATTTCTTCTCGCCAGTCTCAGAAAGTCCCCTATCCTGCTCTTCAAGTCGGTTTTCTCTGGGTCAGGCAATGTGGCTTGGCCACACGTCTCAGTGAATACCTTTTTTTTTAAAGGACACATGTAGGGGGCTTATTTATAGGGCAGAGCCCTCCCCCCAAGTTTACAGAGGTGTCCCCTTGCCAAGAACAGTACTTGGTACACAGTAGGCGCTCATTAAATGTTTTGCAGTACAAGGGTTTACTAAGCCTGTCCTGGTCAGGCTGAGGAACTGGAACGTGGATGGACACTGCCTCCTGGTGGTGCTTAGTGGAACTGGCACCGACAGCTTCTAAACGTTGCTACATGTTCCTTCTCTGTAAAACCCAGATTGGAGCAGAAGGAGAGAGAGCACTAGCAAGGAACTCAGGACCGCGAGGGGTGTACCCACACACTGAGACAATGGGGATGTTCTATCGGGAACCCACCAAGGCCAGCTGGCCTGGGTCTGAAAAAGCATGGGATAAAACCGGACTTGCTGAACATAGCGGACAATGAGGACTACTGAGAACTCAAGAACAATGGCAAAGGGTTTTTGATCCTACTGCACGTACTGGCTTTGGGGGAGTCTAGGCAGTTTGGATGCTCACCTTACTAGACCTGGATGGAAGTGGGTGGTCCTTGGACTTCCCACAGGTCAAGGAACCCTGATTGCTCTTTGGGCTGACGAGGGAGGGGGACTTGATCGGAGGAGGGGGAGGGAAATAGGAGGCTGTGGCGGGGAGGAGGCAGAAATCTTTAATAAATAAATAAAACCCAGATTGTATTAATACGTGTTTGCTGGTGTATGCCTGGAACACATTGTAAAGTTCTTCTCATAGGTGCCTGGCCTTAGAAAGCCCAGTTCAGTGTGGGATGAACAACATCTGGTTTCATGGCCCAGTGGTCCAGTTGGTGTCATTTATAATGTCCAGTAGCATACCAGAGGAGCCTCAAGTTCCCAGAGAGATTGCTGGATCTACCGCCTTGAAGAGAACAGCTCTGGGGGCACTGGGACCTCCTAAGAGTGAAGTCTGTCTAGAGAAGTGGTTCTCAACCTTCCTGATACTGTGACCCCTTAATACCGCATGTTGCGGTGACCCCCAACCATAAAATCATTTGCGTTGCTACTCCATCACTGTAATTTTTCTGCTGTTGTGAATTGTAATGTAAATCTCTGATATGCAGGATATCAGGTACACAGCTGCTGTGAAGGGATTGTTTCAACCCCAAAGGGTCACAATCCGCAGGTTGAGAACCACTGGGCTAGGGAGTTAGGCTCTCAAATGCTCGGCCCACTGCAGGCTCATCAAACAAATGCACTCACTCATAAGTGGCTTTTAGACATAAAGCAAAGAAAACCAGCCTACAGTTCACAAGCCCAGAGAACCTAGACAACAAAGAGGACCAAAAGAGAGACATACATGGATCTAATCTTCATGGGAACTAGAAAAAGACAAGATCTCCTGAGTAAATTGAGAGCACGGGGACCATGGGAGAGGGTAGAAGGGGAGGGGAGAGGAGAGGAAGGGAGGGGAGAAAAATGTATAGCTCAATAAGAACAATAAAAAAGATGTATTCAGTTAAACATATAAAATGTTAATCATATAAAAATAAATAACCCCAAAACCAAGTAGAAAAGGGCTGGGGCCTTCCCAGGAACACTCAGTCTGTGAGGTTTTGTCTGTTGGTGTGTCCCACCAGACTGAGCCCAAGTCCGCTCTGTCCGGGCCTTGAGCACATTCCCGTGGACTACTACCACCGTGCAACTGAGCTTTCAGTTTTAATCTATTTTTGTGTCACATGAGCAGTACGTGGCTAGTGGCTATAGATGCACAGGGCATCTCCGTGCAGAAGCGTTCCTCAAGGAGCTGTACCTCAGGGATGGGGAGCTTGCCTAACATGCAGGAAGTCCCAGGTTTGATCCCCGGCACTGCATAAGCACCCAGGAGACGGGAGCAGGAGGATCTGAGATTCAAAGTTACCCTCAGTGACATAGCTACATAGAGGAGAGTTAGACTCTGTCTCCGGGGCGTGGGGTGTGGGCACTTCATGTGCCATGTTCATCCTTGTCCCATGTTCATCTGTGCTAGTCTCCCCACACCGGGAGAGGCACGTCTCACCAAGCATTTGTTGAGTGCAAGAATAATTAAAGTCCAGCCTTGCCTTCCTGCGTAAGGCCTGTTCGTCTTGTGCCAAGGCATTGAGCATGCTCTTTACTCTGCAAGTCAGTAGATCACCTCCCAGATGGGTTTGTGGCTCGTGGCTGCGAAGTCCTCCATCTATTTCCTGTGGACATTTTGCTTTATCCATAGGATTTCTGGAATTGTCTGTGTCTTGCGTGTGACAAGCAGAGGCTTAGAAAGCTGGGGGCTTCCTAGAAGTCTGAGTGGTGCTTGGGGCAGAGGCAGGACTCTAATCTAGCTAGCTATGTTTCACTCTCTTGCAGGTGATATTTCTGGAAACATCAAGACGCTCCGTGGATAAGTGTCTTAAAGGTGGGGTGGGATTGCGAGATGTTTTCAGGGTCTTTTATGTTCGGATGAGAAGCGTCCTCACAATTCCTACATGTTTCCCTGTTGTTTGTGCTCATTGGAGGAAGATATGGAACCTTAGAAGGTTTTCCCTGATGGAGGAAGATGGGGGTCAGATTTGAGAGCTTACAGTCTCACCCCACTTTCGGTTTGTCCCCTCTGCTTCCTGTGTACAGTTGAGATAGGATCCCTAAGCTTCCTGGTCTCGTGGCTACGCCCTTCCCACCTTCCCATCCTCTGGAACCAGAAGCCAAACAAACTGCTTTTCTTTAAGTCTCTTGGTCATGGTATTTTATCAAAGCAATAGAAAAATAATTAATTCAGTGCCCCTGTAATTATTCTGGACATAGGACTGCAATATCTGTTAAATACTGGAGTCTGTGCTGATGTGGGATTCCCCTCTGTATGGTATGAATATGTTTTATTACCATTGCTTAATAAATATGCTTTGGCCTATGGAAGGGCAGAATATAGGTAGGCAGGAAAACTAAACTGAATGCAGGGAGAAAGAAGGCAGAGGCAGGCAGACGCCAAGGAGAAAGATGCCAGAAACTTACCGGTAAGCAACAGCTTTGTGGCAATACACAGATGAATAGAAATGGGTTAATTTAAGACATAAGAGCTAGCTAGGCATATTTTTGAGCCATTGGCCAGTGTTGTAATTAATATAGTTTTTATGTGATTATCCAGGTCTGGGCAGCCGGGACACCAAAGCACAGTCTCTGTTTGCACTGTGCCAGGCACTGCTGGAGGCTTAAGACTGGACGTGAGATCTGGCTCTTGGGTTACCACATTTTTAAAGGAGGCTACTTGTATGGAGACCTTCTACTGCAGGCCTGCAGGGAACCCTGGCTGGGTAAAAAGAAGCCCAGGTTGGCCGGGGACTTCAACACTTGATTTTGGGCCCTGGAGTAGAAATGGACCACTTCCTGTCATGCTTATCTCTAGATTCAGCTTTGGAGTGAGCAACCAGGAGCACCAACCAAGCAGACCAGAGATACATCAGTAGATACGATGATGCTACTGTTCCACTGTTTTGTGCCCATGACAGACATCATCAATTGATGCACTTTTCCATCGGTTCTTTTGCCTTTGGCCTATGGCTTTTGCCACACATTACATATTAGACGATTTAATTACCCCAGTAAGATGGCCCCAGCGATCTCCACAAATGACTTGCAGTCATTGTACAGCAACTAATTACGTTGGCTCTCCTGTGTCAACTCTCATATGTCCACAAAATGGACATATGAGCAAACTGATCATGGCCTTGTGGTCCCCTGTGATGCCACCATGGGGACTTTTACCAATACCCTGAAGCTGCCAGGAAACATTTAAATGGACATGAAAATTGCTGTGGCCCAAATAATCAGGATTTAGCTAGCATCCAAGGAGTTGTGGGTGCTCTAAGAGTTATTTTATTGCTATTTATATTAACTCTTTCCAGTCTCCTGGTTTGCAACCTTCATGGTCATAAAATGGTTACCATAGCACTAAGCACCGAGGGTTTGCACAACAGTTTCCATCCTCGAGAATGGTGCTGAGGGTGGAAAGGCTCATTAAGAAAAAAAAATCATTTCTATATCTGCCCCCACCCCTCCCAAACCAGGCATAAGATTCTCCTTATATATATATTTATATTTATATTATATATTCCCCTTCTATTTCCTTGATCCTATGGGGATTACCTAGCTTTCTGATCCTGCACAGGGGGCCAGAGGAGAGCACCTGACATACGTGATCTACCTTTTCATTTTTTCTGGGACAGGATTTCCTGTAGCAAGGCTGGCTTTGAACTCCTGATTTTCCTGCCTCTATCATCTTCAGAGTCCCACCCCACTACTCATGGAAATGGCTTCAGGCTTCTGAGTATCACAGCAGCTCAGAGAGAGTGGACCCAGCCCGGGGCCAGGGCAGCACACGTGGGCCCCTCCCCATAGCTCAGAGAGAACAAACCCAACTGGGGGCCCAAGCGGCACACACATGGGCCGCTCCTTCCTCCATGGAAGGACCCTAGGTCTCAGCCTTTATGACTCTCTATCTCAGTAGATCTTAACATTTACCCTTCCGCCTCCAGATGGCACCTTGCTGTGCCTCCTGAACAAAGGATCTGTTTGGCCTTGAAGGGGACCTCAAGTCACCACCTTTGTATAAAAACAAAGAACTGTTGGAATTGTGGCAATTCTGGATTATTTGTTTATGTATTTATTTAGAGACAAGGCTTCCTGTAGCCCAGGCTGACCTCACTTTGTTATGGGGCAGAGGGTGACCTTCAACTCCTGATCCTCCTGCCTCTACCTCCCTTGTGCTGGAGCTACAAGGATGAATCACCCCAACTTAGGTCATTTATTTATAGACCTCAGTGGGGATTTCAGAAGTCTCAGACTGTCTGTACTCATCCAGTTATCAAGTTCACAGTGGCGTCCGGCTTCAAGGTCAAGAGAAGCCAGGGGTGGGGCCAGGACTCCAGCCTGACTCCTTACACCTGGACAACATTCCTTCTTCTGTGCCCAGGCACCTCATCCAGTGACCTGCATCTGAATCACCTGGGGGTCTTGGCTAAACACACGCTCTGTCTGAGAGTTATGGAGCCAGTTCTGAACTGGAGCCCTAACATGGGCTGCAGGTACCATGACCACACCTGGAGTAGCAAGGCCAGAGACCAGCTGTTTTCAACACCAACTGCTCAATAGAACCTCCTGGCTTACAGTGCTGGCTTACAGCGCTGGGAGATGACCCAGGGCATAAAGTTCTTGCTTTATAAGCATGAGGACCTGTGTTCAGAGAAATACACACAGCTAGATGTGTGTATGTGTGTGTGTGTGTGTGGGGGGCACGTGTCAGGAGACCAGACCACCTTTCTGCTGCGGGGAGAGGGAGGTGGAGACAAGCGTTCTTGGAAACTCTGGGCCAGTGAGCCTGGTGTCCAGCAGTAGCAAACCAGAGCCCCTATTTCAAACAAGGCAGAAGGCTAGAATGGATCCCCGAGGTTGCCCTCTGAATTCCACATGTACTCCATGATGGGTGCGAACCTCTCCCCCCACATAGACGCCTCCCCACCGTACACTTGCACACAATGATTGTGTGTGTGTGTATGAAGACACTATATATGTAAACAAGAATATATGTTATTCTTTAACTACACACACACACACACACATGTATATACATACCTACAGAAGAATATCTGGCTCTTCCTGGACCTGTTTGAATCACTGGGTTTGTCTTCTACCCTCAGGTCAATCTCAGGATGGAATCAGGCTGAGATTGCTCAGCCAGATGAGAGAACCATCTGGAGAATCTGGGGACCCACACTCCAGGACTGAGGAGCCTTACAGAAGGGGTTTTCCTGTGTCTGTATGGTAGGGTCCCATGAGAGCCTTGGAAGCTGGGGAGAGTAGATGCCTAGGGCTGTGAACCCCCTAAGGCCAAGCAGTATCCAGCAGGCGGCCATGAGAGCTGTGGGCCAAGACAGCAGGACTGATGCCCAGACTTTCTCCCGTACCCAGGAACGGGCGAGCACAACGTGGAATGATGGTAACACCCTCGGTTTTGTCTCCCCTCTTCTTCCTTTCTCCATGGCACCAGGTGGTTTCCATAGTGGCCTGGAGACCTTTGACCCTTCCCTCCCAGCCCCTTCTCTGTGCAGCGCATGACCAGCCTCTCAGGACGCCAGGACGCAGCTGTCTTCTTATAAGGCAGATGGTTGTGTTCCTCATGCATGGTTTTCTGTGTTGGGAAATGCAATTACTTTTCATAAAAAAAGGCTCATGTTAGCATGTATTTGGCTTATTGTTCTCAAATGAATGAATTTTGAAAATTCCTTGGCTTCAATTTGAAGTAAGATAAATATCGGCTACCTACCAATATTACCTGCTCTAAGTTCTTTTAATTAAAACAATATCTCTGCCTTTCCTTCCTTTTTCCCTTTCTTCCACTCTCCCTTCCTCTTCCATCTCCTCCTGTCCCTCTTCCTCCTGCTCTTTCTCCTCCTTCTCTCTTCCTCCTGACAACCACTGTCCACTCGACTGCACCACTGGCTTATAGCTCCTTTGGGGTAGGGTTTTGCTAAGTAGCCCAGGGTGGCTAAGTAGCCCAGGGTGGCTAAGTAGCCCAGGCTGACCTTTGAGTACCATCCTGCTGCTTCAGCCTCCTGTGGGCTGGGCTTCCAGGTGTGCACCATCCTTCTGATTTCTGTGTGTTTTCAAGTGTAAAAGTCTCTGAGCTCATACAATCTGAGACTCCTGCTCATGGTACACTCTCCTAGAGAACTTCTTACAGAGAAGAAGAGCAGCTCCAGAGTGCCGGGTCCCCAGTGAGAAAGGCCTCCACCCCAAGGATCAAGATGCCGCCATTTCCCCACGCAGCTAAAGTCAAAGTCTCAGGAAGGGATAGTTATCAGAAAGTCCTGGAGTCTCCCTGATGAGAGGCCACAGTCCAGGACCCCTCATGCAGACAAGGTTTTGAGGTCCCTGGAGCCTGCCCCAAAGCAGCCTCACTGCTGAGAGGACTGGCCAGTCTTCCCACCCTAGTCCCCCTCCTTCCTCTCCCATTCCTCCCTTGCTGCCTCTCCCCTCTTGTCCTTATCCTCCTTCCCATCCCTCCCTCCCCTCCTCCTCTCCTATTTCCCCCTTCTCCATCTCCTCTCCCTCTCTTTCTCCTCCCTCTTCCTCCCCAACCTCTTCTACCATGCTTCTCGCTGAAGGCTTGGCCCAGCCAGCTGTGAAAGATCGGATGAGACAGGCATAGCCGGGATGGGAGCTCTGAGGGGGACCTGGGAGCCCGAGGTGACTCAGTTACATAAGGGCCCCCAGGGATAGGGGGCAGTTATGTAACGGGGACAGGAGGGCAAGGAGGTGCAGTCGGGGCAAAGGAAGGAGCTGGAGGACTTAGCTGGGGCTAGAGCGAGGGCATGTCTATCACTGGCCAGGCAGCTGCCTTGCAAGACAAAACTAAGATGGGCCATAGGGTCATGCTCTGTCTCATCATATCCCCACCACCCACACAGATTCTGTGTTTTTCTCTTCTGGCCCCACTGGTGCACGGTGCTGGAGAGCTTTGGTTTGTTTTTACCGAACTCCTTGACAGCTTAAAGAACTGGTTTCTGTTGCTTGCCCAGACTCTTGCGTATTATAGGACTCTTTCCTGCCTAATACCAGAATGGCTAGAGGGTCTGGAAACCCTCAGGTGTATGGGAGGTGCTTGAGGCATCCGACCCAGAGGGCAAGCAGCCCAAAAGGCTACTCCTACCTCTGTCTCTGCTGTCACAGGAAATTGATGTCCCGGGAGTCAATCAGCAGACACTGCCGAGGCACTATCCTAGACGCCAGGGATGCCACTGAAAACAGTGTATTTGTGCTATTCCCTGAGCTAGTGTGTCTGGACACATGACGGGTGGAGTGGGAGGATGTGCCATTGGGCTGGGATGGGTGACGAGTTTGTGGTCACGGGTGGGCTGTGGAAAAGTATTGGTATCACTGCCACAAAAGGGATTTCAAAGCTGGTACGGGCTGTGGGGAGGTGTCTCTGGTGTTTGCTGACCAGGAGACAAGATGGTGGCTTCCCTGCCTGCACTGGGAGTGACTGTGTCTCAGGACGAGCAGCAGAGGCTGTGAGGAATCGGGAGCAGGCCTTGTCTCTGAAGCGGCTGAGCACTGGTCTCATTTGCCTCTGTGCCAAAGCCTGGCCCCACTTCACTGACGACAGACACCAGCTATCTTCAGGGTGGTCGGCACCTGTGCCTGCCCCCCATCCTCTCTTGTCCTCCTCCACCCTACTCTTCATTCACTGGTGTTAGCCTAAGCTAAAGTGGCCCCACTATTCCAGGCCTCTCCCCGCAACACACACACCAAGGTCTTACATCCCTGGCCTCAGAATCACTCTGTAGTTGAGGGTGGCTTTGAACTTCTGATCCTTCTGCTTCTTCATGACAGAGGGTGCCGCCATGACAGAGGGCGCCGCCATGACAGAGGGTGCCGCCATGGACAGTGCATGTGTTGTCGAGAACTGGACTCCAGAGGAACTCCACCAACCACGCTGCACCCCCCGAGGTTTCCTTACAGAAACCCTACACACCTATCTATCTATCTATCTATCTATCTATCTATCTATCTATCTATCTATCTATCTATCTATCTATCTATCTATTTTTTTCATTTTGAGACAGGATTTTGCCATGTAGTCCTTGCTGGCCCTGAATTTGTATTCTTCGTGACTAGCCTCCAAAGTGCTAAGATTATAGGTGTGTGCTGCCTTGCCCGGCTAGTGCAACAAACTTCCATACACGGACTTTGTGGAGACCAGGCCATCCCTCCTGTCAGGAGGTAGAATCAGTTTCCAGAAACCTGGGATTCCCTGTAGCCTTTGGAATGCTTTGTGTGACTTCCACAGCTGCACCTTAGACCCCTGTGTCTTCTGCTTTCACAAGTTTGGAACACCAGCTCTTGGATCCTAGATTTTTTTTTTTAAGAGTTGCAGTCAACAGTCCCACTGAGCCCGTGACATCTGACAGTATGTGTGAGCCACTGGGCACCCAGGCAACTGAACCTTCAGTGAGTCCAATTCCTGTTGCATGGAGCAGAATTTTCTGCTGAGCCCTGCCAGCCCAGAGAATCAGGAGGCAGGAGACTTTGCTGTTATTTTGTACCTAGCTTGTGAGCCCCGTTTGGGGTGCTACCTTTCTCTTCCTCTTGCTATTGTTGTAGTTGTTACTATAATTACAAGTGTGCTTTCATTAAACAAAATGATGGCACTCATTATGACATTTTTATACATGTTTATCACATGTTTTGTTCAGTCTGTGAGGCTGGCTGTCTCTGCAGACCCCTCTGGCACTGGGGGACTGGAGGACTCTGGACAGTTCCTGGTCCTAGACTATGTTGGGAGCCACCAAAGCTGGTTCTTGTCATCAATGAGGGAATGCAGAAGCAACAGAGTACTTGGACTTGCTAGCAGGAGTGAAGGCAAGCAGGCAAAAAGCAGTTTCCTTCTTCCTTGTCCTTTTATCTCTGCTGCCACCAGAAGGTGCCGCCACATTTAGGGTGAGTCTTCCTGCTTCACACAATCTGATCAAGAGAATCCCCCCTTGGTAAGAACACTGGCTTATGTTTGAGTTGATTCTAGATAGAGTCAAACTGACAGCTAAGATCAGCCATCACAGTGGGTGATTGGGCCGTAAAGAATAGAGTTCTTTGAGCAACTTTAGTGCCCTTCTAGAGGACACAGGACACAGTACCAAGGCAGTTATTTATGAACCAGCAAGTGGCCCTTCACTAGACATGGAATTTGCCTTAGTCTGAGGCAATAAATTCCTGTTCATAATTTCCCCACCTCAGGCATTTTGTTACAGCAACCTGAAAGGGACAAGACAAAGAGAATAGAATTCCTCCAAGTGTGGACTTTAGTAAAACCAGAGTCTGATTTTGAGTTTGGGGTTTAGGATGAGGTTGAGCTTTTCTTTAGAGAAGGGGTCTTCTGACACAGTAGGGCTGAGGCTGGGAGTCCCTTCTGACACAGTAGGGCTGAGGCTGGGAGTCCCTTCTGACACAGTAGGGCTGGGGTTGGGAGTCCCTTCTGACACAGTAGGGCTGAGGCTGGGAGTCCCTTCTGACACAGTAGGGCTGAGGCTGGGAGTCCCTTCTGACACAGTAGGGCTGAGGCTGGGAGTCCCTTCTGACACAGTAGGGCTGGGGCTGGGAGTCCCTTCTGACACAGTAGGGCTGGGGTTGGGAGTCCCTTCTGACACAGTAGGGCTGAGGCTGGGAGTCCCTTCTGACACAGTAGGGCTGGGGCTGGGAGTCCCTTCTGACACAGTAGGGCTGGGGTTGGGAGTCCCTTCTGACACAGTAGGGCTGAGGCTGGGAGTCCTTTCTGACACAGTAGGGCTGGGGCTGGGAGTCCTTTCTGACACAGTAGGGCTGGGGCTGGGAGTCCTTTCTGACACAGTAGGGCTGAGGCTGGGAGTCCCTTCTGACACAGTAGGGCTGGGGCTGGGAGTCCCTTTGCACTCAGCTTCTTAGGCAGATGAGTGTGGGTGTGGGCTGCCTCCCCAGCTCCAAGTACACAGTGGTGATGGTGGATGGTGGTGTACAAAGTGCTTTTCTATATTCTCCATTGTGGGCTGGTGTCAGAAACCGTTCTCATAAAACAGCAGATGACAATCAATAATCAAGGTATCAATCCACCAGGAAGAAATTCTCTGATGGGAGGATCTCATTTAAGCAAGGTTACGAGATGGCAGACCACAGAATGTCTTTTGCTTCGGCTGTCCCTTTATGTGTTTGTTGCTGCAACCTCTCTCTGATATCTGGCATGGTGTGAATGGATATAGGGAGACTCCCCACTGCCTGTAATCTAGTGTGTTTATCTCATGAATACATCCTGATCTACTGGGCATTTTTATCTGTGGATTGTCCAGGTGACTCCTCATTATTCTGTATTGTCTAGTTGATATTAATAATGTTAGTGTATATGGAGTTTTGATGAGTAAAAATGAATACAAAGAAATGCTATTCAAGTCAGGGGTTATAAGTTCTCCATAAGAGCTATCTTGGACCATAGCTCAGCCTGACATTAGGAAAAACAACTGTATTACCCCAGCTGCCAGATAGCTGTACACTATTAGCTGAGTTAAAACTTCAAAGTAGCTTTAAATTAAACCAGGCACCTTGCTAATGAGTTTTAAGATAAACTATTCCCAGAAAAAAACAGCCCAAGAACATATAACAAGCTGTCTGATCTGTTAACTAAGATAAAAAGTGCAAAGCAACCTAATTGCTATGCTAGTCTATCTTGTTAAGTCTGGTTGATAACTAGGGCAGTGATTAACTCTGCACACATTCCTAAACTCAGTTTCATGGCTTTTGTTCAGACATACCACAGGGAAAGATTCTCTCACTATCCAGGGCTACAAAAAATAATCTGACTTCTTAGCCCCAAGAAAGAGTTACCAGTTTCCCTTTTTATGTTCAAGGGTTGCACATAGAGCAAAAAGTACATTCTGAGATCTAAAATGCGGTATCTTGGGAAGTCAATCTGAGCTGATATTTAAGAGATTTACTGTAATCAAACCCCAACCAAAGAATTATGACTCTATCTCTGTAAACAGTCTCAAGTCTGAGAGAGCCCAGCTTTTACTACTGCTAATCACACAATGCTAGTTTAAAATGTTTATACACGTAGAAATACAGGATATAGCACACAATTTCCTTATTTTTCTAAACTCCTTACTAGTTTAGTTTTATAAAGCTTCCTCTATAGATAACTAAAAAGATAGATAAAAAGACTGACTCTCTTTGTGGCGCTGCCCGACAACGAGGGAGTTGGTTGAAAGTGCTTCTTCTTTACTCTTTGACAGGTTACCTCGATTTATTGCATGTGAGTTGTTGAGATGACTCTGTTGCTTATCACTTATTTAAGAAATGGAATGTGGCTTTCAAATGCAACTTCTCTCTTTCCTGAAAGATTTTGTGGGGCATATAAAAAGTTGTGGAGAACAAAGGAACAGTGGAACGTCATGAGAGGAACGTCATGAGAGCAGGAGCTAAAATGCGCTAGAAGGGTAGCATCATGCACGAGAGAATTAGAAAGGAAGCATCAAGACTAAAGATAGGGTTAGAAAGAGCACAGAAAGAACACAGGAAGAACATGGATGTATGGAGAATAAAGAAAGAAGCTATCAAGAGAGTGTATGGTATATTATTGTTTGACTCCCTTAGATAAAATAGTCTTAGTGTGTCGACTCCATGAATTTCTTTCACACCCTGGAGCAGTCGAGGAGCTGGCTCTCCATAGACTATGGAAGGCTGGAGATGTAGCTCAGTGGTAGAACATTTGCCTAGCATTCACAGACTTTGGATATCATTCCTTGTCCTAAACAAAATACAAATTGAATCTGTCAGATCCTCTGGTGCAGCGGATGAATTTCTTGATTCTAAAGAGAAAAAATCCTATTAAGTTTAATCTCTTCTATCAGCCCTTGCCTGATCTTCTGCCATGATTGGCTTTCTATTGCTGTGATAACACACTGTGACCCAAAGCAACCTGTGAAAGAAAGGGCTTGTTTCATCTTAGAACTCTCAGGTCACAATCCTTCCCTGAGGGAAGTTAAGTCAGAAACTCAAGACAGGAACCTGGAGGCAGGAGTTGAAGCAGAAACCATGGAGGAGTGCTGCTTACTGGCTTGCTTCCCATTGCTTGCTCAGATTATTGCTTTTTACAACCCAGGACTGCCAGTCAAAGAATGGCACCACCCGTAGTAAACTGAGCGCCCTCCCACACTAATCATTTGTCAAGAAAATGACCCAAAGGCTTGTGCACAGGCCAATCTGATGGAATTTTCTCAAATGAGGTTTCCCCTTCTTAGACTCTAGCTTGTGTTAAGTTGACACAAGACTAGGCAGCACAGCATCCTTATCCATTGGGTTACATGCTGGATGTGTAGGGCTGTCTCACATTCCCTCTGGTAGAAGGAAGTCCTGGGCAAAGGAAGACTACCTTTGCTCCTGGGGAGAGCAGAGTACCCTCCTCTGCCTCTTTTGGAGGTATTCTCCAGCACAGGGGTAAAGGAGATATGTGGTCAAGCAGATGGATGTGGGAGGTCATGGTGCCTGGACTGACCACCATACCCCACCAGTTTCATGAAATGTTCTTATGAAAGAGGACAGTTTGTATGCTGTTACCATATTCGTTATTCTTCCTGTTGCTGTGAACAAAACCAGACAAAAGCAACTTAAGAAAGGTTTGGCTCATGATTTAAAGGCTGCAGCCCATCATGGCAGGAAATCACAATGGCAGGAATGCCAGCAGTCTGTTGTAGAGATTCACCATGACTGAAATGCTTACAGTCCTTAGTGAGGAGTCACCATGACAGAAATGCCAGCAATCCATTGTGGGGAGTCACCATGATGGGAATGTTAGCAGTTCATCGTGCTGAGGAATCACAATGGTGGGAATGCCAGCAATCATCATGTTGGGGAGTCAAGATGGCAGGAAATCCAGCAGTCCATCATGGTTGGGAGTCACAATGGCAAGAATGCTGAGCCCCTGGTCACATCACATCTACAGTCAGGAAACAGAGACGGATGTTGGCATTCAACTCATTTTCTCCTCTTTATTCAGCCCAAGAACTCTGATCATTTTGTTCTTCTTTCCTGTTAAAACCTCTTTAGAAACACTTGGTAATCAGAGATCAGCCCAGGATGAGAAAGAAGATGAGCTGTCATTGATCATTGTATCTGGGTGATTTTGGCTTCTAACCAAATGCCATAGTCTGGAGCAGCTTAAACTACATTCTTACTGCCTTGTATAAAAGAAAGGAGGGGGAGAGGGAGAGGAAGAGAAAGGGGGAGGAAGGAAGAGAGAGAGAGAGAGAGAGAGAGAGAGAGAGAGAGAGAGAGAGAGAGAGAATGGACTGAATCCTCTGAAAAGCCATAATAACGTAATGTCAACTGTAAACATTATCAACATTATCATTCTTGTTTTATCACTAAAAATGTTCTTTAATCTGAGTGCTGATACAAGTTTTAGAAAAACGTAATAAAACAGATTACAGAGATATTCAAATTTAGACAGAGTAATTTAATGGAGAACCAGTTTCAATATTGTATTATAAGAATAGAGAGGAAGAGCCTGAGGTTTTCAAACAACCAACCTTAATAAATCCAGTAACCTTATAGGAATTGTCAAAATGGCAGAGGCTCTGTAAGAACTTAATGGACTCCTGTGCCAATGTTAGATTTAAGGAGATTCAAGGAAGCAATAGTCTCACATGGCATGCATTCACCTTTTGTGAAGCAAATGCTTGTGGTCAGTTTGTAATAGAATTATCACTAAAGACTGGGTAGAAATGGTTAAAGATGGGGGCTGGAGAGTTGGCTCAGAGGTTAAGAGCATTGCCTGCTCTTCCAAAGGTCCTGAGTTTAATTTCCAGCAACCACATGGTGGTTCACAGCCATCTGTAATGGGGTCTGGTGCTCTCTTCTGGCCTGCAGGCAAATGAGAATATTGTATACAGACAGAATTGTACACATAATAAATAAATATTTAAAAAGAAATGGTTAAAGGTGTATTAGAGCATGGTTCACAACTACAATAAAGTACCTGGTTCAGAGAAGAGGCTAAGGTTATTGAACAATGGAGTAAAGCTAGAGGTGTGGAAATCTCCCAAGATCAACTTCTCGGAGAAGGAGATTATGCTACTATAGAAAGGCAATCTGTATATGAAGACCACACTCTGGATTTATGCTGTGCAACAGCTTTGAGTGCTTGGGACAGAATTGGAGAAATAGGAAAGAAAACTGAGTTATTTACTAAAGTTATACAGGGCCCAAAGGAATCCTTTATGGATTTCTTAAAAAGACTGACTTCAGTGGTAAACAGATGACACCCAATTCAGAGGATATACAAATAATAATTGAATCCCTGGCTTTTGAAAATGCTAATTTTCAATGTAAAAGAATAATCAGGCTGTTAAAAGCAAGGTCAGCACCTTTGGAGGAATGCATCAGAAATATAATTCATAATGACGATGATACTTGGATGGGAGAAGTGAATTTCTATCCTTCTCCAGTCCATAGCTGCTTCCCAAATACCTCACAGGAGGCTTATATTAATTATAAGTGTTTGGCTGGTAGCTCAGGTTTATTGCTAACTCTTATGCTCAAATTAACTCATGAGTTTTATGTTTAGCCAGGTGGCTTGGTATCATTTCTCAGTGCAGCATTCTCATCTTGCTTCTTTTGTGGCTGTCTGGCAACTCCTTACTCCACCCTTCCTCTTCTCAGAATTCTCCTATTCTGCTCATCCCACCTATACTTCCTGCCTGGCTACTGTCAAATCAACATTTTATTAAACCAATGCAAGTGATATATCTTGGCAGTATACAAGAGCATTATCCCACAGCATCTCCCCATTTTTGTCTAATAAAAGGAAGGTATTTAACCTTAATACAGTAAAACTATATATAACAAAAAATCCAATCCATTTGCTTTTGATAAAATTAGAGAAAATAATCATCTTTCTTATCTTGTTAAGGTTTAAATCTAATTTACTTTCTATTGTAACTAAGGAAAAGTATAATTATAACTATCTAGTCTTCAACTACATCAAAGAACCCAGAAGGGTAAAATGTTACCTAATGATAGTGACACCAGACTGCCTGGACAGTCACCCAAAGTTCCTTTGCAACATCGGGGCATCCATATGCAGCCTACATTTCTGACAGACTTATCTATGAAGCAGGGTTTTCTGAAGAGCTGTCCTACCTTGTCTGGCAAAGTTTGACAGTCCTTTCTTTGGTGTCCTGCTTGTCCCATTTGGACAGCATACTGTCAGCAGTCAAGGCAAGGGCATTTTCTTGCCCAGTGGATTACTTTTGCCACAAAGTAAACTCTATATGGAGTTTTCTTCAATGCCTATTATCTTCTTTGAAGTAAATTGGTACTGTCAGGAACAGACATGTCTCACTGTTGAGAGAAAAGTCTAAGTTCTTAAAACATTTTAAATGCCATATTCTGTAGGTCTTTGAAGTTTGCCTATTTTTATGGAATATATCTTTGTGTAACTAGAAAACCTAATTAACATGACTATAACTTTGACTATTATAGATGATTATCTATTAATCTGTATTTTTAAATTATACAATACAATTTAATTGAACTGTATAAGTACAATGCTTTGAACAAGAGTAGGAATATACATACAGTATAGGAAAATTAACTTTAAAATCAATAAACTAAAATCTATACCAATGTAAAATATGTAAGATTAGCAATCATTTTTTGATTAAAGTAGATTCAATAATCTACCCTTTATTTCCTATCATAATAATCTACCCTTTCCTCATCATTTCTATATCAACTGAGCATCCCCAAGTCCCATTTTTTTTTTGTTCTCTTTCCTTACTTTGAGATTGGGTTTCTCTGTAGCTTTGGAGCCTGTCTGGGAATTTGCTCTGTAGACCAGACTGGGCTCGAACTCACAGAGATCAATCTGCCTCTATCTCCCAAGTGTTGGGATTAGAGTGTGCCACCATGCCCAGCCTCTTTTTAAAAAAAATTTATTTGTATGTATATAGTGTTCTACCTACATGTATGCCTGCAGGCCAGAAGAGGGCACCAGATCTCATTACAGATGGTGTGAGCCACCATGCGGTTGCTGGGAATTGAACTCAAGATCTTTGGAAGAGCACTTAATGCTTTTAACCTCTGAGCCATCTCTCGAACCCTCCACTTCCTTTTCTTAAGGGGACAGTAACCCCATTATTGGACACAGACTAAACTCATCTAAATTTCATCCCACAAAGGTCCCATGACGCCACGTCATCACATGGATGGTTAAAACTTTAACATGGATCTGGGAGACACAGGCGTTTGTGGGGAAGGGAATGGCTTTCTGAGCAATACCACTGAGTAGGAGGTGAAAAGTGTGGACTTAGGAGAAACTGGAATCCTGAAGCTGAAAGCCTTGGCCATTTGGTCTGCAGTGAAGAAGGGCCAGCCAGGTGCTGGTCTCACAGGTGGCCATTCTGGCAGTTGGATTCTGAGCTGAAAACCATCCCACAGGGAGCTTGTGGCAAGCAGTAGTGGAGAAACCAGCTTTGGTGCTCAGCTGGCTAGACTCATGCTGGGGCAGGAGGCTGTGCTGGGTGACGACAGCCCTGGACGTGACCACTCACGTGCATCCTGAGGGCAGGGGGCATTGCCCTTGGTTGGGGACTCACTGCTTCCCTTCTGCATTTTTTTCTGGTGCTCTCGCCTTTGGCTGGATCTTCTGGCCTCTGTGGTTTACTTGGAGCACATCAACACTGCTCTCCCTGGAGCTACTGTATCTGACCACCTCCCATCTGTGTGAGCAGATGCCTCCCTCCCACACGGGCTCTCCCTCTCCCTGCTATCTCAGCACGAGGAGCCCAAAGGGGACAGATGGCCGCACTTGGTTGAAATGTCATGCTGTTCTTTCTTTTGGCTGACATGTTTTCATGTCACCAGCCCCGAACCCCTTTGCAGTCCATTGATAGCCATTTTCTGGCTCTCTAGGGATGTGCCAATCCCAACTCTACACTCATGTTGTCACACTCAGCCTGTCTTTCTGTCAAGATTCCATCCCCTGGCTACTGGGAAGGCCCTGGAGTGGGCAGCCTTGGTGTTTGGCGTGGCCTTCTGTCTCCACTTCTAGCTTTTTAGCAAATCTCCCTTCTATCTTCCTCACAGCACTTCCTAGGATTCCCACTTGGGGGCGACATACCTCTGTGGATGAATTGTCTGGTTTGTCTGATTCAAACATCTCTCCCTCTCTCCCTTTCTCCTCTCCACCTCCCTCTTCTCCCCTCTCTCTTTCCCTTCTTGGCTTTCATTCTTTCTTTGACCTGTTTTGCAATTGGTATTCGTGCCTTGGTATATGATTTAAACAAATAAATGGGATGGGGAGGAAGAAGCCAAAACTTCGGAACCAGCAGTGTCTGTCCAGCTAGGTCTCCCCGGAGGCTGAGGACCCCAGGATCTGAGACATGATGAAGAATATGATATTTGCAAAGAATCATGGGTATCACTGTGACAACGATGCCCACAGTGTCCCTTAGCTGTGTTCTCCTCTTTCAACCTCTCATCTTTCCACCCAAACAGACCCATTTCCACTCGGCCTTTCTTTAAATCTAGGTTCTGATAAAGGGAACACCACACACACACACACACACACACACACACCACACACACACACACACACACACGTACACACACACACCACACACACACACACACACACACACACACACACACACACACACACACATTTCTGCACCTGAATTATTCGCATGACATGATCTCCATTTTCAGCAACTGGCAGAATTGAAGTCTTCCTTGTGGCTGAATAAAACTCCATTGCGTACCAGCTGTTCATGATGGTTCCAACTTTGTTAGCTGAAATGGTGCACTGTTATTTTTTTCTTTTTCAACGTTCTGGCCAGAACTTCAAATAGGAACCTCAGAAAAACCCTACCAAATACTCAAAGATTATTTGCAATTATACTAGATAGTAATCTTGAAACTTAACCATCATTTTACTTTTACAGGATCCCATAGAAAGAACATCGCCCCAAGACAATTGGAAGTAATTCTAGAAGACAATGTCCTCTCTCCCAACAAAGTTTGTCCTCAGGATTAGGGACATTATTTAGGGGTTGATTATAATTGTTGTAGGGTTGAGGGTTGGAGGAAATTGTGTAAGCTCAGGGATCTCTTTGAAAAAAAAAAGGGAAATTGGATGGGATAATAGTGTAAGCTTACTCACACTAACAATAATAGTGAGTAATAGAGTGAATACTTGTGAGTTATTATTTATAGGCAGTTTACATTGGTATAGATTCTTGTATATTGATACAAACAAATTATATTGAATATGTTCCTATTTTTGTCAACAATGTGTGTATACCTAGGCAAAGTTATTTTGTCAAATTGTATGCATGCATGCTTCTACCTCTGCGTAAGACATTTTGTATATTGATACAAGTTTAGGATATACTTAACATATTACAATATAAATTTCTACCTCTGATCAAGATACTTATACATTGTTTACATTTTGAGGTCATTGTCTTCATTTGTTGAATAGTTGTTTAAAGACTGTTTAATATTCTAATATTAAGTCTTAGTCTTTAAGTTATATAGGTATTAAGAATTATAGGTCAATAGTAATCCATGTTTGTCATACTTGTAGTTAGACTAATCAGGTTCTTTAGATACATAGAGATTGTATTCTGCATAGACAGCTAATCTTCAATCATTCCAAAGAGCTGTAGAATATGATATTTAAATAACTTAGGGTTCTGTTGATGTGAGACAGCTCCTGGCATCACCAATCTATTCCTGAGAGAATGTTGAGCACTGAAGACACTCCACTTGGAGCTTGTTTTCTTCTTGGCAGAACTGGCCTTTGGGCAAGGAACTGCCCATGCATCAACCACTGACAAAATGCAAGATGTATGGACAGGGCAAGCAGGAGACAAGAAAAAAGGTTGTCAAAACTTAAGACAGGGTAAGACAGTTTTGAAAAATGGTCTGTCAGTTACTCTAGGCCTTAGCCAAAGCTTGTTGCTCCAATGTTGCAAATGAGACTTTGGGTGATTGCTCAGGTTGTCTCTGTCATATGTTGCACATTTTGGAAGTTGCTTGATTGCTCTTCCTGCTTACTCAAGTAATATTATTTCCCCTATTGGGTCTTCAATGGGGTTGAAGACTAGATAGTTGTATTTACTTTCCTCTCATGACTTGGTCAAGTTATTTATAATACAAGACTTAAACTCTTTAGGATAGGATAATTATTGAAACATTTATCACATGTTTCTTGCTTGATATCGTTTGTGCTGGTTGTAATTCTAATTTTTATACCTGATATTTGTTCTTATTTCATATAATTTTGTATTAGGCTTAGAACCCTCTTATTTAAACAAAAGGGGGAGGTGCTGTAGGAATTCCTACAGCCAGTAAGTATCCTTTAAGTTACCCGCCCACTTGGGCGTGGCCTCATATGCTATAAATGCGGATGGATGTAAGTGCATGGTCACCCTCTCTTCTGGCTGCCGGATTTGGTTGCTGTTCCCTGTTCAATCAGAAGACTGTGATCTGTGAGTCTACCCCTAAATAAATAACCCTTTATTATATTCAATTATGAGCTAGTGTGGGATTTCTTTTTAGCATCCGTCTTCATACGTACCACATTTTCTTCATCCATTCATCTCTTGACAGGCACCTGAGTCTGAGAAGACCAGAGCATAGCAGGGACCCAAATGTAGGAGGCTAAGAAAGACGTCAGAGGACTTTCTGTGTCCCTTCAGAATGATGGTAAGTGGAAGATTTCCCTTTGCTCAAGGGTGTTGCATCCTAACCTCCAGGGCCTGTGAGTACATTCCATGGCAAGAAGGACTTTGCTGAAGACAATAAATTAAAGGTCTTGGTTCTGGAGAGATGGCTAGAGATTAGAAACACTTCAGTTTCCAGCACCCACATGGTGGTCCACAACTATTTATAACTCTAGTCCCAGAGATCTAGTGCCTTCTTCTGGCCTCTGTGGTCACCAGGCATACATGTGGTCCATGGACATGTATGTAGATAAATTATACATACATAAAATGGAATAAAAGCCTTGAGATTGGGACACTATCCTGGCTTATGTTCATGGACAAATGGGATCTTTACATCGGAAAGATGAGAGGGGAGGTAAAGAGGAGATGTGGTCAGAGTTGGCATCTTCCTGGGAGAAGACTATGGGATTCAGGACATGCAACCTAAAAACATGGTCCCATTTGCATTTGAGAAACAGAAGAAACAGGAAAGTGGTTGTCACTCAGAACAGGTCAAGAAATCTTCATTCTAGAGGTGCAGTCCCTGACTGCCCTCATGTTTGAAAACAGCTGAGAAGATATCATCCAAGAAGAATCTGAAGAGAGAGAGGCCCCACTAACCCCCAGCCCAAAAGACACAAGGTCTCCGTGTCCCTTTGGGTCTTCATTTCTAAGGCTCTTCTGCTGCATAAAACTCACACAGATTTGTACACCCGTCCCCTTGTCAAGCTGGCGTTCATTGTGGGAACTGTGTTCATTACCTTTCCATTGCTGTGGCAAAATGCCTAAGAGCAACGGCTTAAAGGCTGGCGTTAGTCCCAGTTACCTGTCTGTGATGTAATAAAACCATGATCAAAAGCAAAGCATAAAAGGAAGAGTTTATTTGGCTTACGCTAACAGAGCAGGAGGCCATAATGTCAAAAGACTTGGCAGCAGGTGGCCAGAGCAATAAGCTGGGTGATTGCATTTTGTCACACAGGAAGCCCAGAGAGTGGACAGTAGGCAAGGCTATAAGCTCTCAAATCTGCCCCTAGTGACATACTTCATCCAGTGAGGCTTCACATCCTTAAAACCCAATAACCTCCCCAAACAGTGCCACCAACTGGGGACCAAGTGTTCTTATGGTTCCCAAATGGGGAGCATGAGTTACTGGGGACATTTCTCATTTTTTTTTGAATTTTTGAGACAGGGTTTCTCCGTAGCTTTTGGTTCCTGTCCTGGAACTAGCTCTTGTAGACCAGGCTGGCCTTGAACTCACAGAGATCTGCCTGCCTCTGCCTCCTGAGTGCTGGGATTAAAGGCGTGCGCCACCACCGCCCGGCTGACATTTCTCATTTGAACCACTATAGGAATAGAGCCAGTAAACACACTCTCTCCTGTCTCTGTCTCTCTCTCCTTCCCTCGTGTGTGTGTGTGTGTGTATGTGTGTGTGTGTGTGTGTATGTGTGTGTGTGTATGTGTGTGTGTGTATGTGTGTATGTGTGTGTGTGTGTGTGTATGTGTATGTGTGTGTGTGTATGTGTATGTGTGTGTGTGTGTATGTGTGTGTGTGTGTTACACAATAGGAGTAGTACAACAATGGCTGTCTGTATACCATCCAAGAAGCCGGGCGACTTAGAAGTCCCAGCCTGGCTCAGAAGGTCTGGACGTTTTCTGGAGAGTGTTTGGCGAGTCCATGCTGAAAACCCAAAGAGTCTGGCATCTGACCTCATCGAACAATAGCAGAGCCATGCATGCACTCATTCAGAAATAAAGGGGCTCAAGTGTGTGCATGCCCACTGCCTTCTGCCTATGCCACCAGCCTGTTGGAAGGCCTAGCTCACCTTCAGGATGAGCTTTTCTTTCCCAATCACTGCCCCATCTGCCAATCACCTCTGGAAAGCCTAGAGATCTCATAATCAGTCAAGTTGAAAACCAAGACATCACAAGAAAGAAAGATCAACTTTAGTTCATGTTCCAGAAGATTCGATCCACAATCACTTGTCTCTGTGCTCTCGGGCCGTTGGTGAGGCAGGGCATCAATCATGGTGGCAGGAGTAAGAGGAGGAGTAGGCTGCTCACCTCAAGGTAGACAGGAAACAGAGAGAGGGAGGGACTGGGGACCAGGTACAGCCTTCACACACACCTCCCGGGGCCTGCTTCCTCCAGTGGGACTCCATCCTCCACAGTTCACTAAAACTGTCCATCTGAGACCATGAGTGACTAAACCATCCACTAGCCGAGAGCCCTCGTGGCCTCTCGTTTACCCTGATGGGCAGACACTCAGAAGGGTGCTTTACTTAGCTCCTAGGTCTCTCTAGCCAAACAAGTTGACTGTCAAGACAAACTCTTAGATGCCTCAGCCAGGAACCAAACAATCTGTGAGAAAAGATACCCTCCCTCCCGCCACACGCAGGAACATGAATGCGGGAAGCTTCTAGAACTTAAGAAAGAAAAGACATGGGTTCTTCCCCAGAGTTCCCAGAAGGCACCATCTTACAGACATACTTTCTACATACAGTTAAATCTAATTCAGAATTTTTGTTTTCTAGAAGTATAGGATAATAAATACACATTGCTGCCAGGTGGTGGTGGTGCACGCCTTTAATCCCAGCACCGGGGAGGCAGAGGCAGGCGGATCTCTGTGAGTTCGAGGCCAGCCTGGTGTACAAGAGCTAGTTCCAGGACAGGCTTCAAAGCTATCAAGAAACCCTGTCTCAAAAAAACCAAATAAACAAACAAACAAATAAATAAATACACATAGCTTTAAGCCATGATGTTTGCAATCCCTTGTTGGAGCAGCAAGAGCAAAGACAAACAAGCTTCTTCCTTGACAAAGCCCGCTCCTTTGGGACCCTTGACTACTCCCCCAGGCAGGCAGGGCTTCCCAGCAGCTCTCATTCCCCACCCCCAGAAGAAGACAGACATAGGCTTAGCGTGAATGGTCCCGTTGAGGAGGTGTAGAGGTTGGCAGGCATCCAGGCACACTTCAGTTGCATCAACAGTGGTGCTTGGCATGGGGCAAGGGTTTCATGTTAGAAGGAAGCATCACTGGAAAATAGGGTCATGGGCGGATGCGGATCAGTGCAGCCTGGAAAGTGGCACCTCCCGAGGTGGTCACGGAGCTTAGGAGGGTTCCTAGGGTTTCTATGGTAATACCGTGACTCACAACCATCCAGTGTCATCCCTCAAGTGCGGTAGACAGGTACCCATCTCTGTGCTGGGTCCTACTCCCTTCAAAGGCTGCTAGGGAGGAAGGCTTAGGGATGTCTTTTGCCTTAGGGATGCCTTTTTCTTGTGCTCCCTTTCATGTTCCCACAGTCTTCTTCCCTGACCAACTGTGTGGTTCTGTGTCCTCTCACGTCTCTCGCATGTGTGTTGTATGTACTTGTTAGTGGAGGTGCGTGTGTATGTATGTCTGTGGAGGTCAGAGGTCAGGTGTCTTTTCCTCATTTGTTCTCCATTTGTTTTTAGAGACAAGGCCTCTCACGGATCCTGAAGCTCACAGATTTGGCTAGACTAGTTGACCAATGAGCTTCCAGGAACCTCATGTCTCCACCCTGAGAACTGGGTGGCAGGTACAAGATGCTACACCTGGATTTTTGTGTAGATGCTGGGGACCTGAATTTAGGTCTTAATGCTCGCATGGCAGGCGCTTTACCCACCAAGCCATCTCCCCGGCCTTCTCTCCGAGCTGTCCCAATCCAGAGTGACCTCATCTTGCTTTCAGTCACACGCCTCTCAAGGAGGCGTCACCCTGAGCTAGGTGTCTGTGGGTGATTTTTCCAACTTGTGTGAGCATTACAGAGTGTCATTATCATGGCTCACTGGCAATGACATCACTGGTCCTATAGGATCTGGACACATATGGTGTATGGGGTCCCTAGTTGACAGAAATGTCATCATGTGGTACAAGCTGGTTACATCTGCCAAGGCCCCACTTCCAAAAGGTCCACATTTTATGGCAGGCATGGATTTTTTTTTTGCCAAGACCCCACTTCCAAAAAAACTGCATTCTATGGCAGGCATGGATTTTTGGGGGATTCTAACGAGGCCGCCCTTTGTCAACACTCCTGGACGTAGGCAAGAAGTTGTCCTTATTTCATCTTACACTGGAAACTGTGGTTCAGAGACCCTTACTGTAGACCTTGTCTGAGCCATGGAGCCGTCCATCCACCTAACAAGCAAGGGTTGGGTGTGAGGACATGCCCTTTGACCCTAGTGCTCAGGACGCAAAGGTAGGATTGTTGTGAGACCAAGGTCAACCTGGGCTATATGGTGAGACCCTCTTCTCTGAAACAAAACAACTCCTTCAAAACATTTAACAAACAAATGAAGCCAGTGATTGACAGGCGGGATCCCTGTCTAGAAGGTTCGGGACAGTTACAGAGTCTGTGTGACCTCAGGTGGGCAGGACTAAACCGAGAAAGCCAGCTCGGACGGAGGAACGCCGGGGTTACCTTGTGACGGAGGACGGCTGGAAGAGCTGGTGTCCAGTTTAGCTTCGCTTGTGTAGGGCCCTTGGCTACATGCAGCAATAAAAGGATAAATACAACGGACTAAATATAAACTAAATAACAAAATAAAATAAAATAGGGTGTGGCAGGGACACAGCTGAGTTGAGCTTGGGTGTCAATCACAATCCCTGTGGATGGGCAGCTACGGAACAGCGCCTCAGACACAAAACAGACAAGCCAGTTGCGGCTTACAATTTATCTTTTATATCCCATGTTCAGTTTGTGGCTTGCTTCTCCTCTCTTCCAGGCCTTGTTCACTTTTGCCGTTCTTGAAGGGACTACTGAGATTGGCTTGAGATGTGCGTCCGGTCTGAGGAGCGTCCCTGGCGGCGGCCTGTAGTGCAATGGAGTGGCCACAAGGTGGCGGTGTTTCCCGGAGTCGGCTGTCGCCTCATGCAGTGTCCTTGAAAGGTTGGGAACTTGGCCCCCAGGAGCAGAGAGCAGCGTCTTTGTGGATTTGTCTCTGAGCAGGCAGGGTCAGGAGGGTGGAGTCACAGTGAGTTTTCTCTCTCAAAGAGGACCAACAAGTGGCCCGAGGTAATGAAGCTGGGTGATGCCTAGTCTCCCTGTTCCCTTTGCTACCTCTCTGGTGGAGTCACTGGTGAAGTGCTGAGGGCGGGATGTGAGAGTAGCCTGGAGCTCTGGACCCCTCTGTGTGTGGTTCCTGAGATGCAGGAAGCAATTCCCTCCAGGCAACCCAGTGGCAGCTAAATGAGCATGTTACTTGAGGGCCAAAGAGAAAACACCTACATGCCCCGAGGACCGATTGATTCTATGGCATCTGCATATGCATTTGACAGTGTTACAGGTGATTCTGGTTATAGCACTTCTATAGTGTACTTGTTCTTCATGGTCTTTTTCTCCTTCCACACCAGTGGCTTCTGAAAATATGAATGTGCTGTACGGTAATATGAATCTTCCTGATCTGATAGAGTGGGCAGGCATTGAAGCTGTAAGACAGGTTATGACAGATGAAAAAATTGGGAAAATTTGGGGAAAATGCAAAAAAAAGTACCTGTTTTTTACCTGATTATAAAACTTGGCAAAATAATTATACTGAGACAGAAAAGAACTTGGTTGTGATGAATAAAGTTTCTGAGGAACCTAGGGCTTTAGGGCTAACTGCCTTATAAATCAAAATTGGAATTGTGAGGAATAACAATGGGAAAGGTATGACAATGGAGTAAAACCCACTGAACTACGCTCCTGTAAGCTGCGGGTAGTTAGCCTCTGAGGTGAAAGCCTTGGAAGTTGTTTTATGATTAACTCAGCTAAGAATTAAGAATATAGTGGTTGGCATGGGGCTTGGGAACTGGGGAAATGTCATAATGAATGTTCTGATATCAAAGAATCTTTATACTTCTTCTGAACTGCTTTGCCCAGGTAATGATTAACTTGTGGTAAGAAAACAGAATCCTTTTCCTTGTGTAAAATTTACAATAAAAGACTGAGGTTCAAAGCTCAGGGCAGAAGAAAGTAGAAGAAGAAGAAGAAGAAGAAGAAGAAGAAGAAGAAGAAGAAGAAGAAGAAGAAGAAGAGGAAGAGGAAGAGGAAGAGGAAGAGGAAGAGGAAGAGGAAGAAGAAGAAGAAGAAGAAGAAGAAGAAGAAGAAGAAGAAGAAGAGAGAAGGAGAAGAAAAGAGGACGAGAAGGAGAAGGAGGAGGAGGAGGAGAAGAAGGGGAATGGGAAGAGGAAGAAGAAAAAGAAGAAGAGAAGGAGAAGAGAAGGAGAAGAGAAGAAGAAGAAGAAGAAGAAGAAAGGAGGACGAGGAGGAGAAAGAGGAGGAGGAGGAGAAGGAGAAGGAGGAGGAGAAGGGGAAGAGGAAGAGGAAGAGGAAGATGAAGAAGAAGAAGTCGCTCTGCAACTGAGAGCCTGTCAGAATCCTGCGTTCGTGTGCTCATTTTGCCTTCCAGACACCCCAGATTCGAGACCCACTTCTCTGCTGAGGCTGGTCCCCGGCCCCAGAGTCTAAGGACAGTTTGAGAAATGGCTTCCTGAGGATGGTCTGGCTGGGTTGGAGCCTCAACCTCAATGTTCTCACCTATGAAATGGAAGCCCCCTCTTGGCTTTCGGAGGTCAGCAGAAGTGCTGGACTCTTTCCAAATCATCAGCTCAGTGAGGCCACCTCATGTTTCCACTTCATCTTGGCTCCAGCTCCGGAAGTTTAATGCCTGGAACTGAAGGCAGGGCAGCACCTTGGACGTGAAATGGAGTTTGGGCCTTGCCGGTCCACAGAGTCAAAATCCACAGTAGGCTCTGCTTTTGAGAGCCTTGAGCTTAAATCCCTCATTTATTCATTTTTAAAAACCAAGACTTAATTCACTAGCTCTGAAATTGACAACCTGGAGGACCAGGAGATGGCTTGGTGGGGAAAGTACCTGTGACACAAGCTTTCAGATCTGAGGTCAGAACCCCAGCACCCACGAAATAACTGGGATTAGTGGTGATGTTGGTGACCCCAATGCCGAAGGCCTGGATAGAGGTAGGCAGGTCCAGGTTTAGTATGTGCACCCAGGTCCCCATGTGTACACACACACACACACACACACACACACACACTCTCTCTCTCTCTCTCTCTCTCTCTCTCTCTCTCTCTCTCACTCACACAGAGGTGAGAGGTCAGGAGGAAGGGGTCAGTGCATCCATAAAGTTGTACAACCCAATCCTGGAACATTTTCATTGTCTGCACGGAAACCCCGTATGCGTAAACAGCCGCTTCCCATTTTCCTCTGTCCTCCAGCCCCTGGCAGTCAGCTCTGCCCTCCGTCTCATGGGAGTCACCTTTTGGGGCTGTTTCATCTGAATCCCGTCACAGCACAGTTGCTGCGATTGGCTTTGTTTTCAGGCACACCCATTAGCTGTCACGGTCTGTTGTCACTTGGATGGCTGCGTGCTGTCTCACTGTATGGCCTGTGACATCCTGCTTAACCGTTTGATGATGGACATGGATTTCCCATGTGTTGGACTGTTGTCATTACCACTGTAGGGGACACCCTTGCACACGTCTGAGTGTAGTTATATATTCGGGTTTCTTGTGCAATTGTGGGCAGAAGTCACCTGTGTTCTCTCTGAGAAACTGACAGTAATCCCACGGCTTCAGCCCTGTCTTTGTTGGGGGAGAGTGGCCTCAGGCCTCCGAGCCTCAGTTTCCTCTTTGGCAAATCAAGAATCATCATGATGTCCACTTTGTTGGGCTCTTACAGCAGGAACAAGGTCATGGAGGCTAACCCCTCTGCGACATCCCTGGCGCCGCGCCAAGCCCTTAATAAATGTCCGTTCTTACTCATATTTACCTACATGCTTACTTATTTATGAGAAGAATGCAGCCCAAAATACACACACAGTGCTCTCTGGGAGGAGCAACAATAAAAATAGGCTCAGGAGATCGATGGGGATGTAAGTAGCAGCTCCTGGCGTCCAGGCGTGGACGGTCAGTGTCCACACAGTAAGCGATTCTTCACAGGCCATGCTGATTCACCCCGAGTCTGAGGGGTAGGGAGGGGCTGAGAGACTCAGCTGGTTCCTGGGGGTGTTGGTTAGGGTGCCGCTCTTCCACCAGGGCACATGTCTGGCCTGCGGGTTGGTATGGGAGCATTCGCGGCCACATTTGGGTACCATCCCTCCCTCAGCAGCCTGAAGAGCACCGCCCAGCACCGGAAAGCTGGCCAGCTTGCGGGAGCTGCTCAGTTCCAGCCTGACTTACTGTTCTGCAACCAAAGAGGGTGGTGTCTTCAGTAATATGATCAGCCCATCTTGTTCTGGCGGTAACCCATTATTTTTCACCTTAACAAAATGTTAATAGAAAAACCAAAAGTTGGCTGGAAAGATGGCTCAGCTGTTAAGAGCACTTGCTGCTCTAGTAGACAACCAGAGTTTGGTTCCCAGCACCCACAGCTACCTATAACTCCAGTTCTAGAGGATCTGATGTCCTCTTCTAGCCTCAGTGGGTATTTGCACGTGAGTGCTCACACACATACACATGGACGCAAAATAAAATAAATCTAAAGTCAATTAAAAGTGAGCTAAAACAGAAACTAAGTGCTGGGGTTATAATACCACTCTATTTATGTGGTACTAGGGACCAAACCCAGGGCTTTGAGCTTGCCAGGAAGATGCTGTCCAGCTGGGCTACATCTTCAGCCATACAAGGCTATTTTCATCTGTATGTATTCTACAAAGCAGTGGGCCTGTATGTGTGTACACATTGTGTGTGTGTGTGTGTGTGTGTATGTGTGTACATGTTGTTGTGTGTGTATGCCGAAGGTCAAAGTTGGGTATATTTTTCAATTGTTCAATGAAAATTTTTTCTTTAATTTTTCCACTTATTTAAAGGGTCTTCTACATCTATTTTTATTTACTATATGTGGAGGTCAGAAGTCAGAGGACAACTTGAAAGAGTTTCTTTTTCCTGCTTTCAACAGTCATGTCTTGGGGATTGAGCTCAGGTCACCTTTCTTGACGAGAGTACCTTTATCTGCTGCTGTCCTCACCAGAGCTCCATTGGGATCTTTTAGAAAGGCCCTTTCGCTGAACCATAAGCTCACTGATTTATCTCGCCTTTCTGGTCACAAGCCTCTTGTATTTGCCTCCCCAGTGCTGGGTTAAGGTACACTCAAGTTATGGTGTCAAGACTGCCTGCATTTATTTTTATGTAAGTGCTGGGGATCTGAACTCAACACTTTGTGTTTTTGAAGCTATTTCCCCAGAGTCCTGATTTCAGTGTAAAGTGGGCTTTTCCGGAATTTGTGCTGTTTTAGGCAATGCTGTGGTGTGGTGAATGTTGGTGTTCTAAAGCTTCTTCTTCTTCTTCTTCTTCTTCTTCTTCTTCTTCTTCTTCTTCTTCTTCTTCTTCTTCTTCTTCTTCTTCTTCTTCTTCTTCTTCCTATTCTTCTTTTTGATTTTTTTTCAAGACAAGGTCTCTCTATGTATCCCTGGCTATCCTGGAACACACTCTGTACTTCAGGCTGTCCTCACACTCACAGAGATCTCCCTGTCTCTGTCTCCCGAGAGTTGGGATTAAAGGCGTGCGCCACCACCACCCGACAAACCTTCTTATGCCGGCACAGTGGTATCAGTTAAATGCGTTCGCAGGAGTGAGACAGCGGCTGAGGTATTAACAGGGTACATACGGTTCTCACAGACACTGCCCAAGTTCCCACGTGGGGTCAGTGACATGTCTCCTCACAAACTGCTCACTGCGACCTTATCCGCACACTGGTAAAGTTTTGGTCAGAGTTTTTCCTCATAAACTGAGTGGTATGTTTTGTAAACCTCATCTTCATTTCCATTCCTTTCTTCGCTGACTCTGTCCACTTATGCCCAGTTTCTTTCGGTCTGAACTACTGCTCCTTTCATTCTGTTTGGACAAACACTTTATAAACAAGAGGGTCAGCTCTTTGTCTCGGATTTCCAGACATACGATCTTTGCCAGTTTGATGGCTGAACAACACTGTCACCTTGGGTCCTCATCCTTGGGTGGTGTTGAACATCTTGGGTCTGAATCCCCTTAGGAAGGGGCTGGGAGATGACCGTGGGTGATAGCATTTGGTATGCAATGAAGAACCTTTTAATCCCCAGCACCTACATAAAATACAGGTATAACCACACGTGCCTATAAGCACAGCTTTGTTGGCTAGAGAGGGCAGATCCTGGGTGCTTGATGTCAGGGCAGATGGGCTGAAACAGCAAGCTTCATGGATCCCATTCAGTGACAGGCTCTGTTGCCATGGCAGTAAAGCAAAAAGTGAAAGAGGAGGACACCCATCTTCCTCATGTGACTTCAGCACGCGGCACATGGGCACCCACACTTGTTCACTCTTTTTTAAAAAATATTTATTTATTTATTATGTATACAATATTCTGTCTGTGTGTATGTTTGCAGGCCAGAAGAGGGCACCAGACATCATTACAGATGGTTGTGAGCCACCATGTGGTTGCTGGGAATTGAACTCAGGACCTTTGGAAGAGCAGGCAATGCTCTTAACCACTGAGCCATCTCTCCAGCACACTTGTTCACTCTTGTGTCACACACAGACACATTCACACACACCTGAGTTCGTTGTGGATTCTGTTGCTGTAGCTATGGCTCCATGTAGCTGTTCCACAGCTATGGTTCCATGTCTTCAGGTCCAACCAACAGTGCATGGCATGGGTCTTTTTTTCTCGTTGCCACCTAACAATACAGTGTGACAACTATAGTGACTGCACAGTAGTAGGTGGCTGTGGAACCATTTTGTACACTGTAAATATGTATTACTCTCATCGGCCAATAAAGAGCTGACTGGCCTACGGCTGGGCTGGAGAGAGTGGGCAGTCAGACTAGGAGAATTCTGGGAAGAAGAAGGTGGAGTTAGTCAGAAGAGTGGCTGAGGGATGCAGAGAGAAGCAAGAAGAACTTGCGTGTTAAAAGAAGGTACAGCCTTGTGATAGAGGGTAGATAAGAAATACTAGTTAATTTAAAAATGTAAGAGTTAGCTAGTAATAGGCCTGAGCTATCAGCTGAGCATTTATAATTAATATTAAGTCTCTGAGTGGTTATTTGGGAGCGGCTGCCAGGACACAGCGAAACTCCACCTACATTAGGTAACAGAAGTCATCTAGAGAGGATTGGGGGAAGCGATGGCTACTTGCACACACTGTGAGGTATTTGAACAGTTTGGTGACCTCAGGGCTTAGGTATGTATGGTCTGTACTTTCCTTTTCTGAACCCTCTATTTGCAAGCCATTTTTTAAAATTGATTTTTATTGAGCTCTACATTTTTCTCTCTCCCCTCCCTGCCTCTTCCCTCCTCCTCAACCCTCTCCCAAAGTCCCCATGCTTGCAATTTACTCAGGAGATCTTGTCTTTTTCTACTTCCCATGTAGATTAGATCTATGTATGTCTCTCTTAGAGTCCTCATTGTTGTCTAGGTTCTCTGGGATTGTGATTTGTAGGCTGGTTTTCTTTGCTTTATGTTTAAAAACCACTTATGAGTGAGTACATGTGATAATTGTCTTTCCACATCTTCATTACCTCACTCAAAATGACATTTTTAGCTTCATCCATTTGCCTTGCAAACCATTTTTTAACTGGGGGCCTCACTAGGGCACCTGGTGAAGCACAGGAATTTACCAATACAGGACCCCACCCTGACGATTTTACTGTGGATGGCAGAAGCCTTTGGAGAGCACAATGAGGAGGCTGTGCAGGGAAGAATGAATAGCAGGGCCCTGAGGGCTTTGCAGATGGGCTGATAGGCTCATATTTGATGGCCACGGCAGCCCCTTGGCACTCCGATGGGCACCGGGTTTCCAGGCTGAGGCGCAGGGAGCACTGCCGTATGCTGGGCTCCAGGGAGCACAGAGAGGAAGGAGAGGCTCAGAGGAACAACCCACCAGGAAACTCTTTTAAGGGAAAAGTCCCCTTACTCCTCCACGACCCAGGGAACAAAGTCCGGGTAGATGACTTGGTGTGTGTACATGTGTGAGTGTACACGCTCACACGGCCATGTGGAGACGGAGGTTGACAACAGCTGTCATCCTAAACAACTCTCCACTTGAGCGAGACAGAGATCTCACTGAACCCGGAACTCACCCGTGGGCTAGACTGGCTGGCCCCTGGGTTCTTCCTGCGTCTGCTTCCCCAGAACCACTATCACAGTACACGCAGGTCAGAGACGAGAGCTGTGAGCCAGGCTCGGAATCCTTGCACTAGGGAGGCTGAAGCAGGAGGATTGTAAATTTGAGGTCCTTCTGGGCTCTACAGCAGGTCTGTGCCTCCAAACCAGAGACCCTCAACCCCATAAGTGAACTCAAATACCCTGGAAGAGCGGTGAGCTCGCGGTTGTGAGTGGCTGTGGCCCAGACGGCTGTGGACAGTGTAAGTCAGCCAGCTGATTAATTTCCGTGGAAAACACAACATTTATTAAATATTACACCAGTTAGGGACCACGCTGGATACAAGTCACAGCTGTAACGTGAGCTGGGAAAACATCATAAAGAATTAGCCAGGCAAAGGGATGAAATGTTAAGAGACAAAGAAAGTTTGACTGAGACAGGAGCAGATTGGAGAAACAACAGCTACAGGCCCAGGGGACCCACGTGTGACAGCTAGCCAACCAACACCTGGTAGGGAGTTTCAGGTGGCACCTATTCAGCGGCTGTGAAAAGAGGTAAGGCAAACTCTGAAATATTACAAATGGGGGGGGGGGAGGTTCAGCAGGTCCCCCTGTGCGCCATTATTCAAAAGAACTGAGAGTGAAGCAGTATTTGTACCCCTGAGCTCAGCACTGCTTTGAGAGCCAGTGGGGGGAGGTGACCCAAGTGTCTAGGTAAACAAATTACGGCATCACGTATAGAAGAATAGCAAAAGTGAAGAAATTCTGACACACGCCATAACAGTGTTACACGAAGTGGGATAAGCTGCATGCCAAGGACAGTTGCTTATATAAGATCCCTAGAGAAGTCAGGTTTGTACAAAAAAAGGTAGAATGGTATTTTCCAGGTCTGGGGAACAGGTAAATGGGGAGTTATTTACTGGACATAAGGCTTCAGTTTGGGAGAGGGAATAAATTCTAGCGTTGGGTGACAGTGATGGGCCCCATAAAGATGTGGACTGAACATCTTTACAGTTGAAAATCGCTAATTCGGTAAGTTTCATGTGACGCAGATGGATATGTGAAGAGAACGAAGAAGCTGGGCCTGGTGGTGCAGAAAGCTGAGGCAGGAGGATTGCAAGGTCAAAGACCACTTGGTTTTCAGAGTGAGTTCAAGGTTAGCGTCAGCAACTTTGTGAGACTGTTTCAAAATAAGAGGGAAAGGAGGCCTGAAGAGACTGCTCACTTGGGAAAGTCCTCAGCCTGCAAGCCTGTGGACCTGAGTTCAAATCTCAGTACCTACACGGTACACTGGGTGTACCGGCCCAGGCCTATGGTCCTAGTGCTGGGGAAACAGACACAGGAAATCCTGTTCAATGAGAGACCAGTTCAATGAGAGACCTCTAAAAATAAAGAGGAGACTGACAGAAGGAGCCACCACATGGCTTCCACAAGCACGCTCACACACGTGTGTGCACTCCCAAACGCACACATGTGAGCATATACTCACTCATGCAACCCACAACAAATATGAAGGAAAAGTCTGTAGCTCAGGGCTACAGCAAGAGCGAGTCTCTTGGTTGAGTCTGCAGTGCTGTGGGGACCTCTCAGCACCCAGGTCTGCAGCCCAGCTGGAGAGCAGAAAACAACCCCCACGAAGCCTTTCTCTGGGGCTGGTGACTTCCCCGGAGGAGCCCCTGGGGTCTGCCATGTCTGGGGGGTGAGAAGCTAGCCCTGGAAGAGGGGAGCGCAGTCACTGCCCTTGCAACATCCATCCAGTGCCCTCTTCAGGAATCTCCACGCATCTCATTATTTGAAAAGGAGATCTACAGAGCTAGTTCCAGGACAGGCTCCAAAACCACAGAGAAACCCTGTCTCGAAAAACCAAAAAAAAAAAAAAAAAAAAAAAAAGAAAAGGAGATCTCAACAGGGTGCAGCTCCAGCACACGGCCGGCAGGGGGCAGAATGAGATTCCAGACTGCTCTTCGCCCCGAGAGCAGCACTGCACTGAATGGCTGAGGAAAAAAAGTTGGCATTATTGAAATCCAGGTACTGTTGTTAGCCTCAGCTGGCCATTTAAGTTCAAGCGAATTCAAATTGCATAACCCTGGAAATTCTGAGCTCAGGAGGATGAGATGGCTCAGCGCCACTAATCCTGAT
The DNA here is from genome assembly GCF_037038515.1 of Microtus pennsylvanicus. Classification (NCBI taxonomy): domain Eukaryota; kingdom Metazoa; phylum Chordata; class Mammalia; order Rodentia; family Cricetidae; genus Microtus; species Microtus pennsylvanicus. The sequence goes on from NC_134583.1 coordinate 60,141,692, forward strand.
CACTAATCACTTGCCACCAATCCTGACAACCTGAGTTAGATCCCGGGGAAACGGAAAGAGAGAACTGACCCCTGCAAGCTGCAAGCTGTCCTCCGACTTTCACACCCATGTGTACAAGCACAAAGGAACAAACAGATGTATAAACAATCTCAGCTCTGCCTAATGGTGCAGGCCTATAACCCCAGCTGCTTGGGAGACTGAGCGAGGCAGGAGGATTTCAAGTTCATATCAGTTCAAGGGTAGCCTGGGCTACTTCTCAAGATGAAAAGTCAAATGAGGGCTGGGGCTGTCGCTGAGCGGTAGAGCGCTCACCCAACACTCGAGAGGGCCTGGGTTCAACCCCCAGTACTGGAAACTCTGCTTCTCACTAGTGCATACCACCTTACAAGTGCCCAGTAGGTGCACACGGCTAAGGCGTTGGCAGTGAAGACCCGGAACACAGACTTCTAGAAACTTCTGTGGGGAGAGATCTAAGCTCATTGGGCACCTGGGAGATTATGAGTTGGTGACCCTGGAGAGGGATGCAGGCCCTTGGGGGGAGCTAAATTTCAGTGTCACTGGGCATCCATTATATAATATGTTAGTTATAATATATTAGTAATAATATGTTAGTTATAAGGTCTGCCTAAATGCACACACACATTTATACAGCATATCACAGGTTAATCTTTAACTCCCCATGGAGCCCAGGCTGATCTGGAACTCACAATCCCTCTTCCCAACTTTCTGCTGGGATCCCAGACCTGAGCTGCCACAGCAGGGTGGCTTTTAAGCTGAGGTATCCTCTGGTTGAGGTTTTGGAAGGATTGCTCTGGGTGCTGAGTGGAGAAACGAGAAGCAGGAGGAAGGGACTGGGGAGGCTTCTGGGAGGTTCCTGCGGAGATGCAGGTGGTCTGTGCCCGGCTGTGGCATCAAGGCTGGCCTGGTGCCACAGCTGGAGATGGTTGGATGGTAAAATGAACAGAAGCCACTGGTGAGAAACAGAGGATACGGAGGGATGGTGGGGCTGTCAAAACGGCCTCGGCGACCTCTGCCCAATACAACTGATCTGGAAGCAAACTTCATTGCAGACCAAAGGAGAGGTTTTAGCTTTCCCTCTTATTCTGGATTCTTCTGGGAAAGAATGAAAGACATACACAGCCAAGCCTTAATTCTTGAGCAGTTAACAGAATTATTGTGTGTGTGGGGGGGTGCTGGCCACCTGTATCATTATTTGAAGCTCCTCACACAATTTTAACATAAATTCAAGATTAAGAATCACCTTCCTTCCTTTCTTCCTTTCTTTCTTTCTTTCTTTCTTTCTTTCTTTCTTTCTTTCTTTCTTTCTTTCTTTCTTTCTTTGGTTTTTTGAGACAGGGTTTCTCTGTAGCTTTGGAGTCTGCCCTGGAACTCACGCTGTAGATCAGGCTGGCCTTGAACTCACAGAGATCCGTCTGCCTCTGTCTCCTGAGTCCTGGGATTAAAGATGTGCACCACCACCTGACTAAGAACCGCTTAGCTAAATGCCCCACGGAAGCATGAACTGTGTTCAGACACAATCCCTGGGCCCAAGGTTGAGTCATTTGGTGGCTCAGTTCAGGATCTGTCATGAGGATAACACTTAGTTCTTCAAGCTAGGAGCCAAATGATGTGGTCACAGAGAGGGTACTGAAGTAATGAAGGGACTTAAGGTTTCATGGACAAAGCATTCCAACTTCCGTGGAGACTGGCTGGGCCATTGGAAAACCTAGCGCAGCCTCCATCTTGGCTGCTGGCAGAGAGTCTTTAGCAGGTTCACAGCTTTGGCATCACCGTAGGACATCATCGTGGCCAAGAGGAGAGGGACAGGCAAGGGTGGGAGATAGTGCTTCTGTCTCTAGCATTGCTTTCATTTGTAGGAAGAATTGTCGCAGAGTCCCACTCTGCCTGCTGGCTGAAACAACCATTTGTGTATAGACTTCTGGGTTCAGCGATTGGCCTGCAGGTGGTTAAAACAGTACCAACCACAGTTTCCCATATGACTGTGCATTCTGATTTGGCAAGAGATGGTTCTTCATGTGTTCGTTAAGAACTGCTGCATAGCAAATTTTCTCATAATACAGAGGCTCAAATAACACTACTAATTTGTTATCTGTCTCAGTTTCTACAGGTCTGATTTTTTTCAATAGCCCTGGCGGCTCTCCTGGAACTTGTTTTGTTGACCAGGCTGACCTCGAACTCAGAGAGATCTGCCTGCTTCTGCTTCTGCTGGAATTAAAGGTGTGCACCACCACACCCAGCTTGCAGGTCTGATCTTTTAAACAGGGCATGTTGGGATGGACTATTCCTGCTCTATGGCATTCAGCTCCTTGGCTGAAGAACTAGAAAGCTGGGGATAGGATGATCTACTGATGGGTTTTCGATGCAAGCTGAACCGTGAGTGCCTCTATCAAATGACAGCTGAGCCTCTGCCCAGAGCCTGATCGCCCTCACCTGCTAGGGAAACCAACTATCCCTGGCTAACCTTGGGCTGAGTTTACAAGCTGTTTTAGGCCCAGGCCAAGTTTCCAGGACTCTCTTGCAAGGTGACATTCTCAGGCCTCCTGAAGCTAACCTGTGTGTGTGCGTGCGTGCCTGCTTGCATGCCTGCGTGCGTGCTGTGCGTGCTGGGACAACTGCAGCCAAACCCAGCCCCAACACAGAAATGGAAACACAAACTCTCAGCTTTCTTGTAAGTTTCAAGGCCATGGAGGATGTGGAGGGTGGGGGCGGAACCCGTTTGTGACACCAGTCAGGTCGTTAGTGACCTTGACTTGGTCCCACGTGATGCTTTTAAGTGCACAGATTCTGCTCAGGGAGGATGGAGTGGGCAGTTTGGTTTGAGGCCGGAGCAGGACATGAGTGAGGTTTTATAGATCCACATCTCTGGATGCTGTGAGCTCATCCTTGGGCTGAGGAGGCTGCTGTGGTGGGGCAGAAGGGTGAGCGAAGCCAGACCCCAGCAGCCCGAGGCACATCTTGTTGTCTGAGTTTGTTTGTGACTCAAAAGCATTGGCATGCGGTCAAGGAGGGTTTGTGGCTTCTTCCTCTGGAATGTTCTCTCTCAGTGCCACATTTTCAATCATTTGTTCAAGGTCAGTGTCTGTATAGTATAATTCATTACGTAAACTGGGACGCACAGTGATTGCTATCGGAACAGCAGGTGCACACAGAGCGTTTGCTGGGCAGCAAGAGCTAGGCCATAGTGGAAAGATGCTAGAAGAAGGTGAGTGACAGCTGGCGGGCCGGCTCAGCTAGGAAAGCCCTGCTCTGTAAGCAGGAGGGGCTGAGTTCAGATCCCCAGCTCCATGGAAAAGGGTGGGCATGGCTGTGCGAGCTCTTGTAACTCCAGCGCAGAGAACGGTAGATCCTGGGAACTCCCTGGCCCCATCCCGTCTCACTGAAACAGTGAGCTATGGGTTCAGCAAGAGACTCTGTCTCAAAACAATATGGTGGCGGGTAATAGAGCAGAGTACCCGATGTTCTCCTCTGGCCTGGACAGGAGCATGGACTGACTCTCTCTCTCTCTCTCTCTCTCTCTCTCTCTCTCTCTCTCTCTCTCTCACTTGCCCGCGCGCGCGCGCACACACACACCATATACATACAAATAAATGAAGCATAATTGAGGTGGAGCACAACTGATGAAGACGTCTGATGCTGACCTCTGACCTACATTTGCACACACTGTGCACACACACGTACACATATACCCATAACAAGAAGGTGTATGAACATTAGAAACTTGGAGAGATGGAGGATTCTGCCCTCTACTGGCTGTTGACCCAAACTCTAAACTCTGGTGGCAGGACCTGGCCTCCTCCTTTCTTTGAGCTAAAATGAAGGCAATGCAGGCCCGTGTTCCTTGGGTTAGAGCCAAGACAGAACCCATGTTCATGCCTTTGTTAGTTTCTAGAGACTGTGGACTCCTTGGCTTGTGCCCTCTCCCTATATAGCCAGTAGTAATTCTTCTGACTTTGTATCAGCCTGAACTCAGTTCCCTGCTTCCATCTTTCACATATTGGAGTGTTGTGGGTGGACCGCATCCTCCGCGCAGGTGATCTGGGATAACCAGCTATGTTAGCCTGGCCTGTACATATGCTTCTTTATTTAGGATAGACTAGCATTCTGATAAGCTAACCCATAGTAAATTGAAAATATAGTAAGCTACAGATGTGTATTAATATATCCGAGTTACTGAATATCATAGTTCAGAGTAGCTTATCGTAAACATGGTCCAACACATTGGCCTACAGTTGAGCAATGTCATCTAACATAAAGCTTATATAATAGAGGGACTGTCTTGTGCCATTTATTGCATACTTTACTTGAACCCAAAAGCTGTGTGGACATGATTTCATGCCATCATTGAACTGCTATAGCCTGGGCACTGTCTGTATTATCTGTACGATAGTTAAAGGGGAGCCTTCCCCACCCACTGTTTTCACTGTTGAGTGGTCAAGCTTCTTGCAGAGATGGGTGGAGGGGTTGGAGGAGAGAACCGAAATGTGTGAGGGCTTAGTTGAGCCTGTCAGACAGCTCCGTCATCTTGCGATGATGACCTCACATTCTGCCTGGAGGTCCTCAGGGATGCTTTCGTTTATAGGAAGATTGGTGCCTGACTCACAGTGGCTTCAACAACCTAAAGAATTTACCTACTTAATTCTGGAGGTAGGCAGCTCTTCATCTTAGCTTGGTCTCCTTCACCACAAGGTTGTTCACTTTCTCCATATCTACTCAATATAGTTCTTGAGGTCCTAGCTAGAGCAATGAAACAACAAAAGGAGGTCAAGGAGATACAAATTGGAAAAGAAGAAATCAAACTCTCACTGATTGCTGACGATATAATAGTTTGGGGTCACATAAGTGATCCCAAAAAATTCTACCAAAGAACTACAACTCAGAAACACCTTCAGTAGTGTAGCAGAATACAAGATTAACTCAAAAAAATTAGTAACCCTGTTTTACATAGATGATAAATGGGCTGAGAAAGAAATAAGAGAAACATCACCCTTCACAATAGCCACAAATAACATATCTTAGAGAAATTCTAACTCCTTGCCTATCCTCTCCTGCCTAACTATTGATCATTCAGATTTTTATTACACCAATCACAGCAAATCTTCACACAGTATACAAATATTCCCCACCATTTCCCTCTTTTTGTCTCATAAAAAGGAAAAGTTTGTTTTTTTTTTAAATTCTAGCACAGTAAAACTATATGGACAGTAAGAACAATTACCAGGTAAGAATTACATTCACAATGTCCAATCATTTGTTCTTGGCAAATTTTAAGAAAATTATTCTATTATCTATCCTATCTCGATGAACCCAAAGTTTTAAAACTAAACCACTTTCTATCATTACTTGTATCACCAACTTAAAAATACCTTTTTAGACTTTAAAACAGTTTTTTTAGATAAACAACTTAAGTTTTTATGTCTCTCTACTTTAACTTTACGTCTTTTTGTTCTTTTTTTCTGAAAACACACAAACTTTTAAAGGTAACATATATATATCTGCATTAACACAAGTATGGAAGGTGTGGTGTGCACGAATCAGCTGAAGATGATTTTCTGCTTGATGAGCAGGTAAAAGGCACCTGTCAACTTTATAAGTCCGTTTGGACTGTATGACCAAACTGTAATATAAATCTCCACTCATGTCATATGAAAGGATGACGTGTTATAATAAATCATGAGGATTCTGTAGCCAACAAGATTTATCATGTTTCATTCAGTCTCAGAGCTGTTCCTGTGTCGAGGGATCAGCATATATGTCATCTGTCCTGAATCTTTCTTGTTTTTTCCCCTTCATGTCTGTCTGTAATCAAGATCCTCAGGTGGTCTCCCCTGGTCAGATCTGATCTCTATTAACTTTGAAGGAATCCATAGCTTTTCATTTCCTGTGGAAACAAAGGCATAAACTCTCCCCCAAATGCAACATATTTTCTGACTTCCATTTTGAAGTTAGGACATTCTTAAACTATATAGGCTGGTTTAATTCAGTATTATTTTTCACAATCCAATATCTCTTAGCAGCTACTGTTTTCTGTTTTCTGTTGGTTAGCATTTAAAAAATTCAAAGTCAACAAAGCACCATATAAGATCCATAATCTTTGTGTATTTTCCATCCTTATATGGCTTTTTAAAATATATTACTTTACCCTATATTCAAATACTTTATTATTTTTGAAATATTGTTTGTGACTGTCTATACCATTATCTTTTTGTTTTCTTCAGTACCTAAACAGATTCAAACATATTTTATCTGTTTAGAGGTTTTCTTGGTCTGAACCTGACCTTTGTGCATCTGTAGCCTTCTCAGACCACATGAACCAAACCTTAAATGGCCACACCAGCCACAGCAAGGCTCTAGCAGCTAGTTATATCTCCTCGGTTCCCTGAGAGCCTAACCTCATGCCAGTGGGTACAGGTGGAGGCCATGTTTACAGCCCCAGCTCTGGAAAGCTGCTGAGTCAGAGAAGTGGCAGATGTTTTTACCTAGCGTGCTGGCTGCTCAAGTACTTTGCTGCATAAAACGGTCTTTTAAAGGAGCCGTGTATTTGTGGGCCATGAGCAGTGAGCCTACCTGAGAGACTGAGGTCCCCAGAAAGCTTTCTTGGGTCTTATATGGATTTATGTGCCCCACCCGGACACCATTTGAAGTTGTACTTTCTTGTCAGGACTGCCAGCCCACCAATGATAACATGGAGACTTAAAACTCAAATTGACCTGCTTCTATTAATCTAGGCTCTGCCATGTGGCTTTTATCTTTGCTCAGGACAGCATGTTCAACTTGCTCTGAGCCTGCTGGAGAAAGTCAAATGCCTAGATGCCTCCTCTTCTTCCTCTCTCTATTAGTATATGAAATGCATTCCCTTTCCGTACACTGCTCCTCCTGACCTCTAATCAATGGTAATGATTTTGCTTATTGATCATAATTTTCATAGAATAAAATGCACAGGTCTTGAAGATCAAGTTAGATTTTTAAAAATATTTATTTTTGTTTTTAGTTGTATGTATGTATGTATGTATGTATGTGTGTATGTGTACTTGTGCATGCATGTAGGTTTGTGCATGTGTGAACAGTATTCCTGGAGGCCAGAAGAGGGTGCTGGGTCCCCTACAACTGAAGTTACAGGTGGTTGTGAGTCACCTGATATGGGTATTGGGAACCAAACCCAGGTCCTCTGTGAGCAAGCAAGCAAGCTCTTAACTGCTGAGCCATCTCTCCAACCCCTTCAAGTTAGATTATTTTTTAATGAAGCAGAGTTAGGTTTATTAAGAGACATTTTTAATATAGATTTTAAACTTGAACATTAGGAGAAGGAGAGAGGTAATTAGGAAAGAGGCAGGAAATACCAGAGAACACAGGTGTGGGCTTCTCCAAGAGACTTGCCTCTCTGAGATCATTTGAGAAACGTAGATACTACGTACCCATCACGTAGGTTAAAATATACATTTTCATCAATCCAGAAAATTCTCCTGTGGACTGTCCCACTCAGACCCTCCCTGCTGCTCAGCTCCGAGGTATACACTGATTTCCATCTCTGTGCCTTGTTTTACATTTTAAAAGGATTGGATGTAAATGAAATCATACATCATTTATGCTTCTTAGTCTTTCTGCTTCCTCTTCTGTGATGTTCCCCAAGCACTCGAAGGGATGATGCAGGCATCCCACTTAGAGCTGATCACGCAACATCACTTATTCTCGCATTGACCACGGCCCACTGCTAAAGGAAGCTTCTCTAACCAATGCTGAGAGCAGCACCGGTCTAGTGTGTAAAGATGAGGCCATAGACTTTATGCCCAGTTAGCAAAACATCAGAGTAGATACTGCCCCAGTCACAACGCTCCTGCTTGAGTCCCACCCCAGAGATTCTCAAGGCCCTGGGTGCTAGCAGGCTTTTCAGGTGACTGTGACGTGCATAGAGGCCTGAGAGCCCAGCATGGAATCCATCATCCATACACCTGAATGTTTAAATGCAAACTCGCCTCAGAGACGCCTAAGGTGGGAACCCTTGAGTGGCAGAATTTCTGGCAAAATCTCTGGGGGTGTTGATGTTGCTGATCTGTGGACCTCATGATGTTGAGCAACACTGTTGAAAGGGAAACTGTGAATATGGATTCTAACACGAGGGCTCGTCTAATCAGCAAGGAACTCTGTGTGTACTAACAAATCTGCCCTTGGGACCTATGCACCCACAAATAAATTCGCATGAAGTCCAGAGGACAGGGTTTTTCTTTAGCCTGGACCAACTCAGCTGACTGGCTTGCAAGCCCAGGGATCCACCTATCACCACCTGTCCAGCATGGGGTTGCAGGGGAACGCAGCCATTTCTGCATTACTTTAAGAAATAAGTATGTTCTGGGGGATCAATCTCAAGTTCTCATGGCTGTGCAACAAATGCTTTATAGACTGAGCATCTCCCTAGCTTCCCATGTCTGTGCTCTTCTGTAGGTATCTTTGGGTAGGGCTTCTGTTAGGTTACTATGTAGGGGGTCTCATGAGGTCTGAAACAAGACCCCTGACTTTCAGGGGCTCAGAGATGGCCTGTTGGTGGAAATGGCCGGGATGGACAGAGAGGTGGGCAGGCTGTCAGCCTGTTAGGGACACAGTGATTTGGAAGATGCTTTTGGACCGTCTTCCCCACACTGCCCTAGGGCCACCTCATCTATAATTGGCGTAACTGGTTTTCCTGCAGCTGAGAAGAGGCTAGACAAGGTCCAGACAGCTCCACATCACACCCTGGCTCTCGGAGCACACATCTCTCTTCTCCCTTTATCGGATCAAAGTCTTCCATCAAGCTGTCTGGTTCGGTCTTATTCAATTAAATTTTTTAATCCAATTTAACCCATGCATTCATCTTCTTTGAAATCTGAGAGACGACAGCATCCGCTAGGAACTCAGAGCAAATGGCCGAATTAGCTTTCAGAGAGGACTCAATGTGACGGTCTCTGCCCAGAGAGACCCACAGGCTCTTTGGAGGCCACTGGATCCTGAAAGAAGTTGGCTGAGGCTGGGAGGGAGGAGAGGAGAGGCTTCAGCACCTTTCTCTGGCGGGCTTTTTTGGGGGGGGCAGATGTCTGGGCACCTGAGAGTGCAGACCCTGAAGTCACATAATCAACAGTAAGATTCAGTCGGGATAATACTGAATGTGGGACCTGAACCTCCATGCCTCAGTTTCCCCATCTGCAAGACAAGAATGGTAACAAGGTGGTAGGGAGGATGAAATTTTTTGTGGAACCTACGGAATGCTACCTGACACACACTGGGGGCTAGAGGTCAGGGTTAGCAGGCCCTTTAAGACTGGCTAAACCAGTCCATCCACGCAGCACCCAGAAACCACGCCAAACTCACTTAGCTCAGTGGGGATGAAAGCAAGGAGTCTGGCCAATGCAATCTACCCAATCACACAGCAAAGCAAAGGGAGCCAAGCCTGGCCAGGCGATTGTCTTACAGTCTGAAGAGCAATATTGTAATTTGGGGCTGGATGAGGAAATTGCAGTAAAACTCAGAACCAGTCTTACTTTATACACAACAGGAGAGGGCTGGCAGGCCAACTCGGAACCATCTAGGAGGTTTTCTTTAAATACTGAGTTTTTATCTTTCCAGCTGGTCTCGGACTTTACTGTGTCCAACCCGGTGATGAGTGAAGGCTGCCATGTGGAGAAACATGATAATGAGGTCCATTGGGGGTGGCTCCTCCTGGGTTCACTGCCCGGTCACTCACTTGTCTTCGGGCACCATAGGCTTTCTCTACTTTACATGCTGGTTTAGTATGTATAAGAGGAGATGATTGCAATTGCCAATAGTCACTGAAGTACAAGCCCATTGAGCTGCTCCTTCAGCTCCTTCAGCTCAATGGGCTCGTACTTTAGTGACTATTGGCTGAAGGAGCGGAAGGTCCTCCCGCAGCACAGGGCCAAGCCCTAGGTGACCTCATGCTGTGTTTTGCTGTATTTGGACCTGGCCAGGCTCTTTCTGCAGAGGTGAAGGATTTGCAAATCCTCCAGGCTGCCCTCATCTAGGCTGGAAGTCTGGCTCCGCGGGGAAACTTAGGGAAAGTACATCTGGGGACGCTGTCCCTTTGAGGATGCACACCAGTCTTCAGCTTATTGAAGGCCTACTATGTGGGCCTTGTGCCAACTGCGTGAACTCATTTATTTTGAAACTGTGTGTTAGGTGCTCTCCCAAACTTGTTCCTATGGAAATGAGGCTCCTGTGGAGAATTGCATCTGACTCGTGTCTGTGGCCCAGTTGACTCAGGTCCTGGTGTGTCCTGAGACCTGGGTAAGATGCCACCTTCACCTTGGAGATTTTTTTTAACCTAACAGGCTCATATATATCCCAGACTTGCCTCCGGCTTGCTATGTAACCAAGGTTATTTTTAGCCTTGAACTTCTGATCTTTCTGGCGCTACCTCTGGAATGCTGGGATGGCAGGCATGTGCCACAAGCCTGCTGCAGATCACTGCTGGCTTTATGCACGCTAGGCAAACCTTCTACCCACAGAACCATATCTCCAGTCCAGCTTTGGGATGTAATGTGAAGTAAGTTTCATCCATCATGAGAAGTGGAGGATGAACTGAACAGTTTTTTCCCCTCTCAACCTATTATTTCTAGGTTTTTAAAATTGATTTTATTGAGCTCTACATTTTTCTTTGCTCCCTCCCTATCTCTCCCCTCCCCTTCAACCTTCTCCCATGGTCCCCATGCTCCCAACTTACTCAGGAGATCTTGTCTTTTTCTATTTCTCATGTAGATTAGATCCATGTATGTCTCTCTTAGGGTCCTCGTTGTTGTCTAGGTTCTCTGGGGTTGTGATTTGTAGGCTGGTTTTCTTTGCTTTATGTTTAAAAATCACTTATGAGTGAGGACATACAATAATTGTCTTTCTGGGTCTGGGTTACCTCACTCAGTATGATGTTTTCTAGCTCCATCCATTTGCCTGCAAATTTCAAGATGTCATTATTTTTCTGCTGTATTATCCATTGTGTAAATGTACCACATTTTCTTTATCCATTCTTGGGTCGAGGAGCATTTAGATTGTTTCCAGGTTCTGGCTGTGACAAACAAAGCTGCTATGAACATAGTTGAGCACATGTCTTTGTAGCATGATTGAGCATCCTTTGGGTATATACCCAAAAGTAGTATTGCTGGGTCTTAAGGAAGGTTGTTTCCTAATTTTCTGATAAATCACCACACTGACATCCAAAGGGGCTGTATCAGCTTGCATTCCCACCAGCAATGGAGGAGTATTTCCTTTACCCCACAGCCTCTCCAGCAGAAGTTGTCATCAGTGTTTTTGATCTTGGCCGTCTTTACAGGTGTAAGATGGAATCTGAACTGAGCAGTTTGAACCAGTGGTGGAGAGTCCTTTTGAGAAGCCAATGGTAGTGTTGGGTTCCACTCTCCCTAAACCCCGAGGGGAAGCTGCACACACAGATATCCAGCCCACAGCACCAGAGGCAAGGCTCATGCAGAAGGCTCTGACCAACTGTGAGCATGCCCGGGAGGTGGTGGTGTCATCTGTACCAGATATGTGGCTTCAGGAAAGGTCATGTGTGCCTGAGTACCCAAGGCAGGTATGAGCAGGAAGAGTTTAGATGGTTCCAGATGATTTTGTTCATGACCTTAGTGTAACCCTCTCCTTGTCCTTAGGAAGGGTTTCCTTGTGAATGATTTGCTGAGTTTAAGTTTCTCTCTGTTGTAGGGGAAGTGGGAAGGGAAGAGGGTAAATGGGGTGCAAATCTGGCTAACTTAGTTTGGATAAGTTACTTGACCTCCCCTGCCTCAGTTTCTTCAATTATATACATGGAGCAGTAGTTTCTCTGCCTCTTTCTGTGTCTCTGTTTCTGTCTGTCTGTCTGTCTCACTTTCCCACCCTCTCACACACACCCATTATCTTGCTGTTTCCCACTCCTGAGTTTGCTGTTCCCCCTCCCCGAGCTTGATGTTTGAACCCCACCCCCACCCAGAGCTTGCTGTTCCCCATTCTGAGCTTGCAGGTACCCTTTTCATTTTGAAACAGAGTCTCTATGTAGCCCATGCTGGCCTCAGACTCACAGAGATTGGCCTGCCTCTACTTCCTGTGCTGGGATTAAAGGCCCATGCTACCAATCCCAGCCCTTACTGTCACAAGCATTGTAGCAACATGGGGTCTCTTTGCAACATGAGAACACAACACGCTTGGCTGTGGGGATCCTTGTTGGCTGTATTTTTCTTACCCCTTCTGAATGCTCACTTTATTGCCCTACTATATATATGGAGAGTAGGGGAAGGCCGGAAGGGGTGGGCAACCACCCACGATTCCTTATCCTTGGTTCTGTTGGCTATTGCACTGCACCAGGAAACAAGATCAGTGTCATGGATAACAGGCAAGGCCCAGAGTTCATACTTAGCTAAGTGTGTCTATCTCAGTAGGTAGGTCTGTGCACAGATCCAACACCTCCTACCCCCAGGCCACTCTCTTTTTGGTCTCTGGAGAACATCTACAGTGTCTGGAGACAGTTTGGGTTGCTGCTACTCTGGGATTGAATGGGCAGGGTTTGGGGACTCTGTTAAGCATCCTACAAAAGAGCACACAGGGTAAAGACAGAGCCAGGCCCAGGTGTCAGTGATGCCATCAGTGAGACACCCTGTTCTTCAGGCTCATTTTAAGGTCACATGACTCTAAGTGGATGATGTCTGACACACCTGGAGCATTGTCTGTGTGCCAGCCACCACTGGGATAGATTTTCTTGTATAAACTCCCCGAACTCTCATAATAACCCTGAAAGTTGGTTGTTAGGGTACCTCCATCGATAGCCAAGGAAAGCATGGCACAGAAAGGTGAAGTTACGTGGCCAAGATCACATGACTGGGAAGTGCTAGAGTGGAGATCTGAACTCTCTAACAACTTGGCACTCACCATTTTGTCTGTCCAGCACCCCTCCTTTCTTCGGGGACACTCCACCCTCACCCTGTTCTAGATCCTGCCACCTCCCGTTTGTTAGGAGCTCTCCCGCCTCTGCTATCGTTCTGAGGTGCTGGCAGGAATCATCAGTTCGGGTCTCTCCTTTCTACCTGTAGCTGATTGGTCTAAGAATGGGTATGCATCTCCTAGCTAGACCAATCAGAACTCTTTCCTGAGATTCTTTTTGATCTGAATAAGGGATAGCACAGTAGTTCTCTCCTGGGTAGAGGTATGTAGTGTATGCCAAGAACAACAGATATGAGAGAGAGAGAGAGAGAGAGAGAGAGAGAGAGAGGGAGGGAGGGAGGGAGGGAGGGAGGGAGGGAGGGAGGGAGAGAGAGAGAGAGAGAGAGAGAGAGAGAGAGAGAGAGAGAGAACTTACATATAGAATCCTACCACCCATAAATGCTACTCTGTCTTTCCTGGGAGAAGTGAGGCCTCTTTATGTGAATCCCCTCCTAATATGCTGGATTCAACTTCCTTCTGTTTGTTTTCATGAACTTCTCTGTATTTATTATGCTGAGTCTTGGTGTGAATTTAATTTTAGCTATTCTACTCAGGACTTGACTTCCTTCTTGACATGAATGCAATGTCTTTCAAAAATCTAGAAAATTTTTGCTTTCTGAAAACATCTCTCTTCAACTCTTTCCTTTGTTCTCATTATCTTTGAAATAGTTTTAGATTTGGAGTATCTCATTTCTATTTATCATCTATTTATCTAATCTGTCATGTACCTGTGTATCTATATACCTATGCACATATGTATGTATGCATCGTCTGTCATCTGTCTATCGTTTATCAATCTATCTGTTACCACATTTCTGTGTGGTGTGTGTGTATGTCCTTGAGCATGTTCTGATCTAGAGGAGGACTTTGGGTGTCCCCCTGTGTCATTCTTCCTATTATTCACTTGATACAGATCTCTCATTGAACCTGGAGCTAGACTGGTGGCCATGAAACCCCAGAGAGTCTCCTGCCCCCTCCATCTCCATGGTGCTGAAGTTACAGGCGTAAGCATGATGCTCGGCATTTGAACTCAGGTCCTCCTGCTTTGCTGAGCCATTTCTCCAGATCTACACTTCTCTCTCTTTATCTCTCCAAGCAGAAGGCTTCCAAGTTGAAGGACAGATGCAGATTGGGGAGGTGGCACTCTTCACTGGCCTCACTTCCTTCTCTCGAGGAGCTGACCTTCACAGTATTGACCTTGACAGTTTATGTCTCTGCAGCTATGGGTTTCTGTCCTGAAGGATGTATGGTTTGTATTTACTGTTGTCCCTGGACTTTAGTGTGGGGCACAGTAGATCCCTAGGTCATGGACTCCTGGGGTTGGGTCTAGGGTGATGGGGTCTCTCAAAGTCTTTGGTCGGAGGGACCATTCTGCAGTTCTGATGGGAATTCACGTCTCTTTGTCAAAAGGTTTTGGTCTTTTTTTTGTTGTTGTTGTTGTTATTTTTGAGACAGGGTCTTACTCTGTACCTCAGCTGGCCTGAAACTTACTATGTAACCTAGGCAGGCTTCAAACCCACAGCAACCCTCCTGTGCCATCCTCCTGAGTGCTGGGATTATAGGCATGAGCCACTGTGCATCTCTGCCGCATACTTACAGATGGATAGCCTATCCTTCCAACCATCCTACAAGACTTCATTTTTGTTCCCTCTCTCCCTCTGTCCTTTGCTGCTGTGTGTTGTGTGCATGTGCGATGGTGTGCTGTATGTGTGATCTCGTGGGTGAGTATGTCTGTCTGTCCATGTCAGATGTCTTCCCTTATTATCCTATCTTTTCCCTTAAGACAGGGTCTCTCACTGACCTCATTGTTTGCCTGGCCAGCGGACTCCTAGGATCTGCATGTCTTTGTCTTCCAGTGTTGAGACTGAAGATGCACATCATCATAACTGGCTTTTTATGTGGGTGCTGAGGGTTCAAACTCAGGTCCTCACTTTGCAGAGCAAGTACTCTTGTCCACTGACCCTCCAGGCTTCAACTCTCTTAGCTTTGCCTCTTACTGTAGAGCCTGTGTATGGGGACACTCAGGGGAGTCAAGCCATCCACATCTTGTCCTAGTCTTGGGTAGGAGATACAGGGAGGTGGCAGATTCAGCCTCTGGCAGACTCTACCTTGGCAAGCCCACCCACAACACAGCTTACAAAGTGCCTTTAGCATTCAGCCACCTTGAGCTCAAGATTGGCAGTCCTCACAAAGAGATGCTCTGGAGACTGCAGTGGGATTTGAGGGCTTAAGAGGTAGCAGAGGGGAGCAGATAGAAACAGGTGTAGCCTCGGGTCCCAGGGACAGCGCGCCTTACTGTTTTAGGGTGGGTTGAACCCCCCTTTCTGTGCTATATCAGTCTTTTGTGTACTCTGCACATGGTGTTTTAAAACAGTGAACTCAGAGAGAAACAAGCAGGGAAGATGAACTGAAGGAGGCAAGGGAGGGGATTAAGGAGGAGTGCAGCTGAGGGCAGAGTGTGGAAAGCTTGCTTCCGTAAGGGAGTAGGTCTTGAACAGAAGTCACATTTCCTTGCTTAATTCTCTGAATAGCGTGCCAGGTACTAGCTGAGTTAAGTGGCATGAATGATATCACACAGCTAAAGAGTCAGAGGGGGGATTTGAACCTCCATTCTGTGACTTTGGTTCTTCCCTCTAAAAAGTGTGGGTCAGACTACACAGTCCCCCTCAGGAGACACTTGTTCCCACCAGGGGGGACACACAGGTACATGCTCACTCTGAGATCTGGTGAGCCCTGCAGAGCATCCAACTCTAAGCAGAGGAGAAACAGGAGGCTGAAGGACCATTTGTGCTGATAAATTGATTTTTTATGTCCTCATACTGCTGGGCTACAAGAAATGAGCCAGGTCCACTGCTGCCTGGGGAGTCTCTGGGGAGGTTTTTGGAAGCCCCTGTTGCCAAGGCAACCGAGGCAACCTCTGGAAGCACAATGTCCTGTCCACGCCACGGTCTGGTCTGCCCAGTCCCAGATGGTTGTCTGGACCAGCCTTCCTTGTCATCCTTTCTGGCTAGAGATGAGGTGGAGTGGAGCAATAAAACAGCAGGGCTTCCCCCGTGCTGGGCATCTATCCTGCACACACTCATTTCTGTCTCACCCAGGGTAAGGTGGAGTCCTCAAGGCGTGAAGCTTGCAGGGTCTGGCTTCCCTCCCACTGGCTCTTCATCATCAGTCACAAACTCCACCCCTAGCCCAGGGCCTTTGCCCTGATGTGTAGCCTGTTTCCCTGTTTGGTAGGCTTTGTCTTCTCTTCCCAGCTGAGCTCCTCCCAGTTTTCCTTCCTTCTGTGTTTGCAGACATGCTACCGTCTCTCTTTTCTTTTAACACTGTCTTAAAAAGTAATTTTAGTTCTTGAGATTATAGCTTCTCTCTTCCTTTTCCTAATAAACCCTGCCCATGTACTCCCACCTTGCTCTTCTTCAAATCCAGGGCCTCTTTTTAAATATCATTTTTATATACACGTATGTGTGTGCAAATAAAGATATTCACACATATACAACCTGTTCAGTCTTTATACTGTTACTTGTTTTTATATGTTTCAGGCTTGATCATTTGGTGTTAGATAGCCAATCGGTGTGCTCTTCCCTGGGGTAGACCAGTTGTCCCGCTCTCGGCATTCCTCAGTTGCCTGTAGTTCTTTGCTAAGGCCGCCTGAGTTTCTCCCCTCTACATTAGCATGTCTAATGGTGTCATGCTTGTTCACATCATATTTAGGGAGCCATGATGGTGAGACTTCATAGCTATATCTTCTGTCATTTCTAGGAGATTCAATCTAACAGGAAAGTTCCCATTCCTCTGGCTCTGGCAGCCATTTTGTCCTTCTACCTTAGGTGCAGGGGTTCTGTTGTGTTGTATCCACTGGGATGTGGTCTCTACTGCAAAGAGAAGTTTCCTGGATGAGGGGCGAGGACTACTCTTATCTGTTGGTATAAAGATAAGTCATACTGAATGAGGTAAGCAGACCCAGAGAGTTGTAAGTTCTTTCTCATCTGAGGTACATAGCTCCAAATCTTCAGATGTGAGAATATAACCTGGACCAAATGCAGAAACCAGGAAATAAGAAGACAGGGAGTCAGGGAGCAGTGGAGAAGGGAACAGCAGGGTACAAGGGATCTGCAGGAAGAAGTGGGAAGAGCAGCAAGGAGCTCAGATTGGGGCTGGGAGAGACCCAGGAGAAGGAGGGTGAAATAGCAAGGATACCTGGAAAAGTCATAAGGAACCATACCATTGACCGCCTACCTAAAGATACCTATAAAATACCTTTATTATGTGTAGATTGGTGATAGGCATATACATGCAGTTTAAACAAATTCCCAGCTGAGCTAGCAGCCTATCAGAAACAAAACAAGCAAACAAAAAAACCACACCAGGCTTAAGAAGCCTTCTTTTGGGTTGTTAGTCAAGGTTTGATGGAGGAAATGATGATCTGTCTATGTGTTACTCTCATTGGTTAATAAAGAAACTGCCTTGGCTTTTTGATAGGGCAGGATTTAGATAGGTGGAGTAGACAGAACAGAATGCTGGGAAGAAGGGAAGTGAGGTCAGATGCGATGGAGCCAGCTGCCAGGTCAGACATGCTGAATCTTTCTCGGTAAGCCACCACCTCATGGTGCTACACAGATTATTAGAGATGGGTTAATCAAGATGTGAGAATTAGATAGTAAGAGGCTGGAACTAATGGGCCAAGCAGTATTTAAAAGAATACAATTTGTGTGTTGTTATTTTGGGGCATAAGCTAGCCAGGCGGCTGGGAGCTGGGTGGCAGAAATGTAGCCCGCTGTTCCTTCTACAAAGGTTGTCCAAAAGATTCCTAGAATTTAGGCTGTTGTTGTCAGTCAGCTAGACCCTGGAGAAAGGTGTGCCGGCATGCGACACCCTCACCAAGGGCTTCCCTAACTGCTGTTGTACATCAAGGACTGGCTCAGTGCTAGAGACCTGCCTGGCTAGTGCAGAGCCCTAGGCTCCACCCACAGCCCTGTAAGAAGTAAACTGCACCTCATGTTCTTTGTCTAGGAATGTTTGAATTGTCAACTTGACCTGATCTGGAGTCAGCTGGAAAGGAAGGTTCAAGGAGGACTTGTCTATGGCAGAGTGGTCTGAGGGTGTACAAGGGATGGGTTTCCTGAACCGGGCTGAGGTGGGAAGACCCATCCTGAATGCGGCAACACCATCTCACTAAATAACTGTGGGCACTCACACAGGGCACTGACTCACTGTGCACACTCACACAGTGCACTAACTCACTGTTCACACTCACACAGGGCATTAACTCACTGTGCACACTCACACAGGGCACTGACTCACTGTTCATACTCACACAGGGCACTGACTCACTGTGCACACTCACACAGGGCACTAACTCATTGTACACACTCACACAGGGCACTGACTCACTGTGCACACTCACACAGGGCAATAACTCACTGTGCACACTCACGCAGGGCAATAACTCACTGTGCACACTCACACAGTGCACTAACTCACTGTGCACATTCACATAGGGGACTAACTCACTGTGCACACTCACACAGGGCACTAACTCACTGTACACTCACACAGGGCAATAACTCACTGTGCACATTCACACAGTGCACTAACTCACTGTGCACACTCACACAGGGCAATAACTCACTGTGCACACTCACACAGGGCAATAACTCACTGTGCACACTCACACAGGGGACTAACTCACTGTGCACACTCACACTGGGCACTAACTCACTGTGCACACTCACACTGGGCACTAACTCACTGTGCACATTCACACAGTGCACTGACTCACTGTGCACACTCACACAGGGCACTAACTCACTGCACACTCACACAGGGCACTAACTCACTGTGCACACTCACACAGGGCACTGACTCACTGTGCACACTCACACAGGGCACTAACTCACTGCACACTCACATAGGGCACTGACTCACTGTGCACACTCACACAGTACACTGACTCATTGTGCACACTCACACAGGGCACTGACTCACTGTGCACACTCACACAGGGCACTGACTCACTGTGTACACTCACACAGGGCGCTAACTCACTGTGCACACTCACACAGGGCACTGACTTACTGTGCACACTCACACAGTACACTGACTTACTGTTCACACTCACACAGGGCGCTAACTCTCTGTGCACACTCACACAGGGCACTAACTCACTGTGCACACCCTCACAGGGCACTGACTCACTGTGCACACCCACACAGGGCACTGACTCACTGTGCACACTCACACAGGGCACTAACTCACTATTCTCTGCCCTTGACTATGGAAAGGTGCTTTGCAGCTTCAAGGTTCACTGCCTTGATTTTCTGCACTCACGCACAGCAGCACAGAACTGTGAGCCAAACGAACACTTTCCGCTCAAGTTCTTTCTTCAGAGTGGTTTTTATCATAGCAACAAGGAAAGAAACAAGACACTATCCTTTCTGTGTTTCTTCCTGTGTTTGATATAGCTAATAAACATTTTTTTTGTTTTTGTTTTTTGAGACAGGTTCTTTTTTTTTCTGTGTAGCCTGGGCTGCTGGAACTCGCTCTGTAGACCAGGATAGCCTTGACTCACAGAGAACCATCTGCCTCTGCCCCCCAAGACCTTGGATTAAAGGTGTGTGCTCCCATGCCTGGCTTCTAATGTACAGTGTGTTCTACTATTTTCTTGCTGATTGTCTTGCTCACTGTGACAGCCTCCCAGTGGTCTCCAACTCCTGGTACTTTTGTCCTTTTGTAATCTCTTTTCATTCATCTACCTTGCTTAGAGCCAGCAGAATCTGACCATATGGATAGGATATCACCCTGGTATTAGACGTTGCCTTCCGTCCTCTATTGCCTTCTCAGATGGCATGCTTTGAGGAAGCAATTGAACATATGGAAGAATCCCCATGGTAAATAGTTGGGAGGAAACCTTGGTTAACACCCAGGTCAGAAGCTGAAGCCTAGAAGCCTTGAGGAACTGTAGTAATAGGGGCGGCGGCGGGGCTGCGTCCCCAAAACCCCAGCCGCCTGCCCGGCTAGCTTATGCCCCGAAATAATTACACAGACACTGTATTCTTTTAATCACCGCTTGGCCCTTAGCTCTAGCCCTTACTGGCTAATTCTGATATACCGATCAACCCATCTCTAATTATCTGTGAGCACCGGTCTTACCGGGAAGATTCTAGTTCAGAGCTTCATTGCGTGTGTCTGCCCAGGAGCCGGGCATGACGTCTCTCTGAAGGCGTCTGCTCCCAAGAGGAGAGCTGTCGAGTCTGACCTCACTTCCTCTTCCTCCCGGCATTCTGTTCTGTTTACTCCACCCACCTAAGGGTGGGCCTATCAAATGGGCCTAGCAGTTTCTTTATTGCTTAGCCAGTGAAATCAACAGATTGATATATGACACTCCCATATCACTTCCCCTTTTGATATATGACACTCCCACATCACTTCCCCTTTTTCTGTTTAAACAAAAAAAGGAAGGCTTTAACTTAACATAGCAAAATTACATATAACGAAACAGTTATCAAGTAAAAGTTACAATAATCTTTATCATAATTAAGGAAAACTATAACTAACTATTCTTAACTCCATCAAAGACTCCAAAAAGATACAATACTACCTAAGCAAACAAGAAAAAAGCAACTTTTAAAACTCTAGAAATGACAGAGACATCTCGCTGCCTGGACAGTCACCCAAAGTTCTTTTGTACCGTTGGGGCATCCATCTTCAGCCTTCAGGGCCATAGTATCCAGCAGACATTTTCATCAAGCAGGAAATTCCAAAGACAGTTCAGTCACTTTCTGATGTGTCCTGCAGAATGTCTCGCAGACTCTTTCATGAGTCAGGAACCCCGAAAAGACCATCTCACCTTTAGGCAAGTTCAGCAGTCCTCTCTCTGCGGGTTCTCTTTGTCCAGTTTATGCAACAGTCCATGTAAGAACAGTTTCTTGCCCAAATGGCTATCAAACTCCAGAAGGATCCTCTTTGATTCCCATCTTCTTCTTGAAGTAGATTGGTGCTTCCAGGAGCAGAGTGTCTCATTGTCATGAAAAGTCCTCAGTTATTAAAACATTAAATGTCCTATTCTGTAATCTTTGAAAGACATGAAGAATGTCTATCTAAAATATATCTCTATATATCTAGAAAATCTAACTAACATGACTACAAGCTTTACTATTATCGATGATTATCCATTAACAACCTATATTTCTTAATTATACAGTACATATTTAAATGAACTACACAATCACAATACCTTAATCAAAATCAGAAACACTTATACATATAACAAAATTGACCTTAAATCTCTATCAATAAAGCAAAATCTATACTAATGCAAATTATTCATACCTATATCATATCCCCCTTTAAATGTAAAAGAATATTTATAAAGTATATTTGGGAACATGGGCGCAGTTTTTTCTCTCCAAACTGCTTCCTGCTGAATGGGGGCGTCGTTAATTAGGTCTTTCATGGTATAACCTGTGTGCTAGTTTCATCTCAATTGGCAGTTGAGCAAAGCAATTTTCTGAAGGTGTTCACACCAACCCTTCAGGAGGACGTGGTCCATCATACCAAGTCGGAATAGAAGAAATGAACAGGGTCTCATCCTCTGTGAAAACAAAAGAAGAATCTCTTTTCCAAAGTATCGTATCCTTAGATCCAAATTCTGAAATCATACCCTCATGATATCCATTCTGGTTCCACTTGGCAGCCCATATAATGAAATGTCTCTCTGTACTTAGCTCCTTCACAGTCAAAAAATTTAAAGAAAACACAATGTACATAATCCAGACTCTCTGTGAATTTTTCATTTTTATGTAGCTTATTTTTCTTTTATTTCTTTTAATCTCTTAACTATCTGTACTCTGTCTCTTTAAAGACTTTACCTTTTTTTTTAACATTAACTTTATTTTCTATATTCTTTTTCTTCTCTCTCCCAAGCCTACGTACATTCATCCAACAGTGTGACTCATTTAGTGGTCTGAATCTGTCCTATTGTGAATCTGCAATTTTTTACTATCCAGGAGCACTTTTGATTTGCGCCTTTAAATCACTAGGCGCTTAAGAATCTAAGCTGTGACATTCCTAGGTTAACTTTTTGCTTTTTGAGCTTATATCTTTGACCTGTAGACCAGGCTGTCTTTGAACTCTCAGAGATCCGCCTGTCTCTGCCTCCCAGGCATTGGGATTAAAGGTGTTTGCTACTACACCTTGAACTCACAGAGATCTGTTTGTCTCTGCCTTCTAGGCACTGGGATTAAAGGCGTGTGCTACCACACCTTGAAGTCACAGAGGTTTACTTTAAGAATTTTAACTTTTAGTCTGCATATATTTTTAACACACTTTAAACCATTCAGAAATTTTCTCTGTCTTTGAATCTCTCTTTACTGTATATCTCTCTTTTTTTCTGACCACATGAGGCTTTAATTTACCAAGCAATATCAGTAGGACTAAAGCCGTGGCTTTGCCAGCTAGATCCAGTCCATTCCTTAGCTTTCCAACCTCATGGCGGATATACAGGCTGCAGCCATGTTTATAGCCACACCTCTATGGCGTTTCAAGGTCCCTGCCAGCCAGCAAGCTACAACAGACAACACTCAAATCCTCTCTCGGTAGCCGGCCCTCCTGCCTCGAACAGTCAGAGTTTGCCCTGGCAGGATGGCCCAGAAAGCCGGCATTTTTAAACGCGCAGCTTTTTTCCTGCTATGGCTGAAAACCGAAAACCATGTGTTCAGCTTTTCGTCAACACCGTTTAAGTGTTTCTTGGCAGGACCTCTTAATGAGCTTCAGGCTTTGCAGCTAAAGCTAAGTCAGGAAGCCTCTCTTAGATGAGGCGCTTGCTTGCCTCTGGCAAGCAGAGCAGACCCAAGAAATTGCCATAAGAAACATGCTTTACTCTATTCTTTTCCAAGCTTTCTCAGGCTTTCTGTGGACTCAGTTAGCCCCACGTTGGGCGCCATTTGTAGTAATAGGGGCGGCGGCAGGGCTGCGTCCCCAAAACCCCAGCCGCCTGCCCGGCTAGCTTATGCCCCGAAATAATTACACAGACACTGTATTCTTTTAATCACCGCTTGGCCCTTAGCTCTAGCCCTTACTGGCTAATTCTGATATACCGATCAACCCATCTCTAATAATCTGTGAGCACCGATCTTACTGGGAAGATTCTAGTTCAGAGCTTCATTGCGTGTGTCTGCCCAGGAGCCGGGCATGACGTCTCTCTGAAGGTGTCTGCTCCCAAGAGGAGAGCTGTCGAGTCTGACCTCACTTCCTCTTCCTCCCGGCATTCTGTTCTGTTTACTCCACCCACCTAAGGGTGGGCCTATCAAATGGGCCTAGCAGTTTCTTTATTGCTTAGCCAGTGAAATCAACAGATTGATATATGACACTCCCACATCAAGGAACTGAATCCCATCAGTAACCACGTGAGGTTGCAAACAAGCATATCCTCCCTTAGTTAGGCCTTCAGATAGGATTCCAGCTTTATGTACCATCTTAACTGTGACTTGCAACAAATTCTTAAGCAGAGAAACCAGCCATATCTTGGCCAAATTCCTTGAATTGCAGACTTGTGAGATAATAAACATGGGAGGTCTTAAGCGGTGAAGTTTTGTGCTAATGCGTGACGTGGCAACAGATGATGAGATTATCCCCTCTTGCACGCGAGTGCCACACTCATGCTGGCCCATCATCTTAGTGCTCAAAATCCAATGGACCCATTGACCTCGCATGGGAAACGTGCTGCTCCAGCCCCAAGTCCTCAGAGGCCCCCTGCTTGACCGGCCACTTGCTTCTAGTGAGCATAAATACATTTTCTGGGACCTCGTTTTGTGTAGGACCAGTGGATCTGGTTGGAGGGAGACTTCAAAGGTTTACTTTAGCCCATGGTTTTTGTGTGTCTCTGTCATGGAGGAGAAGGCATGGCGGCCAAAGACTCTAGCTGCGGCAGCAGGAGCATGATGCAGCCCCCGGACACATTGTGTCCTCAGCCAAGAATCAGAGAGAGAAGAACGCTGGTGCTCAACCCCCTTTCTCCTGGACTCCAGCCCATGGGATTGGACCATCCATATTCAGGGTGGAATAAAATCTCCTTGGTGATGCTGTTGTAGATAGGTCTAGAGGTGTGTCTCCTAGGTGACTGAAAGATCCAGTCAAATTGATATGAGAGAGAGAGGAGGGGAGTGAGAGGGAGAGGGAGAATTAGAGGAAGAGGAAGAGAGGAGATTTAAAATCGGCCTGGGATCCAGCCTGTCTGGGTGTGAATCCCAGCTGGGGGCCTTTTCTAAGTAACCTAGACACTACGCCTTTTATTGTATCTTCTGTGAAATGAGAGTCTGTGTCTCTGGAAGTTCAGACGTTGATGTCTCAATCATAAGTGTGATGGCATTAGAAGAAGGGGCTTTGGTGTCATGAGAATGAGGCCCTCATGAGTGGAATTAGAGCTCTTATAAGAAGAGGCTTAGAGCTTTCTCTGCCTCCCTGCAATGGGAGGCTGCGGGAAAACGGCAGACACCAGTAAACAAGGAAGAGGGCTCGTGGTCTGTTTCTATTGCTGTAGCAGAATGCCTAAGATACTTACAAAGAATAGACATCTTGTAGCTTATAGTTCTGGAAGATTCAAACGCAGGTCAGTGATCAGGAAGGTATTCCTGTAAATCACAACATGATGGAGACATCATGAGTAAGACAGAAAAAGTATACCAGTTCCAGTATCTCTTTATGTCCTTATAAACCTGCCCTTGGCATCCTTAGGTCTGACCACTTATGGTTCATCTAAACCTATGTCTCAAAAAACCCACTTTCAAATATGGTGCGCACATAAGTTTGGGACTTAGCTTCTCTCTCTCTCTCTCTCTCTCTCTCTCTCTCTCTCTTTCTCTCGTTGTTGCTGAAGGCAGGAAAAATGTCTACTCACCTCAGATAAGAGAACCAATGACAGATCAAAGTAACAACACCCCCGAAGTCCAACTTAGTGAGTTGATTGCGGTTACTTACAGGAGCATGGATGAACCCAAAGCAGCTGAGTCATCTAAATCCCACCCCAGCATGGCTGGCAGCTGATGACAGCTGGAACCCTGGAGATCTCTGCATGACTTGTAGGAAGTACTAAAGGTTGGGAATCTTTTTAGCAGTCTTTACTTCTTATTTAACTACTGGGAAGGTCCTTGTAAATGTGGTTTCAGGGACCTCCTGAGACTTTTGAGGTGTTTACTTCCTGTGTCTTCATGATTCCCATTAGAATGGGATGTTTTACAAAAGTGTATGTATTTGGGTTTGCATGTGTGAACACATGTGCAAATGCACATGCGTGCTTGTGTGACAACATTGATGTCAGGTGTCTTCCTTCGCCACTCTCCCTTGTTTACCAAGGTGGGGTCTTGTGATTAAGCTGGAGTTCACCATCTTAGCTCATCTAATGAGCTAGTTTTCCCGGGGATTCCCGTATTGTGGGCAAGTCACCACATCCACTTGGGTTTTATGTGGATATTAGGGAACCCAAATTCTGCTCCTCTTGAATATGGAAAATGCTTAAACCACTGAGCAATCTCACTAACCTTCACCCCTTGAGCTTTTAAGGGACCCATTTAAACCACAAGGACCTCCACCAGCATCCAGCTGTGTGGGTTGCTCATACCCTGATCTCCAACTTCTCGTCTCTAGAACTCCAAGAAGTCAGTGTTTTCTGCCTACACCATCCACACTATGCCTTCTTATAAGAAGCTCAACTGGTTGTAATGGAGACAGATTCCTGCTAACATCTGCTTGACGGACCTATGAAGATCCAAGGTGGTCACCTATGGCATGGGTAGAGTTTGCATTGGGCACATTGTCTTTGGTTTGCTTTGCCTCCAACACCTGAGCACAGACAGAGAGGGAGGGCCTCTCAAAAGCCCTGCTAGCCCATGGTGCAGTAAGTGTTGGGAAAAGGTGTGAAAGTTCAGGCAAGCAGCATGAACCCTGGAGAAGGAAAGGCTGAAGAGAGCAGGAAAGAGCAGAGGCAAGAGGTCGGTGACTGTGGGCTCAAATCCTCATTTCAATCTTAGTTATTCCCAGAGAAATACTTAACCTCATGGGGGTGTTGGGTGGATAAAACCATCTGAGGGAAATATGTCTCGCCATAGGTGGCTCTCAACTAGGATACACACTCTGGGGTTGGGAGCTAAACAGACTTTAATGTGAGGCAAAGTTTGTTCATCCACAGCTGTGTGGAACACTGAAGCGAGGCGGCTTCTCTGTGCTTTGGTTTCCCCCTATGAGGATAAGAGTATCTGCTTCACCGTTATGATGTGAGAGAAGATGCCATGACAGCTTGTCCCCAACTTGTCTGAGATCGTTTGGCTCTTCGTTAAAATGCAGCTTCTCAGCTTCTTCTCAGTGTCAGTGAAGCCAGGACAGATACCAGGAATCAGATTTAATAATCAAGTTGGGAAAATACTAAAGCAGTTAGATTTCTATAGATTTGTTATCATCTCCTTAATGTTTCTCTGTGACAGGCAGCTTTATCATAGTTTTTATGGTTTGCATTGGACAGCATGTGGTTTTCATGGCCCATGAAGGTCTCCACACAGTCACACACGGAAGGGTGCCCTTACCATCCTCTCCTTCTGCATTCCTAGTTCCAACTTCTCTTCCACCTGTGACAGTTGATAGGGAGAAGTGTGTTCCATTAACACATCACCTGTATTCCATGTACACATCATGTGCTTTCTGCAAAACACCATCTGATTGTGATGCACGAGGCCATCTGTCCTCATGCACACACCATCGATTTCTATGCACACACCATCTGTCTCCATGCACACACCACCTGTCTCCATGAAGACACCATCTGCCTCCATGAAGACACCATCTGTCTCCATGCACACACCACCTGTCTCCATGCACACACCATCTGTCTCCATGCACACGCCCTCTGTCTCCATGTACACACCATCTGTCTCCATGTACACACCACCTGTCTCCATGCACACACCACCTGTCTCCACGCACACACCATCTGTCTCCACACACACACCATCTGTCTCCACGCACACACCATCTGTCTCCATGCACACACCATCTGTCTCCACGCACACACCATTTGTCTCCACGCACACACCATCTGTCTCCATGCACACACCATCTGTCTCCATGCACACACCATCTGTCTCCATGCACACACCTTCTGTCTCCATGCACACACCACCTGTCTCCATGCACACACCACCTGTCTCCATGTACACACCACCTGTCTCCATATACACACCATCTGTCTCCATGCACACGCCCTCTGTCTCCATGTACACACCACCTGTCTCCATGTACACACCACCTGTCTCCATGCACACACCACCTGTCTCCATGCACACAACATCTGTCTCCACGCACACACCACCTGTCTCCATGCACACGCCCTCTGTCTCCATGCACACACCATCTGTCTCCATGTACACACCATCTGTCTCCATGCACACACCATCTGTCTCCACGCACACACCATCTGTCTCCATGCACACGCCCTCTGTCTCCATGTACACATCCTCTGTCTCCATGCACACACCCTCTGTCTCCATGCACACACCATCTGTCTCCATGCACACACCATCTGTCTCCATGCACACGCCCTCTGTCTCCATGTACACACCACCTGTCTCCATGTACACACCACCTGTCTCCATGCACACACCATCTGTCTCCATGTACACACCATCTGTCTCCATGCACACACCACCTGTCTCCATGCACACACCACCTGTCTCCATGCACACGCCCTCTGTCTCCATGCACACACCATCTGTCTCCATGTACACACCATCTGTCTCCATGCACACACCATCTGTCTCCACGCACACACCATCCGTCTCCATGCACACGCCCTCTGTCTCCATGTACACATCCTCTGTCTCCATGCACACACCCTCTGTCTCCATGCACACACCCTCTGTCTCCATGCACACACCATCTGTCTCCACGCACACACCCTCTGTCTCCATGTACACATCCTCTGTCTCCTTGCACACACCATCTTTCTCCATGCACACACCCTCTGTCTCCATGCACACACCATCTGTCTCCATGCACACACCACCTGTCTCCATGTACACACCATCTGTCTCCATGTACACACCACCTGTCTCCATGTACACACCCCCTGTCTCCATGTACACACCACCTGTCTCCATGTACACACCATCTGTCTCCATGCACACATCCTCTGTCTCCATGCACACACCACCTGTCTCCATGCACACACCACCTGTCTCCATGCACACACCACCTGTCTCCATGTACACACCATCTGTCTCCATGCACACACCACCTGTCTCCATGCACACACCCTCTGTCTCCATGTACACACCACCTGTCTCCATGTACACACCATCTGTCTCCATGCACACACCACCTGTCTCCATGTACACACCACCTGTCTCCATGTACACACCATCTGTCTCCATGCACACACCACCTGTCTCCATGTACACACCACCTGTCTCCATGCACACGCCCTCTGTCTCCATGCACACACCATCTGTCTCCATGCACACACCCTCTGTCTCCATGCACACACCATCTGTCTCCATGCACACACCCTCTGTCTCCATGCACACACCCTCTGTCTCCATGCACACACCATCTGTCTCCACGCACACACCCTCTGTCTCCATGTACACATCCTCTGTCTCCATGCACACACCATCTGTCTCCACGCACACACCCTCTGTCTCCATGTACACATCCTCTGTCTCCATGCACACACCATCTGTCTCCATGCACACACCCTCTGTCTCCATGCACACACCCTCTGTCTCCATGCACACACCATCTGTCTCCACGCACACACCCTCTGTCTCCATGTACACATCCTCTGTCTCCATGCACACACCACCTGTCTCCATGTACACACCACCTGTCTCCATGCACACGCCCTCTGTCTCCATGCACACACCATCTGTCTCCATGCACACACCCTCTGTCTCCATGCACACACCATCTGTCTCCATGCACACACCACCTGTCTCCATGTACACACCATCTGTCTCCATGCACACACCACTTGTCTCCATGTACACACCATCTGTCTCCATGCACACACCACCTGTCTCCATGCACACACCCTCTGTCTCCATGTACACACCACCTGTCTCCATGTACACACCACCTGTCTCCATGTACACACCACCTGTCTCCATGTACACACCACCTGTCTCCATGTACACACCATCTGTCTCCATGCACACATCCTCTGTCTCCATGCACACACCACCTGTCTCCATGCACACACCACCTGTCTCCATGCACACACCACCTGTCTCCATGTACACACCATCTGTCTCCATGCACACACCACCTGTCTCCATGCACACACCCTCTGTCTCCATGTACACACCACCTGTCTCCATGTACACACCATCTGTCTCCATGCACACACCACCTGTCTCCATGTACACACCACCTGTCTCCATGTACACACCATCTGTCTCCATGCACACACCACCTGTCTCCATGTACACACCACCTGTCTCCATGCACACGCCCTCTGTCTCCATGCACACACCATCTGTCTCCATGTACACACCACCTGTCTCCATGTACACACCATCTGTCTCCATGCACACACCACCTGTCTCCATGTACACACCACCTGTCTCCATGTATACACCACCTGTCTCCATGCACACACCACCTGTCTCCATGTACACACCACCTGTCTCCATGTATATACCACCTGTCTCCATGCACACACCACCTGTCTCCATGTATACACCACCTGTCTCCATGCACACACCACCTGTCTCCATGTACACACCACCTGTCTCCATGTACACACCACCTGTCTCCATGCACACACCATCTGTCTCCATGTACACACCATCTGTCTCCATGTATACACCACCTGTCTCCATGCACACACCATCTGTCTCCATGTACACACCACCTGAATCCATGTATACACCACCTGTCTCCATGCACACACCATCTGTCTCCATGTACACAGCCTCTGTCTCCATGCACACACCCTCTGTCTCCGTGCACACACCACCTGTCTCCATGTACACAGCCTCTGTCTCCATGCACACACCACCTGTCTCCATGCACACACCACCTGTCTCCATGCACACACCCTCTGTCTCCGTGCACACACCACCTGTCTCCATGCACACACCACCTGTCTCCATGCACACACCACCTGTCTCCATGCACACACCATCTGTCTCCATGCACACGGCATCTACCTCCATGAACACACCATGTACTTCCATCCACACATAATTTTTTCATGTATGTCCCATTCAGCTTTGATGCACAGGTCCTATATTTCCCATGAACACACCATCTGCTTTCTTTGTGCTCACCACCTTTTTTTCTATGCACACATCATCCCTGTTAATTTCATCTGCCTTCCACACACCTGCCATCTCTTTTCCTTGCACACAACAGACAATACATCCAGGCACACAAACATCCACTTCACATGCACATACAATCCATGCACACCATCTTTTTTCTTGGGTTTCTATCAAGTATGCAAACTTTACCTGCTTTCTGTACCTATGGCATCTGCATTCCACACACATTCCACTTGCTTTCTATTGACACTCAATCTGCTTTCCATGTGCATGTCACATGATTCCCATGCATGATCCATTAGCCTCTGATGCACAGATCATCTACTTCCATGAACACACCGTTTGCTTTCATGTATGTGCCACCTACTTTTTATGAGCATTTCATCTCTCCATGCACACGTCATTCTCCTTTCCAAGAACACACCATTTACCAGTAGATGCATTTGCTGCCTACTGTCCATGCACACACCATCCATGCACACACCATCCATGCACACACCACCCATGCACACACCATCCATGCACACACCATCCATGCACACACCATCCACGCACACACCATCCACGCACACACCATCCACGCACACACCATCCACGCACACACCATCCACGCACACACCATCCATGCACACACCATCCACGCACACACCATCCACGCACACACCATCCATGCACACACCATCCATGCACACACCGTCTGCCTTCCAGGCACACACCATATGATGTCCATGGCACACCATCCATGCATACACCGTCTGCCTTCCAGGCACACACCATATGATGTCCATGGACACACTATCCATGCACATGTCATCTATGCACACACCATCTATTTTTCCTGCTCACGCCATCTGCTTCCCAAGAACATGCCATTTATGCAAACTCATCTGCTTCCATGCACACACCGTTCACGTTCCATGCACAAACCATCTGCTTCCCAGGAACACAGCATCTGCTTTCTAAGCACATACATCCATGCTCACACCCCCCACATTTCACATATACACCGTCTGCTTCCCAGGCTCATGCCGTGCGCGCACACACCATCTCTAGGCTCATGGAGCCTGTGCACACACAATTCATCAGCTCAGGTCGAGTATCGCTGAAAGGCTCACTCTCAGAGCAAAGTGCTTTTTCTGCTAACCTCATTATTTCTTCCAATAGAGTCAGGGAAGGCCATCATCTTTAAAACCTGCTCAGGCCCAGCCAGAAATGTTTTTCAGCACTGTTTGCTTTCAGAGAGCAAAAGCACAATCATTGCCTTCTAGGTTAGCTAGGGCCAGAGGAAAGGAAATAAAATAAGAAAATTTCTTCAAGCTTTTGAGATCAAAAGGGACTTTAGACAGAGATTGGCTGCATGGAATAGGAGGTCTGGGGAACTAGCCATTAAGACTGTGAATCTGGTCAACTCAGGAGAGAGAGGCATGGTAGGTTTGCCAGATCCCAGTGCTGTGGACTTATATGACAGTCTTGTCTGGTGGGGGGGGGCAGACCTGTTGCTGGAGAAACTCACAAGCCCGGGGTGATGTCCTGGATTGACATTTTCTTATTTTTCAGTGTCTTGTCAACTATGGTCAGGGACTTACTGATGCAGGATCCTGGGAAACAGATTAGAGAACTGGTACCTCTGTGAACAGGGGTGAGGGGTCAAGGGTCAGGAGAGGGCATCCATGTGGTGATATCTTGTTTGTGCTCTAATGGATAAAGCTTGCCTGAAGAGCAGAGGGTGGAGCTATCCACTAGTTAACCATAGAGGCCAGGCAGTGGTGGCACACACTTTTAATTCCAGCACTTGGGAGTTGGAAGCAGAAAGATCAGGAGTTCAAGGCTGGACTGAGCTACATGAGATTTAACCAGTCTAAAAGAGAAACAGAGCTCACGCCTTTGATCCCAGCACTAGGGAGGTGGAGACAGGAAGTGATATGGCTGGGTAGAGAGAGGAATATAAGGTGGTATGAGACAGGAGCTCAGCCTCCTTTGGTCTGAGGATTTGGTAGAGGTAAGAAGTCTCTCTAGTGGCTGGCTTCTTTACTTCTCTGATCTTTCAGCTTTCACCCCCTAATAGCTTTCTCCAGGTTTTTTTTTTTTTTTAAATTAAGACCAATTAGATTTGTGCTACATACCCGCAACCTCTTCTCCTAAAATGCCCTAGTACAAGGCTCCGCAAGCAATAAATTTTCCCCTTGACCAAATCAAGCCCACCACTTGTATTTGTTAATAAAGTTTTATTGGCACACGGTCATGCTCATATGCTTACATACTCTTCATGGCTATAGACGCAGTCACGAATGCTTGAATAGTCACAATAGTGATAGTTTAAAGTCTGAAGTTTCTATTTTCTCTTCATTTACAGGACAAGTTTTTTTTTTTTAAGATTTATTTATTTTTGTGTGAGTGTTTTGCCTGCGCGTGTGTGTACTCTGCATGAATATATGATGCCTTTGGAGGTTAGAAGAGGGCATTGGATCCCCAGGATTTGGAGTTATAGATGGTTGTGAGCCACCATATGGGTGCTGGTAATTGAACCCAGGTCCTTTGCCAGAACAACCAGTGCTCTTAACCACCGAGGCATTGTTCTGTTCACATGGAAGTGTCTCAATTCTTACTCTTGAGGGAGGTACCAAGGGACAAAGATGCCTCATCAGTAGCAGCAGCTGCAGGGATTGCCAGATATTTTCCCAAGTCATCTGGGTGACAGAGCGAGTGAACTGTACTATGGCGTCCAAAGTCTTTGTGGAACACGAGGAGAAAAATTAATTTATAATATCAGACCCCCCCATTTTTTGAAACAGGATCTATATTAGTAAGACTGGCCTCAAACTCCCTGTGTAGCCAAGGGTGGTTTTGAACTTCTGATCCTCTTGCACTTCCTGAGTGCTGGGATTACAGGTGATTTAGCATGCCCAGCTTATGCACATTAGGTAAGCCCTCTACCAACTGAACTATAGCCTCAGCCCTATAGACTTTGTGTTACATTTGATAACTTGCTGTAATTTTGGTTTTACTAAGAGCTCTGCACCACATATTATGACAAACAAAGGGGGCACACAGTTTTGTTTGCTAACATTTGGTGGCAGCATGACATGATGCCCTCTGCTTCATGTTTTATTGATACCACCACCATGAAGATGGTTTCGTATTATGACATTTGAGAACCTCACCTGTTTTTCCAAGGCCCTTCCAACTCACTGATATTAAAATCTAAAATTTGGAGCAAGAGTAATCTCAGACATCTTGTCTAAATCATATCTCAGTCTGAGAGATCTGTTGGTACTCAAGAGATAATTCAGAATGGCATCAATCAAAGAAGAACACAAGTAGAATGGGTACTGATTCATTTTTGGAAACTAAGGGCCATAAACGTATGGTTTGGTGTGAGCCATGGGAAACTGAAGTTGATTAGGTCTGTGGGTTATTCATTGGCACATAGAAGTAAAGGCAACCACATCACAAGAAGGGTTGGAAGGGCACTGGGTAGAATATGGGAAACATGACTGGTGGTCTCTGGTTCTGGCTCCTTCCAAGTATCCTTACTTTGTTTATGATGGATGACTTTACTCTATGGTACAAGAAACATGGCTGCCATTGCCATGTTTTAACATGACTTGATAAACCATGGTCATACCAGCCAGTTCGAAGCCACCACCCATTTCCTTCTGATGTTTCAAAACAAGACAAAAACTAAAAAACAAAAAACATCCTGATCTCTTCGACTCAACTGGGATCAGGTACCTGTTCCAGAATCAATAGTTGGGGCTTGAGGTCAAAGAACTTGAAGGTGGATATAGCAATATTGTGGATAGGGTTGGGAAAGGACCAGTTCTGGAGAAAGCCAGGAGCTCTGGGGGAGACAGAATGCAGATAAGACTGCAGCAGTGTTTGGCCTTCCTTTCCCTGAGATGCTGTGTTCCCAGTGTGTTCCCCGGGATTGCTGAGGCTGTGGTTCTGCTGGTTTCTCCGTCTCTGCAATACAATATTTACAGAAACGACCCAAGAGAGGAGGTAGTTATTCCGGCTTTTCAGAGGGTTAAGTCCATGGTCTCATGAGCCCACGTGCATGTGCAGAATGTCATGATGACCAGCACATATGACAGAGGAGGTTCTTGACTATGTCTGACGGGAAGCTGAGGAAGAGTTCACTTTATCCTTTTCCCTTTTTATTTTGTCTGAGCTCTTCAGCCATGCCCACAGTCCGCCCACAATCAGGGTGTATGGTCCTCACTCAGTTACTCATCCTAAAACACCTCATGAATACACCCTTAAGTATTTCCTATGTGGTTTTAAATCTAGTCAAGTTGATTATCAACTATCAGTGTAGAGAACTTCTGGTTAACTGTCGGAAATTTAATAATACATGAAGGGACTCTGGTGGTTTGAATGAGAATGGCCCCCACAGGCCCATGCATTTGATTGCTTAGTCCCCAGGGAGTGGCACTATTTGAGAAAGACTGGGAAGTGTGGCCTTGTAGGTGTGGCCTTACTGGAGAAAGTGTCACAGGGGGTGGCCTTCAAGGTTTCACACCTGGCCCAGGACACATTCTTTCTTTGTCTTTGTCTCTCTCTGCCTGATGACTTCTCCAGCACCATGTCTGCCTGCATGCTACCACTCTCCCTGCCATGATGATAATGCATTAACTCTCTGAATCTCTGAAACCAGAAGCCATCCTCCTATGAAATGCTTTTTTTTTTATGAGAGTTGCCCTTCACAGAAATAGAACAGTAACTCAGACAGGCTCGTCCAATAAAACGCTTGCTATGCAAACAGGGGAGCCTGAGTTTGGCTGCCCAGCACCCACAAAAATCTGGACTTGGTGGTTTATGTCTTTAATCCTCACACTGGAGAGACAGAGACAGGAGGATTCCCGGAGCTTGCTGGCCAGCTAGTATTGTTAAAACAGTGATCTCCAGGCTCAGTAAAATCCTTACTGCAGACAAATAAGGTGAAGGGTGATAGAAGATACTGGACATTGAACCTTGGCCTACAAATGTTCTCCTGCACACACGTGGGGACGTGTATTGCACAGACCCACAGAAATATGTTCACATGCACACCCCTCCCAAACATTTGCTGGCAGGGCTTGGGAGGCTTGTTTAAGAAGGAATTATTTCGCATTGGTTGTTTAATGGGGGTTACATAATTTAGAGGCCTCGTAATGAGAATTGTTTTATACAAATTGCTTATATTCACATATTCTTTATAAAATCTTCATGGACTTCTTTCTTATTTTTCATTTAAGCTTTAAAAAGTTCTCCTGCGAATGTGTTATAGACATGCCATCACATCCATATAGCAGAGCATGCATATAATTTATATCTGCCTACAGATAGGCATTGAGAGGAATTTTCAGAAACATTTTACTAATGGGGTGTGCAGCTATAGAGTTTGGAGATAATGGCCTTAGGAAGAGATTTTAGGAGCAGTTACTGACTAGGTAAGACTGTTGTTTCTGAAAGGAGAGAAGGGACTGTTTTGGGGGGCAGTGGGGTGTTCAGTCCACCTGTAGATCAGACAGACTGCACTCATTGTAACCCACAGACAGGAGTAGCTGAAGCTAGGCATCCAGCAAAGGACTGTAATGTGTTTCCTGGGTCTTTGTTGTAGAGTTCTCTTTTGTTTCTTCCCCTTCTCTGTCCCTATCCTTCTTTCCTTTTTGACCCTCTGCTTTAAATCCCCTTCTGGGAATATATCTGGTCTAGTGGGAGCAAAGACAGGGCTTGGCAGGATGAGTTTGAGAGTTTTTCTTGGAGCACAGTGGAGTTTGGTAGCTAGTATTTGTGGCACCCATAACCTCTGCCATTCTCTCCTCTCTGTGCCTCTCTCTGTCTCTGTCTCTCTCAAGACAGGGTCTTATGTACCCAGGCCGACCTCCAACTTGTTATTTAGCTAAAGATGACCTTGAGCTCTTGATGTTCCTGACTTCACCTCACAGATGTTGAGACTGCAGGCACACACCACCAAGAGGGGTTCTGTACAGTGCTTGGTTTCAAACCCAGGGCTTTGTGTATGTTAGACAAGAGCTTGTCTCACCGACTCATGCCCTCGGCCTCACTTTTGTCTTCATGACTTACTGCTACCTCTCATCCCCCCACTAACCTTCTCATTTTCCTTTCTTCCTCATTAAGTGACCCCAAAAGGTTAGGCACATGTCAACGTGATGGACCCACCCAGAGGACTCTGTGGTGGTAGACCCAGGCCACTGAGGAATATCTTATATCTAAGCGTGGTGGTGCAGGGCTGGAAACAGCCACATAATTAATTCAGTGACTTCAAGTGATTTTGCACTCCTTGGCCACCTTCCTGAGGACACGGTGTCTTCAATCATGTCAGCTGGGGTTCTCAGGCCGGGTACTAAGTAATAGATACTATTGATGGGCAGATCCATGGAAGGTTTTTGCACTGATGTGCACCAGCAGGAGCCAGGGAATTCCCAAGGGTTCTCTGTGCTCTCTAAGGCACCAGCTATCCAGGACTCACCTAAGAGAGGGTGGCTAAACACAGGGTGATTTTGATGCTGTGGCTCTCAGTTATTCTGGGTTCTTAGATCATCTTGTCCCTTGACCCTCAGTCTCCACTCATTCATATGACATTGAGAAAAATCAAATCATGTTTGATATCTGGATAGTACCCTAGGGGTTAGAGGCAGTACATTAAACAAGACAAATAAGGGCTTGGCCTTCTTGGGATTTATAGTCTTCGAGATAATAGCCACAGGAGTGGATAAAGGAGATGTTTCTAGCCTGTGGTAGGTGTTATAAAGATGACAAAGTAGGATAATGGGTCAGGAATTGACTAAAGGCGTGGCTTGCACTCAGATGGTCAGATGGTATCTGGGTCAGGATGCCCAGGAGGTTGGATATGAATGAATCTGAGGAGGAGCTTCACTCACAGAAGGAAGAGCAGAGAAGAGTCTGTGAGATGGGAATGAGCGAGAAATAATCAAAAAGCAGAGAGACAGACAGGTGGAGGCTTGGAAAGGGCTCAATAGGTATGGCACTTGGAAGATAAGTATGAGGGCCTAAATTTGATCCCTAGAACCACTGCAAAAAGCTGTGTGTGACTATGTGTGTCTGTAATCCTATACTGGGGAATCGGAGATAGGAGGATACCTGGGGCTTGCTGACCCCCTGCTTTAGCCTAATCAGAACGTTCTGGGTTTGGTGAGAGACCCTATATTAACAACAAAAAGGACAATGTGGCTAGAGGTGCCCAGTCAGGCCCGGTCATGTGGGCAACCGTGGGGAGTGGCAAGAATGCTCCATTTTTTATACTGTTTGCTGAAGGGAGCCATTAAGAATTTTAAGCATCTAACATTAATTTCTTTTTAACAGATCACTACCTGTTATTTGCAAAAGGAAGGGAACAGTGGAGAGGGACGGATTAGGAGGTTACTGCAATAGCTCAAGCTAGAAATGACAGTGAACTGAACCATGTAGAGGAGACTCCTTGCAGTATTCTTACAGCTGGTAGGGATGTCCGAATGAGAATGGCTTCTGTATGTTCAGAGGTTTGAATGCTTGGTCCCCAGTTGCCGAAACTATTTGGGAAGGATTAGGAGGGGTGGTTTTGTTGAAAGAGATGTGTCACGGGGAGTGGACTTTGAGGTTTCGAAAGATTTGCACCACATGCAGTGTGTTCTCTTTGCCGCCTGCTTGTGGATCAAGATGTGAACTCTCAGCTATTCCTGTGGCCATCCATGCCTTTGCTCTGTTACTGTGGATTCCAACCCACTGAAATCACACAACTAATTAAATGTTTTCTTTTATAAGTTGCCTTGGTCATGATGTTTTGCCATAGCAATAGAAAGGTAACAGAAAGTAAAAAGCACTAAAAAGTGATAGAGAAGAGAGCTGGTGTGTGGCAGGAGGCTGAGAGCTGCTCCTGAACTTGAATCGAATGGATGAAAGTGGGTAGACCATCACCACCGAAGGAATAAGGTTAAAACTGGATATAGTGGGTGCTATACAGAGACCTGCCAGCCTGGCCCAGCCCTGAATGGAGTATACATGTCACTAAGGCTCAGGGGTCTCAGAGGAGGAGGGGGAATGGAGACTGAAGAGTCAGAGGTTGTGGACAACTTCAAAGCTTCAGAGACACTGTTGCCCAAACACTGCAGGACAGTTGTGCCTATGAACTCAGAGTGGTTATAACAGCATGAATGAGACCTGGGTCAGCTCAAACCAGACAAAATCCCAGCATGGGGGACAGGAAGAGGTGGGTATGAAGTCCTACCACTAGCTGGGGAGTTCCCAGAATTGAGAGCTGCTGGGAGAGGGAGATTCAGTTTTAGTTAATGATGTGACCTCTGGTAGGCTGACCAGACACCAGAGCAGGCCTTCCTCCCAAGGGGGATTCGGCAACACACCGAACTCAGTGAGGTTAAAAGAACAAGGCAGAAGAAAACTCAAAATTGGATGGGTAAGGAGGTGAGGGTGGAGAGGGTGGATATGGGAAGAGAAGAGAATATGGTAAAAATACATTCTATGAAACTCTTAAAATTTAATAAAAATGTTAAAGGAGAAGTAGGCAGGACACACCAATAAGTACCGATCCCCAAGGCTGGCTTACTGTGCTTGGCTTGAGTCCGTTGTGGAGACAGGCAGGTGTACCACGTCAGAGTGGAGATGTAGGGAGCAGGTTTCTGAACTCCTCAGCCTGCTCTCCCTTGGCTCCCCAACGTGCTATAGTGCCCGAGTGGTAGTAGACCCACTCACCTCCTAGAAGCTGTCCTGAGCTTGTCTTTATTGCTGTGTACCTTTTCCTCTGCATGGGGACTGGGGGCATCTAGCACTTCCTCTTGTTGCTGTCTTAGTTTGGGCCACTTCAGAACGTCATCGCATACCTGTGATGTACAGACGCCAGGCTGTGGTCCAGATCCTCCACTTGGCAGACTCTCTTTCAGAGAAATCTCTCCCTGTCCTTACTTTGATTTTCCCTGCTGTTGGGTCAGATCTAAAGTATTTCCCCAAATGGCCCATGTGTGAGGGTCTTTGTTCTTAGCACAGAGCTATTGGAGGAGGTGAGGCCTTGGAGAAGTGCGGCCTAGAGGGACAGTTTCTTGTCATTGGGGTATGTTGTTGAAGAGGAGAGTAGCTCTCTCCTTCCCTTCCCTCATGCCCCAGGAGACAAAGAGCTTCTATGGCACATGCTCCCACTGTGATATCCTGCCTTACTAGGTTCAAAAACAATGGAGCCAACCGACCACGGACTGAGGCCTCTGAAACCATGAGCCAAACTTGCCTTTTCTTCTATATAATTTGGTAAATTGTTAAGCATTTCCTTATAATAACAGAAAGATGATATATTTTCTTCACACAAAAGCCCCAAATGGTCAAAAGTACATCTGCCAAGTGGTAGAGTAGTTTGGGGAATCTGTCTGTATTAAGATGAAATCTTATACAACAAAGGAGCGTCTGGAGGCATTACCATTCCTGACTTCAAACTCTACTACAGAGCTACAGTATTGAAAACAGCTTGGTATTGGCATAAAAACAGAGAAGTCGACCAATGGAATCGAATAGAAGACCCTGACATTAACCCACAAACCTATGAACACCTGATTTTCGATAAAGGAGCTAAAGGTATACAATGGAAAAAAGAGAGCATCTTCAACAAATTGTGCTGGCAAAACTGGATGTCAACCTGTAGAAGAATGAAAATAGATCCATATCTATCACCATGCACAAAACTCAAGTCCAAATGGATTAAAGACCTCAATATCAGTCTAAACACAGTGAACCTGATAGAAGAGAAAGTGGGAAGTACTCTACAACACATGGGCACAGGAGACCACTTCTTACGTATAACCCCAGCAGCACAGACATTAAGGACCTCATTGAATAAATGGGACCTCCTGAGACTGAGAAGCTTCTGTAAAGCAAAGGACACTGTTGCTAAGACACAAAGGCAACCCACCAACTGGGAGAAGATCTTCACCAACCCCGCAACTGACAAAGGTCTGATCTCCAAAATATATAAAGAACTCAAGAAACTAGACCGTAAAAGGCTAATCAACCCAATTATAAAATGGGGCATTGAGCTGAACAGAGAATTCTCAACAGAAGAACTTCAAATGGCCAAAAGACACTTAAGGTCATGCTCAACTTCCTTAGCGATCAGGGAAATGCAAATCAAGACAACTTTAAGATACCATCTTACACCGGTCAGAATGGCTAAAATCAAAAACATCAATGATAGCCTTTGTTGGAGAGGTTGTGGAGAAAGGGGTACACTCATCCATTGCTGGTGGGAATGCAAACTTGTGCAACCACTTTGGAAGGCAGTATGGCGGTTTCTCAGGAAATTCGGGATCAACTTACCCCTGGACCCAGCAATACCACTCTTGGGAATATACCCAAGAGAGGCCTTAGCATACAACAAAAGTATATGCTCTACAATGTTCATAGCAGCATTGTTTGTGATAGCCAGAACCTGGAAACAACCTAGATGCCCTTCAACGGAAGAATGGATGAAGAAAGTATGGAATTTATACATATTAGAGTACTACTCAGCAATAAAAAACAAGGACTTCTTGAATTTTGCATACAAATGGATGGAAATAGAAAACACTATCCTGAGTGAGGTAAGCCAGACCCAAAAAGAGGAACATGGGATGTACTCACTCATATTTGGTTTCTAGCCATAAACCAAGGACATTGAGCTTATAATTAGTGATCCTAGAGAAGCTAAATAAGGAGAACCCAAAGAAAAACATATAGGCATCCTCCTGAATATTAACCTTCAGCAAGCAATGAAAGGAGACAGAGACAGAGACCCAAATTGGAGCACAGGACTGAAATCTCAAGGTCCAAATCAGGAGCAGAAGGAGAGAGAGCACGAGCATGGAACTCAGGACCGCGAGGGGTGCACCCACACACTGAGACAATGGGGATGTTCTATTGGGAACTCACCAAGGCCAGCTGGCCTGGGTCTGGAAAAGCCTGGGATAAATCCGGACTCTCTGAACATAGCGGACAATGAGGACTACTGAGAACTCAAGAACAATGGCAATGGGTTTCTGATCCTACTGCACGCACTGGCTTTGTGGGAGCCTAGGCAGTTTGGATGCTCAACTTACTAGACCTGGATGGAGGTGGGGGTTCCTTGGACTTCCCACAGGACAGGGAACCCTGATTGCTTTTTGGGCTGGGGGGAGACTTAATTGGGGGAGGGGGAGGGAAATGGGAGGCGGTGGCGGGGAAGAGACAGAAATCTTTAATAAATAAATAAATTAATAAAAAAAAATTTAAAAAAAAACGAAGAAAAAAAAACTCGGAGGCAGGAACTAATGCAGATGTCACTGAGGAGTACTGCTTACTGGCTTGCTACCCTTGGCTTGCTCAGCATGCTTCCTTAGCCCAGGACTACCTTTTTAGGGATGGCCCCACCCACAGTGGTCTGGGCTTTTCCACAGCAATCACTAATGGAGAAAGTGCTCTACAGTCATGATTATAGGCCAGCCTTACGGAGGTATTTTATCAGTTAAGATTCCCTCTTCCCAGATATTTCTCGGTTTGTGTCAAATTAACAACAACAACAAGCACACCCTTAAATCAAGAGTCTTGGCAGATGTTGAGAATCTCTTGAGTCAGAATGAGAAATACACAAGTATTCAAGTGATGTATGCTATTCAGAGTCAATGCATTCTATGACCTGCTTGCTGGCCCTTTGTGTCAATAAAATTTTATTGACACACAGCCATGACTATAGACATGTGAGTTTGTCAGTGGTTCCATTTCCAGTGCAAAGACAAAACTGCATAATTGCAACAGGGACTGTCTGGCCCATGATGTCACCACCTAACCCTTACCAGAAAGGAAACCTTTGCTGTGTGACTTAGCTAATGTACATCCATCCCAGCAGAGACTGTGTGGACCCCGACCTGGCAGGTGCTCTGAGGATACTGGAGTGACTAAGACTTTGGTAGTTCTGTGTTCTGCCCAGGGGTAGAGGACAGTGCTTGAGCGGGGTCCTGACCCTGTTTTCCCACCACTACTGTGACACGGTACTTAGGTTGAACTGAACTTGATTTAACTGGACTTTGAGACTGTAATGGAAGGGGATTGTCCACACTGGAGAACTGTGACTACTTTAGCAAAACTAGTAGATAATTTGTCATTGGTGGTTTTTTTTCTTTTTTCTTTTTTTTAAAGACAGGGTTTCTCTGTATAACCCTGGCTGTCCTGGAACTCACTCTGTAGACCAGGCTGGCCTCGAACTCAGAGATCTGCTTACCTCTGCCTCCTGAGTGTTAGGATCAAAGGCGTGTGTCACCACCATTGGCAGTAGATAGTATTGTATCGATGACCCAGGGTACCTCTGTGCTCCTGAGACCCCATCCTGTGCCTTAATTCCCAGACCGCAGCACTCCACACATCTCTGGGCAGACTGGTGCTTTGGGAATGCTCAGAGAATAAAAGACAGGGCTTCACTTTGGAGCTTCAAAACAAGAGTTCCCAAAGACTTGGCACCCGATAATGGCTCTGAAAGCCAAGGATTCTGCTCTATGTGAGCGAGCAGTTTTTTGTCTTTAATGGTTTCAAAAGCTTCAATTGTCAAGAGCTGTGGTATAAAGTTTATGTTACAATAAAAACATTGGAAAGGGGAGATGAGAAAAGGCCGTGTTATCACTTAAAAAGTGATACCGTCTCCCTGGAAGGAAGGAAAACGAGAGAAATAAGAGGAGCAGGTGCCATTAAGTATTCTATTGACTGCTCACGGCTGTGTAGCAAACCAGCCCCAATCTGGTGCTTTCAGACTGTGATACTAGGCTGGGGAGACGGTTCAGAGAGTAAAGTGCTGGCTGTACTAGCCGGGAGACCTGAGTCTGGACACAGAAGCACAGCTATCTACAATACCAGC
This sequence comes from Microtus pennsylvanicus, assembly GCF_037038515.1. NCBI lineage: Eukaryota > Metazoa > Chordata > Mammalia > Rodentia > Cricetidae > Microtus > Microtus pennsylvanicus. The sequence goes on from NC_134583.1 coordinate 60,184,817, forward strand.
CTGCTCTCGAGGGGAAACGGAAGGCAGAGACACTAGGCTTGCAGTGAGTCAGCTATGCTGGGATGCAGCGGTAGACAGATTCTGTCTTCAACAAGGTGGAGAGGCGAGGGCTGACAAGAGAGGATTGTCCTCCAACCTTTACCTGTGCAGCGTGTTGTGTGCATGTCTGTGCTCGCACACACACACACGTGCCTGTGAGATTCTTGCACACACAGGCATGTGAGATTCTTATGTATTTTGCTCTATATTCTGTCATTTGGGCAGGGTGTGATGTAAAGGTCCCTCTCTGCTCCAGTGGCATCAGCCAGGAGGGTTTGATAGAGTGGAACTCAGGGTGGTTGGAGGGATCATTTTCAAGGTGGTTCATTCATATAGCTGGAAGGCTGGTTCTCACAATTGGCAGAAAGCTTAGTTGGTGCTAAGGGTTTTTCTTTCCTGGGAGTGAAAATTCTCTATGGGCTGTGTGAACTTTTGCATAAAGCCATGGGGTCTAGGAACTTCTTAGAGTTACTTGGTTTCTAGTCTGGGATGGACACTTCCTCTCAGGTCCTCTGAAAAGCCTGCTATGTCTTCTTGGTGCTGATCTTGGACATAGGGAGCATTGGGAGATGCAGAACATGTAAACCAGTCTCCCATCAATAAGCTCAGACCACACTGACCACCTATTTCTAGGCAGGCTGAGTAGTAGCTTCTCTTTGAGACTTGATAGATGAGGCACTGGTTTCCTCTGCTCATGGACCTTCATCCCCTGCCCCACCTCCTCTCTCTCTCTCTCTCTCTCTCTCTCTCTCTCTCTCTCTCTCTCTCCATGTATTTTGATATATGCTCTTTCTCTGTAGGCTCATGATCTTGCTTCAGCTTCCCAAGTGCCAGGATTATAGGTTGTGTCGTAACAATAAGTTTCACAATTATGCCTCACTTTGGGAGTTGCCTTCTCCTTTTCCCCTCCTTCTTCCTCTTCCTTCTCCCCCCCCCTGTAGTTCTGAGCATGAAACTCAGGCCCTTGTACATGCTAGATATGCATCACCGAGTCACACTCCCAGGAGCCCTTTCTGTTTTTTTATTTAACTAGTTTTTACAATATATTTTATTAATTTTCTTTCCCCTCTCCCAGCTCTTCCCAGATACTACCTCTTCCCTACCCACCCAACTTCATGTTCTTTCTCTCCCTCTCCTACCTAAAATATGAAAGAGAAGAAAAGGAAAAAGTAGAAAAGACCTAACAAACCAAACTAGTCAACCAAGGAAGCATATAAAAACACGGGGTCATTTTGTGTGGGACATGGGGGCTTCCCTTGAGTATGGTTGGTGTACCCAATGTCACTTCACTGGAGAAAATGGAGTTTTCCTCTCCCAGTAGCTATCAGTTGCAAATGGCTTCTTGTTATGGGTGGAACTTTGTGCCCACTTCCTTTTCTCTGTGCTGGGATTTGTTGGATTCGAACTTGTATGGGTCTTGTGCATACTGTCATGGTCCCTGTGAGTTCATATGTACCGCAACCCTGTAATATTTGGAAAATACTGTTCTTTTAGAGCTATCCATCACCTTTGGTGTTTATAACATTTCTGCCTCCTCTTCTGCTTAAATTCCCTGAGGTTTGAGGGAGGGGTATGATAAAGACATTCCATCTAGGGTTGAGTGCTCCAAAGACTGTCACTTCACACATTGTCCAGTTGTGTGTCTCTGTTAATTACCATCTTCTGCAAGAAGAAGCTTCTCTGGTGAGGGTTGAGCAAGGCACTGATCTGTGGGTACAGAACATGTCATTAAGAGTCATTCTATTACTCTAGTCATATAGCAGAATAATATAGTTGTAGGTTTTCTCTTAGGACCCATGATCCACCTGGTCAAAGGTTTTTGACCTCATTAAAAGTGACAGGTATGTCCTGTGAGATAATGCTTTTGTACAATGTAAAGGTTTGTCACTTGTATTGGCTCAATAAAATGCTGATTTGCAAGATAGGAAGTATAGATGGAGCAACCAGACTAGGAGAATTCTGAGAAAAGGAAAGGAGAGATACAGTCACCACCCAGATGCAGAGGAAGAAAGATGAGAATGCCTTACTGAGAAAAGGTACCAAGACACATGGCTAAATATAGATAAGAATTATGAGTTAATTTAAGTTGTAAGAGCTAGTTAATAATAAGCCTGAGCTAATAGGCCAAATACTTTATAATTAATAAGCATCTGTATGTTTTTTTTGAGACTAAATGGCTGTGGGACTGGATGGGACAGAAACTTCCATATACATATATGGTTCCCATTTTATGAAGTGGGCTTTACATCCAAACAAAAGGTGGTTGGTCCAGCATCCCTTTTTACTTATACTTGTAGTAGACCAGTTTTTTCCCCCAGAGACAGAGGTAAATATGTCCCTTGTCTTGTGTATTTTTCCATTTTTGATACATATTTTAGTTTAAAGTGTGTGTGTGTATGTGTGTGTACATACATGAGTGTAAGTACCTGAGAAGATGTGAAGAAGGCATCAGATCCCTTGGAGTTACAGATGATAGTGAACCATCCTGCATGGGTTCTGGGAACTGAATTCAAGTCCTCTGCAAGAGCAGTAAGTGAGCGGTCTCTCCAGTTCTCCACATATTCTTCTTAAAATGCAGCTGGACACCACGTCTACTGAGCATTGGGCTTTGTGTCTCTGCTCTGAACAGTTAGGCTCACTATAACCAGACAGGAAGTGGGGTTCAGTGGGGTGGGGCAGATGAGGCACTGTGGATTCCAACGATTCAGTCATTTAAAAGCCATGCATTTTCACCTTCCTTTCTTTGAACCTCTGCTCCTGAAACCTGTGGAGCAGAAAGTATTAAGAAGTCCATGTGATGCTGCCGGGGAGCCAGGGAAGTGATTAAAGATAGGGACAGAGAAGGCACTTCTCTTTGGTCTTCTTAGCAGAGACCAAAGACCAGAGTATCTCCCTGGCCTTTCTCTGTTTTCTGTTGCAATCATCAAGTAACACAGCCTGGGTAGTTTATAATCAGTGGAGGTTTATCATGGTTCAGGAGACTGAGAAGTTTGAGAACTTGGTGTCTACTCCTGATGCATCCTGGTTAGGGAATTAATCAAGAGGATGACAAAGTAAATGTGACAGATATGGTCTCTTCTGTTTTCTAGAGTCACTTCAAAATGGCTCAGTGGTTAAAAGCACATGCTGCTCTTCCAGAGAACCTGGGGGTTCAATTCCCAGCACCCATATGGCAGCTCACAATTGCCTGTAACTCCAACTCCAAGATCTGATACCCTCACAAAAACATGTATGCAGACAAAACACCAATGCACATAAAATAAAAATAAAGTAAAAAACTTAAAAAAATACTGTTATAGGGACTCCAACTCTTCCAATTTCATCTAACCTCTTTCCTCCCCAAAGCTTTACCCACAAACCCTTTAACATATGTTCACAGGTGACTTTGGGGGAGTGTATTCCCACCCCACCCATGTCACCACCAACTTCCTGTGAGAAGAGAACCAATGGAGCAGAGAGTACCCAGCGTGGCCTCGTATGTGCTGAGCTCTTCCCTAATTGCCCGAGCTCATCCTCAATGAATAGGATTAGGTTATTGCAGCTAGAGAACTGTGGGGCAGGGGCGGCTCTGAAGGAAGAAAAATTCAGCTAGGAGAGAGTAAAACGGACTGTAATTTTGCCCACCTTTAAAAACTGCAAACCTTCTGTGCTGAGCTATGCACAGAAGATATGCAAACAGGAGATACAGACTCAAAGAGTCGGGTGGGAAGTAACGTGGGGGCTTGTGTAGTGAGTGCCTCTCCAGGGGGCCCAGACAAGTGTAATCTCAGAATGCCCAGCTTCACAAGGCCCTGTCTCCCTTGAGCCTTTGTAGAACTGAGGGATGCCCTGGGGATGGACACGGTTTAATCCTGCTCAAATGCAAGGCAGAGCCGCAAAATGGAACAGCTAAAAAGTGATGGACATTTGATCATTGCTGTCCAGTCTGGCTGAGGCTGCATCGGCTCCGCAAGCATACATTCCCTTGCCAGGCTTCCCCTCAGCTGCTCCAAAGTTGTCCGCACTGGCAGCCGGGTGCCTGCTCCCACGCCTGCCCACCTCCCCATGCCTTGGAGGCAATCCTCTCATCCTGAGAGTAGCTCAGAGGCACCACAGTGACTTCTCTTGGCAGTCAAAGGGCCCCAAATGTCCAAGGTAAATGTGGTGGGGGGAGGGTGCTCCCAGTGTAAAGATCGTCTCATAGGCAGGGACTTCCCTAGTGAAGACCACCTTCCCAGTGCTGGACAGAAGCAATGATGCTGAATGTACAGAATCCTGGAAGACTGAATTCTGCCCAGAGCTGGTCTTGGGGTTTCTACTTTAACCCCGGCTCACACTTTCCTGTTTATGCAGCTACTCCTATAATGCCTCCTTGCTGTGGAGGCAGGATATTGTGGAGTGGAGCACCTCAAATTTTAGTATTTGAAGGATACTTCAGGGTCTTGTTAGTGTAACACAGCAAGTCTCAGTGTCCCAAGACTGCTCTTTTAGGGAATTTTTTTATCTTGGTCATAAAAGCATGCATATGTACTATGCTACACTTTGAGCTTTCTATTTTTATTATTTTTTTGGTGGTGCTGGTGCTGGGTTCCCATCCAAAGTCTGTGCATACTACCCAATGCTCTAACCATGAACTACATTCAGTGTCTGTGTTTTTGAGATAGGGGCTCATAAAAGTCCATACTGGCTTTAAACTTGCCACCCTCTAGCCTTTGCCTCCCAGGGCCGCTCCCACCTCTCTCTGTAAATTGTGTTCCGCAGGTGCCTGGGGTAAGTGGAATTAGGCCATCCTTCTGTAACAGGCTGATTTCAGTCAGTGAGATGGCTTCAGGTTTGTCTGTGTTGACATAGTGATAGGAGTTGCTCCCTTTAAATAAATGGAGTAATAATAGCCCACTCAATACCTATCTTCTCTGTACTTAACTGCTGTATATAACGCTACTAACTACATGGGTGTGTGAGGCTCTGAGCACGTGGGCGTGTGAGCCTCTGAGAAGGTGGGCGTGTGAGGCTCTGCTCTTTGTTTTGTGCTGGGGTAGAACCCAGGGCACTGCACATGCTAAGCAGATGCCTTTCTACTGAGCCTGCCCCAACCTCCTCAGCCCCCAGACTTGGCATTCTAACCATTCCCAGGAGATGCTGCCAGTGTCAGCCTTGGACCTCTGCATAGCCAGAGTCCAGTCATTCAGAGACTGGGTCCTGAGTTCTGAGCTATTCTTGGATCTTGAGTTGTTTGTTAGATGGACAGTTAACTAGCAAATCCTGAGTGAATAACTTAAAGCCCTGGCCTTAGTCTTATGTTCTGTAAAATGAAGATAATGATCAAGGGCACACATTTGAGTGTGTGTGTGTACGGAGGTCAGAGGAAGATATCAGGTGTCTTTCCCTGTCACTCTGCCTTGTCCCCTTGAGACAAAATTTTCACGGAAGGAGCTTGATGGTGTTATTTCCCCCCTGGCTAGGCTAGCCTTACTGGCCAGAAGGTCTCAGAAGGTCTCTTGCCTCTGTCCCCAGCACTGGGCTTCTGGCAAGGTGCTGTACAGCTGCTTCTTAGGATGAAAAGGTTCGCTTCTGGAAAGGAAGGGAGGCTCCTGAGTCTCAGGAAGCAAACGCATCTAAGTAGTTCTAGAATCGAGGCCCCAAATCCTTAGAAGATGCACATACCCCTCCTCCGGGTCATAGGACCAGGAATTAGTTACTGGGAAGAGGAGACTTTCTGGCCTAGGGGCTGCCGGGAGGAGACCTGCACCTATGTGGCTGCATGGAAGCTCTGCAGATCCAAAGATTCAACCTTTGTGAGTCGTTACCCAGGGTGCAGTAGGTTTTCCAGCGAGGCAGATGTCTTCTAGGTGTCCACACTCCTGTATGTAACCCCAGTAAAGTTGTGTCTTCTCCAGCCTGGACGTGAGTAGAACTTTTGTCTGTTACTGGCTTCTTGTCTGGTGTGAACAGGAGTCCATTTTTGTCTACCCAGAAAAAGTCACACAAATATGGTCATTCTCCTCTTTTACATGGTTTCAGGGGTTTGAATTCAGGTCCACATACTGGTTCAATGAGTTCCTTACTGAGCCATTCCCGCAGCTGGGTACTTTGGACAACAGGAGTGTTGAATACCAAGTAACTGCTTACGACAGTGCCCCATAGCGGCTCTGTTGAACCTCCTGAAATGGCCATCTTTTCCAGGTCAGAATCAGTCAGATGCCGTCAATTTCACCAGGTCCAACCTAACAGCAAGAGTTTGAGATAGACTTAATAATAAGCATTGAACAAATGTCCACCTTCATTTTCAGATCGGTTACTCATCTCTAAGGCACAGGCTGAGTCTAGAAGAAAAATGCCACCCTCCCTCTCCTCTCCTTCCATCCCGTCCTGATCCCAGTCAGCAGTCACGGCTGCTCTTTTGCCTAACATTTCACAACACACCGTTTTCACTGGGTCTGCAAGGTAGAAAAAGTCCCTGAGCACCCAGAGGTGTTCCCAGCCCAGAGGTGGTTTCTTCAGCTGTGTCCACCTCGCCTTGATTTTAACTGTGACCTGATTTCACAGGGCTTAGCAGCCTTTGGGGGCCAGAAGGATCCTGTCCCTGCTTAGGTTATGTCTGCTCTTTTGGTCCATGCTTCTCCTGCAAAATACTGGTCCTCAAAGATCCTAAACTCCTACCTCTGACTTTCTCTTTCTGCCTTTTAGCCTGAACTTCCAGTCAGCCTCCTGGGCCATTGTTCTGGTTGTCTGGTACAATGGAAAGAGGAGGAACTTTCTGTGGGTTTGTCTTGAAAATTCAGCTTGTTCCCATCCCGAGGAAGACAACCCCTCTAAGAAGTGAAGTGGTGCTGGACCTGAGGATGTCCTTGCTGCACCCACGGAGCCCCAGCTGATGAGGGGGGGCATTCCTTGGCTTCTGTAGGGCTCCTTTTATAGTGCTGGGATAACAATCCAGGGACTTGTGCATTCTAGGCCAACAAGCTACCATGAGCTTTGTCCCCTTTAAATATTTATGTTGATGTTTTTTTTATTTTAATTTAGATTTCTTTTTTGAGAAAGGGTCTTGCTATGTAGTTCAGGCTTATTTTGTTCTCAGCACCCGGATCCAAATTCCTGGCATCGCAGGGGTATAGCGCCACACCTGGCTGGGACGAGCATAGGAAAAAGTGGCTGTGACTGTTATCTTTAGCTACAGTTGTGAAGGCACCAAGGGAAAAGAAGGACCCTCTCTGTCATTCCATATGTCTGTGCACCTAAGTGCCAAGGTCCTTCCTCGGCTCTTTCTGCTATGTATAGAAGTCATAACAGCCCACTTTTGCCGAGGATCATTTTAAGGCTTTATGGTCTCCAGCTGTTTGCTCCCCAGTAAGAGGACAGTACACGCCTTATCATTACTATGTCATCAAAATGCTTCCCAGGGAGAGAAGCAATGCTCATGCCTCATTGTCTTTGGGCTTGGTCATGTGTCATGTTAAGGGCAGTACGACATGGGGAGAATGCAATAGCCATTTTAGCAGAATCTATGACAGTCCGGCTCATTTCTGCCAGGGGTCCCACTCTTTCCCCTCTGTCATAAGAATGGTGCCTCTCATCACTTCTTTCAGAAGAGCAGCCTCTCAGCATGAAGCCAGGAAGTGAGCTCCAGTGGCTGTAAGCCGTTGACCTTCAGAGCTATTGATAGTCTATCAAATCTGGTAGACGCCAGAGCTCACTGTTATCCTGGGCACTGCTCCAAGTATCCTACATTGCTGGGGTATTTTTTTTTTATTTTTTTATATTCCATTTTATTTATTTATTTTTGCTATTTTTTAAATTTTAGTCATTTGAATAGGCATATAATGATATGTTACTATAGCTGTAATTTTTTATTGGTATTTATTGAGCTCTACATTTTTCTCTGCTCCCCTCCCTGCCTCTCCCCTTCTCCCTTCAATCATCCCCCAAAGTCCCCGTGTTCCCAATTTACTCAGGAGATCTTGTCTTTTTCTACTTTTTACTTCCCATGTAGATTAGATCTATGTAAGTCTCTCTTAGTGTGTTCATTGTTGTCTAAGTTCTCTGGGATTGTGGTTTGTAGGCTGGCTTTCTTTGCTTTATGTTTAAAAACCATCTATGAGTAAGTACATGTGATAATTGTCTTTCTGTGTCTGGGTTACCTCACTCAAAATAATGTTTTCTAGCTCCATCCATTTTCATGCAAAAATTCAAGCTGTTGTTATTTTTTTATGCTGTATATACTCCATTGTGTAAATGTACCATTGCTGGGGTCTTAATATGTCACCTTGGAAGCATGGGTTGCAAACTCAATCGCCAGCACAATGTGGGAGGTGGGACTTTTGATATTAGGTACCCTCTCATGATGCCCATGCAAATGGATTGATGTTGTTACCATGGGATTAGGTTTGTCTTCGAAGAGTGGGCTTGCTCCAGCCTATGATATGGGGAGATGTATAGAGAAAATCTTCATGAGCCAAGTGCATGACCATAATTCTATCTCAGGCTGAGGCAGGAGGATATCAAAATGGAGGCCAGCCTGGGTACCAGTGGCCTCCGAAACAATAAAAAACTCTTGCCATTCCTCTTGGCTGCTCACTGTCGGCAAAGACACTATTGTTGAAGATAACAGATCTTTGATACAAAATATAGAGAAAATCAAGCTGGGGCTGCACTGGAAACTCCCTGCCGGCTGGCAGCTTTCACAGTGCCAGGTAGTGCTATAGGCTGCGGAGGTGTGGAAGGTATCAGTGATCTTATCCAACTGTGACTTTTAGGAACTACAATACCAAAACCTGTCAGGCAAGCTGGATCCACTGATGCAGCCGTGGCCCAAATGTTATAATTGGGTTTGCGGTTCCTCTACAAGAGGGAATCCCTGTCTATTACATGGTCCAAGTCCCATGACAGAGGAGGTCTGAGGCCCTGGGGGTAGCTAAAACTGCTGCCTAGCCAAACTTACAAAGTGTTAAACTGCCTTCCAAATATCGATGCCTGTTCCCACAGACAAAGGCTGCCCTCAGCATTCACCAGAGAAGCCTCTCCTGCAGTGAACAGTGGCGAAGGCAGAGCGACCCATGGCTGCACAAGATGCTGAGAAGACAGGACGTTTGAGGACTCAGCCTTCAAAAAGACATTTATGTGGCCCAGTAAGGCCCAGGAAACACTGCAGTAGAGGGTTGGAAAGAATGTAAGATCCAGAAGACAGAAGGACAAGTGTCCCACGGTAGCCGTCTTCTAAGCATGGAGTGGTGGTGACAGTCATGAATTCAGCAGTTGTGCCTCCTGGACCCACACAAATCTGGCTCTCCTAACAGTCAGCTGTGGCGTGGGCTGGGCTCGCGGGGCCTCACCACTTACTGGCATTCTGTTAGGTATGAACAGACTCTGGAAAAGGGGAGCTGTCGAGCTGTGTGCTGGTGGACCGCGGGAGTCCACCGGGCGCCAAATCCACAGTCACTGGGATGGTCCTAGTTAAAACTCTGCGGGACAGAAGACAGAACAAAATGTGATGATTGTGGGAAAGGGATTTGTAAGGAAGAAGTGGGGGCAGGGGTAAGAGGGATATGAGAGAGACTGGAGCAAGGGCAATCAGAATGTGTTATGTATTTGTATGGAACTGACAAAGAATTATCAATCAGAAAATAAAATTCCATTACAAAAGGCCCCCATCCTTGACCTTGGGCTGTGAAGTCCCCAAAACTGTAAAAACGAAACGAAACAAAACAAAAACAAAACCTTCCATTTTTTATAAAGTACTCAATCTGGTGCCCTCTTATTATAGCACAAAAGAGACTAATAAATAATGTTTGTACAAAATCTTATAGCAATTTTATAAAATGTATATTGGCTAGGATATGGTAGAATTTTGCTGCAGGAACAAAAACCCTAGCTGCTCAGTGGGACAGCTAGATGTTATCTGTAACTTGTGTGTCTCCACTGATGCTTGGCAGGGAGATCTGTTTCTCCTTGTCTCTGGGGAACTGGAGATAATGGGGGCTCTGACCTTGGCATCTAGTTATACTAGAGGACAGAGCACCCAGAAACTTGTGTTCTTGCCATTTCTGCCTGGAAGTGATACCATCATTGTGCATGTGTTCTGCTGGGTCAAGACTGACTGCATGGTGTTTCCTGAGTGTCAAGTTGATGGGACTTAGAATCATCATGGAAACAGATCTTCGGGACCATTTATGAGAGATTATTTATAGTGGGTTAATCAAAGTGGGAAAGTTCACCTTAAATGTGGGTGGCACCATCCTGTGTACTGACCCTAAATGTGGATGGCACCATCCCATGGACTAAGCCTAAATGTGTGGTACTGGACCCCTAAAAGTGGGTGGTGACGTTTCATGGGCTGTGGTCTTGGACTGAAGCTGAAGATGAAATGGAGCTGGGTACAAGCATTTCCTGATCTCCGTTTCCTGACTGTGGGTGCAGGGTGACCAGCTGCCTCCCCCATCACACTTGCCCCAGCAGGGTGGACTGTACCCTAAGACTGTGAGCCAAAGAAACCCTTCCTCCCCAAAGCCGTTTTTGTCAGGCATTTTGCTGCGGCAGCTACACAATGACTATGCGTTCCTGCTTGACGGAGTTGGCGGGTTGGAAACTCGCCTGGACTGAGCTAGTGAAGAGGCGGGGGTGGGGAGAGACTTTCTGTCCCAAGGAATGAACAAATGGTTAGCACATCGATAAAACTGTAAACATAACAATGTAAAATGCTTCTAGACACCAGGACAGGCAGGTCAGACATGTAGGAGCAAGCACAGGGACAATCAAATTCAATAAATATGAATTTTATATCAGCAAATTTTGCTGCCAGCTCATTAAACCGGAGTAATAAGTGTGGGTCTGAGGAGCCTCTCGACACACTGCAGCCTAGAGAAGGGCTGAAGAGGAGAAGGAGTGGGGCCTCCCCGGGAAGGGGGGAGCAACAAGATGAGAGAACATTTACCCCAGCAGCCCTGGAGGCTCCAGAGGAGAGGTCATTGACACACCAGCCCCAGAGGCTCCAGAATGCCCCACACTGCAAATACTGCAGCCCTTGGAGGAGAAGATAGAAGCCCAACACAGAGCAAGCAGGCGTTTGCTACTTCACTGACTCCCTCAGGAATGCTTTCCCTCTTCATCCCTGCACAGCTATGAGCAGAGCTATGGTACAGCTATGGGCACAGCTATGGGCAGAGCTATGTGAACAGCTATGGACACAGCTATGGGCACAGCTATGGGCACAGCTATGGACACACTATGGACACAGCTATGGACACAGCTATGGGCACAGCTATGTGCACAGCTATGTTACAGCTATGGACACAGCTATGTGCACAGCTATGTTACAGCTATGTGAACAGCTATGGACACAGCTATGGGCACAGCTATGGACACAGCTATGGACACATAAATGGACACAGCTATGTTACAGCTATGGACACAGCTATGTGCACAGCTATGGACACAGCTATGGACACAGCTATGGACACAGCTATGTTACAGCTATGGACACAGCTATGGACACAGCTATAGACACAGCTATGGACACAGCTATGTTACAGCTATGTGCACAGCTATGGACACAGCTATGGACACAGCTATGTTACAGCTATGGACACAGCTATGTGCACAGCTATGTTACAGCTATGTTACAGCTATGTTACAGCTATGTTACAGCTATGTTACAGATATGGACACAGCTATGGACACAGCTATGGACACAGCTATGTTACAGCTATGGACACAGCTATGGACACAGCTATGGACACAGCTATGGACACAGCTATGTTACAGCTATGGACACAGCTATGTGCACAGCTATGTTACAGCTATGGACACAGCTATGTTACAGCTATGGACACAGCTATGTTACAGCTATGTTACAGCTATAGACACAGCTATGTCACAGCTATGGACACAGCTATGGACAGAGCTATGTTACAGCTATGGAAACAGCTATGGACACAGCTATGGACACAGCTATGTTACAGCTATGGACACAGCTATGTGCACAGCTATGTTACAGCTATGTTACAGCTATGTTACAGCTATGTTACAGCTATGGATACAGCTATGGCCACAGCTATGGACACAGCTATGGACACAGCTATGTTACAGCTATGGACACAGCTATGTGCACAGCTATGTTACAGCTATGTGAACAGCTATGTTACAGCTATGGACACAGCTATGGGCACAGCTATGGACACAGCTATGTTACAGCTATGGGCACAGCTATGTTACAGCTATGGACACAGCTATGTTACAGCTATGGGCACAGCTATGGACACAGCTATGTTACAGCTATGTTACAGCTATGTTACAGCTATGGACACAGCTATGTGCACAGCTATGTTACAGCTATGTGAACAGCTATGGACACAGCTATGGGCACAGCTATGGGCACAGCTATGGACACAGCTATGTTACAGCTATGTTACAGCTATGGACACAGCTATGTTACAGCTATGTTACAGCTATGGACACAGCTATGTTACAGCTATGTTACAGCTATGGGCACAGCTATGGACACAGCTATGTTACAGCTATGTTACAGCTATGTTACAGCTATGGGCACAGCTATGGACACAGCTATGTTACAGCTATGGGCACAGCTATGGGCACAGCTATGGACACAGCTATGTTACAGCTATGGACACAGCTATGTTACAGCTATGGACACAGCTATGGACACAGCTATGGACACAGCTATGGACACAGCTATGTTACAGCTATGGACACAGCTATGTTACAGCTATGTTACAGCTATGGACACAGCTATGTTACAGCTATGGGCACAGCTATGGACACAGCTATGTTAAGCTATGGAAACAGCTATGGACACAGCTATGGAAACAGCTATGTGCACAGCTATGGACACAGCTATGGACACAGCTATGTTACAGCTATGGACACAGCTATGGACACAGCTATGTTACAGCTATGGACACAGCTATGTTACAGCTATGGGCACAGCTATGGACACAGCTATGGACACAGCTATGGACACAGCTATGGACACAGCTATGTTACAGCTATGGAAACAGCTATGGACACAGCTATGGACACAGCTATGTTACAGCTATGGACACAGCTATGTGCACAGCTATGTTACAGCTATGTTACAGCTATGTTACAGCTATGTTACAGCTATGTTACAGCTATGGACACAGCTATGGACACAGCTATGGACACAGCTATGTTACAGCTATGGACACAGCTATGTGCACAGCTATGTTACAGCTATGTTACAGCTATGGACACAGCTATGGACACAGCTATGGGCACAGCTATGGGCACAGCTATGGACACAGCTATGTTACAGCTATGGACACAGCTATGTTACAGCTATGTTACAGCTATGGGCACAGCTATGTTACAGCTATGGGCACAGCTATGTTACAGCTATGGACACAGCTATGGGCACAGCTATGGACACAGCTATGTTACAGCTATGGACACAGCTATGGGCACAGCTATGGGCACAGCTATGGACACAGCTATGTTACAGCTATGGGCACAGCTATGTTACAGCTATGGACACAGCTATGTTACAGCTATGTCACAGCTATGTTACAGCTATGGACACAGCTATGGGCACAGCTATGGACACAGCTATGGGCACAGCTATGGACACAGCTATGGACACAGCTATGTTACAGCTATGGACACAGCTATTTTACAGCTATGTTACAGGTATGGACACAGCTATGTTACAGCTATGTGCACAGCTATGGACACAGCTATGGGCACAGCTATGTTACAGCTATGTTACAGCTATGGACACAGCTATGGACACAGCTATGTTACAGCTATGGACACAGCTATGGGCACAGCTATGTTACAGCTATGTTACAGCTATGGACACAGCTATGGACACAGCTATGTTACAGCTATGGACACAGCTATGGACACAGCTATGGACACAGCTATGGACACAGCTATGGGCACAGCTATGGACACAGCTATGGACACAGCTATGGACACAGCTATGGACACAGCTATGGACACAGCTATGTTACAGCTATGGACACAGCTATGGACACAGCTATGTTACAGCTATGGACACAGCTATGGGCACAGCTATGGACACAGCTATGGGCACAGCTATGGGCACAGCTATGTTACAGCTATGGACACAGCTATGGACACAGCTATGGGCACAGCTATGGACACAGCTATGGACACAGCTATGGGCACAGCTATAGACACAGCTATAGACACAGCTATGGGCACAGCTATGGGCACAGCTATGTTACAGCTATGGACACAGCTATGGGCACAGCTATAGACACAGCTATGGACACAGCTATGGGCACAGCTATGGGCACAGCTATGGACACAGCTATGTTACAGCTATGGGCACAGCTATGGACACAGCTATGGACACAGCTATGTTACAGCTATGGACACAGCTATGTCACAGCTATGGACACAGCTATGTTACAGCTATGGACACAGCTATGTTACAGCTATGGACACAGCTATGTCACAGCTATGGACACAGCTATGTCACAGCTATGGACACAGCTATGTTACAGCTATGTTACAGCTATGTCACAGCTATGGACACAGCTATGTTACAGCTATGGACACAGCTATGTTACAGCTATGTTACAGCTATGTCACAGCTATGGACACAGCTATGGACACAGCTATGTTACAGCTATGTTACAGCTATGGACACAGCTATGTTACAGGTATGTTACAGCTATGGACACAGCTATGGGCACAGCTATGTTACAGCTATGTTACAGCTATGGACACAGCTATGTTACAGCTATGTTACAGCTATGGACACAGCTATGTTACAGCTATGTTACAGATATGGACACAGCTATGGACACAGCTATGTGCACAGCTATGTCACAGCTATGGGCACAGCTATAGAAACAGCTATGTATACAGCTATGTGAACAGCTGTACTGCTGTGGGTCGTCTTCCCAGGTCAGCTGTACTTGTACAGTGCACCATTTGCTCAGCTGCACACGCAGACTGGTTCTGTGTGTCCATGTTTCATTCTCCCTTTCCAGTACAGTTTTAGAGTCAAAGCCTTCCAGAAGCCTGACCTCACCTTCTTTGAGCTAACCTCTGCCCTCTGCAGCTTTGATTTTGGGGGGAGGGCACCTAGCACTCTTTTGGAGCAGTGGTTCTTAATCTGGGGGCTGTAATCCCTTTGGGGGAAGCATACCAGATATCCTGCATGTCAGGTATTTTACATTACGATTCACAACAGGAACAAAATTACAGCTATGAAGTAGCAACAGAAAGAATTTTATGGTTGGGGTCATCACAACACGAGGAACTGTTTTAAAGGGTCACAGCATCAGGAAGGTTGAGGACCACTGAGCTACAGAGATCCTCCCTGACCAGCACGGCCCAAACCTAAATGACTTTTCTCTTGTTATTCCCTCTCACAGCAGCATGTTCCTTCCTCCCTGGCATTTATCCCAATTTGTAATTAAATATTTATCTGCGTGATTATTATTTCATGTCCTTTTCTGCAGCTGGGCTGTAATCTCCCAAAGAACAAGGACCAAGCCTTCACGTGTCCGCTGCCGTGACTTGCATCCAGCACAGGCTGGGCACTCGGGAAGCTGCGATGGAAGAGAAGAAGTCCATACACATCGCTTCACTGGCTGCTCTGCAGGCCAGGAACGGCAAAGATGGCATATGCACTGCAGGTCCCTTAAATTCCTGTTAAAGATGCGACACTTAGCTGCTCAGCAAATGTTTACTCAAAGAGAAAGACACAGCCCTTAGGGTCCGCTGTAGTCAGTTCACACTGGATTTCCCCACAGCAGAGGGTGCACTGAACTGTCACCTCTTCTACCAGCCTTCAGTTTGTGCAACTTGTGTCTGAGGAGTTCTGACATATAGTCAACCGATATAGGTTCAGTCTGTCTTACATCCCTGCCTATGTCAAACTAGGCCTGATAAGTCAAACACTTCCTAGGAGAAGGGGAGAGGGGAAAAGATCTTGAGGGAACGGGATGGTTAGAGATGGCAGAAGGACAGAGACAGAGAGCAAGGAAAGAGATATCTTGATTGAGGGAGCCATTATGGGGCTGGCAAGAAACCTGGCTCTAGAGAAATTCCCAGGAATCCACAAGGATGACCTCAGTTAAGACCATAAGCAATAGTAGAGAGGGTGCCCTGTAATCATATTGATAACTATCTTAAATAGAACCATCATCCAGCAACTGATGGAAGCAGATGCAGAGATGCACGGCAGAGCACTGGGCTGAGTTCCCAAAGTCCAGTCAAAGAGGTCAAGACCATGGTGGGGACACCCACTGAAACAGCTTTCCTGAGATAATGGGAGCTCACCAACTCTGGCCTGACAGTGAGGGAACCATCATGGAATCAAACTAGGCCTCTGAGTGTGGGTGACAGTTGGGGGGGCAAACTGGGGGGGGCACTGGCAGTGAGACCAGGATTTATCCCTATTGCTTGTACTGGCCCTTTGGAACCCATTCTCTTTGGAGGGATACCTTGCTCAGCCTAGATATAGTGGGGAGGGACTTGGTCCTGCCTCAAAGCAATGTGCTAGACTTTGTTGACTCGCTGTGTGAAGCCTTACCTTCTCTGAGGAGTAGATGGTGGGTGGAATGGGGGGGGGAGGTGGAAGGAGTGGGAGGAGAGGAGGGAGTGGGAACTGGGATTGGTATGTAAAGTGAGAAAAGAGAATTTTTAAAAAATAAATAAAGTTTTATTGGCACCTGAAAAGGCCCATTTATTCTCTGTGGCTACTTTTACGCTGTGACAGTAGAGTAATTACAAGACTGTATGGCTCACAGATCCTGAAAACCTTTGTTCCAGCCTTTTACAGGACAGCTTCTGACCTCTGGTCCAGCTCAATAGCCTTGACCCACTATCTACCTCATTGTTCTTCTTCATAAAAGCTCTTATCATACCTATATCACAATGTGAAAGTTCACATATGTAAGAGCCCAATAAATGCTTATTTTGTAATTGTATTAGTCAGGGATCTCTAGAGTCAGAGAACCTATGGAATGAATATCTATCATTTATCTATCTATCTATCTATCTATCTATCTATCTATCTATCTATCAATCATCTATCTATCTATCTATCTATCTATCTAGAATTTTATTGAGATGACTTACAGGCTGCAGTCCAACAATGGCTAGTTGTGAATGAAAAGTCCAAGAATCTAGTTGCTGCTCAGTCCCATAAGGCTGGTGTCCCAGCTGGTCTTCTGGATGTGCTGGCAAGGTAAGGACAAACAGGCAAAAAAGAATGAACTGTCTTTCTTCCATTGTCCTTAAAAAGGCTTCCAGCAGAAGGTGTGACCCAGATTAAAGCTGTGCCTTTAGTCTCTCAAGGTCTGAATTAAAGCATGCTGTTTTCTTGCCTCAAGATCAGGATCACAAGTGTGCCCTCCATTTCTGGATTATAGTTCCTTCCAGAGATAGTCAAGTTGACGACCAAGAACAGCCATCACAGTAAAAAATTAGATACTTCTAACTAGCTAGCAGAGAGGATTTCCAGTGTTCCCAACATGAATGATACATATTTGAGGTGTTGGATATAATAGTTATCCCATCTGGTTATTATGTCACATGTAAAATTAATGTGTCTACCATGTTTGTCTACTATGTTGTAAGCAGAATTCTAGTCCCGTGTCTGAACTTTGGCACAATCCCACACAATCCTTACTTTTGCTCATGTCCGGTGAATCAACATTTACTGTCAGCTTGGAGTGAAGTGTTTTGTTAGGTACTGAGGAGTCACTGGCAGAGGAGACACAGACTTCAGATCGTGAGTCTCCTTGGTTACACAGAGGGCAGGTAACAATCAGGTAGCCAAAGCCATGCTAGCTGCAGGAGGGTAAAAAGGTAGGGACTGTGGGTGAGCACACAGTGTGTATCAGCTGTCAGGTCCCCAAGAAACTCAGCTTCACTTCCCTTCACCGAGCTTCTCTTTCCTCTATAACCCTGCCATTTTTTTTGACACATAAAGTTGTTTAATTAGGTTGTCAGCAATTTAGAAAACCAGTTTGTGAGGATACATCCCATTGGTCAGACAGAACTGAGAGCGCAGGTAGCCCTGCAGCTGAGGAACAGCTTTGATCTTTGGCAGAATCCGCAAGTCCACCGCTTTCTGATCAGCCTTGCGCTGCTCTGCAATCTCATATTTCTCCTTCTCTGTGTCAAAGATCTCGCCCTCCTGATGCCTGGGCTTACGCAGCTGCTTTTTCTTGAAGTAAGCATCAGTCAGGTGTTTGGGGATTTTAACTGTGCTGATATCAACTTTTGTAGAGGTGGCGATGACAAACTTCTGATGTGTTCTTCTCAAAGGAACTCTGTTGAGGGCAAGAGGTCCTGTCACAAGCAGTAAACCACTGCCCAGTTGCTTCAGGAAAACCACTCTCTTGCCCCTGTGGCCCCTGGTAAGGATGATGAGGACAGTCCCAGGAGTGATGCTGGCACGCAGGCGTCTCACGTGCTGACTGAAGGGCTTTTTGCCATGGCTCAGCAGCTTCCGAGGCACATCTTCAGTAGGATAATACCTGGGCATTTTTTGAAGCTTAACCACCCGGGTACCACCATTCTTGTCACCACCAACTGGTTTAAATTGCACACTTTCTCGGTGCTCTTTGCCCTCTCATCTCTTGGTCCTCCACTCCTGGCTCTTGGTCCTTCCTCTCGGGCCCCTCTCTCCTGTCTCTTCTCTTCTCTCCCCCAACCTCTCCTCTCATGGCCCATGTTCAGTCTGCTGGCCATGTTCAGTGTGCTGTTTCCTCTCCCTGCTCTGGTCTCTTCCAGATGCCTCTGGCTTTCTCCCTCATAGCAACAATAAAATCCTTCTCCTCATCCGTACCCAGGAGCCATCACGTCCTCTTTTCATTCACCAGGGAGATGCAATAAACACTTTTTCTCCCGACAGAACAGCAAGGGAATGACTCCACCCAGGTCCAGTCTGTAAGGCAGTAAGTCCACTGTGGTTCCTTCCAGGGGCCTGGGTGACTTAAAGGCAGCTGCGTCAGTGACGAGCTCCTCAGGAAAGCCACTTCCCCGAGGCTTTCTTACAACATGTAGGCAGTTCCACATAAGAGTCTCTCCTCTCTTGAAGCTGGTTCTGTTTTTGTAACCCCTGTGAGTCCTGTAACTGGAGTTTTCTGAGACTTGTGAGTTTCCTCGGCTTCACTAGTGATAGAAGTCTCTCTCTTTCCACTAGGAGAGAGCATTTGAATTCCCAAGAAGAAGTTTGCTAACAGCACAGGACAGGAGAGTAGTCCATTCAACCCAGGCAGGCCCAGAGGGTGTTCTGGGGGAAGCCACTCCGGCTGAAGCTGGAAGGAGCATGGACGAGTTACTGAAGAACGAAAACCCTAGAGCCACTGTGTAGTCAGAGCTCTCAACCTGGGGCTTGTGACCCCTTTGGGGGTCACATATCAGATATCCTGCATATCATATATTTACATTATGATTTATAATAGTAGCAAAATTACAGTTAGGAAGTAGCAATGAAACAATTTTATGGTTGGGGGCCACCACAACATGAGGAACGGTATTAAAGGGTCACAGTATTAGGAAGACTGAGAACCACTGCTCTAGAGGAATAGAGTTCAAAGAATATGGGCGTGTTGTGTATGTGCACACGCATGCATGTGTGTCTGCGTGTGTGTGTGTGTGTACTGGGTGGTTGTCTCCCACTGGAAAACCTGAGAACCCAGTAGCCCATGAGGTTGGATGTCTCAGCTGGTCTTCAATATCTGTCAAAATCCTAAAGAAGTAGGCTCTAACGCCAGTGAAGGAATGGATTTGCCAGTAAGTGTAAGGACAAGCAGGCAAAGAGAGAGCCAGTTCCCTTCTTCCATGTCCATTATAGAGGCCACCAACAGAAGGTGGGGCCAAGATTAACAGTGGATCTTCCCACCTCAAAGATTTGCATTAGAAGTGGATCTTCCCACTTTAAATGATTTAATTAAGAAAAACAGCCCTCACAGGTGTGCCCAGGGACTTGGGTTTTACTTAAAACCCAGAGGTAGTCAAGTTGACAGCTAAGAATAGCCATCACAGCACCCTGCGAGGGCTTCCGTGTCCTATTGCTCTTTGGTCTTTGTGAGTAATCGCAATAATCCAATTTGAGGCTGCAGATGGAGAGCAGAGAATGAGGCCGGGCAGGAGAGGGATGCTTTGCCTGCAGGGCTTTGGAAGCTTCCTGCCCCAGGTTCATTCCCAGGAATGTGGGTGTGAGCCCCAGAGCAACTCAAGGGCTGGGGCTGGTCCAATAGAAGGCTATCACCTGTTGTGATTGACAGGTTAAGGGTACAAGGTCACTGGTGCCATGGACTGCAGGATGGTAGTGGTCAGGTGACTGAGCACCATGTGCTAGGTGCCAGCCCTCCTCCATCTAAGGTTGTTCGATGTCATGCCATACAGTGTTGCTATGGTACATCAACAGAAACTAGAAATAGGTGTTTTAATATTTCTGGGTAGCTCACCTTTGCCGGGTAGTTGCTGCACAGCAGAGCCCTCCTGGCATTGCGTTAGTTTCTTCAGTTGCTGCTGTGACAAAATGCCTGACAGGAAACGACTGAAGGTAAGAAAGGGTTCATTTCGGCTCGGGGCAGGCAGTCCATCATGTCGAGGAAGTCATGGCAGTGAGAACGGTTCCGGCTGAGGTGATGGGAGCGTGAGGTGCAGCCAGGAGGAAGTCATGGCAGTGAGAACGGTTCCCGCTGAGGTGACGGGAGCGTGAGGTGCAGCCAGGAGGAAGTCATGGCAGTGAGAACGGTTCCCGCTGAGGTGACGGGAGAGTGAGGTGCAGCCAGCAAGCGAGGGAGATGAACGCTGGGTGCTCAGCTCACTCTTTCCTTGTCGTTCAGCCTGAGACCCCAGCCCACCGAGTGATAACACTCACACTCAGCATGGGATTCCCTGTTCAGTTAAACCTCTCTAGAAACATCCTCACGTACATGCCCAGAGGTGTGTCTCCTAGGTGACTGTAAACTCAATCAAGTCGACAGGCAAGATGAACCATCACAGGCATTGAACACGCTTATTTGTCTAATATAGCTATGATACCTGGAATATCATCACCTCACCTTGGCAGGTGAGGAAATGGAGGCCCAGAGTGTAGAGGGGAATCCTCATGATAGGGAGAGCTGAGAACTGAACAAGTCATTTTAAAGCCCTGAATGGATCTTTTTCAAAATCCTGGACAGAGCTAAGGAACTAAACAGCTGGTTAAATACAAACCAGAGACTGCCAGCTTTAGGCAACAGACCCCCGAGGGAGGGGGTGATAATGTACTTCATGAAAACAAAATGATGAGAGATTTCAAAACCAGGTTCCTTAAATACAAAGTGATGTGTTTTTAACAGCCATCTTGTCCTTCATGGACCGGGATGTTCTAGGTACCAGATGTGTCTGGGCCATGGCTTTCAAGACTCAACATACATGAGACTTCCTGGATGTGTTTTTAATACATAGATCCCTGGCATTTCGGAGGAAGCAGTTGACTAAATAACCAGAGGCAGCGCTTTAACCCATAGCCCTGTTTGAGCTTGCTCTGGCGAATGCAGGGCCATTTCTCACAAGTTCTATCAGAGGGTCCAGAAAGGTCTGACCCAGTCTCTAGGTGGTGGTAATGAGGGTGAGAGTCTTCATCTGTATCCTTGAACTTAGACACGATGACCACATCTCTTCCCAGCCCTACATCCCTTTCAGGGGAAGCCACCTAAACTCTATAGCCCCGGATTTCTTATTCTCATCATGCATCAGGGGTCAGATTCATTAACCTTTTTTGTTATGTGGTCTTGAGAAAGCCACAGACTTTTCTAGGCTCAGTTTTACTCATCCACAAAATGGGCAAAAATCAAGGCAATATGAGAAGGCTACCAGGTGCTGTAGAGATGGCTTCCACAACTAAGAACACCTGCCGATCTTGCAGAGGACTCGAGCTTGTGTCCCAGCACCCACATCAGGGGGCCTGAAGCCAGCTAGAACTCTACCTCTGGAGAGAGTAAATGCCTCTGGCAGCTGTGGGTGCCTGTATCCATGTGCCCACTTACACTCATACCCACTCACGCACTCTTAAAAATAGGAAACGTAATGTTTTAAATAAAAATACTGTCAAGTAGTAAAGTTAAGAAAGAGGATTGTTTGGAAAGTTGAGTGAGAAGGGAGAGGCAAGTGAGCGGTCTGGCGGCAGCTGATAGTCGTCCCTTCTCCGCTCTCTCCTACCTTTGCTGGTCGGATGCATTGCTTTCCCTGGGTAAATTCATTGCCCGTTCACTGTGCGCATTTAATTCAGTAAGTGGGCTCTAGGCATTAATGAGGTGCCAACTGTGCTTTCATTTCTGAGAAAGTGGGGTTGGAATATGTAGCTTTCTTTCAGTGGTCCCTTGTGGGCTTCTTAACCCAAGTCTGAAGCCGTTGATATCCCTTTCTGGTACCTAAGGGTGGGGATGGAGGGCAGACATCCATCATCAACACTAGTCAACTCTTTGTAAGACTTGGGTTGCCCCTAGCAGCCATCTGCTGTGATGCCCTTGGATGGGAAGACTTGTAGCTATGACTTCATTAGTGGACAACTTGGGGCTGAAGTACTCACTAAGAAGCCCAGAAGGCGCACAGCCATACCAGACTGGTAACTGGTCCAGACATCTTCTAGGTTCTTGGGGATCTGTGGTATCAGCCACATGGGCCAAGCTTCCTCAGTCTCTTCAGAGGATGCTCATCAATCTACAGGGAATTCTGGGAAAGACCTTTCTGGCTGCTGCTGTAGTTGAAGGCCATAGGGCAGAAAACCTGTCTGTGGAGAAAGTGTCAGTGGGACATATGAATCCTGGGTGGGGTCTGTTGTAGTTTGCTCCTCATTTCCCGTGAGAGCAGAGTCCTTCCTGCTTTGTGCCCTAGCACAGTAGAGTTCCTGGCTATTTGTGGTATCTATTGATGATAGATTGTTTGACTTCACTCCTTGCTTATGTGATACCAGACACGTCTCCTTGCAGAAACGGAACCTACAGACAGATGTAAGGGCCTTTGTGTCCTCTGTTCTCATTTTTGGCTATTGAAACAAGGTAATCTTTGTTCTTATGCTGCTTTACCACACCAACAGTACCCAATAGGAGTAACAGCCACTGTTTTGGTGGAGATAGCATAACCCATTGAGTCATTACTGTGTGCCAGCCTCATTCGGTCACTTAGTCCTTTTAGTATCCCTATGGCATGTGCGCGCCATTTTAACCCTCATTTTATACATCCTGAGGCCTCAAATACTTCAGAAACATTCTAAGGTCACACAACCAGTAAATGGCATATCCAAAATTTCAGGAGTTCCAGGTCAGCCCTTACTTTATTCTCTGTAGACATGTCTATGATCATTGAAGACACATGCAATTTGTGTGTAAGCCTATGTGCATGTATGTTCCTGTAGGTTGTTTTAACAGGTAAATAGATCATATCACACAATATTCTGATAATTCTTTCTGATAATATTGAGTGTGAAGTTTTGCCATGTTAAAAGATATAGACTTATTATTTTAATGGTCACTAAGTACTTTGTAGACATGTAAATCTCAAAGATTGCAAGGTTGTGAGCCTGTATCAGCTGAGCCTTCTCACCGGCCCTAACATGCTGACAAAGAACATGTTTGGGTGGGTGACTGTGCATGTGAGTGAAGCTGTCTGTGCAGGCCAGCGACAGGCACAGGCTCTTCTGGAGCTGGGGTTCTAGGGACCTGGGAGCCACCCGATGTATGCTAAGAACAAAACTGGGTCCTTTAGAAGAGCAGTGCGTCTCTCCGCTCCTGACCATCTCCCCAGTCTCAGGCTTGGTCACCTCAGGCTCACTTGGGTGAGGATTTGCTTTCCATCTCTTGTAGTTTCTACCAAGTTCTGTTTCTCAAGGTCATGGACTGAAAGCTTGAGCTCCCCGGGTCGGTTACCATACCCTCTAACATGGCAGCTTGTCTTCTTAAAAAGGCCAAGCGGGAAGGCAACGGCAAGCCTGGTACCAAGGCAGGGATCATGGTCTTCTGCAACCTGGCATGGGAACGGCATGTCACTACTTTTGCTGGGACTTGTTGATTAAGTGACAGGTCCCATGTACACTCAGAGGGTGGGAGCTATAGAGAGAGCTTGGAGTCTGGGGTCCCTGGGGAATCTGGCTGCCACAAAAGAACATTTTTTAATAATAATCTCTAATAATATTTGTGTGCTTCTTATAGATTCCAAAGCACTTTTAATAAGTGTTGTATTTGTTTGGTGTGTGTTGCGTTTTTTGTGTGCATGTGTGTGTATGTATGTATGTGTGTGATATTGCTGCATGTGTGTATGTATGTATATGTATATATGTATGTGTGTTGATGTGTGCTTCATGTGTATATGTGTGAGTATGTATTAGCATGTATATATGTGTATGTATACATGCATGTTTGTATATGGGTGTGTGCATATTTGTGTATGAATGTGTGTGATGTGTGTATGTTTGTGTGATGTGTGTTTCATGTATGTATGTACACATGTGTATGTGGGTGATCTTTCCTATGCAGTTTGTACAGAGGCCAGAGGGAGACATTGGGCTGTACTCCTCTATCATGCTTTATATTATTTTCTTGAGACAGGGTTTCTCATTGAACCTGAAACTTGCTGATTTTTTTTTTTTTTTGGCCAGACTGGCAGCCGGCAAATTTCAGCGATCCTCCTGTTTCCCCTCCCCATCCCCAAGCACTGGAGTTGCAGGCACACACAGCCATGTCTGACTTTTACATGGCTCTGAGATCCAAACTCAGGTCCTCCTGTGTCCACAGCGGGGGCTCTCACCCACTGAGGTCCTCCCCTATCCTATAAGCATATATTAATGCACACCCCCCTCATGGCTGCCAAGGTAGCTAATTTCTGTGAAGTCATCAGGACAGGACCTATCATCTCTGTGCTCACAGTGAGGGAACTGGCATGCAGAGACTCGCGGGGACTCACCCAGGATCACACAGTTGGAAGGAAGAGACAAGGTTCCAATCCAGGACTTAGTTTATGAGCTCAGGCATCAAAAAGGTCGTTCAGTGGTGGGGTTGATGACACATGTCCTCAAATACAGGAGGTACACAACAGTGGCCAGGACACATCATGGAGAAGGAGGAGAAGAGACAGCAGCAGTCAGACTTCGGGTAGACACAGCTTAGGGGCAAGGCTCATTTTGCTGACAGTTTCAGTGGTCTGTCCATTGTGGTAGGGACTGTCAGTGGGGGACGGTCAGAGGGACCACTCACGTCACAGTGGACAGGATGAGAAAATGTGAGCTAAAAGGAATGAAGGCAAGACACAGCCACGGGGGACAGACCCCTAATGCCTTACTTCCTCCAACCAGCCCCCACCCCCACAGTTCCATCACTTCCCATGGACTATCCAAATTCCAACTCCTTTATTGATTATTGTCATAGCCCTCATTATCCAATCATTTCTGGACATGTCCTCATAGACCCACCCACAAGTGGGCCCTACTCACCTCTTAGGTGTTTCTCAATCCAATCAAATTGACAATCAAGATGAACTGTCACAGGGACGTTGAAAATCAGACTTCATTCTAATCCTACTTGAATCCAGGTGACTTCCAGCTTCGTGGCTTTGGGCGACATCTTCATGCATTCTCCCAGTAGGGTGGCTGTGAGGTTCAGGGGCCATAACAGATGCCTATGAAGGACCTGGTAGGGCGCCGGGCTTGCAGCCTGCACAGTTGCTTCTGCTGCTTCGGCGGGAGCTGGTCACGAAGGACTGTTGTTTATAAACATGCACTGAGTGCTTTTCCAAGTGTCTTCAAAACCCCAGCATTAATTGTCAACGGGCTGAGCTCAGGGACTCTCTTTTTGAAGTATCGTCTGGACCGGCTACTCTGTGTTTGTTGATTCTGCACACAGAAAGCCACTTGATTAAGAATTGATGAAAAAAGTCGTAATTCAGGCAAATAAAAGATGCTGCGTGAGAGGAAGCTTTGACAAGCGTGAAATGACTGCATGAGTGTGGCGTCATGGTTAATGGGACTGAGTAATTGGCCTTGTGGGAACCCGCCAAGCTAGAAAATGGACAGCCAGGGTATTTGCCCACCTGGGTTGAGGGTGGACACCCAGAAACACATACTCAGTGGTGGGGTGCTAGGCAGATGGGTCCCTTTAGTCTTTCTGGGTTGAGAAATTAATAGAACCAGAAATCAGACAGTGAAAAAAGTATCAACTCCATCATTAGGTCCTCAGGATTGTGGATGTTCACTTGGGACTATTGTGCCTAATCATCCTGAATTTCCCCAGGCTGGAATGTAAGACCCGGGGAGGGTAGGAAGGAAGAGGGGAGAAGGGAAGAGAAAAAAGATGGTAGAAAGGAAAGACGGTAGAGGAAAGCATGTGGTAACCATGTAACTCCCTTCAAAGGGAAGAGTGAACTGATGAGACTCAGGCTCTCGTCAATCTACCAATCAGATGCATGCTCTGCCTCCTAGGGGTGGAGCTAGGGCGGGACAAAAGGAAAGATGATGGTTTAAGTATCTAACCTGTATTTTATGAGCCAATCTGGGCAGTAGGTGAGAGAACTCTGGTTCCTCACTCCATTAGGGCAACAGTTCTCAATGTGTGGGTTGTGACCCTTGGGGGAATCTAATGACCCTTTCACAGGAGTCATAGATCAGATACCCTGCATATCGGATATTTGTATTACGATTCATAAAAGTAGCAAAATTACAGTTATAAAGTAGCAACAAAATCATCTTACGGTTGGGATCACTGTAAGATGAGGAACTGTACTAAATGGTCTCAGCGTTAGGAAAGTTGAGGGCCTTCATTAGGGAACGATCGTAATACTGAAGAGCTGAGTGTCTGTGAGTCCTGTCCTTCACACAAATTACTGTGTCTGTAGCTCTGTCTGGCTTCCAAGTCAGATGGTGATCCTCCTGCCTCAGCCTCTCTCTCAGGTGCTGGGATTAAAGGTGTGAACCGCCACACCTGGCTCTTGTTTTAGTTTTTTTTAATTTTAAATGTGTGCGTGAGTCTGTGCTTGTCCAGTGTGCATGGAGGTGAGGAGAGGGCACCAGATCTTGGGAACCGGAATTGCAGATCTTTGCTGGGCACCAATCTCAGGTTCTCTGGAAGAGCAGCTAGTACTCTTAGCTGTTAAGCTATCTCTCCTGTCCACAGCCAGCTTGTGACAGGAGAGTAAGAGTAACCCCAACGAAAGATCCTGGAATCTGGCTATCTTATCAACCTCTTGAGGTCACACAGTTAGGAAAGGTCACTCTGAGACTCAACTCTACAAGTGCCTGATAGCAAACCTAGTGTAGTTTTAAATGCCACTTTTCTCAGAAAGTGATCCCTGGACTTTCAGTTCAGAATCACCTGGGAGGGTTTTTTAAAAGGAGTTTTCCACAGAGCTGCCTCCCACAGCTGAGCCTTGGCTCTAGAGGCCTGAAGATGGGGGCATGGTGATGAACCCTGATTCCAGAAGCCTGAAGGTGGGAAACATGGTGACGAACCCTGGTTTCGGAGGCCTGAAGGCGGGGTCATGATGCCGAGCCCCCTACACAGGTCTCTAGATGGGTCTGGACACATACTTGAGTTTGGGAATGAGGGTGTGGGAACTCTAGGCTTCCAGTTCCGTGTTTTGTTAACTTGCCTTTGGCAATTGTTTGCAAGCAGGGTTCTTCTTTAATGATTTTTTCCTAATTTATTGAATCTGACAGCTTGTGGGGAGCTGGGGGAGTGAGGCCTCTCTGCTCTCTGGTACCTGAGCTCCTACAAAAGTCTGGATGTCGTCCCTGCCCTAGTCTTTAACATAGATGCTTTTTCCTTTTGTCTAGTGGTGACCCTCGTGCTAACGGAGGTCAAGAACAGCTCGGAGGATTGCCTTCTGACCCACTTCTTTGCTCTTCAGGGCATGGTTGTTTATATGGATTGGCACAGCCACTTACATACATTTGTATATATCTGCATAGATTTGCATACATCCGGGCTGTGCTTAGCGCTCTCTTATTTGTTTGGCTCTATCTTGAATAGGTTGCAGTATGTGCATATGCATATGAAGTATATGCACACTGCAGCACCCTCCCCGGTCCTCTGATCTAAAACTTCACTGACCCTGATTTCAAGTTATCTTTTCTTTGTCCCCAGTTTCTTATGATTGTGTGTATGGTGTACATACGTGTGTGCGTGTGCATGTGTGTGTGTTGTGTGTGTCTGTGCATGGAAAACTGTGGAGACTTGGGGTCAGTGGCAGGAATCACCCTCAACCACTATTCTACCTTGGTAATCGAGGCAAGGCCTCTCAAGCAAATCCAGTAGTCTGGCTAGCCAGCTTGCTTGGGGATCCTCTTCTCTCCCTTTTGAGGATGGACTTATAGACAGACTGCCATGCCTCCCAGCATTTATGTGGTTTCTGGGATCCAAATGCCTGTCTTCACACTCACATGGCAAGGGTTTAAATATTGAGCTATCTCCCAAGCCTGATTTCAAGTTTTAAAAAAATCTCCCCACTGGTAGATATTGTTTTGGGGAACCTGACCTGGTTGCTGGAGCAGGTGGAGCTCCCTTTCCTGGGCAGCTGGAGGCAGTGTTTGCAGTGCTTAACAGATGGGGTTTGCGGTGAGATGTGGGCTCAAAGCCTAACTATTTAACACTGACTATACCGCTTAGCTGTTCACAGCACGGTTTTCCCCAGCTAATGAGAGTAAGATAGTATCTCCTTAATAGCGTTGATGTTTGTATTGAACACGTGTGTGGCAGCTACTGTTTCTTCTGATCCTGACACCAGCTGGGAAAACGGCCCCAAAGAACAGCATCATTCCCTCGTGTTTGCAGCGATGGAGATGGCCATGATGAACGAGAACTCACAAGGCTTCCCACCTGGGGCCTTTCGCTCTTTGAAGACCTGTCATTTGTATGTTATCCGAATGTATATATGCGTGTGAAGGTGTGAACACTCTTGTGTGAACACACGGTCCAGAAGAAAGCATCAGCCCCGCCCCCATCATTCTCTGCCCGTTCTTTTGAGTGTTTCTCCAGAACCGGCCGCTTGCATTTTCTCAGTCAGTCTGGAAACCAGCAAGCCCCATGGGTTCTCCTTTTCTTGTCTCCCTCTGAGCTGAGATCACAGGTGTGCGTGGGATGCCTTGCTTGTTACATAAGTGCTGGGGTCTGAACTCCAGTCCTCATGGGTGTGCAGCAAGTATTCTTAACCACCAAACCGTCTCCCCAGCGCCGTGTTGGCGTTCTTAACTCTAGAAGAGAAGCACTCCATAGGGGGGAGAAGAAGGATTCCACCCTAGTGGGATTTTATACACATGTCCACGGATTCTTTAATCGTCTGCTCCTTGGGATGTAGAGATTAAACCCTTTTCTCTGGTGTCCACTGGACTTACTGTCTGCATTAGACATTTTGTCACGATGTCAGAAGACCTGACATAAACAGCTTGAAAGGAGGAAAAATAACATTTTTTCAATCCCTTGATCCTGAGCCTAGAATCCAGCAGAAACTCTGGTGGTGAGGATCATGTGGCAGCAGGGAGCATAGGGTAGAGGCTGCTCAGGGCAGACAGGAAGCAAAGAAGAGGAAGTGGAACAAGATGTAGCCCCATAGGTGCCTACCCAGTGACTTCCATCCTCCAGGTTCCTAAAGCTTTTAATGATCTGCCAAAATTGTCACACAAACCGGGGACCAAGCATTCCATACCTGAGCACTTCAGAGAGACACTGCATATACAAACCAAAGCACTATCTGCATTCCAATGCATAAAACATGGCAGGATGGGATAGCGTGGCTAAGACTAGGTCTCCATCCCTCTGCTTATGCCTTGGGTGCACACACCTTTTGGGTCCCGATTCACTACCGCTGGTGGAAGCCACACGGTGAGAAGCCCTCTAGAGGAACCCACATGGTGATGTATTACAGTCTCCTGCCAACAGCCATGTAATTGAACTTGGAAGTGGCCCTCCCAGTCAGTCAGGAGCAGCTGCAACTGACGGCTTGGCAGGGACTGCAAGAGGGAGCTTGAACTAGAACCAGGAAGTCAAGCCTCTCCACATTTCAGACCTTCAGCAGCAGTGGAATAATGAATGTTTGCTGATTAAATGTTTGAAGTAATTTCTGTTCAGTTTGGGGGTAACTTGTTACAGAGCAGTTGCTAACTGGAACACTTGGGAAGATGCATTCTGACTGCAGTTGCTCTGCTCAGGGATCAGAGGCGCTGTGCCTCTTGAGCTGAAGAGTGGGAGTAACCGGAGCACTAGGACAGGTTTGTGCAGCAGAGCGCCGAGGCGTACCTGAGTGGTGGAGCCCAGCTTGCGGTTGACCGTCACTGACATGGTTGACACCTTCCTGTGCAGGGCACACTCGCCCATGTGGACAGCTCACATGCTCTATGGTAAATAAATAAAGCATGCATATAGCAGAAGACAGTTTCTTACTCTTTACCAGGTTCATGGCTGAGGCCCCAGCAACCCAAGACAGATCAACAAGGGAAAGCATGTGTGAATATTTAACGTATGTTTCCATGTTGGAAACCTTTGACGCAAACAGGGACTGTGCTAGTTTTGGTCTGATGGAAGTGGGCAGCCATGTAGAAGCAGGAAGGCTATGTGGTCTGCTGGTTAACATGGTTTAACTCTCTAAGGGTGGTGAATTGTTTGTGGAGACCCCTGGGTTTGGGTTCTTGTCTGTGTGTCTTCAACATTCCATTCCATTGCTTTGAAGTGAGGAGGAATGGAGTGTAGTGAGTAGCGGCGGGCCGCTTCCTGCCGCCTGGCTCCTGCACAGCTAGCTTTTGCCCCCAAATAATTACACAGAAACTGTATTCTTTTAAACACTGCTTGGCCCATTAGCTCTAGCCTCTTACTGGCTAGCTCTCACATCTAGATTAACCCATTTCTAATAATCTGTGTACCACCACAAGGTGGTAGCTTACCGGTAAGATCCTAACCTGCGTCTGCCTCTGAGAGGAGAATCATGGCGACTCACTGACTCGGCTTCTTTCTCACAGCATTCTGTTCTGTCTACTCCGCCTATCTAAACTGCTGTCCTATCAAAAGGGCCAAGGCAGTTTCTTTATTAACCAATGACCTTCCTCCATTAATGGAGGCCTTCTGGTAAAACTCAGGGCTATTTCAGAGCCTTCTTTTATGGCCTGTAGTAGGGGAGAAGGGCACGAAGAAGGTAGACATGAGCCCCCGGCTCCTGTTTTCTTAAGTGCAGGGGTAGGGTGGTGTGTCCTAAACCTCACTGTGTAACTGTAGCTTGTGATAGCTGCTGTACCTAGGAACCTAGTCAGTGGCTACCCTCCACAGAGGCGGAAGCAGAGGAGGTGGGGGAGAGTCTCGTTCTAGGGTTGATGGGAAGCCATGATCCTCTCTCCTATTTATGAAGCAGATAGGATGCTATCTATTGATTTGTACGCATATATGTCTGTCTATGTGTCTGTCTGTCTCATTCCCCACCTGTCCGGTATTGAGTGGTGTGTGTGTGTGTACTCTCACACACAAAGCCATCTCAGCTCCTCATTGACCAATAATTTTGAGTTTCTATTATAAGTAAATTGCCTTATGTTGTGTTAAATGCCACAAGCATGAGGATCTATGTTAGATTCCCAAAATCTTTAAATGAATTAATAAATAAAATGTGCAGGGTGTGGTGGTGCTTGGAGATGGTGGAAGCTGAAGAATTCCTGGATCTCACAGACTGGGCAGAATAGCTTCATCAGTAAACTCGGAGCCAATGGGAGAACCTTCCCAAAGGAGGTAGATTAACATTTCTGAAGATGACTGCAGAGGTTGTTCTCTGGCCTCCTCCACATGCACACACACACACACACACACACACACACACACACATACACATACATGTGCAACCACTTAGACACACAAATAATTGATAGAAGAAAGACCCCATTGACAGAGACATCAGCATGATCAAAGACCAAGAAGTGAGAGAGCCTGTAGATAAGACAGGCAAGGGGATGCAGGGTTGGTCCCTGGGAGCCTTGCAGTGGCTGCTTGGTTGAAGTTAGAAGTTTTGAGCAAACAATGGCCCTGTTATGGTGGGGTTTCAGACACTGTGACTCCTGAAGGAGGAGGAGTCCTCTTTGGAGGCATGTTGGGGTCAGGCTGGGTCTGGTCTGGGGCAGGAGACAGGAAGAGGCATGGTGTCCTGTCTGCCACTTGTCTCTGAGAGGCAGCTGTTTACTGGACCCTAACCATCACCTCACATCCTCAGTGGCCCGCGTGCCACCTGAACACACTCCTCAGACTGAATTCCAGAGCCGCCAAGTCCTTAGCTCAGTTGCTGCTGTGAGCTGAGTCAATTCACTTGTGGTGAAAACTCATTAGCGGTGATGGGGAACTAAAGTGCTGGGCCAGAGAAGAGCTCCCAGAGTGGGGGCCTGGCTTTCTTCCGCAAACAACACTTGTGTAGAGTCCCTGGAGGATGCAGAGGGGCTCCTGGAGGAGCTGCTTTGGACTCTATGATCTCTCTATGACTCTGGAGAAGGCCAGGCTGTGGGAGAGGAGAGCGTTACTGATGAGGTTGAGTGCCTTGGGCACCGACCGACCAACCCATCCATATCACTTCGAAGGGGCCCATAGTTCCTACAGCTGTAGAGTGTTCAGCCAGAGGGCACACAGCAGCCCTCAGTGTGGCCTGGGAGAGGGCTGGACTAAGGCAGCCTTTTCAAGGGATGGCAGAGACAAACAATAGCCTTAAACCTTTGTTTGCTTGTTTTTTTTTTCTTAAAAAAGAAAGTAAATTTATTTTTTAATACAAATGTTTTCAAAGATGGAAATATATTATGCTTGAAAGTCTTTTCCCTAACGATTACTAGCCTTGCCAAATTTACAAAATCATGTATATTTTAATGTTTGAATTGGTAACATTTCCATGTGGTTCAAAATTCAGGAAACATGAAAAATTTCAATGACAAATATTTCTTCCAGCACCTTCGCTGGGTCTCTGTCCTCTACGGCAGTTCATGCTGACAGCTTTTTCTCCACCCTTGGACAATTTCTTAGTCCAGCTTCAAGACAAGGAGCCTCTTCCACCAACAGTCTCCTCCCGGTAATTGTTATTCTAGGTGGGATCTGTCTTTTACTCAACAACACCCCTGCCCCATTGCGCTCTCTCCCTCTTTTTCTCTCTACTCTTCTTTCTCTTTTTGGTTTCTCTCTCTTCATTCTTTCTGGGTTCCAGGGTCTCAGCTCTCTCTGGCCAGGGAGTAAGAAATTTTCTGGAGCCAAATATGAGGGACCATGGCCTGGGAACACGGATCTAGGTTGTAACTGTTCCAACTTGGACACAGTTTCATGCATTTTTTTTTTATAGTTCAGAACTAAAGAAAGTCATGAATCAAGGAACTTTTTAGATACATTGGTGGAAGCATCAGACAGGAGGGTTGCAATCAAGCAGGGATATTGTTGCTATAGGTCTCAGATGCTGTCTGATGACAGATCTTAGCTGCTGGGTGTGTGGAAGATAGTGGTCTGTGATGATAATGCATCCCCTAAAGTCTCTCAAGATGTCACAGAATGGTTGGTCAGACACAGAGGTGGGGAAGGACTAAAGATAGCCCATGATACTTCACTCCAGATCTGCAACATTCCAACTTCGCACAAAGACAAACTCCTGATCAGTCAATACACTCAACACAGCATGGCTTTAGTTGCTTTCTGGGAACTCAGTTCAGCAGCAATGGTCACCATTTATCTGGACAGAGCTCCTTTTTTTACCAATTGGTTAACACTCCCTTTCATTCTGTTCTTTCCTGCTCCACAAAGACAGCATCTCTCATGTGTCTACTTTCTTCACTTTTGTAGATTTGGCTATTTATTTTTGTGTGTTTTATGTGTCTTCATACATGCATGAGAGCTTGTTTGTGGAGGCCAGATGTTGAGGCTGGTTATTTTCCTCAGTCACTTTTCACTTTAGTTTTTTTTAAAAATATTTATTTATTTATTTATTTATTTATTATGTATACATTATTCTGTGTGTATGCCTGCAGGCCAGAAGAGGGCACCAGACCTCATTACAGATGGTTGTGAGCCACCATGTGGTTGCTGGGAATTGAACTCAGGACCTTTGGAAGAGCAGGCAGTGCTCTTAATCTCTGAGCCATCTCTCCAGCCCTCACTTTAGTTTTTGAGACAGGGACACTCATGGAACCTGGAGCTTGCTGGTGAATGAGCCCCAAGAACCCCCTTGCCGCTACCTTTCCACTAGGGGATTACAGACACACACCAACGGACCCGGCTTTTTGACTTGGGTGCTGGAGATTTGAACTCATGCTCTCCTGCTTGCTTGACCAACACTTTACTGACTGAGCCATCTCCTCATCTTTCCACTTTTTAAAATGTGAGTCAGTGTTGAGCAGGGACCTGGGCTCAGCCTTATGCTAGGGACTCACAGGCTCCAGCTCCACTCTAATGGAGTCTCTGGGCCTAGGCTATCTGGAAATTTCTTCTGGCCTCATGTTGCTATACAGCATCCTTGAAATTCTCCCCACTCCTGTCTCCTCTGTGCTTCTGTCTTTCCATGTGACTCCCTGCATCTCTTTTTTCACTTCTGATTCCTTCCTTCTTACTGCGTGTGTGTGTGTGTGTGTGTGTGTGTGTGTGTAAGTGAGGCACGAGGTTGGTTGGTATCAGGTGTCCTTCTTGTCTATTGTCCTTGTACCATCATCCAGAGGCAGGGGTTCTCACGAACCCAGAGCTCACCATTTTAGCTAGTCTGACTCAGGGACTTGTTCCAGGGATTCCATGTCTTTGCCTCTCATGCACTGGGGTTATGGGTAGGCTGCTATGTTCACCCAGCCTGACAGGGACCCTGGGAATCCAAACTCCATCCATGCTTGCACGGCAAACACTTTACCCACTGGGGTACCTCCCCAGCCTCTGTTTTCCTTTCTTGATGCTTCCTCTGGGTCAGTCACTTTACATAAAGTCTTCCTTTGTGCCTGTGGGGGTTTAGTGAGGGGATGCTGGTCTCTGAATCCCCTGTGGACACCAAAATCTGAGGGTTTTAAAGTCTCATAGAAGTGGAGTAAGTTTGCACGTAACCTCCACTCACCCTTCTCAGTAGCCTAACTCACCTCTGTGTGGCTTATCACACCTCTCCTGTGTCAAGGTCATGCACATAGCTGCTAACTGGTCTCTATGTATTTATTACAGTTGTGTAGTTTGGAATAGCTTCATTCTGTCTCGGTCAAAGCCCTGAAGATAGAATCTCTGGCTACAGAGAGATGACTGTTTAATCTCACAGGACTTCACTCCCACTCGCCATGCAGTGGGACTGGATTTGCTGATTTGCCCAGTGAGGATGCTACTTCCCGGTCTCCCCCAACAGACCCACATGCCAGTGTGCTAACCGTGTGGGATTGTTTTAGCTGTCAACTTGACCACCAACAGTCCCCTGGGAGAGCTTCACTTGAGAATTGTCTAGATCACGTTGGCCTGTGGGCATGTGTGTAAGGGACTGTCTTGATTGCTAGTTGAGATGGGGAGATCCATCCTGAAAGTGAGCAGCTTCATTCCACGCCCTGGGCTCTGAGCTGTAGAAGAAGGAAGGAAGCCAGCTGAGCACAGCCAATCTGTCAAGGATGCGTTTACTCTGAGACTGCAGATGGGATGTGACTGGATGCTTTACTTCCTGCCTTGACTTCCTTGAAGTAGCAGAATGGACCCTGGGGATGTGAGCCAATGAACTCTTTCCTCCTTCAGGTTGCTTTTTGACAGAGTGTTTTATCACAGCGACAGAAAATGAACTGGACTACCAGTAAAAGAAGCTCTTCCTCTAAAGAGATTTCAGGGGTTCAGGGTGGTGCTTTAGCTGAACTATAGTTAGATTCTCTAGACAGGGGTGTGGTTCACCCAGTCTGCGTCCTCCCAACAGGGTCTTTCTTTCTTCATCTGACTTCTCTTCTTTCACCCTCTCCTCTTTCCCTCCTCATCTCTTCTCCTATCAAAGCCTTCAAAAATCCTTTTGGAGTCTCTAGAATTCAAAGTGTACCTCCCTTTGATCAAGAAGAAGCCTGGTGATTAGCTGTAAAGAGCAGCTATTGGTTGGGTGGGGACTGGGGTCTACTGTGGGAGAGAGAGGCACTGGGAATGGAATGGGCCAGCTTCCCATCACTGATAAAATACCCAAGGAAATCAAGGTCTAAGGAAGAAGGTTTATTTTGGTCCATGGTCTCAGAGGCTTGGCCCATGATTCTTTTGCTGAATTGCTTTGGACCTGTGCTGAGGTAAGGTCTCATGTTAGTAGTGCAAGCGTCTCACTTCATGATGGCCAAGAAGCAAACGAGGAGCAAAAAGGAGGGGCCGGAGTATCGCTATCTTCTTAAAGGGCATGCTCAGTGATCTAACCCCCTTCCACTTTCTAGAACTCCCATTGCTTCCTGGCAGCACCACCACTAAGGGACAATCGAGCCTCTGACAACATGGACCCTTGAGGGACACTTAGTGAAACCACAAACCACAGCATGAACATTCTGCCCCCAGCTGGGGATGGTAGCTGGGAAGACAATAAACTGTGTGCTAAGACCTGAAGCCACTAACAAAACTAAGAGTAGATATACTTGGCATGGGTGTGCACATATATGCATGCATGTTTGGATGTGTGCACACGTGTAGATGTGCATGCACGTGCACACATATGGAGGGCAGAGATTGGCCTTGTATGTTGTTCCTCATGGGTCCTGGAGCTTGCAGGGACGTCTAGACTAGGGTCCCTCAGAGACCCTCGCTTTTTGGGATCCCCAGTGTTGGGATCACAAGTGCACAGCACCAAGCTCAGCTTTTTCACACAAATCCTGAGGGTTGAACTCATGTCCTCATGTGGGAAGCACTTGACTGACAGAGTCCTCTCTCTAGATACACAGCTATACCTTCAATCATCTTTTTAGATTATAATTTAATTACAACATTTCTCCTTTTCCCTTTCTCCCTCCAAACCCTCCCATACAACCCTCCCCATTCTTCTTCAAATTCATGGCCTCCGTTTTCATCAACTATTATTGCATCCAGATATGTATGTGCATGTACATATATATTCCTAAATATAACCTGCTCTGATTTTTATCATCACTTAACATTGGTGAGAAATTTTAAATATTTTTATAAAATATATCATCCCTCCTGATATGCCCCTAAAACTACAGGTTGGATGTAGCAAGACAGACGATTTCAGCCAGGAGGCAGGACAGCAAGATTTGTATCTCTGCACTGACGTTCACTACTGTGGGGCCTTCCGTGATTTACTCTGCCTCTCTGTTCCTGGACTTTCCTAGTTGTAAGTATACGGCTCTACGAGCTGCAGAGAACCAGTAACAGCGCAAATGACTCTCATCCATAGACACAGAAGTAAATCCCCTCTGGCAGCATGCAGTCTGTTATCAGGTGTGGCTACTGACCAGTTTTGCATCTTTTAAATTGACTTCAGGAACTCTGATGGTGTGTGCGTTTACAGTTATTTATTTATTTTTGATTTCTTTGAACCTGGTTTTCTCTTTAATTAATGAGTTGAATAAAATCCTTGGCATGTATTTATAAGACTATGTCTTTTATCTAAATTAAGGGAAAGGGGGAAATGATATAATTATATTTTCATTAAAGCATATCCTGGTCTGGGAATACGGCTCAGTGGTAGAGTGTTCGCACATGGTGAACGGTCTCTAAATTCAATTCCAAGCACCATGTGACAGTTTGCATCTTCCCCCTTCCCCCCTTAAGAAAAAAAAAAAAACAGCTCAGTTCCTTAACTTGTATCCAAATTTCTATAACAAAACAAGCCTCTTTGAGACTTGGGAGGTTCAACCAGCTAGACTGAGCTACAGTTCCCAGAATCTTCTTTCCCCCAGGTTGCCCATGAAAAGCAGCTCACTCGGGGGTAGGGTGGGGTGGGGTGGGGGGTGCTGTTGTGGGCTGGTCTCCCTGCCCCCCTTCCCCCCATGATTACCCTCGAGAGTGCGGCTCTTCACAGCAAGTGTGTGCCTTTATCTCCAGGATGAGATGACCAAAATGAGAAGCAATAAGAATGGAAACTTATATTTGGGGAGTCTACCTTGTTTATTTTTTGTTTGTTTGTTCTTTGAGACAAGATCTCTCTGCATAGTCCTGGCTGTCTTGGGACTCGCTCTGTAGACCAGGTTGGCCTGGAACTCAGAGATCCACCTGCCTCTGCCTCCCGAGTGCTGGGATTAAAGGCGTGAAGCACCACTGCCCGGCCCTACTTTGTTCTTGAGTCTCCTATTTTATATGCATCTTCCTTTCTCAACCACCTTTCTGTAACCTTTACACTTTAGCATCAAATCAAATGGGTCAACCATCTCTGTAACCAATCTCTTCCTTCCCTCCTTCCTTCCCCATTGTGTGTGTGTGTGTGTGTGTGTGTGTGTGTGTGTAGGTGTGTAGATGTATGCACCAACTCCTGCATGTGTGGAGACCAGATGAGGACATCAGGCATTCTGTACTGTCATTCTCTGTTTATTCCCTTGAGACGGGATCTCTCACTGAACTCGGAACTTGTAGTTTTGATTAGACTGGTGACCATCAAGCCCCAGTGGTGTAGGAGATCCTTCTGATTGTGTGTTGCTTCCATTGGTTAATCAATAAAGAAGCTGCTTGGCCTGATAGGGCAGAACTTAGGTTGGCAGAGAAGACAGAACTGAATTCTGGGAGGAGGAAAGCAGAGTCTGAGAGCCACCGTGGAGACGCCAGGTCAGACATGCTAAATCTTTTCAGTAAGCCATGACCTCGTGGTGAACACAGATTAATAGAAATGGGTTAAATCAAAATGTGAGAGTTTGCCAATAAGAGGCTAGAGATAATGGGCCAGGCAGTGATTTAATTAATACCGTTTCTGTGTGGTTATTTCAGGTGTAAGCTAGCCATGTGACTGGGACAAATAACGTACCCTCGCTCCCTGTTACACCTCAGTGAACTTCCTGTTTCCTTCCACCATAAGGTTGGGGTCCAAGAGCACACACAGCCACGCCTGGCTTTTTATGTGGATGCTAGATCTTGAACTCAGGTCTTCATGCTTGTGTAGCAAGCATTTCTCTCCACTGAGGCATCTGCTGAGCTCCTTGTGATCAATCTCCTAAGGGGGAAAACCATCTAAATCTAAATATATGTCTACACCTCACATGAACCAACTGCGTAGTCACAAAATTATTAAATGTTTCAATTTTTTTTGAGATACAGTCTCATTATCTAGCCCATCCTGGCTTTGGACTTGCAATCATCCTACTTTCTTCTTTAAAATGACCAGTTGAAACCTAATCCCCAGTTGAAATGTAACCGTCTGCTCCTGCTCCAGCACGAGTTGTTACTTCTGCTCTGGTCCCCTAAGGGAGTTTCCAGCAAAGCTCTGCTCTGAAAGAAAAAG
Source organism: Microtus pennsylvanicus (assembly GCF_037038515.1). Taxonomy (NCBI): domain Eukaryota; kingdom Metazoa; phylum Chordata; class Mammalia; order Rodentia; family Cricetidae; genus Microtus; species Microtus pennsylvanicus. The sequence continues at coordinate 60,224,177 of NC_134583.1, forward strand.
GTCTCATCCAAACCTCACTCAAGAGGTTATTTGGGAGGGAGGAATCCAAGAGAGTGGCTGCCTCTGCCAGGGTGGAAAAGGGCAGCTCCCAACTGAACAGGCACAGGGCTTGCATAGGGCTTTTTAGGGGTGTACTTTTTCTAGGGAGAAGACTTTCAGGGTGGGAATTGGTTGGATTTCAATCCCCTGAGTTTAGAGAAGCTCAGAGATTGGCTAGATTTCATGCCCTGGGATTCGTTGGTTTTCCTGCTTAGGGATTGGTTTTGTGCTCAGTTGGTCAGGGGAAGGGTGTGTTTCTTTAACTCTGGCTCCAGGGCCAAAATGTGTTTCTTTCTCTGGCCCTTTTCAATCCTTTGACTTTAGTTTCAAGGCTAGGGTGTGGTCCTTTCTCTGCTGGCTCTGGTCCAGGGTTAAAATGTATTTCTTTGGCTCTGATTTCAGGGCCAGTGTGTGTGTGTGTGTGTGTGTGTGTGTGTGTGTGTGTGTGTGTGTGTGTTTTACTAGCTCTGGGCAGCTCTGGTTTTGGGACCAGAGTGTGTTTACCCTACAATTAGAGTATTTATGACAGAGTCCACCCTCACCTGCCTCCCCATAAAGAGCTCTCTTGTTCTGTCACAGGCCACAGCAGCAAGAGCACCATCCGTATACAGGAAAAGAGCCTTCACCAGACAGGCAACCCTGACCTTGTACCTCCTAGCCTGCAGATCTATGAGAAAGTTCTATTGATTATTGTTACTTGCTCCCAGACTGCAGCACTTTGTTATGTAGTAGCTCAAACATAGTAAGACACTAGCCATAGCCACATCCACTTTTATGCCAATATCTATAGGTCTAATGTTTCTGCTCCTCTGATTGAACCCTAGCTGGACAAGAGTCTACCGAAAGGAGGGACTAAAGCTGGACAATGGAAGAACCCAGGACTGTGTGACCTCAACATCCCTGTCCTTCCCTGGTTCCAGTCGCTAGCTTCCCTTGGTGTTTTCTTGTGTCATCTGTTCCTTGTCTTTCGGAACTAGATGGTTAGTTGGACTCCATTGATTCATACTGTGGTCATTAGAGAAAGAAAAACCAAGGTAGAATGGACTGGAAGCGTTCTCTCTGCTGCATAGCCCTCAGAGTGCCAGAAAGTGTGATGCAGGCTGCTGAAACAGTTTTCGTCAGTGGGTGTTCTGTGCAGCAATCCTCAGCTGACCCAGGAAGATGCGCCTGTTAATGCAACAGTGAGCGTCACTGGTCTGTGACAGATACTATGTTACCAGCTGATTTTTGTCCACTCCTCCGTGCTCAGCCCCTATCTGCTCCTTCTTTTTCAGCTTTCCTTTCCTTCCTTTACCTTAGCTGTATCATAAGAGAGAGTCTTACCCGTAAAGATTATGGTGATGTTGGCAAAATGATACTTAAAAATTCTGTTGGTGTTCTAAGTATCAAGCATCCTAGGAGGAAAACAATAAATTGAACTAAATTGTTTTTCTCTTGGGTGTGGCTCTTGCTTGCGTGGCTCTTCTCCCATTAAGGTCCCTATTATGTGAAGTTTTGCATCTTGGAGGAGTCCCCTTTTCCTGGCTTGAAATTGCCCAAATTTTGCTGTTATAGGTCTCAGTTTGGTCTGGCACTGTTTGGATTTCTGTGTGCAATGCGATTGTGTTTCCGCCAGGAATCAGCTCTTCTTTCTCTGACTTCCTAGCTTTCAATCAATTTCCCCCCAAAGCATCAGCAAACCTCTTCTGCCAAGGCATTAGTTTTGCAATCAGATGCAGCAGGTCTTCTATGGGAGCCATCTTAAACTCCGGGTGCCATTCCGGAGAGCCTCCCTGATCGGGTACTTATGAAACACAAACCAGCTACTGAAGAAATTGTAAAGTGAAGAAGGGAGTTTATACTGGTCACAGCATACCAGAAACCTGTGCTGTGGCTCTCCATAACTGCGGATGGAAAACATTTGCAAAATGGTTGTACCTAGACAGAATATGTGGGGATTTTAAAAAGTCTCTTAGCAATATAGTTTAACAATAATTTACATAGCATTTGCATTGTGGTGAATATTTTAACTAATTTGCAATGGTTTAAAATATACAGGAATATGGATATAAAATTATATTCAAATGCTGTGCTGTTTTATATGAGGGACTTGAGCATCTGTGGATTGTGGTCGTAGAACCAGTCTCCTGTGAATACAGAAATGTCTATTCCCCACTCCCCTTTGCTTGGCTCCCTGAAGTCTGTTTCCTATTTAAGGAAAACTCAAACTTAATTTAAAGAGAATAATTAGAAACCTCCTACAAGAATACCAGGGCAAATTAACTCACAAAAAGAGCACCCATGGCTGGTCAGACGGCTCAGTGAGTGAAGTGTTTGCTACAAAAGCTTGAGGACCAGGGTTCAGAGCCTCAGAAGCCACATCAATGGCAGAGAGGTGTGATGGCTTGCCTGTAACCCTGGCACTCGGACAGTGGACATAGGGTATTCTGTAGACGGGCTGGAGAGCTATGCCGGTAGAATCTGTGAGCTCTGGGTCCAGCAAGAGATGCTGCCTTAGTCAATAAAGTGGAGAGCAATTGAGGAAGATACCTGGCAGTAACCTCTGGCTTTACACATGGGTATGTACACATATACATGCACACATACGTGTGCTCACATGCTAACATGCATGTCCATAATACCCCCGCTGATCTCCTCACAGATCCCCCCCCATAGTTAATAACAGAGCACTTTTCTGATCATGTTTATTGAAGAGCTGGAGAAAAACAAAAATATCATTTTGTTTAAGAAGTTCTAAGGTTTTTGCAAGCTACCTCATTTCAAGGTGGGAGAGTTAGTTCATTTTTTAAAATATATATATATATATATATATATATATATATATATATATATATATGATCTTTTGAGATTATAGTATAATTGCATTATTTCCCCTTCCCTTTCCTTCCTCCAAACACTCCCATGTACCCTTTCAAATCCATGGCCTTTTTATTCTTGGTGTTACATATGAGTGTGTGAGTGCCTGTGTGTGTATACATATATATTCCTAAACACATAAACACAACCTGATCAATCTGTATAATGTTGATTGTGTGTCTATGTTTTCAGGGCTGATCATTTGTATTGGAGAATGGATTGGTGTCCTGGGGAAGACGATATCTCCAACTTTCAGCATTCCTTAGATGCCTGCAGTTCTTTGTCTAGGTTTGAGAACTCGTGAGTTTTCCCCTGTCTGTGTTAGCGTGTCTATTGAGATGGCCCTTGTTCAGGTCATGTTTAGGCAGTCATGCTTGTGAGACTTCATAGGTGTAACTTCTAACATTTCTAGGATATGCAGTCTTACAGTAAGCGTCCTGCTCATCTGGCTCTTACGCTTCCTAGTCCCTCTTCTGCAATGATCCCCGAGCCTTGGGTGTAGGAATTAGGTTGCAGATGTTTCGTTTGGGACTGGGCTCCACAACTCTGCATTTTGATCGCCTGTCGCTGCCTTTGCTGGTCTCTGTCTGTTGCAAAAAGACATTTCCTTGATGAGGGATGAGAGCTACACTTGCCAAACTACCCTTGGACATAAGGATAAGTATTTAGAGTGCAGTTAGGAATTATGCCAGTTTAGAAAAAAGGTGGTTGTAGGTTCTTCTTTAAGACCCATGCCCCTAGTTGTCCCCCAGAGACAGACCGTAAGTCTCAATTGCTAAAGACACCATGCATTTTGGGCACAGGGCCTAGAGGCCCCTCAAGCTGGATCTGACTTGAAAGCCTCCTCACTAAGGATCAGCTTTCATGGTACCAGAAGGCAACAGAGAAGCTTCCAGAAGGAAGCAACCACCATGCCTACCCAGCTATGACACCTGTGAACCACACCAAGGACCAACATGGCACAATATCTCCATGGGTATAATAGTGGCACAGAGACTTTGGCAGTAGCCAGTACCTCTATAATTGGCCTCAAGCCTCACTCAGCAAGATGAAAATTGTACCTGGCACTGGAAACCTACTTCATTTCTTAATATCAAATTCTATACAAGCTTTCTCCTTTGAATGTCTTGTACATTGCAAGAGCCAATTGTACCAAGTCTCTTATTTTCTGTACAGCAACAGTTATTCAGCTGATGCTCAAGAGAGTGGCCCAGAGGACATTGAAACATTCTAGTTTGCTGATTTTAATGTCTCTGCATCTCTCTATGCAGTGGTATTAGTCTCTCCTGCATCTCCCAGAACCATGCTGAAATGTCAGTTCTCGATGTATAATCCACAGCAGTGCTCCGGCTCAGTCCTCGTTGCCACATACAGCCCCTGCCAGGCTGAGCTGGTGAGATCAATAGCAAGGTCTCATCCCACAGAGGAGCCCTGGAGTTCACCAGCTCAGCCTTGGGGTGGATGCATTGTGATGGTGAGGACTGACCATATGGTATCAGTACCTGGTTATTGAACAATATTGTTAAACCATATTTGAAGTCATGTCTTACTAAAAGTTCTTCATTCCTGGTGTCCTCCTTTTCTTTACTCAGACTTCTGGGGTTCCAGCCTGGGTAAAGAAATCTGAAGTCAAGAAAGGCAGGGCCTGGGAATCTAAACTGTAACAAGTACCTCAGGGGGTTCTCAGTCCCAGATCAGTTTTATGGGGTCCAGCCATGATAGGCTTATTAGAGGTCTGAGCCTCAGTAGTTTTCCTTAAGACAATACCTGCTTGCAAGACAGACCATAAACGAGACTAGCCAGGCACCACTCAGGAACAGACCATCCAAAGGAAATTCCTAATGTCCAACTGTTGTAGTTAGGATCGCCTGTCAGCACACACCCATCGCTTTGCACCAGGACACCCCTAGACAAGTGTCAGCCAATCAGGATTGAAACCATCACCCCAAACCTTGCTAATGTACCTTTTCTGGGTTTGGCTTTTAAATAGTGCTCTCTAGAAATTATTTCCATCATTAAACAGTGGGTACCTCCTCTCACTGCTGTGCTGATGGTCCTTGCCTGGCTTGTACACATGCACGATAATAAACCTTGCTTTTGCATTTCAACGAGTCGGTCTCCCTGGTGGTCTTTTGGGGTCCCCATGGAGTGGGCACAACAAGTTTGAGTCTGGAATGTCCCCAAAATGTCAGGTGTGGAGAAGTGGATGGATCATGGGGGCTTTATATAAATCTATGCATTGATTTATCCCTGAATGGGCCTATAGGGAGGTGGTGGAACCTGGAGAGGTGGGGCCTGGATGGAGGAGGCAAGTCACTGAGGTCATGGCCTTGAAAGGTATATCTTGTCCTGAACTACCCTTTCTCTGCATCTTAGTAACTTTTTACTGCTGTGAGGAGACACTATGACCAAAGAAATTTGTGGTGAGCTTTTGGGTGCTCATGGATTAAAGACCACAGCTATCATGGCAGGGAATATGGCATCAGGTAGGTAGGCATGACCCTGGAGCAGTAGCTAAGAGCTTACATCCTGATCCACAAGCATGAGGCAGAAGAGAGAGAGAATGTGTGTGTGTTATTGGGGATAGTGTGGGTTTTTAAACCTCAAAACCTACTCCTAGTGACACAACAAGGCCACACTTCCTGATCCTTCCCAGACAGTTCCACCAACTGTGAACTGAACATATAAATATGTGAACCTATGGGAATCATTCTCATTTGCCTCAGGGCCCTCACGAGGTAAGCTTTGTTCTCCTGTAACCTCTTTACCATGATGGTCAGTGTTACTGTGCCCAAAGTGATGGGGCCAAGTGACAGTGGTTGAAGAAGCTCTGGAAATGTGAGTCAAAGTAAACTCACTCCTGTCAAGACATTTATCTCAGGTATGTTGTCATAAGGCATCAGCAGACATGGACCCAGGATTCCCTTTCCTTTCCTTTCTTTCCGACAGGGTCACGTGTATCCTAAGCACCCTATGTTGCCTTTATTGGCCTTGGACTTCTGATCCCTCTGACTACCAAGATTACAGACCTGAACCACCACACCTGGCTTATGCGGCACTGGGGATGGAGACCAGGGCTCTCTGCCTGTTAACAAGCACTCTGCCGACTGAGCCACATCTCTAGGCCCCTGTTTTTAATTTTGCAAGCCAGAAATTATTTCCATCATTTATTTATCTCTCTCTCTCAAACTTCTTAAACATGCTAAACCACGGTTTGAGTAAAGATAAGCCACCACCAAGCTTGGGCTGATTCCTATTGGATGGGTTAAGGGAAGTACTAACTGCAGGGCTCTCTGGCGGATGTAGTCATGGTGATGTGAAGGGCACAGCACAGCTCCTGGTCTGATCTATGGGCTCAGCAGATAATTGTTTTACTTGCAAATCTTGGCTCTTGATGCTGATTCCTGATACTTTCCTACTTCTGTCCTGACTTTTGGCATCTTATCTCCAACTCAGGTCTGTTGGCAACTCAGTCAGAAGTGAGGGAGTCATTATGACTCCCTTCCTGCAAGGTCAGTGGGTGGACACAGGCATCTATCTGGACCTTCGTCATGGCTGGCAGCCCCTGGTACAATCGTTGACCCCTGCTAAGTCAAGACACACTTCTGCTTGGCTTCTCTGCCTCCAGGGAACACCGCCAGGTCTCACTGGGATGACTCACAGTACAGTGGCTATGCTCTTGAGCCCTCTCTGGGATCATAGCCTCTTTCTGCCTGCTGAGTGGGAGTAGGCGGTGGATGGTCCCCTTGTCCAGATGCTCTCTCGATGGATGGTATGACACAGGACATCTTTGCACTGTCTGCAGCATTCTGGAAACGGAGGCAAATGGTCCAGGGCTGCAAGCAGGCTCCTTACACTGGGATGTCCCTCACATCCTGAGGGATATTGGGAAACCAAGTACGCCTTCAGCATTTTCAGGAGCCTGTTAGTCCCTGGCCTCCTAGAATTGGCACATCCTGCCCTTAAGACGGATTCCACCCTGCTGTCTTTAATTATATGACCAAAACTGCCTCCAAGAGGGATGTGACCCCAAGTGTGGCTCCGAGGACTTTGACAGCCTCTTAATCCATCTCCTGGTTCCCCTCTGACTCTCTCTTTAATCCATCTTCCACGCTACAATAGGCCTGCTCTCTTCCAAAACTGTAGCTCTTGTCTTGACTTTTCTGCTTTAAAAGCCTTCAGTAGTTTCTCATAACTCTCAGGATAAAGCTTGGGGGCATCAGCTAAGAGGAGGCTCACTCATGCAATGCCTTAAGCCTCTCCAGCTCACCTCTTAGTGCTGAATCACCCACTGCCCCACTATGCATTGGGTCCTTCCAGACCATGGCTATGTGCACTACTTGGGAGCCTGGCTCTTCTCAGCTGCAAACACGTCTCTGACTCTGTCTGTCTCTCTGTCCATCACTCTGGACATGCATACATGTGGAGGTCAGAAATCAACCTTGGTTGTACACACACACACACACACACACACACACACACACACACACACACCTATATATCTGAGGAACATATTTTTCACCTCATTTTTTTCTGACACAGGCTCTCACTGGCCTGGGGCTCACTGATTGACTGGTTGGGCTGTCTGGCAAGTGAACACCAAAGATCCTCTCGTCCCCGTGTCTCGAGCCCTGGGGTTACCACCCTTCATTACCATGCTCAGACTTTACTTGAGTTCCAGGATGGTGCTCAAATGCTCATGATTACATGGGAAGCACTCACTTTGGTGCTTTCTCCCAAGGACTCTGCTCGTGCGCCTTATTTATTTTTAATACTATTTTATGCTAATAGATTATTATAATGTTCATGTTACATTATAATATTCATATGGTACATTTCGATCACATTCAACCCTCCTCCAATCCTCCAACCCTTCCAAGATCCATCCTATTCCCTACCCACCCAACTGTATTCTCTCGCTTCTCCCACTCCTTAAAATGCCATCCATTTTGGACCCAAATTGGAGCACCGGACTGAGCTCCTAAGGTCCAAATGAGGAGCAGAAGGAGGGAGAACATGAGCAAGGAAGTCAGGACCACGAGGGGTGCGCCCACCCACTGTGACAGTGGAACTGATCTATTGGGAGCTCACCAAAGCCAGCGGGACTGGGACTGAATAAGCAAGGGATGAGACCGGAGTCTCTGAACATGGCAGACAAAGAAGGCTGATGAGAAGCCAAGGACAATGGCACTAGGTTTCGATCCTAATGCATGAACTGGCTTTATGGGAGCCTAGCCTGTTTGGATGTTCACCTTCCTGGACCTGGATAGAAGTGGGAGGACCTTGGACTTCCCGCAGGGCAAGGAATCTGGACTGCTCTTCAGTCTCAAGAGGGAGGGGGAATGGAGTGGGAGGAGGGGGAGAGGGGGAGGGGAGTGGGGGGAGGGGACGATGTGTGGGAGGAGGGAGAGGGAAATGGGAAACCGGGAGAAGGCGGAAATTTTTTTCAACAACTAAAAAAAAAAATAAACAAAACAAAACAAAAATTCCATCCATTAAGTCTAGTTAGTGTTACCCGAATGAATACTTGGGGGTGTGGGGTCTGCCCTAGAGTCTGCTGTCACACCTTTAAAGAAAACTGACTCTTCTTCTCCCAGCAGCAATCAAATGCCAACAGCTCCTCAGGTAGACGGGGCTTCATGCCCACTTGCCTTCCTTCATGCTGGAATTTTTTTCCGGGTTGCGCATGCGCAGGCCTTACGTGTACTTTCACAGTCAATGTACACTCGCATATGCAACTGCTTATGCTTAAGATGCTGTGTTTTCATTTCTTCCCTGGCGCGTTCCCCCATTTCCCCTAATGTATCCTTTCTCTCCCCAAGCCCTTGCGTGCACTCCTGAATAGAGGCAGAACGCTTACAAGCTGGGGTTTGAACACCAGTGCACTCTGAGCTGCTCAGCTCCTTGCTTTCCAGTTCCATCTGTCATGCCTGGTGGTAACACCAGCTTCATAGGCTGTTTCTGGTGAAGACCGGCGAGAGCAGCGTGGAAACGACATCATTTTGTGCACAACTGTAGCAAATCCATCGGTACCACCGGTGACCTCACTCTGCATGGCTTAAAGACAAGGACCACAGCTTCATATCTGAAAGCTGACAGCACCTAACACAGCGCTAGGCTTCTGTCAGCCATTGCATTAACCTTTGCTCGGATGCTGTTGGATGAAGTTGGGAAGAGAGGTCGTGCCGTCTGAGTGCCAACGGTTATCTATTTGCTTGGGGAATATAGGGTACGGTATTGAAAAACCATTGAAGCCTCAGCAATAAATTATGCTATATGCTTATTCTGGGATATTTTGCAGAGATCGAAATCAATGGGGTCATTCCGGATGTGCTGACATAGAAAGATATCCAAGACAGATTTTGAGACACTGCACTGTTTGCCAGCAGATCTAGTACGACGTGTGTACGTGTGTGTTTCCGTGTGTGCGTACGTATGTTTAAAACTCCTTTCTGTGCAGGGATGATTTGAAAGAAATAGAAGAAACTTGATAGTATTTGTCTCTCGGAGAGGGGACTAAGAATGTTTGGTTCTTGCTTCCTGCCAGGGGCCAGCACATGCCATCCCTTGCGTGAGTTCATCCAGTTTCTGTACTACTAGACAGATTTGCTGACACACAGCTCCATTTGTTTCCCTGTCGCCGTGGCTGCTTTTGGCTGTTAAGGTAGAGTGAGCAGTTTTGATGGACACCGTGTAATCCGTACATTATTTGTTCCCTGGACCTTTACAGGAACAATTTGATGACCTCTGCTTTATCCCTCTCTTATTTAATTAATGTACCTCCTATCATTTAATTAAAAATAAGACATATTAAATGAAAACACAAGTGCCAGGAGTGGGCTACCTCCTTACGGGTTGTTGGTCAGGGAGACCCCTAAGCAATTCAGGACATCGACACTACTCACCATCTGAGCCAAACAGGAGTGGTGGGTACTCTATTACTGAAGGTGCTACCTGCCTTGTGCATGGGAGAAGCTAAGCTGGAAATGGGCTGACAGCTCTCTCCTTCATAGTACCAGAAGGTTCTGTGCATACTGCGGGGGAGAACTGCCGTCTGCAGTCACACTCAGCCGTGGAGCTTCTGTGTAACTGACTGGCCAGGCCCATTGCACAGTAGTGGCAAGTCTGGTATAGGTTAGCCAACCACTTTCTGATTGGATTTGGTGACCGTTTTAAAGGAGGGAATTCTCATGTGGAATCATAAGCCTGGTCAAAAGCCTGTGGCTGGGGAGGTCATAGGCCTAGTGGGGAAGCTATTGCTTTCCTCTTGCTACGTGGACAAGATGTGCTCACAAAGCTGCCTTTTAAAGGATTATGTTTATGCCCATAAAACAGTGCTACTATCAGCTTTTGTGAGAAAATATCCTTCCTTCCTTCCTTCCTTCCTTCCTTCCTTCCTCCCTCCCTCCCTCCCTCCCTCCCTCCCTCCTTCCTTCCTTCCTTCCTTCCTTCCTTCCTTCCTTCCTTCCTTCTTTCTTTCTTTTTCACCGTGATGAGAGCAGTGACTGCAGACACTCATACTTTTTCCAAGTACTGAGAGCAAATGACTGCTTAATGTGTTATGCCCAAATTACTGGTCCCCAAATAAATTCATGGAGCCTGGTGTTGTAAGAGGGCCACTTGCTCATTTCCCAGCTGCCCAGACTCCTGAAACAATCACACAGAAAAAAAAAACTGTATTAATTAAATCACTGCTCAGTCCATTAGCTCTAGCTTCTTATTGGCTAACTCTTACAAATTAATTTAACCCATCTCCATTAATCTGTGCATAACCACAAGGTTGTGGCCTACCAACAAAGTTTCAGGGCGTCTGTCTCTGGTGGCTCCAGGACTTCTCCAGACTCCACTTCCTTTCTCCCAGCATTCAGTTTAGTTTTCCCTGCATAGCTCTGTTTTACCCTATCAGGCCAAGCCAGTTTCTTTATTAACCAATGGTATTCACACCATGCAGAGGGGAATCTCACGTCAGCCTGGATTCCAATGCAAATTACATGAGGGGTCTTTAATACACACTCGTCCAGCACACCAACGCAGTGTGTACAGCACAGAGAGTGCAGTGGTGAGACAGGGAAGGGGGAACTTTTAAAGGAGAAATGTTGAAAACAGGGGGGTTCATGTTCTGTCTTCTTGGGATTGAGTAAGGAGGGCATAGGGTAAGGTACTTTTCAAAGGTAACCAACTTTTGGTTGGTTTTTGGGTGCAAAAACCCTAACAAAGAGCCACTAATAACTGACAAGGTATCTTCAAGGATAGGAGGCCTCCTAGGAACATCTGGACCTTGTTAAATTTCATGGCCCAGCTCCCTGGCTCCTTAATTAGCTGTTTTCAGGGTATTTGTTCAAATTCCGCCATTGCAGCACATTTCTGGAGCTGAGATCAGCCCCCAATCATTACATGGCTTAAGATGAAGCCCCATCTTTAAAACAAAGTCTGTAAAGTCAGGTCCTCACAAATGCTTGACTATAAGTAGGAATTCATATTTGTGACCATAAATGTGGTGTCGAAGGCTTTGTGGATACCACAGAGGAGAGGAGGAAGGAATTTGAGATCCAGAGGGAGGCAGGATGAGGTGTGGAACGCTGACTTCTGTACATGACACGGATGTTGAATTTTTGTATTCACAGTGCTGTGATTACCTAAACAAAGTTGACCACATTGGACTCAGTATCCTGTCATGAATGGGTGCCGTTTTATGTGGATCCTTTTCTCTCTGAGGATTTATAGAAAGTCAGTAGTTGATGGGTGTCCTGGCTAGTTTTATGTCAATTTGACACAAGACAGAGTCATCAGATAGGAGGGAGACTTATTTTGGAAAATACCTACATAGTATCAGGCCGTACGCAAGCCTGGAGAGCATTTTCTTAATTACTGATTGATGGAGGAGAACCCAACCCATTGTGAGTGGTGGTGTTCCTGGGTTGGTGGTCCTGGAGTTTATAAAAAAGCAGGCGGAACAAGCCATGAGGACCAAGCCAGTAAGCAATGCTCCCCCTTGGCCTCTGCATTAGCTCCTGCCTCCATGTTCCTGCCCTGCTTGAGTTCCTGTCCTGACCTCCATAAATGATAAGCTATGATATGGAAGCATAAGTTGAATAAACTGTTTCTTTCCCAAGTTACTTTGCTCACGGTGTTTAATCACAGCAATAGTAACCCTGACTAAGACAATGGGGGAGGGGGAGACTTTTTCAGTAGTGTATTGTCTTAGATAGGGTTTTATTGCTGTGAAGAGGCACCATGGCCATGAAAACTGGCTTACAGGTTCAGTGATTTAGTCTATTATCACCAAGGTCGGAAGCATGGAGGCATGCAGGTAGACATGGTGCTGTAGAGGTATCTGAGAGTTCTACATCAAGATAGGCAGGCATCAGGAAGAGAGAGTGCACTGGGCCTCACTTAAGTTTCTGAAAGCCCAAAACCCATTCCCAGTGACGCACTTCCTCCATCAAGGCCAAACTTCCCAATAGTGTCACTCCCTATGAGCTTAGGGGGACCATTTCATCCAAACTACAGCATATATCCATTATCCATTGGCAACACATGATCATGCTTCATAAAACATGTCTTTACCATGTTTGTGTAAGCAAACCTAAGGAAACATAGTGAATATAATGAGGGCATATTATGTACGTGTACATAGATGTGATAGTGAAAACCAGACAATTAGTGCTGCCCATGTGTGACTGTGCATAGCTTTATATCTCTAGAGAAAACCACCCCTTATATCCTGTCCACTGAGCTGAAGAACTTTGCTTGTCTCCATTTCACAGGTGAGAAAACTGAGACCCAAGGAGATGTGCTCTGTATTGGCTAGTAGTAAGGCTCTGATAGAACATGATCAAAGTCTCCCAGCTCTTGCCACAGGGCTTGTCCCACTAATCCGGATTCCTGGGTTTCCTTGGTACCTGTCATCTATCCTGGGCCCTGGGAGGACAGTAAATTGTCTCTCTCGTCTTTGCATTCCTAGTGCCTGGAAAAAGTCAAACACTCGGCAAGCAGTTTCAGAGAAAGTGTAATGAAGGTTCAGCTGCCTAATGTATCAAGGAAACTCTATTTCTGGTCTTAGGCACCTTCATTTTATGGGCCTCAGAGCTGGGATGATTCAGACTGCATGGTTGCAAAGCTCTTAGGCTCTCCAACCAAGAAGGATGGCAGCATTACCTACTGGGGCACCACCCTTTCCTGCCAAGTCTGCAGTGCGATTTTGGAATTATCTCTCGCCCAGAATCTCTAGATCTTGTTGTCCTGTCCTTCCGACCTTCTGCCAACAACTTAGCACTTTGAACTTAATTCCTTTTTGTGTCAACTACACAGAAATGTCTCAGTCCGTGTTGTATGAGCTTTTCCTGGGGAGGCACGAGCAAATATTTTACTGCAGATATGGAGCCAATGGCAGATCAAAGCCACCACTTAAACCAATGAGATCACCTGCCTTGTCTATGCCAGGAGTTTGGCTGGCTTGATCTTGTGTATGTCTTGTGCAGGTAAGTACAGCTGCTGTGAATTCCTGATTATGATAACCCTGTCATGCCTAGAAGACAGCATTTTACAGCATTCATTCTCATCCTTAATGATTACATTTTTCTTTCCTCTTTCCTGATATTTCCCGAACCTTGGAGGTCGTTGGGTTAATACAGATGTCCCATGTAGGTCTGAACACCCAGTCTCCTGTTCTTAGTACTTTGACCAATTATGTATCTTTACACTGATTTCTAATGCAAAAAGAAGCCTCTCTGTCCAAGAGCAGCCCAGGTCTGTGGGTAGAAGCATAAATATTTAGAAGGCAACTTGGCAACATAACAGTTTAGTAATATAACAAGAACAGATTTTATACTAGGACCTCCCTAGTCATGGGCTTTTGACTAAGATTACAGTACCAGGCATGAAACTGCATGCTGTGGAGCAGGACTCAAGTCCAATCAGAAAGCGGTTAGTTACTATATACTAACTGTTCCTCTATTGCACCAGAAGATAGATCTTGCTGCAGATCTTTGTCTTAAGATGTGAAAAGAGATGGGAAGGAAAGGAAATGCCCATGCCTAGCATGAAGACTAGCAAAGGAGGGGTGATGCCTGTTGAATGACTGATTAGGGTCAACTAGTGTATTAATTAGTCTTAGCTTACTCTGACAAATACTTGAGCTGTTTTCAACTGAAGGGTGGAAGGACTTACTTTCAGAGGTTTCAATTCATCAGGCCAAGGAGAATGTGGTTAGAGCAGAGAAGCTCACCCCATTTCAGCCATAATGCAATGTAAAGGGAATATAGGGAAATGCCAGTGTGAGATGCAGCCCCAATGGCACCCAGTGACCTCCAACTAGACCCCACCTTTTGCTTTCCACAACTTCTTAGTAATGCCATCATTTGATGAATCTGTCAAGTGATTAATTTATTGACTAGGTCAGAGCCCCCAGATCCAATCACTTCCCAAATGCTCGTCAGCTGACTAGCTAGGATCCAGTTCCCAAGCCTGTAGGGGGCGTTTCAAATTCAAACCGTAGCAGCTGGGAACAATTAGTGTTAGTGAGGGGTGCTGGCCATCAAATAAAGAAAAGAAGCAGCTGACCAGAGCACACTTGGATGTCAGGTTGGTTTTCTGTAGTCATGATCCTGTTTCTAAATTTATTTATTTTGCTACTTCTTGGGGTCTTGATTATTAGTCAAGATTTCCCCATGGAACTTCCTCAGTTGTGAGTACAGATGCCTCCTCAGCTTTCATAGTGCCAGGATATGGCTGGCTGCCAGGTTCCCTGGGCTTTACTCTGGCGATTTCCTAACTTAATATTTTTTCTTTAGGATTTTGCTCACATTCCATTTTGTTGCCTTTTTCTTTGCTTCCATAAAGCCTCCTGGTTCATAGCTTATCCAGGGAAAAAATTTGTTGTATCCTCCCTGCTCCATCTTAGATGATGTCTTATCCAAGAGCCTTATATTAAGTTTTCCCTTAATCCTTTTATTGTTCCCTAGACACAGTGCTCTTGCTATTGAACTCACCTCACCATAGTGAAGGTTATTTGGTCTCATGACAATGTATTGCACTTGGTTAAGTGAATTGTACTGGTCTGCCCAGAATGGAGGATTTCAGCACTAAGCCGTGGACAGCTCCAGGCAACCTGGGATGACTGGGCACCTCCTGGCTGTTAAAAACACAGACTAGAAGGCCGGGGAGAAGGCCCAAAGGGAAAAAAGGTCATGCCTCTAGGTATTTCTGTGAGAGCATCTCCAGAGAGGGCTGACTGAGGACAAAAACCCCACCCTGAATGTGGTGCTATCATCCTAATGGTTGGAAAAGGGGGAAGGTAAAGCAAGCTTAACACTGGCTTTCATTTCTCCTGCTTCTTGAATGTAGACACAGCGTGACAAGCTTCCCTTCTTTCCTGCCTCCATGTCTATCCCACCATGATGAACTCCATCCCTCGAATCATGAGTACTGATGAGTGAGCCCAGACGTTCTGATCTGATAATGTAAATGAACCTGTTTTGGGTTTTAGAGCCGACCTCACTGGTCCCCAAGTAGCCATGGACCTGCCCCAGGTCACCCTATATGTGATCTCAGCTTAATTTGCAGATCTGGCTCTTTTCTTTTAAAACAGAGAACTCTGTCCCAATCACAGTGCTGTGTATCTGCCTCCCAGGACATCTTGGGTATTTTAGTCTCTTCTCTCCCTATTCTCAGCCTCAAGAATCCTTGAGATGGGAATTAATTGCAGAATTCCTGTTTGCCCCAGCCCCGTGTAGGATGCTTGCTCCATTTCTGGGGTGAGACCTGCTGTTGGAAGGGACACTCAGGGTCTGCCTGAGCCACAAGCCAGAGAGGCTCCTGGAGCTGCACAGCAGCAGGACTTCTGCCACCTGCAATGGTGACAGCCTCACTGTCACGTAGCACTGGACCACAGGTGTCTGGCACCAGACCCCTTTCAGAAAGAAAATGCAATTAGGGCTGTGCACTCCTCAGGGTTCATCTCCATTGCTGCCTGGGGCATAGAATCAAAGGACAAGCACGTGCATGTGTCTGTATGTGTATGTGTGCATATCTTGGCTTAACCCCTGCAGGCTCCCAGGCTTCACAGGCAACAGCTAGGAAGAAGGAAATAAATAGCTGAGCCTGAATGGTGGTTTCCTCTCTCACCGTTTGCTATAGCTGAAGACTTGCTCTGAGCTAGTCCTGCGGGGAGTACTTCATGTGTTCAATGCCATCTAAAACCCAGAAGCCTGTGCAGATAATGTCACCTTCCAGCCACACAACAGATGAGGGCACAGCTTGGAGAGACCAAGTCCACCCAGTTGGTGAACACCTAAGACCCTGGTGGGTCAGGTTTCAGCTACTGCCACATTTCCCTGCCTTCCCAGTCGTCTTGATATTGATTTTCTACTTTTAGAGTTGACAACTTCTCCTTTTAATTGACATTCATGAGTCGATCCATTCTAGCAAACAATGTATTTGACATTTCACTTTTTTTTTTTGGTGTGGTGCGTGCCAGGCAAGCACTGAGCCGTTTCCCTGTCCAGCATCTTATTTTTTGTGTGGTAACACTGCTTCGTAGCTCCTTCTGTCAGCATGGTGTTAGTCAGAGTATGCGCATTTAGGCTGCAGTGACAGATGAGGCTGAAGTACCTCTTCCTATGAGTTATGCTGTCTTCCATATGAAGAGCGTCTGCTGAGAGTCCTTTATGTGTCCCGTATTCTCTTATTAGTTGGAGAAATAGTTGTGAAAATAGACTCAATCTCTACTTATGTTGGAATGAAAGGGCTTTTGCCTTCCTTTCTTCTGCTCCTCTTCCTTTCTCTCCTCCCCCCACTCAAGCCTCCCCTTCACTAGGTACATAACAGATATTCACTAAGGCTCACCAGGTGCCAGAACAGGGGAATTTGGGGGTGATAAGACCACCATCACTCATGCCCAAGAGTGGAGTAGTAACCCTGGTTTTACTTCTGAAACTGGCAAGGAGGGCTCAGCCCTGAGGTTCTGAGAAGGCTTGGTCCTTTGAAGTTCCTAGTACCTGGCTCTCCTCCTATTGTCCCCTCCTCCCTTTCAGCTTATCACAGCTACTCATGGCACTAATGACAGATGGAGTGGCCTGATTCTCCAAGGAGCTTTAGGGATAGAGTGGGTGCGTGGCTCCCTGAGCACTGTCTACTGACTGACTTACTCAGGAGTGTCTGAGGGGCCAGAGATGATGGGCAAACTCCAGGTCCACCTTGTTGATGGGTGACTGGGTGCTGACAAAGTGTATCTGGGAAACGAGAGAAAGAAAGGCCCACAGATAAGGTTTGGTGCTCATATATGCAATGCAAATCAATAAGATTTTCCTGCTGAGAATGAGTCTTTTTTGTTGTTGTTTTAACAGAAACATTGAAGGGTTAGGAGTGGCTGGCCCCGGTGTTAGATTCCTGCACAGTGTCCAGCTGTTTCTGGACACTGGAAAACTCTCTTTTCTGTAGCCTCCCCTGTGTATCATATCTGGCACACTACTATTTTTTGACTGTATATGTGTGGTTCCTAAAGTCTTGTTCTTTGTTTTTTCTTCAAGGATGACTGGCTTCATCATTCACCATAAAACAGGAGTGGTGGTGAGAGGCCATACTCTCACAATTTGGGAAGCTGAGGCAGAAGGATCTTCACAAGTTTGAGGCCAGTTTTCACTACAAATGGGTTTCAGGTCAACCTGGGCTACATATCAAGACTCTGCCTCAATGACTAACTAACTAACTAACTAACTAACTAACTAACTAACTAACAGAATTTAATTTAATGGGAAAATAAAATATTTTAAAAATCACACATGAATGCTATGAATGAAAAGTCAATGATCAATGGCTATCAATGGAATATAAACATAAAAATAAGTCAGAGGAGATGAGCTCACAACATACATTCTCCCCAGTGCCTTTGTCTTTGGAGGGCCACAATCTGATTGGCAATGTGGAGAAATGGCCCATTATGGAAGTGTTGCAGTGGGCTAGCCCCTGACTGAGATTTTCCATGGGGAATGATGAGAAAGGTAGACAGCAGATAGAATTGGGAAGAATTGTCACTTGAAGCATTGGTATTATATGATCCATGTTTGGGCACTGTAGAAAACCTGTCTCCATCTTTAGTGACAGTCATCCTTGTTGGGAAACTCTGGGGATTTTACTATTGCCTCCTGCTCAGAATTCTTTTCTGCCATTCTGGGGATTAAACCAGGATTGTGTGTGCATCAGGTAAGCCGTCTGCTCCTGAGCTGTGCATGCCCTTGCCCCAGCTGCCACCACTGAAGAGTGTAGAATGCTCAGATGAACTGGCTTTATTTTTTTAAAAAGCCTCAACACCACCTGAGAGGACCACATGGCATTTCATTGTTAAATGTCATGACGAGGCTTTGATGTACCCATACTTTGGCTGTCTTTATCTCTGCCCAGCTCTCTTGTGCATTGTCCACAATGGCATTTTCAAATCTTCCTTCTTGGTCCTCCTGATATTCACTGTGTTCTCAGAATATTGTCACAGAACTGAGCCTCATTTCCAACCCACCCTCTCCTCCTCCCCCCTTTTTTCGTGCATTAGGAGTGGTGTTTGCTGGAGAAATCCGTTCTTAGCATCTTTTCTCCATAATTTATGTCCAACTTTTCCAGCACTTTCAACTTCTCTCCTCCCATGGACTTCTCAAGTACAGTATAACCAAGCAGAATAACAGCTCTGTGAAAACCCCTACACCCACCTACATTTATTAAGACACATAAAGGTTCTTTCTCATAAACATGCAATTTATTGGGCAATAAATAAGACACTAAGGAATTATTTGGAAAAGTACTTTCAACGTTGTGTTTCTGGGGATAACTACCTATATTCTGATAAACATTTCAGTTTAGAGTAAAGGTCAGAAAATTGTATCCATGACCCAAACCTGGCTACTGTTCATTGGTGTAAATAAATATTCATTGGAATATAAGTGTTCTTATTCATCTATGTGTGGTCTATGGCTCTGTTTGTGCTGCAATGGTAGATTTGTGTAGTTGCGATAAAGACCACAAGGCTTGTAAAGTCAGAAATATTTGCCATGTAGCCCTCTGCAGTGAAGGGAGGAGCCACAGCTTTGAAAGTCTAGGTTCTAGATTGTATAGCAAATTTAGCCCATCCAGTTCTCAGGTTTTGCCTGTGCCAAAGGAGAGTACTAATCTGAGTACTGAGAACTTTGTGTATTTCTGGAAGATTAGGACAATGTGATGAAGATGGATTTTCATAATCATTCATCAACAGAGTTACCATAGCACAACCAAGTTGAATATCATCTATGTGAAAGCTACATATCATCCCAACTACAGGCCCAGAACAAGCCATGAAGGCTTCAGCACACAGCTCTCCCACATGCCCTTCAATGAGACTCATTTATCTATCCATGCATTTTCCTAGAATCACAAACCCTCACGTCACAATTTGGTCACCACAGACTGAGAATACTATAGTTAGGGAGCATGAGACCAAACAATAGTTCAAGCTGTACATCTAGAGAGACTGGGAGATAGTAAAGATCTTGTAGGGCCAGCATGGGGACCTGAATTTGACTCCCAGAGCCCATGTGCAAAAACTGGCCCTGTGGGAGACACTTGTAAGTTCAGGGCTGAGGCAGACATAGGTGGATCCCTGGAGCTCACTGGCCAGATAGTTTAACCTACTTAGTGAGCTGCCTGGCAGTGAGAGACCCTGTCTCAACAACCAAGGTAGATGGCTCTTCAGGAACAACAACTGAGGTCGACCTAGGTCTTCTACATGCTCACGCACGCATGCGCACTCACAGCTGCACTACATATGTGAGAACACACACACACACACACACACACACACACACGAACATTGCTGTTTGGGAGTTTTAGTTGTGTCTCCAGTGCTGGTTGGAAGCATCTTGTGAGAAAAAGGACCTGGAAGGAGTTTTTCTTCCTAAACCTCACAGGGCAAGGTTGTCCATTAATTACTCGTGATGAACAGAGTCAACTGGATACCACCCTCAATGGTGAGTTACCCGAGTATCATCTGAGGAGCCAAAGCTAACATATCAGAAAAGCAGACTGCCAGGATCCTGGAGACAAATGGGTTGAAAAATTTGTTTCATGGAAACCTTGAAAATAACTTTATTAAACCGTTATCCCCACCTTCAATCCCAGGCAACCTCTGGTCTACTTTCTATCTCTACAAACTTGCCTTTACTCGTGTATTTACGGTATTTGGCATAAATAGATCCTCACGCTAGTGAGGTTCACTGCCTCTGTTGTATTCTATTGGTTAGCATGGAGAATTACAAATGCTACCTATTCTCACAAATATATGGACATTAAAATGTCAGTCTCATAATAAAAGAGAATACAACCACAATCACTTAAGCCTGGGAAAGATGTGAGGGAAGAGGATGGAGACAGGATGATTAGTTGTTACAAAGATGCTGTTGGATAGGAGGTATAACTTCTATCATCCGATAGCTCTGAGGTATAACCTTCATCTACAACCATTAATTGACTATTCAAAATATTGAATATAAAGGATCCCCAATCAAATAAATGATGAACTCCTGAGCAGCTGGGGATGCCAATCCCCCATGTCTGATCATTACTCATTGTATTCATGTGCTGGAGTACCACACTGTGTCCCTAAGTATATACTATTGCTGAGTGTTAAAAAAACAGTATTAAACATAGAGCTAGGTCTGATGATGCAGGTTTGTAATCCCATGACCTGCTTAGACTGCACCAAGTTCAAGGAAAGCCTGGACAACTTAGTGAGAACTTGTCTCAAAAAAAATTAAAAAGAGGGCAGGGACTGTTGCTTAGTGGTAGAAAAGTAGTCCAGCATATGGCAGACTCTGAGTTCAACCAACAGCACTAAAAAGAGGATAATCACTCTCTAACCAGATCTAGATTCTATCTGTCCTCAAAGGGAGGGGATTATATAAACATGACTCATTAAGTTATTTTAGGATATAGCTGCTGCATTATTATAAGAAGTAGGAAGTGCACAGAAAGTCATAAGAATAACAATGGGCACACTCAACCTTATGATAGTTTTGCATTTTGCCTTGTTTGTATAAGCGATGAAACCTATCAGAAGGAGTTGCAGCCTTCGCATGTCTGTCCCTGTGCTATCTTCTCCTGCTTGTCTCAGAAGCCAGAGCTATCAAAGGCTTAGTCGTTAGTGTCTCCATTGATGCTGCAGGCACGGAAACTTCAGATAAATGGAATTATTTCACATATAGTGTCAACTTCCAGCATTTCCTTTCCTTGACATCTATTTTAGTTTGCTATTCTGTTGTTGTAATAAAATACTCCAACCCAGAACACCCTAGGGGAGGAAAGAGTTTATTTGGCTTTTACCTCAAGGTAACAAGTTCATCAAGGAGGGAAGTCAGGGCAGGAACTCAAGGCAGGAACCTGGAGCAGAAAGCATAGAGGAACAGTGTTTACTGACTGAACACACTCTCTGGCTCCTTTATTATATAACCGAGGCTCTCCTGCCTAGGGCTGGAGCTGTCCATAGTGGGCCAGAACCTCCCACATCAGTCATCAATCAAGACAATTTCTGACAGACATGGTCAAGGACAATCTGATCTGGGACATCCCTCAGTTATGATTTCCTTAGGTGACTCTTAAGCTGTGTCAGCTTGACAGCTGAAACTGACTAGGGCCAGGTCCACCTTTGTGATATATGTGGTGTGAGTTCATTTGCAGTGTGACATACTATTGCATCTGTTTGCCATCTGTTTGTAGTTAGACAAACAGGTTGCTCCCATTTTCTTTTGTTTCAGCAGCAGTGTAGTGAACACTGAACCCATCTCTTTGAACACATGTGTAAAATTCCCCCCAAAGTATATACCTGGATAAGGAATCATATGGTTACAAAGCAATGCACTACCAACTTTTAAATATTCCTACCCACCCCCATTAATGACTTTTATTTTACCCTGACAGAATCCCTGGAGAAGTATTCAAAGGGAAGGAGGATTCATGTCATCTCACTGTTTCAAGAATTTCCATCCATCATGCCAAGAAGGTATGGGACAACTCAGTCCACTGTTTCAGAGTCACGTGGTAGAGGCTGCCCCATCATGGTGGCCCAAGATGCCAACAGCAAGATACAAGCAAGAGTCTGGGTATAACACTGAAAGTCTGTCGTAATATGTCCCTGCCACATGGGACCCAGCTAAAGTTTTCAGGACCTCACTAAGAGCCAAACCACAGTCACAAGTTTCATATATTCCCCACCCAGCGTATGCCCAGGGTGCCCAACCTAAAAAGCAAAGCATTTCCCCTTCTCTCCTTGGATACCCACATGGCTTTAGTCCCTTGACTTTAGCTTATTCTTGGTGGATTTTGTTAGTAATAGCCGAAGAAATGTCCTCTGAAATGATCAGTCTCTAGACACCTGGCAAAGAGAACTTGGGGTAAGAGATCAGAGATAGGAAGGATGTTACTGGTAAATGGGAAATATGCAAAAATGTTCTTAAAATATATGACACTCCCCGGAGTCCTGAACAGAGATGTAGGCGAACACACAAAGGGAAGACGTCAAACATTTTTGACAGTATAACCAATGGGACATCTTAATTGTAGCTTCTACTGATTTCACAGGAAGATAAGGCAGGAGCATATGTGATCATCATATACTTTAGTTACTTCTGTATTGTGGATTGTTAAGGCACGAGTTAGCTCTTTCTGTAATTTTTTTTTCCAATTTTATGAACCAGAAAGAAAACATCTTCTTCCAAAGAACTGTTGCTCACCCCTGGCCCCAGCAGAAGTTTGGGCCTCATGACATCTCCTTCTCTATCCAAACCTCTCCAATTCCCTCTGTGTTTACAGGCACAGCTCATTAGATGCCAAGCCCATTGAGTGATGTGCTGGAACATCCCTGGACAACCACAGGTATGGTAGGCGTTGTCTTGGTTAAGCTCAGCTGCTACAGTCATTGTCCTTCCAGCTGGATCCCTCCTCACATCTTTTGCTTGTAAGAGACAGACTCCTAAGCTGTCACTGTAACAGAATCCTTGCCACCAATGAAAATAACATTAATATTCCTATTAGAACTTAGGTGCACACTTGTCCTTCCAATGTCTATACCTGCATCCATCCACACATACATGTGTCTGTCTCCCAACATGTTCATCCATGCACACATACATGCGTCTATCTACCCACATGTTCATCCATGCACACATACATGTGTCTGTCTCCCCACATGTTCATCCATGCACACATATATGTGTCTGTCTCCCCACATGTTCATCCATGCACACATACATGTGTCTGTCTCCCCACATGTTCATCCATGCACACATACATGTGTCTGTCTCCCCACATGTTCATCCATGCACACATATATGCGTCTATCTATCCACATGTTCATCCATGCACACATACATGCGTCTATCTACCCATATGTTCATCCATGCACACATATATGCGTCTGTCTCCCCACATGTTCATCCATGCACACATATATGCGTCTATCTATCCACATGTTCATCCATGCACACATACATGCGTCTATCTACCCATATGTTCATCCATGCACACATATATGCGTCTATCTACCCACATGTTCATCCATGCACACATATATGCATCTATCTATCCACATGTTCATCCATGCACACATACATGCGTCTATCTCCCCACATGTTCATCCATGCACACATATATGCATCTATCTACCCATATGTTCATCCATGCACACATATATGCGTCTATCTACCCATATGTTCATCCATGCACACATATATGCGTCTATCTACCCACATGTTCATCCATGTACACATACATGTGTCTGTCTCACCACATGTTCATCCATCCACACATACATGTGTCTGTCTCCCCACATGTTCATCCATGCACACATATATGCGTCTATCTATCCACATGTTCATCCATGCACACATACATGCGTCTATCTACCCACATGTTCATCTATCCACACATACATGTGTCTGTCTCCCCACATGTTCATCCATGCACACATATATGTGTCTGTCTCCCCACATGTTCATCCATGCACACATACATGTGTCTGTCTCCCCACATGTTCATCCATGCACACATACATGCGTCTATCTACCCATATGTTCATCCATGCACACATACATGCGTCTATCTATCCACATGTTCATCCATGCACACATACATGCGTCTATCTACCCACATGTTCATCGATGCACACATACATGCGTCTATCTACCCACATGTTCATCCATGCACACAGGCACCCATTATTTGTCTGCTTATCCAAAACTGTTTAATGACCATGACTACTGAGTATTCGGGTAATGGTCTGCAGAAAATGGTTTAAAAAAGCTTCTCAGTGACATACATTTATTCCAGGATCCAATAGCCCTGTTTTTAGACCCTTTCATAATTTATCTAGAAGAAACTACCTCCATGTTTTATAAATTATAAGCTTTCTGTTCATAACAAAGTGGATGCGTGGTCATAGCAAAATATGTTTACAATTTTGTGAAAACTATGACCATATTTCATTCTCGTGTTAGCATTTGGGGTCACCTTTTAAGACACCTCCACCAATGTGCAACACAGATACAAGAACACACCCTTGCACTTCCCTTTAAAACAAGGTAGGATAACATAATTCTTTCTATTTGATCCACCTAAAAATATCAGACCGATTTCTGCCACGAACACATACAAGTTTATCTGATCATTTCTAAACAGCTGCGTAATGCTTTCATTGATGAAGAGACATGCTGTCTTCTTTAAGGCATTTTCTACTGGTGGGCCCCGAGGCTGACCTTCAAGCATCACTGTTACTAAATAAGGCTTCAAAGCTTTTGTTCAAATATCTTTGCATGGTTTACCGATAATTTGACAGAAAATTATTAGTTCTTAATTGACTCAGAGAAAGTACTGAGTCAGATGGAGGGCTGTGCATCTGAAATTGTAATAGTTATTGTTAGCCTCTTCTCAAAAAGGGCTACAAGTATTTGGATGGGCACAGTGCCCGTGGACACCCTGGTATGTTGATGCCTGGAAAGACAGGATACCAATGCTCTTTTATTGTGTATCTTCTGGAATAGTGTTAAATTTTTTATACACTGATTATCATCATTTTTCTGTACCAGTATCTCAAACATCTGTCATCTCTTTATAATGAAATATTGATAACCCTCTTTTCCAGCTATTTGGAAACAAGCAGTATATTATTATTGACTACATCACCCTTCTGCACAGTGTGCTGCCAGTTACTGTTGTCTAGCTGTAGTTTTGTACCCACTTGTCACCTTTTGTCTGTCTCCTCCTTCTCCAGTCCCTGTTAACTACCATCCTCTCTTGTGTGAGACTGACTTTTCATATTCTATTTCTCTGCAAGACTGCACAGCATCCTCCTTCATGCACAGCATCTTCCTTCCTGCACAGCATCCTCCTTCCTGCACAGCATCCTCCTTCCTGCACAGCATCCTCCTTCCTGCACAGCATCCTCCTTCCTGCACAGCATCCTCCTTCCTGCACAGCATCCTCCTTCCTGTGGATGGCTTATTTCACCCAACCCAATGCCCTTCAAGTTCATTCCTGTCACAAATGGTAGAATTTCATTTTTATGCTTACCAGTATTTCATTTCACACACACACACACACACACACACACACACACACACACACACACACACACGCACGCACAGGCACAGTTCACATTTGCTTCATCCATTGATGTCCACTTACTTGGTTTCGTGTCTTGGCATTTGTCAACAAGGCCGTAGTGAACATGGGAGTAAAGATGTCTTTGGGATAATTTTTTTCATTGCCTTTGGGAATTGTACTCTTCGCATAGGTACTTTTTATTTTATGAATGATATTTTACAAATATCTTTTAGATATTTAAGGAGTTTTATCTTTCTGATTCATAATCCCTTTTGTATACTGAGGATGTTAACTCTTACCACTTAATATATAAGTACATGGTCTTCTGCACAAATAGATTGATGCTTTTCATCATGAGTTTAATTTTTCACATAATTCTATCTGTCTGTCTTTTCACTCCTTTTCCTCCTTCTAGTTTTTGGTGTTATATTAAGAAAAGATAACCACACACAGGATTATAAAAAATAACCTCTCCATTTTGGGGGCTTTTCTGTTTACATCACCTTATTATGAGCCTATAATCTGTTTTGAGTTTATACTACACTTGCATGTGCATGGATCTCTCTCGAGTCAATCCTCTTACATCTTAGATGAGAGCAGAGATTCCGAGATCTTATTCAAGAAGCTTATGGCAAGGCTACAGTTACCTCTTGTGGCTGTGCTGACCTCTTTCTCATCAATGCTCTTTCCAGCCCAGGGATTTTCCTAGTTCATGTCACAAACCTCCTTCTAATCTCTAGACATGTTTTATATCTAAAATCTCTAAACCTAATGCATCAGTTTTTATACCAAAACAAACAAACAACACTAACCTTCTCAGGTCTTCTCCCAATTTTTTCCTCTTTTTCCTCCTTGAGTTTGTGAGACAGTGTGCCATTATAGAATCTAGATTGGTCTCTCTAACCCTCAGTCCTACTGTCTGAACCCCTCAAATGCTGGGATTACACATATCACCTTACCTGTCTATAAAACCGGGTACAAGGTTAGTCCAACATCAGATAGAATTTCACTTTGTAAACTCAATGACAGTCATATGAGGGAGGGTGGAGGTATGGTGTGCAAAGGCCAGAGCTTTCTGGAAGACTGAAGTAAGTGAAATAAGATGTCATGCTGGTAACAAAGAAAGGCTGAATGCTGTCAACAATGACTAGCAACAATTCTGCAAGAAATTCATGAAGTAAATTGTTCATCAATAACTCTCAAAGTAATTGGAATTTTTATGTGTTGTGAATACAATACATCTTTATGAACTTAGCAAGCTTACTGTTGAGTCATTCATTAAAAACACTGTTGGCTTCCTACCTCATCATTGTTTCCTAAGTTGGGTAATTATATGAACAGTCTCTGAAAAGCAAAAGGTGTTTAACATCTACAATAAAGGTAAAATGTTAAATCCATTAGTGTGAGAAACATTGCTATTTTAACCAAGGGAATTATTAGTAGCTCAATCAACAATGTCAACTGTATTGGGATGTTAGGAGAAAGCAAAAGTTTCCCATTTATTGTCCTTAATGGAGACATTTCTGTCACCGAGATGAATTCTCCATGAATTAAGGGGAACTTGAAATCTTTCACCGGCAGAGCTTAAGTTTGAAAACTAGCAAAGGAGATGAAATTGAGACTAACAAAAATTGCCACAAAGTCCATTAAGTCATTCTGTGGAATGGTATGTCGCAAATAGCATACACATCCCCTGACATTACAGAAAGTGTACAGCCATAGAGTAGCTGAAGTAGTAGGTGTGTGTTTCTAGGTCAAGTCACGTGAAAAATCTATGCCTTTTTGCATTAGTACTCTCTCATGGATTGCGATGCTCTCACTGAGAGATGCATGGGAATCAGGATGAATCCATCCATTCTCTCTCTCTCTCTCTCTCTCTCTCTCTCTCTCTCTCTCTCTCTCTCTCTCTCTCTCTGTGTGTGTGTGTGTGTGTATGTGTTAGGTTTACTGGAATTCTACTGACCTAAATGTCATAAGAACATGACCTTTAGAATATATAAGAAACATAAGCAGACTAGTGAGTGTTTTAGTAAAACACAGCTATTACTGAAAGAACAATGAATGATGGATCCAACAAATGTGCATTGTGTAAAAGAGCCAATACACAGTAATTACTGATTTTTCATGACTTCTTTTGAGTCTATTACTTGTTCAGGTATATCTCTGAGAACTTTAGTATTTGAAAGAGTGGGGTGCTAGCAAATTAATTAGTTAATAACCCCTCCCAAAAAGCAAAAAAACAAAACAAACCTAAACAAACATACAAAAACACTCTGGAAAATTTAATTTAATTAAAAGTATCTAAATGAATCTGAAATTCTCTCCCCTGATTACATCCTGTCTGCCTTCTTATTTCACTCCAGAGAGTCAGAATAAATAGCAATGAAATTGTCAGGTTGGGAAAAGCATCAGTGCTTGGGGTTTATTCTTTGAGGAATGACTGTTTATTTTCAGAAAAAGACATTGAAGGAAATGATGAAGTAGCAGGGACTGCTATCATCCAGGGGGAGGGGAAAATAGACTAGGTGTTGGGTTGAGAGCACCTTGCTAAGCAGGATTTAAATGCTCATCCCACTTCTGTCTTCCCACCGAGTAACACTGGGGTGTTGCTTTAGCCAGGAGTGAGAAGGAGAGATCCTCTCTGAAAGCTTTGAGAGAAAAGTGACATTTACCCTAAACTCCTCTGTAAAACTTGTAACTGCAGGTTGCAACAGCTCTAAAAAGATACAAATACTTGGGTAACCTCCATTTTGACCTCACTGTCATCTTGGGTAAGAGTACCCATGTGTACTAGTATTCTTTGACTTATTAAAATATTCCTTTTAATCTTCTTAAATTTACTAGCATTGGTAAGCTGTAACTAATTGGGTAAAGTATATGTCTAAATTTAACTTAAATGTCTAGTTTAAATATAACTAAAAGGTAATGGTACCCAATTCTCAAGTGCCTTTACAGATCTAAGAGTATGGCATTTAACAGAAGAGCTTCTAACACAGAGACATGCCAGCTCCTGCAGCATCCTATAGTTCCTCCAAGAAGATGCATGGTTTCAAAAGACCTTCCACTTTAAGGCTTGCCTTTAGACATGGAAAAGCCACCCACAGAGCAAAAAGTGTCCTTCCACCTCATCATCTTCATGGACATTACACAGGGGAACAATCTTCTCATCCTGGCAAGAGAGGTAGACTAAATCCATCCCTCCACAGAAAAATCGTTGGGCCTCTTGTACTTAGCAGCTAATGGCAAGTACTGCTTCTAAGCACTGCAAGGATTACAGAGAGACTTGGGATTTCCTGTGTAGATAAAAATGCTGTTTCATTTCTCCTCATTTATCCTTCCTAGATCTGTCTAATGGCATTTGATGACTTAAGGTACAGGTAGCTCATTACTTCATTTGCTAAGATTCCTGCTAAAAATACAGACAGGTGTACCTCTTTCACAGGCTTCATAGTCATTAACAGGT
Organism: Microtus pennsylvanicus; assembly: GCF_037038515.1. Lineage (NCBI taxonomy): Eukaryota > Metazoa > Chordata > Mammalia > Rodentia > Cricetidae > Microtus > Microtus pennsylvanicus. Next base: position 60,253,146 of record NC_134583.1, read on the forward strand.
TTTAGGTGTATTTTCAGAGATCCAGAATACCCAATTCCCTTTAATTGTCTTCTAAAATGTTCCTGTTCCAGTTGCCTTACAGATACCTACAGGTTCTTAAAAGGTTCTGCTGTTTTATCAAGAAATCTGGTCTGGTAAAAACTAACAGTCTCCAAAATCTATTTTAACCCTACCCATTTGCGAACATATTTTACAGGTCACTTCTGCTGCCTAGGCCAAGACCAACTTACTAAGGACCCTCCAGACAACGCCAAAACCTGCACCAGCTCCTGGGACTTCACAATTGGTACCACCTCTCCTGGCTCAAGGAAACCCACCAACTAAAATCTGGTTTTAAAATGGCATATCTGTTCTCATGCCTCATGTATTTACCTGAGCCTCACCTGTACAACCAGGGCACTTCTCTGTCTCATTCTTTCTGGCAGTTAATGACTTCCCATGGGTAGCCCCATTCATAGAGCCAATAATAAAGATATATTTTTTTCTCCTAGCCACCTGCCTTCTCATCTCCCTCAAGGAACAGCTGCCTGAGGACTCCAGGATGGCAGTAAACTGGATGCCTCTCTAGACACACCTCTTGCTGAACATGAGCCCACTAACTCCCTGCTCTCCCTTCTCCCATGTCACCCCATGCTCGCAGGAAGTAGCCAGATTTGAGTTGGCACCCCTTTATCCAAGGAGTCTAAAATGCTTGGTTGAGGGGCTTCACCTCAGCTTACTGGCACCCCTTTACCCAAAGAGTCTAACGTTTGGCTGGGGCCTTCATCCCAGCTCCCTGGCATCTATATATACCAGGATTCTAAAAATGTTTAGTTAAAAGCATCACCTCAGCCCCTAATATCCTTATCCAAAAAAGGGTAGAATGTTTGGCTGGGACTTTACCCCAGCTCCTGGCATAAGCCACCTCCTCTGGGAGTTGCCTCAGTCCAAATTCCACCTCCAAGAAAGCCTGCCAAATGGTGACCCCTCCCCAGGAAGGATCAAGAAGTTCACCAAATGGTCACCCCTCTCCAGGGAAGGCCCACCAGAGAATGAACACATGTTCTCCCAATTTTCTGTGGTATTCCCAGTTCTCTATCCCCTCTCTATGTTTTCCCAGGGGGTACCCAGGAGTGTTGGCATTCATTAAACCTAAGCATCTTCTAATTTGGTATGATTTGGTCTGATTAGGATTATTGTGTTGGCAGAGAGATTTGTCGGTCAAGGAAAAATACTTAACACCATCCATCCCAACGATGCTATTAAGACAAGAGAGATGAAAGAGTGTTTCTTCTTCTACCCACAGAGCATCCAGTGGTTCCCAAGAGAGGCTGGTCAGTTTTGAAGTGCAAGTACCAAGGGAGGCAGAGATGGCTTAGCCATCCTGGGAATATTTAAAGCCTCAGTCAGATAATCTCTTCACTCCTGAGTAGATAAAAGCTTTGCAGCTGAGTGTGGCCACACACAGAGCCTATTTGTGAGGAATAAGTGATGCCCCATGAGTTGGAACCCCACGCTGGAATCATTTTACCTTTCAGGTCTCACTTCTGAGCCCTGCTGGCCTTGGCTGGAGGTACACTCACTGAACATTTCCTCCCCATTTAGACTGGATAGGATATTAGAACAAAACAAGACTCCTTTGGTCTGAGATCGTGGCAGACAAACAAGAGTGAGCTTTTAGGAGGCTGCACCCTCTTAGTTATCTGAGAGGAGAGAATCTCAATTTAGAAAACACCTCCATCTTCTGTAGCCAGGCATGGCCTTCAGGGAGGGACTGGGACACCAGCCCAGTCACAAAACCTTTGACCTACAATTTGTCCTTCCTACAAGATGTGCTGAGGAAAAGGTGCCTAACCAATGACTGCTCCAACTTGAGACCCATGCCACTGCCACGAGTGGGAGCCCACGCCTGACAATGCCTTGAGGGTCAAGAAGCAGGGGCTAGACAGTCCAGAGACAGAACCAAACATGACTGACAAAAAAAGTCAATGCGATTTCTAATGATATGATGAACAGCAAATGGAAGTATAAGCCAAATAAGACCCCCATCCCCAAATAAAAAGCAGAGTGACCTCTCTAGGTAGGTTTATCTCCTTAGTGGATTCCAGGGAGACCAGCCTGCCTGAATGTAAATTGTAAACTCCACTTATACCATCTTCTCAGGAATGCTCATGTCAGGCTAGCCAAATCAGGACAAAGAAGACTGGATCCCCTGCTGTCTCTCAGGTCTATTTCCACTTTCCTTGTCTGATGACCACATTTCCTTGTGACTGCTGATTCTATGATGACCTCACTGTTTGGGGAAGACCATGCCCCTTTCTCTCATAGCTGTGGCCTGTCCCTTGACATAGAAGAGCATTGTACCCCAGATAATCCGTTACACTAAGAGGCACATACACATAGCATCTGAGAGCCATTTCCTGGTAGCCTCCTGGAAATCAGATATTTATAAGACTAACTTGTAATAATGTGAAGCCCTCATCTCCTGCTGGGGGATATTTGTGTTCCATCTCAGAGCCTTAGAGACGCACTTGACATAGTGTGACATGGACAGGCAACCTGTATCAACACTCACTTACCAATAGGACTACTTACATTTATGTCGTCACTGGAACTCAGTGATAACAAGCCCAATGAGAGAGGCCAGCAGCCTTCATCTAATGGTGACTACTTCACACTGATGCTTAAGCTTCTACTCTAGGGATGAGCAGTGGATGAGAGCTGCTTGAAAGAGCTAGTTTGGAACTGCAGCTACATCATGACATTAGATAGAGCCTGTAGTGATGGATGGCTTGCCTTCTTCCTTCCAAACCCTTGATACTCTGTCTTTTTCAAAGACTGTCACCGGATGATAGCAGTGAATGATATACTTTCTCTGCCTTGGAAGAGGTGGAGATCCAGGACACAGTATCGCTAAATCCTTTATCTTGGAAGTGGCCTCATTAACTCCCAGTGGACCCAGGTGCTGAGACAAGGCTCTGCACATTCAGTATTCTTATAGAGGGAAATAAATATGATGCCTTTTAAACATGTCTGTTAATAGTTTCTAGCAATTTCCAACATCTTAAATATAATCCAGCTATTCCCATTTGGAGTCAGTAGTGTTGTTATTCCCATCTTATAGATAACAGAGCAGGAACTAAGGGGCCAGAAAGGCTCATTTGACATTCCTTAATTACATAGTGGAGGAGCCAGGATTCAAACCTGAATCTTCATGGCTCTTTCACAGGTGTCTTATGCTTGCATGAGTTTCAGGGTTCCATGTGTTTGGCTTGGGCCCTGAATTTGTTCACTCCTAAAAGTCATATTTGGTGTTAGTCAAAGTCATTTCAAATTGATTTGATTCAGAGCGTTTAGGAACTTCTGTGAGAGCTTGGAGAGGTGAGGAAACCAAGGTCACGGAATCTCTGTTCCCAAAGAGAACATTTTTTTAGAAATGTCCTTACAGACAAACAATGCTTTGAGGAGAGAGAACTGGGATATTTTCTTAAGCATCATTGCAGTATAGGCACCTGACTGCTTCTCTGGGTTGTGAAATTTCTGGACCCATATTTTGTTAGAGTCTCTAGGCCAGGAGGCACGAGTATGGGGTGACCAGGTTCTCCTGCAATTGGTTCTGTATTAGCACATTGCAGGAACTACTTGTCATACTCACAGAGTTATTTAGAAGTCAATTTATCTCCATCCTGCTCTTTCTCTACAACCTCAGTGGAGAAGAAAGGCCACCTACCACTCCACATTCAATTTCAACACTGAAGTCCAGGACCAATCTCGGCAAAAATACCACTTTCCAGGGTTGGGGTGTGGGAATCAGAAAAATAAGTAAAAAGGGTTGTTGAAATAGGAGCGGCGGGGCTGTGTCCCCAGCACCCGGCTGCCCACATGGCTAGCTTAAGCTTATGCCCCGAAATAATTACACGGAAACTGTATTCTTTTAAACACTGCTTGGCCCATTTCTATCTAGCCTCTTCTATGCTAACTCTCGCACCTGGACTAGCCCATTTCTAATAATCTGCTGTAGCCCACGAGCTGGCTTACCAGAGAAGATCTTAACCTGCGTCTCTCTGGAGTGGGAGAATCATGGCGACTCCTTCACTCAGCTTCTTTCTCCCAGCCTTCCGTTCTGTTTACTCCACCCACCTAAGGGTGGGCCTATCAAATGGGCCTAGCAGTTTCTTTATTGCTTAACCAATGAAATCAACAGATTGATATATGACACTCCCACATCAAAGGGTGAAGACATGAATAAAATAATAAAACAGAAAAATAGGATAGCATCAGAAGGGAGTTCCAGTGAATACTGAAATCGCCCTTACAACTACTTTTATACTCCAATACAAAAGAGGGGAGAAGGCAACAAAAGACTTCTTTAACATGATACAAAGGAGAACTGAACAATTAATTGCTTTAACACTTTGAGAAATCAAGCCATTAACATTCTGTTGTTTAGGCAGTGAAGCTACCCTAGCCACACATCCTGAAGGCAGCCACTCCCCAGGTAAACTCCTACTACAAAAGAAGGAGCAAAAGTATGCTTGCACATCCTGATGATTTGTCAGGGTGAAGTAGATCTACCTGTTTGAGCCATCTTAATGTGAAAAGAACCAAGTAGCCACATCCTGAGTCAGGGTGTGTAGCCCTGATTATTGTCATCAAATTTGAGCAGCCTCCAAACTCTCTGACCCACAGACAAGGTGGAAATAGGCCCACATTTTTGGGCCTCCACACATGAAATGTGACTCCCTGTGCCACTCCTGATTGATCTGTACAATTTAGAGAAGGGATGCCATGTATGGGGGTCAACCCTCTTCACTCTGTTTCTCAGGCTAGCTTGTCCACCAGAGGGAAGAGTTCATCCTACATTCTATTTTCCCTTCGGGACACTAACTATGACATGCTCCAAGTCAGGCTTCACAAAGATAGTCTGAAGTCTCATCTCTGAATGTCTTCAGTTGGCGTCAGTCTGGGAGGCAGAAAGTCTGCTTGCAGTCATCAAAATAATTGTTTTCTATGAAAGCCCAGTCTGTCTGGGTGTTGGCTCCAATATCTGGGTTAGTTAGATGGTATTCCACTGACCTTAGGTTCAACCAATGTCCTCTAATCCATCTTTCCAGAAACAGAGCCTGCCCTCAGGCCCTATCAATCCATCCTAAACCTATTTCAAAGCTTGTTCTAGATCCAGAATGGGTGGTAGAGAGCTATCAGCTGTGTGATCTGCACTTGAGTTTCATCTGCGAGAGGTGCACGTATGGTGAAATCTCAGTCAAACACGGAGTATGAGTCCGTGAGGAAACACATGGCAGACTGTTGGGGAGAGTTGCTATAAGCTCTCATGGCTGGCAAAATGTCTCTAAGTAGGCAAGAGTGCCTCAGTCTTGGCTGGGTATCGGAAAACTTGGGCAAGATCTTGAAGACTCTGATGCCTTTGGTTCTTTTAGAAAGTTTGGATTGATCACATGTGGGCTTGGTATCTGGAAGTATGTTTTTAACAGCACCAGGTGAATCTCAAGTGCAGCTGAGGCTTGGGACTCATTAAATATAAACTATGTAAAATCTCCCTGTAATAGATTTCCTAAAGGGTGATTCTTGCTTCCTAGTAGGTGTAGAAGTAGGCAAAGAAGCATGGAGTTGGCTTTCTGACTCTGAACTGCATTGTGAAAGAGCTCCCATACAGCTGCTTATTAGCCATGGCTAGGTGAGGGGAAAGTTTCAACAGTTTCATCAGGCCTTTACCTCCCAACTTTTGTTTCTTAACTAAAGATATCAGATATCTGGTTTAGACAATGGTATATGCTGGGAATTGTCAGCAGCCTTTGTGCATCTGTTCTAATGATCTCTGTATATGCTGGATAATGAAAACTTTCCTTTTACACCATGGCTATAACATTTTGCCTGCAGAAATCATTCTGTTTACAGAAAAAACATTTGAAGAGTTTTAAAGAACATTGATCTCTGTAGCTTGTTCTGGAATTGGGATCTACAAAACTTCTCAAGGATGAGGGACCATTGGTTTAAAGTGTGCTAGTGCAAGGCCATGCAAGGCCACTCAAGGCCACTGCAGCTTTAGTGCATGGAGGAATCACATGGGGTGCTATTAAAATCCAGATGTTTTATCACCTGGTGTTGGGTCTGTGGTTATAGTCCTTCCTTCCTTCCTTCCTTCCTTCCTTCCTTTCTTTCTTTCTTTCTTTCTTTCTTTCTTTCCTTCTTTCGTTCTTTCTTTCTTTTTTTTTTGGTTTCTCAAGACTGGGTTTCTCTGTAGCTTTGGAGTCTGTCCTACTAGCTTTTGTAGACCAGGCTGGCCTCGAACTCACAGAAATCTGCCTGCCTCTGCCTCCAAAGCACTGGGATTAAAGGTGTGTGCCACCAGCGCCTGGCTAGTTCTACACTTCTTAAAAGGTTACAGGTAATGCACATGTTGCTGACAGGTACAAAGTCTCAGTGGAAACGAATTTTATATATATATATATATATATATATATATATATATAATTACATCTTAAATCTTCTTACAAAATTAAATCATGATTGGATCTGGGTAGACAGCTCAGTTTAAACAGCTGGATAGAAGTTCATGTAAAAAGCCGGGTACAGGAGCATGCATTTGTGAACCCAATGCAGGGAGCTGGGGCCAGCAGTATCACTGAGACTCACTGACCAGTCAGCCTAGTAAAGTCAGTCAAGACCCAATGTGAGATTCCCTGTCTCAAAAAATGACAGGAGCAATTGACCTCAGATCTTGATATACTCAGGTACACACACACACACACACACACACACACACACACACACACACAGAGAGAGAGAGAGAGAGAGAGAGAGAGAGAGAGAGAGAGAGAGAGAGGTGATGATGATGATGATAATGCTATGGGGAGAGGGAGGACAACTTTCTATTTTCATATCTAGAATTTCCCAGACACTTGCTCTGTCATGGGCATTTTCAGAACCTCGGACAGGGACACACCCGCTAGTCTTAAAGGAGAAAGGCCAACTGGTAAAACTCTGTGTGGAAGCCTTTGTAAAATGATGACATCAAAAATATTATTTCTGAGAATGATTCAGGGAAAATGTAAAAGTCTATACTTGATTTTGTTTTCCTCATTTCTTATTGTTATCTTATTTGCAGTGCTGAAATTTGGTTCTGTCAGATTACATCAAACACACAAATTGGGTCGTGAAGAGAAAGCACAGGGTATTATGCCTGGATGATTTTTGGCTCCTCATTAATGGAATCTGAGGATGACTGTAGTCTAAATATCAAGTTTGGATGAGGAAAAGGCTAATGGGACCAAACTGCTAATTTAGGCCCAGGAACACTGGATGTCAACGACAACATGTCAAGGTGGTCTGCTGAAGGGGCTCTTGGAAGCAGGCAGGCCTGGATTTAAATACCAACTCATGAGTTACTCATTGTTATTTTGGGTAAATTTAATTTAATTTCCATTAGAATCTCTTTTTTTTCCACTTGGAAAATAGAGATGAGTTTGTTCCCCTTCAAGATTCATGAGGACAGAAGTGAGATGACCACATCCATCCCTTGCTTTAGATACCCAGTGGTTTCCCTTCAGGATCTTGACCAGGGCACAAAGCTCTGCATGCTTTGACTCCTGCCACCTTGCCCTGCCTTATTTCATAACATCCCTTTGCTATGTCACGATGCATCAGCAGTTCCAGTCTTCTGGCCTCCCACTAGTGCTCAAGGTCATTTCCATTTCAAGGCCTTTCCCTTTGCTGGTCCCTATGCCCTGGCTGCGTTCTCTTTTGTCTGGGCTCCAGCTCTTTGGCCACCTACTCAAACAGAGCTTTCTTGAATGGGTTATCGCACATCGTTGCTTACTTCTGTTTTTCTCAGCACTCATCGCTGTCTGCTTTAATCTAACTTGCTTTCTCCAGTTCCATCTCTCTCCATGGAGGATGCCGGCCATTAGAGGTTTATATGTCTTGTTCACTAACAAATTACTGACTAGAATAGATTTTGGCACATGATACATCTTAATAAGTATCAGTCAAATGAATAAATGACTAAAGGAATGCCCAGGGCCCAGTGGCTTAACAATGAATGACTGCATTCTATCCTTAGACATATTTAAGTTGATAGTCTGGTCACTGGAAATTATGAGGACTGATATGAGGAATTTATGATCATGAAAGTTTAAAGCAAGCTTTGAAAGGTATATGATATATTTTGTGTTTTTTGTAAAATGTGTAGAAAGATTACTGGAATTGTGTTTACTAACATGAAGTTTTTTTGCTCTTGAGTAAGGGGAGTTTTCTTAGTTTTTTTTTTAATCTTTGGATGATATAATCTCAGAGAGCCTCACTGTCCCTTGAAAAACTCAATGACAGTAAAAAAATAAAACTCCAGACTTTGTTGTTTATTCTGCAGTTGTTTCTAGTCTCTCTCTCTTCTTGATCTATTCATTACTTGCTGCATGAGGGGTCTGGCCACTGTAAATGAACCAGTTGCCCTCCCTCCCTCATCAACTTCTGTTTGAGTGTTAGGAGTGGAAAGCATCTATAGAAACATCAGAAGGAAAGGAAGGATTCTGGGGGACCATTACTCTAGCTTTGTCTCTGGCATCCGAAGTCTGACAACAGTATATGGAAGAGCCCCGTTCTGGAAAGCCCCTCTTCCAAGATGCCAGCTCACAAGCAGCTGCAATTTCATTCTTTTGTTTAATGTCAGAGCAGAGGGGGAGGGGTTTTCCATGTGTCCCAACAGTGCTTTCTGGTTCTTGCTCAGGCCATTGTTAAGAGTCTCCTGAGTAAAGCCTCTATGTTGAAACCTGAGTGTGACTTGGCTCTCTGTGCTGCAGAGAAGCAGACTCTGAGAGCAGCCACCAAAGCTCATTTGTGGCATCGATAGACATCCTCACGCAGGTTTCTTCTTTGGATTTCATACAAACACTTCCTGCTGCAGTTTTAGCCCAGTTCCTCTGGTTACATCTCACTTGGAAAGAAATACTGTGTCACTGTTATTCTGTAGCTAATAGAGCTCATGTGCAGGGTAGCACCCTGTGCAGAGTTCAGGGCAAGGTCTTCCCCTCCCTGTTGCCTTATTTGCTCTCTTTAAATCAGGAAACTCTTTTCCTTCGTTTCAGGGCATCACGGTAACACATTCTCTCAACAAACCCAGGGTTTTCAGTGTCTATTCATACCCCATAGATGCAAGCCTCTCATTCCTCCTGTTGTGTCTGGCAAGTATTTGGATTAATTGCACACCCTCCAAAGAGGCTGAGCCATCATTTAGCAGAATGTATTAATAAAAGGCTCATTATCTAACGGTTCAGCCTCCATCGGCTCACGCTCATCCTGCCTCTCTGAGGTGGTGAGAAAATTAATGAGGATACTGCGGCATGGCTAGCAGATCCTGTGACCCCTTTGACAATTTTGTTCCTGCTGTTCTGCACCTCTCCTCAGCTTTTATGTCACCTTCAGCCTCTAAGTTGATGCAAAGATGGATTGTGACAATAGTTGGTGGGCGGCTGTCAGAACTGACGGTGGGTTGTGTGGGAAAATGCATCGAGAGTGTGAGAGCTGATACAATCAACTTAAAGAAAAGTTCTACTTTACAGAGAAATGTCAAGCTGTGTATTTTAATTATGATGCAGTTATAATATATCTCGTGCTTGGGTGACCTGGGGGGTGACCTGGGCTCGATGAGCTTTAGAACCAGACAATACTCTCCACTCTACAAAAGGGGCATGAAAATAATGTGACCTTTTGGAGGATGACTCAGATGGTCCAGTGAGATACAGTCAAAAGGGTAACATACTGAGTGACCTGGGCTTCATCCTGAATGTATCCATTCACCTCTTTGGGTTTAGCATCCTTACCTGTAAAGTGTTTTACTAGGGAAGCTGTAAAAATTCTGGTACTGATAAGCACCCTGTGAGGTACTTACTGGAAAGGTGATCAGCCCCCGTTGTGAAGAGGAAATCGAGACTCAGGGGGATTGAGAACATTGCCCAAGGTCACATAGCCCACAGTGCTCCACTCCAAACCATATGTGTCTCACCACAAGACCATCTCCATGCCTTGCAGACAAATGGAAAATATTAAAATTTGTAGCCCTTTCCTGATAAGGACAATCCTTCAGGTTATAGTTTTGAAGGAGCTCCTGAAGGGCACACATCTGGACTGTAGTACTGCTGGGACAAGAATCCACGACTGCCTGACATAGAAGTCTGAGCACTTTGCCAGGTGCTAATTCTATTTTGTATTTAATTGTTTCTATTGAGCTATGCATTTTTCTCTGTTCCCCTCCCTTTCTCCCCTCTCCTCTTCTACTCTCTCCTGTGACCCCCACACTCCCAATTTACTCAGGAAATCTTGTCTTTTTCTGCTTCCTATTTAGATCCATGTATGTCTTCCTTAGGGTCCTCTTTGTTGTCTAGGTTCTCTGGGGTTGTGAATTGTAGGATGGTTTTCCTTTGCTTTATGTCTAAAAGCCACGTATGAGTGAGTACACATTATATTTGTCTTTTTGGGTCTGGGTTACTTCACTCATTTGTTTTTTTCTAGTTCCATCTATTTGCCTGCAAATTTCAAGATGTCATTATTTTTTTTTTACCACTGTGTAGTACTCCATTGTGTAAAAGTACCACATTTTCTTTATCCATTCTTCAGTTGAGGGGCATATAGGTTGTTTCCAGATTCTGGCTATTATGAATAATGCTGCTACGAACATAGTTGAGCACATGCTTTCTGTAAAGCAAAGGACATGGTCAACAAGAGAAAACAGCAGCCTACAGAATGGGAAAAGATCTTCACCAACCCCACATCAAACAGAGGTCTGATCTCCAAAATAAACAAAGAACTCAAGAAAGTGGTCATCAAAAGAACAAATAATCCAAGAAAAAAATGGGGTACAGACCTAAACAGAAAACTCTCAACAGACGAATCTCAAATGACTGAAAGACACTTAAGGAAATGTTCAACATCCTTAGCTATCAGAGAAATGCAAATCAAAACAACTCTGAGATTCCATCCTACACCTGTAAGAATGGCCAGGATAAAAAAAAACACTGATGACAACTTCTGCTGGAGAAATTGTGGGGTAAAATGAACATTCCTGCATTGCTGGTGAAAGTGCATACTGGTACAGCCCTTTTGGATATTAGTATGGCGATTTCTCAGAAAATTAGGAAACAATCTACCTCAACCCAGCAATACTACTTTTGGGTATATACCCAAAGGATGCTCAATCGTGCCACAAGGACATGTGCCATGTGCTAATTCTATTTATGATTACAGACCTTACTGCTACAAAGACTCACAGAGGATGCAATCACAATAGAACCCAGATTTATACCCAGTAATGAGTAATTTAGGATTACAGCAAACTGAACTTTGTGGTCTAACCTTTTGAAATCTACATGGCCAACAAAGAAGCAGGTGGGATTCTGGTGTTTTTTTTCTTTTTTGCTTCTTTTTTTTTTGGTCATTTTTTTTTGGTTGTGTGGGTTTTTTGTTTTTGTTTTGTTGTTTTTGTTTATTTGTGAGGCTAACCTTTAATGACTGAGTCATCTTTTCATCCCAAGATTCTATTTTTGTGCTAAATTTAATACACCATGTAAGTAAAATGCTAATTTAAAAATATTTCAAAGCTTTCATCAGTATTTTGATATTTGGGGAACATTATACTAATGAGATAACTCAGCTCCATATAGACAAACATCATATAAAATTAATTATGTGTAGAAACAATAACATCAACAAACTCCAAAACAAACAAATTGAGCCCATAGAAATAGAGAATGGAAAGATGGTTACCAGAGGTTAGGAAAGTGGGAGCCGAGCAGCGGGAAGTTGTTGGTCAAAGGGAACAAAGATTAGTTTAGACAGAAGAATCTTCCATAGAAGGAGTTCTCTAACCAAAATAATGTATTACAAACTTCAAAATGGACACAAAAGTTTCAAATGTATCAACAGAAATATATAAGTGAGGCAGAGTAGTAATTTGCTTGATTTAATCATTGCACATTTAATACATATATCAAAACATCACATTGCACCCCATAAATGTATATCATTATGATTTATCAATTAAAAATAACATGAATAAATACCAGCATTCTGCAGTTGATCAAACATAGATGCAAATAGCAAACACCAAGTGCGCACCATATTAGAATTTATTAGAATACAAACTAGTCCAAACACAATATAGTATCTAGTTAAGAAAATAAGAGCATTTACTATTTTACGACGGCAGCCTCCCGTTCCATTTTTGAACAGTAGTAGTCAACATTAGAGTCCTTAATGCACTTTCAAAGGGCTCCCCAAGTCGGACAAGTAGGCACCAGCTGTGCAAAAATAACCCTTTTCTATTGCAAGGTTTTTGGAACATGGGTGTTCATGCCTTCACATGGCTTATTCTTTATGGGTTGTCTGCTGTACCTCTTGTTTCCTTCCCCAAGCCTCCAGTTGCTAAGAAAAAGACTTGGCATGTACGTGTATGGCACTGTCACCATGTTCAAGGACACAAATCATACAGCAATGGAGGTGATAGTGAACAGTCTTTGAAAGAAGCACCACAAAAACCCAGGCTAAGGGGCTTGCCCTTAGCAGCAGCTGTTTATGTGACAGGCTTCAATAGTCAAGGCTTCGTTTCCAAACCTGGCCAGAATGAAAAGGCTTATAATTTTTTAAGTTAAAAAGAACTTCACCATTGTCCATTATTATTATTATCAATAATAAAATGAATTTCCCCTCTGTGATCATAAACAAACTTAAACTTTAGGTGATATATATATCTTTTGGGTTAGGTTGATTGTATATATTTATATTTATTTATATCAGCCTAACCCAAAGGGTATCCACGTGCATTTTAAACAGAAGATGCAGCAACTCTCTGGAGTGCCTTCACGGATTAGCTTAAAAGAGAAATTGAAAATGTAGTCAGAAAAGAGAGATGCTGCCACCCTACCTGGTAGAACCTCTACTGTTAAGAAAAGTAGTAAATGAGTGTCTGGGGAAAGCATTCCCAGGTGAAACACAGCTTTTAAGCAATTAATTGTTTTCAGTACAATTAAAACCACAGAGCAGACAGTGTTGAGAGTCAGACTCACTCTCCACCTTGCGTACGTCCTCAAAATGGAATCACTTGACTTTTAAATATATTGCACTTCGAATTGCTTATGTATAGCTCAAACTAACATTTCCAGAGCTATGCACTTTAAAAATAAATAAACACACGTATATAATACATATTCAGCATAGGTAGCCTTTGGTCAGTGTTTACTTATGGGGGTGCCGTGGAATTGGGTCATACACACAGCTAATGAACATACATTCAGTTGTACATGCTGGGGGGAAAAGGAAGAAATGCAATTCAAGAGATGTGGGGGATTTTGCTCACATTTCACTGACTGAGCAAATGCTCTGGGGGGCAAGCGAGATGGAAGTTAGGACTCTGCTGATCCCTCATGTGGATAACTTCTGCAAACTCTTCAGGGGTCGTGGCTTGCTGCATCCAGGTCCCGATGTTCTCAGACACACCCCGATGATGCAACACGTTCCCTAAACACCAGCTGACTATTGTCGTCAACCACAGTATCAGTAACCTGTCCCAACACTGGAGAAAAATGTAGCTTCTTGGGTGTTCAAAGGTCCTCCTTCCCAAGGGACTATGCACAGGAACCACGGCCCCATAAGGTCATTCTCTTTTGCATTGACTTTCGAATCTAACCATAGGGTCTGGTGAGACTCTCCCATAAGCCGTTTTAAAGGGATAAAAACTAACACCATCAGGAACAATACAATCCCGAACCACACTGAGTTAGTACTGAAGGGCCTTGGCCAAAGTTTAGCACTTGTGTTGGCCCAGGGACCTTTTCATCCCATTCCATTGCTGAGGAACCCCTTAAGATGACAGAGATATGCCTTCCAACTCAGGGAGAAAATGCAATAAAAATCAAACCTATGGAACCAAGTGGTCCAGGTAACTATGTTTAATTTGGTCACCAAAATGTCATGCAGTTTCAAAATCATTTTGGAAGATTTCTTCCAAACCAGGAATGGGTTTAAATACTGGGAATCTGGAAAAGGGACACAAATAAAATGCAAAACAATAGGGACTCTAGCATGAATATTCCCTTTAAAGGGCGCCACAGGCCCAGTTTAATATACTCATGTCTATATGTGTGCACTCTATGTCTGCACATGGACAGGGTAATTCTCAGGGCAACCCCTATCCACTGCATCCTAGATTTGTTCTTTCAAATCTAGGCAAAGGGAGGATAATAAGTTTTTTTTTATCACCTATGAAATGCATCTGAGTTTGATAACAGGCACCACCTGACTGAGTCACTTACAACAAAGGACAGACCAATAGTTGGCACAGTCACCCCTCTATGAAAGTTGTGTCTGTATTTAGGGTCTTCTACGGCCATGCCAGCTTGGGCTGTGGTGGGATCTAGGCAGCCCTTCTCAACAGAAGAGCTACAGTTTCTGACCCCTGGACTAGTATCTCCAGTTAAGGAGTCACTTCATGGAAAGCATTTGGCGAGGGCTTGAGCAAGCAAGGATGCAGGGCTAAGAACTTGACACACAGAAGGTGTCTCCGGGAAGTGTGTGCAGCGCTCTAGCAAGAAGTGATGTTGGATGCAAATATCACATACAGCTCACACAGGGATGAGTTGAAACAGAGGCAAGAGTGGGCTTGATTTTTTGTTTTTCTGGGCTCAAGAATTCCTCCTTCCCCCTACACATCAGGCAGGGTCTTTGTTTTAGAGGAGACATAAAAATGATCTACACATTATGGCAAATAGAAAACTACACCTTAGACGCCAGGTCTAAGGGACATAGTTATGTTTGTTTGGAACCTCCCCATAGACATTCCAGGGACAGTTTGGATGATATTTTACACTTCTTTCTCCCCACGCTGTCATTCTGCAGCCAGAGTTGCTAGGGTCACTGGGAGAACACAACCCTTTCTAGGACAAAGGGTATCTTGGAAAAAAATATCCCAAATCAGTCAATCCTGTTGGCTGCTGGAAATAGTACAGGGAATCAATGGGTAACCTCAACTCTTGGAAGAAGAGTATGGCTCAGCTACACACTGTGGTGGCTTGGTGGACCACAATTTGAGCGGTTGGTTCCTAGTAGCTGTAGATGGTACCAGCACTAACTACTCTATTGTGGTCTTTATTGGTCACGGTATTATGGCATTTATAACATTTATAACTGCCAATGGCATCTTTAAGCCAGCAGGCACCGTGACTACCTTTGTGAATTTGTGAAAATAAGTGCACGAAGAAAAACAAGATGTATTCTCTCCTTTCTTCTCTTTCCTCTTCTCATCCTGCCAGTCTGAGAGCTGCTCAGTCTGTGGAGAGAGGAAATCAGGTTAGCACTCTTAAGGAGAGCTGTTCAAGCCAGAGCATGGGACAACCTCTCATCTGGAAACAGATTACACAAAAGGCACAAGTGCCAGCCCTATAGGGTCACGGGGACACTTTTATAGGCTTTCCATGTTTGTCGTACTGGTACACCAGCATCTTGATGCAGTGTGAGTTTGCTGGAGAGATCCAGGGACTACTTGTTATGGAAAAGTTATGGTTGGTGTAGAACTGCACAGGCTGCTTCTGGCACTTGAACAAGGCCTTGAGTGTAGCCGCTGCCATGGTGCGGAACCGCTTGCTGATAAAGCAGTAGAGGAAGAAGTTGATGGCTGTGTTCAGAAGGGCCAGCATGTTGGCGACATCCAGCATGATGTGAACCAGCCAAGGGTTCTGGATGGGCGATCCGTAGAGGTGGTAGAGAATCATGATGATGCGGGGGGCCCAGAGGGTGGCAAAGATGGAGGTGATGGTGAACAAGATGGCAGTGGTCTTCCCTGTGGAATAGCCACGGAGGCGGAAGTTGCTCTTCCTCCTGAGCTTGTAGACAATGATTGAGTTCAAAATGAAGAAGATGGAGCAGGGCACCAGGTACACAGTGAAACAGTGGATCCAGACAAGAACATGATGCATGGAGGTGCTGGTGTAGTCTTCAGTCCAGATGTTAGGCCACCAGTAGTAGGGGATGCTGGTCAGGAAGCAGGTGATGTAAACACTCACAATGACTTTTCGGGTCCTGGCTGGGTAGGAAACGGTGTGGTATTTGAGTGGGTGACAGACAGCGATATATCTGTCAACAGTTAAGGGGACTGTAATCCAAATGGAGGTGTGGATGGAGGAGAACTCCAGCACTTCTATAATCTTGTCAGGGATCTGGGGCATCTGCACGCTCAGAATGAAGTCTTCTAACAGGAAATCCACGAAGACGATGAAAAAGAGGACCAAGATGTCGGCAGCAGCAAGTGCCAGCAGATAGTTGTAGGAGGACTTCTGTCTCCTGGCCACTAGTTGAGAGAGGATGATGACTGTCAAGATATTTGCTGTGGAGATAAGAGAATCAAGGTCATACCCAAGGCAGAGTTGACTGTTGGCTACTGGAGAGGGCCTGGGCTTGAGGTTTCTAGGGTGCTCCAATACATGCCAAAGGATCAAATGGGTGTTTCTGTGGGACACTCAGCACCACAAATCACACCTCAGATGGACATCTGGATACAATTTGAATATATACTCATGTACCTCCTGCAGCTGTGAGAGGTGATGCGGTTATCACCCAACTATAGGTGTGAAACTGGATCCCTGAGTGCTCAGGACACTCAGTGTTGAATCCCTGAATTCTCATTGTCTGTCTGACTGACTTTGTGGAAATTTGGGTGTGATGGTTAATATTGATCACCAACTTGGCAGGATCTAGGATCTCCCAGGAGACAAGCCTACAGACATATCTGTGAAGGAGAACTTGACTGAATTTATTGAGATGGGAAGGCCCACCCTAAAAGTGGTGGCACTGTTCCTTTGACTAGAATCCTGGACGAAATACAAAGGAAAAAGCTAGCTGAGCATAAACGTTCATCTCTCTCTACTTTCCAACTGTGGACACAATGTGACCGGCAGTCTCTTGCTTCCGCTGCCATGACTTTCCCTCCATGACAGGTTGGACCCTCAAAGTGTGGGCCAAAAGCAAACCCTTCCTCCCTCCAGTTGTCTTTTTTTCTCAGCAATTTATTACAGCAACAAGACAAGTGAGTGATTCAATGGGGCTAGGAAGCCTTTGCCTCCAAGGTGCCTGAGCTGCACACCTTCCTTGTTGTGGGGTTGGGAACAGAACCCAAGATTTTTGCGTATTGACAAATGCCCCGCCACTTGGCTACATCTTCAGCAGCATGACTCTTAAGAACTTTCATTACACTTATATTCTAGGACCTTCTTTTCAGTGCTTTTAAGGGATGACCTGCACATCAATTTTAAACTGATTTTTGGAGCAAGTGATCAACATACATTGTGAGTACTTAAAAACAATAACAAAAAAGGAAATTTCTCTTCTTCTTCTGTTCTCTAATCATCCTATTTCTTTTCCCTTAGGATCATCATAGCCAATACATAATTGATATACATATATGCCCAATTTATCACACATATAATATTTATACAAGTAATAGCAAAGTATTCTTGTTCCCAGGGTTAGATGGGTATTTAAAACACACACACACACACACACACACACACACACACACACACACACACACACACAATCCCCAATCAGTTTTATAAATATGGGTCTCCCAGAATAAGATGCATTTAGAAAGGCATTATGGAATAATTCAAAAGCAATAAGTTACCCTGTAGATGATATCTGAAAGTTGTTTAGATAAAACTGATTCTCATTCATTTTTACAATTCAAACTTTTTTGCATTCATATTCTACAATCCTGACACTGTCAATCTTGCTTTGCAAATGAGGGTCTCTGAGAGCTTATGTCCTTTGTCTGAGGTGTAAGAACAGAGCCAGAATCTGATCTCCTCCCTTTCCTCCCTCTTCTCCTCCCTTCCCCCTTCCTGCCCCTCCCCTACCTGTTACCTTTCTTCCTCCCACTTCTTATATCTCAGGAGCCTTTTCAAACATTACCTGAGACTGATATGGTGATGTGTGCCTATAACCCAACCCTAGAACGAGGGAGGCTAAAGCAAGGGTACTGACAAGAGCTCAGGGCTACCCAGGACTGCACGGCAATACCCTGCACCCAAACATGAGGCAAACCATATAACAGTTCATATATAGAACCTTTTTTATTGTTGTTGTTTTTTGAGGCAGGGTTTCTTTGTGTAACAGCCGCAGCTCTGTAGACCAGGCTGGCTTTGAACTCACAGAAATCCTCCTGTCTTTACCTTCCATGTGCTGGGATTAAAGGCATGTGCCACCACTGCCTGGCCTAGAACCCTCTTACAACAAGTGCACACACAGAGCATGGTGAGCTTGTTATAAAATTAAAGGAATTTGAACATTTTCATATATTTGGTTCATTCCTTTATAAGGGAGGAATGATGCTGTAGGTAGAGGTGAAGCCTGTCTTGAAATAGCTCCAGTGCCATTGTTTTCTCTCCAGGGGAACTGGAGTCTGTGCCCAGGGTGGTGTTTGTCTGCTGTTTCTCTTCCACACTAACATTATTCTAGCCTATCCCATTCTCTCTTTTTGGTATTCAGCAGTATGTTTTTGAGACTTAGCAATGTTAATACTTGGACTTTTAATTTATTCATGTGAACAACTATATAGAATTGTATCAACTTAGTACAATGTGGTGGTTTAAAAGAAAATGGCCCCCAAAGGGAGTGGCACTATTAGGAGGTGTGACTTTGTAGGAGCAGGTATGGCCTTGTTGGAGGAAGTGTGTCATTGTGGGGGAAGGCTTTGAGGTGTCTTTTGCTCAAGTTTCACTCAGTGTGACACTCAGTCCACTTCCTGTTGCCTTCTAATGAAGATGCAGCCAGTATTATGCTCCCTGCCATGATGATAATGAAATGAACCTCTGAACTGTAAATTGCCACCTCAATTAAATACTTTCTTTATAAGAGTTGCTGTGATCATGGTGCCTCTTCATAGCAATGGAAATCCTAATTAAGACATACAATTACGTATTACATATAGTTTTGTATTTCTATCTCCCCACAGCACTTTTGAATTTATTCCAGGATTGTTCCATTATGAGCATGATAGTTCATGTCTCAGGATGACTCTCACTGAAGAGCACGTCCATGTGAGAGCTTTCTGGGTAGTGCATACAGAAGTACATTTATGTTTTAGAATGTGTAGTTGTGGTCATTCTTCTGCTTGCAGCAATCAGACACCTGACAAGAAGCAACTTAACTGAAAATGTTCATTTTAGTTCACAGTTTAAGGCACAGCAGTGAGAGCACGAGGTGGCAGATCACATCGTGTCCGCAGTCAGGAAGCAGAGAGACAACAGATGTATGGCTGGCTATCAGGCATTAAGGCCTGCCCCCAAGGGACTCGCTCCCTTCAGTAAGGCTCTGTCTCCTACAGACCCCACAACTTTCCATGCTGCAGACTGACTGGGGATCAAGTGTTGAAAGACATGAGCCAGGAGTGTGCATCTTCTATATTAGATATTGAGAACTAATTGGAAAGTGGTTTTACTAATCCAAACTCCCAACGGCTGAATGTGCAAAGTCCAGCTCAGCTGTTCCATGTCCTCTCAGGAGCTTGGAGGGCCGACCAGTATCCTGGTCAAGTCTGTGTCATTCTTGCTCTTACCTGAAGCGCGCAGAAATAACGGAGTGCTGGTTATATTAGCCAGGCTTCAAACCCAGGACTGAGGTTATCTCAGTCCTGCAGATTATCATTTAATGATACTTATTCCAAAGGGGTGGGGACCCCCTGGGTACCCGATAGAGACCAATGGTGAGTGTGTACTCCATGAAGACCCTACCTCAGAAAATACCGCCTTTAAGGTAAACAGTTTGTATTTATAGATTGGGTATCCCAAAAGTTTGTGCACCCAGTGACATTTTTAAGAACCCATGAGTTGTGTGCAGGGAGGAGATGGTAAGTGAAACAGATGTTATCTATTTGCTTTAATCTATCTCAGAATTTACAAGGAGAGAAAAACATTCACCAAAAACTTTAGAAGAAGCTGCGTAACTTCAGGTTATAGTGTGTGATAGGAAAGAGTGGCTGGGATCAGAGACCAGAAAACACATTTCTAGGGGGTGGGGTTGTACAAGCTGAGATCAAGGGACAAACAAAGATGTAAATGTTGCTGTAGAATATTATCTTAAAAAAATGTGTTACATTTGCTTATGCTATGGAACATTTGTTTAATGATGCAAAAATGTCTTGTATTCTTTTATGTTGCATTTGTTCAGCTCCATGAAGTTGTGTTACTTTGCCTGTCTAAGACATTGGATTGGTCTAATTAAGAGCCGAATGGCCAATATCAAGGCTGGAGAAAGGATAGGCTGGGATGGCATGCAGAGAGAATAACTAGGAGAAATCAGGGAGGAAAGACCAAGGAGCAAGAAAAGGAGGAGGACATCAGGGACCAGCAACCCAGTTAGACAGCAAGACATGGAGAAAGAAGTAAAGAAAGGTATACAGAAATAGAGAAGGAGAAAAGCCCAGAGGCAAACTGTAGATGGGATAATAAGTTAAAAAAAAAAGCTGGCTAGAAATAAGCCAATCTGAGGTTAGGCATCTATAAGAAAGAATAAGCCTCCATGCGTGATTTATTAGGGAGATAGTTTGTGGGTACCCCAAAAGAGCTAAGGGCAAAAGAACCAAAGAGTAAAAAACAACCAATAACAGGCAAATGGGGAAAACATGTGGGAGGAGAAGACATTTCAATAAAGGAAACAACATGTGCAAAGGCCCAGCGGCGGGAATACATGAATCCTGGGTTTATCAAGGCAAAGGACGCTTATATTGATTTGTGCTTGCTCTGTAAGTATTTTGCATTTAACAGCTCTCTTTTATTAAACAGCTTTCTTGTGTTCTCTTGAAAAGCATTTCAAAATGTTTTATTCATTCGGAAATCCTCTCACCAAGTATTTAGCATCTATATTTGCAGGCAATGACCCGTGTATGGGCTGAAGGTGGGCACAAATTGGTGCTGCAGATGTCAGGGTCTCTGCTCAGAGTGTGGAAATAGTCTGCAAATGGCTACATGCTGAAGAGACGAATGAGAACGCACACCGTGGGCTCAGGGAAACTGGCAAGCAGACGTCGAATGGAAGGCAAAGTTTGGAAAGGACACCTGGGCCAAAGGGCTGCCTTGTGGTCCGTGCTTGCCCCGACTTAATCTCATACAATTAGAGTTCCCTAGGAATCAGACCATAGGTTCTGATGACATTGGGGGCACAATAGCCAAGTCTGCGGGGGGCTAAAGTGGGACTTCCCTGGGGTTCTATCCTTGCTCTGTTACTGGTTCATAGATTTGGGGGCAACTTTACTCAATCACTTTGTGCTTTAGTTTCCTTCTTTATAAAATGAGACTAATGAGAACATTCACTTCATGAGGCTGATCGCAGATGGAAGAATAATTAAACTAGACTGTATCACAAGGAGAACAGTACCCGACATTCGGCAAATGCTTGGTGACTGTGAGATTTTTTTTTTTTTTTGTTCATTCACTAGTTTGCTCAAAGCTAGACGTTGCATGGAGTGCTGAAGACATGGGGATTAACAAAATGGACCGGTTTATTTCTATCATGGGGACGACAGAGTCTAAGAAGACTAAATAAGCTAATGGACAAACGAACGCACAGCAATGCACAAGAGAATCCCAGCTCATGACACCATGCAGAGTAAAGGCAAGGGATGGTAAGTGACATTTGAGCTCAGTCAAGTGAGAACAGAGAGTCCACCATGATGGAGAAGGGATTCTAGGCAGCGAGCGTGGCATGTTCAAAGGTTTGGGAATGAAACAGGTATGTTCAAAGAACAAAATGATAATAGCCTGTCATTGTATTGATGAGGAAACTGAGGCTGGACATTTGGATTAGTTCTCCAAAGAAACCAAGCAAGTGAAGAAACCAGGAAGGCATTCTAGCTCTTTGTGACTTTGCCCCATATTTAACTCTTCATCTTCTCCCTCCGTCCCTCCTTCCGGCCTTCTTCCATGGGTGTGTGGTTTGGTACATGTGGTAGATGCATGTAAGTGTGTGGGTGCATGCCCGTGTAAAGCATGAGAGAGCTAGAGCAGCTCATTTTGAATCTTCTGCTGTCTGTTCTTCCCTATTGCCTTGAGGTAGGAACTGAACTACACGCTGTCCATTTCAGCTATGCTGACTGGATGGGGAGCTCTGGGGACCCATCTGTCTCCTCCCCAGAGTGCTATGGTTATAGGCACTGCAGCTATATATGACCATTTATTTTTATATGTGTGCTAGGGGTATGAACTCTCATGCTGCAGAGTAAAAGCTCTTATGCAGAGATGCAGAGTAAAAGCCATCTACTTGGCCCCTACTTTGCTGAGTTTTGGCCATAGACCAGTCATTCAAATTTACAAAATTTATCTTGTCACTTCTCACAATGTCTCTTTACTCATTGAGCAGAGCCCACATTTTCTCTATTCTTGTGGCCTCCATAAGTATCAGGAGGCAGGGATGGATAAATTCCAGCGTCTCCCTAGGAAATGTTCTGTAGAATGACGTTGTCCCTGCCTCTTCCTCCCCAGATGAACCCAGTTTCAAGCAAGGTGCTAAAAATTCTGCAAACTGAAATACTGCAAAAATATTCGAGCCCCACCTTAATGAATGCTTTAAGTCAAGCAAGCGATCAAAGTCAACAAAATTGCCAGGTATTCATACTTGACATTTCCTAAAGTTTCTAGTAATTGCCTCTCTTGAGAAACTAATCCTTGACACCGAGTTTCTCGTTTCTTTTGTGTGAGCAGAGAGAGCAGCCCAATCCCAGGCTAATATCAGAGACACTTAGGAGACCTTGAGGTGAACTTGGGGGAACTGACGGGAACTGCGTATTGATTTTCTAGAAAGGCAATGGGAAGGTAGGGACATCAACTCTTATGACTTGATGTTGCTTTAACTTCCCGAATGAAACAAGTCCATCATTTCTACTGTCACGCATTTTCCCACAGAGGGAAAGTGGAGCCGGTGTGCCTTTGCCAGGGGTGAACAAGAGAGACCCCGATCACCACTGCCTGAAACTGCGCTTCACAGATTTTCTCTAAGACCAACTGGCTTGGGGGTTCTGTTTGATCTTGGTGCCATTGGATGGCTCGAGCTCTTGGGGAACCAAAGGTCCCTGCTTTGGGATTGAAGAGCATCTCTGATACTCCTGGGAGGATTCTTTCCCTACATGTGCAGCTTACAGTCCTCTGACCTGAGAAGATTTGGAGAGTGGAAGGGAGAACAGGGCCGTGCTGGTTGCCAGGCCATCCCACATACTGGTCTACTGGCTGTGGAGAAAGGACCAAGGTCTTCCAGAGATGTTTTTGGTGTCTGCAATGACCACCATACCCCTGTAGGTTCCTTGGAAGACAGTGGGATGGGGAGACAGAACACTGGAGTTCTGAGTTTATTTCTTGTAGTTTGCGGGTTTTTTCCAATTTATATCTTTAACAATTATTTTTTCAGTGACTTAATTATTCTAGCGTATAATAATAACTAACACTTATTCTTTCAACATTTACTATGCACTGGGCATTTCATAATATCTCTATTAATCTTAACAAACCCGTGAGGGCAATAGTATGATTTGAGAGCTTTGAGACTCAGAGAGGTTAAGTCCCTTGTTGATGACACACAGCTAAAGGGTGGGGAGCCAGAAGTCACTAGACATTTGGTATCTGAGCTTATATATCTAATTAATACATTATAGACAGGTAGGGTGGAGAAGATGGCTTAGTTGGTAAAAGAAGTAGCTGTACAAGCGTAGAGTTCAGGCTCCCAGCACCCTTGTAAAAAGCCAGCTGTGCCTGCGTGTGTCTTTAATTACAGTATGATGGGTGATGGGGGAGACAGGAGGACTGCTGGAGCTAGCTGGCCATAAGCTAGCTGAAGGAAGGCGAGTCTCGAGTGAGTATGGAGATGCTGAAGGACAGCCACTATCTTCTTCAGTCTCCACGAGTTCCTATGCCTGTGTACTTTTACACAGTGTGAACATATAACGCAGACATGCACACTGAAAAAGAAACTAGATAAAGTCTATCATCACCCCACCATCACAATAATATGGCAGCTAGTCTCTCCAATGGCCCCCAGTAAACCAAGTCCCCTGGTGTCTATGTCCATATAGACGCCTTAGCTTGAGCTTGTTCTGTGATATTGACCTGAGATGATGTTCGGAAGAATTTGCTTGGCTGTTGACACTATGTCATAAAGGAGCTTTTGAACACCTGTTTGGGGACCGTGGGTCCTTCTGGAAGCCCAGTTTTTATTTTATCCATGTCATTTGGAGAAGCCATGTGCAGGGACTCTTAACATCAGTGTCACCTATAGAATGAGCCTCCATCTTTGGTGCTCAGGTCTATAGAACTCCAGGCAATTGCAGCTAGACCTTTTCGGTGGAGCTCCGTCTGCCCACGGCCCATGACAGGTAGCCATAAATCTCAGCTTTGAGCTTCCATGCCATGGAGGTTTTTAATTCTGCAATAGGCAGAGCAGGTGTTTGCTACTGTCTCTAGGATGTTTACACATAAGATAATAACATAATTAGTAATAACGATTAGTGCCACTAGATGGGAGGATACAGTAACACCATTGCTCAACTTGAACATTTTCAGTTAGAGATAGGTCCTAGAGTTCATTTTTCTTCAGGTCTATAAGACATATGAATCATCCTTCTGTTGTTGATGCTGTTTATTACCGTTATTGCTTGGGGCGGGGGAGGATCAGCATGGTGCTTCCTTAAACATTTTGTGTGTTTATGCAAGGTGAATCCCACTAAACAGAGATATTGGTTTAAGGAATAATACCCCATCCTACCTCTTGCCTCCTTTTCCTTCCCTCCTACAGGCAGCTAGGAGACTTTGTAAGGAGAAGATATCAAGCTGCAGCTATATAAAGACTAGGTTAGATACCGAAAAGAACTTTTTGGAAGCCGCAGTAATTATGTGAAGGCCAAGGCACTGTAGGCACTGCTGTCCCGTCCACACAGCTCTCAAAAATTAGGGGAAAAATTTATAGAGAGAACTACTGTTCTGGGCTAATTAAATTCCTGGCCTAACCTTTCACAAATCCCGTTGCTCTGCATCCTAAATTACATCCTTGTGAATTTCCAGAGAGGCAGCACTCCCCTCTTTCTGCCACCACTTAAACGCACCCCCAGTTGTCTATCTCTTGTGTGAGGAGTGTCAGCTTTTGTTCCAGGCTGGCCTCTGACATTTGGGCCTGCTCTGATGGTGTGATTGCCTGCTCCTCAGGATTCCCAAGATTGGGTTCTTAGGAAGAGCAATCATGCAGTCTCCTGGGTGGGAAGCTAACATTGACCTTGCTCAGAACTGATGAGGTGAGCAGTTGGAACTGAATGATGGGTATTCTACCCTCCTCCTCACTGATACTGATATCCTCAATCTTTTTGTGGGGGTGTATGGGGGGTGTATTGGAGAGAAAAGAAAATGTAAGATGCTTGTGAGTCTTGTTTTTCAGTGTCTGGGGAAGGTGTTTGGAGGTTTCCAGGATTCTGCTCTGGACTCCGATAGGGGTCTTTACAAGAGAAGTAGGGCAAGAACTCCCAAGAGTAGTTGTCCCGTCCTTTATCTCCAGTCCCAAATGTGGCTAGTGGCCATCTTTGTTTCTCATGATTCCACTTCTTCCCAGTCAAGAACTCTGGGAAGCAGAGCTTTCTCATAAAATTAGCTGTGGGCCAGTGAAGAAACAGCTGGGAATGAAACCTGCCCGCTAGGGCTGGAAAACTTGGGGGGATGGTTTTCCATTCTCCAGGAAAGACTCTGAGAGGTCAAATGACCTTGTTCTCTCTCTGCAGGCAGAACCTCACCCAAAATACCAGGACCCATAAGAATCTTAGAGGATCAGGGAGTAGACTGCCTACAATTAAACCCCAACAGAAAGGTTTCTGTAATGCTGAGTGTCCTAACCCTGGAGCTTTAGTCTCAACTGTGAAATGGGCATCCTAGCTGTGAGACCCCTCTTAGCTTGTAGTGAGGTTGCATGAAACAATGTATGCATGCTTTGGCATATTTCCTGGCACAGAGTAAACACTGAAACAATTAGCTATTGTTGCCTGCTAAAACCCAGTCAGTTGGTATCAGTTAACAATCACAGAGCATGTACAAGAGGCCAGACCTGTGCTGGATGCAGAGATTAGTAGATGAGAGTTTAAGTGCTCAAGGGAGGTAGAAGGGAAGAGTTGGAGCATCCCTTGGGAATCTTCCTTAGGGAAGATTCTGTTTCCCTGGACCATTGCTTCTAATCTCAGCTACCAATTGTAGCTGATGCAACCTCTGTCCTCTTTTG
This sequence comes from Microtus pennsylvanicus, assembly GCF_037038515.1. Classification (NCBI taxonomy): domain Eukaryota; kingdom Metazoa; phylum Chordata; class Mammalia; order Rodentia; family Cricetidae; genus Microtus; species Microtus pennsylvanicus. The sequence goes on from NC_134583.1 coordinate 60,279,417, forward strand.
CTTATGCCCTTGGTAGAGAACATCGATGATTATCTATAGAATTAAGCCCTTAAGAGCCATCACTGGGTAGCGACTCACTTAACTATTGTGTCTATGATACAATATATTTTCTTTAAAAAAATTGTTCCTGGAGGGAAGTAATAGCTAAGGAAGCTGTCAGCAGTTGATGCTGTTAGGGGAGGGAGATGCAGCTCCTGAAAGACACCTTGACCCCTGCACATACAGGCAGCACTAATGGATTCGGTGGGTTTAAAAAGAGAGGGAACATATGAGGTTGGGAGGGTAAAGTGATTGTATGGAAATGGGGGAATTGGAGGGGAGAGAATAGGCAATGGATTTGATCAAAACACATATGCAAGTATGAAATTATCCATAAAATGCAAAAACAGTTATTATCTTGGTAGCTCTTAAAATTTTTTCATAGTTTCTTATTTATTTACTTCTATTTATTATGTTCTTTTCTATTATTTTCTTTGTTGATATGATACACTTACATACCAGTAACATTTTTACTCTTAAATGGATTATTTCCATGTTTCTACTTCCTTTGCTTCTATTTTTATACATGGGAAGTTTCATCTGAAATCTTTTGGTAGTGGCTACCTGGCCACCATGATGAAAGTATTCTTTTAGCTACAGCTAAGCTCAGTGGGAAAAGGATGTATTTGTGATGTCTGCCAAGGCAGAAGAGATGCTATAGATTTGGCGGGTGGATCTTGAGTGTGAGATCCATACTGTAACTTCCCTGGCTTGCCCCTAGAAATGAAGCGGTGGTTTCTTGTGTAGAGTAGACTGGCAAGTCTCCCTCTGTGGATTAATAGGCAGCAAGAGCAAAGATGGCTGCTGTCCCGGGAAAGGTTGACTCAGGGCATTGGAGCAGTGAGTCAGCATCCATGCTGCAGACAGGAGTCCGTCCTGCCAATCAATTGACCTTCTCTTGACAGCAGAATTGGTTTTGACTTTTTGACCAGGGCCAACTTCCTTGGGTAACCATGGAAACTTTAGATTTAGATCACAAAGCCACTTTCAAGGCAGCCAACAGACCCAAAAGATTCCAAATGATTCTTCCGTGTGTGCTAATGTCTATTGAGGACCTACTGTGTGTTGATGGCTTTGTATAGATAAGATGGTTTTATGAACTTTATTGATGAATGTTCTTACCTAGGAAGTTATAAACATAGTTAAATTGTTGGTAAATTTATTAAAACTTTATTATAAAGAAATTGTAGAAAAAACTCAACACTGCAGTGAAATTAAACAGTCTAGGGGTCTCATAGGAACATTATTTTTTCACTTAGAGCAGTGGTAAATGTTTGCTTATGAAGTAAGTCCAGCTTATTTGAGAAGAGACTTGATACATGGGAAACTGTAGGAAAATGACAATACAGGTAGAATTCAGGCCCTGGTCTCCGTGGACAAAGGAGAAGCCTGATATTCGGAGAGAAGATGCCACCTGGCCAAGACAGCACAGCTGGAAAAATGAAGAAGCATCTTGCAAGCACTTGCTGGTGCCATCCTGGGTCAAGTTCTGAACGGAGTGATGGATGCAGCTGTGCCTTCTCATCTCTGGGAGTCTGTCAGAAAGACAGATGGGGCAGGGCCTTACAGGCACCAGTCTTGGGCAGGCAGGTGGCTCTGCAGTAATCACCAAGTGGAGAGTTACCAGAATGGCTAGGACATTCACAATGAGAGACAATGTGCACACGTTTGGACTCTGGCATATCTGGTTGATCTCCTAAATCCTCAGTTGTTAAAACTCAACATTTTTGTCAATTATTTGAGATTTGATGAAAAAGATTTAAAACACAAAATATATGCATCTCTTCGCCTTCATCTTCTCTTTTAACTATTCTCTCTATCCTCCCATCCAACTTTGAGATTTTTTTTTTTAATTTCTACCATCAAGTCTAGTTAGTGGTGCCTAGTTAGTTGTGGAAGTGGGGCCTGACTTTATGTAATCAATCTGCCAGAGATTATATTATTAGAGAAAACTGACTTTCCCTCACCCAGCTGTTTTGAAATGCCAACAGCTCCTTAGTTACTAGAGGGATCTCTATGCTGGGACTTTGTCTGGCTTGAGCTTGCTGAGGTCTTGCCTGTGCTGTCACAATCTCTGTGAGTGCCTGCCCTACTGCATCCAGAAAACAGTTTCCTCCAGGTTTTCCACCACCTTTGACTCTTACAAATCTCTCTGTCCTCTCTTCTGTTGAGATTCCTGAGCCCTGTGTGCTTGTGCATGCATGTGTGTGTGTGTGTGTGTGTGTGTCTGTGTGTGTGTGTGTGTGTCTGTGTCTGTGTCTCTGTATGTGATGCTTCATTTAGAGCTGAGTACTCTTTGGAGTACTTTTGATCTCTTAATCTCTGAGCATTAGAGCAGCTGAGGGTCTGAGTTAGTTGCTGTCTACTTCAAGGGGAAGATTCTCTAATGAGGGTTGAGAGGTGCTCTGATCTGTGGGTACAGCAACAAGACAGGGGACATTTTAATACTGTATCCATTTATCAGAATAATTGTATTGGGTTCTCCTTTAGAACCTATGACCTATGTAGGATCAGGTTCTTGACCCCTTCACCAGTGCCAGGTGTGGGATCCATCTCATGAAACTCCAAATCCTCATTTTTCTAGTTGGCATTCTTGGTCAAGTTATGCAAACACAAGGTTCACATACCCTATCAGCAAATGAGAGCAAGGGTGGCTGTGGCCCAAAGGACTGCTGTGAAGATTACAGCCATCTTACAGGTAAAGCTCTTGGCTAGATCCAGGCTCAAGGAAGTGTTCAGTCAGCAGCCACACTCGGCAGATGTAACTATCATGATCAGGTTTCCCAAGGAGAGACATTGAACAATGGGAGAGTCCATGAGGCATCGGCCATCTTGATTTGAGCCTTCTGGTCTGTGGGGCATGACAACTAGCTCTGGAAAAAAACTCTCTGACTCTGGGGTCAAGTTCAGTCAACATAAGTGTTCTTAGACCCCTGGAACGCTGCAGGAGATGCCTCTGTGCTAGACTGGGTTCTGATGTAGGTTCCAGGTGCCCAGGGCAAGCCCTGTCCACTATCAGGTTTTCACTTTGCATTTCTCTAAACAGATCAGGATAGTAAGGGAGTCGTAACCATCAATGTGGTATCATAGTTCACATGGAGGGAGGATATGGGTTTCATTGGCCCATGCAGAAAAATAGTCAACACCATGGGCCAAAGAGACCACGAGACAGGAGATATGAAGATCTCTGTCTTCTTCTCAGAGCAGCTAACTGTTACAGAGTGCCAGGTACTGAACTCACTTCTTCACATGCAATGACTGTAATACAACACACTCTCTAATATTATACTATCCTATCATATTAGTTTGTTTTTTCTCATCATGGTGACCAAACACCTATAGCAAAGAAGTTAAAGGAAGGATGCTTTGTTTTGGCTCATGGTTTCAAAGTGTTCAGTCCATCATGAACCCTGTCAAGCTTGGAAAGCCAGGAAACAGAGCAAGACAAGAAACAGTCCCAAGAAGCCACTTCGAATGACCTCCTCCGTGTAGCTGGAGGCCACCTCCTGAAGTTTCCAGAGACTCCCAGGATAGTATCATTATTTGGGGAAGAAGTGTTTAGGTTATGAACAGACAGGGGATGTTGCACATTCAAACTGGAACACCAATAGGAGGGGGCTCTGTCACAATACGTTTCACTCAGTGCCTTTCAACTTTACGAAGGGGCAAGGATGATTATGCATTCAGTGCTTAAAGTATGCAGCCATACTTTAAGGTCTGAATTTGGATAATTTTATGGTCTAGTGATTTGAAATACAATCTTGTCTTTTAATGCTGAGGCCTGACAACACCCACAGCTCTCGGGCAGGCCTGGTGCTGTGAAGAAACACAGCCAAGGAAGTCGGTGCTGTGCTAGGTTGATAAGAGAAGTCTCTGGATTGGCTGTATTAACCCATTACCAACTTCCCATAGCTTCAGCTTACTGTGGGCGTCTCAGGTCTATCAGAATGTAACACCATTGTAAACAGAGGATCATTTGCATTTAACACTCAATACATACTAATAGAGTGGGTAAGATTTTCATCAGCTTCAAGATAAAAACTGCAAAGGTATGGAAATCTAATGCCCCAGCCAGCTTTCTCGTCCTCCGACATGAATCCTCCAAGAGTTGGGCAAAGCTGAGACATTTAAAATAGTGGGTCCCAAGGGCTGGAGAGTTTGCCTAGCACGTTTATCCCAGCACCCAGAAAGCCTCTCTTTATTGAGTACTTATTGTATACATCTCTCCTGCTGAAGGTTTAATATGTATTGAATTTAGCCCTCATTACATGAGATGGGTACCATAACTATCTCTGTTTTAAAGATGAGAATATGGAGGCTCAGAAGGGTTAGGTAACTTTCAAAAGTCAATCAACAAGAGTGTGCTGAACCCTGAATTCAAACACAATTTATGAGACCCCAAAGTCCCTTGTTCATATGCTTTTTAATCAACTTGGGAAAATGGGCCATTATGTATATATAATTAGTCCACTTTGTCTTTATTTCCCTTTTAGGTTGGCAGTATACATCAGCAAACATGTGTGTGGCATGAGAGAGTTGAGGGAAGAATGCCTTTCAGAGGAGCCATATGGCCTTTGGGGACCCCTGGGAATAGAAGGAGGAGGAGAGGATAAAGGGGTTTCTGGATCTAATGACTTTCACGAACTCTACTGCACATGACTGAGATGACCCCATTGTCTCTCTCGGTACCTAGTGATGTTCCCCACTGGCCACTCTCCATGGCACTCGTCCCATGAGTTTGCTTTCTGCCTACCCTGCCCATCTGCTCCAGATGGTGTCTGCCTTGGGCAGAGGATGGTCATTTATTCTTTTGCTATTTTGCAGACCCAGGGCGATGGTCACTGGGTGCCAGGGGACTAACAGGAAGTCAAAGGCTTCCGGGCTGTTCATCTGGAGTTCACTGGGGTGTCAGAGGCTAATTGTGGCTCTGCTTGGGTTGTCGCTGTTTGATTAAACATCTTGAGCTAAGCACTATTCATCCAATGGTTGCCAGGGGTACGTATTTTTAGCAGCGGGCAAATAGCTTATCAATTGTGCATATAAAATGCAGCCAAGAGAAAGCCATCAATTTCTGTGACCCTGCCTTGTTCTTTTATGAAGGCAAGGACAAAAGAAGCAGTAAACAATGTTGGTATTCACATACCCATTTAATAATCCTTTCCTGATCTGCCTACCATGCAACAGGCACCGTAGCAGAGACGAGGATGCAATGGAGGACAGACACACAGTACTCCCTGTCAGCAGGGATCTCATATCCTACGCTGGTCTGTAGGGCTGTGTTCTGCTACCCACCAGCTCTGTGGCCCCGGATAAGTCACATGTCTCTGGACTTGCTTCTCTCATTTCAGGGGGCATATGTTGAACATGTGTCTTGTGCTGTTCGTGTACTGAGGACAGAAAGGACACTGGGCATGCAGCAAGTGTGGCTCGAGAGATGCAGTCATTTTTCTGGCTCATGGTCAGGGTCCAGGGAAGCCTTAGAGGCCATGGAGGCAGAGTCAAAAGTCCCAGAACAGCCTGAGCAAAGGCATGAACGTGTGACCATGAGAAGCACGCGCAGTCAAGAGGAGCATGAGGAACACAGGAAAACTAAAGTTCTCCAGTCGCTGACTCAGGCTGTCTTTCTAGCCTTAAGGCTATGGCTCTCAGGGGCCGCTTCCTCAAGACAGCTCACTGCCCAACAACCAAGGCTGTGTGTAGACTGCAGCCATCCGTCTGACTTCAAACCCCAGCTGTTTTCGAGGTTTGCATCCAGCATCCTCAATAGCAGAGACATTAGGGGGGAAATGATTGGTGTGAACATGCTGCTTTAGACTCCTGTTTCAGACATTGCAAGAGCTGACCACGAGGGCCATGGATGGATCCCATCTTCATGGCAGAGAAAGACACTCAAGGGCTACTGGCATTATCTCAGAAAGGCACATGTGACAAGTAGAAATGGGGAGCCTCTACCACTTTCTGTCTGTGTGATTCGGGGCCACGGCTCCAACTTCTCTGTGCATTAGTTTGCCCACGGGTGAGAAAAAGAACGATGCGGTACTCGGAAGCTTTTGTGACGATCTTATGGATCACACAACACCGGGACAGTGCCTACAGCAGTGCCCGGCACCACAATGTGCGTACATGGCTATTAGATGGGTAAACAGGCTCAAATCAGACTTAGCAGGGCCAATTTGCTGATAATTATTAACGTGACACCAATTTTTGGTGCTCGGTCAGTGCTCTCTGCAGACACACAGAAGGTCTGGTGTGTTGGGAACGCACTGGAAAGTTCCAAGGGTTCCAGTGGGAAACGAATTGAGTGACTCAATCAAATGGGCCGGTGACTGATTGGAAATTAAGTCGATTTGTGTTTGATAGGGATCTTCTTGAGGCCATAATTTTCAAATCCAAAGGATCCAGTTTAACCTAGCACTCTTCCTCTATGCAAAGAAAAAGAACATCTTCCTGCCGGACTACTGAGGAGGATGAGGGAGTTTAGCACATGCGCAGACGCTGTACCGTGCCCGGAGTGCAAGACCTTCAGTTATGGGCTTCCTTTCCTTGCGAGTGTGAGTATCCTTTCTGGTACAGCAGACACTCTGAAAGTGGGGACATGGAGATCATTGATTCTGAAACCAACAAGTTAGATCGTGTTTGCTGAGTCTTACTTTTGGGATCCCGGCTAAATTTCTTCAACAAGCTGAACCTCAACGTCCTTCATCTGTAAAACGGGGATGGCAACACCTACCTTTCAGGGTTTTTTTTTTTTTTTTTGTGTGTGTGTGTGTGTGTCAATTAGATGATTTGACACCGTTGAAGTGCTTAGAAGTGGTTCTGGTTATTCCATTGGGTGAGGGAGAGCTCGTGTTTTTCCTACGACACTCTGGCAAGCCTCTTTGCTCTGCCTTCAACACAGAGGCTGGCTCTGCTTTGCTTCCAGGCCTTCACTATGAGCAACTGTGTCTTAGCAGGCCTGAGGCTCCGAGTCGGGTGGAAAGTCAGATAGATACTCAGAAATGTGCGCCACGGCAGAAGAAGACAGTATGTGGAGGAACTGCTTCCAAATGTGCACCACGGCAGAAGAAGACAGTATGTGGAGGAACTGCTTCCAAAGGGAGAAGATATCGGACCCAAAGACGGTGAAAGGATCCTGGAGGAGGAGCTGTAACTGCAGCAGTAAGGAGGAGGGGCCAACTAAATGGACTGCCTTTTTTTCAGATTGGCTATTTCATGCCCAGGTTAGGATTTGAGCTTCATTTGAAAATCAGATGGGAAGGACCAGGGAGATGGCTCAGCTGGTAAAGTTCTAGCTGGCCCTCAGTCCTCCTGACCTGAGTTCCACTCACAGAACCCATATAAAGAGATGGTTGGGGTGGTGAGTGCCTGTGATACCAGCACTCCTGTGGCAAGATGGGAGGCAAAGAGAGGAGAATTGCCTGGACACCTGTGGACCACTAGCCTAACGTAAGCAGTGCCAGCAACAGAAACAACGAAAGAGACCCTGCCATGAGGTGGAAGGCAAGGATGTTGGGATACCAAAAAGTTGTTCTCCGGCCTCCAAGCGACACACAGGAACTCATATATGCACAAAATTTATACATTACAAAGAGAAGAAAACCAGAAGGGCAGGTCATGCTGACAGTACACTTCCATGTAGGGTTACCTTCCAGCTCAAGCTGTCCTCATCGGGCTTCTTATATATGGCATCTTTTCCCCTTTCTTGGGGGGGGGGAGAAGAGAGGAAGGGAGAGACAGAAACAGAGATAGAGACAGAGACACAGTGGCTGGGAAAGAAGCGGAAACAGTTCTTCACTTCAGTGGTCTTGCAGCCACTGGAGGGGCTTTATCTTAAGGCAATGGGGAGCCATAAAAACGTTTTGAGTATTAACGTGTTTACTAAGTATAAAGCTTATTTGTATCAAACCCCAGGTATTTCTGAAGGGTAATGAGGTGTGTGTGTGTGTGTGTGTGTGTGTGTGTGTGTGTAGCAGAGGTTCTGTTACGCATATCAATGAAGTCGGTGAATACAGTCAGCCCTGGAGCTTCCTCATCCTTGTGATGCGACAAGAAAGGCAGGCTATTGAGAAACTGAGAAATAACCTCTTCCCACGCAGTGTGCGCTTCCTTGCCCCCTTCTCGGCTTTGCAGAGGAGGGATCCGAGGGATCTGGATGTCTGGGAACATTAGAAATTGTCCCAGCATTCACAGCCCAGGTGCACGCCCTCCAAGGCTGCCCTCCAGAATGTTCTGTTCCACACTGGGACCTGTGTTCAGATGCAGGGTCGAAGTGGTGTTGTCTGTGCTGGGAGATGTGGACAGGCAGGGAACAGGCCATACCCAGAGGACAATGCCTAATTACCTGGGGACCTTGGAAAACAATTTTCTATGGATGGAGAAATTGGATTTTTATTTTGGTGTGTGTATGTGTGTGCGCATGCATGCTTCCAGCCCAAGTACACAGCCGAATGACATGTAGGTCAAGGAGGCATAATTATATGGAAATGGCTTTAGTTTGGGAGCTTCCGAAAACCCTCCTCTTGACCCTGGGAGTGATGGAGAGGAGGGAGTTTTGGGTCTTCCCAAACTGAGATGAACCGGTGGGAGACAGTTTCCTTGGGATGTTGGAGCAATTTGTTCCTTTCTGGTTTCAGGACACAGCATGTGTGCCATAAAGGGAAGATGCTGTGCCCTTCCTGCTCAGCAAAGATGGTGTGCACGATGCCTTCAGCCCTAAACTATGCTTGCAGTATGACTGCTACGGTTTAGATAAGGCTGGTTGTCCTGAGGGTTTGGCCTCCCCAGAGTGGTACTAAAAGCTTATGGAACCTGTAAGAGGTGGGGCTTGGTGGTTGGTAGTTAAGTCATGATGGCTCTTTCTGTCTTCTATGTTTATTTATTCTGTCTGTGCGTATGTGTGAGGCAGAATGCCATGGCAGAGATGTGGCGATGCGAGGTTTGTGTGGGATAGGAGAGTCGGTTCTCTCCCACCATCATGTGGGGATTCTGGGGGTGGGGTTTGAATTCAGGTCTTCAGGCTTGGAGGCAAGTGCCTTATCTGCTGAGACATCTCACTAGCTGATGCCTGTTCTTCTGGGGAAACTGATTCCTGTCTCACAGGAGTTAGCTCCTATGACAAGCCCAGCCCCTCTGGCCTCCTTTCTTCTCCCAGGGTGTGGCTTCACTCTTCCGAGTGCACCTCCTTCTGTGTCAGTGTTTGCGTTATGTCTGGACATAGCCAGGATGTTGGCGTGGTGCTATTCGAATGTTGCAGCTACCAGAGTCATGCACTGACTAAAACCTCTTTTCTTTATACATCACTCGGCCTCGGACATTTTGTTCTAGCAACACAAACCAGTTTAAGAGGGTGACCTTGGAAAAGTTAATGAAATTTCCGTCTACTGAGGAAAACTGATTCTGTTTGTAGAGTTGGACATGGATGGTGGGCGTGGCTGGGATTTTGCCTCTGCTCAAGCATCCTTCTGAATTTACTCACTACTTTTATCTACTCTACGGGGAAGCGAAGCTCTCCAAACAAGAAACCCTGTCTCCAGGCTTTGGCCTTTCTGTGCACGCCTCTTTTCCTGTAGTCCTTCTCACAACCCTCTCATCTGAATGACTCTTGTCTGTCCTTCATGAATCATCTGGTCACCCACCAGCAGTGCCAGTCTGATGTCCCCCAGACTTGCTATAACCTTGCCGATGACAAAGCAAACTGTCTTCTTTAACTCTGAGCAAAAATGTCACATTCAAGACAGGACACTAAGTGTCTATGGGGAAAACAATCTCTGTCCTCCCAGAAATAAGAGAAACAGTAAACAGTCACTGCAGGAGCAGTAAAAAGGAGGACAGTGTCAATAAATGATTCTATACGTTTTCCTGTCACAAAAGAAGTGGTCACAATCATCCCAATGGCTCCCATCTGGCAGTCTCTTATTACAAGCTAGAAATGGTGGAAATAGCTTCATACCCAATGATTGCCGCTCTGCCCCTCACGTTGAAGCTGGGGTTCACTAGACCAGTCCTGTAATGGAGAGGATATGGACTTAGATTTAGTGACTGCCCCAAAGTCACTGCTTACTAAATATCAGAGTCTGGATTTGAACCCATGTCTTTCTCAGCTACAATATGTCAGTTACCATGACTCTTTAAGAAGGGACCATTGCTTCCATCAATAGTCACATAATCTGCAAGTCAGAAATTTTGCTCTCTGTTCTGCTGGGCTGCTTCTTATCATGGGTACCATCCATCAGTTGCCTACAATTTCAGGGGACCCTGCCCTTTCATTGCTTACGGATTCCCCAGGATGAATGAGACACTCTGGTCAAACCAGAAAAGGGTGGTGAAGTCACAAGTGCAAAGTCACAGAAGTGTGAACACGTGCTGTGTTTGCAGAACTTTAAGAAGACAGGCTTGGCTGCTGTGTGGACCACAGGGGAATGAGGGATGAAAATTCAAGAGCCCAGGGTGATAACCTCTATGAAATTGCTTTGCAAACTTCCAAGGTTGTTTTGGGGGACTGCCGGAGATAACGCCCGTGAAGCAGCCTTACACACTGGAAGAGCGTTAGGCAAATGCTAATTATCAGGAGATATTTTGGAGGTAGCCTGATTGGTATGGGGAACAAGATAGCAGAAAATTAAAATAGCTGCTAATTTCTCTTGAATCCACATTCTCAAAAGCATTCATACATGAAAAGCTCTAATTCCAATGCTCTCATCTCTCCCCATTCTCAGATAAATAGATTATAATAGATTTTAGGAGCTTATAAAAATTCAGCCTGTTTCCTGGTTATTATTGATTTCACAACCAGGTTTAGCAACCTGGAGTAATATTTTGTTGCCTGCCCGTAAGAGCACATTGAGTTAATTCTTTACCGAAATACTCATATATGGATGGCTGCGTCTCCTTTCCTGGCTGTCATGGCACTGGGGCTGTCACGAGGATAGCCCTGTGTCCTTCTGTCTTGTTTATGGTGGAGTGTTCAGGCTGTGCCATGATACCTAATGCACAGCAGAACGTGGACAAGCAGAACTTGGAGTAGCATGTGAGTCTAGATACCCACATTCTGCAGAAGTTGCTGAAGGGACACCTTTACTCGGTTTTGGGTCTGCTGTCCTCAATGCCATTCTGTCTCTTTGGTCAGAAACTTAATCTATTTCCCCATTCTAATAATGTACTGTAGGTCAAACCAATTTCCTGAATACATAGTAATGTCTCTAATAAAGAATCCAAACTTGCATGCCAGCTGGAGTCATATGTAGGATCAAAAATAAGAGGTGGAAGCTACTATAATTATGATAATTATTATTAATTGTAGAAAAGATAGTTGTGCTTTTCAAAACCCAGAAGGATCAACTGAAAAGTTACAAGAGGAATAGGACAAAAAAGAGGAACAAGGGCTGAGTACATCAGCTGTGACCGAGCAGGAGACAGGAGAGGAGGATTCCCTGCACACACCCTAAACCACTTACCGGAGAACACCTACATTCTGAGTGGGGCAGGGACAGGGCTTTCTTCCTGTCTAGGCTTTATTTTGTCTCCTGGGTCCTCAAGTAGCTTGGCTGGTAGCCAAAGTCTCACAGTGTCACTCACATCTCCGCTGTTACCTCCTGGCTCCTACCAAGGTGAAAAGTGTGCTTGTAATCCTATCAAGCCAATGGGGACATTAAAAACCACTCTCCCTGTCACCCCGCTCAGAGAAAACATTTCTTCCTGGCTGGTGGAGATTCTTCTGCATGGCCACAGATGGAGTCTCAACTTCCAATACCCATGTCTGAAGAGAGGGGCTACGGCGTTAATGCAATGCCCTTTTGGGTGATGTTGGAACCAAGATCTGTGCTTCTGGAAGCAACACTAACATATACCTCCTGACCTCCTGCTGCAAATAAGAACAAAGACTAAGATGCTGGGTGAGTGGCTTGGAAGCATGGCTTTGCCACAATACCACTGTGACCAGCAACCATCCGCATCTAATTTTGTGCTTCTCCTTTATTAATAATTTCTGCATCAGGGCTGGAGAGATGGCTCAGGGGTTAAAAGCACTTGTTGCTTTTGCAGAGGACCCAGGTTTTGTTTCCAGAACCCATATGATGACTCACAACCCTCTGTAACTCCAGTTCCAGGAGATCTGACACCTTCTTCTGGCCTCCATAGATAATGCATACACATGGTAAAACACTCATTCACAGAAAAATAAAAATAAATAAATCTAATGAAAGTCGTGTCTATTTCATGGATTGAGAAGGATTGCACAAGTCAGTTCACATAAGGCACCTACAGTGGTGCCCGGTGTAGAGTAGGCACTCAGTTAACATTAGTTATTGTGATGATTAATCTTAAAGTCATGTGACAGGACTCAGAACCACCTAGAAACTGAGACACACTTCTGCACAGTGTGATTCCAGAAAGCATAAATGAAGAGAAGACCCTCTCTGAATGTGGGTGGCACTATTCCATGGGTTGTAGACCTGGCTAAGGCCAAAGGGGGAAAGGAGAAAGCCGGAGAGCCCCAGCACTTCCCTTCTCTCTGCTCCCTGGCCACTGTGAGGTGAGCAGCCCAACAGATGAACCCTCTGAAACGACGAGCCAGGGCCAACTCTTGGCTCACTCGTTTCTGTGAGCTCTTTTGTGGCACTGATGCAGAGTCTGGCTGAGCTAATGTGGAGAGCAATGGAGGAAGGAGGTGTCACTCTTTGGGGTTGTGAGATCGTTCTGAACTTTTTTTTTAGAGTGTATCACTCTACTGTATGGTAAGAAGCAATGCCATCCACAAAGGGTGTTGTAAAAGGTTAAAAGGGACTAAATATTGACTATTGCACACACCATAATAATACTTTGTCAGTTTACTTCTTTTGCCTACCGGACAGGACATGACTTACAAGTAAGGACCAAGATCATTCTTTGTCGCTTAGTCATGAATCTCATAAGAGAGCTATTGGCCTATGTGTGATGACACATGAATTTGTGGTCAGTATGCACAGATCATAGTGGGTCTCTCCCTAGCACTGCCACTAACCCACAACTGTACTGGCAAGGCTCATCTTTGGTCCATGGACTATACCTTCCTCCACATCAGCTCTCACTGTCTCTGCGGCACCAGTAACCAGTAGAAAATTCTCAAGGGAATGGACGATGGAAAACCCCCACAAGATTCACTGGGCGGGCCCTGTCAGGGAAGGTACAGCCCTGGTTGCGAAGTCCTGGCATACAGTGCAGTTTTCAACTCTGCCTTCTAGAAGTAGCTTAGGGTAGCCACTTAACTCTGCCAAGCTTCCGTTACATAATGGATGAGTTCTTTGTAAGTTTTAATTCACTGCCTATCGGTCAGCACTATATTAACATTAGGGATTGTTATTGATGACTCTGTAAACATTAGGAATAGCATCTTGCATGGACTGCGTGGCCAATCAGCATTCACTACATGAACTGGATTTAGAATTCTGAGTCCTGGCTAACACTGAACCCTTTCATGGGTGACAAGGGAAACTTAGGAAAGGTCTGGATGAAGGATTTTTTTAAGAAGAATTGTTTGATTACAATATCCTAGTTTATGGGGAAAAAAGAAGCAACTCAATTTCCATTTTTGTAACTTAGTATGGGGTGGAGAGGGAATTCACCTATGTGTCCTTGGTTAAAAAATGATTTCAAGTAATTAAGCCATCTGCTTAGAGAGAGAGCAAAGGGGGCATTGGGAGAGTCCTCAGTTAAGAAGGAAGATATAGTTCCTTAGAGTGTCTGCAAAGACCAGGATGGGAGAGCGAACCAAGTCAGAGGTCAGTAGACACAGCATTTGTCTTGTCCCGTGCCCTGAATGCCAACATCTGCAGCAGGGCATGGGCAAGCACAAAGCACGAGCAGTGATGGGCAGACCTAGTACACCTCAGCTCTGCTGCCTGCTAGCTGGATGACCTTGGGAAGGTCACTTTCTTTTACAGCCTGCTTCCTTATCTGCGAAGTAGACGTGATGGAAGTGCCAGGCTCCCAGGTATAGCTATGAATATTAAGTGAGGCCGCGTGAAGCAAAATGCCTAGCAGATATGAAGTGCCCAGGAAATGGTGGTGCTGATGAGGAGGATAATTCTGATGGTGATGATGATGATAAGAAAGATATTTACAATGGCAATGACTCAAGTTTCTTAGAGGCTGGTATGAATATTACACTTATAACATTTGGAAGGCAATCACCTATCTGTCTTTCCATCCATTCATCCATCTATTTAACTATCTATCTATCCATCCACCTACCTGTCCACTCATACACCCATCTATCCCATCCTCCCTCCCTCCCTCCCTTCCTCCCTCCCTCCCTCCCTCCCTCCCTCCCTCCCTCCCTCTCTCTCTCCACTTACCCAGCTGATACCTTCTAACCCATCACTACGTGCCAAGGACTAACAGAGAGCATTTAAGTTTAAGAGATGCTTACTGTCAAGGCATCTGTTTTTGCATTTTCAGGGAAAGACAAACCCTTCTCTTTTGAGTTCCCCAGGAACTTGAACACCTTACTCCCCCAGCACTCTCACCCTATTGTAGAATATGACACCTATTGTTATGATTTTTGACTTGCCTTCTGGTCTTGCTAGTACATGAGGTTTTAAACACAAATCATGTTCATTTTTGTCTCTCCTTCTTTTATTATCCTCCTTGACTCAAAGTTGTATCTCAGATAACTGAACCTGGCTCTTCACAAAGTAGCCTGAACAGCCCAGTTGGGGAGATAATAGGAAATCCCAACCTGGCTTAGGAAAGGGAGGCTTCTATTTGGTAGGTGTCTGTTGTTTATATTGTCTCCTGGACTGGCCTCAGCCAGGTGAGCATTCTCCCTCATTTTACAGATGATGACGTGGAAATTTATAGGTGACAGTTACACACAGGCAGGGAGTCCAGATGAAACCCAAACGCAGATATTCTAACTTCCAGTTTTACAAGAAGTCCATTTACAATAGCTGAAGGAGTGCGATAAGGCGTAAATGGATGAGTGTGTGTGTTCACGGGTTTACATGTGATGTACATACATAGTCCATGTAGACAAACTGGAGGCAGGAATGAAAGCAGACAGCTTCAATTCCTTTAGAGGCAAAATGAGGGGAAAGCAAAACATTAGATCTTTTTTTTTTAAAAAAAAAATCTGTGTGCTGGGAGGTGAGGAGAAGAGGTGTGGATGACCTGCGTAGCATAAGCCTGGTCTCAAGGACGCTATTGGTTTTGGCCCTAAGTTTATTTCTTTTCTTTTCTTTTTCTTTCTTTTTTTGTGATGGTTTGGGAAGACTCACCAGGGGAAATACAGATATTTTTGGAGGCTATGTCCTGCTATGTGGTCCTGCTGACCTGGCCTTGAGCTCACGGTCCTCTCTATAGCCTTCTAAATACCGTCAAGCTTGCGTTTAGAACCATGGAGTGTTAGGCTTGGTCTCCAGCCTAACCTTAGGGGAAGCTGCTGCTGTGGAAAGAAGCTTAAGCAGACATTTCCCATGATCCAGAATGTATCTTCTGGTTGTTGATGGACAAGGGTGGGGGTGGTGCTGGTTCGGACCACTTCAGGAAAGGAAGAGAGGGTGGCTGAGGAGAGTGGTAACCAGTGTCCATCTGACTAACATTTTGGGGGTGTATCTAGTTCTGGGAACAACAAAAAGCCTTATTTCAAGGGACAACCAGGTCTATGCCGAGAAGACCTAAGAAACCACTGGCCCCGCCCTTTCCTGAGCTACATCTGTTCATACAAGATGTTCTTGGAATTTCTACCTGAGTTGTGTGGTAGAAATTTCTCGCCAGATTTTGTATCATCGGAGCTGAATGCAATCATGGTGACAACGCCTGGCTGGCCAGAATGCCATCCCATTCATTTGTCAAATGACAGCGCTGAAGGTGACCTTCTCCATCCTGCTCACCTCTGTCAGGCGACAGTTCAGCTCAGGCTCTTGTTTTCTCTCTGCTTATGATTCTGGCCACCCACTGCTTGATCCATAGTCACAGTCAAGATGTCAGCTTCCCCGTGTGCCATGGGAACCTAGCCACAGCTCCCAAGAGACAGGCAGAAGTGTCCTTGGGGTCTGAGGACATCGTGGACTTGCCCATCCCTCCTGGCTGTCTCTGTTTGCCCTGGAGTCTGCAACTGATGATGAACGGAGGAGCAGAGCTAGGATGCAAGCCGCTGGCTATGCTGTGTCCTCTGACCCTCACTCCTGCTGTCTGCCAGTGGCTGTACTGTGAATGCTGTGCACAGGTCTCTTTTCCCTCCCTGTGCTCTTGAGGTCCCCTTTACTACGACGATCTGCACCCTCTCCTCTATCCTTCTCCTACTATGGTCCAACACTTGATATCTTCAGAGAGCTTGGAACGGCAAGCTAGACCAAGTCACCTGCTCTAAAGACTGTGTCTTCTAGCAACACTCACAGTAGCATCCAGCTGTGCAAAGCACCTTCATAACTCAGCATGTACGCTCATCTCAACCACTTTTTCTTGCTTGGTGTGATCCAACCACACTGGGTTTGGGTGCTGCCTCATTAATGTCTCTGGGCTTCCAACCTGCCTTTTCCCTCTGCTTTCCATGCCCTCTCCCGGTGTCCCTGTAGTTAGCTCCTTCTTAAACTTCACTCAAGTATCACCTGTCTGGGCAGCTCTTCTCTGGCACTATATTATGTATCTCCCTGCCACCTTTCCCTGTGACATTATTGCCCAAGTGCACATCGGTACCTTAAATGGTTTTGTTTATACATTTACTTACTGGCTTGCCATTTGTCTCTCAAGTAGCATGGAGAAGTACAGGGACCTCCTCTTTGCTATTCCTAACATACAGAACATGCCCAGTGTATGAAACATGTAATGAACATGGAGGAAAGACATGATATGGGAACATATTCTATAAGGGACAGAGCTATGGACCTTGGGTTCATTTAGGGATTGCTCAGCCTTGTCCTGCTCACAGCCCTGTTCCTTCTGGAACTTCCAAATGCTATACCAATCTATATGTTTTAAGGAAGCCACTGTATTTCTTCACAGAAGCAGGGAGTGTGTGGTAAAAGCACTCGGAGGAACTGAACTGTGGAGGTGAGGCCTTGAGCTCCAAGGTGGGGAGGGAGCTGCAGCAAGGGTAGAGTCACAGTCCGTTCTTTGCCTTTGGCAGTGGCGCGCGCGCACGTGTGTGTGTGTGTGTGTGTGTGTGTGTGTGTGTGTGTGTATGCATGCGCACATCTCTGTGAGTACCAGTGTGTCTCACGTGCCTGGTGTGTGTCTATATGTGTCTCTGTGAGCGTTGCATCTGTGTGTTTGTGCATCTGGCTAGAGTCCCTCGGTTGAAATGATGGGGCTGATAGCTTGCTTTGCACTTAGCTGAAATGATAAGAAATGTCTGTAGCGGAAAAGCAATTCCCCAGCTCTGCTGACTGCCAAGCGCTCTGGCAAACAAGAGGGAGAGGAGTCACTGGTGGGTGCATCGGTTCATACCCTGGAAAATGGCTTGTCCTAGCTCAGAGCCGCTCACCTGGCCTTTGGAAGAGGCTGGCGTTCTGTGTCACTTTTCTTGTACCCACTTCCCTGTCATTCCAGATACTCTGGCCTTCTTTCTGTCCCGATTTATGTGTACCAATCCCTTCCTGGCCCAGCTTGTTTTCTTTATCTTTTCTCCTTTCCCTTCCCTCCCTCCCCTGTCCTCTTTCCCTCCCCCTTTCTCCTGTGTCTTCTCCTTTTCCTTACTTCCCCTTTCTTCCTCCTTTCCCCTTCCCTGTCATTCTATCTTGAAGTGTCCCTTCTGGAGGGGAGGTTTTGTTGACTTTTTAGTCTGGGTTAAGTTCTCCAGTATCAACTCTCACAATATCATGGCATTTGCACAGCTGCATTTGAGTGGGTTTCTGATTTGTGTGTGTGTGTGTGTGCGCGCGCGCACGTGAGCGTACGATTGTTCATGCACACTAACTTGGTGGATTTGGTGGTATGTTAATGTCAAAAAGAAAGGAATAGCTCTTTTGGGGTTTGTCATGCAGCTGACACAGCGCCCAGCACCTGGCAATGCTGGCGACCTGGGTGGATAAGGAGCAGATAGAAATGTGACCCAGAGAAGCAAATCAAGTTTGACAATGCTTTCTGAGTTGTCACCACCCCCCAGTTTTTCCAGGGAAAAATGAGAGCAGACATTTGGAGGAGAAAAGTCCTTAACTTTTTGTCATGTATTTCAGCTTATTGTAACCTTCAAGCCAGGCTACTCTGCATCCAGAGATGTCCTCTTTCTTTAATCCCATGGAAGATCCACCCTTTATGTGACTTCCTTTGCATTTTCCCCAGGTGGCACAGGTCTTGGGGTGATATGGGTGTTGAAGGTTGGCAACCATTTCTTGCGCTACCATGACCAAAGCACACAGGATTTGAAGTTTTAGGGCCCAACTGTGTCAGGCTGGGGAACTGGCTAGATTTTTTAGTGTACAGTTTTCCATTCAGAATTTTGCAATTGGTGAGCGTCCCCAGAGTTTAAACATGGTTCTATGTGAGGGACTGAATGTCTATGTCCTCATATGTTTATAAGGTGACCTCTTCACCTCAGTGGGAAGTACTAAGGGTCAGGCACTGTAAGAGGTGAGCATGTCAGGAAGTGGATCAGTCTTAGAAAAAGGTCACAGTGAGCTCTTTGCCATTTCTTCCTGTGGAAACATCCCACAAGAAATGGGCAGTCTGCAACATGCACAGAGCCCTCCCCAGAGTCAGAGCATGCTGAGACAATGACCTTGGGTTTTCAGCCTTCAGAACAATGAGAAATAAGTTTCCGGTGTCACAAGACTACGGTGTTTTGTTATAGTAACCCAACCTGCTGAAATACCACAAACTTTATGATTTTTGCTGCATTTAAAGTATGTTTCACCTATTATATTGTTTAATTTGCATTTTGTTTGAAAATGACTTGTCTTTTTTCCTTAAATTTATGTTTTTTTTTAACACACACACACACACACAGAGAGAGAGAGAGAGAGAGAGAGAGAGAGAGAGAGAGAGAGAGAGACTGACTCATTTTCTAGTTCAGGCTTGGAACTTTCTGTGTAGATCAGGCTGGCCTTAAACTTATAACAGTCTTACCACTTTGGCTTCCTAAGTGCTGAGACAACAGAAGTAAGCCACTATGCCTACCTCATAGATCTACATCTTTATATAACAATGCTCCCCAATATAAATATAATATGAATCATATATACAGTTTAATTTTAGCAGCTACAATAAAAAATAAAGAGGAATTAAAGTTTAACACTATAGTTTAACTATACACGTCCAACGCATGTAATCCTCATGAGTTATTAAGATATTTAACTCTTTTTCCTGTGCTGTCTTCAAAATTCAGTGTGAGGTTCTCAGTTGCAGTACATCTCTTTGTGTGTGCTGAATTTTTCGTGACCTCTATTTAGAGGTCATAAAACAGAGCCGAATGAATAAATTCATACCCAAGTTGTCCAACCAGACAGTTATTTTCTAATAACTGAACGATCAGATTTTAATTGCAAATTAATTGAAATGAAATGAAAAATTCAGCATCTCACTTGCACTCGTCCAATGTCAAGTACTCAATAGCCTTACATGACTGACGTCACCGTGTCAGACAGCACAGAACCCTGACTTCCAAGCCAGCCTCCTCACAATAAAGAAATGGTAGCCTTAGAAACAGACACAGGAAGCCAGGTAGGGGTGGCGCACACTTTTAATTCCAACACTTGGGAGGCAGAGGCAGTCAGATCTCTGAGTTCGAGGCCAGCCTTGTCTACAAGAACTAGTTCCAAAACAAGCTCCAAAGCTACAGAGAAAGCCTTGTCTAGAAAACAAAAACAAAAATAAAACAAAACAAAAACCAGACACAGGCCCAGGTATATCTCAGTGGTACAGCACTTGCTTGTCTTTAAGACCCTGGGTTTTATTCCTAGCACTGAGAGAAATATGTAATAGCAGAACAAGGGTCAGATGCTACTGCCAGGCAAGGGGCAAGGCCCAAAGCATACACTGAACGTCCTGAAGAAGGTGTGAAAGACACACACTCTGCCAAGCTGAGATGTTCCTTTGTTGATATCAGGAAGATTAAGAGAAGAAACTGATGCTGCACACGGATACCATTAGGCACATGGGTACCTAGACACCAGCAGGACAAAATCCCAAGGCTGGGTGGTTGCTGAGCACCAGCTCCAGCCTATTCACCCGCCTTTACCCCCATCACTAGCCTGCATCTGGAGATCAACATCAGTCAACTGAGCAAAGGAAGCCAAGGTCAGGAGGGCTGAGTTTCACTGAAGACTCTGTTCTTCCTGGCCCTGCAACTTCAGGAGAGGTCTTGATCCCTCATTTTGTAAATTAGGGGTATCTGGCCTCAGTACAGAAGATAAAACAAAACCCAAATCCAAACCATCCAGAAGCCATGGACTGACAGATATTGTGTCTTGTGCTAGCTCTGAATGATCTCACCTCATCCATGCCATAAGCCCTGTAGCTTAGTACCCGTTCTATAGATTGAGCATGGAGGCCACTTGACAAAGTCCTGTTAACATGAAGCCATAAGACAATAATTTAAAGCCAGGTTGGGGTGCTCACATCCCAGTTCCCCATGCAGGCAGATTCAAAGTATTATTCTATTTCCCCAAAATGCTCTATCTGTGTTCCAAGATCTTGTCAACATGCAATTTGTACTATTTTTTGGAGAAGTTTCTTTTAGCTTATGATAATTCCCTGGATCTGGGAGTTGGCACGCCTTCCTTTGGCCACTTATTTCCTTGGGTTTTCTGAATTATTCCCTTTTTCTCCCATCTAGATTCAATGCTTTGATTTCTACTGTGATCCACACTGGTGTTTCTTGGTCCTCTTGTGGCCTCCCCATGCTGAGGTTTACAGCAAGTCCGCCAACAGATCTGCTTGGTTTGGCTCAGGAAGTGTTGGCCACAGGATGTTTTTTAAATTGTTCTGAATTAGTTGCCAACATGGAAACATCAGCTATTCCACATAAATCTGGATCTCTAGGTTTTGGAACAATTTGGCAACACTGAGCTGTTGGCCAGAAGGTCAAGTGCAGAGCGCTTTCTGACACTCAGGCCCTGCCTTCCTTATGATCATCTCCACTGGAGCCCCACTTGTCACCTGTCATCTTGGTGCATGTGCCGCCATTTTCTCATGATAAAGCTGGTTAACTGCACACAGGGCTGCTCTGCATTTTCCTAGCTGTGTGAACTTGGGTAGGTGACCCGAAGTTCTCACCAGAAAATGGGTGATGATATAAACATGCCCAAGACTCCTCATAGGACTTAAGTGAGCTCACACATTAGAAGTGCCTTAAAGAATGCCTGGCACAAGTAGGTGTTACGTGCGAGCCAGTGATGATGAATAGCAAAGAAAGGTTTGGGTACATTCATCTGTCACTGAGGGAAAATGAGAGAGATCAACAGTCATGTGTTTTTAGTAAAACACCAGGGAAGCACGATTCCTAGGAGATGTGAGACATTTCTTCAAACTGGACCACTCTGTTCACAGACATTATGTGACTGCTTCCTTGAGCAGGTATTTGAATTTATGACACCTGCATCCCACTTCTCACCCATCATTATGGTCTCTGATTGGATGGCATCCTCTCCCAGGCTTTGCCTATGCCTTTTAGCTGCACATGGTAGGACCCTTTCTTTTCATGACCCTGGATACTTTTTCCAGGCAACCGAATGTGGTGCTCACTCATGTTTGCTGGCTTCAGCTGAAGCCCACTGTGTGTCCTGCATGGGCACTTTGGCTGTAAGTCTCACAGAGACCCAGGCCAAGCCTTTTAGGAAGGCCCCTTCCCCAGGTTTATGAAGGGATTTATTGCTAACTCATGGGCTTGCTCTTCTGGGACTTGTCAGGGCACAATTTTATCACTATTGTGAATAGAGCCACATAGTTATGGTAAAGATGTATGTATGAATGTGGCTACAGGACATAGACATAGCTTGAACACATGGACATATTAGATAAAGAAACAATGTCAGTTGTTCTTGGTGGAGATCCTACCGTGTGTGAGCGACTGTGAGAAGCCATTGTATGTTATATTTCTAATCAACACAGAAACAGTCCAAGACCCGGAAGGTTAATAACATCACCAAACTCTTACACCATGTGAAAGCCATCATACCAAGAATGGAAATAAACATCTTCACAATTTTAATTTATTTTCAAAATAGCCCTTTGGAACCAGCACTGTTAAAACCCCCCTCATGGCTGAGGATCAGAGGGGTAAGAAATTTGCCCAGAGTAACAGATTATTAAGCAGAGAAGTCAGGGTTTGAATTCAGGGTGTGTTATCAGATACTTGCTAAACTGATGGCCTCGCTATCTCACTGTTGGGATGAAAGAACCGAGGCTTAGAGAGGTGAAGTCTTATACTCGAGGTCACAATAGCAAACAACATGCAAATCCAATTCCAGTTTGTACGCAACTGTATTTTACACCCAACCTTGAAGAGCAGAACTGAAGTGATGGTTACAGGAACTGTAGGTGGGGAAGAAGAAAGCAATTGCCCTGGACTCCATCTCAAGGCTGGGATAGGCGGCTTGCAGCAGAGCCATACCCTGAGTGTGCAATTCCACAATTTTTATTGCTATCTTCCACCTAAGGGTCATGTCTCCATCTAGAGCTCATGCAGAAACAGCCTTTCTTGTGACTTTGATGACCCCGGAAGAAGTGACCTCTCTAAGGTCATACAGTGAGTTACTGCCAGAGGAGGCTAGAATCCATAATCCCAAATCTAGTGTTCTTTGTCTGGCTCATATGTGAAGGATCCTATGGTCCAGTGTGAATATGCCTGATCACAGTACAGACTGGATATAGGGTGCCTTAGTCACAGCATGCAGGGCTGTTTAGAATCGGAGTGCTGTGTGCTTTGGCAGGAAGCAGCTCACATGAGTTTAGATCAAAGGGTACAAAGGAATGTTATGCAGCCATATAAAGGAGCGACAAGTCCCATAATTCTCTGCAAATGGCTGACACCATGAAATGAAAGAGGAAAGTCAAATCACTGTATCGTGTGCTCATTTCAGGCAGGATAGAAACGGGGAGTTGAACTCAGTTTATATTTGCTTAAATGACTAATATACCTTAAAAGAGGGTCACCAAGAAATGATATCACAGTGGAGTGGTTACTTGTGGGATGAGGAATTAAAGACTGGCAAACAGGAGAAAGTGACAGACTGGAGGCCTGCCAACCTGTGCCAGTTCTTAATTTGAGGGTTTCAGGCTGCATGGACGTCATTGCCTGTTTCAAGGGGACCCACAATCCTTCAGCTCCTGGAAGGTGCCACCTCCAGGAATGAGCATTTCCATTCTTTTGATTTTATAAAGGAACTTGGAATTCTACTAAAGTTATTCTAAAGTTTTTAATTTCAAATTGCTCATTGATGGCAGATAGAAATAACAGTAGTTTTTCAAAAAAACATATTAATCACATATTCTGCAAACATACTGCAGCCTCTAGTTAGTTCTTAGGAGGTCCTTTATGACGCTTTTTAAGTCTTCTCTGGAGGCTCTCTAGCATCTATGAATAGAATGATTGGATTTATTCATTTCTAGATACCGTTGTTTCTTTCTTGCCTTAGTCCACTGGCCAGAACTTCCAGGACTATACTGAGTAAGAGCAAGGAGGGCATCTCTACCTGCCTGACTCCAGATCAGGGGGATTATGGGAGCACTCAGCCTCCAGCCCCTCAGGGTGATGGCAGTTTCGGGTTATTTGAAGATCCCATGTTCTATGTTAAATAAATTCTCTTTATCATTTGTTTGATGATATCTTACTATTAACTGTTGTTGGATGTTTTTTCCTCATCTAATAAGATGGATCCCTTGGATTTATTTTTTCAGTTTGTTAACGTAATTGCCAAATGCTCAATGAATTTGGCATTCCGGATAAATCCAAGTTCCCCTCTTAGATGCTGGCTGAATGAATTGGCCATTTCTGGATTTTGTGTCTATGGTCAAGAGGCTTATTGGTTTAAAGTTTTGTTTTCTGATATCCGTCTTACTTTGATGATAGGGTAAAGTTCGGGCCATTGAACAAATTGGGAAATCTTTCCATGTTTCAAATGACAATGTAACTCACAGAGTGTTCACTGCGTTCAAAGGGCTGTGTTTGGTGCTTCGTTCAGGCTTCACGTCAACCCTGCAGCGTAGGGACTGTCACCATCACTGCTCCGTTTTTAAAGAGAGGGCAACTGAAGCACGGAGAAGTTAATGTCACTTGTCCACAGCTGCACAGGGTATGAGCATCAAAGCCATGGCATAGAATCCCAGAGGGTCAGGCCCTCATTTCCACTTACTCCACCTTCTTTGATCAAAACTGTTTGTGGTTTAAAGAGAATACTTCTGCAGGGTCCAGTCACCGGGCGACTTGTATATTACCTTTGATAAATAACCATGGTAACTACGGTGTGTCGGGCTCCCTCCATCTCATCCCAGCCTTCAGAGGCAGGTCTCTTCACCCTCGCTACTCAGCTATGAAAACCTTCCTTCCTTTAGGGTGGGAGCCATCGCAAACTATCATCTCCTTCCTCACCCCGCTTTCCTTCATGCCTGGGACACTTTTCAGGAAGCAGAACAACTTTGTGGTGTGCCTTCCTTATCAGGGCAGCTCACCTTTCACCTCCTTGTGTCTTGGCCCCAGGCATTCAAGTTCATAGCTTCCCCCCTCTTCTGCCATTTCTTTATACGGCCTCGTCTCCCCACTAAGACAATCAGCATTAGCTCTTCCAAGTTAGCTCCTGTGTCTTGAGAAGTTAAAAACCCCTCTCTCACTTAAAAAGAAGTGGGGAGAGAAACCTGGGATTTTATGAAGGGCAGGGGCACCGATATTCTTTGCTAAGTCTTTAGCATTGAGGGACCATGGTTAGTTAAAATGGCTTTTCTTGTGGAAGGAAGGAAACACAAAGCAACTGAAAGAGCAGGTGCATTTAGTTCTGGTTTGGCTGCATATGCGGTGTGGGGCATATGCGGTGCTTCTCTGCATCTCAGTTTACTCAGTCTTAAAATGGGTTCAAGATGCACGTGTAAGTCATAGGAAGGTAGTAGAGATGAAGCGGCAGCATGTGGGTGAAAGGATCTGCTGTGGAGAAGGCACTGAGGAACATGTGCTTCTCTCGGACCACATATGTTCTGAATATTTTGTGGTGTGAGGTTTTACTACACTGCCTAACCTGGCCTTCAGCTTCTCATCTTAAGAAATCCCCCTGCCCTAGCCTTCTGAATAGCTAAGACCATAGGTATGACTTGAGCTATTTTTATATAGATAGTATCTGAATTAAGAGATGCTTCTTGGGGAGGCAATTATGTATGACTTCTACCCATTTTACTGATGGGGCAAACTGTGGAACTGCTTGCCTACAGATTCCGAAGTAGCTAGCTCTGCCGGTTACTTCATACTGGAATTCCTTGGACACATGCCAGGCCTGTTGCACTGGACCACACAGGCAATTACTTAAAGTGAGGGGATGGACCATATGGCTTTTTTCAAGCCCTTTTTGCCAACCTAGGGGTGTGTGTGGCCAGAGACACCTGCCACTTTCCTGTAATTGCTGGATCTTTCTTGGCAAGCACCCAGGCATTCCCTACTCGTCTCTCCATTTCCACTCACATCGCTGACAGCTCTTTCGGGGGAGGGGCTGGAAAACTTGGAGTGAGTTCACTGCTGGGAATAGTGATTCAATTAAAATCTCAGTTTTCAACAATACTAGCAAGGCCTGTTGCTATGGCACACCTCACGTGGCTGTGTCTCTCCATCAACAGAGGTGACGGGGGCTTGCTGATTGATGGTGACTATAGCTGAGGAGGCCATCGTGGTGAACTCTCAAGGCTAAAGTGTCAGGCTGATTGCACCTCCTGGACCCTCTGCTGGCTCCCTAATCATGTTGAGCATTCCCCTTCTCCTGGCAACCCCATGGGATGACAACTATAACCACGGTCACACAGTGTCAATCACTGCAGCTCGGCCACAGAGTTGCATGCTTAACCACCTCCTCACCTTCACCAAAGCTGCCATTTGATGCTTCTACCTTAGGGATAGCCACTCTCATAATGTCCATTTTTAGAGAAAGAAACTGAGGCACAGAGCCCCCCACACCACCTGACTCTGGGGGAGGCTAGGTTAATATTCAGTATGCACTCTCCTTTGCTGGGATATGTTTGCTCCCCTATGCAGCTTCAAAACAGTGATCCCCACCCTTCCTAATGCTGAGACCCTTTAACAAAGTTCTGCATATTGTGGTGACCCTTCAACGGTAAAATTATTTTTGTTGCTACTTCATAACTGTAATTTTGCTACTATTATGAATCATGATATAATTATCTGTGCTTTCTGATAGTCTTAGGTGACCCCTATGAAAGGGTCATTTGACCCTCCAAAAGGTAGAGAACCCACAGGTTGAGAACCACAGCTTTACAAGAATAACAAGGACCCTGCCTTTGAACCAGCCTTCCAGGTTGCTAACAAAAACGCTTTTGGCTCATGGGTTGGGTGAGACTGATCTCCTCTTCAGTCTTCTCTAGGAACGTGATCCTTCTGGTTTCATTGGCTGCCTCTAAAGGCATATGCTTCCACTGTGAGTTCCCCTGAAGACCCTTGGGAGCCCTTTGCCACATTCTTAGTGGTTTTTTTTTTCAGTAGGTGGTCAAAATTGTTGGCTAAGTCTGTAAACACATGCACAACATCTAAGTTCAAATCTCAGCCCTTCTCTCTCTTAAATCCCTAAGTCCTGGGCTAAGCCTACGCCAAGCACAGTGCCTAGCATACAGTGGGTGCCATAGCTGTGGCTGGGAAAGACCACAGCTCTTCAGGAGAGTTAGACTATGAAGGTTCAAGACACTTTGACTTGAGGTCACTGACAGTCTGAGCAGTCCCCGTTCTCCTAACCTCACGTCCTGTTTTGGGCTCTTGGAGGTCATCCTCGTTGTCTTTGCAGCACTGCCCCTTAGAATTGTAGAAAAAATGCCCGAGAGAGTGAGTGGCCAGCACGAGCAGTGGGGGAGGTGGAGAGGTCAGGAAGGGGGTTCATTGCGCTATGATAGGGGTGCTGTCAAAGAGGGGCTCTGGTTCTTCACTTCAGCAAGCATCACACATATCCAACCCCCTCAGAAATTCAACTCCCAATAGGGAGCTCTGGGAACAGACTCTGGGGGGCAGAAGGGGGAGATGCAACCTGAATGGGAATCAATTTCAGCTCCAGGTAATTACAGGAGTGCCCTATCTGGTAGGGTACAACAGAGGTGGAGCCCCTCTCCTCGGGAGGGATAAGTTAGGGGGAGAGTTTGCCTTCGCCGGGGACTGCAGGAGCCCAGATAGGGAAACTTGTGCTCACCTGTGCTGGTTAACATGTGAGTGGATTCCCTAAATGTTTGAGGAAATGAAGGCTCTCAGATCTTAGAAGACTAAAGCCCAACCTCTCAGCATCTTAAGATGCTCAAGTCCTCAGAGCAGAGATGCCAAGTGGTGGAAGCTGAGATTCTCTCTTGGACAGGGTTTTTTCTCTTTCTGAGTCCTTCTGTCTCTAGCCCTTTCTTCTGCCTGCAGGTGACTCCAGGAATGTACATGACACTGTGTGGATGACAGGATTATCCAAAGACCCAAAACTGAGGCAACCCCCCCCCCTGTTTTTCCTGGATCCAGTTGCTCTCCCACATAGTCCAGGCAGACACCCATTCCTTCTCCCTCAAGCAGCTCATCTCTCTTCAGGAATTCACTACAAGTCTCAGCTTCACTTTCCAGAGGACATTAAGATGTGAGACCAGCCAGCCACTCATCTGCCTCGCTGGGAGCTGCCCTAGAAGGGAGGACTAGGGTTGACCTGGAGGTAAAGCCAGAGGAGACAGACATAAACTCAAGGAGACTGTCGTGCCCTGAGGTGGTAGTCCTGGTAGCCAGTGCGCTTCGCTGAACAGTTGCCCCATCCATTCCATACCAAGGGGCACTCCTTGACTCTTCCTGGACATAAAGGGATACCTTACTCCCTCAGGGCTGATAGCGGATAGCAAGGACATATCCCATTGTTCCTTGAACTTAGTGGCCAGTATCAAGGTCTCCGTAGCATTAGGCGGGGAGATACAGAAGGATAGGGTGGCAGAAGTGTTCTCAGTGAGGTGATAGTGTGGGGGAAAAGTAGGGGAGGAGCCCTTAAGCTTTCTGCCCAGAAGCTGCAGTTAAGTCTCACACAGCCCTTCTGGGACCCCTCAGGGACTCGACGAGAGAGAAAGAGAGAGAGAGAGAGAGAGAGAGAGAGAGAGAGAGAGAGAGAGAGAGAGAGAGAGAGAGAGAGAGAGAGAATGAATACGGGCGCGCTTTGGAGTGAATGCACACCCACAAGTCAAAATGCCCCGGCGCCACAGAAGCACTGTCCCCACCAAGCCACGCTACATCCTTTCATTCTGATCTAAAAACCACCACAGTTGCCACCAAGGTTTAAACTTTGTTATTTTTCAAAGCGGGCTCCAGGGCACTTCCCGAGAAAATGTCTGGGATCCCGTAGGTTGCCACAACTTGGGGCTCCCGGCTTCCTTCCCTCTCCCTCAGGTCCCCTCACCTGGTAATCCGAGGCACAGCAAAAAGCTGTAGTAGACCACCGGCACGAAGCCCAAGCCGCAAGCCGAGCTGTTGGCGGCGAGGTGGGCGTGCGTGTGCTCCATGAGCGCGCCCCTAGCCGTGCTGGACTCGACACAGCTGCCAAGCTGGTAGGGACCAGGTAGCAGCTGGGGCGGGATCCCGGATCGCCTCACGGCGGGACCCACTTGCACCCCTGGCCGTCGTCCTCAGCCGGCTCCGCACCTGCCTTCCTGGATCCGCAGCTCCGCTCTCTAGCAGGGCGCAGGGAACGCGGGAGGGGCTCTCGGATCCGGAGTGTTCACCTCCCTCCAAGGACCGCTCAGCTCCCGCCTCAAAACCCCGGCCCGGACGCCGCTGTCCGCAGCCAATCAGCAGCTGCCTGCATGGTGTCTGTGTGTGTGTGTGTGTGTGTGTGTGTGTGTGTGTGTGTGTGTGTATCCACGAGCGCGCGCACGCGCTGGGGGTGGGAGCATCGGGTGGGACGTTCCAGCAGAGCCGGGTCCCAGCAGCGTTTTCTAGCTCCAGTTTCTTGAGGAAAAGACCAGGTTAACTTGGGAAACCCAGAGGAAGACTGGGATGGAGAATAGGCTACCCTGGGTTTCCAATCCTTGTGGGAGAGGCGTGGTGTGGAAACGACCTGCTTCTTCCTTAGCCCTCTTCTTTACCCCTCTAGCATGTCCTCAGTTTTCCTTTTGACTCTCCTCCCAGATGCCTATCCCCGATCCCTGCCAAAGCCTTTAGTCCATCTTCCTGTAGAGGATTCTACACCCCTGGGATGGGGGATGGGGTCGCGACTGTTGGAGTCTAGAGAATGTTTTTTTTTCTTATTTTATTTTTCATTTATTTATTTAATTTTGCTTGCCTGGATCAGAGAGCTGAGCTTGTGGGTCTGAAGGAAGACTGTGAACATCTTTGCGTGTGCCACCAGGTAGATGGTGCTGTCCCTGAACTTGGTAGAGATGCAGGATGGCTAAGAGAAGCCATCCACACAGCCTTCAGCCTGGGAAAAAACGTCGCAGCCACTGAGACACACATTCATCCACACGCACACAAAGGCACACAATGCCCAGCCATGCGGGTGCACTAGCTCACACACTCACGCACGCGGATGCTCTCATCTTCCACACCTAGCTCGACTGGTGAAAACATGCAGACACCCTCATCAATATGCAGGAGGGCGCAGCAGGCTCAGGCGGAGCCTTGAACAAGTACACAAATGCAAGTAGGGGGCTGGGAGGTCTGAAGTGTTTGAAGGTTGTGTGAAGGAGAGTATGGGAAGAGCAGGTGGGATCCCTGCAGCAGAGGAGTGCCCCCTTTGCAGGAGAGGCAGGCAGAGCGCTCAGAGAGCTTCACTTGTCAAGGGTACCCAAGAATCAGCTCTGGAGAGACA
Organism: Microtus pennsylvanicus; assembly: GCF_037038515.1. Classification (NCBI taxonomy): domain Eukaryota; kingdom Metazoa; phylum Chordata; class Mammalia; order Rodentia; family Cricetidae; genus Microtus; species Microtus pennsylvanicus. Next base: position 60,309,377 of record NC_134583.1, read on the forward strand.
TCTGCCCTAGGCTCGAGTCAAGCCTGGACGTTAAAGGCACAGCAGGAGCAGAGGCAAGGCTTTCCAGGAGCGAACTGAAGCAGATGCAAGCGAGGGGCGTGTGGCTGGCTCTAAGATGTTGGAGACACCTCCCCCCTCCCCGCCCCGCCAATACACACATTCCTCCCCTAACATCTGTTCTGGAGAGAAGGAGTTGGCTGAGCTTCTTCTGGATATCCAGCAAGGGCCCAGTGTCCTGTCCCCACCTCTGTTGGGAGCACCCCCGGGCAGTGAGTGGAGGAGGAGACGGCTAAAAAGCTAAAGTTGTGGAGGGATCTGCTGGCCTCAGCTGGGTCTGTGGTGGACAGACAGGCACCCAGACCCTAAAAGGACAAGATTGTTACTGAGTCCCGTGGGTAATCTTAAACCCAGTCTGATATTTCAAGCTCCATTAGATAGATATCAAAAATTTTTGTGACCTTTCTTGTTGTCTAACTTTTTGCTTTATTTGTATTCTCGGTTGACACACAGCGTCATGCATATTTCTGGGGGTGTGATGATATTTGGATTCCTGTATTTGATGTGTAATGAACAAATCAGCGTAACTAGCATACTTGTCACCTTAAGCACATCATGTCTTTTGTGGGAGTACACTCAAAATCCTCTCTTGGGGTCAGGTGTGTCGCTTAGTTGTCAGAGCGCTTGTCTAGTAACCATGAAACCAGCAGCGGCACATAAGACCTGGCTCAGAGGTTCAAGTCTGTAGTCCCAGTATTGGGAAGTGAGGACAGATGGATCAGAGATACAAAGGCATCCTTGGCTACAGAAAATCCTCTCGTTGTAATCTTGAATGTGAGACTACCCTTCCCATAAAAGTCTAAAGCACACAACAAAACACCTCTATGGTGCTAGACAAAGTAGCCCCCAATTGCCGCAAAAGGTCAACACATAATTGCTGTAAATCTAGAGACTGGATTGGCCTGTAGATGGTGCTGTATTGAGATGAGAGGCTGGGGTGGGGGAATAGGTGTGGTCTGGCAAAACCACCAGCCTCTTCTCTTCAGAGGTCCCTACAAAACAAGCCCCAGAGCTTTGCATAGGCTGGGATGTTCTTCTGGAAGCTTCTGCCTCCTCACCTCTATGTCGCCTCACTCACAGCTCACACTGTCTCCTCAGTCTTCGCGTTGTCTATCATTGGCAATCCTATTTACGATTGACATCTCAATTATTCTCCACCCCAAATCTTGCACTCCTTCCATCCTCCTCCCCGAAGGCTTAGCACCATCATCCTACCACATAAGATCTGATTTGTCCTGTTTCTTGTCCATTCCTGCCTTGGAAGCTCAAGGCCTTTCAAAGTCTTTGGGGTTCCGGTTGTATCCTCAGTTTTTCACTGCAAGCCAACAGTGCATCGTCAAAACCCATGGGAAGAATGAAATCTGCCACACCCACTGGTGGAGGCTGTTGAGCATGAATTTATCTTTGCTTTTGCAACACAGATGGGTTGGTGCTGGAGTTGGGGACCCAGCCATAGATTTAGCATGCAATGATCATATTTGATGACACTTCCAAAACGATTCAAGTTCTAAGGCCCATTGTTAGAAACCCCTCATAGAACCTGGGTGGGCAGAGGACCTGCACGTCATGGGAATACTGAAGGACCTAACATTGACTTCTTCATTTGTAAAATGGGATGAAACAAAGTAGGAATGCTGTTGTCCCTGAATGCTGTTGTCTCTCTGTGCAGAAATAGTGGGAGTGTGATGGGAGAAGGGTAGACTACAACCCCAAGTGCTGGAGGAGTTACTCTCTATCACCTGCTGCCCCCTTAGGACACTTGGCAACTGGTTGGTTATAGTCTGTTTCTTGCAGGGGGGGATGCATGCTTGCATGAAAATATGTTCAAGGTTTTTAGTCCGGCTTTGGATACTCTCAGTCTTAGGGGACGTATATGGTGAGTTCCCACAGTCTACTTGAGTTGGGTGTGGTGGAGGGAGCATGCCTGTAATCCCTGCACTGGAGACGCTGATGCAGAAGAATTGTCAGTTAGAGGTCATCCTGGCCTATATAGTGATATCCTGTTCCCCCCAAAAAACCTAATCCCTCAAGGTAGAATTTGCTCCAAAACTGACTCTTTTGGCTGGCTCTAAAGGACACAGGCATGTGTGGGCTGATACAAAAGGGTGGGGCCATCCATGCATTCTCGCTTTCAGTAGACTTTTCATGAAGGCATAAGTCACAAACAATCCCACAGCAGTTTGGAATTATGATTAATAAGGTGGCATTTATTTAAAGGGGAAAAAACTTACAGATCACCGTCCCAGACAACAGCCCTCTGCGCAATCAGGAAGGAGTCTAGTCGCCGGAAGCGGAGCAGGAAGTAAGAGAGAGCAAGGAGGGAAGACACCATTTTTTTAAAGAGAGAAACCATGCCCCAATGGGCTGCTATCTCAGCGGCTATTGGCTGGAGGAGCAGAAGGACCTCCTGTAACATTTTCATAGCTCTTCACGTGTGCTGGTCAGAGCCCAGTGCTAAAGAAAATGTGACATCCTATGTACAGAAATTATTAGGTTTTTAAAAATGTCAGTAGCAAAGCTTTAAACTGACTATGGCACCCTTGTTGGTGTGGGGTCCTTGGTAACCACATGGGTAATATACCTTGCTTGTGACTGGTCCTGCCGGCAGTGCACAGATGTGAGTGTTGTGGTCCAATTTCCTATGTGTTGAGGGCTTATCAACACATAGGCATCTGTTTGAAAAGTCAGCCCTATAATCACAGTGCGAAGGAGGGGAGTGTTGAGCTCTAGTCCACATATGAGAAAATTGACCCAGAGAAGCTCAGTAATGTTGTGGAAATCTCCTGATTGGGAGTTGGCCCAAGATACTCTGATACCTAAGTCTATGCTAAGGTTTCTGGGGTACTCAGACTGGTGCAAGGATAGACACATGGGAAGACTGTCATTCTGGCATGCAGCTCTTGTGAGTCTCTGTCTGTCTTGTCTTCACTTGAATTCTCAATACAGCATCAGACAAGTGTCCAGAAATAAATCCAAAATAAATTCCTAAGCGACGACAAAAGGAATATAGGCATAATATCAGAGTGGGAGCAGAGAACCCAAGTGTCAGCACACCTAGTGGGTAGTGACCGCCGGTGAGGCAGAAACGCTCCTCTTTCTTTCCATTCACAAGGAAGTGTGCTGCCCCCCGTGTTACTGAGAGCTCTGGGCCATCTCCATCTAAACCCCATTGCTCTGCCTGTTGGTAGATGGAGATGATCTGAAGGACAACTCTTTAACAGAAACAGCAGCACAAACATAAGTTAGCTCAACTAAGACTTAGAGCTGGGAACACAACAGGGAGAGGTGGGGGTCGGAGCAACTCAGAAATGTGTGTGCTGGCCGCTGTAATGGGTTCTGAACAGTCAATTGTTTAGGAAAGTTAGAACGGTTTCTGTACTTTCAGCGATGAGAATCCATGCATCGCTCATAAAATTGGACTAACTGGAGCTGTTGTAACTCTTCCTCTGTTTTCTCCTTACTTTAGAAGTCTTCTCCTAAGGCTCACTCCATCTGGAAGCCTTTCCTGTATGCCCCTTTCTCCCTGACCCAGACCTCCCTCCTCTATGGCATCTCTTACCACACCGTGTGGACACAAGGAGGTTGTCTGTCACCTGCCCATCTAGATTCAGATTACCACCTGGCCAGGGTGTACTGCTTTATTTCTGACTCTTTGACGTAAGGTCTACTCGCAGCGTGCCCTGTGTCATTATCAGACATAGCTTTGACAGCCTGCTGAGTTCCCTCATAACTGTGTGTGTCTCAGTACCCTCTTGAGGGGATTGTTAGAGAAGGGCCATGACAGCTCCCGGTAGTCCAATTTCATGAGCGATGCATGCATTCTCATCACTGAAAGTACAGGAATTTGCTTGATTTGAGCCTGGTAGATTCTTGTCTCTTTCTATGGGCAGACTCTGCTTCCCCAGGATTAACCACACTCTTAGCAGGTGCTTAGAGCATAATGATGGGACAGACACCAGCACCCGGGTCTGCCCTGCGGCTTAATAACTGAACTGAAAGAGGATTTCAGTGAAAGTCCCAGGGAAAGCTCTCTGTGTTCCAGCCTGGTTGAGAGCTTGTCTTATCCCAAATCACCACTTTCAGATGAATTTCTGTTGCCAGCAAAAATGGGCAGGAGAAGCATGGCTCCTGTGTCCTAAATGAAATCAAGACAATGGATCCCAAGCATGGCTCCTGTGTTCAGAGATAGAATCAGGACAATGGATCACATGCTTGGCTCCCGTGTCCAGAGATAGAATCAGGACAATGGATCCCAAGCATGGCTCCTATGTTCAGAGATAGAATCAGGACAATGGATCACATGCTTGGCTCCTGTGTCCAGAGATAGAATCAGGACAATGGATCACAAGCATGGCTCCTGTGTTCAGAGATAGAATCAAGACAATGGATCACAAGCATGGTTCCCGTGTCCAGAGATAGAATCAGGACAATGGATCACATGCTTGGCTCCCATGTCCAGAGATAGAATCAGGACAATGGATCCTAAGCATAGCTCCTGTGTAGAATCAAGACAATGGATCACATGCATGGCTCCCGTGTCCAGAGATAGAATCAGGACAATGGATCACATGCTTGGCTCCCGTGTCCAGAGATAGAATCAAAACAGGGGACCAATTCTCAAACTATGTGAAATGTGAGAGAAGGTAGATCATTTATCCAAAGGAAAATGTGAATTACACAATGTAGGAATGGCATAGATGTTAGGTGGGAAAAACATGTGGCTACAAGCTGAACTTGGGCACTGGGATGCCAGACAGCCAGTGTTCTGTTTGATCTCCTTTGTATGCTCTACATAAATAGATGTTACTTTTCCACTAAGGTTCATAGCAAAACTGAGTGAAGGATATAGAGTTCTCATACATCTCTTTTCACACAACTCATAGCCTCCCTTTTTTATCAACATCATGCTATATAGTGAATAGTACATTTATGTATTAGTAAGCTTTGCGCTACTATAACACAGTACCTGGGGCAACTAACTTGTAAACAGGCAAGGTTGTTCTCAGAGATTCTTGTTCAACTTGCTTTAGGCTTCTGTGAGAACAGTACCTCATGGTGGGAGTATGTAGCTGAGCAAACCACCTTCTCATGAGCAACAAAGAGAAGGAGGAGGAGGGGTGGGGAGGAGTAAAAGGATGAGGAAGAAAAGGAGGAACGGGGAGCAGGAGGAAGATACCTTATAATCTCCTTTAAGAGGATGCCTGCAAAGGCCTAAGTACCTCTCATAGTTTCTTACCTCCTAAGCATCCACAGTATGTTCCTGTAGCATCACCCTCGGGATCAAGTTTTTAACACATAGAGTCATAGCACTTTGTACAGCTGATGTACTTACAAATGACATTAGGGGTTATGATGGTGCCACGCTTCCTTTGGGTTTGGACAAATGTACGTGAACCCAACACCAAGGATTTGGACATACTCCATGCTCCACCTATTCATTCCTTCCTCAGTTCCTCTATGCTTTATTAGTTTTTATGTGCAAATAACTTCCAGGGGCTGTAGAGATACCTCAGTTTAGGTAAAGCGCGCATGGTGAAAGCATGATATATAAGTTTCACCCCCAGAGCCTGCATAAAATATCTAGTTGTACGGAGGAGATAGAGACAGAAAGAATTTTGCTGCCTAATGGCCAGCTAGCCCAGCCATGTCAAGGAGTTCAAGGTTTCAGAAGAAAATTGACAGCACCTGTAGAGGAATGACACAGAGTTTTCTTCTGGTGTCCACACACATGTGCACAGTTACCTACATGCACATACATCACCTCCCCCCCACATACATGTGCACATATATACACAGATATCTTCTGTATTCTGAATAGAGAAACGCTGATCTCTATCTCTAGTTCATGGTGAATTTCTAGGGTAAAGAGTGGAATAGATCAAAACGTCAAAGTATCTGTATGAAGACAGAACAATGGGTAGAGGGTGGGATATGCATCACAGAAAGAGACACTAGCTCCTGACTCCGGGTCCTGATGGACAAGCTTTCAATGGAAGGATCTTCAGCTTTTATGTATGCTTCACAATTGTCCTCCTAAAACCCAGGAAGACTATGTTGTGTAATGGGTCTTGGTCAAGGATGTTATTACAAGCAATTGAAAACAACATCTCCTCACGGTGTCACAGTTCTTTAGAAATTCAACCTTCGGAGCTGTTGCAAAGACAATTCCTTCCCTGCTATTAGACTGTCAGAACGCTACTGATATTTCCCCAGATGCTCCGGTCCTCCGCTGACCTTGGCCAGCCCTGTCGGAGTGTTTCCAGTTTGTCTTTGTCGGCAGGCTCTTGTTTGCTTTCCAGTAAGAACAACAGCCTGCTTCTCCTCTGTGCTTCCTTTACTCCTCAAGCAAAGCTTCCCGTGGAAGGGGTTTTGAGAGCCGCCAAGGGTTTATTTTGGCAGTCCTTGTAATAGCCACTCACCATGGCCTGTCAAATCTCAGAGACTTTGGAGTGAGCCTCTGGTTGTCTGTCACTGACCTGTCAGAGTGGTCAGGAGCAGCCACTGAGCATGATGGGGATTCTTCCACAATTGCACGTTTCTTGGCCTTTAACATCCCAGCACAGGGAAAGGCTAGGAATCTATGCTGCACCTGGGTAAATTTCATCAGTACATGAAGAGCAACTGCAACGAAGTGAGGAAAATGAAGTCTCTGCCTGAGAGGAAGAGGAAAGCAAAGGCCAAGGTAGTGCATGTGTTTATAGCATTCGTCTATGTGCTTAGATATGCATGGATAATTATGTGAACGCATGTGTATATAAACATAATATGCATGGATAAGTGTGCACACATATATATGAACGAATAGGTATATGTGTCTCTCTATATAAATATGCATGGATAGGTGTGCACACATATATACTTTAGTGCATAGGTGAGCATGGATATGTATGTGCACATGTGTGTCTCAGTACATACACATGCATGGATAAATCTGTGCACATGCATGTATGCAAGTTCATGCATGTATGTAAATATATATGAGTTTGCACATGTTTGTGTCTAGTGTGTACGCATGCTTTTTGAGTGTGTATAAATGCACATGCATATATTTATGACTGTATATTTACTCATGTGTACATAGGCAAATATGTATGAAAGAATAATGCAGAATTATATGCATGTATGTGTATATATGTTCAAATATGTATCTATGCATGAAGTGTATATGATACACACATATGCCTTTATGTATGGTGTATATGTGATACACACTTGTATATTTATGCACTAGAGTGCATGCATGTGTGGAAAATGAAAAGTTGAGAAAAGAGAAGTATGTATGCATAGGCACTTATATTAACACTTGAGTTTGTATGTGTAAATTTATATATGCATGTATATATAGGCATGAGTATGTTTATGTATGGGTATATATATCTCTATGCTTGAATATTATGCATGTGTATCTGTGCAGGCACATATATGTATTACTATATACATGAGTATGTATATGTATGCACGGGTGTATATGAGCAAGTACATACATGTACATTCAAATGTGCACGTGTAAATCTATGTTTGCATAGGTGGTGTTATTTGGGAGGGTGTAACTCATCCGGATGCAGGTATTACTATAAACAGTCTTTCTCCCCTGGAAGATAAAGACTCTGGAGTACCCTTCACATCTCACTTTGCTCTAGGAACTGCCTGGCAGAGTAGGGTGAGGAGATAGAGGAAAGGGGAACAGAGAAAGGAGAATGGAAGAAAAGAAGTGGAGATGAGGGAAGAGAAGTAGAAGGAAAGGGGAGAATAGGGGAGAAGGAGACAGGTGGCAGATAAGAAAACCCGCAACAAGTCACAACAGCACACATCACTAAAGAACCATGTCTGTAGGTGGGGCTCTGTAGGGCAAACAGCAAAGCAAACAAGGACCCCTGCCCAAGAGCGGACCATCCTGGTTATTTAACAAATCTCTGAACAGTATTGATTTGCATTTTGGGGCTGTTCAGAATTTTATTCTCCTTCTTAAGACCAAAATTTCTTTTGGAGTGTGACCTCTTTTCCTTGTATGATCTTAAATCCAGGCACCTGCCGTCCTGAAGCCACGATCCTTAAGTTCAGACCATCAGGGGAGACAGGTAGGTATCCTAAGTTCACTAATTAGAGACCATCTTCTGGGGCTTAAATTCTTGAATGAGTGAAACAAGGAAAGCAGAATTTGTAAAGCTTTGTTTATCTAAGTGAGGATCACCTACCAGGACTCGCTGTCCTGGCTTTCGCTGTTTCCCATGATGTGTGGCTCCATGGTCCTAATGTCTCCTCATCCTTGTTTTTGATATGGCATTGTTTATGACAGCCAAGATGCAGACATAATCAGTGTTCTCCATTGGATAAATGCACAAAGAAAATATGGCACAAGTGTGTGATGGAATACTATTCAATATGAAAAACGAAAAAATTTTTGCCATATACAGGATCATTGTTGAACATGAGGAATATGCCAGTTGAATCAAGCCAGGCACAGAAGGTCAGCTCTTATTTCTCTAGAATTCCTGTGGTATGGTATCAGAATCAAAGTCACAGAGACAGATGCTTAAATAGTAGCTAGCAGGGCTGCGGGAAGGAAACAGAAAGCTACCACTGCCCAGTGGAGGGCTGAGCTTCAGTTAAGCAAGAGGAGTATCTCTAGAGAACTGCAGTGAGCAACACTGTGCTGTGCCCTAGAAAACAGGAGAGTGGATAATGCGTAAACATGTTCCTGCTACAACCCACAATGACACATAATACAAACACATACCTCGCACGCATGCGCACGCACGCACACACACACACACACACACACACACACACACACACACACAGTGTCACCTGGAGCACGTTTATGGGGCCGGTAATGCAAGGATGTGCATTGATCAGGGAGTGACCCTGTGTTTGTTAGTCTCACCTCTCAATTGGTAGAGCTTTACTCTGAAGAAAGGATGGCCATGTGGATTCTTACACTTCAATCTTATTATTATTCACATGAAGTGACTTGGGCTAACATCTTCAGCTCATTTGACAGATGGGAAAATTCATAGCCCAAAGGAAGCAAGTGATGTGTCAAGGATCATCTACTGTTTGAAAAGTGAGACTCGTGGAAATGATAACACTCAAGCCTCCCATTCTACAGCAGGTGAAGAACAGGAACTGAGGCCAGCGAAGATCCCACAATATCAGAGTGGCAGCACAAATCTATCTATTATCTATCTACTATCTATCTGTCTGTCTGTCTGTCTATCTATCTACTATCTATCTATCTATCTATCTATCTATCTATCTATCTATCTATCATCTATCTATCTATCTATCATCTATCATCTGTCTATCTATCTATCTATCTCTCTATCTCTCTATCTCTCTATCATCTGTCTGTCTATCTATCTATCTCTCTATCTCTCTATCTACTATCTATCTGTCTGTCTATTTACTATCTATCTATCTATCTATCTATCTATCTATCTATCTCTATTGAGTGTGTATGTGTGTGTGAGAGAGTGTGTGTGAGTGTGTGTGTGTGAGCCAGATGTCAACCTCTGATTGTTGTTCTTCAGGAGTGATCACCTTGTTTTTTGGGATAGTGTCCCTTATTGCCTGAACCTTGAAGATTAGTCTGGATGACTGGTGAAGGAGCCCAGGGATCTGTTGATCTTTATCTCCCAAGAAGCACTGGGATTGCAAATATGTATCACCATGCCCAGGACTTTTCACATGAGTTCTGGGCATCAAACTTGGGTCCTCATGCTTTTCATAAAAACACTTGATTGACAGAGTCATCTCAGGCCTTGAAAATCTAACTTTTATAATAAACCAGACTGTAAAGCCTGGGCCACTCATTGCATCAGTGAGAATGGGCTCCTGAAGTGGTGGTAAGAATAACTTACTATTGGCATCCTGTTTGAATGTGGTGTGGATAAAAGGTTAATATATTTCGTCGCATCATTTCTTCCTGATTAGTATAGCATCAGAAGCCAAGGATTCTTACATCCTGTATCTAACTCCTGGAACATTCTAGATACTCAAGTAATCAAGCCAGAAGAGGGAAAGTTTGGATATTTGCTCCACTCAGTTAATCACAAGAATATTCCCTAGTCCTTGAGGCTTTTCTTTCTTTCTTTTTTTTTCTTCCTCTATCGCTGCACCACTCCACCTGCCAAAAAGTTCAATTTTCTTTAAGAGCCCCAGAAATAGTCCTACGAGGGAGGGATGGAGCATTAGGAGTCCGAGAGTGAAGGGGGTTACCAGAATCCACCCTGCGGGGATAAAACATTGGAATGCATAGACAGTGTGACTCATCAATGTTCAGATAAAGCCAGTTCTGCCAAGAGGGAGGAAGATAAAGGCAGCACCCCGGGAGACACCAGCAGGTAAGCAATCTAGCCCTGGGTAGGAGCTGGGCCATGAGCTGTCCTGCTCAGTGAAGCACACCAGAAGTCTCTCTAGAACAACTCTGTCTTCTCCAGGATGCTGACAATGCAAGGTGGGCTATGAGGTCAATTTGTCTCTCTCTGTAGCTGAGAGATCCAAGGCCAGCTTAGAATGCAAGGTGGGGTATAAGGTCACTGTGTCTCTCTCTGTAGCCGACACTGTTGGGGGTCAGGAGAAACAGCAGAATCATGGGAAAAAGCCTTTTGGATTGCATCCAAGCCTCAGCAGAAAAGTCTGAATTCAGCAGGTCACTTGGGTATCTGTAGCCTGGTCTGTCTCCATGGTGTGGTGTGGTTCCAGGTGCCTAAGTCCTATTGACCTGGGTTTAAGAGACCTGTATGACCTTGGCCAGGCCACTTCTTGTGTCTCTCTTACAGTTTTTCATGTGAAAGTTTGAAACAAAAATGGCAGCTAGAAATGGTTGCTCTCAGGGTAAAAGAGCTAACTCACTGATCTGTGGGATCTAGCCATCACAGCACCACGGACGTGATTTTAGTTACTTACAATATCACTTCCATGGCATCCTGTGTAAATGGACTCCGGCAAAGTAGCTCTATTAAAAATAACTGTTAAAAATTTATTTAAAAAATTAAATTTTATCATATATATACACAAACTGGTCTCTCTTGGTCTATAAAGAAGGGAACCATTTAAAAAATCATAAGAATAAAAAAAAGTCATTAAAATTCTAGCAAGTGCTTCAGTCTGCCAAGACTCTCAGTGTCAGCTGCTCACTCTTTGTTGAAAGCAGGAGTTCGTAAATGTTAGAGGGGCGTTAGAGGCATGTTAGCACCCTCCCGAGACTTCCCCGGGATGCGCTATGTGAAGGGGATGAGTTCTCTCACTGTGAGTCAATATTATTTCACTGTGGGTCTGAGAAGCACTACAGTGATGGCATCTCTTGACAATGTTAGGGGAAGCATTGTGACAGTGCATATGCCTGGCCTGGTGCTTGACCCGTTCAATGGGGTCATTGTGGATTTATTCTCCTTCTCCTCTCCCTTTGTTGTTGCTTTAAGGGGAAATGTTAGAGGCTCAAACTTGGTAGCCATGTCTTGATGGGAGATTATAGAAGTCCTACTTTTTCTATACAGTTCTGACATTTCAATCATCGAAGGTCCATCACGGCCTCAGAATATTAAATGGAAAGTTCCAGAGGGTGCAATACTCAAGCTATACATTTCATGCTGTTCTGAGTAGCAAGGTGAAATCACACGGCAACTCACCCCATCTTGTCTGGGGCGTGAGTCATTTTTGGTCAGTGTATCCAGGCAGAGTATATGGCCCGCAATCAGCAGTCATCACAGCTCTCACAGTGACTGTTGCAGCATCATTGTATTCATGTTCAAGTTACCTTTACTCTATGTATTTTTCCCTTCCTTCTTACTCTGTGGCTGGCTGTGTGACTGGCATCCTCCTCTCCTCTTCCCATTCCGCCCCCCCCCCTAGATTTCTCCTCCTATTTGTTCTTTCTGCCTGCCAGTCCCTCCTATTTCTCTCTCCTGCCAAGCTATTGGCCATTTAGCTCTTTATTAGACCAATCAGGAGTTTTTGGCAGGCAACATAACACAGCTTTACAGAGTAAAACAAATGCAACATAAAAGAATGCAACACATCTTTCCATTGTTAAACAAATAGTCCACAGCATAAATGGATGTAACACATCTTAAACTAACATTCCACAACACTCATCAAGGAAGTTTCTCTCTCTCTCTTTTTTCCAGCAAAGACTACTGCAGAAATCCACAGCTATTCAAAATGAGAGAACAACTGACTGGGGGTTGCTCAGCCCTAACTGATACACAGACTTCACAGCCTCTATGCCTAAGGCTCAGGGAATATAACAGAAGATCGCGTGGAAAGGTTGTAAGAGGGTGATGGGACAAGACAGTGCAGGGGTCCCTCCATCTTTATTCTTGCTGAGGCCATTTTAGGTTTAACTAGAATTTGGTCTCCTTGATGGGAAACCCCTTGGGAAAATTCCCAATTTTATTCTAGGAACCTGATGTAAAGATGCCCCAAGCTAACTTTGCTTCTGTTAAACTGCTTGCTTGCACAAAACCTCTCCCAGCAGCTAGGATATGGTTTGTGCCTTTAAGATTCTCTTCCTCTAAATACTCAGCACTTCACTGGAGTTCTGAATACCTGAGTGTTGTCCAGCCAGCTGGAATAAAGACTTTCGATTGGTTATGAGTTTTCAGTTGGTGAGGAGTGGTCATCTCTGTGGGCTCCCTGTAACAAGGGGGCCAGAGAGTCTGCTGCAAGATTGTGTCTTCATTATGATGGGGAAGTTATACTTGAACCTGCCACAATATGACTGCTTCAACAAGACCCAAACAATGTCATCAGGTGAAATGACTGCACAGATGGGGGGGTCACCTGGGCCCTATCCTAGGTAAAGATCCACAGGCAACTAAAGACTACTCAGAGAGGGAGAATCAGTCTTCCCCAGGGATGAGCGTCCCAAACAGTTAACACACAAGCTGCACTAAATGGACTCAGCAGCAGGCACTTCTATATTTATTGGCATATAATTATGCATATATTATTAAAAATAGAATGTCGTGAATTTGAGAGGGAATGGGGAAGGCATAGGAGGGGTTGGAGGAAGAAGAGGGAAGGGACAAATGTTGTGATTATACTTTAATTAAATAAAAAGATTACAAAGCACCATAGCTAAAACATGTTCAAAATAAGACAATATGTATTTTCAGTTATTTTTTGTCAAACACAAACATATTTGATATCTGTGTAATTACTATCTGTCTATGAGTGTATTACAGTTCTTATATCCTGGAAATAAGTTTAATAAACTTTTATAACAGATTACAAAAAAAGAATCATTGTACTTCAAAACCTCCGGCCAACACCTCTCATTTTTAAGTAGGAGAAACATCTAAAGACCAACAACTGTGGGGGCTTCCCAGGCTTAGTGCCTCATGGCCTCACCGGCTCTCCTTTCTTGGGCCTGGCTAACATCTCCTGGTCTTAATGTTCCTCCATGAACACACCAAGCTCCGTCTGACCCCAGGACCTTTGTGTTCCCTACTGCCCCTGCTTACCTGTCCTTCCAGTCTCTGATGCAATTCTACATGCTGCATCCAAAGCAGCTCTACCTGTATGACTGCTTGCTATTATGCCACTGTGTGTCTACTGCCTGTCTTTTATCATCTATGCCCTCCTACTTTATTGTGAGCATCATGACAACATGGATCCCGCTCACCAGCAGAACGCCAGACTACAGTGTCCTCATCAACTGGATTTTATCATTTCATTTCTATGTTAACGGGTTGGTCTGAGCATTTTCCATGTTTTATGAGCAAGGAAGTAGAGAGGCAGGGTTGCAAGGACAGCCCACTTGTTTATCTCCACTGCTTGGCTAGCTTAGCCCCAGAATAATCACACAGAAACTGCATTAATTAAATCACTGCTTGGTCCATTAGCTCTAGCTTCTTATTGGCTAACTCATATTAATTTAACCCATTTCTATTAATCTTTGTATATTGCCACGTGGCCGTGCCTTACCGGCAAGATTTTAACCAGCGTCCATATCAGGAGGAGGATCCATGGTGTCTCTCTCTGACTCTGTCTCCCATTTCACATGGGGGCCAAGGCAGAGTGCTTACAAGTGGCTTCTCTGAGGTTACAGCACCAGTGGGCAGCAGCCATTAAATATGAACCTGGTAGTTTACCTCTCGGGCCATCATACTTAGGTCCCAAGGATAAAGTTTAAGAGTGCTTAGATGCTAAACCCAGGCCATGTGGGAAAAGATCACAAAACTCCTACTGAAACTTCCTGATCATGCTTTATCCTGAAGTAAAGGGAGCTGGACTCCAGAATCCTGGCTTTGGAGGCTAGAGATTAGTTCATCTCCTGTCGGTCAGTAGAATGGTGACTGAATTGAGTCCCCGCTCAGTCACAGCTTACAGACTTTTTTGTGTGATCAGAATGTGTAGGACAAACCTAATAATTAATGACGCCATCCAGCTCAGCAATTATATAGCTAAAATCAGAACCTGGCTTGCGGTTCTGCCAACTGCGAGTCTTGTTTGCTTCTGCCGGCTCGGAGACCATGCTGTGTTGTCAGCCCAGCAAATGCTGGTTTTGTTTCTCCAGTCCTATGACATATCCATGAAACAGAGCCATTTATGGCATCTGCATTAAGGGCTTGTTATGGGGATGAGCTATCAGTTCAGCCTATGTGTTCCTCTCATTCTCCAGCAAAGCACAAGGAGCTATTCACACCGTGGGCTTAACCCATCCTTCCATGTCTCTCCCAGTCCCTGGTCCAAATAGTCAATCCTTTGCATTTGCAAAGAAGCTTAGGATGGTATTTGGAGTGCTGTAAATGCACAAGACCCTGTCAATAGCAACAGCCGTGGGATCATCAGGCTCCTCTACCAGGAGGCTGAAGGTAACAGAAAAGCTAGCTCAAGTGGATGACAACAAGATGTAATCACATCTCCCAACCCAGAAAGAAGCTGTAAGACAGAGCTCCCAGGACGGTTACATCAGTGTGTGAAAGACATTGTGAAGGGCCCCCATGCCCCCACGACTTCTGCTGGTATCATCATTCATGTTTCCATTTTCCATATCATCAACCATTCTGTGCACATTACAAAAAAAGTGGGGGCACTTTCCTCCCCTGTGCACTGGGGACACTATCCTCCAGTGCATTTTCACTGAGGAAAAAGTTCCTCTAAACTTCCCTTGTGTCTGATGTGACAGTGTATGCCTACAATACCGGCACTCAGGAAGTTTAGGTGTTGATTCTGTTGAAGGAGCTGTGGGCCTCTTCCCACAGCCTGGCTCCTGGCCGCCTGGCTAGCTTATGCCCTGAAATAACAACACACAAATGTATTCTTTTAAACACTGCTTGGCCCATTTCTATTAATGTGTGTAGCACCGAGGTGCGCTTACTGGGAAGATTCTAGCCTACGTCCATCCTGGGTCAGAGCTTCATTGCATCTGCCTCAGAGAGCAGAGCTATAGCATCTGAACTCACTTCCTCTTCCTCCCAGCATTCTGTTCTGTTTACTCCACCCACCTAAAGGCTGGCCTGTCAAATGGGCCAAGGCAGTTCCTTTATTAGCCAATGACCTTCCTCCATCACTTAGGCAGGTGGATTCATGAGTTCAAGGACAGTCTGGAATATGTAGAAACACCTCATCTCAAAAACAAAAGCTCCCTTCCTTGAGACTTCAAAGGGCTTTTGTAATAGGCATGTCAACGTGCTGAGTCAACCTGTCCCTGGAAATACAGGAGAATGAGTGACATGGTTTCATAACACAAGACTAATGTTCCATTTCTATGGCAGCCCCAGAATTATTATTGTTCTGTGAAGTGGACTACCATTGACTAATTATCAAAGTTATAGAGAGATGAAAAAAAGTGCAGTATCCGGCCCTCTGCTGGGGAGCTGATCTTCATCCTGTCACTCAGCTTCAGTCACTACAGGACATTGTAAAGTACTAGGTAGTCAAATGTTGACTTGAAGTACCCACTGAACTCTTCATTGGCTACGAGGCATTGAGGCTAAACGGCTTAATTTCTACTTATTTATTTATGGAATTTTAGTGATGATGAGAGTGATGACTATAACAGCAATAGTCCCTACCTTTGTCGTTCACTCGTATGGCATGTGTCACGTTAGGTATGTCACAAGCATTGGCCGATTTCGTTCTTACACTAACCTGTATCATCTAGGCACGGATCACATTTCACAAGTAACCAGTAAGTGGTGGAACCAATAACCTCAGCTGATTGGTCTGTAGTACAATACCCGCACTGATTTGCCTGAGGGATGGAGCCTCTGTTTCCCGGTCACCATCTCGGTTTCTTCATCTGTGAGTAGACACAAGAAGACCCCACTTTCCAGGGTTTGGGGGAGAACCAAGTAATACTGAGGTTGAGAACTTCTAAGGAAAACTGAGTTGTTAGATAGTATTCTGCTTTGTTCGGGCTACAAACAGCCTAGCTCGGTACCTCATCAGGTTTCCACCATTCTCCATCTCCCTCAAAGAGTCTGAATTCTTAGTTGTTTTCCTTCTCCACAGCCCCACTCTGATGACTGCGCACCACTCTGTAAATGTTCTGGGGCTACAGCTACTTCCACAGGGACAACTAGGTCATCTGATGAGCTGAGACATGTCAAGGGGGAATGGTATTGGAGGTGCTGAGAGGCTGCAGTCCCCGCTCCTTATCAGTTTTCCTCATGTCTTTCTCAGTATTTCACCCTTCAAAGTGTTGACTTTGATAACTGCTCCAGGAAGCAGCTTCTCTCTTCTCCCACCTCACCTGATCTTCTGCTGCAGTGTTAGTAGATTAAGAATGATTTTGCTCCACAGGGGACACTCAGCATTGTCTGGAGGTATTTTTAGTCGTAATAACTAGAAGATGGAACAAAAGTCCTGAAATCTGACGAAAAGAGACCTGCTCGGCACTCTTTAGTGCACAGAACAGCACTCCACAGTGCACAGGACAGCACCTCACAGTGCACAGGACAGCACCTCACAGTGCACAGGACAGCACCCCACAGTGCACAGGACAGCACCTCATTGTGCACAGGACAGCACCCCACAGTGCACAGGGCAGCACCCCACAGTGCACAGGGCAGCACCCCACAGTGCACAGGACAGCACCTCACAGTGCACAGGGCAGCACCCCACAGTGCACAGGGCAGCACCCCACAGTGCACAGGATAAACCTCACAGTGTACAGGACAGCACCTCACAGTGCACAGGACAGCACTCCACAGTGCACAGAACAGCACCCCACAGTGCACAGGGCAGCACCTCACAGTGCACAGGACAGCACCTCACAGTGCACAGGACAGCACTCCACAGTGCACAGGACAGCACTCCACACCTCACAGTGCACAGGACAGCACCTCATAGTGCACAGGATAAACCTCACAGTGCACAGGACAGCACCCCACAGTGCACAGGACAGCACCTCACAGTGCACAGCATAGCACCTCACAGTGCACAGGACAGCACCTCACAGTGCACAGCATAGCACCTCACAGTGCACAGGACAGCACCTCACAGTGCACAGCATAGCACCTCACAGTGCACAGGACAGCACCCCACAGTGCACAGCATAGCACCTCACAGTGCACAGGACAGCACCCCACAGTGCACAGGGCAGCACCTCACAGTGCACAGGACAGCACCTCACAGTGCACAGGACAGCACCTCACAGTGCACAGGACAGCACTCCACAGTGCACAGGGCAGCACCTCACAGTGCACAGGACAGCACCCCACAGTGCACAGGGCAGCACCTCACAGTGCACAGGACAGCACTCCACAGTGCACAGGACAGCACCTCACAGTGCACAGGGCAGCACCCCACAGTGCACAGGGCAGCACCCCACAGTGCACAGGGCAGCACCTCACAGTGCACAGGACAGCACCTCACAGTGCACAGGACAGCACCTCACAGTACACAGGACAGCACCTCGAAGTGCACAGGACAGCACCTCACAGTGCACAGGATAGCACCCTGAAGTGCACAGGACAGCACCTCACAGTGTGCAGGAAAGCGCCCCACAGTGCACATGACAACACCCCTGCAGTGCACAGGACAGCACCTCACAGTGCACAGGGCAGCACCTCACAGTGCACAGGACAGCACCTCACAGTGCACAGGACAGCACCCTGCAGTGCACAGGACAGCACCTCACAGTGCACAGGGCAGCACCTCACAGTGCACAGGGCAGCACCTCACAGTGCACAGGACAGCACCTCACAGTGCACAGGACAGCACCTCACAGTGCACAGGACAGCACCTCACAGTGCACAGGGCAGCACCTCACAGTGCACAGGGCAGCACCTCACAGTGCACAGGACAGCACCCCACAGTGTGCAGGAAAGCACCCCACAGTAACACGACAACACCCCTGCAGTGTACAGGACAGCAGCCCACAGTGCACAGGGCAGCACCCTGCCGAGCACAGGACAGCACCTCACAGTGCACAGGACAGCACCCCACAGTGTGCAGGAAAGCACCCCACAGTAACACGACAACATCCCTGCAGTGTACAGGACAGCAGCCCACAGTGACAGGATAACACCCACAGTGCACAGGACAGCACAATGACACTATGATGCCCCCCACCGTGCACAGGATGGCACACCACAGTGCCAGGGCAACACCCTGCAGAGAATGATCCTGCCTACAACAGCAATAGTGCACAGGTCAAGGAATCCTGCCACAGAGTCCTTTAGGATTTTGTGCTGTGCAGATTAAATCAAGGAGAGTTGAAAGCTTTGCCTTAGTTTCATGGTTTTAAAGCAGCTTCATGGGCCACACTTTTTTGTTTTCTTAGGATTCAAGACTCAGTTTGGCTGAAAGATCCTGTCCCCTAGGCATGGAGTAGGTTGACAATATTTCATTTATACTTCTGCTTTCAGCAGTTAGTCAAGGGTGAATAAATACCCACGTATGACCTTCAGAAGCCTCCAAAGGGCTGGGGAGCTGGCTCAGCTCAGAGCACTGCATGCTCTTCCAGAGGATCTGGGTTTGGTTCTCAGCACCCATGTCAGGAAGCTCTAACTCCAGGGGATCTGACACACTCTTCTGGTTTCTATTGGCACACACACACACACACACACACACACACACACACACACACACACCTTAAAAATAGAGGTCTTCCAGGGTTTTGTGGTTTTGTTTGTTTGTTTGTTTTGTTTTGTTTTCAAATGGAAACAGTAGAAGGTTCTATTTCTTTTCTGGACCCAAGGATGTTAGCATGGATACTAGGGTTACATAAATCCATAGGAATCCAAATTATGAGATATGAAATTGTGTGCAGAGAGAGCCAGTGGACATGGGCTAAGATGTGGACATCTGGAGGCCACTGGCTGCTCCAGCCGTTCCTTTCTATCCGCTGTGTCCCCTTCTCACACATACTCCTTCTCTTCCTCTTTTGGTACTCCACTGTCAGGATTCATAGTTCCACAGGTCCCAGACACCATGCCTAATACTCTTGTCTTGACTATTGTCTGTTGTTCATGCTGGAAAATTTCTATTGCCCTCCCTCCAAGTTCACCTGCTACTAGAGTTTTAAATGAATAATTGTTGAACTTTTAGGACTTATGTGTTTCATTTGGTTATTTTTTTATTTCTTTATGTTTTTTTTTGGAGAGAGGCTAATGCTATTTATTTGTTGATGCTGTTTATTTGTTCAGGTCTTCTATGTATTTTTTCATTAATAGATGCTTAAAATTCATTGTCAGAGCATTCTGACATCTGGGGCATGTCATTGTTGCTATCTGCCTGTTTTATTTTTTCATTCAGTTGGGATCTTCCTTGATGAGTGATTTCTTCTTTATTGTAGCCTAGGCACTTGTATTATGAGACTTTATACATTATTTCAATTTTATCATTGTTACTAAAAAATGCAACCCTTTTCTGGCAGGGAAAGCTGAGGTGTTACCAACTGGTAGTTGGAGGTAGGAGTCATATGTCTCCTTCACATACAATGTCCAGGACTTTTGATTTCTACTTAACAGGAAGACTAAAAAAAGGCATGTGTACTTTACTAGCCTGAAAATCAATTTCTTTTATTTACGAAGCATTGGTGGCCGAAAAGCAATGCAGAGTTACATTGTGCATGTTGCGATCACCCTCAGCCAAGTCAGAATCCTGAATCTCCTCCTTACAGGCCTTGCTGAGAGCCTAGGGCAATACATGGCACGGCTGTAAACATCACCATGTGCCTTCTTCCATTAAGCCTTCATTTGGTGGAGCTGGTTCTTATCTACATGTGGCATATGAGAACGAACCCTTGGGGCAGCCAAGTAAAAATTCCAATATCATTCGGTTCTAAACTTTCTAGCACACCATGGAAGAAACAGATGCACTACAGGGGGATGAGGGATCCATGGCAGGGGTGGAAGTTAGTATGAGAAATGAGAGGATCAGTGAGCGTGGTGGCCAGGTGGTACCGCAAGACCTTGGATTTGGTCTCAACTAAGTCACAGGGTTAGTTGTATGATTTTGGACAAATTACCTGTTTGAGGTCCTCCTTTCCAGAGAATTAAATACAGGGTTAAATGCCATCCAAGGCGATTTTCACTGGTACAATTTTATAGTGACCCTAAGACACATTACTTCCTTAAATGTCATCCAAGGCAATTTTCACTGGTACAATTTTATAGTGACCCTAAGACACATTACTTCCTAAGGACACTCTAGACCTAGAGCAGGAAATCGAAGACATGTTTAACTCAGAGACAAAGAGGCGTGAACACCAATGTTGACAAACACGTCAGCACAAACTGTGGTCAAAGGGAGAACATGGGCCATCATCCCCTGATCACTTTAGATGCCCCAGATCATGCAATGATTTGGACTGCTTCCTCTCTTTGGTGAGGTTACTGTCTATGAGAGAAGGAGCAAAGGCCTCCTGTTTCTGCCTTGGTCCCTTGGGCTGACTTTATATCTTTCTGTGTTGTCTCCCATAAGTTGTCTTACTAAAGATTTGCCTGTGGGAGCTGGGGAGCTGGCTCCGTCTGTAAGGTGCTTGCCATGTAAATGGGACCTGAGTGTAGATCCCTACATCAATGTTTGGTGTGATGACATATTCCTTTAATCCCAGCATCCAGGAAGCAGAGGCAAAAAGAAACCCGAGGTTTTCTAGCTGGTCAGTCTAGCCAGAATGGTGAGCCCCAGGTTCAGTGAGAGATGCCATTTCAACAAAACAACATGGGAGAGGGTGGGGAATGGCTCAGCATTTAAGACTGTTGACTGCTGCTGCAGAGGAACCAAGGTGGGGAGCCAGGAATTGTTCAAAGATATCAGGTGTTAGGTGGCAGAGTACAGATAGTATCTTTGTTGTCCCCCTGCACTGGCCTTCATTTATGACACCATATTGCTTTATTTTGTCCTGTGTATTCTTTATCTTTGTAATACTAAAGCCCAGTACAGCACTGAGAGCAAAGTAGATGGTGAATAACTATTTGAATGAATATTTAAGAAAGGGTTGGGGGAAGAAAGACAATGCAAGTGTGCTCTAGAAAAAGGTGAAAAAAAGAAAGGATGCAGAATGGGTAAACTGTGTGGCTAGAGACATCAAGAGGCACAGGTGGGTGGACAGCTGCATGAGAGGTCATCTTGAAATGTGCAGTAGGGGCATAAGGTGTCAGCTGTCATAGGCCACATTAAATAGGGGCATAAACAGTCTCTGGAAGCTTCCTCCTTTATAACTACCTGTGCATCTAGTAGAGTCCCTGAGCCTGACTGGGAAGCATATGTTCTTAGCTCCTCTGATTTAATTCTGGAAAATGCCTCTCTATCATAGGGGCAGTATATAGAGGTGGGTTCCATTGCAGGAATCTTTGAACAGTGTGGTTCTTGTAGTTAAAAGGACAGAAGCCATGGCAGACCAAGTCTAGCTCGAGATGGGACAAATTGAGTCTGCACCATTTACCAGCTGAATGACCCTAGGTGGGCTTCCATGCCATGAGGACTCTGTTTCCAAGTGAGGGCATTTTTGTACCTATTTTACAAAAGTATTTCAAGAGTTAAGTGAAATAATATATGTATAGTAAGGTCTTCTGTCAATTCTCTATAAATGGTAGCTGACATTACTACTGTTATTGGGAAGTCTTAAATTGAGAAGAACTGCATTTGCTTCTCAAGCCAGGGAAGGATCTGCTTACTAGTTTTGCAGCTTTGTGGGTCATTACATCTTTTCTTTCCCTCTGTTCCTTCTACCTCATTCATCACGCATGTACTAAGCGTCAGGTCATGTGCTGCCTGAGGATGTTGCGGATGGATATCCCATAATCCTTGTTTGGGATAATGCACAGTAAATTAGGAGAAACAGAAGTAGCAACTACAGCCCCTGGGTGAGAAGAGCTAAGCGGTGTAACAAATCTGCTTTTGTAACTCAACCCCTGGCTCCACCTCTTATTAGCATATGAGCCTAAGCAAGTCACTTAATCTTTTTAGACTCAGACTCCCATCTTATTGATAAAATGGGTTGACGGAAACAAAATGTGCCTGCTGTGACATATCAAATCTTTAGCATGGTATCTGGCGTTCATAAAAGTTTGAGAAATATTTACATCTGCATAATGAGGATATTAATGCCTTTCTGTCTTCTTTTTACAAATCTTTATCTACATACAAACCAGAGCAGGAGGCAGGCTAGCTGCAGATCTTCATTTCTCCCTCCTCTCCTCCAAATTCAGTCTCCCAGTCTCCCTCCCTCACAACTCTGCAGCAGACCACCTGCTGTGGTCTCCCCTTCCTCTTGCCACTATTTCCAGGGGACTAATTAGAGCCTTGTGGAAGACCCTGCTTTCCTCCCTCCTGTGTGTGCCCTTTGCCCTTCCCTTTTTTTACCTCCTCCCCATTCCTAAGTATCAGCTCCCAATACCTACATTGTACGGAGGACTCCTCAGTGGCCATGCTTCACAAGATCCCCAAAGCCTTCCCTACCAGTCAACACACAGCTACAACATTCCTTTAAGAACCAGAGAGGGCAACAGAAACAAAGAACCAAATCGGCCACTCAACAAAGTCAAGACCAGGTATCAGCACCTAGAACTACAATCATTCCAAACTTAGATGTCTATATGCCAATGTAAAAACACAATCAATACCAACCAGGACAATAGATCCCCACTAGAGCCCTGGAGCCCTACTACAATAGGCCCTGAGAATACAACATAGCTGGAGCACAGGGCAAGGACCTAGGTTTTATAAATTAATAAAAGGTCTTTAAAGAGGAAATAAAAGATCCATTAAAGAAGCTGGGTGGTGGTGGCACACGCCTTTAATCCCAGCACTCGGGATGCAGAGGCAGGCAGATCTCTGGGAGTTCGAGGCCAGCCTGGTCTACAAGAGCTAGTTCCAGGACAGGCACCAAAGCTACAGAGAAACCCTGTCTCGAAAAACCAAAAAAAAAAAAAAAAATCCATTAAAGAAATCTATGAAAATATGAACAAATGGCAGGAGGAAAATAAGTAAAACATTTCAAATTGGAAATGGAATTAATAAAGAAAACCCAAACTGACAGAAATCTGGAAATGAAAAAAATTTGAGAAGTCAAACAGGACCCTCAGAGGCAAGCCTCAACAACAGAATATAAGAGATGGAAGAGAGAATCGCAGACAATGAAGACAAGATAGAAGAAATGGATACATCAGCCAAAGAAAATGTTAAATCTAAAATAATCCAGGAAACCTGAGATGTTATACAAAGACCAAATCTGAGAATAATAGAAATAGAGGAAGGGGAAGAAACTCAGGTCAAAGGTATGGAAAATATTTTCAACAAAACCAGAGAAGAAAATTTCCCTAACCTAGAGAAGGAGATGCCAATCAAGGTATAAGAAGCATCCAGAATACCAAATAGATAGGACCAGGAAAGATGTCTCCTTGGCACATGATAATCAAATCACTAAAAGTACAGAACAGAGAATGAATATTAAAAGATGCAAGGGAAAAAGACGAAGTGGCATATAAAAGCAGACCTACTAGAATTACATCTAACTTCTCAACAGACTTTAAATGTAAGGAGGGTATCAACAGATGTGCTGCAGACGCTAATAGACCATAGATGTCAGACCAGACTACTATACTATACAGACCAGATGTGCTGCAGACGCTAATAGACCACAGATGTCAGACCAGACTACTATACTATACAGACCAGATGTGCTGCAGACGCTAATAGACCATAGATGTCAGACCAGACTACTATACTATACAGACCAGATGTGCTGCAGACGCTAATAGACCACAGATGTCAGACCAGACTACTATACTATACAGACCAGATGTGCTGCAGACGCTAATAGACCATAGATGTCAGACCAGACTACTATGCTAAGAAAAACTTTCTGTCACAATAGATGGAGGAAGAAAGACTTTTGAAGATAAAATCCAATTTCAAGAGTATCTATCTACAAATGCAGACCTACAAAGGCTAGGAGGAAAACTTCAGTCTGAAGATGTTAACCACACTCAAGAAAACACAAGGAATAAATAATTCCAGGCCAGCAAATCAAAAGAGCGGAGAGAATACACACACACACACACACACACACACACACACACACACACACACACCACACCCTAATATCAAAGATTGACATTACCTTAGACTATAAGAATGGAAAAAGATATTCCAAGAAAATGGACCTAAGTGGCAAGCCGATATAGTCATTTTAATATCTGACAAATAGACTTTAAGCCAAAACTAAGCAGAAGCGATTGGGAAGAACACTGCATACTCATCAAATAAAAGTCCGCCAAGAGGTCTTTGGAATTCATAATGTCTATACACCAAACACAAGGACACCCAAGTTCATAAAAGAAGCCCAGCTACAACCAAAATCATATATTGACCCTCACACACTGCTAGTGGGCTGCTTCAGTACTCTGTTCTCTCCAATAGACAGGCAATTTAGACAAAAACTAAACAGAAATATTGGAGCAAACTGGTATCATAAACCAAATAAACCTAACAGATATTTACAGACTATTTCACCTAAACACAAAGAATACACCTTCTTGTCGGCATCCCATGGAACTTTCTCCAAAATTGAATACATATTTGAAAACAAAGCAAGTCTCAACAGATACAAGATAATTGAAATAATACTCTGTGTCCTACATGGCCACCACATATTAAATCTGGAGATAAAAAAACCCATGAACAACAGAAAAATTGCAAACTCATGAAAACTGAGCAACTTACTACTGAATGAAAACTGAGTTAAGATAGAAATAAAGAAAGAAATTTATAAATTTCATTCTAAAATAGAATGAAAATAAATACACAACAAACCCAAACTCATAGGACACAATGAAGACAATTCTATGAGGCAAGTTCATGGCACTAAATGCTTATATAAAAACTGGAGAGAATTTACACTAGCAACTTAACAGCACATATGAAAACTCTAGAACAAAAGAAGAAAGCACACTCAAAAGAAGTAGTTGGCAATAAATAATCAAAATTGGGGCTGAATCAATAACATAAAAACAAACAAACAAACAAAAAAGACAGTACAAAGAGTCAATGAAACAAAGAGTTTGTTCTTTGACAAAAAACAGTAAGACAGACAAACTCTTAGCCAAATTAACTAAAAGGTGGTGAAAAGCTCCAAATGAACAAAATTAGAGATGAAAAGGGGGACCTGACATCAGAAACTGAAGAACTCCAGAGAATCATGAAGTTATATTTTAAAAACCTGTACTCCACCAAATTGGAAAGTAAAAAGTAATGGATATGTTTTATTTTTTCTTGATACATGCCACCTACCAAAGTTAAATCAAGATCATCTAAGCAATGTAATCAGACCTATAACTCCTGGTGTAATAGAAACAATGATTAAAAGTCTCTCAACCATAAGAAGCCCAAGGCCAGATGATTTTAGTAAAAAATTCTAGCACACTTTCAAAGAAGCATTAATGCTAGTACTCCTCAACTATTCTATAAAACAGAAGCAACATTGCCAGATTTGTTTTATGAGGTCACAGTTGTCCTGATACCCAAACCCCATAACAACCCAACAAAGAAAATTATAAATCAGATTCCCTTATGTAATAGATGTAAAAAATATCCATAATATACTTGAAAAACATATCTAAGAACACATCAATAAGGTCACCCACTGTGATCAAGTAGGCTTCATCCAAGAGATGCAGGGATGGTTTAACATACATAAATTGATAAATGTAGTCTATCATATAAGTGGACTGAAAGACAAAACCACATTATTATCTCATTAGACACATAAAAAAACTTTAACAAAATGCAATTCCCCTTCATGATAAAAATTATGGAGAGAGTAGGGATAAAGTGACATACCTCAGGATAATAAAGGCAATTTACAGCAATTCCATAGCCAACATCAACTTAAATGAGAGAAACTCAAAACTAAATTCAGGAACACAACAAGGTTGTCCACTCTCTCCATACCTACTCAATAGAATCTTGAAGTCTTAGAGCAATGGGACAGCTGATGGAGATGAAGGGGATATAAATGGAAAGGGAGAAATCAGAACATCTCTATTTGCAGATGGTACAATAGCATACAAAAGTGGTCCTTAAAATTCCACCTGGGAACTTCTATAGTTGATAAGCACTTTCAGCCAAGTAGCAGGATACAAAATTAGCAGACAAAAACCAGTAGTCCTCCTATTACAAAGAACAAACTACTGAGAAAAAAAACCCAGAGAGAAACAATACCCTTCACCATAGCCTTGAAAAATATCAAATATCTAGGGGTAACTCTAGCATTGCAAGTGAAAGACTTATATGATAACACTTCAAGTCACTAAAGAAAGAAATTAAAGAGGATATCAGAGGATGGAACAATCTCCCATATTCATGGATTGGTATTATTAGTGTAGTAAAAAATGGCCGTATTATCAAAAGCAGTATATAGATTCAATGTAATCCCCATAAAAATTCCAGTACAATTCTTCCCAGAACTTGAAAGAACAACTTTCAACTTCATAATGAAACATTAAATTCCCAGGATAGCTAAACTAATCCTGAATAATCAGAGAACTGCTGGGGCATTATTCATTATTGCCAAGCTCAAATAGTACTACAAAGTTATAGTAATTAAAAACAACAGACACAGTGATTAATGAAATAGAATCAAAGGCCGAGACAGAAATACACACAGGAAAAAAGACAGCATCTTCAAGAAATGGTGCTGGTCAAATTAGATCACTGCATGCAGAAGGATGCCAAATAAATATATGCTTATCACCCTGCACAAAACTCAAATGGATAAATAACCCCAATATAATGCCAGATGTGCTGAACCTAAAAAGCAGAGAAATAACCTTGAACTCATCTGCAAAAGAAAAGAGTTTCTGAATGGGCACTAAAATCAACGGTTGTTAAATGGGACCTCATGAACCTGAGATGCTTCTGTACAGCAAAGGACACCGACATTCAGATGAGGCAGGAGCCTACAGCTACACATCCAATAGAAGGCTAATATCCAAAAAAAAAAAAACCTGACTATCAAGAAAACATCTCCATTTTTAAAAAATGGGGTAGGGAGCTAAACAGAGAATTCTCCAGAGAGGAAACTAAATGACTGAGAAGCATTTAAATTAATGCTCAATGTCTCAAGTCCTCAGGGAAATGCAAATCAAAACTTCTTTAAGATTTCATTTTAATTCAGGATGGCTAAGATTAATAAAACAAATGATATCTCATGTTGGCAAGGATGTGGAATAAGGGGAACATCCATCCATTGTTGGTGGGATGACATATTGTACAGCCATTATGGAAATCAGTGTGGCAGTTCATGAACAGGTTAGGGATAGATCGACCTCAAGATCCAGCTCTAACACTCTTGGGCATATACCCAAAGGACAGTAAGCTCTGCAATAGC
Source organism: Microtus pennsylvanicus (assembly GCF_037038515.1). NCBI lineage: Eukaryota > Metazoa > Chordata > Mammalia > Rodentia > Cricetidae > Microtus > Microtus pennsylvanicus. The sequence continues at coordinate 60,337,224 of NC_134583.1, forward strand.
AATACTAGCTCAGCTATGCTCATTGCTGCTCTATTCATAATATCCAGAAATTAGAAACAACCTAAATGTCTTTCAACGGATAAATGGATATAGAAATGTGGAATATGTATACATTACATATTACATGTATAATGCATACATATGTATACATTACATGATTTCATTAAAAATGAAATCATGAAATCCACAGGTAAATGGATAGGAATATAAAAAAAAATGTCGTCCTGAGTGAGGTAACCAAATACAGAAAGACAAATATGATGTGTGTATGTGTGTGTGTGTGCGTGCGCGTATGCGTGCGTGTGTATGTTAGCTGTTAAGGCATTGATAAGCAAGTTACAATCTGTAGAACCACAGAGGTTTGGTATAGAGAAAGGGACTTTCAGGGACGGACAGATGTCCCTAGAAAATAGGAATAGAATATATAGTTATAGCTGAATGAGAAGGGTTGAAATGGTTGGCTAAAATAGGGAGGGGGAGGAGTAACAGAGAGGGACAGCTAAAATTAAGGGTAACTTGAGGGGTCATAAGGAAACCTAATGCAGTAGAAGTTTCTTTATACACACACTACACACACACACACACACACACACACACACACACAGACAGATACCCTCTGTCTCTCACTCACTCTCTCTCTCTCTCACACACACACACACACACAAATGAATGAAGGTAATCTAAATGAAATCCCAAATAACAGGGGATAAAGAGCCCCAGCTTGATATCTCTCATCACCAAATGAAGCTTTAGTACCAGTAATGGGTTATATCTAATCAAGTTATTGGTCAAAGGATCCCACAGAAACCTTCAAACAACCCAGGTTGTTGCAAAGGCCATAGGCTGTTCTCCACAAACTGACAAGACTCTATTGCTGGAAATAACACTTAGACACCTCATTAAACATATAGAGGTTGAGCTGGTGCCTACCTAGAGCCTTCATCTCCTACTGACTTGTATCTTTGCTACCAGAAGGTACTCTGCACACTACCAAAGGAGAAACATGAACACAAAACCAGCTACAAACCGTTTGATCTGCAATTGCATCCTGCCTGCAAGATAAGCTAGGGCAATGGTGGCACAGAGCTTGTAGGAGCAACTAACCAATATCTGATTTAACTTAAGACCTACTCCATTAGGTGGAGTCTATACCCAGCACTGCTTGGGTGACCAAAACCCGAGACTAGATAACAAAGCAACCATATACTACTGTTGTGTAAAAGGAACCTGGCAATAAGATAACTCATAGGGACATTCTGTTAAACTCATAGATCAGTACCTTGTTCAACCATCATCAGAGAATCCTTCTCCTACAGCAGAGGGGGACAGATACAGAGATTCACATCCAGATAACAGGCAGAGAGAGAGACCGTGGAATACGCGGTCATAAACAAGATGACTCCACCAAATCCATTCTTCCAGGGAATCCTGTGGGAAGACTGTGAGAGTCTTTGGGAAGGGAGAGCACCAAGGAAACAAGGCCTTAACACGATTGACGTACATATTAACTCACCGAGACTGAGGCAGCGTGGACAGGGCCTGCACAGGTTGGCACCAGAAGGGGTCCTAGAGCTGTAAGGAGAAGTAGGCATTTGTGGCATCCCTAAAGCACAAGCAATCTCCAATTGATAACCACTTGAAAATGAGAGTCTTACTAGGGAAGTAAACTGCTCCTAAGGGTAGGCAGCATGCCCAGGGGTGGATGGCCAACAGAAAACAAACTCAACAGTGTCTTTGGAGATTCTGTTTCATCATATCCTATCAGGACTTTTAACTTAATTTTAGCTTTTGCTTTTATTTATTTTATTTATCTATTTGGTTTTTACCCTGTATGTGTTATATCTTTGTGATTTTGTGCTTTTATGGAATTCCAAAATTCCATAATTTTGTGGAATATGCAAAATAAATGGGCTCTATGACTATATCTGTTTCTTATTCCTTTTCTTGGGCTTCTTTCCTTCTGTTTGTTTCTTTCTGTTTCATCTTATCATATTTTATTATTACCCCACAGATGCTTTGTTTTCTAATGAGATAGAGAGAGGGTGGGCGGGAATGAGAGGGGAGGTGAGTAGGAACAGGGGATGGAGAGTGAAGGGAGGATAAGTTGTATTCAGGATATACTGTATAAAAATACATTTTCAATAAAATAAAAACCCTTTAGTTTATGATTACTGTGTTGAGTTGTGTGTATATGATGGGAAGGTCAGAAGACAACTTCCTGGAATTGGTCTTCTTCTACCCATGGGTTCTTGGGATTGAACTCATTATCAGGCCTGCATGGCAAACACCTTAACCTGCTGAGTCATCTTACCATCCTCCTGTTCTCTCTTTTTATGTCACATGCATGATTATGAAGGGGGGGTGTGCTGAAAATGAGTAGGTTATAAAGATGTCAAATTAAATGTTCCTTCTAAACTGCTGGTGAAGACAGCATGACATGCAAGTCACTTATCACTCAATGTTCTGGATAAGGTGATCATGAAGTGAGCCTTTGTTGAAATATTGTTAAAGAAGTAGAGTGTGTCCTCTCCTTCTTCCTGTCTGAGGAAGCTCTGCCTCTAGCATATTCTACAGCCAGGAGGGAAGGGAGAGGAAGCCTGGAATGAGAGGATGAAGAGGAAAGCATGGTGACAACATGAAACTTATTTTCTAGGGTGTTGCTTGCAATGCCATACCTATCTCCTTACACAACCCACAGGCCATCTCCTGACACAGCTGTTGGGCCTGAGAGCGAAGGAGACAGAGAAATACATAGCTGACAGGGGAAGGCCTTACAAGCAGAAAGCTCTGTAGCAAGTTCTCCTTGGATCACCAACCAGCTCCCAAATCATGGCACAGAGACTTAATAGTTATGAATAGTTAGTTATGAATGATTGGCCTTACTTTAGGCTTGCCCCAACTGGCTCTTATAATTTACTTTAACCTGTTTCCCTTCATTTACATTTTGTCTCAGGGCTTTCTCCTTTCTTTCATCTGTATGTCTTATTTTCCTGATTCTTCTATGTCTGGGTGGCCATGGGCATCTACCTGTCTTTCTCCCTCATTCTCCTCTCCCTCTTCTCTTCTGAGCCTACATTTCCTCTTCCCACTTATTCTCTCTGCCTGCCAGCTGTGCCTGTCTCTCCTTTGCCTAGCTATTGGACATTCATCTTTTTATTACACCAATCAAGTGTCTTAAATAGGCAAGGTGAAACTGTAACACATTGAACAAATGCAGCATAAACAAATGTAACACATATGTACATAGTTAAAGTAATATTCCATGACAAAGCTCTGCTGTGAAGAGATGCTGTGGAGATGATAGGGCTGGTAGAGTTGTGGGTTTAGGCTACTGTGATTCTGTTTGCAGCTCCGATAGCCTCCACTATTCTTTTTCATCCATCCACCCATCCATCCATCCATCCATCCATCCATCCATCCATCCATCCAAACATTTTAGGTGTCCATTAGTGCTCCATTGCTGTACCCAGCAGTGTAGATGAAGAAGATATGATGTCCTTTGTGTCTTCCAAAAGCTTATTTAAGGGTCTTGAATTCAAATATTCATGCTAGGTTAGCATTAGCTACTGTTCTAAACAATGCCCCCAGCATTTCTGCAGCTTTCACATAGAAAGAAGATTCCCTCTTTGTTCACTCATTGGTGAACAGCCCAGTGTGCTGTTCTGGGCTCACAGAAGAGAGTGTGCCTCTTCTCCATGAAGTTACTTAGAAACCTTGGTTGATGATAGCTTCCTCTTGTTGCTCAGTTGCCTGGGGCATCGATACCCAGACAACAGATAAAAGGAAGAAGGCCCAGAATGCAAGTTTTTCATGGGCCAGGACTGGAAGTGACCCTTATCATTCTCATTCTCATTGGCCAAAACATAGTATTGTGGTCATGCAATTTACAAACAGGTTGGGGAGGGAGCTTTAATTGACCCGTTAGCTCAGGAAAAACAAAAAGGTTTGGTTCCAGTGTGTTTGCCTGTGCTTTAGGAATTTGAGGAGCATGAATGAAATGGGGAGCTAGACTCTTCGTAGTGCTGCCTTAGCAGAGTCCATTGTGCTTATCAGTCTCCCATCACTATAACAAAATATCCAAGGCAATCAATTTATGAAATCTTTGGAGATTTCAGTTCATTATCTGTTATTCCTGTGGCTACTGGACCTCTGTCAAGGAGGAATATCATAGCAGGTGTGTGTGTGTGTGTGTGTGTGTGTGTGTGTGTGTGTGTGTGTGTGTGTGTGTAAAATGAACCTCATGACCAGGGAGCAAAAATGTGAGGAGGGATCTGGAGTCTCATGATTGCCTTAATGACCTGAAGACTAAGTAGAAATACTAGCCCCCTGTGTCCTGAAGATTCCATCACTCTCCAGTACCCTGGAGACAAGACTTTAACACATAGGGCTTTGGGGGCACTCAAGAACCAGACAATAGCAACTGCAGAGTAGTTTATAGAGAAAATACATTTGTTTCTCTTGGTGCTAGATGCTGGGAAGTTCAATACCAAGGTGCTGGACCCTGGTGCTGACTTAGTCATTACATCATTCCATAGCAGAAGGTAGAATGGAAAGAGAAGGAGAGAGCGAGAGAGAGCGAGAGAGAGCGAGAGAGAGCGAGAGAGAGCGAGCGAGAGAGAGAGAGAGAGAGAGAGAGAGAGAGAGAGAGAGAGAGAAAGAGAAAGAGAGATTCCAAGGTAACTAACCAACTCCCTCAATAACAGCAGTAGTCCTCCATCCAAGATGGCAGAGCCCTCTTGATCTAAGACCCTCTGGAACGTCCCACTTCCTGTTCCTCTTGCACTGGGGATTAAGTTTTCAATACCTGAACTTCTGAGGGACATTCTAACCTCAGCTTTGGGGTCAGTCAGGATTATGAGGGTCGGGGTATTTGTGACTCAACTCCGGGCACCATTGGCACACAGGAGGGGTTGCCCTGCTGTTTGGCCTTTTTTCAGGAGAAACTGTAACTGTGGATTTGTAAGTGCAGTTTTCCAGTTCTTCAATGCTGATAGTTAATTACAAAATTCAAGTGTAGACAATTTCTACCTGCCAAACCAAGCAGCTTGCAGGCCAAATGTGGCTCACTGGTGCCAGCTTTTGACCTGTGGATGATGGCTCAGCCAGGAAGGTGCACACAAGTAGCTGCAGCCCAGTGTGATCACTGGCACACTGCACTCAGCCATTCGTTAGCTCCTAATAGTCCCTGAGCATCGACTATACACCTAGTAAGAGTCAAAGGTATGAGTAAGGCGATTCTCTACTTTCAAGAAGGTCACAGTCAACTGGAGGAGGCAGAAGCCGAACCAATAAATACAACAGAGGAGAACAGGTGCAATGGGTGTATATTAAAAGAATAAATCTGGCCAGGGGACATAAGGAAGGCTTCCTATAGGGCAAGAACTTTAAGGTAAGCTGGAAGACAGGAGGCGGTGTTACCCAGGTGTAGTCCCGAGGCTCCATGTGAGTGAGCATGTGCAAAGGTCCTGGTTAACAAATACGTCTCTGCATTCAGAATCTCAAGACATTCCACTAGGAATGGAAATGGAGACCATCCACCAGAGTATTTTCTGGTCTGGGGGTGGGAGGGAAGGAAAAGCCATGAACTTAAATACCTTGATTTTTAAATTAAATTCAAAGGGCAAAATGTACTAATGCCCATTACAACCCAAACTACATTGTTTCAAATAAAGCTGAAATTCATCTCAGTGTCGAGAATTTTCATTGAAAACCATTAAATAATTTTAGCATTCCTGGTTCAGGCAGTTGTCAATATAAAAAATAGAAGCCATATTTCATACTTGTCATTAATGGAATCTAGACCTACACATGTAGAAACTTCAGATAATATAAATCATTTCATTTTGCAAAAATGTTTCTCGGCTGTCGTGTCCAACCACTGAGAGCACTGTGTTAATTCACCGGTTGCTTTGGATACATGAATTGAAACATGAAAGGAAGCAAGGAAGTGGTTGCTTGGCATCAGCAGAAAACAATGCTTCATTTTGCAAAACTGCATTGCACCCTTGTTATCTGAGAGGGAGCGTGTGACAAGTTAATTAATTTGTCTTTTTCCTTACCTAAGTGTTTTCAATCCTGAAATTTTCTCTGCCTCCCAGAGCAGTGCTGTTCTTGAGATCAGCAAAGGCGATGTAGACCATTCTCCAGGGCATCTGGATGTAGCTGCTTTTTTACTGTAAAGACACAGAGTAAAGGATACAGGGTAAAGGATGTGGAGAAACACTAGCAGGGACTGGTGAGGTTAGTTGTTGTTGGAGCGTGTTTAGGGGATAGAAACAGAACGCTACATCTACACACTTGCTTTCCTAGTCTTCAAATTTATTTTTCTCTGTGTTTTCCATAAATGGTGCTGTCTAAACTGTAGAGTCCAGTGTGCTGAGATCTTGTCCAGACATATGAGTAGAAATAACACACGGGGTCTGGAGGAAAAAGGCACAGGGGGATTTGCAAGGAGTCGAATCTGTTGTAGGGTAGATGGCTCAGTTGGCAAAGTGTTTGTCATGCAAGCATGGGGGTTGGGATTTAAGTCCCCGGCATGCATATAAAAAGCTGAGTAGTGTGTGTCTTTGATGCCAACACTAAGGAGACTGAGATAGGAGAATCCCTGGGGCTTGCTGACCAGTCAATACAACTGAATCAGTGAACACCAGGTTCAATGAGAGATCCTGTCTCAAAAATAGGTGGAGATCAATTGAGAAAGACATCTAATATTAACCTCTGGCCTGTTTATATATATCACTCCCAAACACACACACACACACACACACACACACACACACACATGCACACAGGCATAGATATCAACAAAGATACACAAATGAGATAGACAGAGACATACACACACACACACACACACACACACACACACACACAATTGTGTAAAGCCACATAGGCCGTGTAAATGGGAATGTCTTTGGAAATGTTTGGGCAGAATGATAGGAATGGGTCTGGATTCTTAAAGCATTAGTTTGAAGCTGTTTAGGAGGTATTTCAACAAGGTAGCACTGGGTGTGAAGGAATCTATGGTTTTTTTCTATTGTTATTATTATAATTAAAATGCTGGGTGTTGAACCCAAGATCTTGCACACAGGCAAACTTTCTACCACAGATCTACACCCCCAACCCACAAGTTCTTCTCCAGGATTCTTTGTTTCCGGGGTTGCTTCGGTTTTGAGTGGATTCCTATCTCAGGAAGAGTTTCTGGCACTCAGTACAGCTTCTTTCTGATTAGAGGTCAGACTTACCAAGCCCCCATCTGCTTACAGGAGAGATGGCCTTTAAGCGTTGTTCCAGGGCATCCTCTAAGACATAGGTGTTTGTCTTGATATGTTTGCTGGGCATCTTACAACAACGAAAATATGTTTCTTACAGTTTTGGAGGGTACAAATGCCAGTATGGCCTATCTCTGGTGAGATCACTCTTCTTGACTGTAAAAGGCTAACTCTTGTAACCACACTTGGTGGAAACAGTGTAGGAGAGACCTCTGGGTCTCTAGCAGTGCTAACCACACCCCTGAGAGCTCTACTTTATGACCTAACTGCATGCCAAAGGCCACATCTCCTAATACCATTCTTTAGGGAGAGGGCTTTGCAAGGATGAAAACCTTCGATTTATAACAGAGTTCTTTGAATTGCCTATGGGCTGGCTGGCTATGCAGAATGGCAATTTGACCTTTAGTAGGGCACTGGAAATGTTAGATGGTACCTGCGCTGCAGACTTCTACTTAGATAGGGTTAGGCATTAAGGTGGAAAAAATACGCCCTCTATAGATAGGTAGTTCCATGAAAGGAGATAGAAGTAGAGATGATGACATAAGAAAAGAAATACATAAATAGATGCTAGGAGGTATTTGTGACATCTGGAGGTGGCCCAGGTCTTTCCAGTTGTAGGCATCTGTGGTTACTCCTTCCCAAAAGACACAGAGTGCTTTGTTTGTGGGTTGTTCCCCTTCTTTCATGTCTTTCCTTTCTGAGAATCACTTCTTTCTTTGTGGAGCAGGGACTATAGTGAAAGTTTGTGATGCTATTACACTAGTCAACATTTTTCTCAGACACTTAGTAATCAACCCCCAAACACATCCCTATTCAGGCAAGGGTGGTAAACGTCCTGCCTATGATTCCTGTGGTCAGTTTTCTAAGTGGTCAATGTGGCTACCACTTTTTTTGTCTCTTGAATTAGTTATTATTTTTCCTATTATCACAATAAAATAGCTGACCAAAGCAACTTAGGGAAGGAAGGAAGGGTACAAGCTGACTCACACTTTAAGAGTACAGTCTATCACGGTGGGGAGAGAATATGAGGCATCTGATCACATTGCGTCCACAGTCGGGGAAACAGAAAGGAGTGAGTGGATGTTGGTATTTAGCTCATTCACCTAGCCTAAGGAATGGTGCTGCCCACAGTTAAGGTGAGAATTCCCATTTCAATAACACCAACTTAGATAATCTTTCACAGATGTGCTCAGAGTTTTGTCTCCCTGTCTTAGGTGATGTAAGATCCTGTAAAGTTGACAGTTAGGGTGGTTTTTACGAGAATGGGACTCCATAGCCTCACATATTTGAATATTTGGCCCTTCATTGGTGGAGTTAGGAGGTGTGCTCTTGTTGAAGTTGGTGTGTCAACTACAGGCAAGCTTTGATGTTTCAACAGATTTGTGCCATTTGCAGTGTGTGAGTCTCTCTGCCTCCTACTTGTGGATCAGGATGTGAGCTGTCAGATGCTCCTGCTGACATGCCTTTGCTCCACCATCAAGGATTTTGAAACTGTAAGACCGTTTTTACAAACCACCTACCTGTCAGATGGGAAAGAGTACCCAGCCCATTTGAAAAAGAATCATGTGGTTCGAGTACCTCATATGGTTAGCTCCCTTCTTCCTTGTGATACTTCAAGAACTAATGACAGATGAGAATTGGCTTGTGGCTTTCCCAGGACTAGTAGAGGACACCACTTTGATTTGGATCATCCTTTTTCTTAATTATTCCTCTCAGAGATAGGTATCCAGTTTCTTGAGACTGGAGGCTCTGGAAGACTTCTCTTCCAATCAATTCATGCTGCCACTCTTGGAGTCAGGCAGCTTTGAGTTAGTACAATAATATCCCTGAGGCAGCTAACTCATAAAGATAACAGGGTAATTTAGCTCACATTTTAGTTCAACAACCTGCATTGGGTCAGTTCTGCTGAGACCTCCCACACACCATGATGGGGGTGCAGGTGTGTAAGAACTTTCAGAACCAGAAGAGTTGAGAGAGACTAATGTCCACTATCCCACCTGAGAGTGTTCCTCCAATGACCTAAAGAACTCTCACCAGGCTCTACTTCCCGAAAGTTCCACCACCTTCCCAGAGGGTCACCCCGAGGACCAAGCCTCTCATCCCAAATCTTAAGGATAGAAAATCACATTCAAACTAAAACACTGCTGACATCCAGCCAAGAGCCCCTCCCCACTATTCTTGGATAATAAAGACTGTGCTGATGTGCTCTGGAAAGGGGAATCATGTGTTCCGACTTTTGGGAATAGATCACAACTGGCTCAACTGTCACTGACTGAATGGTCATGTGTAAACAGATGTTTTCCTGTCCTGGGCTGCTTCCAAATGACCAACACAGAGGCTTAATATTACTCATAAATGTTTGGCTCATAGCTCAGGCTTGTTACTAGCTAACTCTTACATGTAAATTAACCCATATTTCTTATCTATGATTTACTATGTGGCTCATGGCTTGTTACCTCATTTTCTATATGTCCTGCTTGCTCAGAGGCTAGCTGGCATCTCTCCTGACTCTGCCTGAGACTGTGCACTGTTAATGTGCTCCCATGTTATTCTTTTTAATATTTCTGGGCTATAGACTGAATCCATGATGATTTTGATGCTGTTGACCTATGAGGCGAGTCCCTGGTGATGCTGTGATGTCTGTCTTTGGAGTAAGTCCCTATGTTGTTGGTCTACAGAATGAGTCCCTGGTGATGCTGTGATGTCTGTCTATGGCGCAAGCCCCTATGTTGTTGGTCTACGGAATGAGTCCCTGGTGACACCATGTTGCTGGTCTATGAGGCAAGTACTTGGTTTTGTTTCGAATAGCAAGGTCTATAAAGAATTCAACTTATCAAAGTGTCATTGATAAGAGATAGAGAGGGAAAGAGAGATGGAGAAAGAGGTCTGTCTAGAGAGGTCGAGAATGTGTGTTTGCCTGTCCCTCTTGTGGTGGCACATGCCTTTAATCCTGGCACTTGGGAGGCAGAGGCAGGTGGATCTCTGTGAGTTTGAGGCCAGCCTGCTCTACAAGAGCTAGTTCTAGGACAGCTAGGACTGTTATACAGAGAAACCCTGTCTCAAACAACAACAACAAAAAGTTTTGCATTTTATTTGATGTTCTGTGGCTTCTAGTTCTACTGGATATGTCTTTGCTGAGTGGCAGAAATTGTCCCTAGGGTTCAAATCTTAAAGGCATTCACATCTCAACGTCACAGAAATATAGAGCTCCATAGGAGCAATTGGCGGATAACCTTATTTTTAGAGGCTAGACAGAACCTTTCTGAGCAACAGCTCCCTGCGAGTAGCACATTGTTCTCCGAGTCTGAGTTTCTGCTCAGCTGCTCCAGGCAAGCCTCACCTCTCAAACATGAGCAGTGTCTGTCTGGGTGTGCAGATGCACATAGGACACAGAGAGGAAGCCACCCTGCTGAGGAGAATTACATTTAAGAGGTAGGTCCCTGAAAACAGCGTTTTGGTTAAGAAGAATGTGTCTGGAGGATATGGCTGAAAATTCATTTTCATGGGCTAGGAAGGAGATGCAAGACTTCTGCTGCTGGGGTGAAGTCACATTGGCTGTAAGCTCAGGCTTGCTGGAGCACAGCTCCCAGGACCCCAGCTCTGTTGTCAGTCACTTCTCCTATTGCTGCCTGCCTGGGAATCTTTCCTCATTTCTCAGTGACCAGCACGTGATAAGGAGAAAGAGAGTGGGCTTCAAGGTTTTTTGTACCTTTTGATGTATTGTTTGTTCCCCTGACCCTTTACACAGTCTAGGGCAGAAGTTCTCAACTTACGGATTACAACCCCTTGGGGGTTGACTGACCCTCTCATAGGGATCATATATCAGATATTCACATTACAGTTCATAACAATAGCAAAATTGTAGGTGTGAAATAGCAATGAAGTATTTGTGTGGTTGGGGGTCACCGCAGCGTGAGGAACTGCATTAAAAGGCGGCAGCATGAGAAAGATGGAGAACCACTGCTCTAGCTGATATTCTAGGCTCTGATAGTGTTCTTCCCTTTCTTACTTCTCTTGCTCATCTTTCCGCTTTCCTTTAGCCCTAGACGGTAGGGTTTTTACGGCTGCCGTCTTCTTTAGGGCTGCTGTCACTGTGTATTGCACTGGGATAGAAACCATGCACCTATGGCTTCCTTGAGTCTTTCCACAATCTATCAGCAGCCCCATCTTGCTGGGGATCAGAAGCGCTAAGCTGCTTGTTTGGGGTCATGTAGTTGAAGGGTGTTGGAGCTGGCGTGGGAGGTGAAGCTTATCTCACCCCAGAGCCCACAGTCTTAATCTTCATGTTATCAGAAAAGTAGGGAGCTGTTATGCCATACCCAGGCACTTCTCTTCACTCTTATCCTCTCTGCGTACAGCATCATTGCTTGAGAACCTGGCCTGTGGAGCCAGACACCTCGAGTTTAATCCTTAGTTCTGTTGCCTTTTATGTATTTGACTAGGAACAAATGTATGACACTTTTTCTCCTTGGATTTATCATCTGTAAGATTGGGGCAAAATATTTTTTCTTAGGGCTTCCAAGGGGATTAAAAAGTTCTAGCAGAGTCTTGGCACTTGTCAGCTATTATGGTTACTTGGTTTCTTTATTTCATTTGTCCTTTACTCATGGATTATTTATTCTGTTCACTTAATTATCAAATCAACAAATATGTATTAGACAACAAACGCATATCTGCTCCTTGCTAGCTTCAGATGTTCCTTGACTTGAGTTGGGATGTATCTTGGTAAGATGAGCATAAGTTGAAAATATCCTAAGTGAAACATGAATTTAACATACTTAACTTTCTAAACATCACATCTTAGCAACACAGTGCACTGTAGATTGGTTGTGTCCCCGCAGCCCTCAGCACCATGTTCATGTGACTGGTCGGTGACTTCATGGCTGCTGCCCAGCATAACCAGAGAACATTACATTGCATATTTCTAGCCAAGGACAAGATCCAAGTCTGCAGTCTGGTTTCTACTGAAAGCGTGTCACGTTTGTAAAGTCATGAAGTTGAAAGACTGTATTCCGAGGACCATCTGTGCTGGTATTATTCTCAGTGTGTAGGTTACGAACTTGAGGTTCAGAAAAGTTAAGAGATATTTCCATGACTATTAACTATTAAAGTAGTAGCCATGAGCTAGAAATCCAGACCCAACTGACCCCAAAGACTGAACTCTTAACTGTTGTATCATGCTAACCCTCAGGGCTAGACCACAGTGAACATCGTGATCGCTTTGAGCTTAAAACACCTATCTCATCTGGAATGTTTGGTTCTAAGTGACATATTCTAGGACTCCTCCACTTATTGGAATCCAAAGTAAGAAACTTTGAACTTAGAGATTTCCTCTTGGAAAGTCAATTATAAAATGTATATAAGGCCTCAAATTAGCAGACTGCATCAGGCACTTGAACAGGGAGAGAAATTAATTTACTATATTAATGTGATTGCTCCATAGGACAGGACATTTTGGTTAAATGTTAACTGGGCATCTGTGAAGGTTTTTGGATGGTAGACTGAGTCAGGCATATTACTTTTCATCATGTGCCAAGCTCAGCCTTTCTTTAGAGATGTAAACAGAATAAGCAGCTGCGAAAGAGAGCTACCTTTCTATTTAACAGCTTTTGCACCGGGACGTTGGTCTCCTCTTCTCTATGGTCTTAGAATGGAACTTGAATTTTGGACTGCAGACTTGGATTTGAACCATGCTACTAGGCTCTCTTAAATGCCCAGCTTGCCAACTGCAGATCTTAAACTCTTCGGCCTCTATAATTATATGAGCCAAATCTGTATAGTAAATTATCTTTATATGTTTATATTTTCTATTTGTTCTGTTTCTCAGAGATCCCAGACAAACATGGCTACTTCCTTATTTGCTATCTGCAGCTCACTTCCGGGCATCCCTATCTGCTAGGGCATCTCCATCTACAAACACATTTAAGGAAACATCACGGTTTATTACAAGTCATTTAGAGGAACTTGGCTACAGGGTCTGTTCTCAGTTAACATTGGGCAAGATAGAAAATAGCTTGGTTCTAAGTGGTTTCTAATCAGCGGCAGCAGATGTTCACAGAAGGCAGAATTTTCCTTGAATTGGTTTTGCTAATAGCATAAACAAGAAATTGGCGAGAGGAAAAGAAACTTTTGTTTGGGTCACATGCACTTCAGTGGGGAGATTTTGGAAAAGCGATAGAGTTTCCTATCAAAGCTCAAGGACCAGAGCTGGCCACACCGAGGTCGCTGGTTCCCCCTTTGCTTTTTCTTCAGCTTTAGGGAAAAGAATGGGGATGCTTCTTGCCCTGGAATTTTTGGGTATTTAGACGCTTGCTTAATAAAAACCCCAAATGCAAAGGGGATAAACTGCTTCCCCACCCCTCGCCCCTTCTCCTCATAAACACCCTCTCTGCAAGCCTTTTCTCTCCTCAGAAAGATGAAGAGATTCACCGCAGCTGATGGCCACTGCTTCGTCAGAATGCACTATTAAACGTGTGCTGGGATCCTTCCTATCACTCAAAGGGCTGTTCTCCTTTCTTGGGAGCTTGTTTACCTGTGAAATTTTAGGTTTAAGGCTCACAGTTGTCATTTATGAGCTCTGCCTGTTAACATTCATTCCGTAGTGGCTCCCGGTAACTGCAAATTTCTTTTAGAGAAATGTTCACCTCGGGTTGGGAAGTTTATGTGGCATAAAGTAGACTTCTGAGGTCTAAGCGTGGGTGTAAGGTCTTGGTTTGGTTAATCGTCCTATTCCACCTTCCTGACCAAAGACTGGTTCGTAGATGGTCAACACTAATGGAGCCTCTCTGGCTACCCACAGGAGGATCGTGCCTGTCTGTAGAGAGTAGTTTTGAGATCTTGCAAGCACACTGGAGGAGAAAAAGTCTGAGGAGGTGAACACACAGCAGGTCCCGATGCTATGCATTAAGCCTCCTAAGTGTTTCTAAACTTTGAAAGGGCTGAGCCAGTAAGTGTGACCTTGACTATCGCAGCATGGTGGTTTGGGTAAGAATGGCTCCCACAGGCCCACATATTTGAATTCTTGGTCTCTAGTTGGTGGAACTGCTTGGGAAGGATGTCTTATTGGAGGAGGTGTGTTACTGGTTGTGGGCTTGGATGTTTCACAAACCCACATCATTCCCGGATATTGTCTGTCTTGTGCTTGTGGATAAAATATGCACTCTCAGCTGCTGCTCCAGCACCATGCCCGCCTGCTGCTATGCTCCTCACTGTGAAGGTCATGGACTCACTCTCTGAAGCTGTAGCAAGTCCCCTAAATGCTTTCTTCTATAAGTTGTCTTGGCCATGGTGTCCCTTCACAGCGATGAAAATGTGACCAAGACAGTTTGGTTAATAAAAAAAATCTTGTTTATGTAAGGTTCTCTGTCTCCTGGAGATTGTAAGCTGTAGTTGAAATAGCCCCAATTCTTCAGTGGTCCTTACAGTTTTCACACTAGGGATTCAGTTCCAAATGAACGAAGAAGAGCTTCTGTCTCAAATCTGACCCAGAGTGTGCTTGCCTCCCTCCCAGCCTAACCTGGCTAGTGCTTGCTTGATGCAGACTCAGCTGCTCTGTATAGACCCAGCTTCTCTGCCTGCTGTTGGCTGGGATTATAGGTCTATCCTGAAAAACAGGTTTGAAGACCAGACTTCCTCCTGCTCTGACCACAATGGAAAGCCATGCAAGGATAGTCTGAATTTGAATTGAGTGGGAAAGGCTTGGGAAGCCCCCTTGGGTCCATACCTTCCCAGGTTCTCCCTTGCATCCCCAGGGCCTGTTGCACAGCAGGGCTCTGGAAGTGTTTGTCAAATCAACCTTGGCCCTGTTTCATCCCCAGGGAAACAAACTAAGGGGAGATTTAATTCTGAGCTCTGGTGCCTTTGGCTTACAGTGTGTCTAGAGATAACTGATGAACTTTGTCTTGAACGCCTGTCACTGGAATTTCTCCGAGAGAAGGAGCCACCATAATTGAGCTTAACAGTGTAGACAAATGGCATGTAACAGTAATACAATGTGAGCCTCGTCCCCAATAAAAACCATTACAGTAGCCACACAAAATAGCAAGAGGCAAACAGAATCATTTTGACATTTATTGACCTCAATATCTACAATATGCTTTAAATTATTTATGGGCAATTTACCTTCTTTTTCATACAACAGTTCTGAAATTTGGTGTGTATTTTACATTTAAAGTGGGTCTCCATTTGGATCAGTCACATCTTAGATACTCAGTAGCCCTATGTGGCCAGAGCCTGCCATATTGTTTTAAGAAGTGAGACACCTAGGTAAGTGCTTCTGAGGCAGCTCAAGAGGGGCATTGACACTGATATTGAAATGGCAACTAGTAAAATGTAAGATGCGTGCTTCCTGATTCTTTGGAAAAATGTAGACATTATAGGAAAGTCAAACAATTTCTCTCCTTCATTGGTAAGGGTGCTCTTGTGAGTGAGAAAACTCATGGAGTGCTGGAATTTTCCACTGGGCACTGTTCAGAGAGAGGGGCCAGTGAAGATCTCTTCTGCTTTCTTGGCCTTTGGAGCTGTTGAGAGGACTTTGGATGGGAAAGGATGTCACTGGCAATGACGCGCCACGATAATCTCTATATCTCATGGCTGGCAATGGGATAGCAGGAACTACAAAGCTTACAATGTAGACCTATAAAGGAAATGGAGACAGGAAACAAACCAGGCTTGGTGGAGGCTGTGAATATTAAGACCAAGCCTTGGAGGACAGGTCTTGTGGGCACATGATGTCTATAATGACTCAGAGAGTAGACAGATCAGAGGATACTCAGGAATAGCAGGTTCTCCCCTCAGTATTGGTCTTGTCCAGTCTGGTCTAGGTATGAGATGGTGGTGGACAAAGAAGAAATTAGAAAGAGCACAGATGTTCAAGGAGCCTACTGAAGAGGCTGGAATTTGCCTTTAAGCTGTAGACTGCAATTGCTATGCTTAGAAGATCAATGGTTGGCATACCATGAAAGGGAGCTCCCCCACTAGGGCCAGTACCCAGAGACAGGATGGCCCAGAGACCTAGGATAGAATAGGAAAGAAGCAAACAAAACAAAACAAAAAGAACCATGACAAACAATGAAATGATTCTTAATGATACTCTGCCGTACTCATAGATTGGTGCCTAGCCCAACTGTTATCAGAGGTCAGAGGGGCTTTGCCCAGCAACTGGTGTAAACAGAAGCAGACCCAAAACTGAACATTAGATGGAGCTCAGGGAATCCCGAAGAAGAGGAGGAAGGATTGTAGGAGCCAGTGTGGTCAAGGGAACCATAAGAAAACCCACAGAATCAACTAACCTGGGTTCACAGGGGCTCACAGAGACCGAGACAGTCAGGGAGCTTGCAGTTTTCACCTAGGCCCTCTGCATATAAATGACAGTTGTATAGCTTGGTCTTCTTGAGGGGCTCCTAACAGTGGGAACAGGGGTTGTCTTGGACTCTTTTGCTGACTTTTGGGACTCTATTCATCCTATTAGCTTGCCTTTCCCAGCCTTAATACAAGAGAGAGGTGGTTAGTCTTACTGCAACTTGATATGCCAAGCTTTCTTGATAGCCATGGGAGGCCTGCCCTTTCCTGCCCAGAAATGGTGAAGGAGTGGATTAGGGGGTGGTGACAGAAGGAGAGGGAGGGGAAGGAACTGGGAAGAGAGACTGCGGTCAGGATATAAAAACAAACAAACAAAAGATGAGTGGCTGGATGACTCGGGTAGAAACAGAGTGGTCAGTCCAGGTGTGACGTCATGGTCAGTCCAGGTGTGACGCCATGGTCGGTCCAGGTGTGATGTCATGGTTAGTCCAGGTATGATGTCATGGTCAGTCCAGGTGTGATGTCATGGTCAGTCCAGGTGTGATGTCATGGTCAGTCCAGGTGTGATGTCATGGTCAGTCCAGGTGTGATGTCATGGTCAGTCCAGGTGTGATGTCATGGTTAGTCCAGGTGTGATGTCATGGTTAGTCCAGGTATGATGTCATGGTCAGTCTAGGGGTGATGTCATCCATTTGAGGGGTTACTGTGGCTAGGTGACTGGCAGCAGTGGGGCAGAGGAGATGGCACTAGAGAGGTTTTAGAGGGAATGGACTAAATGTGGTGGATTGCTTGTGTGGGGGATTTTGGGTGGGGAGGGAGGATGGGAGAGGGGAAGCACCCTGAGAAATTCCCAAGTCTTTATATTGGACAATCGCATAGAGGATGATTATGCTTAGTGAGCAGATCAAATATTTGACCCAGAATGAAGGGAGGAGGGATTGAGCCTCTAAGCCAAGGCATCAAGATTTCTGAGGAGGGCTCAGAAGAGATGGCTCAGCAGATAGCAGTGCTTGCTGTGCAAGCGTGAGGACCTGAGTTCACAGCTCAAACACACATGCAATGTCGAGCATGGCCACATGCAGCTGTTTGCTGAGTGCTGTGGGTAGATGGGGGTGCAGACAAGAACATCGGTAGAGCTTGCTGGTCACCGTCCTAGCACCAGGCTCAGTGAGAAACTCTATCTCAAGGTAACAAGGCAGATAGTAGTAGAGCAGGGTACCTGGATTTCTGGACAGGAAAGAATAACTGAAATTGAATTTCTCTTAGAGACATCTGAGAGGCTGTTGGCTTGCCGGGTTAGAGTTTTGTGTTTCCCTTTTCGACCTCAGTCTTGTTTCCCATTTGTAAAATGGAAATAATAATTCTTGCTTGTAGAAGGTGCTGACAAAAGAAAATGCAGCGATAGATGCAGAAGGAAAACACTCAATTAGCGTTACTGTTGCATTTATTAGAAAGAAGTAGGAAAATCAAGCCCAAGGCCCTGGGCTATAGAGAGATAATTATATAGAGATAATTGTTTCAAAAGAAATTTGCTGCAAAGACAAAAGGCCTGACTTCTGGAAGCTTATGACAGCCCCAGGCATTTAAGTCATCGTGCATGCATTTGTTCAGTGAGGTGCCCATCATTTGTGGAACACCTAATATGTGCCAGGTGTTGGGTTGATACTGATGTACTGCATGAACGTAGTTCGCTTTCGTATTAAGAAGTAGAATAGGCATGCCAACAATAAGTGTATATTACAAGGGCCTGTGGCTACCTTCCGAATATTTTAGATAGCATTTTATACTTCAAAACTCCCTTATAGTAAGCATGCCTATTCTCTTATTATTGACACAAAGGCCAAGGAACAGGCAGATGAGCTTGCATGACCTAGGAAGCCTCATCAGGGTTCTAGAACTCAAACTAGAGATGTCTAGATTTTATCTCAATGTTGATGATCCCAGTAACTCTAAATGAGAGGGAGAGATGGCCCCACAGCTGAGTAAAGTCACTGCTGTTCAGAGTTTGAATCCTAGTATCCAGATTTGACAGCTTAGAAATTCCAGTATTTCCAGCTCCAGGCAATCTGATGCCTCTCACCTCTGGCCTTCTTGGGGACCTGTGAGCACTCGCATTCATCCATGTAAACACAATAAAGCAAATCTTTGGGGTTGGAGAGATGCCTCAGTGGCTAAGAGCACTTGCAATTCTTGCAGAGTACATAAGTTCAGGTCCCAGCACCTACAGTAGGTGGCTCACAACCACTTGTACCTCTATCTCCAAGGGGGTATAGCGCCCTCTTCTGGCATCCTAGGGCACTGTACTCACACAAGCATATACACAAATGCAGATAAATGAAAATTAAATCTTAAGATCAGATTGTTGAATATTTTTTAGATGTAAGATTTTATTCTGATCGGAAATTTGCTTTTTTAAGTCAAGTGTCCTGATACCAAAAACTCTGGATTCCTGTAGGTGTCTGTATATCCAGCTTATTAAGTGACACTTAACCAGCACCAAGTTTGTTACCTGTGTTTTTACAGCTAACCAAAAGAGTTGGTATTGGTATCCATTCTATCGAATAGATGACCAAGCTGATACCCAGAGGGGCTAAGTGGCTTTCCAGAGTTCACACGAGGAAGGATACAAATGAAGTGTCTTGAGAGTTCGGAGAAGAGCCACTTAGTGGCTGCCCTGACGGGGTAGGGGAAGGTGTCCAAACCCACAGAAGAGGATGCGTCTCTGGTGAATGCTGAGTGCACACAAATGAAATGCCTAGAGCAAGTGTGTGAAGTGGAGCAGGATTGGCCTGGGGTCATCAGTCATTCTCTACCGTCTGGGGTTGGTAACATTGTCCTGTCCACGCACAGGAACCCAGTGACTCGTCTAGTTCTCATTGGCTTCTAGGGGACTCCAAAGAAGACTGATTCCTCTCTCTATGACAGAAGGATTGGGGTCTGATTCCATTGAGCTAAATTGTGCTGTAAAAGAGAGACCATATTTCTTAATGTCACTGGCCCTACAGTCCCCCAATGGTAAATGGAATTAATACTATTATTGGACACCAATTATCATGGGGAAATAGCTGAGGCCAAGCACAAATAGTTCTTATTACAGCGTGGCACCCAGGGATCACGCAGCAGTGTTAGACGTCACAATGGCAGCCCTTCATAGGCTAATTCCCCATGAGATCTCCCGGATGGCGGTTTTGACGTACAAGTGCTTACATTTGCAGGTGGAGAAGCTGACTCACAAGTCCCAGGAGGAGTCTGGTCTGCTTGGTGCATGTGACGAGTGGGGGTTTGCAGTGGGTTCTCCAGATGTTGGCTGCGACACTAGCTCCTGGAATAAAACCAACCTTCAAACCCTGCAGCTTAACATTACATGGGCTTGAGTGTTACTCGTCAGTGGTAGTCCAAAGTGGGTCTTCCCTGGTGGAGAAGTTAGGGGATGGTTTCAAAATTCAGGTCCTACCGTGGCTTAGCTCCCTCCTCTGGAGCCATGCCATCTTCTGTATGTATCCAGTGGATGAAGGAGGGAACACAGAGGCACCGGGAGGGGCAGCAGAGCCATGGGTCAAGGTGTAACAGGTACAGCACTTCATCCACACTCACTCCCCAGCTTGTCACATGGCCACATCTAACTGCAAGGAATACTGAGGACAGTGGGTCCACTCATGTGCCCACAAAGAAGAGGGAACAGCATTCATAAGGAACTAACCAGTGCCTTTATCTTTGATCATGTCAAGTGCTCTCTGAATTTGCTCAAGATGCCCTAGACCAGTGGTTCTCAACCTTCCTAATGTTGTGACCCTGTAATACAGTTCCTCACATTGTGGTGTCTCCAGCCATAAAATTATTTTTGTTGCCACTTCATAACTGTAATTTTACTACTGTCATGAATTATAACGTAAACATCTGTGATTTCAGATGGTCTTAGGCAACCCCAGCGAAAGGGCCATTTTTCCCCCATAGGGGTCACAACTCACAGGCTGAGAACCATTGTCCTAGATCCTTTCTGATTAGTCTGAGTCCATTCTGCATGACAAACAGTCTGCAGACTCCTAGGATGAGTGACATCCACCCTGCTGCGAACCATGAAGAGCGTATCCAGTGCTCCGTGTGGCTTGGATGTGAACTGTCCCCACAGCCTCATGAGCTGTTTACTTGCTCCTGCAGCTGGCGATGCTATCTTGGCAGATGCTCAAAACCTCAGGAGAATTTTGAAAGAAACTCTAAGCTGGGCTCCTTTCGGCACAGGGATGGGTTCATGGCAGACTACCCATGTCCTGTTGGCTCCTTCTAGAAGTGGAGGTTGTTCTGTAGCAGCCAGGAATTCCCAGGCCAGGGAAGTTTTTCCTGCAATGTTCTGCTTCTCCATTCCACTCCCCTAAAATCCAGCCCCACTGGTGTGCCTGGTAGCGACTGAGCCATTGACTCCTGTCTTGTAAGGCTCAAGGAGTGATCGCTGATAAAATGCGGTCCATGGAAGACAGCCACCTGCTGGAGGGCGTCTTTGAATGTTAGAGGTGAAGCCATGCAAAGCCTTGTGTGGAACGATTTTCCAGCCTTACACAGTCAGCTCTTGTCTGTACTCCTCTTGGGCCAATATATCGGCACAAGGACACAACCTTATCTCAACTCCCTCTTTGTGTGTAAGCATGCTATACTTTCAGGTGGCAGGGCATTAACTTACGATTTTGGAAATACTGTTCACCCTTAGCTCTTACTGTGGCACTAACACATCTTCTGGCTATTCTGTACTGCAAGTGTGAGGTGTGCATACTGTTCACTAGCCATTTATGCATTCATTCACCCCATCCACGTATCTGCTGGTTGTTCTGTACTGTGAGGTGTGAGGTGTGCATACCGCCCACTAGCCAGTGCCCTCTTCACTTTCGTAACTCTCTGAAATGTTAACACTGTCCCTAATTGGAAGAAAAAAGGCTTGAGTTCAAAGAATGTAGGCAACACTTCCAATATCATGCAATTGCAGCTGGCTTACAGACCCTGATGGACTGGCTGTACCTTTAACCCTCTGTCTATCCTGAAGGGTACTTGGGGTTTTGATGATAAGCTCTCATTTTGTCTGCTTATGAACCCAATTCATGAGGAGAGAGGCATATTTGGTTCATGAGTGATAGAGGCACAAGGTAAAGGGCCCACATTTAGTGATGGCCTTTATTCTGAGTCTGGAGGTGGCCTGGGACATCAAGACAAAAGACAAGAAGCACATGTGTGTGTCTGTGTGTCTGTCTGTCTAGTTTTGTTATAAAGCTCCCAAAACAAATTGAGAAAATCCCATAATCATATACAAATTTAATCACACCTCAAAGGCTCTACTCCTGTGGTCAGATTATGTCTGTATCATGTGTGTGTGTGTGTGTATGTGTGTGTATAGTGTGTGTGTGTGTGTATATATATATATATATATATATAGTGTGTATGTGTATGCATAACATATATATATATAGTGTGTGTGTGTGTGTGAAAGAGAGAGAGAGAGAGAGAGAAAGAGAGAGAGAGAGAGAGAGAGAGAGAGAGAGAGAGAGAGAGAGAGAGATTTGAGACAGAGTCTCATATCATATATCTCAGGCTAGTCTTGAACTCTCTATGTAGCTGAGGATAAGCTTGGGGTCCAGAACCTCCTGTTACACTTCCCAGGCACGAACTACCTCACTTGCACTTATATGGTGCAGGGCATGGTCCAAGTACTCTACTAAGCCACATCTCTATGCTCTTAACACCTCCAATGTGGCATTAAATTTTAGCACATGAAACTTGGGGGGCATTTGCAGCATATTCAGATTCTAGCAGAAGGCATTCTGGAGTCTCCTTTGCCAGCGGGATGCTGCCAGGGTCTTTCACCTCTACTCTTGGTGCCGCTGGGCAACCACTGTACCTCCAATGAGAAATGAGGTCATCGGGGAGGGAAACACTCCCTGCTCCTTTATTGAATCCAATCATTTACATCTCATTGAACCCAATCAAATTAGCCACTTATCCCATTAAAGTGGCCAGAGAGGGATTGTGTGGAGCAGTGCTAATTCAATAGGAAAGAGGGGGCCGACTGAGTGCGCTGTGTCACGGATTCTGACATCTGTTCTCGAGAGGTGGAAGTCTAATGTCTCCTCTGCCCGCCATGGTCTGAATCACCTTTTCCAGACAGCTCTGCTGGGTGCCCATTGTGGTAAAGGAGGAGGAGCTAGAGAGGCTGGGATTGGATGATCCAGATGAGGGAAAGTGGTGATGGAGGAGCCTAATTTGAAGATAGGGTGGTGGGAAAACCTATGGTTTGGCATCAGACCATGTGACTTTGGGCAAATCATTTGACTTTCCTTGATTTGAGGATCCCCATCCTCACTGGTTAGGGAGGGGACAGTAATATTTACCTAAGAGGGTTGTCACAGCCATGTCACTCACAGGCGGTGTTGTAGACAGAATCTTTCCTTTAACCATGTCTTAATTCCTCTTGCAACATTGAGGAGAAAGCCCCCATATCAGTACCAGACTGCCTGATACTGCGAACTCTTTGATCCTTCAGTGGGTATTGGCTATTAGGACACTGTTGATTGATAGAATTGACCAGGCTTGCATTGAATCCCTTCCTAAGCCTGTGGCTGTCTTGGGGTTTCTGTTGCTGCGCTAAAACCCTATGCCCAGAAGCAATTTGGTGTGGAAAGACTTTGTCTTAGTTTACACGTCCACATCACAGTCTGTGATTAAAGGAAGTCAGGGCAGGAGCCTGATGCAGAGCTTGGCCTCCATGGCTGGCTCAGTTTGCTTTCTTACAGCTCCCAGAACCACCTGCCTAGGAGGTGGCACCGCCCACAGTGAGGTGAGGCCTCTCACATCAATTTTCAATCAAGAAAATGAACCACGGGCCTGCCCTCAGGCTAGCCTCATGGGGACATTTTATCAATTGAGGTTTCCTACTCCAAAGTGACTCTGGCTGTTGTCAAATTGACAAAACACTAGCCAGGATAACTAATTCCTTGTCATCTGGGAAGAGGGCATCTTAACTGAAAAAAATGCCTTGATAGGCAAATACTTAGGGCATTTCTTGGTTGATAATTTATATGGGAAGGCCCAGCTCACTGTAGGCAGTGCCATCTCTGGGCAGGTGGTCCAGGGGTATGTAAGAAATCAGACTGAGCAAAGCCAGGAAGGAGTGTTTCTCCATGGTCTCTGCATCAGTTCTTGCCTTCCGGTTCTTGCCTTGTGTTCCTGCCCTGACTTCTGTGGATGATGAGCTAGAAGCTGTAATATGAAATAAACCCCTTCCTCCTCAAATTGCTTTTGGTCATGGTGCCTTATTGCAACAACAGAAGCCCTAAGACTGTGATCTTGGACAAAGTGGCTTACCCACTCTGTGTCGTATAAAATGAGAACAGTGGTAGTTCCTGCCTCGTAGGCTTTTTTGAGGTACACGAATTGATGAACATGGTCTAGCTCACAATAGACAGTAAGTTACTGATTCATATCATTTTCTTCACTTTATCCTCCTTCCTGCTATTTCTTCTGCTAAATCTCTGTGCCTTCAGGAGTTCATTCGTTAGGAAAAAATGTACTTCTAAATTGGGCCACACTTTCTCTAACCTTGGGACCTTTGCACGTGCTCTTTATCCAATTGGCACTTTTATTTCTTAGACTTCTTCCCAAACAGATCTCACCTCTTCTCACTGGCCTCAGCTGATGTCTCTCCTACCAGGAAGACCTACCTCCTTCTTACATTCCCTTCTCTGTGTTTTCCTATCAAAGCATTTTGTAGTTTGTTTTTTTTTTCCTTTGTTGAGATGGGCAAGATTGAAGCTCCTGGTCTGTCTTGTGTTTCTTCAGTCCTTCTGTCCCTGCTTCCTGCATTCCTTCCCCCACTTGCTGCTTTCCTGACCTGCTTTTTTCTCTGATGTTGCCTTCCTGTATTCCTGACCCACTTCCTACCTTTCTGCCCCATTTCCTGTCTGTCTGCTCTGCTTCCTGTATTCCTTCCCTGCTTCCAATATTCCTGACCCCCACTGCCTTCCCTGTTGGTGTAGAGGTTCTTCTTTCTATGTGTTGCTTGTATTGGTTAATGAACAAAGAAACTGCCTTGGCCTCATAGGGCAGAACCTAGGTAGATGGAGAAGACAGAACTGAATGCTGGGAGGAAGAAAGCAGAGTCAGAGAGACATCATGGGGCCGCCAGAGACAGACATGTCAAATCTTTCCCAGTAAGCCACTGCCATGTGGCAATATACAGATTAGTAGAAATGGGTTAAATTAATATAAGAGTTAGCCAATAAAAAGTTAGAGCTAATGAGCCAAACAGTGATTTAATTAATACAGTTTCTGTGGGTTAAATTATTTAAGAGTTAACCAACAAGAAGTTAGAGCTAATGGGCCAAGCAGCGATTTAATTAATATAGTTAGGTGTGGTTATTTTGGAGTTAAGCTAGCCAGGCCACCGGGACAAACAAGTGGGCCCTCCCCTGAAACGCCCTGTTCCCTTGCCTTTTTGCTCTGTCTTCTGTATTTCTGCCCTGCTTCCTGTTTTCCTTCATTTCTTTATTCCTTTTATTTTTGAGACAAGGTCTCCCTTAGTCCAGGTTAGCCTTGAATTCATGATCCTTCTGCCTCAGCCTTCCAGATGTTGAATGATATATGTACACCACCATTTCTGGCTAGTATCTTGCTTATTCTTGTATCTGCAGCTGCTTACATGAGTCTGGACCTAGCAGTGGTTTCTGGGAGTTCACAAAGAGCTCGAGAGAGTTCCATGAACTTCAAATATGGTGGTTCACTTAGTGCCCAGAACTTTCTGAGATGTTTTATCTTATTATTAGCAGGATTATTGAAAAACAATTGCTATACAGTAAGTTGTACATGTTTAAGGGTTGATGTGATTTTTGTTTGAGACAAGATCTCTTTATGTAGCCCTGGATGCCCTGGAACTCTCTACGCAGACTAGGCTTGCCTCAAACTTACTAAGATCCACTTGCCCATGTCACCACACCCAGCTCCTGTGATAAATTTAACCATGCATGTCTATTTGAAAAACAAAGCCATGATGAAGGTAACGGCCATGCCCATCAACCTCAGACATCCCCCGTGTGCTTCTGTAATCTCCCTATTCCCTTACCTTCTTGCTGCCACGATCTCTAAGACTGTAGATATATCTGCATTTCTTTGAAAAACTTTTTAAAATTTAATCAGAAAATGGATTCCTTTTGTCTGACTGATTTCACACTGCGTAATCATTCCTAAATCTATCCACTGTGTTGAATATACCTGTGTTCATCATCTTTCACTTCCGGGTCATATACCATTGTATAGCTATGGCCGGTTCATTTATCTGTTTGCATGTTGTTGTCTTTGGTTGCTTTCGGTTTGGGGTTATCTCAAAGGTATGGTCCAAGTTGTTACCTTGGCTTTGAGTGAGGACCCCACCATCAGCAAGAGCAGGGAACTTGCCTAGTGTGCTCTCCCCAGCTGCCACTCACTTGCCGCAGCTCTAAGCCCGGACCTCCAGTCCTTCACTGTCCTTCTTCCATTTTCAAGGGTGTTCCTGGAATGCTTTAAAGCACAGCCTTATCATCGCATCATTTCACGACAAATGTGTCAGTTCACCTCTCTGGTGGACCTTAAAATCCTGGACGAAGTGGAGTTAGGGGCGTGGCATGTCCCCGACCCACCCCCTATGACCTGGATGCATGAACTCCCTTCTCCAGGCTCCTTCCTCCTCCCCGCCAGGGGATTTGAAGCACATCTCAGCCACCTTTATAATTTATCTCTAAATGCTGCATGCTTTTCATAGGAGATGAGGAGTCTCTAAGGCAAAGGCAGAGCCAGGGAGCCATCGCCACACCTGGGGGCGCGACCGGAGAGTCTCCCCTCAGGTCATTCGGTACTCAGCTGACAGTCTCCATTTCCCAGTTGTCTCTTGTTCAGTTTATTTTGTCTCTTCTCTTTCCCTCTTTCCCTCCCTCTCTCTCCCTCTGCCTTTCCCTCTCCTTTTCTCTTTTACAATCTGTTTGAATCAGAATGCAAACAAGGACCATATGTCACCATTGATTAGATATCTCTAAAGTCTGTTTTAATCCATATATTCTCCCACCCCTGCTTTCTCCTCCTGCAGTTTATTTTTTGGAGAAAGTCGCTGATAAAGCTATATTTTACATAACCTCCTTCCTGTGGCCATTCTTACAGAATTCAGGACTATGCTCGGCGCCTTCAGGGCCTGCCTGTCTTCTTCTGCCCCCACCTGTGCCGGAAGCATCTTCAGATTTATTTTCAGTGACATTGGTGTGCAGTCTAACTGCATTGGGTGGGGGTTCTGAAACCTTCACTTGCCCTGCAGTACACTCCATACCCTAAAGGCTGTGCTGAAGAATACGGGGCACTGCCCACTGGATCCTGGCTCCTTTCCAAGTAACCAGGCTGTGAGTGGCTGTCGGATGAGATAGAAGGAGTGAATGGCAAGAAGTAAGGGAGTGGGTAACTAGGAAGAAGCAGGCAGGCGAGGAGAGGTCCTAACGCGGCTGAACATGGGGTATCTTTTTCACTGGCAACTAATTGAGTTCTTTCTCCCCTCCCCATGAGTGTGTGTGTGTGTGTGTGTGTGTGTGTGTGTGTGTGTGCATGCGCGCACATGTACACAGCAGAATGGACCCTTGGGCAAAAACCCACACAAAATGGTGACAGTTGAGCCTTTGTGATCCTGAGCTCTGGCAGCACACTCTGGCCTTGCTTTGGAGCGTGGTAGCTTTGGGTACGTCTCCTCTTGTGTGCTGAGTTTGCAGTGGTCCTTTCCCTTTGGGGCCACTGTACGGCTGTAATGCATTGATTTAGGGAAAGTGCCTGGACCCATGCCTGGTATATTGTGAGGCTTCAATAAATGCTGATTCTTATCACGATAATCAGAGTTATTAAAACGAGGGTGGGGCTGGAGAGATAACACAGTCAGTAAACCACTAGCCTTGCAAGCATAGCGGTCTGGCCCCATCAAACACCTAGTGGGACGATGCATGCTTGCAATAGGAGCACTGGCGAGGCAGAGGCCAGCGAATCCCTGGACCTTGATGCCCAGCCAGCTTAGCCTGGGCATGGAGAGACCTGGTCTCAAAAACCAAGATGGATGTCTCCTAAAGAATACCACCCAAGGTTAAACACTGGCCTCCACATGCACATGCACACATGAACATGGAACACTTGCAGGCATGGCTACATTTATATGAATACATATATGCATATGTGCATGTGAATGCACTCGCATGTGCACACAGATGAGCACATGTACATGTGAACGGATACATATGCCCATGAATACACACATGAACATGTGATCACACACACGAATACTCACATACAAACATACATATGCCCATGAATACATACACGGACATGTGATCACACACATGAATACTCATACACGCACACATAAATACATACAGAAACACATGATAACACACGCGCACATGAGAACACATATGCACACAGATGAACACATGTACATGTGATCACATACACGAACATGTGATCACACACATGAATACTCATACATGCACACATGAATACATACAGAAACACATGATAATACACACGTGCACATGAGAACACATATGCACACAGATGGACACATGTACATGTGATCACACACACATGAATACTCACATACAAACATACATATGCCCATGAATACACACATGAACATGTGATCACACACACATGAATACTCATACATGCACACATGAATACATACAGGAACACATGATAACACACACGTGCACATGAGAACACATATGCAAACAGATGTACACATGTACATGTGAACGCACACATATGCTCATGAAGACACACATTAACACATGAACAAACACACACATGAGAATACATGAAGGCATACATGGATACACATAGGTACACGTGATAACACACATGTGTGCATGTGCACACATATGTAACCATGGACATGCATACACTTGCATGGAAGGAGGGTGAATGAGGCATGACTTAGTTTGTGGTTCCCACCCTAGAGTGCAGCAGAGCAGGATCCACCTCTGGCTGCAATGATCCATCCCAAGTTCTCCTTGCACACTCTCTTTGTTCAGGCTCACTGCAGCCTCCAGCCCCCTCCACGTGCCTCTCCATGAGTCCGGGCATGAGCTATTACTACATAAACGGACAGCACAGAAGTTATATTACTGGCACGTCCAGGTTATGTCAGAAAATACTCGTCCAAGTCCTGCCTGCTTACCTGCCCTCGGCTCAGTCTTGCCAACATGAAACCACTCAGTGCCATGAAACCACTGCCATGTTTGGAAAACTACCTCCCAAGTCCTTTCCCATGCAAAACCAAGTACATCTGCCAGAAGCAATTAAGAAATTGCCACTCAACAGAGGCAACATGCTGTTGGAACCAGTTTCTGTATGCCATTAAATATTCATATCCCACTGATAGCGTTACAGCCAGCGATCAGGACCCAAGTGGCCTTTTTGTGAATATCAGAATGGCCCTGACCAGCATCTTCTGTGGCCTCCCCTACTTCGTTAAATGTTATATGCTTTGTGATTTGTCCTTCATAGCTGTTCTTGGAGAATACCTAAATTGTTCCCATTTTGCAGATGAGGAGAATGAGGCTGGGTAAAGCTAAGTCACAGGTGTGAGATCCCCATAGGGTAGAAGTGGGATTGGGAGTGTTGGGGTTCCTAGCTGTTTGCCTCCTGTTGGTCAGGAGAAACCTAGGAGGAGGATGCACAGCCAACTCCCACGTCAGCCTGGGGCAGAATCTGTCATTTGCTTCCTGTGCTGGGACTTACCCTCAACATGATTTTTATTTCAGAGATAAACACAGTGCGAAACAGCACAGCTGATCGGTAAAGCAAGAAGTCTGTGACAGTGCCGTGTGGGGTTAATATTTAGTGGTGTTTCCATATAGACAAGCTTTATATACATATGTGTGTGTTTGCCTTTTTAATGTTTTATTATTGATTTCTGAAGATCTTTTCCTCCCTCTCTTCGTTCCTCTGTCCCACCTTTCTTACCTTCCTTCTTCCCTCCCTCCCCTCTCTCATTCTTTCTTTCTTGTGCTGTGTGGTGTATTTGTGTGTGTGCACGTGTCCTTCTGTGCACGCCCATATGGAGGCTAGAAGTCAATGTTGACTGAACTCCCTCTTATTTTTTGACACAGGATCTCTCACTGAACCAGTTACTCACCAACTGGCTAAGGTAGCTAGCTACCGAGGCCCAGAGGACAGCACTGAGACGAAAGGCGTGTGTGTCATCGTGGTCATTTTTGCTTTGTTTTCTTTGTTTAAATGTGGGGATCTGAAGTCACGTCCTTAAGCTTTTGCAGCAAGCTCTTTAGCAGCTGGGATGTCTGTCCCTGCCTTCTACTATTCTTTCTCACCCAGTTGTTTTCTCTTCAGCCTGCTTTGAAAATTTTTTTGGATACACACACACACACACACACACACACACACACACACACACCATCTCCAAAGCCTCCACAGTTCTAACCACTTGTCCTGCACTCTGGTGGAGGGCAAAGAGTATTTTGGGGGTGTCAGCTCAAACAAGATTTCCTTTTTTTTTTGTCCCTTGGGGAATTCCCATGGATAAGCCTACACTATAGGGTCCTGCGCTTAGACTAAAGCTAAGCCCACTTAGTCTGTATTGGGACAATCAGACCATATCTCCTAAAGGTTTGGAGGTGGAACCTCTATTTCTGTTGGCTTTGAACTGGGGTGTGTGTGTCACTTTGGTGACTGTAGGGCCATTGTATTTGGGGAAATGTGTTTTCTAAGGGGAGGGACCAGGATTGTTGTCATGTAAGGGGACAAACACCATCTGACTATATTCTGTTCATCACGCTTTCTCTACTGTCATCTTGGTGGAAGCAAGGTCACTCCTGGTCACAGGATTTCCAGCCCTAAGTGCCAATAATACTGGGCTCAGTGGTGTAGTCTCAGCCAACTGTGCTCAGTGCTTTGGGGAGCAAGTTGCAGAGAAGCTGGAACATACTAGAAGGAACTAGGAGTCCTTGGAGCACAGATTGATACCTGTTTTGAGGCAGGAACTATCCATAATGAACCTGGAGTGTCTTTTCATATTAGGAAGCCAGGAAGCTTCACAGGACCCCGGAGTCAGTTCAAGAGGACCCAGGAGCCGACTTTCAGGGGATCTCAGTGGGCATGGATGGAATAATATGAACATCAACAGGAACACTGAAGTGAGCTGCAAGCGCTTGCAATATGTTTAAATCCAGAAGTTTAATGCGAACCACTGCCTCCAAGCTCACAGGTCTCCTTTAGAAGCACCAGACTCGTGTGCACAGCATATAAACTGTAAAAACTCTCAAAACACTCAAGGTCCAAATCAGGAGCAGAAGGAGAGAGAGCACGAGCAAGGAACTCAGGACCGCAAGGGGTGCACCCACACACTGAGACAATGGGGATGTTCTATCGGAACTCACCAAGGCCAGC
Source organism: Microtus pennsylvanicus (assembly GCF_037038515.1). Lineage (NCBI taxonomy): Eukaryota > Metazoa > Chordata > Mammalia > Rodentia > Cricetidae > Microtus > Microtus pennsylvanicus. The sequence goes on from NC_134583.1 coordinate 60,368,234, forward strand.
TGGCCTGGGACTGAAAAAGCATGGGATAAAAACAGACTTGCTGAACATAGTGGACAATGAGGACTACTGAGAACTCAAGAGCAATGGCAATGGGTTTTTGATCCGACTGCACGTACTGGCTTTGGGGGAGCCTAGGCAGTTTGGATGCTCACCTTACTAGACCTGGATAGAGGTGGGTGGTCCTTGGACTTCCCACAGGTCAGGGAACCCTGATTGCTCTTTGGGCTGATGAGGGAGGGGGACTTGATCGGGGGAGGGGGACTTGATGAGGGGGGGAATGGGAGGCAGTGGCGGGGAGGAGGCAGAACTCTTTAATAAATAAATAAATTTAAAAAAAGAAAAAAACTGTAAAAACTGTTTATCAAGGTGAACAAGCATCGCAAAGATAAGCTTGTCTTTGCAGGTATTGTAGCTAATAATTGAAAATGGTTTGATAGAATGTGTACTAGGGATGACACCCAGGTACTGGACATACCAGGCAGGCTCTATTGATTATACCTCATAAAACAAAGGTTTTAAGAAGTGTTTTTCAATGACTTCCCATGTTTAGCGATCACAGTCCAAGGCCTTCTGATGGTAGTGCATCCCATAATTGCAGACCACATAAAGAACTGGTACCACACAAAGCTTCGAGATCCAACTTCCAACTGCTAGAATTCCTGGAGACAGAGGAGAATGCTAAATGCTGCAGAATCAGGAATTTAGACTGGTGGGAGAGCTAAAGATCAGATTTCCCATCTTCCTTTGGAGTTACTGTGTAGATGTTAGGGAGATGGAACAGTGGACAAAGTGTTTGCTGTGCATGTGACTACCTGAGCATGGGTCCCCAGAACCCCGTGACAGGTGTCTGCAACCCTACAGCTGGTAAGGTAAGAGCAGAAGGTTTCTGGGGACTTGCTGGCCAGACAGTGTACCCTAAATGGCAAACTCCAGGTTCAGTGAGATACAGGTCTCAAAACATAACGTGGGTGGGTGAGAGATGACTCAGCAGCTAACAGCACCAGATGCTCTCCTAGAGGACCTGGCTTTGGTTTCTGGAACCCACACGGAGGCTCACAACTGTCTATAGCTCCAGTTCCAGCATATCTGATGCTTTCTTCTGGCTCCCTCAAACAAGGAATGTGGTGTTGCACAGGTATACATACAAGTAAAACACCCACATACCAAATAATAAGCAAACAGACAAATAAATAAATAAACGAATGAATGAACAAACAAGAATATGTGCAGAGTGAATGAAGAAGATGCCGGTGTTGATTTGGTGTCTCCACAGTGCACACATAGGTGTGTACATGCACACTTATGTGTGCCACAAACACACACACACACAAATTGCAAAAATATTGCATGCAGTTTAGATGTACAACAAAGGTTTTGATACACATGTTGGTTGCAAAAAGATTACTGTAGCCAAGAAATAGTGTATCAACCTGTAGTGGTTTGAGAAACGTCCTTAATAGCCTCGTGTATTTGAACACTTGGGCCCTAGTTACTGGCATTGTTTAGAGGTAGACCGTATGGGGACAAGTAGGTCACTGGAGGTGAGCTTCAAGGGTTTATAGTCTTTATAGTCTCCCTCCATATTCTCTCTCTCTCTCTCTCTCTCTCTCTCTCTCTCTCTCTCTCTCTCTCTCTCCCTCTCTCCCCTGTGTGTAGATGAAAATGTGACCAGCCAGCTTCCTGCTCCTGTTGTCATGCCCAGCTTTGCTTTCATGATGGACTCCATCCCTCTGGGACCAAGAACCAAAACAAGCACCTTTCCACTCTAAGTTACTTTTGGTCCTGATATAGACACAGAAAGCCAACTCGAGTATCTCTTTTCCCTCTTTCTTTCTTTCTTTCTTTCTTTCTTTCTTTCTTTCTTTCCTTCCTTCCTTCTTTCTTCCCTCCCTCTACCCTTCTCTTTCTTCCTTTCTTCTTCTTTTTTAAATTCTTGAAACAGGGTTTTACTATTTATCCCTGGCAGACCTGGAATTCCCTAAGTCAGCAGTTCTCAACCAGTGGGTGGTAACCGTTTGGGAGCAGAATGATGCTTTTGCAGAGGTCTCCTAAGACCATCAGAAAACACAGATATGTACATTGCAATCCATAACAGTAACAGACTTACAGTTATGAAGTAGCAAATAAAATAATTTTATTTTGGGGGGAGTTGAGAGTCACCAAAGCATGAGCAACTGTGTAAAAGCATTGAAGCATTAGAAAGGTTGAGAACCACTGCATTATGTAGTGTGTGCTTGCCTTGATCTCTCAGAGATCTGCCTTCTTCTGCTTCTTGAGTGCTGGGATTAAAGGCATGTAATACCATCATGGCTGAGTACATGTGTCTACTCTTAAATACAACCATCCAGCATGGTGTAAATTGTCATTCACTGTGAATTCGATTCCCAAACTTACTCACATTGTGTATATGTGGTTTTGTATCTTTTGACTAACAACCCCAAAAATCTCAGTGTAGACACTGGTCCCATGGTCACCAACCACCTATCACACCTGCTTCTATTCACCTGAGTTCAGACTTCAGCAACTGTCAGTTCAATGAATAGATGACTTCGTCTTCAGACAAGCAACAAGTGGGCTGTCTAAGCCAGCAGAGGTGTTTTGGACTTCTTGGTGTCGAACATACTCACTATAAATGAACACATTTCCTGCATATTAATTATGGTCTATATGTAAGTCTCCTGTGAACTTAACTAGAGCATGTCATTCAGTCTGAATGTCATTGAGTATAGGAGCCTAAGTCTCTACGTTTGTGTGTCTAGAAAAGGACAAATCCACTGAAAAAAGTCCCCTGGAAAGGCAGCTCATCTCTGGCCTAGGTGAAACCCCTGTATTAGTGGGCACAGCCCTTTCTGATTCTCTTAGTGGGATGGCAGATACAAAATGTTAAACAATGAAAAAGTGAAGGTTTCCGAGAACAAATTTTGAGTCAGTCTTGGGCTGTAGCACGAGTTCTGCCATTTGCTGCTGTGCTATCTCAGGAAAAGTGTTCAACTGCTCCATGCCAAAATTGTATCATCTGTAAAACAGACAATTTAAGATTAACTCGCTCTTTCTCATGAATTCACACACACACACACACACACACACACACACACACACACACACTGCTCCCTACTTATCTGTGGCTATACTTTTCTGAGGTTTTAGTTATGACGGTCAACCATGGTCCAAAAATATTCGTCAGAAAACCCTAGAAACAAATAATTTGCAAGTCTAAATAACTTATTACAATACATTACCGAATCGTTCTATTTCATTGGTCATTGTTGTTAATCTCTAATTGTGCCTGACTCACAAATTAAACTTCATTACAGCTGTGTTCATTAATTTTCAGCTGTGGCAAGGCTTGTCGATTTAGAGGTCTCAGACCATGCTAAGCCCATTCTTCTTGCTGTCTAGGGTGTCCAGGAAATAAGCAGAGACACAAATAGTCAAGGAGATACAAAAGCTCCTCCTCATGGCATACCCTCAGTGTTCTAATATCAGGCTCCACCCACTAAAGTTTCTACTTTGAAATATCCTGTGAAGCTATGCATCCATCAATGGATCTGCCAGTCGATGAGATCAGAGCCCTCACAGCCCCCGTGTAGATTTCACAACAGTCCCCAGAGGTAAATAAGATGTCCCACATTGCTGGTGAGGAAACAGGCACACAGTGTTAAATCTGTCCCTAGGAGACTCAATCGCCAGCAATACTGGCATCTCCACAGGTTCAGCCAACCAGGACCATGTGACTCCACATCCTGCCTTCCCCTGAAAGGACCCTGCTTCCCCAGGGCACTATTGTCTGTGCAGGAATCAGACATCAAACGGATGATCCCCAACTCCTCAGTGCAAAGTCAAAGGAGAAAGAGCGAGCGATTCCCTTTGGAGAAGAAACAGGCGGAAAATGAAAGAACAGACTTGAAAGATTATGTATTTAGTGTTTATGTCTCTTTGCGTTGTCCCTCAAGTTCAGCTAAGCATCCAGTCATCGAGGCTGACGATTTATGAGGATCTTGGGCAAGTGACAGCGTGAAACTTCCCTGTGGCTCCGGCTTGGCAGGCGATTCATTTCACAGACTGTGAGGCTTTTAGGGTAAATACTTCTCTAATATTTTCCCCGGGGGCAACAAATGGCCCATAGCAGTTTGCCAAGAGAGTGCTGGGATGGTCTCGCATACGACTCTCCTGATTTATCAATCCTCTTCCTTTAAGGGTGCAAAGTGATCCCCAGCTCCAGAGATAGAGATAGGTCTTGGATGCTCAGGGTCGCAGCAGAAGCCCCACTTCCTCAGTGAGTCCATTCTCCTCTTTACACCTTTCTTTCTCTCCTATTGACCATGTGGTGTGTGGTCTCCTGGGAGAAAAGAAGCCCTGTGTTAGGGGTCAGGACAGTGTGAAAACCATCCTTGACAACTGGACCAAAGTGATTTTGGCAAAGGAGAATCAGGACAAAGACTAGATCCATCTCACCTCTCTCAGGCAAGGGTAGTGCTGACTGCCATTTACACATACGTTCCATTTGCCTTAATTCTCCAGCGCCCGTGAGGAAGGCATTATTATCAGGTGCACTGTAGTGATGGTTTAGCTGTAATCTCAAAGGAGCTAGGTGACTCTGAAGATGATGCTACTAGGATAGTGAGTTCCAAGCCTTAGAAGGTGCTAGATCAAAGGCAGGGCAACTAGTAGAAGCTGGTGGTGATTTGGAGAGCTGGCACGGCTGAAGCGCCAAGTGCAAGAGAGGAGTGGTGGTAGATGCAAATAAGAAAGGACTTCAGAAGAATCTTGGGCCAGCAATAGCAAATCTGGGGAGTGACGTGATTTTATTTGCATTAGTAGGGCATATCCCAGAAGAGGAGCTAGGGGAGGATTCACCTTAGGGACAAGATGGCCAGAGAAAAGGGTCTTTTCCCAGCATCGGTGGCAGGCAATACAGAGTCTGGGAGAGGAACACAGTAAAAACAATGTCCCTAGGGGAGGCACAGTTGGCAGGGAAGTGGAGAGCTACCTATGGAGGAGCACACTGTGGTTAGCAGACAGAGCCAGCTGTGCATGTGGAGTGTGACAATCAAAAGGCTCATTGCAGAGCCCCACTAACATGGAGCTGAGTGTATAGACTCAGCCAATAGATTCTTCCAGTTCTGCTCTGGCCAAAAGAGCTGATGAGTTCCTTTCCTACATGCCTAATTGTGTGTGTGTGTGTGTGTGTGTGTGTGTGTGTGTGCGTGTGTGTACATATGCGCAAGGAAACTCCTGTCATCATTGAATCAGGAGGAAACTGTTTGTAACTGTGGCTACCATCTTCCAACCCCAGCCCCAATCCTCCAGCCTTTAAAAGCTACCTCATTGCATTCTGATATTAGCCAGACCTGAATTCAAGTCCAAGCCCCTGCTGCTTCTCTGTGACTTTGACCATAATGTACCATCTTCATAAATCTCAATTTCCTTATCTGGAAAGGTTAGCCTTGTGTTTATTTATTTAAAAAATTTACTTTATTTATTATATATGCATGTGTGCAAGCACAAGCACACAAGTGTGCCGTGGTACTCCTATGAGGGTAAAGGACAATGTATGGGAACTAGCTCTCTTCCTCCACTGTGTGGGCTCCAGGGGGATACTCAGGTCTTCAGGCTTGTTGATTATCCAGCGAGTCATTTAGGTGAGCATGCTTTCTATGTTTTGAAGCAGGATTTCACTTTGTGTGATCTGGAACTCGGGGCAATGCTCCTGCCTTAGACCCTCAAATGGTGGATTACATCATGCATGGCTCACCATGCCAGGCAAAATCGAGTGTTTTTACATTGTCTTTTTCCTAGGGTTGTTGTAGCGAGGAGGCAATATCTGTTCCGATACATCCATGGTATTTTCATCAAGATGGGTCACATAGTGACTGGAGATATGGCCCAGCAGTTAAGAGACTGGCTGTTCTTACAAAGGACCTGCATTCAATCACCAGCACTTACTTTAGGCAGCTCACAAGTTCCTGTGACTCTGCTTCCAGGGGATCTCACACCCTCTTCTGAACTCTACCAGTACCTGTACACACATGGTAGTAACAGACACACACCATAAATTAAAACGTGTTATAGACCGCATAGGTAACAGCAGTGTCCTACGTTGTTATCCCCTATTGGCCCAATAGCTATCTTTATAATGTACTCACAGTGATGAAATCACTTAATAACACATTTCTCAAAATATCTCCATTACCCAGGGTCACATGACTATTTGTCTCAGAGCCTAGAACAGAGTAAGTGTGAAATGAACACTAACCATTACCTTCTTCCCAGGTATGGAGGATTTGGTTAACGAACTTGCTAACACATTCGCAGAATTGTATGGTCATTTTCAATTGTCCGTAAGTCTCAGTAAATACAAGAAAGACACACATAAAGAATTCACCAACTGTAGACTGTTTTAAGTGGTCCAGAACACCCAGTTCCCCGGAGTGACCTGAGAATCTTCACAGGACAGCAGCTCACATGAAACAGAATCAGGAACCTTCTAGGAGATCATGTCTCATGACTCTGCAGCTGTTAGAAACCCACAGCTGAATTTCCCAGCAGGGACTGTGAATCACGCCTGCTGCTGATACCACAAACACTAGGGAAACATCATTCTCTGTTATTATCTTTGGTTTCAGCTTCCTGGGGGAGAAGGCAAAGCCAGCTCTCACTGCTTTGTGGTAATGAGGTCATTGTTAGAGGTGACCCATTGGGTGGCTTCCAACCTCACTTAACTCGAAAGCTCAGCCCGATCTTCCGCTGAACAGCAGCAAATGCTGACAGCTAGGACATATGTTTTGGGGTTGAGCGGGACAAATGGGGGAAAGGAGCTAGCACACACCCAGCCTCTTCTCACATACTCATCCTTCATTTATTACAACCTCCCTGAGAGGTAAGTACTGCCATTTCTGCCCCCATTTGAGCTGTAAGAAAATAAAACTCAGAGAGGAAAGTGTGAGAGCCCAAGATGCACAGCCAGCAAGGGGCTCAGAGAACATGACATTGAACTCTTACCTACTAATCCTAACAAGTTATTTGTATTTAGTAGATGGGGACAATGAAGCTGGAGGGTATTTGATAATTAATGCAATAATAATTCAAAGCAGAAAAGGAGCCAAAGAGGTGTTTTGAACTAAGTCTTTGTGGTTCTAACCCCCAGAGTATTTCCACTAAACATTCTACTTTGTTGCTACTCAAGCTATTGTCTGTGGATCACCATGTCAGAGTCAACAATCATGACTGCAGCTTCTCAGGATCTAGTTGGATTTCACAAAAACAATGTCCATTTCAACCTGTGTGCATAGGGATGATGTATAGACTAAAATTTGGCCATTCAAGATGGTTTCTTCACCTGGCCTGCCAAGGGAAGTTCTATGTAGGTATCCAGCTGCTCTATATCTAGACCAGGGAGGAAGCTGACTAGGGTAGTCCATGCTGTCTTAACTCCCTGATAATACGGAGCAGTCAATCTCATACAGAAAGAATTGTGCAGCAAAAAAAGAGAAAGAAATCTTCCAGCCCAGAGTATCAAGAGAGAGAAAGAAGTGGTGGTTGCATAAGGTACTAAGTCATTTGGTGGCTTATGCTGCAGCAATACAGAGAAGAGAAGTTGGGACCTATGAGACTAAAATGTGGCAGTGGCCTTAGAACTGAGTAGAAGCTTAGATGGCATGAGGAGACCATTAGTGAGGGCTGGTGACAACTGATGGCAATGGTACTGTTGGAGGAAGGAGAAATGGGATTTGGACAATGAGTAAAACTATCCTCTGCAGTGGATGTGAACATGGGGTAGAGATGGAGTGTAGTGAGTCCACCAGTTGGTTGAAAAGATTTGCAGGCAGAATGTGGAAAGTGCCATTGGACATTGGTTAGCTCAAACCTAATTATTCTGAAGGGGGTTCAGTAGAACTCACATGAGAAAAATAGAGGGGAGGAAAAAAAGAAGAGGTAGAAGAACAAGAAGAAAGGAAGACATTGAAGGGACTGTTAACTAAAACCATAGATGCAATAAGAAGACACACGGAAACCTACTACTCTATCAGCTAATCTTTTAACAAAGAACTTGAACAGAATTATCCAACATGAATGGATAGTGCCAATCTTAGAAGCCATGAGAAGTGGGGTGTTTCCCTGTGAGTTGTTGTCAGAAAAGGCTCTAAGGCCCAGCAAACAATATAGAGTATTGCAGTTGCTCTTGGCTACCCCTACTTAGAAATGGACACTATTGCTTAAGACATCACATACCTTAGTTGCAGGATACAAAGGAATCAACTTGAACTCAAGTGGAAGCTCCATCCCTGTTGGCTAGTGTTTAGTGCTAGAAGGCTATGCAGACTACTGGGGGAGAAAACTCACCAGTCCTTTCATTCATCTTTGGACCTTGAGTTCTAGATACCAACTTGACAGGCAAGATGTGCCTACTGGTGCAATAGCGGCATGATTGTCATGGGGGTAACCAACTGCTCTCTATTTGGATTAGATGCCTACTTTTCTGGAGGGGATCCATGCCTAGAACTGTAAATCTGGAAAAACAATAACCAAGCCCAGGACTAAGGAGGTCATAGGATTGAGTAGGAATCTTACTACTGTTTTAATACTTTGATATGTCGTAAAACCATCTTCTAAGTATTTATGATTATACTCATGGACAACGCTACTCTCAGCTTTGATCAAAGTAGGCTTTCTTTATATAAAGTGAGTGGCAGTGAATACAGAGACTCATAGTTGCTTAAGATGCTAAGGATAGCTCTTTCTGCCATTTCTCTGAGGGGGCAGGTCACAGTCTCTCTGTCTCTTTCTCTCTCCCTTCCCTTCCCTTCCCTTCCCCAATAAACTTCTTTCCCATGTTAAAAAAGATGCTAAGGATAAGTGATCACTGAATATTCAGTCTTAACTGGAACCTTTATACCATCCCTATAAGGCTTATGGAACATCTTGGAACAGGGCATGGAAAGATTGTAAGGGCTGGGTGACAGAAAGAAGGGCTGTAGAATACTATCATCTGGGTATAAAATAATCATGACTCCTAGCAGTTGAGCGGCCTTCACTAGGCTTGCAGGAAACCAGGCATATCAACAATCAGTTATGGATCACAGAGCGCCTGTGGGGGCCAACCCCTCACTGGAGAACTGTTGGGATTATTAGTGGAAACGGAGAGAGGGGGAATCATCTTTGGTTGTGTACCCACTGGATGCCCACCGAGTTCTAATGGATGGTTCCACACCCACGACCACATAGGCGGCTCTGTTTGAACCAAGTCAGTCACAAAGCAAAAGGACACGGATATGAGGGAGGAAGGGACCTGCAAAGAGAGAGTGTGGTGGGGGAGGAAGGAAGGTAAGAGAAGGCAGGGGGCGAGGGCGATCAGAGCACATTATATACATGCGTGAAACTGTCCAGGAAAAATTTAACTAAAAACATTTTCAGAAAACAAAGAAAAAATCAATAAAAATGAGTTACTTCCTTAATGGTATGGGAGACATTTTCAGGTGTGGCGAACAGGAGGAGGAGATGTATCCTCTCCATTACAAGAGCTTCTGTGGAGCCACCTTCTTCAGAGGTTAGCCAGGGAGCTTTCAGAGAGTAGATGACACACTTTACAGTTATGGGGGAAAAAACCCCACAAAGCACAGCTGCTCTGAGTGTGGTCTCCGGACCAGAAGATAGCATCACCAGGAAGCTTGTTGAACCTTCTGAGTCAGAATCTCTGGGCTGCAGCTGCTTCCGAGGATGGAATCTCCGAAGGTAAACATCTATATTGAATGTAAATTGTGCTTTCCGTTGGCATTTAATAATTGTACGCATTTGTGAAGTACAATGTGATAACTCCATATGTGTACACAGACCTGGAGTTATAGTGTGATGGCAGAGGGCTTACCCAGCATGCTCACAGGTGTGGGCTAACTTCCCACATTACCCCAAATGATGTGTATACCCACGTGAAGATCAAATCAGAGCACTTAGCACCCCCACTGCAGTGAACATGCATCCCTTCATTGTGGGGAGAGCATCAATGCCTTCTAGCTACTTTGTAATGGGCAAAAGGAGGAAATGGCATATACACGTACCACAAGAGAATTTCTACGCATAAAAATAACATAATCTTGTTATTTGTGACCACAGGGGTAGACCGGGGGGTGGGGGGGGGTAGTACTGTTAGTAAAACAGACCCGGCACAGAGAAGCAAGTCCTGCATGGCCTCACTCACCTGTAGATTCTGAAGCAGTTGATCTTAGGATGTAGAAGAGGTTATCAGAGGCCAGAAAAAGAGGACAATGTGGAACCAGCAGGGACCTGCCAAGAGACAGGAAGTGAAGTCAGGACACCAATGTGTTGTCCCATGCCTGCAGTACCAGAACTGGGGTTGTGGAGACCTCTGGAAGATCAGGAGTTTAAAGCCACCAGGGGCTCCCATTTGAGTTTCGCAGCAGGGTGGTTACGCTCTGTGAGGCTGTATATGAATCTGGGTTGAGCAAGCCTAGGCACAGGTGATTAGGACTGCAAACGAACCTCAAGCTGTGCTAAGGCAGTGGTTCTCAACTTTGCTAACGCCGCAACCTTTCAATACAGTTCCTCATGCTGAGGTGGCCCCCAACCGTAAACTTATTTCCACCGCCACTTCATAACTATAATTCTGTTACTGTTGTGAATCGTAATGTCAATATCCGAAATGCAGGATGTCTGCTAGGCAGCCGCTGTGAAAGGGCCATTAGACCCCCATAGAGGTAGCAACCCATAGACTGAGAGCCACTGTGCTAAAATGCCAAAGGTGGTGTTTTAAAGAAGGCAAAGGGAAGAAGGGACTTCTTCCTTGCAGGGACTGGCAATAGATGGGACAGAACAATCGAAAGGATTTGAGGACAACTGCAGCCGTGGGATCCAGGCTTAAGGCAGCGAAGGCAGCAGAACCATTCCAGAGTAGAGGCAAAGCCGGAAGGGTGAAGCAGGAGGACCACAGGTTCTCTAAGCCTTCTGGTTTGTTTTTTTTTTTTAAAGCCCAAATCTCCACTGAGTCCAAGTAAACTCAGAACTAGAGAGTCAAGGTGATTCCTGTGTTCAGAGCAGGGCAGAGCCATGGAGGAAGGACTGGGAAGGCCAGAGGAATTTTTCACACTGTATATCAGCCTGTTAAAAAAAATACTCATCTCATTTAAATGTGCAACTATTAACAGCAAAGAAATTTGAGTACCATTTTTAAGACCCAGCTGTCCCACTCCTGGGCATATAACAAAGGCCTGTAAGTCAACACACCACAGAGATGGCTGGGCATCCATGTTTTCATTGCTGCACTCTGTACAACAGCGAGGAAATGGAGCCAGCTGAGATGTCCATCAACAGATGAAGGAATAAAGAAAACATGGATGTGTACCCAGTGGGATTTTAAGCAGCCATAAAGAAAAATGAAATTATAATATTCATAGGAAAATGGATGGAACCTGATCATTATTTTAAGTGTAATAAACCAGACTCAGAAAGACAAATGCTGGATTTCTCTCACATGCAGGATCTACATTCAAAATTATGTGTGTGTGTGTGTGTGTGTGTGTGTGTGTGCGCGCGCATGTGTTTTATTTTAAAAGGAAAAAATCATTTGCGGGAACCCTGTGCAAGCGATGAGGCCTAACACTTATTGTTAAGAAGGGAAATAATCACCACGGGGGTCTCTCTGCTTCTTCTTTCCTCCTTCTTCCTCTTTTCTTCTCTTTCCTCCCACTTCTCCCTCCCCACCTGTCTTTTCTGCTTTCCATCTCCCCACCCATCTCTGTATTATGTAACATTATTATAGTAAATAAAGCATTGTATCCTGTCTTTTTTCATTTAAAGTTATGTTCTGAGCATTTCCTTGTGCCATTACGGATTCTCTGAAAACACGTTTGTTAGTAGCTGCGCAGATGGCTTATAGATGCCGGTTATTGTAAGCTGTCTCCAATCCTTTTGGGAAGTAGGTGGTGTACAATGCATGAATTATAAATGAAAAGCAAATTGCTCTTAATTTTACCCTCAACCTCGCAGTGTGCAGCAGCTCCTTGTGGATCTGTTTCTTCAAAGCTACCACAACCGAAGGGAGAGTGACAGGGCCTCTGAGGAGGCACCAGGTGGAAGGATGTGAACTGGGGGGCATGGTTCAATGCCTGGCTCTGCCTGATCTCTCACAGGTGACTCTGGGAGAAATCTCACTGGCTAGATGAGAGTCCTTATACCATTTAACAGTCAAGGCCCCCAGTGGTTCCAACTATGATTTCTGATACAAATCTAGGGCTCTTGCGGAGAGAAGAAAAAGCCCCATTGAAGAAATGTCCACCTCCTCTACCACTCTGGTCCTAGGCACCATCAAAGCCTGTTCAGATCAGAGCAATGTCCTCCTCTGTCTCATTCTTCCACCTTCTTCTCTATGCTCATCCCTAAAAGGTACCTAGTGACCTGTTCAGATGCTGGCCTTCTTTCTGTTATTCCTCACAATGACTGGCATGGCCCTACACGAATCAAGTACCTACCACATCAAGTACCCACTCCATTCCTCATTCTGCTTCATTCCTTAGGGCTTCAACACTTGCTTTCTCAGATTTCTTCATAGCTTATACCTTTTTACATCTATTTAAATGGGTCATGTGTAGTGAGCCCTTCAATAAAGCAGATCCTTCTATCATTCCTCCGTGCCCTTCTGCATAGCATCCTTCTTCTAGATGTGGCAGGAGCAGATTGATTTACTAGAGTTCCACAACAGTGGAAGCTTAGTCTGCTCCAATCATTTCTATACACCCTGTTTTTGAAGTGTTCAACAAAGTCCATTTGCCAGAAACCAATAAACATCAGATGAATGAATGAACAGAACTGATCAATGGAAGCTTCCTGTGGAAAGCCAGCCCTCAGAAGAAGAAGATTCTCCCACATCTCCACTCCATGCGGAGGTAGCTGGTATTCAGCTTGTGATCAGGGACCACCCTGTTCTCTCTGCACTCATTCTTCGCTGGCCTCTGACCACCATGCTCAGCTGCCCCCCCCCCAGGTCTTTGCATGCGTCCTAATTCTTCCTCTCAAGCAGGCCATGGCTCCTCTTCCTCCTGACACCTTCAGAGGTCTGAGAGTCCCTCTGCATCTCACAGATGATAGGGTGGGGCACTACCCTTCCTGTTTTAGTGGCATTTAATGGCTTATAATGCTCTTGGCTTTATGTGATTCCCTTAGTTCCCCCATCGTTCCTGGAAGTGCCAATTACTGCTTTTATTTTAGTCATTTGCATAAGTTCATTGAGTCCCTGATCTGCTGGACCATGGGGAATGGAATGAGGCAGGCAGAACTGGCGTCCCGTATCTCACTGAGCTGTAAGCATGAAGCAAATGATGCAAGACATACTTGCCTAAAATCTTAGCTGCCTGGGGGAAAGCAGGGCCCGTGTATTGTCTGACATTTCATCAACTATCCTCACACCAGCCCTCTGGTGTGCACCGGAACTTGCTTTACGGACCAGGAGAAAAAGATGCCGGATAACACAGTCCCAAGAGCCCATGAGCCCGTGACTGTCAAGGTTCAGGCCAGACAACCCCAGAGTGTGTGCTCTAACCACTTGGCTATGTGTCCTCTAGGTGGCTTGGCTGGATCTTAGAGCAGGGCAGTTAGCGGTCCAGATAAGTTCTTGGAAGAAGTAATATTTCAGGGGAGACATGGAAGATGAGTTGTATTAACCGGAACAGAGGGGAGGGAAACATTTCAGGTGGAGGGAGGAGTCTGAAAAGATAACAAATGACAACATGACAGTCCTTCATGGAAATGTAGGAAGGAAAAGGGTGAGCGGGAACATGATGCACGTGGAGGGTGACAAGGACAGATAGTAGAAGCAGAGACAGAACTGAAATGTGCAGGTTGCTGTGTGTGTTGGGACTCCACTGCAAAGCTGGTCCTTCAGGTCCTAGAGTTTGGGAGTTGTGCATTTAGCCAAATCCTGATGGGAATATTTGAAAAGATTTTGTTGGTCCTGAATATGCATGCATAGTGTTACCAGTGTTCGCCAGACAATGCCTTCTAACATTGATTTACACAGCATTGACAATGTGTTAGGTATTAAAAGCCACCTAGTGGTGTTTTAAATACATGGGAAAATCTGAGCATGTTATGCCCATTGTGCCATTTTATATGAGGGAGTTCAGCATCCAAGAACTTGTGTACATGCAGGACGTTCTGAAAACTATCCCCTGAGAATAATAGCTACAACTTGCATAATTTATGTACAGATGACTCTGGGGAAACTGTCGCCTAGAGGTGACTTACCCCCAGGCCTGTAACTCACATTAAACACAATTGCTACTAGACTTCAGGTTTTACCACCAAAGATGCTGTAATTTTCCTTCACTGTAGCTGCTTCCATCTGTTTCGTTCCCTCCCCCAGCCTCTGCCACCCCATAGAGAAGATAAGAAAATCCTTTGCAGAATTAATGGAGCCAGAGCTCTGCCTTGCTTGCTCAGTCACCACAATGCACAAGACACCCTTCTGATATGAACATTAATTCATTAATTGAGAAACATCTGACCTCAGAGTACCAGGTAGACCAGTTGGTCATTATTGCACCCATCACTCAACATCTCATTTAGTGCCTGCTTCCTCCTAGGTCCTTTCCCAAAAGCCAGGAGGGAGGAACAAGCTGCAGCTTCTCTGTCTGTGCAGACCACCATTATTATCTGTGTCTGGCGAGGTCCATACTCAGTGCATCTCTTGGGCACACTCTGGGTATTTTAGGCTTTTGTGTCATGTCTTGCTGATCCAAGCTGCTGGCAGAGTCTCTAACTCTGTGATGTGAACCTCTGTCCAAAGGCTGTGTGCTGCACTGGATGTGCAAATTGGCTCTTATGAGAACATAGCTCAGAACTTGACTGCCAGGCTGAGAAATAAGGGAGGAGGCAGAGCTGGTGCCTTGAGAGAGTCTATTATAAATTAGGGAGCGGAGAAATAACTCTGAGCCTAGCAAGTCTACATGGAAGGTAGCAATATTTGATCTGCCTGTATTTCTTTTAGTATGTACATGTTGGATGGGGGATTATGTGATTTTAATGTACATAATGTATATTATAGTTAACTTTTCAGTCATACATTTTATTTGACTACACACATATAAACACACATGAAAGATATATAGGGGCTGGAGAGATGGTTCAGTGGTTATGAGGACTCAAGTTTGGATCCCAGCACCAATATCAGGTTTTTCTCCAGCTGCAGGGGATCCAATGTCCTCTTCTGGACTCTGCAGGCATCTGCCTTCATGTGTGCACATGGACCCCCCCCCCATTAAAGCTAAAATAAATCTTAAAATTATATAGATAAACACATATATCAGTGACTATATAGAGATTTGTTGGTTGGTTAAATTATCAAAGTAGACAGTAATGACTGTGGGTTAGTCATTGGCTATGATAAGGGAATTTAAATTGTGAACACTAGATACAGACTCCTGAGATGCCACCTGATCTCTGGTTTCAGCTTTACGTCCTCAGGGCTCCTGTTTTCCCATCTATAAAGTGGGTTGCATCCTCTGTTGCTTGGGGGGGGGGGTGTATGTAATTAGGTAGAAGGGAAACTTAGTATCTAGAACCCCCCCTCCTTTCCCAGTGTTGCTCTGCACCAGTGGTTTCTATGTAGAGTAAGGAAGAGCAAGAAGGTGGGAAGGTAGAGAGGAGGCCACCCAACTGTGTCTGGACAGAATGGTGGGCTGGTGACACATGGACTCAGGCAGACCAGAGACAGGCTTGGAGGTGGCTGTCACTTCTTCCATAAGGTCGGCCACACACAGAGTCCCCAAAGCAAAAGGAAGCAAGCTTGCCTTGCGGTTGAGTGACTTCCAGAGAAGTGGAGCTAGCAAATACCAGTTGAGCAACTTCTCCACCCTGGAACTGGAGGACACAGAGATCATGGGGGTAGGAAAAGGCAGAAATTCTCTTCTCCCTTGAGGAAAAAATCTAAAAATATGTGCAGATAGGAAGAATCGGACTCCCCCTTGAAATACTGTATAGCTTCGATTCCCTCTCTCTTTTACAGGGTCAAAGGCTAATCCAACGGGCAATTGAGATAGGGCTCTCTTACTTCAGGGGCAGAACAGTCAGGACTAGGTAGCTCTGCTTCCCTTTCAGGAGAACTCCCTACTAACTAAGCCATCCTCGGGTGCTTTCCTGGAACCAGTACTGCAGTGGCTCAGCTCCTGCCCTCCAGAATTCTCCGAAATGGATCATGGCAACCCATCATTAACTACAGGCTTCTGCACTACTTAAAGTCCATTCTCGTTTCCTCTCAAATACTCAGCCATAGTGTCTAAGCTTGAAACCAGTGATCACCCTCCCCCAAAGCCTACATGCCCCCTCCAGTTAACTCCCCTCCTTATCAATCAGTGTTGAAGAAAACTCAGTCTCAATTCCTAATGTTTTGTTCTCCATCCTCTCAGTCTGAGTGGTTTCATTCAACTGTGTGACGGGGGCTGCGAGACAACCAAAATTCATTACATGGATATAAACATATGAAACTTGAAAACAATAAAAAAAGAAAAATGCATTCATAATCTTAGCTGCAAAGCCAGCAGTAGTGATGCTGCCTTGTGTCGGTCACTCACTGTGAAGCCGGAGTCTATGCACTGAGTAACACTAATCTGCCTTGTCACCCCAAACTGATGTATGAGGCCAGCGCTCTTATTGCCTTCTCTGCTATCCTGCAGATGAGGGAACTGAGGCACAGAGAGGTAAAGGGATTTGCATAAGACTCAAGATATGTTGTCTTGTGAGATCTCTATCTTAATCAGCTGTACACCATTGCGTCTGTAGGATCAATTAGCAGACCCCGTGTTATGTGAGGAAGACGGCAACACCCAAGATAGGACAGGAAAGACAATCCCCATAACATGTGACTCCCTAGGGTTTGTTTCATGCTGGTGCTATGGGATTGCAGAGCTGGGAACTTAAACTCAGCTGGGAAGATCTACCCATTGACTGCCTAGACAATGCCTAGCTCCAATTTTAAAAGAAAAGGGCCCATTTTAGACATACCAGTTCCCTAAAACTTCTGTGCTCTCATTCTTGTCCTCCGGAAGCCGCCTTCCCCAGTCCATTTGGCTCCTCTCTTTTGTTTACTACTCTGACAATATGACTTCAAGATCAAAATCTGCTTCTAAAAGTGGCCCTTGAGCTTCTGTCCCAAATTGGTGGCTGATGCACGTCCTTAGTATCCAAGTTTTTACTATACCATAACCCAAGAAACTCAAGCGTCTGCCAGCTTTGTCACAAAGAACTGAACCCCGATGATGATGGTGATGATGGTGAGTGGGGTGGTGATGATGATGATAATGGCGATGATGATGAGGGGATCGAATTATACAAAGCAAGTATTTATTGGTGTCCCCACATACTGAGCTACATATCTAGCTCTGTGGATGAAGAATAATAGTTTTTATTGAGTATTTCCCACATACCAATCACTGGATGGCTTTCCTAAGTATCATTCTCGATTGCCCTCTCCAGCTCTTCTAGAGCACAGTGTCACCTGGAACAGCAGTTTGAGTGGCCGGGCTGAATAGCAAAGATGTGGAGAGCCGTGAGGAAGGCATTGTTTAAATTCTCTTCTCAGAACTACCGTGCCTATGAAAGTTCTTGAGACGACTCTAAAGTGAGTTGCT
Source organism: Microtus pennsylvanicus (assembly GCF_037038515.1). Classification (NCBI taxonomy): domain Eukaryota; kingdom Metazoa; phylum Chordata; class Mammalia; order Rodentia; family Cricetidae; genus Microtus; species Microtus pennsylvanicus. The sequence goes on from NC_134583.1 coordinate 60,385,867, forward strand.
GCTCCCCAGACTCCACTTGCTTGGCTCTATCAATAATTTTTCAACCCAAACAGTCGAGCCATGAAGGGGGCAGCTTGGTGCGGCTGCTACACCATCTGTTTTTCCCCATCAGGCATCATGTTCTGCCTGGGAGACTCAGGCAGAAGACACCGCTCTGGTCATCAGCTTGCTCGCTCTTTGGTCAAGGCTGAAAATGAGTCCCCGGAAGTCTCATCTGCCAATGGTGATCGGGGACATCAACAGCCCCCAAGTGTAGGGCATGCCTCTCTCTGGACCATGCCTCTGAGGTCGCTGGCACATCTCTGCACCTTTGACTTGCTCATCTCCTGGTGCTAAATTCAGGTCTGACAGGCACCGAAAGGCCATGAGGTCCCATGGGTCTTGGGTATGAACTCTACTCCTCACTCTTGCTCATGGGACAGTCCTAATTCTCTGCCATCCTCCCCATCTCCTGCCTTGGTCTTAGGCCTCATTCGGATGTGCACCTGCTGAGTGACGTGCCCCATTCATCCTGTTTCCTGTACTCTGCCAGGCCTTTTGTCAGAAGTCCTGAGGGAGAGCTCTGTACCCTTCTTCCCACTCAGTTAAAAGCCTTGTCGGTGTAGATGAGACTATATTCCCAGGATCTCTGTCTTTTACATCTATGTCCAGTTAGCCAGAGTCCTACCCCTCTTCTTTTTTTTTTTTGTCGCCATATACATGTTGGAGTAGTTAGGATGGGACACAGAAAATGGCTGTAAGGTCTTGACTCTCCCATAAGCAAGATACAAGGGCTATCCACATGACCAAGAAATCCTATAATTAGTGCCACCTTCTTAGGCACAGGACTTCTTTTTTTTAAAATTTATTTATTTATTAAAGATTTCTGTCTCTTCCCCGCCACTGCCTCCAATTTCCCTCCCTCTCCCCCAATTAAGTCCCCCCCCCCCCCCGCACGTACTGGCTTTGTGGGAGCCTAGGCAGTTTGGATGCTCAACTTACTAGACCTGGATGGAGGTGGGGGTTCCTTGGACTTCCCACAGGGCAGGGAACCCTGATTGCTCTTCAGGCTGAGGGGGGGGGACTACCCCTCTTCTTTTATGACGCAATAAGAAGGGCCACTCATCATCCTCTGCCGGGGTCATCTCTGGTCCAAGCCACTGTTGTGAACAGCTAAGCTGCTAGAAGATCTTACCAAAAGTTGTCCCTGCTTCCTCTCTTGCTCTCCAAAGCTGAACGCACTTTTGAAAAGAATGCCATAACCCATCTCTCTTGCTCACAACCCTGGAGGTTCCTCATGCACTCAGGATAGAACTCACCGCTTCCACCCTTACTTGCAGTGCTGAACGTCGTCTGGCTGTTGTAACCATCTGAGCTCAGGTCCCACGTCTCTTCTCATTCCTCCGTGTTCAGAGTCTTCTCGCAGTGACCTTTGACTTACTGAAAACCTTACCACCTCAAGGCTGAAAGCTGTGGCCTCCTTCTGGGGTATTCTTTTCGCACATACTCCTCCACATTGCATTCTGGTTTCTTCTTGGATGCTCCTTTATCTGAGAGCCCTTGGTCATTTCCTATCTCCTCTACTGGTTTTCACCTCTCATAACTTTTTGGTCTATCTTTCAGCATTTGTCTTTTGCCCAAGAACACTGCTGAAGAGCAGGGCCTTCGCTCTGCTCTGTGCTTTATCCTGGGGTCAAGAGCAGAGCTCAGCAATTCAGTGGGCCTTCTCTGAACATGCCACCAGTTCCTGGCTTTGAGTGACAGGCAGTAGAAAGGGTGGGAGGTGAAGTTCTAAAATTTCAGGTCTATAGGTACAGCAGTGACTATCAGGCTGCCCTGGATAAGTCAGCTGACCTTTGTTTATTCCCCGAGAAGGCAGTTGATGATGTCCTACAGAGTGTTGGGAGGACGAAATGAGTTGGGACTGGAGCACAGTGTAAAACAAGGCTCATCACACTCATACTGTGTTCTGTGAATGTCCACGGGTACTGTGCAATAACCAGCGACGTGACTCTTGAGCGTCCTCCTGGCCGGGCTGTACAGCCAGCCCATCAGAGCACTCTGTGGTTTACCAGCCTGTGGATCCCATGTGCCTGGGTCAGAGGAGACTGAATAACTGTGTAGTGAGAGCAGGTGAAGCCATGTACAGCTCGGAGTTGATTATTTAAAATTCCCTCTGTATCCTAAAAGCACATTATTTGGAAACATCTGGGAAGGAATTTAAGTGACCTTCTGCCCTAGATAGTGGCAGGCTGTTTTAGATCGCTCTGCTCTGCATCCTTCTTGAAGGGCAGGTACTGGTGATTCACCATAAGTTGCTAGCCACACTTGGAACCGCTCACTGTCACCTCATTCTACAGTCTTGCCCCAACACTAGTTTTTCCGGATTTAGGCAGCAGTCAGTTTAAACTAGCAATTAAATGGAGACAAATTGCTCTGTTAATACCGTACAACATTTGATGGAAGGGCTTTCCGCTGGCCAACAGAATTGATTCCAAAATTAGGAAAGATGCTCTGAGGACAGGTCTATGTGTGCACTTCTGTGTACACCCTCTCTATTTTGATAGTAGGTGGAAAGGTTGTGTCTTTACATGCCCATCATGAAAACTTCACAGCACAGCCAATATTAGAGAAAAGCACGGAGTAAACTTTTATGCCCCAACACCCAGCCTCCCCAAACCATAAACATGCTGCCAAATCTGTTTTATCAAAGTTCCCTGCTTTTAAGGAAAAACATGCTTCCTGAAGTTCTTTCGAGTCCCAGACATCATTGCAAACATCAAAGATAGAGATATTTCTTTCTCCGCAGTGCTTCGGCGCCGTGATCACACCCAGAAGACCACCAATAATTCTTCAGTAGCTTTCTATGCTTGCTCCACACTCGGAACTCTGCAAGGGAAATGATGAAGGTTGTGCCCTTGGTTTTATTGAAATAAAACCTCACATCTGCTGACTTCCAGCCAGTTCTCTCAGAGCAGTCAGGACGGCTGTCTGGTGTGGGTTTGTGTGGTACTCTCTTCAGCGAAGGTCAATTCTTCCAGGTGTCCTTGAGAGACAGACAGGATTTGACGAGGATGCCCATGGCTCAGTGAGGAAGACAGATGGATGCCCCCACCACTAGCTAGCCACAAGTGCAAGCACAAGAGAGACTCATTCTCCTAGTAGATGCTGCTGCGAGGCTCCTGGAGATGCCACTTATGTCCTTCTTGTTCAGTCAGTCTGTCTGTCTATTTCTCTCCCTCACTTATATGTTGCTCCGTTAGTCTACCCGTTCTGTTATTCTAGTCTGCCTATCTAGCTAGCAATTATCATGTGTTTATATCCATGTGGCTAATTGCTCTGAACTGCCCATTGTTACAGGAATCGCTATCCTATCACCAATGCCTGCTCAGAGTCCTTTGGTTTGTTCATTATGCATTCGCTTAGAACCCCTGTCTTCCAAAACCTCATTTTAAAGCACAGCCTATAATTTATGCACTTGATTTACCATTTCTTCTCTCTCAAATGCAGCTCCAGGAGGGCAAGTCCTTTGGGTTATTTTGTTGACCACTGTAGCTCCAGAGCCGTTGTGAGTGAATGTATGACTTATTGACCACCACCCCCACCTCACAGAAGAGCAACTAGGAGAGGATACAAAGCCCATGTGTCCATCAAGTGTCCAGAAAGAGAAAAGCTGAGCTCTGAACACAGGCCTGTCGCAAATGCAAGTGCCTTTCTCCTAAGAGATCTCTATATTACTCCCAGCAAATTAAATACCCACAGCAGAAGTTATAATCAGCTGTGTTTGGGGGAAAATTCTGGCTACTATCAGACCACAGGGGTCCTCTCCCATCTATAGTATTCAGATTTCTTTATTTAAGGACTTATTTATATGTGTTTGTAAGCCTATATGCACATTTATGTGTGGGTGTGTATGCCACACTCTGAAAGAGCAGGAGAGGATGCAGGATGTTCTCTCTCTCTCTCTCTCTCTCTCTCTCTCTCTCTCTCTCTCTCTCTGTCTCACTCTCTCTGTGTCTCTCTCTTCCTTTGACGCAAGGTCACATTTATGACCTGGGACTCATATTTTCTTGGCTAGCATGGAAGACAGCAAGTTGTTGGGATTCTCCTGGCTTTTTCTTCCGTGGAGTTGTCTTATAACCACGTGTAGGATGCATGACTTCTTGTGTAGTTTGGGATCTGCACTCCAAGATTCATGAGTGTGCATCAAGCTGCCTGTCCAGCATTGGGGTTGGTTTTCAGTTTAGTCACACAGAGAATGAATTTGAAAATGTTAGAGTCACTGCTACCAACACCTTTTCTCCTTTGAAGCGGACATCTGCAGTCACATGGTCAGAAGAAGGAAGACAGATTTGGATGTGATGTGGCCACAGAAACAATTGCAGCAAAAAATAATTCCAAGCTTCATTTTTTTTTCAGGCAAATGATACTGGGGACAAATATTTGCGGGATTTGATGGTCCATCTGCCAGTAAGCCCTTCCCATGTGCTTACTTCAGCACACAATTCCTGAGCTCTTATCTTCACACTCACTATTTGGAGTGAAGGATAAAGGCAAGCATAAGATACTGGGGCTTGCACACTGACCATTAGGGAAGCACCGTGTCACCATGAGCGTGAACATATGACCAACAGCTGCTCAAAGCTCCATTCCATTGTTTCAGCAGATTGCCGAATCAGTCACTGTTATTTAGCTAAATTTAATTATCTAGCTACTCTTATTACTTAACTCAGTTTTAAGTTGCTTAATTATTCATTTATTTGTTAACTTTTATAATTTTTAATATTTTTAGAACGACTGCCTGTCATAGAAAGTCCGAAATTATTCAGTTTTCAAACCTTACTTTTAAGCCACGTGTAATCACTATGTGGTCCAAGTTAGTCATTCTATCTGACTGTAAATTAAACTGTTGATGCGCGAACACTAGAAATCATACAGAATCAGGTATTTGGACTATAGTGATGAAAACCCTTCAAACACCATCGTTATGGAAAGGAGGCTTTGGAGGGATTATATAAGGAAGTTGAGTAACCTTGTAAAAGTGAAGAAGGTGACAAGACAAATAACCATAAAAAGACTGCGTAGGGATCAGACCTGGGGAATGATAATGCAGCCTGATTGACTGTATTGGCAGTGATCAGCGAGAGATGGGCAGGAGATGATGTAGCCACGGAGACAGAAAGCAGAAAGGCAAGGACTATTGGGAGCTTCAGCTAGGCTGAGAGAGATTGTGACCAATAGAAATTTTCTTTGTCTTTCAGATGTCATTACACATAATACAAGTTTCAGTTTGGTCAAATGACCTTGGGTAATTTCATATGCCACCAGTAGAAAGATTGAACTCATTTCTTTCACCCTGAAAAGTGAAATTGCTACCTAGTTCTCCCACTCTCCCTCCTTCTCAGGCAACAGCTTTCTGATATCTTTTAGTCTGAAATAATTGGTCCTGCTAGAGGGTTTCATGCTGAAAGAAGTCAGTGTGTGTATATGTATGTGTAGTATGTGAAGTGATTATCTAATTATTCTCTATCAATAGAAACTCTGGAGTCAGATATCAGGGTAGGAGTCTGACTGCTCAGAGAAATGTCAGAGAAGTGACCAGTAACCCCCTTTCTCCCTTCTTCCTTGATCCAAAAGGTCAAGAAGCTTTCTAAGTCCCTCCCTTCTACTTGCTGTGTCTCTGGATAATTTTGGTCAGCTAATAACTAGCTTCACCCTCTGATTCAAAGTAAACTTTATTGTCAGTCTCTGGAGTGTCGGAGTTTGATCAAAATATCCCACAAGTATGTGTATACACACTGACACAGAGACACAGATCTCTCTCCCACCTCCCTCCCTCCCTTCCTCCCTCCCTCCCTCCCTCCCTCCCTCCCTCTCTCTCCTCTATATACACACCCAAGACATTTGATTTATTCTATGATGGACACTTTTTACATGTTTCTACCTCTTGAACATTGTGAATAAGGACATTATGAACTTTAAGAAAAGCTGAGCTCAAGCTTGTAAAAGGTCACTATTTATTACAGTTTTATCTATGTGTATGTGCATGTGTCTTAGTTAGGGTTCCTATTGCTGCGATGAAACATTATGACCAAAAAGCAAGTTGGGGAGGAAAGGGTTTATTTGGCTTACACTTCCACATTTCTGTTCATCACTGAAGGAAGTCAGGACAGGAATTCAAACAGCAGAATCCTGGAGGCAGAAGATGATGCAGAGGTCATGGAGGAGTGCTGCTTACTGGCTTGCCTCATGTGGCTTCCTCAGCCTGCTTTCTGCCTGCCCAGGGATGACCCCACCCATCAAGGCCTGGGCCCTCCCCCATTGATCACTAATTGAGATATTGCTTTACAATTGGACATCATGAAGGCATTTCCTCAACTGAAGCTCCTTCCTCTGCTGACTCTAGCTTGTGTCAAGTTGGCACACACACACACACACACACACACACACACACACTACCCAGTACAGTGTGTACATTCATGTGAGTGCTCACAGAGGCTAGAAGAGTGGGCTGGATCCCCTGGAGCTAGAGCTACAAGGGATTGTGGGCCACCTGATGTGGGTTCTGGAAGACAAACTTAGATGCTCTATTTTAAATGACCCTAGCTTGTCAAGTTGATAAATCAAAACAACAACAACAAAACCCCCCAAAACTCAACTAAGCAATACAATCACCATTACTATCCACTCAGAATATTCTATGTGATTTTAAACAGGGACTCTGGATCTGTTACGCAAAAATTCCTAATTTTCACCTCTTTACTGCCCCTGGTCACCTGTTTCCCTCTTTTTGTCCGATGACAAAAAGCTACTGTAGGCTCCCTATATAAGTGGAATTCTATACTATTTCCCTATTTGTGATTGGCATATTTTACTTAGCCTGTTTCTCAGGTTCATCCACATTGTAGCATGTACTATGCTTTTGTTTCTATAGATATGTATATGGTTGCTATTAAAACCTCTCTAGGGATGAAGAAGGTTTTGACAAAGAGAGGAATCTGTAACCTTGACAGAGAGGAATAGAGAACTTATGTATCTGTGTTGATAGTTCTAATGTCCCGGGAGCCTCTAATGACATTTGTGTTATTTGTTCCCAGTCAGTGAAAATATGCATTATATCAGTAGTTGTCAACATATCCCTAGCAGAGGGGTGGACTAGGTAGGCATCCCTTGCTTCTGAGTGCCCTAGATGGTAGGTGATCTGAGCACAAGCCAAACTTAGTATAGGTCAATGTTTCTAGGTTTTAAAAAAGCAATATTTAAAATTGCAGAATTCTGTAAGACAAATACATGTTCACAGTTCTCTATATAACTGGCATCTTCTCTCAGTTTCCATTTGACCAGAAAAACATTCCAAGTTGGTCTGTGCCTTAAGCCTCCTCAAAGCTTGATCCTCCTCAAGGCAGCTGAACAGAGTTCAGAGCTGGGGCCTTTGGGAGGTGGCTCACCAGTGAGCTGATCCACAGATGGGTTTGTAGTGTACAGTGTTGAGAAGGAGGGACTTTGCTATGAGATTCCCTCTCTTCCTCCCTCTCGGGGCCTCTCCTTCCCTCCCCTTCTTGGCCACCACAAAACAGTCAGCTTTGTTCAGTTATGCTCCCTAAATTAATGATCTGCTTCACCAGACCTAGAGACAAGGAAGCCAAGTGACCGTGGACTTGTGAAACCTTCAACTGAAACCAAGGAGGAAAGCTACTGAGGAACTATTTGATGGCTGTAAAGAGATGGTTCTCAGCAGCCCCAAGCTCCTACTTGTAAAGGGTTTGCCCAGAAGCCCTCTCCCGTGATCACACATATCTGTACCAGTGGCCACAGCAGAAGCCAGGTAGGTGCACCATCATGGCTGAAATGTAAGCAGTGCAAAGCAAGACTTATCTGCTCCTGTGAGATGAATACGTTAGTCCTTCTTACCTCAGTGGTGCTGGCTATTTGAATGCCGCAACTCTCCTCCCTCAGAGTATCTGACCATCATGTAGTTGCTTACAGAGAAAACGCTGATTACATGGAGTCAGAGAAATCTGATCTGTGTGATGCCATTTTGCACTGGTGATCTAGAGGGTGTAGCTCATGGGAATCTCTGGAGGAGAAGAGAGGTGTGCTGTTGATACTGCTTGAAGAGCTGAGTGTCGGATCCACTAAGCTGAGGTGTGCATGTGGGACTGACCACATGGTAAACACCAGAGGAACTGTTGACTGGGCACTGGCCTGTATGGGTAGGGACCGAAATGTGTTCAGGAAGGTCTTGCCAAGACTGCCTGGATCCTGGTCCACTGTACGGAGCCATCTTGTACTATGTGGTTCAACTTTCAAGTGGCTTCTACTGTGTCTATCTTCTCTCCCTCAAAATGACAGACGATGACGCCATAGTCATAGATTTTAAACATTTTGCAGTTTAGAGCACTTCCATTATTTTGGCATAGCATCAGAGTGACCAGTTCTTCCTGAATAGAGTTTGTTAAACTTCCTACAATTACAGATAGTTTGGTATGCGTGTTACAGTCATACAAGCTTGAGAAGTCCCCTCTCCTTGTCTTTTCTCTCCTGCCCTCTGCTTTCTTCCTTATCCCTCTCTCCATTCTCTTTCTGGCATGTGACCCTTCCCGAGGAGATGAGAGCAAACACCTTTTGCTCCAGATACGACACCAATGACAAAGCAAGAAATTATCCCCCCTGATGGGGGGGTTCACTGGAGCTAGTTAGAGGAACGTAGCTGACTTTTGCAGCTGTGTCACGAAAAAGTTCACCCCAGTGTGGATTGATGTGGGAGTGTCATATATCAATCTGTTGATTTCATTGGCTAAGTAATAAACAAACTGCTTGGGCTCATAGCTTAGAACATAGGTGGGTGGAGTAAACAGAACAGAATGCTGGGAGGAAGAGGAAGTGAGCTCAGAGACGCCATCCTCTCCTCTCCCAGGCAGACAGACGCGATTCAGCTCTGACCCAGGATGGACGTAGGCTAGAATCTTCCCGGTAAGCGCACCTTGGGGTGCAACACAGATGATTAGAAATGGGCTAAATTAATATGTGAGAATTAGCCTAGAAGAGGCTAGATAGAAATGGGCCAAGCAGTGTTTAAAAGAATACAGTTTGTGTGTTGTTATTTCGGGCATAAGCTAGCCAGGCAGCCTGGGTGCTGGGGACGCAGCCCCACTGCTCCGATTACTACAGTGGATGACCAGGCATCCAGAAAACTGTGTCCCTGGAGTTCCTGTCCACTTGCAGGCTACTTGGGAAAGTCTCTTCTCCCTTAGCACGTAGTACCACTTTCTGTAGCTTTAGGGATGGTCCTTTTAAGTTTATAGTTTCCAGAATCTTCTGAACCTCCCCACAGGAGTATTTCAATTCAGAGGCATTTCTCCCTCTCTTTCTTCTCTTTCTCTTTGTCCTTCCTTCTACTGATCTCCTGTTTTTGATTTGTCCTATGTTCTGTACTCAGGCAAAGGACCAGCAATGCTGAAAGCCACTAGGCTTCTGGCTCTTACAACCCAGAGGGGACAGGGAAAGGACACACACATATTAGACGAATTACTAACCATTGCCTGTGTTTGTAGGGAATGTGTACTGAGTCCTATTCTGAGAGCTTGACTCATTCCGCTCTGACAGTAATACTATGAGAAAGGACTTTGTATTAGATATTACAAATGAAAAAAACTAAAGTTCAGAAAGGTTAAATAACTCCTGTGAGGTCACACAGCCAGGAAATGGAGAATCTTATATTGGAACACTTGCAGACTGCTTCTTGAATCCATACTGTGACCCACTAGCCACATACATCATGGGGAGGGACATAGGCAATAAATGCATAATCATGAGGCTCTCAGTGTGGCACCCAAGGTAATGATACTGCATGAGGTGGAGGGCTGTAATGCTCAGAGTCAGAGACAAATAATACAGAACTTAAGAAACAACCTCATGGTTTTCCAAGTCCCCAGGGAGGCTTCCAGCCACCCACAATCCTGCTAAGATGGCAGAGAGGATATTGTTTGGTTCTCAAAGAAGCATCTTTTATCATTGCTGTGGTGTGCCAGCCTCTCTGGGAAGTGGGAGATTCCTGACCCTTTTCACAGCTGCCCACCACACATGTACTGTAGCTACACAGTGCATTCCGGCAAGCTGACTTACACAAGGTGAACTAAGGGGCAGTTTCTCTGCAGTGCCAATCTCTCCAACCATAGCCTCAGGCAGAAGGGGACCTTTGCTGCAGCTCCCAATCCAGTCTTCCTGCCTGGCAGGGAGGCTGGAGAAAATTACAGGGGAAGAAGAGCCTGTGTGTGAGGAGAGAGTAGAAGGCATTTGGGGTCCCACAAGGGCAATAGTCCTCCCATATCTGAAGGTTCTGGATCTGTGGATTCAACCATGATGGATGGAAAACACTGGAAACAATCTGTCTGCATCTAACTTGCAAGACTTTCCCCTTTGTCATCATTCTCAAAAGAACAGAGCATAACAATTATAGCTGCAACATTTGCAGTGTAGGATACAAAATGTATTAGCTTTTTGTTACTATGCAAAATAACTCAGGTAGACAATGAACTAAGAAAAACATTGATTTGGGCTCATGGTTTCAGTGTTTCAGGGTATGGTCACTTGGCCCCATTGCATTTTGCCCATACTGTGAACATGCGTCATAGCAGAAGCATGTATTACTCCAGCTGCTTACTTTATTGCAGTCAGGAAATACAGAGAGAAATGGGTGGGGGTTGTCCCACTATTATCTGTTCCAGGGCCCCAAATGTCTTATTTCTTTCAGTTAGGTGCCACCTCCTAAAGTTTCCCCCACTTCCTAATGGTTGTACCACCTCCCTACAGCATCACAGGCTGGGAGCTGAGCCCTTACCACATGGCCTTTAGATCTAAACCATAACAAAAAGTCATCTAGAGAAGATCTGATGTCTACAGAGGATGTGAATAGACAGGACTTGAGTGTTTTTGTATACTGATATTTTGGGAGTTCCTGAAACCAGGTCTTCAGGATGCTGAAGAGACCAGTTGAGCAAGGGTGGGGTGGGATAGAGCCAGAAGCAAGAGACAAGATCCAGGAATGGTCAGGTTCCAAGAGTGCAAACTATTTCAAGCATGATTCTGGGCTCTAGAAGACGTTTGGTAAAACCCTGGGCTCTAGAACACATTTGGGGAAACCCTGTAGAATAATTACGACTCACATTATTAAGTATTCCTCCCACACCAGTAGCCATGCTATCTTTGTGCAATTGTTTAGTTTCTCTAGACAACCAGTGCCAGGCATCCGATCATTTTGCTCCAATTCACAGTTGAGGAAACTGAGGAATTCAGAGTGTTGCTTCGGGCTACTCCCTTAGCAGGTGGCGGAGCTGTGTGTGCCCCCTGAGGTTTCCCATGACGAGTCCACCTTAGTCAGGATTCACTGGCCTGTGTGCTCTGTCCCACGATGGCTGGCTTACTGCCTGTTTGTCTGGGTCCCCCTCATTTTTAGGTGAGTCCAGGGAGGCTGAAAATACAATCCCTGGCAATTCAGTTTCTGAACGCGTCTGGCTGGGCCGAGATGAATTCAGGTTTAATCTTGCATGCCTAACAAACTTGCAGAGGTGTCTCAGAAATCCCCCTGCTTCTTTCTATTAGCGAGATAGTGTGCGCAGCTTATTTCCACTGACAGGCAGTTTTATCATTATTTTTAAAGCAGGGACTTGTCTCCAATAGTACAGGTGGTGTCAAAAGGAGAGATAAGAAACCTAGAATAAAATGTCAGTGCAGGCAAGGAGCTAAATATCCTGTTAGTTCAGCCCCTGCAGTGTGCAGAAAGGGCAGGCCTGTCCTGATAACCTCCCCTCCACACCCCAGCTGTCTTGTGGCAGGGGTACCACGGCTGTCTCTTGGGGGGAGTGTGGTATGAGAGAAGAGGAGGCAGAGCTGGTTTTGAGGTTACCCAAGTTTGAATTCTGGCCTAGGCTGGAAGTTAAGGGTCCTGGGTCAAGTGAGTTCATGTTTCTGGAACTGCAAATTCCTTTTGGAAGATGGGGTGGGGATTTGTCCTTGCTGGGGAAGTGTGGGGGAGGGGATGCACATCACTGCATCAGGTGCACAGCAGGGCTCAAATACATTCCCTGCCCCAAAGACAAGCGAGGACCTGGAAGAACAGGGCCATCCATCCTCAGGGGCCTGCCAACTTGGGGGGCAGACAGGCCTGCAGGCTAGTGATCTGTGGCTGCAAGGGAGGTGTGCCCGTGTGAGGGGGCCAGAGTGAAGGTGAGTGAAGGATGGCTGTGAATGGGTCTCCCCCCAAAACCTCAGACTGGGCAAGCTTGTTCCTCAGTGTGCTGAGGTGTGAAGTAATGGAGCATTTAAGGGAGGGGTGGCTTAGGTCACTAGGATGTTGCTGTCAGAGGGATTAAGGTTCTCTTGTGAGACCCTAAGGTGCTCTTTGGCTCCTGCCATGATGCCCGTGTGCCTTCCTTAGCGGTCCAATCACTAAGATGCTCAATGCAAGGCTTTCATCCCCCTTGACTGTGAGCCAAGTAACATCTCTTCTTTACAAAGACAGCTTTACTCTGATATTTGTTACAGTGGCTGTGCTGGCCAAACTTTTGTTGCTGTGATTAAAAAAAAAATACCTAAGAAATTATTTAAGAGGAAGGCAGGAGGGATGGTTTTCCTGGTGATGTCAGAAGCTGCTGTCAGGGGGAGGCTGGCTCTACTGCTCCTGGGCCTTAAGGGCGGAGGGTAGCATGGAGCAAACACGCTCATGCCATGGTGGCCAGGAAGTGGAGTGGTAGGAAGAGGAGCGGGAGACACCAGGGCCAGGTGAGTCCTTTAAAGTCACATCAGAAAGGACCTGCTTCCTCTAGCTGAGCTTACACTGTCTACTGCCTACAGTTTCCTCTATTTCCTAAATATGCCACCAGTTGGGACCAACTTTTTAACACTTCAATTCACAGGGGGCATTTCATGTTAAAACTGTGACAGCAACCTCCCAAAAGTGGAATAGTGGCATTTATCGAGGGTCCTGAAGGATGGTTAGGAGTTCACCATATAGTATCAAAAAAGGATTTCCAAGGAGAGGAGGAGGCATGAGGAGGAGGAGGCTATGATAACACCAGAGAGAGGCAGCTGTTGATGGTGATGAGGAGGAGAGGAAGAGGAAAAAGAGGAGGAGGCCAAGATAACACAGGAGAGAGACAACTGTTGCTGTTGATGATGAGGACGCCGTGATTATACAGGAGAGAGGAAGTCAGTGCAAGCTCCTCACCGGGTGGTTGAGTGGGTGACTTCGGCCACCCCTGTGTCTAATTGGATTTTATTGTATAGACATTTGAGATTCTCAAATAATAAAAAGTTGGAATTCTAATGCATGTTTTTCCTAGTTCCTATAGCTGCTATGACATTCTGAACCTTTGGCCTGGCTTGGGTCAAAGCCCTTGCTACCTGCCTAATGTCTGATCTATTTGAGTTTCACCCAGTCAGATGACTTTGGACAAAGGAAACTGGGGAGTAGGCTTGGGCTCCACCTGTCTCGTGAAACACTGGGGATGAAGGGCTTATGTCGTCTCCGTGTGCTGCTGTAGGAGAGAAACCAAAGGACCTGGCAGTAAATGTTGTACCAAATAGTTTTAGGCTTTGGGGGGAGCTTTTCTGAATCCCATGTCATGTCTCACTTCCAACTTCTGAGCAGATGCCAAGAGATGTGCTAAAAATTATATGCTGAAATCTGAACCCCCAGGTGACGGTATTGCCAAGGAGCCATGTTGGGAGGTGGTAAGGCTGTGGGCTGGAGCTTCCTGCATGGGGGATGTACCCTCGCAGAAGGGATCCCAGAGAGCAATCTTGCCCCTTCTCTGTCATAGGAGGGAACCATGGGAAGCCAGCATCTGCCGTCCTAACCCAAGTCCCACTGTCCTGGCAACCACATCCTATACTCCAGCAACCAGAGCTGTGTGACATAGCCATGCGCAGTTTCAAATACCCAGTCTGGTTCTTTTTTCTTTTTATTATAGCAACCCAAGCAGACTAAGACAAAATATGAGAGTTTTATTTGATGGAAATCTCTATGAAGGCTAAATGAGAAGGGGCTATAGTCAACAAAGAGAGATTTCAAGTATGGAGTGGGTCTGACATCTGCACAAAGACAGAGGGATGCTTTGGACAGGAAGAACTTCAGCTCACAGTGTGACTGGGGTGGGGTGTCTACCAGGCTGATGGGGAGACCCAGAGCCGTCACTGTCCGGGAGGGGGATTTGTAGCTGCCGGAGTGACTTAGTTCCTGAGCCCTTTCTTCCATCCCTCCTCCCTCTCTCAGCAATCCGTTAGATAGAACTTCTCAGTCAAAGGCAGCTACATGGACACTGCCACCAATACCAGGGTGTGCTGGCAGGATGCTGTGAGTCAGCCCCATTCCCTGCAGCAGGACCTGTGCAGGACATGTCTGTGGCCCATGCAGCAAGCCCCGTAAATCCTTGTTTGATGTAATTGAACTGTCTTTGCAAGCTATAGACTCTGTGCTCTGATGCTTCTGTACAGGCATTTATCAAGCCTGGTAAGGACTGAAGTGTGTCTTCTCAAACCTCACATAAAAATCTTCAGCCTTAGTGCTTCTCTCTTGTCTGCATTGGAAAAGGAACCTGAAAAGCGATTAAGTTAAAATGAGGCCATTACTACAGTGTAATAGGTGACCTCAGAAGAAGACGGACCTGGCATATGTAGATAGGCGGGCAAGAAGAAGAAATGCTGAGAGAGAAGACGTCAATTCCAAGCCAAGGAGAGAAGCCACAGAAGAAGCCACCCAGCCCCCACCTTGGACGTGGACCTCCAGCCACCAGTTCTGCAAGGGAATTCGCCGTGCTTATCAAACGGCCTGGACATAAATGCTAATTGCTATTGAGTCTGAGCAGGGTCAATGCTCTTTAGGAATAAAGATAAATGGATACCAGCAAAACAATCCACTTGCTAGGCATCACACTGACTGTGTGGATTAGTATCCTAGTGTGGCCATAATGTTAGTGTTATAGCAGGGGAGGAAAGATATTCTGGCTGCCAGAAGCCAGGCAATACCTGTGTTACAACTCTGAAGGGAATGTTATCCTGGCTGTTGGAAACCAGGCAATGCTTACAGCTCTGTTCTGGTGGGGGATATTTACCTGCAGGAATGTAGCAACTCTGCTTCTGTCTAGGAGAAAGTTGTTACAGCTCTGCTCTGCTAAGCCCCTCTCCCCAGAGATGTAGCAGTTTTATTCTCTTCAGCCAGAGCCATTATGACTCTTCTCTGCTCTGCTCTGGGGAGACTTGTTACTTCTCTGTCCTGCTCCACTCTGGTGAAAGAAGGTTGTTACCTGAGCCTCATTCAGGAGATTTTCTGGGAAGGAGAAGGAAGAGACCTGGTCAGTTGTCCTCATCAACTTAGACTATGAAACCCAATATGGACAATTTCAATAGAACCATGGGGATGCCCATGGGTAATTCAGCAAAAATAAAAATTTTTCAGGAATCCAGGAGAGTGGCGGCCTCTTCCAGGGTAGAAAAAAGCAGCCTCAAACTGAACAGGTACAAAGTTTATATAGGGTTTTTTAGGGGCGGGGTTTTCCAGGTGAAAATTTTCAGGGTGGGAATTGGTTGGACAATCTTGGATAAACACAGAGCCTGGCTGTATTTCATGCTCAGGGATTGGTTGGTTTTCGTGATGAGTTGGTACTTTGGCTCTGGTTTCAGGAACAAGAATTAGCTCTGGTCTCAGGATCAGGTGTATTTCTTTGGCTGGTCCTTTCTACCCTACACATGGCCCACAGCAACCTGGGTACTCCTGGTTGCTGTCTTTATTCAAGTGGGCATTTCACTCCTTTGTGTCCAGAGCATCCTTCTCTATCTCTTACAGAATATTCTCTTTTGGTTTAAGAGCAAATATAACCCATCTGTCTTATCTCAATCCTTAACTATACCTGCAACGATCTTATCTTCCAATGATAGGATATGCTGAGGTTCTGGGTTGAGAGGAATTATTGAAAAGGCAGGAAGGGATTGGGTGATACCATTAAATGTGACACCATTAGCTTTGTAAATTCTCCATAAATCCTATACAGTACATGCAGTTAGCACAGGTAAAGGTTGAAGCCAAGGGAGGTTCATTAATGTATCTGGAGTCCACATCTGGTAGACCATCAAGTCAAGGTCTGAACTGGTGCCTGGTAGACCATGAAGCCAGGTTCTGAGCTGGCACCTGGTAGACAATGAAGCCAGGGTCTGAGCTAGCATAGATTAGTCTGTTGAGCCATGGTCTCTGTGTCTTTCTCCAGAGTATCAAGGTTAATCACTTATCTTTTTACCTTTAACGTGTCTTTTAATAAGAACTGTGGTTTGGATACATGTACCCCCAAAGCCCTAGTTAAAGCTTTGATCCTCAGCCTGTGGCACTGAGGAGTCTTTAAGACTGAGGGTCTAATGGGAGGAAGCATGGTAACTAGGGGAATGCTCTTCATGTTGAGTGTTGGGACCACTTCCTCCTGCCATGACATACCTCCTCACCACAGGCCCAAAAGCAATGGAACCAATTAATATTTTCAAAATGGAGGGACGGAATGAACACTTTCCCATTTCAGCTGATTGTCTTTGTTATAGTAACAGGAAACACAAAGGCTGGAAGTTAATTTTAATAAAACTAATTATAGCTGTTAGTTTTGTAACTTTTACCTCTCTCTCTCTCTCTCTCTCTCTCTCTCTCTCTCTCTTTTTCTTTCTTTTTTGGTTTCTCAAGACAGGGTTTCTCTGTAGCTTTGGAGCCTGTCCTGGAACTAGCTCTTGTAGACCAGGTTGGCCTCGAACTCACAGGGATCGGCCTGCCTCTGCCTCCCTAGTGATGGGATTAAAGGCCTGTGCCACCATCACCCAGCCTACTTTTAACTTTTTAAAAGTCTTTTGAAAGAGTTTTTTGTTTGTTTGTTTCTTTCAGTGATATTTTCCTGTGCCTTATTGTAGAAATAGATCTGTGACCTGGAATTAATGTTGGTGTTGGTTGAGTGAGTGAGTGACCTCTTAGTGCACAGCTAAATGATCTAGCTATGTTCCAAACATAATAATATTAATCGGGAGGAGAAAGCAGTGGCACCAAGCTGGTGTAGGTGCATAGTCCACTGTGTCGTTTAATAAATAAGAGGATGTGTTGGCTTATGTGACTGGAGGTCAGAAGATTAACCATTCAGAGACGAGTCTTAAGTTATTAGGACCAGGATATGGAAGAGTTGGATGGCCATCTGTCACCACACTTTAGAGAAGTGGTGAGCCTGCAGGTGTGGCTAGACCTGGGGACCAGACTGCATTGTAGATGAGGTTTCCCCGCACTGAGCGAAGACAGCGACTTTTCTAGGTTTGCAGTCTTATCCCTGGAATGACCTCAATTCCTCCATGTTTTGATGGTTACATTTTGTCATTTAAAAAAAAACAACAACAACAAGTTTCTAAAATGCCTCATGGTAGACCCTGTTGGTTTTCGACTTGCAGCCAACACTGTAGCCATCTTGGGGAACCTTGGACTTTGGACTGTTCAATTTCCAGCTTAGACTCCTTCCTCTTCCCTGTTCTGCCCCCTTCCTTCCATTTAAAGGTCCTGGCTATTCACAGACTGCTGGAGTCAGACCTCACCTACGTTTTTGCTTCCATTTTAGTATTTAGATCACTATTATAGTAGTGATCCAACTTTGAGAGAGCTGTTTGCGTCTTGGACAGCCAGTTTCCTCATCTGAAAAGGCGAAAAATAATAGTGCTGCCTATTAGGATGGTTAAGAGTGAAGGAGATGCCTAAACAGTGGGGCTCCCTCCTGGACCCCAGGTTAGGCACAAAACACACCCAAACACTTGTTTTCACACAGAGATTCTTTATCATGCAGGGAAGAAAAGTTAAAGTGGCTGCTTTCTGACTAAGGCAGGAAAACAGCAGCAAATGACATTGCAGGTGTAATGTTTATGAAGAGGAAAAAGGGGAGGTCTGTGTTAGAATGGGCTAGGATGCGATGGGATATTTTGGTTGGGCATGTTAGTTAGGTGAACCAACGAGGGCTTTTGATTGCTGGACTTTGGTGGTACTCATCCTCAGGAATGAGTCTGGCATAGGAAAGTTTCCAAATAGAGGAACAGCCCTTGATAGTTAGCTTTAGGGATGTAATCTAATGGTTTTGAGCATGGCAGAGGGCATGGGGGAGACAGGCAAGACCTGCTAGAGCTGTACTCCCCATATTCAAGCTGGCCAGAGTCCATTCAGAGAGAAAGAGACGATGCACATCAAAATTAAAGAGAACAATAGCCAATGCCCAAATAAATGTCTATTATTATTATTGAGAAGTAGAAAATGGCATTCTACATGGGAAATCAATGTTCAGCCCTGTGCTGAGATACTGTAGTGGAATTACAATGTAGCATCTCTAGATAGACAGGTTTGAAACAGAGGTTGCTGCAGAGATGCAGGCGCTGTCTTCCTGCTGTGTCTCCCAGTTCTGCCAGGTGGACGCTGTACATACGGCACAGGTATTATTAGGTATTAGGAGAAATGGTACCGGGAGGGCGTAAAGAACAGCTTACCGCCTCCAAACCCAGGGCTCTCTGGTAAAAATCAGAGGGATTACAGCTCAGAGTCAAGGTCAGATTGGTCTTTGCTCAGGCTTCTTTCCTCACTTGCAGGCACACAACTTGTCAATTAAAGCCGTTGACCAGACTGGTACCCACAAGGGACCACAAACAGAAATTTGGTGATCGTAGAGGGATTTAAACTACTGCAGTGCAGATGCTGAAAAGGCAAACGGGAGAGAAAGAGGACATGGTAGCATTGGTGGGTTCGGCAGGATCAACTGTTGACCTGGGAAAGTGAGGTTTCAGTCAGAGTTCTGCTGCTGTGACAAGTCCCCAGCGGATATTAAAAGAGTGTCTTGGGGTTTGCTATTGCTGGGAAGAGACACCATGACCACAGCAACTCTTATAAACGAAACATTTAATCACGGTGGCTCGCTTGCAGTTCAGAAGTTCAGTCCATTATGGTGGGGAGCGTGGTGGCCTGCAGGCAGGCATGGTGCTGGAGAAATACCCAAGTGGCCTACAACTTACAGGTAATGGGAAGTCAACTGACTGTCACACTGAGGGATGCTTGAGAAAGGGACCTCAAAGTCTGCCCCCACAGTGACACCCTTCTCCCAAGGCTACACCTCCTAATAATGCCACTCCCTTTGGGGGTCATTTTCTCTCAAACCACCACAGAGAGGGAAGGATTACTTTGGTTTATGGTTTCCATCTATCTTTTCTTGTCTGTGTCATTTTGGACCAGAGGGAAGAAGAAACAGGTGGCAGAACAAGACAGCTCACTTACTGCAATCCAATCAGAAAGAAGGGATGTGGCTGGTGTTCCCACAACCTCCTTGGAACGTGTGTCCTGGGTGTATACTCTTAGCAGCTCCACAACACCGGTCAGGAGTTCAAGGTCATCATAGCTACACTGAATTTGAGGCTTGCATGAGACCTGGGAATTTGTCTCAAACAGTCAAACCAAACAAGAGCAAAAGAGCATGCCAGTCTGAGGGCCTCACTTCCATTCACTAGGCTCTCCCCCTAAATGTTCCATCACTCAGAGTCAGCATGAGCTTGAGGGACCATCAAACCCAACTTTTAATAAACATTCTGAGATCAGAACAGGAAGAGTTCTGGAACCCAGAGTGTATAAGAAACTCTACCCAGGGTCTCCTTGGGAAAGGTGGGGGAAAGGATCCTTCTGGAAGCCTTTTAATGCAAAGCAGCTGTATGACCTTCTGAAGCCCAATGCAAAGGAGTGCAGTGGTGCTAAGCAGAGACTCTCCTGCTGCTCTCCCGCAATGGATAAATACCACTCATTTGTAATTAGCAGCACCCAGCTGCAGAAGGGCAATTAGCAAACGACGGGAATGAAAACAGGAGGTCCTTTAAAGGAGGCAAAACCATGAAGGCTTCCTTGGCTTAGTGGGGTTTGCCTTATGTGTTCCTGAAATAGCAGGAACGTTTTCTTCAGCTCTTTTGTGATCTTGCATATGCCAGTGTGTGGGATATGAAGGTTTCTATGATGCAGGGACGTTGTCAGGAAGGGCAAGGCCACAGGGAACCTATGCCCTTCTTTTCCACACCACAGTTTCCACTTTATCTGGAAACTTCCTAGGCCCATGGTATTAGAGATGCAGATAAAGATGCCTCTTGCCGCAAGGTTTGCTTTTGCTTTGTTAACCATTTGTGATTTGTCCTTGCACGGTCTTCACAGAGAGGGGTATAATTAATAGACCATGTGGGAAAGCTCCGATGTCCAGAAGTCCTTGATGACATGCATTTGGACTGCTCTGAGGAGCTGGCTTCCCTCAGGGTGGCAGAGATGGAGGCTAGCTGAGGCTTAGTTTGGCCTCTCTTCCAAGGAAGGGGAGCAGGGAACTTTGGTGCTGGCAGCATCTCTTATCTGTGGGGCAGACAGGCCCAGACTCAGCAGCTCCTGGTCTCACCAGCTGACAGGCAATTAATCAGCCTCCAAAGCTGGCCCCGCAGGTTCTTCTCAGTCATCATGGAAGATGGCTTGGCAAGCAGAACATTTTTCAGAAGCACAGGATTTTTAAAGAATCTGTTTCTAGTATAGGTAAAAAAGATTCCATAATTTCATTTGTGCCCTCATTTCCTAGTACCGTCGTCCTTCTTCATAGCATGGAGAGAAGCATTCAGGTTTGGTCAGAGTATTATCAATGCCAAATTACTGTCAAAGCAACTGGACCAGTCGGTTGCTATGGCTGAGCTAGGATGTGGCTGTGCGATGAGGGAGATGTTGTCACTAAGCAAGAACTCTAGGCTCTTTAGCTTGGCAAGAAGAAACGCTGTGTGGTTAGCAGACTGGACCTCTGGGCCACTCTGATCCTTATGAGCCTCGTGAATGTGCACAGCCGGGTCAGCTCAGGAGCCTTGGTTGCCTCTTTCTAACTTAAGGATAGCACGAGTCTCAAAGGGAATGCCACAGGTGCTTCCTCCTCCCTGAGACAGGGCAAACAGGTAGCCACGTCTGGTATATTTTGGAATCACATAGACCTGGCTCCAAAGCTTAATTGCTCTCACTAGCAGGGAGACCTTTAGCCATTTCTCTCACTTGGCTGAGAGTCAGTTTCTGCTTGGACTAACTGGGGATGCTATCCCATCCTTCACGGTGCTGTTGTGTGACGATGGAGATTGCATCCAGGAAAACTGGTAGGCACACCACAAACTTTCCTTCTTCTGTACGCCGGTTCTACTTCTTTCCCCTTGCAAACTAGTAGCTTAGACAGTAGAAGCTTAGCTAGTAACATCCTTGACATATTCTTTGACAAGGTCAGTGTCTTAGTTGGGGTTATTATTGTTATGATGAAAAACCATGACCGAAAGAAAGCAAGTTGGGGGTGGGGGAAGGGTGTTTTGGCTTATACTTCTACACTGCTGTTCATCACCGAAGGAAGTTAGGACAGGAATTCAAACGGCAGGAACTGATGCAGAGGCCACAGAGGAGTGCCGCTCACTGACTTGTTCAACATCACTAGCGCAGCCTGCTTTCTTACACAATGGGCTGTACCTGCCTACATCAACAACCAGTTTAAAAAGGGGCATTACAGCTGGATCTTATGGAGGCATTTTCTTTTTCTCTCTTCTTCTTTTTCCCTGAAGATAATTTTGTAATTATATTTATGTACAGAAAACTTAGCAGTGTATATTTAACCCAGTTTAGTGGTTAGTTCTTTGGCCTTTGCCTTTTCTAGGAGTCACAGACTGAGGAACCAGGATGTTGCCTCCCCAGTGGCAGGGGATTGCATTGTATCTGTTTTTGCTACTGGTCCTAATAGCTTCCAACTGCTTAGCCTGAGCACTTTTGTCTTCTGGGTTAACCTCTGTGAAAGCGCAACAGTGTAACACGTCTTCCTGTGGGCCAGCTGCCCCAGGTTGGCCTTCCCCTTGATGACGCAGTAAGGGATCCCCATCTTGTAACACAGGGCATGTAACACAGGGCATGCAGGAAGACCACCAGCTCAATGTGGTCTGCATCATCACCAGCGGAGCCTTCCAGTTCTCCACCAAGGTGATGACTGTTTTGAACTCTGGTGGAAGGACAGGGGGTCTCTAAGTTGGGACATCCCCTTGGCCAGTAGTTTTCTTCCCAGTGCAGTCAGCAGCCTTAGTTTCTTCTTGGCTTTGTCTCTGGCTTGTACATGGTGCAAGTTTGAGCAGCTGAGTAGCTGTTTGCTGGCCTAGGGCCTGGGGGAACGGGTTAATGGCAGGCAGTAATTTGAGTGGCTTATAAGGATGTCTCTTTGCTGTTGCAGCCTGAGGTAGTGGAGCTATTTGACAAAGTGAGTGAGATATCTTTTAAGTTGACTAGCCTCCTGCCCAATGCCAAAGTTCTTAGGCTTTTTCTCAAGCAGAGGGTTCATCACCTTCTTGGCCTCCTGTGTTTTCATGATGGCAGCAACCGGTGCCACCTTTTTTTTTTCTCTTGGGCCTCTTGCTTGGCTGCAGGAGAGAGCTAGAGGCACATTCTTAACTGAGGTTCCCCCCTCAGTTAACATAAAACTATCCAGCACAGCCAGCTTCCTCATCTGTTGGAATGGGAATAGAATATTGGTTTTCACAAGTTTAAATGGGGAAATGTCATTAGTATATGGCACATAGTGATAAAAGCTATTAGTTAAGACTGCATCTGTGCAAATAAGTACTGAAGGGGGAGGAGGGGAAGAGGAGGGGGAGAAGGAGGGGAGAAGGAGGGGGACGAGAGGAGGAGGAGAGAAAGGAGAAGAAGAGGAGGAGAAGGAGGAAGAGGAGGAGAAGGAGGAGAAAGAGAAGGAGGAGGAGGAGGAGAAGGAAGAGGAGGAGAAGAAGGAGGAAGAGGAGGAGGAGGAGGAGAAAAAGAAGGAGGAGAAGGAGAAGGAGGAGGAGGAGGAGGAGGAGGAGGAGGAGAAGAAGAAGAAGAAGAAGAAGAAGAAGAAGAAGAAGAAGAAGAAGAAGAAGAGAAAAGCAATTTTTGCTCAGTTTCAGAAACCTCAGCACAGACGTTGACTCTATTCTAGGTCTTTGTTGAGGTACAGCTTCATGGGGTGAGAGTGAGCAGGTGGGGGAGGATGCTGTTCACATCATGGTGGATAGGAAACAAAGAGGGCTAGGAAGGGGTCAGATAAGGTACGCTCTTCACAGATCCATCTTCAGCAACCTGCTTTCCCCGCTTAGGTACCACCCCCTAAAGTGTTGGTCATCTTCCAAAATGGTGCCACCAGCACTAAGTATTCAGGACCTATGAGAACATTTCATAGTCAAGCATCAGGAAGCCGATAAACAGGGAGTGCTTGTTGTATTCTAAACATGGTTCTAAATAATTCACACTTAATAATTCATTAAGCCTTCTCCCAAACTTGGAGACTAGGGATCCTGTACTGGGCCTCCTTTACAAGCTGTGGCCCTGAGAATTATGTCTAAAATCAGTTGCTAATGAGGAATTAGGGAACAGATTCAAATAAAGCCAGTATTTTTTTTTAAAGTAGAGTTGGAAGATGATCAAAGAGGAACTCATGACCCACACAGACTGGATATAGACATGTTCTTGGGGTGATCACCACACCTTTCAAGGGACAGTGTTGGGGCTTGACTGGAATGTGTGACAGGGCTTGAAAGGGAGCGTCCTTCCTAAGGTGCAGGTTTCAGAGAGTCTGCAGGCTTTGACAGTCAGGGGAATGACAGAAACATCGGGTGCTGGGGTCCGAGTGTTTGCTCCAGGGTACCTGCCCAAATTAACGTTCGTGTCTTAGCAGTGTTTGGATATAGGATCTATGGGAGGCACTTGGGTCACAAGGACTTTGATCTCACCAATGAATTAATTCATCAGAAGATAAATGATTTGTGAAAGACATGGCTTTGTTATAAAAATATCCTTTCTCAGGCATGCCATCATGTTCTTATCCGCCTTGGGATACTCCAGAGAATCCCCACCAACAAGGAAGATGCTATCAGCTCTAGCCCCTGCTTTCAGACTACCTTGACCCGTAGGACCATGAGAAATTTGTCAGTTCCTCAGCCTGGAGCATTCTGCCATGGCAGTATAAACAGGACTATAACCCCAGGTCTAGGGAATAAGATCTATGGATCAGTAGGGACAAGAATTTAGGGTCATCTTGTTCCAGGCTTCCAAGGACAGATTTCAGAGACCATCCAAGGCCCCAACCAGCAGGAATGAATGGGCAGATGGTCGTGTTATGGAACATCCCAAAGATAAATCACAATAAAAAGCTTTGAATCTTTTTCCATCCTGAGAAGCAGTTCATTTTGTCTAGCTAGGGTCAAATGGGCGGGACAGTTGATTTGACGGATAGTCACATGGTAACAATTAGAAAATATTCAGTGAATGGGGCTGCCATCAGTCACACCCTCCGGAAACACACCCACACACACCTATAACCACTGAAGGTCTATTTCTTACTTATGTCACAGTCTAGATAAAAGACAGGCAGTTAAAATGACCGCCTGTCAAACTGTGACCCCCTCCTACCCATGACTCCAGAGTTCCACTCCTTTATATTTCTTCTTCAGTTTCTCTGAGCATCTGAGATTGCATTTTCTGTTGTTCAGACTAATATGTCTCAGGAAATGGCATCCTTAGGAACCGACTTCCCTGGAGTGAAAACTTGGTTCTGGTTTGAAGAGAAAACAAATGCATCATGGAGGCCCCTGTGAGCCTGGATTGATGCTGGCTGGATGTCAAGTCATTAGAAGCAAATTGGCTCTATTGTGGAAAGATCCATCACGACCCCCACCTTGTCAACCTGCCTCATACTTCAGAAACAACTCCTACATGGAGTCTCTGGAAGCACTTGGCACTGCTGTGGGACTTAATTAAAAGAGCACCACATGCTGGCTTGTTCCACTGGGGATGGATGGACTGGGTTGAGTTGAGGAGAGGATAGGGGATTCCCCTGGCTCTTCATCAAGGCTGTTGAATTGCAATGTCACCAGAGCTCCATGGGTGCTCAGAAAGCAAGTGTGGCTTAGGATAGAAAGCTCTCCCAACCATGTGTGTCTTCATATGTGGTGAGTCAACGCTGTCTTTACTAAGACAGAAGACCCTGAAAGACTTTTGTGGTCTGGGATCAACCCTCAGGGTATTAGAATGGAGACTGAGTTGGGTCATGACTACATACATGATTATAGATGAGATTAATCCAAACTTCAAATCCCCTAGGTCTCAGTGATTGTGTGTATGTCAAATGGGGGCGTTGTCTTCATCTCCAGAGTATTAATGTCCAAGTGCTGACAGAAGCAAGCAAATGGGATATTTGTAAGACTGGATCTACAGGCTCTCAATTGTAGGTGATGCTTAGAATCACCCAGGGAGCTCTAGAAAAAAAATCCTGATACCATGACCCATCTCAGCATGTCATGTTCATCCCATCAACATTTCTTTGTGCCATGCCTAGACATAAATGTTTTTAAATGCTTGGAGGAGTGTAAACATAGCTGCATGTGGAAAATCAGCACGTTGGTCATTTGGGCAACAACTTTGTGGTATTTGCTGTATCTGGTTCCATACTAAGAATCCAAACAGCACTGGTAGATGCTAGCTAGATACTTAGCATGGCCCACAGAAGACTAGTACTCTGTACCAACACTGAGCTCTGAAAGGAAGAGTAACAAGCACTGAAGGGTATCGAAACCTGGTTAGACCCAAACTGTAGCTCTCTATAATCAGAAGTGAGAAAGACTTAGAGGCTGCCCTTCCTCCTGTAGGAGGAAGGATGTTGGCTGTCATGGCTAGGTCTCCCTTTGTCTCATCTATGATGTATTCTTGTCACCAGATGTGTGAACCCCAAACACAGGTAAACACTGAAAGTTCTACCTGATGTTCCTGGGAGTGTTCTTTCTCTCCTCCCTTCTGTTCCTCCTTCCTCCCTCTTTCTCTTCTTTGCCATATCTTCCTTCTTCTCCATGACTGTTTTTTTCCCTTAGCTTCCATCTCCCCTCCTTTTGTCTCTCCATTTCTCTACCATCCTTCCTTATCTTCTCAACAAAATCTTTCCAAAGTGTTTGCTCTTTTCTCCTCACTCCTTATCTTGTAGCTCAGCCCCTTTGTGGTGGTTTGAAAGAAAATGCCCCCCCCCCAAAGGGAGTGGCACTAGTAGACAGTGTGGCCTTGTTGGAGGAAGTGTGTCACTGTGAGGGCAGGCTTTGAGATATCTTTTCCTCAAGCTTCCCTCACTGTGTTAGTCAGTTGCTTTCCTGTTGCCTGCAAGAGGTAGCACTCTCAGCTTCAGCACCACATCTGGCTGCATATGGCTATACTCCCCATCATGATTATAAAGGACCAAATCTCTGAAACCCCAAGTTAGCTACCTCAATTAAATTCCTTTGTAAGAGTTGTCGTGATCACGATGTCTCTACACAGCAGTGAAAACCCTAACTAAGACAGAAGTTGGTACCAGGGGCTGGGATTTTCCTGTGATAGGCTGGACCTTGTGTTTGTTTGGAAGAACTTGGATTTTGGTACTTTGGGTTATGAAAGCAGTGGAATGTTTTAAACACAGCTTAATAGGTCATATTAATAGAATCATGGAAGACAGAGGTGTTAAGAATTATTTGAACTGTGGGGGGGCTCACTGAAAAAAGTTTCAGAGAAGAAGAATTTTAGTGTCTTGCCTAGAGTTTGTTCTTCTGATAAGTTGGTGAAGAAAGTGGCTGCCTTTTGACCTTGTCTAAAGAGTCTGCCTAGGGAATTTTGGATTAATTCCATTGGTAGAAGAAGTCTCAAAACAGCCTAGCATAGACTGTCATGTGGATATTAGTGGTGATTAATAAAGATTTAGAATGCAAAGGAGCAAGATGATCAGGGTAAATTTCAAAAAGTAAATCTTGAGCACAAAAAAGAGCACCAGAAAGTGGGATGGAGCTAAATCCTCTGTTCAAGGAGATAAATGGATTAAGAAATGGACTAAAGGGAGTGGTGACCTCAGGGCAAGATCCCACCCAGCTAAGTTTCCAACTTGTAGAAAGAAACTAAAGAAGAGCTTAGAACTGGGTGTGGTGGTACATACCTTTAATCCCAGTACTCAGAAGGTAGAGGCTGGTAGATCGCTGAATCTGAGGTCAGTCTTATCTATAAAGCAAGTTTCAGGACAGCCAAGCTTAGTCAATGACAGACAGGAAGCTAGTGAAGATGTAATAGAATGAGGGGCCCATATTCCAGCCCCAGCAAGCAGCAGAACTTGGCAGCCTTGGCCACATGGTTCTGGCTTTAGAGTTAAGGATAGAAGAAGCAGGTTGTGGAATTTGCCTCTGCACCTAAAGAAAGCCACTGAGGCCAGGCATGTGTCGGGGAAGTTACTGAATGAAATTGTGAAGCTGAAGCCAAGATATCAGAGATATCAGAGTCATAGAATACCTGTTGAAAAGAGCTACTAATAGGGAGTGGAACCTGCCCAAGAGAAAGAAGTGTGTGGTAGTTAACAAAACTAAACAGAGTTGGAGATCTAAAGAGTGTTTTGACATCAGACATGGAAATGCACAGTTTGGAATTTTCCCCGCTGCTTTAAAGTTTTGCTTTTGTCCAATATTTTCTTGTTATGCTCTCTTCCCTGCATTTTGGATTGGTAATGTATACTGTGCCATTATATGATGGGAGTATGTGATCTGTTTTTGATTTTTTTTTTCCATTACAGTGTTTCTTTTTGTAGTCCTGGCTGTCCTGGAACTAGCTCTGAAGAGCAGACTGGTTTCAAACTCACAGCGATCTGCCTGCCTCTGCCTCCTAAGTGCCGTGATTAAAGGCATGTGCCACCACTGCCCGGCTCACTATTTGACTTTTGCCTGGGAAGCATACAGGTAAGAGATTGTCATGTATCTCAGAAGAGATGGAAACTGTTAAAGACTATGGGACTTTTGAAGTTGGACTGAACTGTATTTTTTTTTTTGCATTATGATATGACTATAAGCCTTTGGGAGCCATGGGATGGAATGTGGTGGTTTGGAAAAAATGGTCCCCAAAGGGAGTGGGACTATTAGGAAGGGTGGCCTTCCTTGTTGGAGGAAGTGTGTCACTATGGGAATCGGCTCTATTGCTCAAGCTTCCCTCAGTATGTCAGTTAGTCAACTTCCTGTTACCTGCAAGATGTAGCACTCTCAGCTCCAGCACCACATCTGCCTGCAGGCCACCATGCTCCTCATCATGATAATGGACTGAACCTCTGAAACTGTAAGCAGCCACTCCAATGAAATGCTTTCTTTTATATGATTTGCCACAGTTGTGGTGTCTCTTCACTGAAAACTCTAACTGAGCCACCCTCCTTGGCTCGTATTACCAACCTCCACCTCAAAGTATAGACATAATGCCCCCCCCAACCTGCTCATGGCTCAGAGTCTAAGGCTCTTGCCTTGGTGCTTGAGTCTTCTCTTACCAAATTTCTCTTTTGGATCCCTCTTCACTGCTCAATGAAACCAGGCTGCACAGTGTCTGCTATCTGAGCCCACACAGTCTCCATTGGCTCATGCTGCATCGTCTGCCCGAATGTTTCCCGTCTCTCTTCTCCACCTGTCTAGAAACCCTCTCATCCCTCAAGATTTCCAAAGCAGTATCAGACCCTCAAAGCCTTTCCTGGACCCCTTTGCAGGCCCTTGACCCAATCTGGATAGATCTCCGGCCTACCACATCCTGATCTGTGTGAGAAAAGGTGGGCCGGCTGGAGACAGCCTGGTGGCTGTACTGTCTGGCTTGGATTTCTGTCCTTGCCATTGCTGACTCTCATCTTGGACAGAGCACAGAATGTTTGCATCTCACTGGCCTCCTTTGTGAAATGGGGGTGTAGCTGTACCTGCTGCAAAAATGCTAGCTAAAATGAAGCCAGTCAACATATGGTGGCCAGCGCAGTGGCTGCTGTGGTGTGACAGCTGGTGCACGCGCTTGTCCTGGCAGCTCTTCCCCTGCAGCACCTTCATCTGATCATCTCCACACCGTCTGCACCCAGCTCAGCGCCAGACACTTGGTAGCCAAACCACGCTTGCTACTTTGCACATCAGGCATGATCTTAGTAGTGTGGGCATCTGGGCTCCATAAATGATGCCTGGGTACAATTCAGACACACTTACTGAAACAGCAGGATTTCTGGGTCAGACATCCCTGGTTCAAGTTCAGGTCCTGCCTCTCCCTCCCATGCTATGTAATGTGTGGGGAAGATGGATTCCTCGGTCTTGTTTTCTGATGTAATTTGGGGTACAGGTGTCCCCCAAAGTGGGCAGCAAGGAAACATTAAAAAGTGGGGCCCAGTAGAAGGAAGTGAAGTCATTTAGGGCATCACTTGAAAGGGGTATTGGAACCCCAACCCCATGTGTGATGCCTTTGCTTCCTGGTCACCCAGAGGTGATCAGTCCCTACTCGTGAGCTGCCACTTTGCCATCTGCCCAAAGGTAATAGGGACAAGCAACCACAGACCGGAATGTTTGAGATTACGAGACAACAGTCTCCACAATGGGAAACAAGCAGGAGACTGCCCCCATCACAAGAGCTGCTAGCAGAATTAAGTAAGTCAGTTCTGGCAAAAGATAGTTGGAGGCACTCTTGGCCTTCGAGTGAGCAGTCAGAAAATATTACACCAGGGATGGTTTCATCTCCTGCATGTCATAACTGTTGGGCTTAGAACCTCACCGCCCCCCCCCCCGCCATCTCTCACCCCTATGCATACATATATTACAGAGTACACACAAGCCAAGGGGAGAGAGCGAAAGAGGGAAGGAGGGAGGGAGAGAGAGAGAGAGAGAGAGAGAGAGAGAGAGAGAGAGAGAGAGAGAGAGAGAGAGAGAGAGTCACCCCTGTCCTTCCACAATGGCAGAGGCAGACATGGCAGTTAATCACCTCCTGGCAGCAGCCTCCCTTGCACGGAGCTCCTCTTCCTGAGATGATGAAGGTGTCCCCAGGACAGCTGGGCACTGTTACTTAGATGCTGCTGTGCAAGTAAATTGTCTTGCTCATCCCAGAAGCCTCCTCCTACCTGTCATCTTCCAGGAATCCCAGTGACTCATCTACTTCTCCACGAAGCTAGTTGATGATGAAGCTTCGGTGTCCTCTTCCTCCCGTGGGCCAAGGGTACAGGGGAGGAATTAGCAGTTCATTCATACAGGGCTTCTAATCTGTCCTTGTCAGGGCTGGCTGTGGAGCAATTTATATTTCTCAGCACTGTCTGCCTAAGGCAAGAGCCAGCCCACTCTCTCGCCTAGGTTTGGAGATAAATAAAAGAGAGAGAGCTGTCACACCGACAGACTGACCGAAGCTAGCATCTTTGATGGGATGGGAGGTGAAAACTGACCGGAAGTCTGCATCTCGAGCAAGACACCTGTAGGTTGCTTGTGGGATGATCAGCTCCCACGTGGCGTCCTGAAGCCCCGGTACCACAGGAGAGACAATGAAGCCTTATGGACACCTTCCTCAGCACTGTATTTTCTCCTCATTTGATTCTCACCATGAAAGTCAGGAAACACACTCCACATTTGAGTAAGGAAAGATTGAAACACAGAGAGGTTAAGCGACTTAGCTGGAGTCACACAGCTGATAAACCACTGGTGGGGCGTTTTAATCTAAAATCAATTCTCCATCATTTTCCCGTCTTTCCTCTTTACTTTTAATGATTTCAGGCTGTCGAAAGTGACCAAGAATAAAGGCGTTTGCTACTACTGACTCCAGAAAACTAGATTAATGAGGCAGTCCCTCCTCCCGTTCCCGTCACCAGTCAGCGCTTGGGGAGCATCTGTGGTAGGGACTGTGTACAGGACACTCATAATTCCATCCTCCTGTCACTCATGTGGAGTCGGCAGCATTGAGCCCATTAATCTCAGAGGAAACTGAAGCATCCGATGATGGCTGAAGGGGGTCCAGGCCTGTCTGGATTCTGGTGTCAAGCCCACAGCGTTTTATCTTTGTTAGCTGGGGGAGTTCAGGAGATGGCACTTCACCTCTGGCTGTGATGGGCTACAGGCTGTTAGGTTTTGAATCTGAAGTGTCCCCCAGAGACTCATCTGTTTGAACACTTGGTCCCTCGTTATCCCTGAAGTTTGTGGGAGCATTGAGAGGTGGGGCCTGGACGGTGGAAGCAGGTCACTAGGGGTGAACTTTTGAATGCTGCGCCCACTGGTTTTGTCTAGAGCTCTCTCTCTCCTGGGCCACTGCCATGGGCGCTGCGTCCTCTGGCTCCCACCATCATGAACTCCCCAATGCCTTCTCCCCCATCCTCTGGGACTGTGACTTGAATGAACTTTTCTTCCTTCTGTTTTCCAGGGATTTTGTAACTAATTAGAGACCTCAGCACAGGGTTAGGAAGAGAACTGGAGTATCACAGATTGGAAGATTTTTTTTCCCTTTGTTGGCACTTTGTGCCCTGCTTTATGGAGCTGTAGGAGTCCACGGAGGTGTCTTTGAGGATAAAGTGAGGATGACAGGATGCTTAGAGATTTGGGATCCCATGTCAAGACAGTCAGAAGTAAGCCAGGCTCCTGGTGGCGCTACAGTCGTAGGAAGCTTTCGAGGCATTCGACAGTGTGGTATAGCTGCCGGCAGGAGCCAGGTCTCCTGGTTTAAATCTCTCTTCTCTGTGTATTCTCTTAAGCAAGTAACCTTGGCCAGGGCAAACCAGTTTTGAATGCCTTAATTTTACTAGCTATATATTAAATAGAGTTCTCCATAGCAACAGGACCCATAGAAAACACACACACACACACACACACACACACACACACACACACACACACACACACAGAGAGAGAGAGAGGGGGGGGCAAACAGACAGATAGAGAGAGGCAGAGGTTAGTGCTAGTCTAATAGAAAGCCTGAGCACTAGAGGGCCAGTGCTCAGTGCTGTGCTCAGTGCTGTGGATCCTAATCCTTAAGACTCAAGAACCGGAATCTCTGCTGTCAGTGAGCAGAAGATAAATGTCTCAACTAAGAGGGAAGGAGGCTGCATTCGTCTTCCCTCTGTCTTTTTGCTGTATTCAGGCCTCGGTAAAGGATCTAACTGGAGAAGAGACTCCTGGCTTAGGCCGACCACTGCTTTAAATATTAATCTCCTTTGTATTTGCTTCCCCCGTCCTCTGCCTCATTCTTCCATAAAGAAGAGATTCTTTACTCAATCTCTGGGCTTCCCTTAGCCAAGGTAAGCTAACACAAAACAATAACCACATCGTCTAGTTAATTTTTTTTTCTGTGATAAGTCACTATGACCATAGCAACTTACAGACAAAAGAGTTTATTTGAGGCTTACAGTGTTAGAGCATTAAAGTCTATGGCATCATGGCAATAGGCAGGAAGGCTTGATGCCGGGGCAGGAGCTGAGAGCTTACATCTGATCCACAGAGGGAGCTGACTGGACATGGTGCAAGTCTTCTGAAACCTTAAAGCCAACCCCAGTGATATGATGTGGATCTCTAACATGGAAGGCCATACCTCCTCATCCTCCCCAAACACTTCTATTTACTGAGTCTCAAGTATTCAAATCCATGAGCCTATGGGGGTCATTCTCATTCAAACCATCATAATTCCACACTGTTAAATGGAGCAGATGATAACAATCTGCCTTGTGAGCGTCTTTTGGGAATCATACGTGATAACCATGCAACTGTTTAACTTGGTGCATAGGAAATGTAAGCCATTCTTAGTTCCTTTCCTCTCCTGAGCCTTTCTGAACATAGGAAAAGAAATGGACACTTGTCAAGGGGCGTCTGCACTGAATCAGGAATGGGCTGACTTGGGTGTGGTGGTCCCTGTCCTGCAGAGTGAAGTAATTAGTAGACTTGGTAGCATCCCCCCCTCTGCATTTATTCTTATATCAGTAGCATAACTGTATGTGTGTGCTTGATACATGTACCCATAAACCAATGTGTGAATGGATAAGCACACACACACAGAATCACAGTATGTGTGCATTCACATGTGCCTGAGCGATGTACATTCATGTGGACATCATGTTTGTGGGTTGAAAGTGTGCTTCCCTTTGATCTCATTGTTCATGTGCACGAACAGCTGAACCCACACGGATGTGAAAAGCACTACCGGCTGTCTCATGTGTCCACTGTTTTGCTTCTCTGTGGTAACAGACTCCTTGTTTGGTACGTGACTTCTCAGACAATGACTGTCTTTCTCACAGCCTTTGTGACAAGGGGTGACCATCATCGGTTTAAGCTCTGGTCGGTGTGCGGGAGCAGAACTGGGGAGAGTGGCTGCAGGGTCTTGCCTTCAAACTGTCCATGTTCCTCCCTCATCTCCACCCTCATGGGCTGGACTGCAGCACAGAGACAAGCTTCCTGGGCCACACAGTGAAGAATAATCTCTTATGCATGGAAGAGCTACGAGACAGAATGACGTAGAACACAGGTACCTTGGGAGCTCTTTACTGGCCCCTACCTGCTTATTCCAGATTGTTTCATGGGAGAATAATGGAGGCCCATCTCAGTCTTCTTCTTCTGGGTTTGTGTTATCGTGATTGCAGCATCTATGCTAGGTTGAATTTTAATTACATACAGTATATGCATAAGCACAATTTTGGTAAAGGTAAAAAAAATTTCCTTTTTGTAGAAAAGGGAACTGTTTTAAATTGAATACTTCTGTGTCATCTGGGTAGAAAGGCTGAAGTAGGAATGTTACCAATCATGTGCCTTCTTCAGGGATAGAAAGAGCTGGGGTTGTTATGTTTAAGATTCAGCTGTAGGAGTTGAGATCCTTAAATGAGTTCAAAGGAGGTGTCTTCTAGTTAGAGGTCTGGCCACCGCTGTGGAAGAGCACATCTACAGACAGATCCACATTCACAACCTCTAGGTGGCTGCCCCCCCCCCCCACTCTCTCTACTGGCACTCTGCCAAATGCATGCTTGCGCTTCCCTGTGCACCAGAAGGACAGATAGAGTACTGGAAGGAAGACTGAGAAGACCTAAGCTAGGTGTTGTGAGGCACATCTACAATCCCAGCTTGGGAAGTGGTGGCAGGAGGGTGAGGTGTTCCAAGTCATCTTCCAATAATACAGTTGTATAGACCTTGAGAGAACACTATTTCTCCTCTTGTCTAGCTTTCAGTTTCTTCCCAGCAGAAAGGGGGTGTTGGACCATAGTGTCCCTAAGATCCTTCTAGATGCAGGAGTCTCTCAGGAGACTCAGGAGCTTCTACATTGGTGAAAACTTTCCTGGCCCCTAACCATTGGCTATTCTGACCGACTTCCAGGAATAAATGCCTTTGGAAAGCATGCATACTGACACTCTAATGAAAGCTACATGGGACAAGACCTGCGGCCAGCAGATGCATAGAGTCCCGGGCCTCTTTGGCTTCAGATATGCCTGCACATATTTTTGAAGACTCACAGGTGCATGGTTTCTCAGACAAAGACTATCTGGAAGAGCCACAAATTTGTTCCACACTGGTAGGGTAAAGACAACTTTATATTTATTTTTCTAACTGAAATTAAACCTGGTTGTGCGTTCCTGACCTATATGACCAATGTGTCATTTCTGTCATATCTGCTGCCTCTTCCACCCCATGGGCATGTCAAACCCCAGAGCTTATTTTTGGTGTCAGGATGTTGGGTAGTCCTCAGCTGTTTATTTTGGGAGATGTTTCCTCCAGTGGCAGATCAAACTATGGCTTAGATGCAGGGACTTCTCCCCAACCTCCAACGTCATGGTCTGTGATGAGGCCCCTAGTGTTCAGGCATCACCACGTAAGAACTTAACTGCCTTTACTGCACTTCAGGGGAGAAGAATTACAGGCCTTGGGCACTAAAGACTCCACCTCTCCATTCCGTCATCTGAAAAACCACTTCATTCCCTGTGGTAGCACAAGCCTCTATCTTACACCCGTCCAACTCAGAAACTCTAGTTTGAAGCCATGGTCAGTCTCAGCTGCCAACTATAGGCCTAGGTTAGTGCTAAAATTAGAAAATAAATAAAAACAAACAAAAATCCTAAAACAAAACAGAACACAAAAGCCCAAAACTTATGTCTATGACCTATGACCCCAAGACTGACCTTGAACATCCACTGACTCTGTGCAGGAGAGCTGCTGCATGACTGTTTATGCATCCAAAGCTTTCTAATGCAGCATGGCTGCTTATGCATCCAAAGCTTTCTGACAG
The DNA here is from genome assembly GCF_037038515.1 of Microtus pennsylvanicus. Classification (NCBI taxonomy): domain Eukaryota; kingdom Metazoa; phylum Chordata; class Mammalia; order Rodentia; family Cricetidae; genus Microtus; species Microtus pennsylvanicus. The sequence goes on from NC_134583.1 coordinate 60,420,941, forward strand.
TTGCATTAAAGCAGTAAGTGAGATTTGTTGAGAGATTTTTATTTAACTGACTATATTAAAAATGGCAGAGCTTGTTACAGTTTGAACGTTAAATGTCCCCCATAGACTCATGTGTTTGAATGTCATCTCAGTGACGGCCTGCTCTGGGAGGCTTTGGGTCAGAAGGCATGGCTGGTGGAGGTGAGTGACTTGGGGACGGGTCTTTGCTGGTCATAGTTAAAGCTTTGCTTCTGGGACTGGTTTTATGTTTTCTGATCAGCCACAAGATGAGCAAGCTTTGAATTCCTGCTGCCTTGAACCACCCCAGCCTCCAGGCCAAGCTCGGCATGACTGGCTGGACTTCCAGAACTGTGAGCCAAGTAACCTCTCCTCCCTTAAGATGCTTCTTTCAAGTGTTTGATCACATGAGACAAAAGCAACTAATACACTGCATATGCTGGTTGAGTTTGTGTGTCAACTTGACCCAAGCTAGAGTCATCAGAGAGGAAGGAGCCTTCACTGAGGAAACGCCTCCATGATATCCAGCTATAATGCATTTGCTCAATTAGTGATTAATGGAGGAGGCCCCAGTCCATAGTGGGTGGTGACATCCTTGGGCTGGTGGTCCTAGGTTCTATAAGAACACAGGCTGAGCAAGCCAGGGGAAGAAAGTTAGTGAACAGCACCCTTCCATGGTCTCTGCCTCAGCTCCTGCCTCCAGGATCCTGCCCTGTTTGAATTCCTGGACTTCTTTCAGTGATGAACATCAATGTGGAAGTGTAAGCCAAACCCTTTCCTCCCCCAACTTGCTTTTTGGTCATGGTGTTTCACTGCATCAATAGAAAGCCAAGACACCACTTCAACACACAGCCAACATAACATTAGCAGAGAGATGCTTCGTATCCAAAGCTGATGCTGATGAATGTATATTAGATGCTCTACAAAGATGAACCATGCATCAAGAACATGATAACCACACAGGCCTGGTAGTTGCCATATTGCACAGTAAAATGTAATAATAATAAAGGAATATCACCAAAATGTGACTGGGGAGTAGCTCCCTTGGTAAAGTGCTTTGCTTATAAGTGCAAGAACCTGAATTCAATGTCCAGACCCTACTTAAGAATGTGCTTGTAACCCAAGAGCTGAGGACATAGAGATGGGAGGATCCCTGGAGCTCTCTAGCCTGACTGGTAAGTTTCAGGCCAATGAGAGACCCTGTCTTAAAAAGGTGGGTGGCATTCCCAAGGATGACTCCTGAGGTTGTCATGAACACACACTCACACCACCCCCAAGAAGAGCTATGCACACTTGCATAAAAATGTATATTCAAGCCTGGCAGTGGTGGCGCACGCCTTTAATCCCAGCACTCGGGAGGCAGAGGCAGGCAGATCTCTGTGAGTTCTAGGCTAGCCTGGTCTACAAGAGCTAGTGCCAGGACAGGCTCCAAAGCTACAAAGAAACCCTGCCTCGAAAAACTGGAAAAAAAAGACTTATAAAGAAAGAGAAAATTGTCTTTTTGTGTTTCTTTCCTTTGACTGAGAAACAAGACAGAAGTGAATATCTCAATAGATTATCTTGACACAGTGAGTTACATAGAAGAGCCCTAACCCAAAATAGCTTAAGCAAATGAGGCAACTCCCTGGAAAGACACACAGGCATCTCTTGGGACCCACAGGGTGGGAAATGGGACGTGCCTGGGCAGCAAAGCCAAGCTAAGAAATGCTAGTTTAGTGTTTGCACCTTGTTTGGGAGTGCAGAAGTTTCTCTGCTTGATCTCCTATCTTTCTTTCTGTGTAAGGCTTACCTTTCTTCCTCAAATTGTGTTTTCCCACTTTCTGTCTTCAGAGGAGAGTCACTGATCTAAGCATGTCCCCAGTGTTCCTGACTTTAGGTACTGTACAATTCCGGGGCTAAATATGAATCAACCCAACGTCCCAACAAGTGCTTATTCCAAAATTGTAAGGGGAGGGATCACTGGCCAGGGTTGGTTCCCATCCAGTTATATGTGTCTAGATATTGATGTAGTCGATTATATTGGAGGGAGCTGTACCCTGTCAGGTGTGATGGGAGGAAGTTCTTGGAGAAATGGCAAGTGCCCGCAAACATCTACTTTGTGACGTAAAGGGGTTGAACATTTAAGTGATCATGACTGTGGGTGCTATTTTTCTATCCAATAAAAGCTTGGAAAGAATGGAATGAGCCTCAGGCTTTTCTGTTGCTCATTGTAACATTATTTTCAGTGATCAAAATGTAGCAGCGTGATGGAGGAAGGTCATTGGTTAAAAAATAAAGAAACTGCCTTGGCCCATTTTATTGGTTAGAACATAGGTGGGTGGAGTAAACAGAACAGAATGCTGAGAGGAAGAGGAAGTGAGCTCAGAGACACCATGCTCCCCTCTCCCAGGCAGACACGATAGCTCTGCTCTCTGAGGCAGATGGCGATGCAGCCAGCCACCAGGTCAGATATGCTGAACATTCGCCCGAGGCAAGCCCGCCCCCTAAGGGGCTGGCGCAACCCTACAGCAGCAACCCCAGGTCCATCAGCTGAGGAATGAATATAGAAAACGTGAACCACTTTGGAAAGCAGTGTGGCGATTTCTCAGGAAATTCGGGATCAACTTACCCCTGGACCCAGCAATACCACTCTTGGGAATATACCCAAGAGAGGCCTTAGCATACAACAAAAGTATATGCTCTACTATGTTCATAGCAGCATTGTTTGTAATAGCCAGAACCTGGAAACAACCTAGATGCCCTTCAATGGAAGAATGGATGAAGAAAGTATGGAATATATACATATTAGAGTACTACTCAGCAGTAAAAAACAAGGACTTCTTGAATTTTGCATGCAAATGGATGGAAATAGAAAACACTATCCTGAGTGAGGTAAGCCAGACCCAAAAAGAGGAGCATGGGATGTACTCACTCATATTTGGTTTCTAGCCATAAACAAAGGACATTGAGCCTGTAATTAGGGATCCTAGAGAAGCTAAATAAGGAGAACCCAAAGAAAAACATATAGGCATCCTCCTGAATATTAACCTTCATCAGGCGATGAAAGGAGACAGAGACAGAGATCCACATTGGAGCACCGGACTGAAATCTCAAGGTCCAAATCAGGAGCAGAAGGAGAGAGAGCACGAGCAACGAACTCAGGACCGCAAGGGGTGCACCCACACACTGAGACAATGGGGATGTTCTATCGGGAACTCACCAAGGCCAGCTGGCCTGGGTCTGAAAAAGCCTGGGATAAAACCGGACTCTCTGAACATAGTGGACAATGAGGACTACTGAGAACTCAAGAACTATGGCAATGGGTTTTTGATCCTACTGCACGTACTGGCTTTGTGGGAGCCTAGGTAGTTTGGATGCTCACCTTACTAGACCTGGATGGAGGTGGGGGTTCCTTGGACTTCCCACAGGTCAGGGAACCCTGATTGCTCTTTGGGCTGACGAGGGAGGGGGACTTGATTGGGAGAGGGGAGGGAATTGGGAGGAGGTGGCGGGGAAGAAATAGAAATCTTTAATAAATAAATAAATTAAAAAAAAAAGAAAACGTGGCACTGCACACACATTTAAAGTAACGTCATTCAGTCTTTAGGGGGCACAAATCTAACCGCCGCAATCTGGAAGTATCTTCAGAACGTTGTGTTGTGTAAAATACGCCACCCCCAAAGAGCAGCTATCAATGTGTGATTCCCATTCTGTGAGTCGTCAGAGAGACAGGATGGAGGTTTCTAGGGCCCCAGGGAGAGGGAAGCGGGGAGTGTTTAATGGGCACAGAGCTCCCTTCTGAGGTGACAGGGAAGTTTTGGAGATGGATCATCGGGAGGGCTGTGAGTCACCGTGAATGGAGGAAATTCTCTTACCTGCACCCTTTAAAAGAACTGAGATGACAAATTTTATGTTATGTGGATTTTACTATAATTTTTTTTTTAAATGTCAGCTTGTCTCCTAGGCTGATTCTAAAGAACTGGTCATTGGCTCTGAGAATGGGAGAAGATCAAATCCATTCCTCCTGGGGCTTCCTCCATTCTTATAGGAGGAGGTGTCCCCACATTGCATGGATAGTCATTAAATATGTGTGGCTTGTGTTAAAATTACATGCAGTTGCTTTCCTTTCCCTTCTCCGCCCCCCTATTTTCTTGGTCTAATTCAAAAATGCATTTCTAAAGCAACAGGGAGCGCTGGTATTTTATGTTCTAGGTGTGCAGTGCTCAGAATAGTTGCTTCTGGAAGGAGGAAAATACACTATCCTAAACCCTCGCAGGGTCTCCCTACCCCAGACCCACCTTGTTTGCTCCCTGTCTTCACATGGTGTCGGAGGTAACAATGGCGAAGAAGATGGAAGAGCTGAGTCTGAGCAGGGAGAGCAGAGACTCGGGGAGCTCTTGAAGCCTTGATTTATGAGCAGGTTATAAGGAATGTGGCGCAAGGGGTTAGGGAGGTTGGAGAGTTTGGGGGTTTTGCTGTGTGCTATGCAGGTCTTTTCTGCTTGTGTTTATCTGCCAAGAGTGCAACCAAGATGCAAATTCCTTCCTCGGGACTGTTTATTCAAGTGTCAGAAGGAGGTGTGGTAAGGGAAGGTGACAAGGCTGTATTTGGGTCACATTTGCATCCGTCTAGGGTCTAGAGAACTGTTTGGCCCTTGGTTGCAGCTGAGTCAGTGCATTTAGTGGCAAGCGTGGTCCCAGGCACTGTCCTGATTGGCATCTTCACCAGCTTTCTTTCCCGCGACCCCTGCCTGCCTAGCACAGCAAAGGCCCTTGCGGGAGTGATCAGCAGGAAGAGGTGAGGCATTCCCCTCCCCAAGAAACTCCTGGTAGCAATTACCATTTTACCTCCTGGGGGATCTCAGCAAGGGAGCTCAAGCGGCAAAAGATAGTGTGGCATGGCAGAAATTATACCAAGAACTGCAGTATATCACTTCATTTAGTACAGGGGGTGTTAAAATGTTCATAAATGTCCATTTGGCCTGAAAGCAAATAACTTAAGTCATTCAAAGTCAGTCTTGTTAGACCGTAAAGCCACTGGCGGCGTTTCACATAAAGGACTCTATAGGAAAATAAATTATATTTATTGAATTGAACTTCAAATAATAAGCCTGCCATCTACTCTTTTTTTCTTGACTTTCCATGACCTATGAGTTTTGATGAATTATGGAAAATTCTATGGCCACATAATCACTTAAACACAAAGCTATCCAGGTAATAACACAAGCCCCTTTATGCCAAAGAAAAACTCATTTGCCGAATAGCTGATTGCTATTTATTCTGTCCCTGCTCTGATTGCTGGTCTTCAAAGTAATGTTCAGAGTGCAGCTCTTCCTCCTCCTCCCCCTCTTCCCCTTCTCTTTGGCTCCATATCTTCCTAGAATGCTTCCATTCTGGTTCACAAGGGTGCCATTTGTGGCACCTTTTTTTGGCAAAACTGGTCAGATTCTACCAACTCCGAAGTCCTGAATCTTCTTATGAAAAGGTCTACAAAGACTTGGCGTGGAGATACATATCCATTCCTTGAGAAGCTGAGGCAGGAGGATTTCAAGCCTAAGATCAACTTAAGGAGCTGGGAAAATGGTTCAGTCCATAAAGTACTTGCCACACAAGCATGAAGACCTGAGTTTGACTCCCCAGCACATTGGCAAAAAAGAGGCAGAGCACAATGCTGCATACCTGGTATCCCAGGGCTTGGGAGGGATGTTGGCAGGCAGTCAGCTTAGCCTAACTGGTTAACTCAAGATTCAGTGAGAAACCCTGTCTCAGAAAAATAGGAGAAAAGCAATCAAAGAAGATACCTAGTGTCAATTTCTGGATTTCACACAAGCACACCACCCCAAGCATACATACACACACACACACACACATACACACACACACACACGTCAGGGCTACATAAGAAGACTTTGTCTCAGAAAATCTCAAACAATCTTTGACATGTTATGTTGACACATCTTTCTGGGGAAAGCATATTTTGATGCATATAGAATATGGAATGATCAAATCATGATAATTAGCTTATCCATCATCTCAGATGCTTATTAATTCTTCATGCTGGTAACATTCTCTCTTTTGGCTGCCTTGAAATAGACACTAAGTGATTGTTAAGTAGAGTCATCTTACTGTGCCATAGGGCACTGCCATCTCACTCCTATCTGGTGGGGTTTATGAGCCTGTTTAGCCAGCCTCTCTCTGATAGCCACTACTGTGTTCTCTGCTTCTATGAAGTCTGATTTTGAGTGGCGTATATGAGTTGGAATATGTGCCGTATGTTTGTCTGTCCCTATGATTTTCTATAACATCATATTCTTCTAACTAGTGTGCATTGTGTTGCCAATCATATTGGCTAATTTTTTCTGTTTCCATGACAAAATATCTGACAGAAGAAAATGGAGACAAGTTTATCTTGGCTCACGGTTTCAGAGGGTCACAATCCATCAAGGTGAGGAAGGCATAGAGCAGCTTTTGAGGAGGAGCACACAGCAGTGGCTGTTTGCATGGTCTGGTCCAGGAAGCAGAGAGCTCAGAACAGGAACAAAGCAGTAGCACCCCCTGTAGAAGGTCATCCCAGGTGACCTATTTCTACCAGACAAGCCAAACTCCCTAAAGCCTCCACAGACTTCAAAGTGGCACCACAAACTAAGGAGCAAACATTTGGAGGTTAGAGATGGCTCAGTGGATAAGAACGCTGGTGGTTCTTTTATTTGATAACTGGTTCCAGGAAATCTGATATCCTTCTCTAGCATCTACAGGCACTGCCATGCACATAGTACCCAGACATATAAACAGGCAAAACCTTATACATATAAAATAAAACATGAGCCTATTGGGGAACATTTCTGATTCAATCCACCATATTACAAATGACAGGATCTCCGTATCTTGGCCTTTGCTGGCGGATCTGAAAACTGCAGAAGCATAATTTAAAGAACTGTATAATGAGCCGGAAAATAACACATTCTTGGAATTCCACACATTGCTTAAATCTTGTTCTAATCCCCATTTGTTTAATTTGAATGTCTTGTTGATTCAGCTTTTAGCATTGCTCTTGGGAGCTCTCTGAGTCTCTCTCTGCAGGCTGTTTGGTTCTGTGCTTGTCCCAGGCTCTTGTAGCGAGTACTTGTTGAAATGTTGGGTGCCCGGCATCTTTTGATCACCTTGTGTTTGGAAATCCCCTTCTTTGGTTCATTTGTCCAACAATATGTCCTGAGATCCTGCTTTGTTCCGGATGCAGCAGTGAACAAACCCCATGCCTTTTCGTTCCCTCCGTAGACAGTGAAGCATATCAATAAGTAGAGATATGTAATGCAAGAGCCTTGGGGAAAGTGGCTCGTGGACAGCAAAAAATGTTATAGAATTTTATTAATTTGTTTTTATCTATCCTTTGATAATTTCATACATGTATATCCTGTATCTCCATCTACCCATTTCCAGTCCCGCCTCCCACTTCCCCTTAACCCCAACTTGTGTCCTCACTTTCATGTCCTCTACCTGCCTTCTTGTTTTGTGACCTACTGAGTCCAACCAGTGCTGTCTGTTAAGATATTAACGGATCCTGATGGCTTGATCTTGCACAGGTAACCAGAGCTGCAGAGAGTTCGTGAGTGCAATGGCCACGTCCTGTCCGGAAGACAGCATTTCAGAACCCTCCTCCCTATTCTTCAGCTCTTAAATTCTTTCTGCCCTTCTTTCCCCAGTGTTCCCTGAGTCTTGGAAACACTGATGTCCCATTTAGGGCTGAACACTCAATACTCCCTTATTCTCAGGGTCTTGATCAGGTGTGAGTCTTGGCATTGACTGCTGCCCACTCAAGGGAACGCTTCTCTCCTCAAGGTTAGGAACAGTGCCAATCTATGGGCAGAAATGTAAGTATTCAGAATACTTACATTCAGAATGTAAGTATGGCAGTTCTGCAGTGTGTCAATTTAGCAAAACAGCAGTATCGGGTCCCCTCCGCCCAGTGCCTATGATGCCCTGAGCTTCAGACTGGGTTTACAGTGGTAGGAATGAATCCTGCGGGCTCAAATCTAATCAGATACCCGTATAATATCATGCCACCAGTGGGCATGTCTTTCTTGGCAGGTCAGTATCATAGCATTGAAGTTTTTACTGCTGAGCAAAACCATAACAAGGTAGCACCTGCCATCACTGTGAAAACTAGCCAGCAGGGAGGAAGATTTCAGGTCAATTGCAGCTTGATTCCCCTATGTCCCACAACCAACGTGTGTTGTGTCTTCAGCACCATCTGCTTATGGTATGCAACCAAGACTAGTGGCGAGAGCTTGTATTGTTTCAGAGGTCTCTGGGAACTTTTTGACCTGTAACTCCTAGGGAGGAATCACATGCCTGGCACTGAGATTTTCATTTCGTGTCTTCATGGGGTAGAGGAGCCTTGTTCACTTATGAGGGAACCTTTGTCAAAACTTCCCTCTTTTTCAGTATATATCTCTAATTAACTTACAAAGTGTTCATTTCCATAAGGGTTTCTATGTATCTTTAGCTTTGGCTAGCCTACTCCCGACCTCCTCCTCTTTCCCGTCCCTCTGTACACATCCCCACTTAAATCATTAATATTCCCCGTCTCCCTACTTTCATATCTATATGTTTATTCTCTCCTCCGCTTACAGGTTCTTTCCTGCTTCTCTTTCACAGGCCCTTTCTAGTGTACCCACCTCTACAGACATGCCAAAGCATCTCACAAATCTTAAAATTCAGTACTAGCACCTACATCTGAAGGAGGACGTGAGGCATTTGTCTTTCTGGGCCTGGATCACCTCATTTAGTGTGCTGCTTTCCAGCGAGACTCGTTTCCTGAAGATTTCACAATTCCATTTTTTCTTTATAGCTCAATAAAATCCCGTTGTGTATAGGTGCCACATTTTCATTATCCATTCGTCAGCTGATAGTCACCTAGGCTGACTCCATTTCCTACTGTGAGCAGAGAGAGCGGCAATGAGCATCGGTGTGCAAGTAGCTGCACGGTAGCGTCTGGAGTCCTTTGGGACTACGCCCTGAAATGGTATAGCTGGATCACATGGTGGTTCTGTTTTTAGCTTTCGAGAAGCCTTTGTACTGATTTCCATGTTGGCTACCCCAATTTATAATCCCACCAACAGTGGTTAAGCACCCCTTCACCTCACATCCTTGCCTGCGTGCGTAATGTTCCCTTTCTTTCTGATAGCCATTCATACCGAGTTGGGCTGGGATCTTAAGGCAGTGTTAATACACATTTCCCCAAAGGCTAATGATATTTAATATTTCAAATGTATTTATCACTCAGTTGTATTTTTTTCTTTTGAGAAGTCTCTGTTCAGTTCTATGGCCCATTTTGTGATGTGACTGTTTGTTTTCTGTCTTTTCTTTAAACAGAATTAAAGTTTAATCCTGCAGGACCACTGGAAGGATATACAAACTGGCTGGAGTTTGATACTAAGAGGTGGGAACACTATTCCATGAATCATGAATTCAAGATTTTAAATTTTTCTATTATTTTGAATTTTCTCTACTTTTCTTTTATTGAAAATAGATTTTTTTTACAGTATATTCTGATTATCTATTCCCCCAACTGCTCTGAGATCCTCCCCCATCACCTTTCCCATCTGTATCCACACCCTTTCTGTCTTTTCATAGAAAACAAAAGGGCATCTAAAGAATAAATAAAATAAGATTGACCAAAAAAAAATAAGTAGGAATACAAAAAAATAGGAGAAAAAGATCCAAAGAAAAACCACAAGAAACACATATAGACACAGAGACACACGCATTCAGACATACAGGAATTCCATAAAACCATAAGACTTAAAGGCAGAATATATACCCTAAGGACCTGTAAAGTTCTTTTTAAAATGCTCTGATGAAACATTATGAGAAAAAGAACCCCAAAAGATGACACTGAATTTGTTCTGTTTTGGCTACTTAGTAGCTTGGCATGGGGCCTGCCCTTGGGAGTGGTTTGTATCCCTAGTGAGACTCCATTGGAGAAAACTAATTTTCCATTTGCAAGAGTCTAGCAATTGCAAATAGCTTCTGTGTTAAGAATGGGGCATGTGTCCACTTCCTCTCTCAGTGCTGCGACTCCACCTGGTGCAGACCCATGCAGGCCCTGTGCATGCTGTCTTAGTCTCTTTGATTTCATATGTGCATCAGTTGTAAACTATTCCTGCTGATGAGTGTTCTCATTATCTGGGGATTTCATTTAGATTGCTTTCTATATGTTATCATTTCGGAAATGTCTACTGTATTGGTTTTCCACACAGTCACTCAAATGGCCTTAAATTTTAGCTGTTCCTCCCCATATTTCCTCCCTTATTCTCTTTTCCCTGCTTTTCCCTGTTTGATCTTCCAGTCCACACCTCCACTTAACCTGTTTCCAGTCTCTGGATATTATGAATAGAGCAGTAATGAACATGGCTGAACAACTGTCTCTTGTAGTAGATTGTAGCACCCTTTGGGTATATGCCCAATAGTGTATGCCTAGATCTAGAGTTAGATTGATTCTTACCTTCCTGAAGAAGCCCAATGCTGATTTCCATAATGGATCTATACATTTGTGCTCCCATCAGCAATGGTTGAGTGTTCCCCTTAGTTCACACCCTTGCCAGTGTAAGCTGTCACTTGTGTTATTGATCATAGCCATTTCCACAGGTGGAAGTTTTGACTTGCATTTCCCTGATGATTAAGGATGTTGAACATTTCTTTAGGTATTTCTCAGCCATTTGAGATTCCTCTTTTGAAAATTATTTGTTTAGATCTGCACCACACTCCCTTTTTTAAATTGGGTTATTTGTTTTCTTGCTATCTAGTTTTTTTTTTTAGTTCTTTATATATTTTGTTTACTACTGTCTCTATCAGCTGTGTAGTTGGTAAAATTTTCCCACTCTGTAGGCTGCCACTTTATCCAAATGATGGTGTTGTTTGTCATGCATAAGCTTTGTTTCATGGGATTTCATTTATTAATTGTCGATCCCAGACATTCTGTTCAGAAAGTCTTTTTCTTGTGCTAATGAGTGGCTATTCTCCACTTTTTCTTCTATCAGGCGAAGTCTTTGATCCATTTGGAGTCAAGTTGTTTACAAGATAATAGTATGAATCTATTCTGATTCTTCTATAGGCAGGCATCCAGTTTGATCTGCACCATTTGTTGAAGATGCTGTCTTTTTTCCAGTATTTCTGGCTTCTTTATTAAAAAAAAATAGGGGTTCATAGATAGATTTATGTCTGGGTCTTCAATTTGATTCCATTGGTCAATAAGTCATTTTTTATACCAATACCGTGCTGTTTTTATTTCTATAGCTCTGTAAAGTTTCTTTATTATTCAGGATTATTTTAGCTATTCTGGTTTTGTGTGTGTGTGTGTGTGTGTGTGTGTGTGTGTGTGTGTGTGTGTGTGTGTGTTTCTATTTGAGACTGTGTTTCTTCCTTTCAAGTCCTGGGAAGAATAATGTTGAAGTTTTGGTGGGGATTGCATTGTATCAATAGATTGCTTTTGGTAGGATAGCCCTTTTTACTGTATTAATCCTTCTGATCCATTAACACAGGGAATATTACTATCTTCTGATATCTTCTTCAATTACTTTTTTCAATGACTGTCTTAGTTAGGGTTTTATTTCTCTGAAGAGACACCATGAACATGGCAACTCTTATAAAGGCAAACATTTAATTGGTGGCTTACAGTTTCAGAGAGTTAGTTCATTATCATCATGGTAGGACACGGCAGCAAGTAGGCTGACATGGTGCTGGAGAAGTAGCTGAGAGTGGAAAAGGAACTACATCTTGATCCATAGGCAACAGGAAGTGAACTATCTCACTTGGTGTAACTTGAGCATGAAAATCAACCTCCACAGTGACCAACTTCTTCCAACAAGGTCACACTTCCTAGAAGTGTCACTCTCTATGAGTGAATGGGGGCCAGTTACATTCAAATGACCACAATGACTTTAAGTTTTTATTATACAAGTCTTTCACTTGCATGATTAGTTCCCAAGATTTTTTTTTTTTGGAGGGTATTGTGAAAGGTGCTAGTTCCCTGATTTCTTTCTCAGTCCATTTGTCATTTGTATATAGGAAGACTATTGATTTTTGTCTGCTAATTTTCTATCCTGCTACTTTGCTGAAAGTGTTTATTAGCTTTAGGAGTTTCCTCATGGAATTTTTAGTAACTCATATATACAATCATATCATCTGCAAATAAAGATTCTTTTACTTTTTTCTTTTTATTTGTATCCCCTTGATCTTTGGTTGTCTTGTTGTTCTAACTAAACCTTCAAGTACTATGTTGAATAGGCCTGGGGGCGGGGAGTAGACAACATTGCTTGGTCTTGATTTTAGTAAAAATGCTTTAACTTTCTCTCTATTTATGTTGACATTGGCTGTGGGATTGCTGTAAATTCCCTCTATTATTTTTAAAGATGTCCCTTATAGCTCTAATTTCTACAGGACTTTTATCATAAAAGGTATAGGAGAAACTGCTGGCCAGTCTACCCAACCCTCAGTTGCCCTGTCTGAACTAGCTCGCAGAAGCATGTGCAGCAGGCATTTCCTCCCTGAACTAACCCAAGGCCTGTTGCCACACCCAGAGACTGCTGGCACAGAGATGCCTGACTAGAGATGCCAACGAGAAAAGGACAAGGCAGCAAAGTCAGCTGCGTGAGCCAATGGGACCTTGGGAGGGGGATATAGGCAGGCCCATTTTCCATAATAAATGAGTCTGCGGCACACTCTGCTACTCACCTGACTCCCAGGGTCTGCATCTTGACTCCATGCTTCTCACCCCTCCCCCAAGGGCTGTCTGAGCACTGTTACCCACAAAAGAAAGGGTGTGGAATTTTGTCAAAGGTCTTTTTGTATCTAACAAGATGATCATGTGATTTTTGTTTTTCAGCCTGTTTATATTTATCAACTTACATATGCTGAACCATTCATGAATCTCATGGCTGAAGCCTGATTGATCATGGTAGATGATCTTTCTCATGTGTTCTTAGTTTAGGTTTGCAAGTATTTTATTGAAAATATTTGCAGGTATGCTCATAAGGAAAACTGATCTGTAATTCTTTTTCTTTTTTGGGTCTTTATGTGGTTTGGACATCAGGCTAACCATGGCATCATAAAATGAATTAGGCAATGCTTCTTCTGTTTCTGGAATAATTTGAGGAGTGATGACATTAACTCTTCTTTGAAAGTCTGGTAAAATTTTGTGCTTAAAAACCATCTGGTCTTAGGCTTATTTTGTTTAGGAGACTTTTAATCACTGCTTTTATTGCACTAGGAGTTATAGGTCTGTTGAAATTGCTTATCTGGTCTTGATTTAACTTTGGTAAGTCAAATGTGTATAGAAAATTATCCATTTCTTTAAATTTTATAATTTTTTTGAGTAAAGGATTTTAAGTAAACCTTATTGTTTTCTGGATTTCCTTGGTGTCTATCATTATGTCCCCCCTTTGCCTCTAGTTTTGTTAATTTAGATCTTCTCTCTCTGCCTTCTAATTTGGATATGGGTTTGTCAATCTTATTGATCTTCTTAAAGAACGAACTCTTTGTTTCTTTGATTCTTTATAATATTTTTGTTTCTATTTTATTAATTTCAGCTCTGAGTTTGACTATTTCTTGTTTCTACTCCTTCGGTGTTATTCTTTTTGTTCTCCAAATTGCAGGTGTACCATTAAGTTACCAGTATGAGATCTCTCCATTTTTTTTTAAATGTAGGAACTTAGTTCTTTAAACTTGCCTCTTAGAATTATCTTCATTGTATCCTATAAGTTTAGATATGTTATGTTTTCATTTTCATTCAATTCTAAAAAGTTTTTTAATTTCTTTCTTAATCTTTGTATGGAGCAATTTCCATTCAGAAATGAATTGTTCAGTTTCCATGAGTTTGCAAGCTTTCTCTTCTTCTTTTTCTTTTTTTTCTTCTTCTTCTTCTTCTTCTTCTTCTTCTTCTTCTTCTTCTTCTTCTTCTTCTTCTTCTTCTTCTTCTTCTTCTTCTTCTTCTTTGTCAATAGTTGGATTTAATTTGTGGTGGTCAGCTAGGATACAGGGTGCTATTTCAGTATTTTTGTTTCTGTCAAGATTTGCTTTATTTCTGGTTTTGGAGAAAGCTCCATGAGGTACTGAGAAGAAGATATATTTTTTCATGTTTTGGGAGAAATGTTCTGTAAATTTCTGTTAGGTTTGTTTGATTTATGATGTTTAGTTCCAGCGTTTCTCTGTTTAGTTTTTGTCTAGATGACCTGTCTATTGGTGAGAATGGAGTATTGAAATAACCCGCTATCAGTGTGTTGATATGTGATGTTAGCTGTAGTAGTGTTTCTTTTATGAACCTGAGTACCCTGGCGTTTGGTGCCTAGACATTAAGAATTGCACTGTCTTCTTGGTGGATTTTCCTTTGATTGTATGTAATGTTCTTCCCTATCTCTTCTGCTTAGTTTTGGTTTAAAGTTTATTCTGTCAGATATTACAATGACAGTATCAGCTTGCTTCTTAGGACCGTTTTCTTGGCATATCTTTTTTCATCCTTTAACTCAGATAATGTCTGTCTTTGATATGAGGGTGTCTTTCTTGGATGCAGCAGAAGGATGGATCCTGTTTTCACATCTGTCCTGTTACCTGGTATCTTTTTGTTGGGAAGTTGAGACCACTGATGTTGAGTTACCAAAGAGCAATGTTTGTTGATTTCTGTTATTTTGTTGTTGTGGTCTGGGGCTTTATTTTGTTTCGCTCCCTCTTTTGATTTTCTGGTCTGAGATTACTTATTGCTTGTATTTCCTTGACTGTGGTTGATCTCTTCAGATTGAAGGTTTCCTTCTAGTATCTTCTGTAGAGCTGGAGTTGTAGAAAGATATTTATTGCTTAAATTTGGTTTTATCATAGAATGTCTTTACCCACCTTTTGTGATTGAAAGTTTTGCTTGGCATAGTATTCTGGGCTGACATCTGTGCATCTTTTAGAGTTTTTAGAACATCTGTTCAGGCCCTTTTGGTTTTTAGAATCTCCATTGGAATGCCAGCTGTTATTCCAATAGGTCTGCCTTTTTATGTTAGTTCATCTTTTTCACTTGCATCTTTTAATATTCTTTCTTTGGTTTGTATGTTTAGTATTTTGATTATTAAATATTGTTGGGAGTTTCTTTTCTAGTCCAGTCTTTTTTTTTTTTTTTTTTTTTTGTATTCTGCATGTTTCTTTTACCTTGATAGGTATCTCCTTCTTTAGGTTAGGGAAACGCATAATTTTGTGGAAAGTATTTTCTGTGTCTTTGACCTAGGTTTCTTCCCCTTCCACTTTTCTTACTATTCTTACATTTGATCTTTGCATAGTGTCCCAGATTTTCTGGATGTTTTGTGCCAGGACTTCTTTAGATTTAATATTTTCTTTGATCATGGTATCTGTTTCTTCTATCTTTTCTTCAAGTGCTGAATTTTTTTATCCTTCATCTCTTATACTATGTAGGTGTGGCTTGCCTCTGAGGTTCCTATTTGAGTTCCTAAAATTTTCATTTCTTGTTTTCCCGCAGTTTGGATTTTCTTTATTAATATCATTTACGCCTTCATGTCCTGAAATGTTTTCTTCATTTCATTGCACTGTTTGTGTTTTTATAAATTTCAGTGAGTTTAATCCTATCCTCTTAAAGGACCTTGAACCTATTTATAATAGCTTTTCTTGAAATCCTTATTTTGTGCTTCAGTGATACTGAGTTTCTCAGGGCCTGCTGTAGTCAGGTTGCTAGGCTCTAGTGGAGACATTGTGTTCTGGTAGTTATTGATTGTATTTTTATTCTGGAATCTAGGCTTCTGGGTTTGGGATAATTGTAACTCTATGTGCTTATATCTGCTTTTATCTTTATTGGGCGGTGTTCCATTCCATGATTTCTGTTATCCTCTCTGGTTTTTGGGAGAATATAGTGTGGTTTTTGCTGCCTGATAGAAAATGCTTCTAAGATCCTGCTAGGTGTAGGTATTGGGGTCCTAGGTAGAATAGGTGTTTTAGTTAGGGTTTCTAGTGCTTCAATAAAACACCATGGCCCAAAACTGCCTGTGACCATATCAGAGGAGCAGCAGGTGGCAGTGGGGAGGTCAACCCACCAGGAAGCAAAGCACTGATGGGTGAATCTCAGACAGGAAATGCCCCCAGGGCTTTGGCTCCAGAGTGCCGCTTGCTACCGTTGTGCCTTTACAAACTTGCCACTGTCATTTTTCTCTAGGACCTGGCATAGTAAGAATGAGTGTGGGAAATTCCCACTGCTTTTAATGTAGTGTGATTATCTCATGGAAATATACTGTCTTACTGGGTTTTTCCCCTGTGGATTACTATGAAGACAATTTCCTCTTAAGCTGTATTGTTTTAACTGGAACAATGATTTTTATATAATAACAGTATCAGTTTAAATAGAATTTTGATGATTAGGGTTTTTGATAAATTCAGTAAAGGGTTTAAGATAAAGGTTAATTTAATGGAAAAATTAATATAGATAAAGTCAAGATATGGTGTTCCCCCTGCCCCTGATAAAGCAGGGACTGCAGAAGACAGAAACTAAAAACAAAGAAGTGTCATGTAGCTGGGACTTCTGAATTCCTCTTGAGGAGCCATCTAGACTACGGCTTAGGCTAATAATTAAGAAAAATAATTGAGTCCCAGAAGTTAAGATAGGTCAAGTTCTTTTAATCTTAATGTTGGGAGATGTGTTCATGGGTTTCTGTGTGCATCATAGCTAAAATAAAGTTTTACATAATGAGTTAAGGTTAGGCTAAGATGGTTTTGTTAATGGTTTAGACATACATATTTTTAATAATTGAACAGGGGACTCATTGAGGTCAGGGAATAGAAACAGTGCAGCCTGGCTATTGTCAATATGCTTTTCTTGCTGGGATAGAGTAGTGATCAGCTAATTCCTCCTACCCATTTCTGTCCTCAGCTTCCTGATATAAAAGACTGTTGATGAGTAGGTGTGCATCCCGAGGACTGAAGCTGAGCTAACATTGTTTTTCATATATAAAAGCTTAGATTTGTGGTTCTTTTAAGATTCTTATAAGATTGTCTTTTGAAATAAATAATAAAATGTTTGGTCCTTTCTTTGTAATTGTAAATTGCAGCCTGCCAGCAAAAGAACTGGCTGAGAAAATACTTTGTTTACACTCTCTTAATCTATATCAAGTTGCTTGGGTATGAATGTATGTGGACTCTTGGGATGATTTTATTTAATCGTGTAAGAAAAATAAAAAACTGTGTTTTCATCTCTATTCATTATAATCATTCACTTTGAAAAACAGAATGCAACCACATTGTAATTTCCATATTGTCTGAAAGATTTTGTTGGGGTATAAAGGCTGTACTGGAAAAATAAAAACAGAGAGAAGACCCTAAAGGTAGAGGTATGTGTGTGTGTGCGTGTGTATCGTGTGTGTGTGGTGTCTGTGTGTGCGTGTGTTTCCTCTTTTCGCTGGCCCAGAGAGTTAAGTTAACCTCCCTTGGCAGCCCCAGAGAATTAAGTTTCACTCTCTCAGACAGAAGAGTCAAGCTGAGTGTTAGTTCACTGACTCCATTGATTCTCTTCAATCCCCAAGCTGCTGAAGTCTGGTCCACACAGCAGCAACAAAAAACAACTCGGGGAGAAAAGGGTTTATTTGGCTCACACTTCCACATCTCTGTTCATTATTCAGGGAATTCAGGACAGGAACTCAAACAGGGAAGGAACCTGGAGCAGGATCTGCTGATGCAGAGGACATGAAGGAATGAAGAACTCCTCCCTGATATCCTGGACAACATGGCCGGTAGTTTCCACAGAGTACAGGGTGCCTCTGGGTGTTGGTGGCTGAGGGAGAAAGGACAGAGTATAGACAAAGACTGTAGGACATCTGCATGATCCCCTGGGAATGTAGGACAGAGGAAGGAGAGCCCTTTCTAGGTGGCCTGCTACAAAGCTGGGGATAGGACACTGAGGGGTTGGAAATGAAGGGCAGGAGGAGGAGGGAAGATCACTTACCTCTGCTTATTTTCTTGATGTTTACTTTCTTGACTCCTTTGCACATCTTAGATGCTAACCTCCTGTTAGACAGCTGGTAGAGATTTCTTCCATTCTGTGGGTCTCTTCTCCATTTCATTGTCAGTTTCCTTTGCTGTGCGAAAGCTTTTTAAGGTCATAAGGTGCCTTTTATCCACTACTGGCCTTATTTCCCGAGTGATGGGAATTCTATTTGGAGAGCCCCTACCTAGGCCTCTGTCTTGGCATACACTCCCCTGCTTTGTCCTCTTGCTGCTTCAAAGTTTTGGGTCTTACATTGAGGTGCCTTGGGGTGCTGAGGTTACAGATATGGGCCACTGTGCCCAGCTCCCCCTTTAAAAATGTATATGACTTTATTTCTTATCTAATTACCCTGCCTAGAGCCTCCAGCATAATGCTGAATAGAAGAGTTGAGAATGGACATTCTTTTCCTGATCATGCATGATTTGGGGGGAAAACAGTCTTTCTCTATTAAGTATGGATTTAATTTCAATGCCATTGATGAACTTGAGGTGTTCCCTTCCACTTCAAGCTTATTGAGTGTTTAATTATAGAAAGTTAAGTTTTTCTTCATGGTCTATTCAGATGGCTGTGTCTTATTACTGTTTTACTAGTGTGGTATATTTATATTTCATTTTTGACCTTCATATACTAAACCAACCTAGTATATCTAGGATAAGTTCTACTTGGTCATGGTATAAAATCCTTTTCATATATCGCTGGATTGTCTTGTAGTATCTGTTCTTGAAGATTTCTGTCTGTAGATGGTTTATTTATACATTTGTTATCATTTCCTTCAGTGGCAGTAATAAAGTTGAGTAGTTGGATCAAAGACCCCATGGTACATTAAGTCTGAAGCACTGACTGTGTTACCTTGTATAGAAAAGTCTGCTAATTCTTCTTGTAGAACATAAGGTTTTCCAGAAATACATACATTATATAACAACGAATACATTCATGTTTAATGGGCACCTACTACATTGAACCCTATGAAATTATAATTTGTGTAGGTCATGTATATTCAGATATTAGCACGTGACTATGTCAGCACCATACAATTCAACAAATATGTGGCATGAGTCAAATATAGGTTGTATTCTCAGGAGCTCTTCGTTCAACAGGAAGATAGTTGGACACCTATACATGTCTGTACACATAAAAGACATGTGCACACACAACACACACACACACATGAATGTACAAACACAGATACACCTTTAACGTCAGCCACTATCACCACTGCTATTATGAGGCAAGAGCTGAGCATTGCAGGAACACAGAGCAATGTGTGATTATTTTTTACTTGTTGGGGAGGGAGCGAGGAGTTAATAGGAAGAGAGGCCTCCAGGGATGTGTCTGCATGTGGCTGCTGTGCTCTAAGTTGCACATGATAGGATATATAGGATTCCATCAGGTAAAGGAGAATTTCCAGAGCCTTCCTCTGGTGCTGTGTCTGTAGTCTTGGTACTGAACTTGAAGACAGATGTTATACCATTTCCCTCAAGCTAGCATTATAACAGAGAGTGCTGGGAGCAGGTTCCTGGGAGTACAGGGTTTGAAAAATAAGATCAGCCCACCCCTCTGATTTTGGAGTTGAAAACACAGAGGAACTGTGGTCTGCTGATAAATAGGAGAGTCTTCTCTGCCTGCGCTCTGAGATGAGGCTGGGATGGCAGGAAAGTAAGGTCCTGTGCTGCTTTGTTCTCTTCACTTCTAGAAGACCTAAATTCATATCGGTTGCATGTGTCTTACTCCTATCTAAGGAATTCTAAAGACATTTGAGGAAAAATGTCTGGGTCCAGGTGCTGCTGCAGTTGGGGTCTGTGTTGATGTCAGTGGCCTGTGTTACCCTATGGGAACATAGGAACCATGAGTGATGAACTCAGAGGGCCACACTGAGCTGGCCTTGCCCTTTGTTGACTCTGAGAAAGCTGGCCCTAAGACTCTCTAGACTTTGCAGTAAGGGAACTGGCCCCAATCCTCATGGGAGAGCTCTCCCTAACCATCCCCTTGCATTTGTGAGAGATGGCCTCACCCATCACCAGGGGTGTGGGAGAACTGGTCCTGATGGCATAAGCATAGAAGAGCTGGCTTTGTCCCTCACCTGAGGCAGGCAGCCTCAGTGGCCTGAACTGACTAGCTTAGTTGCCATCCAGGCCCCCATCCAGGCCCTTGGGTTGGCTTACCCTAACATCAACTCCATCTGCATCCTGCTCTAAGAGGACCTTCGGTGAGGACCCAGTGTTGATGGTATACTAGAAGCCAGAGGCCTTGAACCAGACCAATGACTCACTGCAATGAACATTTGCAAATAAAGCTCAGTCTTACGGCAACTTGATACACCATGGGAGGCCTGTCTACCCCTCTTGGGTGTGTTTGCCTCTTTTTGTTCTACAACTCTCAGGTTTGCTATTAAGTCACTTGTGTGAAATTCCTCCAAATTCTTTATGAAGGTACTTAGTGCTATAAACTTTCCTCTTAGCACTGTTCTCAATGTGCCCCAGAAGTCCAAGTACGTTGTGCATTCATTTTCATTGAATTCTAGGAAGTCTTTAGTTTCTCTCTTTATTTCTTCCTTGACCCAGTGGTAATTCGGTTGAGAGTCGTTCAGTTTCAACGAGTTTGCAGGCTTTCTGTAGTTTGTGTCATTGTTCAATATCAACTTTATCCCATGGTGATCTGATAAGATACAAGGGGTTATTCCAGTTTTTCTGTATCTATTAAGACTTGCTTTGAGACTGAACATGTGGTCAGTTTTAGAGAAGGCCCTATGAGGTGCTGAGAAGAAAGTATAAGTTAGGGCATAGGGCATAGAACATGTTTAATTTCAGAAAATGGGTCAAGACATGGTCTAATCTAAGTTTTATAGAAAACAGGAATGGACTTATTTTGACCATGTAACAAGTAGCTTTTAATCTTTAGGTGGAATCAGCCTGGTCCATCGTTCCCTTCTTGTCTTAAGTGTCCCTTTCTAATCCTTGATAGGAAATAGTCACACACATCTATTGTATGGGCGATAACATCAGTTGGGTGGGAGAGGGGCTTTGGTATCTTAGTATTTTTATTTGCCAAGAGACAAAGTTTGTATTGTGGCCAGGATCTCTCTGATAACAACCGACTGGTTAGTATAAGAAGAATGCAT
Source organism: Microtus pennsylvanicus (assembly GCF_037038515.1). Lineage (NCBI taxonomy): Eukaryota > Metazoa > Chordata > Mammalia > Rodentia > Cricetidae > Microtus > Microtus pennsylvanicus. The sequence goes on from NC_134583.1 coordinate 60,442,050, forward strand.
TTATCTTATACCTCTATGTCTCTCTACAGTGATACAATCATCTGATCTTTGAATTTCATACATTTTGTGGTTCCCGTGCACCTACCTGCTGATAAATGTACATGCCTTTCCTCCTGCCCATCTGTCGTTTGTCAGCTTGTTTTATGGGTACAAATTAGCAAACTTTTAGGGAATGAACAAAAAAGTCTCTCACCTATAAAATATATGCATTTATTTACATAATCATTGAATTGACCTTATTTCTATCTTTCTGGGCCACTCTCATTCAGAAGTTCCCAAGTACAAGAGCTTATGTTTATTCATAAACTACACAACCCATGATGATAGTCTGTAATATTCACTCTCACATTCATGGCGGTTATAAATATTTGCTGTGCACCATGCTGTTGTAGGAGGGTCACTAGTTTGTTTCCAACTGCTCAGCCCCAAAATAAGCATACAGAAACTGTATTAATTAAATCACTGCTTGGCCCATTAGCTCTATCTTCTTATTGGCTAACTCTTAAATATTAACTTAATTCATGCCTATTAATCTGTGTATCGCCATGAGGCTGTGGCTTACCAGAAAAGTTTCAGCACGTCTGTTTCATGGCTTCTCCTTGACTCTGCTTTTCTTTCTCCCAGCATTCAGTTTAGTTTTCCCTGCCTAGCTCTGTTCTACCTTATCAGGCCATGCCAGTTTCTTTATTAACCAATGGTATTCACAGCATACAGAGGGGAATCCCACATCACCATGTTTTGCATTAGAATTTGAAGCAAGTACAGCAAATGTCCTCTTGGAACCCACAGTTTATTTCAAGAGAAAGACAGTCTCACAGAATTTATGGCTGTGTTGTAAGTAGTAAATACAAAGCAAGAGTTGATGGGGGAAGCACTAAGTGTTGGGAAAGACTTCCCAAGGGCACTGCTCCAGCAAGGTTTTGGAATATGATCATGAGACCTCACCAGGTGAGCAGGATACAAAGGAAACAGAGAGGAAAAGTTGTCTAGACAGGAAGGAGGGCTGTACCACGTTTGGAAGAAGGACACAGAAAGGCAAACATGCTCGGCATGGATATGAATCTAGAACCCAGTCAGAGATGGTAAAGAATGAGGCTGAGAGGTGGTAAGGAGCAAAACATGAAGGCATCTACATGCCCAGAAGTTTCAGTTAGTCTGAGAGGTGACATGTGTGTAGTCTTGACAACCATGCTTTCTTGGGATGATCCTGAATCTCCTCAATATAGTGGGATAGGGGACTTGAGAGCTACCTCAAATTTTCTCCCTTAAGATTTGTAGTTGGAGCTGAGAGTCAAGTATTTTTCCTCATTATGAATGTTATGGGCTGAATTGTGTCCTTCCAAAATAAATATGCCAAAGCTTCATCACCAGTTCTAGCCTCCCCTGAGAAAGTCTTTGGAGTTTAGGTTTTTAACATGGTAATTAAGTTAAAATAAGACACCAAGGTAGGTGCCAAATCAAGATACCTAGCAACTTTGTAAGAACAGAAATTTAGGATGCAGGCATATACAGAGGCAAGGTCACTGAAGACACAGTCTTGAAATCATTGTCAGAAATTTAGACTGCCAAAGAGAGAGGCCAGGAAAAACAAACACCAATCAACAGCAATTCAACCAGCCCTTAGGTGTTGGGTTGCTAGCCTCCAGAATTACAAGATGCATTTCTGTTGCTTAAGCTATCCAGTCTGTGACACTTTGTATGTCAGTCCTAGCAAACCAAAGCAGTGGGCTCCAGTCAAGGTCTTACGCATCCGGGCATCTGGCTTGTGTTCTGCAGGCAATTCCTTCTCTGCTTGGTTGTCTGTTGGCCCTGTTGCTACATCACAGGCCACAATGATAATATTTACCTGCCTGCTGGTGGAAGAGAATGCTATCCTTTTTCTGTTCTGGAAACACCTAGGTTGGTGTGGACTAAACACATAGACCCTGTACTCTAAGGGGACCAGTTCCTTACTTAAGGAATCAGAGCACAGGTGTTAGGTACTAAGTTACACAGTCCTGGGGGCTGGCAGGTTTAGTCTGATCACATTGATATTGGCTTCTGTGCAGACACTGTTTCTCAGGAGTATTTGCTCTCCACCTACCCTTTTCCTTTCCTTTTCTCCCTTCCTTAACTATCTCTATTTAACCCCTTCCTCCAGGGTACATTCCTTTCCCTTTCTCCCTTCTTTAACCACCTCTATTTAACCCCTTCCTCCAGGGCATTTTTTTCCTCCCATATCCATTCCCAATCTGATCCTTTTTTAGAAAAGTAGTCTCCATAGTCACTAGGATCTTTGGTGTCTAAAGATTTCCCAGCCTCAGAATCAACAACCAAAGGCTCTCCTCTAGCTACGAGCTCAGTGGTATCTATAGTGGGCTGTTCTAAGGCAGGGTCTGCAGCCTGGGCTATGAGCATGGCTCCCCCTCCCCTGCCGTGTTAGATCAGATTGGAGCATCTAATCCCCAGCATTCCTGTAACTGATCATTTCCTAGATTATCTGAGATGACACTGATCTCCTCACATCACCCCAAGAGTTAATTTATTTCCCTGCCATAAACAAATCCTTCTGCTCTGCATGGGAATTTAATATTCCTTCTATTAAGATGAGTTTACATTTGTTTCTTAATACTCAAGCCTCCTTATGTTTTCATTGGCCCCTTTTTTTGCCCAGAGTTAAGTCACAAATCCACTTAACTTGGTGTGTAATGCTCATTTCAGTTCCATTTTGTACTGGGAAGCTAGCTGGCATCTGTTTGCTTTGTAATTTATCAGCCTAGAATTGGTGAGGTGGGCATCTTCTGCCTACCTTGGGAACAGAGAGGCTAAGAAATCTTGGAAGATGGAATATAATGAAGCTGAGCATAAAAAAGATCAGAGTGACAGAGATGGAATATATTCTGTGTCCCAAGCAGTATTCTTATTTCTGTTTCCCTGGCCGATTTGTACTGGAGAGGCTGTGACAGAGAGGCCAGTAACCACAGATGAACAATAGCTTCTTTTACCTTAGTACTAAGAGCCATAATTTTTAGGGTGGCAAATAAATGTTCAGGTTAAAATGGTAATTCCCAGCATTCCTTGCAGCTCTCTGTGGCCTGGAAGTATTTTCTGGTCTATGGGATGTAGGTTGAATTGGAGTGTGTGATTATCGAGTTGTGCCCTTAAGGTAAAGGAATTGCTTCCTTCGTTCATAGATCAGGTTATTTTTTGTTGCCTCAGGGACATCTTAGAGGAGGATTCAGCTCATAGTTTCAAAGGTTGCCCCCATGTGTGAAGACAAGTCATCAAGGGGCAGGAATATATGGCAGTTAAGGGCAGATCATCTCAGGGCAGATAGAGAAGGCTAGAGCAAGACATGGCATCCAAGGAGACCAGAGACCATCTTCTTCCCACTAGCTCACATCTCCTGATTTCACTCCCTCCCAGTAATGTCACCTATTATGAATCCATCAATAGAATAACTTATTCATTAGGTCAGAGCCTTCATGGAGGAATTGTTTCTGGAGATCTTCAAAGTCACAGCCAGAGGTGCAGCCCCAGTCTCCTGGGCATCCACTGGTCCAATCTCCACTGATCCAGTCAAGATGACAAGATTACCCATCTTAGCTCACCACTTTCCTCCTACTGCTGGCACCACAATATGACTTTGTGCATATTCTTAGTTTATGAAAGTCAGACAAGCCCCTGGCATGTCAGAGCAATGACATGGAAGGAGCCTGTGTCCAAACAAAAGGGGGGACCCACCTCACTATTCCTAGTCCTGCCCCATGTTTATACCTGGGCTATGACATGAGAGAATAGTTAACTTAGCTAAGCCACTAGATAACTGGAACTGTTATGTTACCTTAATATTGGGACTCTGTTCTGCCAATGGGACCTTCACCTACCCTGATTTCTAGAGCTGGCAAGCTACCATCGCTTTGTCTCTTTTTTACTGATTCCTTAACTCAACCAGAAGAAAGCAAAGATGCTCACCTTTCCTCTCTTGGTCATTCACTCCAATGGTTGCCTCTGTGCTGCCTTGGCCTAAGTGAATGGTGAACATGAGGATAACCCCCAAAGATAACAGAAATGAAACCTAGCGACTCCTGACTGCAGTTGAGCGCCTGGTTCCTGCTCTATGTAGTTTCCTGGTGTTGTCCGCTAACCTGCTCTCTTGGGACTTATCGAGTTCAAGGTCTTCCTCCACTCTGCGATACATGTTCTTACTAATTCCCATCAGTATCCCCTGTGCTTTCACCACCACCACACTCAAATATTTCATTTTTGTTACAGGCCACCAGTGAGTTATAGAGTAGGAAAAACGCAGTGGTATTTTAGTTTGCTTGCTTTTAACACCAGAGATTGAAGGCTGATGTGCACTGAACACTGGCCAGGTTGTATCCTCCACTCTTTAAACTGATTTATTTTCAGAGAGGGTCTCTAGAGTTACTCTGGCAGGGTTTTCAACTTGTGAAACTTTAACTTCTCAAGTAGCCGAGATTATAGACTTCTGCCACAATCCTGGCCCTAGTAGTGTTTTATTTTTTTTTTTAATTCACTAGAAACATCATATTTTATTTTTAAAATTCTTTTTTTCTTTTTAAAATTGTTTTTATTGAGCTATATATTTTCTCCACTCCCTTCCCCTCCCCTTCTACCCTCTCCCATGATTCCCACACTTCCACTTTACTCAGAAGATCTTATCTTTTTCTACTTCCCTTGATTAGATCCATGTATGTCTCTCTCTTAGGGTCCTCATTGTTGTCTAGGTTCTCTGGGATTGTGAATTGTAGCCTGTTTTTTCTTCTCTTCATATCTAAAAGCCACTTATGAGTGAGTACATATGGGAAAGGATCTTCACCAACCCCACATCGGACAGAGGGCTGATCTCCAACCTATACAAAGAAATTAAGAAATTGGCCATCAAAAGAACAAATAATCCAATAAAAAATGGATAAACAGAGAACCCTCAAAAGAGGAATCTAAAATGGCTGAAAGACACTTAAGGTAATGCTCTACATTCTTAGCCATCAGAGAAATGCAAATCAAAACAACTCTGAGATTCCATCTTACACCTGTAAGAACAGCCAAGATAAAAAACACTGATGACAACTTATGCTGGGGAGGATATGGGGTAAAGGGGACTCCATTGCTGGGCGGGAGTGCATATTGGTTCAGCTGCTTTGGATATCAGTATGGCCAGTGCAGGGATTAAAGGTGTGTGCCACAATTGCCTGGCCTCTATGGCTAACAAGTGACTGAGTTCTGCACTCTGATCTTCAGGTAGGCTTTACTGTTAGGTTACAAACAAACTATCAATAGTCTTCAACTCCCTCAGAGACTAAAGAAGGAAATAATATTAACTGAGCAAGCAGAAAGTGTGAGCCAGCAATTTCCAAAAATTTTTAGAAGTGACAAAAACAGCTAACTTCCTGGACAGTCACCTGGTTTGTCTGCAAAGTTGGGGCATCCATCTTTGGCCTACAGGCCTAGCATATCCTTCAGACTTTTCTGTAAAGTAAATTTTGAAGGACAGTCCCACCTTGTCTTGGCAAGGTTTCGTAGTCACTCTCTTTTGTGTCCTGCTTGTCCAGTTTGAACAGCATGCCATCAGCAATTGAGACAAGAGCACTTTCTTGTCCAGTGCCTTACTTTTGACACACAAAAAGGTAAACTTCATGTGGACTTTCTTCAATGTCCATAAATGGTGCTGCCAAGCACAAACATGTCTCATTGTCATTAAAAAAACCGTTATTAAAACATCTTAAATTCCATATTCTGTAGATCTCTGAAGTGTTTGAAGATGATCTGTCTATCTAAAATATGAATCTGTTTGACCCCGTAAACATACCTAATATGACTACAAGTTTGATTGTAATAGGAGACTTATTACTAACCTGCATTTCCTTATTATCCTAAACAGTTGGTAATAATAACTTTCAAGAACTAGAAATTTTCATTATATAACTAAATGAGTTGTATAGGTACAATACCATGAACAAGATTATAAATGTATATACAATATGTTTTAACAAAATTATTCTCAAGTTTATACCAATGTACAAAATTTGCATACAATATACAAAAGTCCAATTCAATGTAAAATATTTAAAACCAGTAATTGCTTTTTAAAAGTAGATTCAATAATCTACCTTTTTATCTTATCACATCTATAGCCTCCCTTTTTTATTTTCAGAGTAGATTCAATAATCTACCCTTTTATACTATCATATCTGTATCCCCCTTTTTCTTTTCAAAACAAGATTCCTGAACCTAATTTCCTTTTTTAAGCTTTTTTTCTGACCATTACCAATAACTACTTGAACCACTCCCTCTAAACAATGACAAATATCTATAGCCCAACAAAAGACCAAAAATCACCCACTTTACCTCTTGTGTATTATGCTCTTAAATTTACTTCCTGCTGTCTTGGGGTAAAGGCCTCTTTGGGGGACCCTGAAAAGAAAAAATTGGGTTAATTGTCAAGTTCTGGGAAATATAGCCATATCATTTGTTTTCCAGTCTCTGTGTAATGGGAAAGTACAAGGCTTACCTCAAATCCTGGTGAGAGTAGTCTGTGAGGCTGGAGCATCTCAGCTAGCATCCTTGAAATTGTTCTGAGAAGTTTGTAGTCCAAAATCAACCTTAAGGTGGATTTTTTCAGTTTAATGACATTATCATAGTCCTGGTGCAATTGTCATGGGATCCCATCATTGTTTGGGAATTTCAGAGATCTCATTAGGCCAGATTATTCCTTTTCTTTGTATTTTATTTCCAAGTAGTTCTCCCTTCTTCTTTGGATGCTTATTTATCCAAAAGTCTTTAAATTCCTCAAGATGGTTGTTTTTATTTTTCCAAAAAGACAAAAACTAACCCTTCCCTAACCTTAACTTTGGGGAGTTTTCCTTTTGTTAGGTTGCATCTAATCAAATGAAAAGCATTTGTTAATTTTATAAATAAGTTTAGATTGATTGGTCTTGCTGTTTGATGAACTATTATCTCTTCTAATCAAGAGGTCTCTCTTGTTCAGATCTAATCTTTATTAGTTTTGATTTACGGTTTCTCCTGAAATTTTTGTTTTATTTTCTAAAGCTGTTCTATCACCCAGAGCAGTATGGTTTCTTACAATAGGTATTAGGTTCTTTAATTGCTCTGGGAAGGAGCTTCCTCCATGATGACAGGAAACGACTGAGCCGAGTTTGGTGTGGAGTCTGGGAGAGGCCCCTCAAGGAGTTTTCTGACAGCAAAGGGTCACCTTGACTGTTCCTTGTTAGTCTACATTCATTAGTCCAGTGCCTGCTTTTGCCACACCTTCTGAACAATCCAGAAGGGAGAGGAGTGCTGTTTGAATTATGCTAGGAAAAACGTTGTTTCTAGAAATACCCTGTTTACAATCCCTTCTAAGGTGACCTTGTTTGATACAACTGAAACATCTGACTTTTCAATTTTTCTTCAAACCTCTGGAAATCACCTTTTCTATCTAAGCATCATTACAGTCATGAGATTCAATATTGATTGTATCTCAGATCCATTTCTCCAAGGGTGCCACTCTTGTCTTTAAAGGTCTAATTATTTTTCAGCATTAAGAATTAGTATTTTCAAAAGCCAAAGATTCAATTATTACTAATCTAGCTTCTGAATTTGGTATCATTCTATTTATTGCTGATGTCAATCTTTGTAAGAAGTCAGTCAAGGTTTCTTTTGGGCACATATGACTTTAGTAAATGACTCAATATTCTTTCCTACTTCTACAGTTCTGTCCCAAGCATTCAAAGTTGCTGCATGGCATAAAGTCAGGATGTTACCATTATATAGAGACTGCCTTTGTATATTAGCATAATCTTCTTCTCCAAGAAATTGATCCTGGGAGATCTCTCTACCTCTAATTCTACTCTATTATTCAATCATCTTAGCCTCTTCTTTCCACCCGGTCCTCCATTGTAATTGTGGACCAAGCTCCAAGACATCTGTAATCAAGTCTCTCCAGTCTTGAGGAATAATTCTATTGCAAGTTGACCATGAGTTTAATATCTGTTCACAAATGGTGAATGCATGCCCTTTGAATCTCCTTAAATCTAATATTGCCACAGTAATCCAGTCAGCTCTACAGAGCCTTGGGAATATCTATCATTTGGCAATTCCTATATGATTACTAGACATATTAAGGTTGGTTGTTTGAAAACCTTAAGCTGTTTCCCTTTAACCTTATAATGCAATGCTGAAATTAGTTCTTCATTAAATTCCTCCATCTGGATTTCAATATATCTATGATCTGTCCTATTAAGTTTTTCTAAGGCCTGTATCTTGGCACTCATATCAAACAACTTTGTTTAGAGATAATCAAGAATTATCAAGACGATAATTAACATTACATCAATCCCAGTTAAGTTGGGATTGTTTATCCCTTCATTTAATTGTTCCATTTTTAAACCATGCATTGTGCAATCATACATAGACCTAACTCTTTCCACTGCTATAGTGCTCTCCATTTATTAATGTGGGTAAGATCTCTTTCTTTTAGCTAATACTTTTAAGAATTCCCAACTGTCTTACCAAATCTGCAGATGATGGCAATGAAGATGTGAGATACTGTTGCTGTGTCGACAGAAGAAGCATGACCAGATTTCAACGCAGTTACCTAGTTTGTCAACAGCCCAAGAAGGGGGTCCAGGGAAAGACCACCAGGAGAGAAGATAGAAAAACCTAGCCAGTGGGATAGTGACCTCAGCTGCATGCAGCTCTGGCCTATGCAAGTGGCTGCAAAGTCACAGGCAAGCAGTTTTTGTTTATGAATTTCTGCCCCAAAAGTTGGACACCAGCTTTATAGAGAGGAATATAAGGTGGGTGGAGACAGGAGCTCAGATGCAGTCTGAGATGCAGTCTGAGGATTGAGCCTGAAGTTTCACACAGAAGGCATTCAGTCTGAGCACTAGTAGAGACAGGATACCATATTCAGTCTGGGGATTTCATAGAGGTAAGAACTAGTGACTGGCTGCTCAGCTTCTCCAGTCTTTCGGTCTTTACCTGCTAATCTCGGACTCCAGGTTTTTATTATTCAGACCACTTAGAATTAGCACCACATTTCTCTGCAGCTAGGCCCAGTGTGTAGCTCTCACTAATGCTAGGAAGAAGTAAACCGAATACAACCAACAGACTGAACATGGCCAGTGCTTTCTGTGAGAGAGGGGAGAAAACAGGGTAAGAAATAGCACACAGTGAGAAAAGACTGGACTCGGCCAGTGCTATCTGTGAGAGGGGAGAACAACGGGGTGGAGAATAGAGAGCGCACAGTGAGAAAAAGCAGCAGCCTGGAACAGCGAGAATAGCTGGGTTAGCAGAAGGATGGGTAGCTGGTGGTAGGAAAGAACCAGGAGCCTGGCACGGAGTCTATGAAGTGTATAACAAGTACTTGTGAGTATGGACTAAGGGAGCCTGGAGGATAGTATGAATCTTGATATGCTGATAGGTACCACAAGCACATGTTGATAGAAAAACCGTATGTCCTTGTTATCAGAGATATAGGGGAAATGGCTCCTTTGGGCAGACCAGAACATGTTTCACAAGTTCCCGAGGAATGCTGACTTTTCAATAACTGGAAATGCTCCTGCAGTTCAGCTTGAGCTTCATTTCTAGATATTGGGACTGTCTTTCAGAGTTTAGAGAACTGAAGTTTCCTGTGGACCCGACAATCCAGCCCTTCGTTGATGATAATAGTTGACAATAATCTCTGAGTGCTTCAGCACCGGGAGGGGGTGGTGGGTAGGACTCAGGAAGACTGGAATGCAGGTCTAAGGCCAGGAAAGGGAAGGTATCTGGTTCACTCACCCAGCCTGAAGAGATTGGGAACCATCACATTGGCTGGACTGATTTGGTTTATGTTGGCTTCCAGCAAGTTCAGGGCTCACTGGTTCTGCAGGACCACCTGGGGCTGGTGTAGTTCTGGCCTTCTGGGAGCTGTTTGCAGGCCATGGTTGATTCCTGGATGGTGTCAGCTGAGTGAATGTCTGGACAGATATAGACTAGGGACAGAAGGTAAAGGTAAGGGGCTCAGGGGAAATCTTTATCATGGGGGTATACTTAAAACTTCCAGGTTTGTTGCAGGATCCTGGTGGTTGGGAAATGGAAAGGGGCCCTGAGACCAGAGAAAGGAAAGAGCCCGCCTCAGGGATAGGCAGTGGCAGAAAGCTTAATCTGTTGACTGGCAGGAGTGCTTATCATACAAGGGATCCCAGAGTCCCTTTGGCCTGTGACAGATGAGTCCAAGTTGTGACTCACTGATGTTTATAGGAATTTTTTTAAGCTAACAAAAATAGATAAATGTTTCAGATATAGCAGCATGATCGCTGCCTGTAATCTGCTCTGAAATCTTCATTGTAGACACAGTTAGCAAGGGTTTGTCAACAGCTACCAACATGATAGAAGTGTAGCTGGTTTTATTTTTTATTCTTTACCTCTGTTTTTCGGGGGGCAGGCTGCCATCCAGCTCTCAAATAAATCACAAAGGCGAAGGCTTATTCTTATTTATAAATGCCCGACCTTAGCTTGACTTGTTTCTAGCCAGCTTTTCTTAACCTAAATTATCCCGTCTACCTTTTGCCTCTGAGCCTTTTCCTCTTCCTACTTCTGTGATCTTATTTTCACTCCTATCCCATGACTGACTGAGTGGCTGGCCCCTTCTTTTCTCCATCCTCGATCTCTCCTGCTCCTTTCTCCTTTTAATGTTCTTCTATTACTATCTGCCTGCCAGCCCCGCCTCTCCTTGCTCCTGCCTTGCTATTGGCCATTCAGCTCCAAATTAGCCCAATCAAGTGTTTTAAACAGGCAAAGTCACACAGCTTCACAGAGTTAAACAAATGCAACATAAAAAAAATGCAGCACATCTTTGCATCATTAAGCAAATGTTCCACAGCGTAAACAAATGTCACATATCTTAAAATAATATTCCACAACATGGAAAGATGTTTGGATAGATATAGATTGGACAGAGGTGTTTTTGCACAGTGAGAATCACTTTTAAGTCAGTATTTAGAAAGCAATCAAAGGGAATTTAAAACTTTAAGCCTGTGATGATGATGGCAGTAGCCAGTGATTTACCAATGCTAGATGACCAGCTTGTCAGAATTTCCATTGATTAATGTTACCGCTCTGAACTTTGAAATCTTCACATCATGTATATCATCTTTAAGTCTCATTTTCCACATACCTTAAATCACACCCTTCGACCTTCACAACTTGCCCAAACTTTAAACGTTTTTGTCTTCTTTTATCTGGAAACATCTCGTCATTTGCCATGAGACATAGGGGTCTGAGTACTGGGAGCAATCTTTGAAAAGTTCTTCTAAGTGAACGAATGGTAAGAACACTTTGGTAAGTAACGGCAGCATGACAGCATGTCTTTCATTGAAACCTATTTTGTGGGTTTACCATTTTCAGCATGAAGCCCCTCAACAAGGCAAACTGTCTGTGAGTCTGTCTTTCCCAGCAGGAGACGTAGTAGCTCCAGGAAAAGCAAGGACATATGAAGGGACTGACCAGGCAGCTGCAGCCTTGGGTAGGGTAGTTCTGCTTCCTGCTCTTGTGGAATATTACTTTAAGATGTGTTGCATTTGTTTGTTCTGTGGAGCATTTGTTTAATGATGCAATGAGGTGTTGCATTCTTTTATGTTGCATTTGTTTAACACTGTGAAACTGTGCTACTTTACCTGTCTAAAACACCTGATTGGTCTAATAAAGAGCTGAATGGCCAATAGCAAGGCAGAAGAAAGGATAGGAGGGCTGGCAGGCAGAGAGAATAAATAGAAGGAGAAATCTGGGAAGAGAGATAGAGGAGCAAGAAAAGGGGGACGACATTAGGGGTCAGCCACCCAGCTGCATAGCTATCCATGGAGCAAGAAGTAGAGAAAGGTATACAGAAATCGAAAAAGATAAAAGCCCAAAGTCAAAATGTAGATGGGATAATTTAAGTTTAAAAAAGTTGGCTAAAACAAGACAAGCTAGGGCATTCTAATAAATAATAAGTCTCTGTGTATTTATTTAAGAGATGAGTGGCAAGCCTCCCAAAGAGCCAAAAAAATAATAAATAAATAAATCTATAGCTACTAAACTGATAAAAGCAAGGGCTACCTACCCATAAACACCATCACAGACATCTGAGAAGGTTTTTGAGCATGAATTATAAATTACCTCTGTAGCAATTAAAATGACAGAGACCCATTACCTGGGATCCTCAGTGGTGGTATCAATGGCTTTGTTGGAGGCACAGGGCAGCACCAGCCTTCAGCCACCAGGCCCAGAAGGTCTGAGAGATTTTGCTGTAAAGGAGAAATTGAGAAAACTGGTCTACCTTGGTGAGGCAGAGTCGGGCAGTCAATGCAACAGTGTTCACGGTTTGGTCAGGGGTGTTGGGGTTGGGCGAGGCATGTGGCAGTTCTTCACTAGGTGGTCAGTGTTAACTGTATTGGAAGCAAGCTTCAGATGGGGGTCCTTTGCTGCCTGCTGTCTTTGGTGATAGCCTCAGCTATTGCCACCAGATGCTGGTATTTTTGTGTATCAGGGGAAGTCTTTTTCATTAAGCATCTTTATTGCCATATTCAGCAAACTTTTCTGAGGGGTTGGAGGACCATCACCTAATCTATCAAGTATACACGATTTTAAACAAACTTTTAGTTACTTGCTTCAGGTTTGACAACATGTGTAGAAGACTAAAGCTTGTCCCTGTAAATGAATTACATTTGTGCTTAGTGTGACCACAAGCACAGTTCGGTGCACTGATCAGTTATAAGGTGATTGGTCATTAGCTTGAATGTCTTAATTATCTTTAATAGTTTACAATGGTAGTAGCTTTTTAAAGATTAGGAATTTATAGTTTTATCCCTGTTAAATTTAAGTCTTAAAATTTTGCATTGAAGATTTAATTAAAGATTTGTTAGCATTGAAATAAAGCTTTAACCCATAAATGCAGTCCATAGAGAGATTGGGAACCTTATTTTCCTGATTCTTTAATAGTATACCTCTATAGAATTTCTCTAGAATATGTGACTCAGTTTATTCAAATACTAAAGTTGAACAAAGTTTGAAAAGACAAAGAGCCTAGACATACATATATCTTTGAGTCAGTTTTTGCTAATCTGGATAGATCTTTACAACCTTAGTGATGTGGGAGTGTCATATATCAATCTGTTGATTTCATTGGTTAAGTAATAAACAAACTGCTTGGGCTCATAGCTTAGAACATAGGTGGGTGGGGTAAACAGAACAGAATGCTGGGAGGAAGAGGAAGTGAGGTAAGATGCCTCAGACAGAGACACCATACTCCCCTCGCCTGGACAGACGCACACGATTCAGCTCCGACCCAGGATGGATGTAGGCTAGAATCTTCCCGGTAAGCGCACCTAGCTGTGCTACATAGAATATTAGAAATGGGCTAGTCCAGGTGCAAGAGTTAGCCTAGAAGAGGCTAGATAGAAATGGGCCAAGCAGTGTTTAAAAGAATACAGTGTCCGTGTAATTATTTCGGGTAAAGCTAGCCGTGCAGGGCGGCCGGGTGCCGGGGATTCAGCCCCGCCACTCCTACTACAACACCTTAGAAATCTATAAACTCTAACCACCAAGTCTTTGTTGTTAGTAAATCCTATTTTTCGTAAATAAGAATTGAATTTAAGTTACATATGCAGCATGCTGTAGTATATTTATTTATTTGTTTTATTTTTCAAGACAGGGTTTCTCTGTGTATCCCTGGCTATGTTGAGACTCACTCTGTAGACCAGGCTGACCTTGAACTCAGAGATCCACTAGCCTCATCCTCTCAAGTGCTGGGATTAAGGGTATGTGCTACCATATCTGGCTCAGATCTGTTGTTTTTTTTAAACAAGAGTTGAATCCAACTTACATACAAGGAAACTGTAGCAAATTAAAATTACCTATGTATAGTTTTTTCTTTTAAAACTATCAACCCTTTTTGTTACAAGTTTCAAGTTAAATTTTTGTTAGAGATTTTTTTAAACCACACCCAAACACCTACAAATCCTGAGATATGGAAAGATTACACAATTGTCTGAATTTTTTCGAGAGCACAGAATTAAGAAAGCTCAAAGACAAGAGACTTCGGAGATTGGAGAGCAGAGAAAGCTCAGATAAGAGATTTTGGGATTGCCTGTTTATGCAGTGGCAGAAATGGTTACAATCAGTGAGACTTGGGAAATCCAGTGTGCCATCTTTGGTCATTGAGCTGTACTGAGACCAAACTGTTTGTAGTAAGACAGTGAGCCTTTAAAGAAATCTCTGAGTCAGAGAAGGGAAACAGATTAAGAAGCCATGGACCTCAGGCTCCAGCAGGCAAGTAGGAGGGACAAAACAAGGTCTTGGAGTGAGTTGAGAGACAGATGGGTGGGGGCCAGGAGCAGAGCAAGGCAGAGGTGGGAAAGACTTGGGGGAAAGGGTTACACATAGGAATCTTGCCAAAGAGGAGATTCCAACAGAGGGTTGGGCAAGTGTCTTAGCCAAGAGATGTCTTGAATCACAGTAGAGAAGTATACAGCAAGCAGACTCCAGTGAGCCAACAAGAGACAACTTTTCCATATGACGGGCACCCAGGAGGGCAGAGCAGGCTCCAGGAGCCAGAGACATGGAGAGGGCACTTGTTGAGAGGTGAGAGGAGGAGGATGGTTAGAACAGGTGGAGAAGATACGACTGAAGAAGTGGGCTCTGAAATTTGGAGTTGAATATTGTGGGTGGCAGAAACCAGAAGAAACAAACAATCCATACACTAAGAGAGTCAGATCATCAGCTTGATTTGATTAGAGAGGCCACGCCCCTTGGAAAAAGGTCCACTTGTGCCTCTCCCAGTTGTTCAGCACTAGATACATCCGAGGGTTTGGGCACCATATGTAGAAAATGACCACATGGCAGATCCATGGTACGGGAAGATTCTGTTGTAGATAGGAGCAAGAGCACGGCCAGAGGCATCTGGAAGAGCCCAGAGCAGAGAGAAAGCAGTAGACTGAACACGGTCAGCAGACTGGGCATGTGCAGTGCTGTCTGTGAGAGAGGCAAGAATAACACGGGGATAGAGAATAGAGAACACACAGGGAGAAAAGAAATATAACAAGGAGGATTAGTAGCGGGGAGGGAGGGACCATGAGACCTGTGTGGAGCCTTTGAAATGTTTTACAGGTACTTGTGAGTAGGAGCTGAAGGACCCTGGAGGCTAGTGTGGACCTTGATATGCTGATAGGTACTATAGGTGTATGGCAATAGAGAGTCATTTGTCCCTTTTGCCAGATTTAAGGGGAAAAAATCTCCTTTTGCCGTATTAGAGCCGGCTTCACCAGTTCCTGGGAAATGTTGGCTTTTATCTAACCACCAGAAATACTATAGTCCTGGTTGAGCTCATTTCTGGATATATGGACTGCCTTTTGGAGTCTGGGAAATTGAAGTTTCCTTTAAACCTAACAGGAATAGGCCCTACTTTACAACTTGCTCTTCCATGTATTTGTTCCGCAAATACCCATTCTGTGCCAAGAACACCAGATACCGGATGTTATTTAACAGTGAGTAGAGAAAGCATCATGTCTGTCTATCTACCTACCTACCTAAATATCTATCATCTCTAGATTTACCTGTCAATCAATCAATCAATCATCAGTCTAGTTCTACAGATACAAAACGCGGGCTATAATAAATACATCGAAGGATGAACCCAAAGCTCTGTAAGACTGGACTTGGAAAGACTTCTTCCAGATTGAGGAAGTGATACTCTGGGCCCTGGAAGCACAGTTAGCGACCGAAAAATGAAGGAGACCTTCCTGGAATAGTTGAGAGTGAGGGAGGGTCAGGAACCAGCATCTGCAGGAGCTCACAAGTCGAGTTAAATATTTTGGTCTTTATTCTAGAAGCCACAGGGAGCCACTAGAGAGGTCTGAGTGAGGTGGCGATATTTGACATGATCAAATTTGCTTGACAAAAAGCTCATTCTGGCTAAGGAACTCCTTTGAGCTCCCTGCCACTTGTCCCTGACCCAGCAGCCTCCTGGACCCAGTCTGGGGCCTGAGCAATTACTTTGTCGTCGTGAGGACAGCCACAGTAGGTGACTGAAATCTCAGCCATGTATTTATTGACTTTTGGCGGCTGTTCATAATGAACTCTCAGCTTCCCTAGGGGGGGCTGAGTAGATTTGCAGAGAAAGCAATGGAGGGGCAGGCAGGGGCTGCCAGGGGTGGATAGGAGGCTCAGGCTCCCTCCGTGCTCCGGCTTAACATCTGTCTCCCTCGGCTGACGCCTGCTGCAGGGCTGATGTATTAGAATTCAATAAGCCTCGCTTGTCCGTTCCTAGAGAGGAAAGGCAGGCATGGGGCAAAGCAGGCGCCTCATCATCGATGAAGGAAGGGGGATGCCGCTCACAGACATCACTGTGTTCACCAGCAAGGAGAAGCAGGTTCCAGCTCTCACCCAGAATGTTTAACCTCTGAACTTCTGGTGGCAACAAGACCTTCAAACTCCAGGAACAGGCTGAGCAGGGCGTTACAGTCTTTGTATCCAGCAGCTGAAGGGGAAAGCCTTTTGCTCCCTCTGTCTGAGACACTGGTTTCAGAGATAGGAACAAAGTCTAGGCAAAAGAAAAGGTTAGCCCCCAAAGGAATCTGAGTCAGCATACCATCAAGACCCATACATCCATGTTCACGGCACGGCTGGTGACAACATCCAAGACTTTGAGTCAACCTCGATGCCCACCAACAAGTGAATGGGGACAGAAATTGTGCAATACACAATGGAGTATCCAGCCCGAAAGAGGAATGAAATTACGTCACTTGCGGGAAAATGAATGGAACTGGAGTGAACTGTGTTAAGCAGAATAAGCCAGACTCCAACTACAAATACCCCACAGTTCTCTCATGTGTGGAACACAGGTGTAGTAAACCCATACATATATGTTTACATATGACAGAGCGGTAGAAGGGAGGCTGTGTGGGTGAAGGAAGGGGCCTAAACGGAAGAGAGAAGGCAGAACAAGAGAGGATGCGGGGAAGAAAAGCCAAAGGTTGTATGTGTCCTCTCAGGTACATGCCTATGTGAATGACAGGAAACACAAAAGGGGACTGTTGGGAGGTGTAATACCCTGCATCCATCTTTGCAAAGCCCCTCCCTCTGGGAGTTGCCTTGGTCCAGACTCCACCTCCGGGAAAGTCCACCAAGAGCTGACCCCTTCCCAGGGAGGGTCAGGACCACTCCCACAGGCTATTTAGGCTGCCTCCCAGAAAAAAAAAAACAGGTGGTCTTCGGGTTTTGCGTGGTTCCCCCCTCCCCTCTCTCTTTCCCTCGCCATGCTCCTGGCCACCCTGGAGCACTGCCGTGAACGTGGACATCTGTTATTCGGTTTACTTTGGTCTGATTGGAATTATTTGCATCAGCAGAGAAGGCTCATTTTAAGATTATTCCTAATGGGTGGGGGGAGTAGAAGGGAAAAGGTGGAAGATAGAGGATGCTAGTGGGGGGCAAATATGAACAAATTCACTGATAATATGCTTGTAAAAAATGCCCTAACGATAACGAAACTTTTTTCTTTAGTATGTTCACTAGAATATTTAACAAAGGACATGATGAATTTGGACTTGCAAGGCAACGCTCCATCTTATGTACTCTCCTGATTAGCAATATCCTCAGTGACAGTGGCTTCTAATGGAGAGATTACCTTGCATGGAACTTCTGAAAGAACCAGAGTGTATGGCCCAGCCCGAAGTGCCCTTCTGAAGAGGAAGCCACCTCTGTCAGGGCAACACTGACTGGTGCTCAGAGATGAAGGGTGTCTTTTGAATCTCAAAGGGGAATTCTAAGATGGCTCTGTGGTGGCTGACTGGCAAGAGGGAACGAGAATAAATTACAAATGAAATTACGTGGTGGTAGCCGCTTGTTTTGCAATTTGGTGCTATCCCATGATCCTCCAGCAAATTTTGCGGGATCTTCAAAACATGCAACAGGGTCAATGGGACTTGAAGTCACCCAGACACTGGTGAAGAGGCGATTGTGGGTATTTCAGGGTGACACCCATATAACAGGAACAGTTGCACTCCTGGACCAAGCATGGTAGCTGGGGAAAACATGATGCTCTGGTTGCTTAGAGCCCACGTCTCATTCACTCTGGCTGGGGAAGAGGATAAAATACCTCAGGGCACATAGATGAGATGGGATTTTGGAAGGGGCCTTCTTCCTGGAGCCAAGTTTTGTGATTTATCTTCTGCCTTCTCTCTTACTTCTTCTATCACTTCCTGTTATGCCTAGATCCACGGAGTCCCCCCCAAAACCAACAAGGAGATAGAATCCAGTATGTAAAAGCAAAGAGCCCTTATTTTTATTCAAGTTCAAACTTGGATTCTCCATGTGTCCAATTTATTGATGCAACCAAAGAGCCCCGAGCACAGCTGGGGTGTGGTTTTATGAGAGCAGAGGTTGGTGTAAGGGGTTTCTAAGGCATAGCATCCCTGATTGGCTGGCATTTGTCTAGGAGTGCTCTGGTGAAAGGGGATGGGTGTGTGCTGGGCTAAGGGACATCAAGTAGCCCTATCTACAATAGTTGGAACATAAGGAATTTCCTTTGGATGGTCTGTTCCTAGGTGGTGCCTGGGTGGTCTCAGTTTGTGGTCTTTCTTGGTACCAGATAATGTCTTAGGGTAAATTACTGAGACTTGGGCCTACTTTCTGGTTGGTCTCTATGGAGCCTGTCTTGGCAGGTGTGTACCAAGCTGCCCTGGGTCCTACACTTCTGGTAATAGTAAACTCAGTCACCTATAAGTGGACACCAGTGTGTGTCAGGCCTTCTGTTTTGTAGATTACAGTATGTACCTCATGAATTTTCACTGAAATGCCACAATGGACTTAATGTCTCCATTTATATATATGGAAACTGAGGTACGGAACACAATAGGACACCACCTGTAAGACTTTAGGTCCAGGTTAGCCTGGCTCCTTGAATCATGTTTATAGCCACCATTGAGCTGTTCCCTGGATCCTCTCCTTTCTGCTCAAGAGAGGTATCTGCAAAATGTCCCCAAGAAAGATGAGCCTGTCAGGTTGGCTGCCTTCATCCTATCCAGGACATTCCTGAGCCAAGTCCTCCCATAAATGGATGTGAAATTGGCTAGGAGCTGATTCTCATCTCTATACAGACCCTTGTGACCACAGTACAGCTCATGGAAGTCAAGGCCCAGTGACTTCATTGTCAGGGATGACCGGAGCCATTTTCTTAGGATGATTGACACAGGCCAAGGAATTCCTCACATTGACCAAACAAATCCAAGAACTTGATCATTTGATGCTTTCTGCTCACAGGATCTTAAAACTGTGTTGTGGTTCCAGTTTGAAGATGAAAAGACTGAGACCCAGCGAAGGGGATGTACTAGCCGAGGTCACACAGTGGACTTGTGGTAAGAGGTCTTTGGACACTGACCCTGTTTGACTCTTTGGGTGATAAAGCCTGGTACTTGCCCACATGTAGGAGAGGGAAGTAGGCAGGCTGTTCTTGCATACATGAATAAAAGAGTTTAGTAAACTTTTTAACTTTTTTTTTCTTTCCTTACTCTGCCCACCTTCCCCGAGCTTTAGAGAAAAAGCTCTTTAAAAAAAAAAAGTCTTATTCTGATGTTTTATTAATGGAGACTGTGGTGTTTCAACCATTTTAATTAGGCCCGAGTTTTACTGTATTCAGACCCCAGAGAGCATCAAGGGAAGGGAGCCACTGAGCAAACCTGAGGATCAAATGAAAGGATTAATTAAATATCAACACGTAGGCAGCTTGTGGCTGGGGGACGTGCAGCCCCTCCCCCCCCCCCACATGGATACAGAGCCAGGAGGATCAAGGCAGCATATGGAGGCGAATGGCTTGATCTGTAGGGGAAGTTTCAGTTTGCACCAACCACTAACTCTTTCTTCATCCAAAGGCTCAGGGGCAGAACCCTTACTTGGGACATGGCTTCCCCATCTCTCCTTCCAGATACTCCGAGCCCTGGCAATGCTCTCCAGTTGGTACATTGGTGTTTGTGTCCTGACTGGCGTGTGCTCTGTCTTAGTTTGACAATGAGTGCTTTCCGGAAGACAGCCAGTTTCGTCACCATAGCAACACTATAAGAAAGAGATTATCAGACCCCCATTTTGGAGGCAAAAAAGCTGAGGAAGATGGAGGAAGTAATTTGCCAGAAGTCTCCCAGCTGTTGAGTGGTAGAGTTGAAGTCCACCCCAGGATTCCATTCAGCTCATGGCTCTGATCTCTGGCCCTCTTTACCTTGGTGCTATCCCCTGCCATGTCATCACAGAGCCCCAGGGGCCAGGTTCGTGGTCTCAAGTGTTATCCTCCAGTGGGCCCCCACTTTGCTAGGTTAGCAGCTCCTCTTTGCTCTGGAACTCTAAAACTCCGCAGTCCATCCTGCTGGTCTATGAGCGCTGTGGTTCGGACCCATGCTCTCTCTGTGATCATGCGCAAGTTGCTTCATCTCCCCATGCTCTCTTTCCTCCTTCCCGGCGTTGTTTCTTTCCTTTCTCAGCAGTAGAGACAGAACCCAAGGCCTCATATATGCTAGGCCATTGCTGTACCACTGAACCGTACTGCCTGCCCCTATTTATTTATAAAATCGGGGTGACAAGGCTGTAGAGGTGGCTCAGTTATGAAGAGAATTGACTGCTCTTCAGAGGATCCCAGTTCAGCCCCTAGCACCCAAGTCAGGTGGCTCACAGCCTTCTGTAACCCCAATTTCTGGAGATCAGATACCTCTGGCCTCCAGGGGCCCTGTACCCATGCATTACCATGTATATACTCAACGGCAGACACATACGCTTACATATGATTAATTCATATGTAATATGATAACAAATTCTTGAAGGTAGAGGTGACAATAATAACCACAGACAAATAAGTCAACATGTGAAAATCCCTGTAGGCCCATATATCTGCATGGTATGGCAGCCCGGCTCTCAAGACATAGCGCACCTGAGGTGGTCACATAGCCTTCCAGACAGGCAGTCACTACCCTAACAAAGGATCAGAATGTTGTTTTGCTCTTTTGTAATTTGGAAGATACCTGGGATAGAGATGTTAATTCAGGCCTACAGAGCTAGCCTACAGAACAGGAAGATAGGGAGATGTGACAAAATGGGAATAGAAAGGTTTGGTCAAAGATGTGGGCATGACTAAAGCCATTCACCTGGTTACCTAGGAAACAGAATGCTAATGAATTTCCCCCTCAGTTTACCTTTTGGTATAAAGGCTGTTTGGAGAATAAACGAGAGGAATCTTCAGGATATGAACTCAGGATTTCATGAGGGATCACTGAGAATCTCCCTCCCAATAAAGCCATGTGAGTGTGTCTTTATTCCCGCACCTCCATGCCGGTCAAGAGAGATATAGTTTATGTTGGGCCTGGCGCTGGACCCGGACAAATCCCCAAGATAGTAGCTGTCAGCAGGAAGCATCGCCCAAAGGCATGACTGGCATCATGATTGTTTGTAGTATTACAAATAAGATGATTGCTATAATCTTTTTTCTGAGAGACTTGAGATTCTTTCAGTCCCTGGCCTTAAACTTGTTTTGTGTTATGTTTCTCGAAAAACTCAAACTTGAACTTAAAATGAGGTTGGCCCTCTCTGCTCCATCTTGATGAGGCAGGCTTGACACTTTGGTATTCCTAATTTGAGGTAGTACTTTTTCTGTCCACCCCAGACCAAGCGTCCCTTGGGTACCAAACAGGTGACCCTTCTCCTTCATCCAAGGCTGCTCTCTCTAGTGGGGACCTTCTACATTCTTAGAAGCTTCTGGTTCCCATTGTACCAAGAGCAATGATGATAAAACACGAAACAGGCTCTGATGTGAATACCAGAGATAGGCAGGTTTGCCGAGAACTTTCAGATTTCTGCAGCTAAGAATTAAAGGGGAAAAATGTGTGTGTGTGTGTGTGTGTGTGTGTGTGTGTGTGTGTGTGTGTGTGTGTAGGGCATTCTCTTAAACAATTTAACCACTTTAAACTGAGTTGGAATTATGTGTATCAAGCATTTTAACAGTTATCATTATCACCTAGTTTTAACACTTTAAGAAAAATTTAAATTTTGTGTTCATGTATTAATTAATTTGTGGTTTTTGGTTTTTCAAGACAGGCTTTCAAGACAAGTAACCCTAGATTCCTGGAATTTGCTGTGTAGACCAGGCTGACCTCCAATTTAAAGCTCAGAGATCTGCCTGCCTCTGCCTCCAAGTGCTGGGATTTAAAGGCGTGCACCCCCACTGCCTGACTTTTTATTTTATTTTTGAGATAAGGTCTTACGATATGTCTCAAGCTGTCTTGAAAATTACAGCCCTTTATTTCTGTCTTCTGAGTGCTGGGATTATAGGTAAGTGCCACCACCATGCTTGGCATGTAGCGTGTGCATCTTTAAGTCAACACAGTGAGTGACTGTACATGTATGTGGCTGTATGTGATTTTCAGCATATCTGTACAACGTGTTGTAATTATGTCAAGGTGATTGGCATGTCTGTCACCTCACACACATGCCGTTTCTCTATGATGAGGATTTTCAAAGTCTTCTCACAGCTACTTAGGAATTTTCAGTTCATTGCTAATTATCATTACCCACAGTGCTAGAGAACATTGGCAGTTATCCTTCCTGCTGGCTGCCCACCCCGTACCTACTCCCCATCCCCCACCTTCCATCTTTTCAGAATAGTTCACAAATGTTAGCCTGATGCCCAATGGAACCGCCACGCATGGGGCCACCCAGGCCAACCGCTTTTCTGAAGGGGTGTTCTGCTTTTCATTTTGATGGAATATTATCACCTACAAAGTTCATACTCGAGAATCGGGCAATTTAATCATACCACAAAAAAATTGTGGGCTTGGGAGGAGCTGAGTGTCCCAGAAACCATGAAAAGACAAGGTCACACACATCTGAAACCCGAGTGCTCCCACAATGAAATGGAAGGAAGAGAGAAGAGAATCCCCAGAAGATTGTAGGCCAGTATCCATGTCATATGCTATAGTAGACAGCAAGACACTCTGTCTCACATAAAAGTCAAAGCCGGAACTAATACACAAGGTTGTCCTCTGACCTACACACACACACACACACACACACACACACACACACACACACACACTCATAGGGGAAGAGAGAGAGAGAGAGGCTCTCAGCTACAAGTTGGACTCTCCTGCTGCTCTGGCATCCACTCGCTTGTCCCCCGTCTCTGCGGAGTTAAGACCATTTAAATCGCAGACATAAACAGAAGCTTGCTAATACAAAGAGAAGCTTATATGGAATGAGACAGCGGAGCTTGGCAGTCTGCTTGTTCCCAGATCTTCAGCTGACAGCCATGCAGTTTTGGGACTATGACCTACTTCTCTCTGCCTCAAACTATACGCACATAGATATAAAATAAGGGTTATAGAAGTCTCTTTCATGTAGACAACTTGTAAGGATTATGATACTGTGTATAGGGAACCAAGACTATTATGTGGTTATATTTATGTGTAGCCATTTGTTGTTAGCTTTGGGACCAGATGGTTAGTCCTGTGGCTTACAATGTAATCTATTATTGTCTTGCCTCCTGGAGAACCCCAGAATCTAGTAAGAAGCCAGGCATTCAGGAGGTGCCTGATAAATGCACAATGGACAGTGGAACGGGAGATATGGACAAGGGATCTGGGCTCGCCTCCATTGCTGTGATAAGTATGTGGGAAGGCCACAGTAAAGAGGAAGCTGTACGGCGGCTCACAAGTGCTGAGATCTCAGTTCAGTCATGTGGCTCTATGTTTCCTGGGCCTGTCATGAGGAAGAAAGACATGGTGGGAGTGGCTCACCTCACAGCAGTCAGGAAGGAAAGAAAGCGCAGAGACTAGGGTCAAGGTGTATTCAAGAATACATCCCTGACCATCTACCGCTCCCCAACAGGTTCTACTTCCTAATTTTCATCACCTCCTAATAATGCCACCCAATGATAAACCCATCAATGGATTCGTTCCATGATCCATTCATTAAATCCCTCATGATCCAATTACTTCCCAACGCCCAGTTCTGAACGCAACACTAAGGACCAGGCCCACAACACATAAGTGTGTGTCTCCCTATTGGGAGATAATTCAGATCTAACGCATAACAGGAGCTCAGATACATGTCATAAACCCAGTGAAACAAACAGTCATGGCTACTTGGGAAACTTTGTTACCATCATCAGTCACCAGAGAAACACAAATAAAATCACATCGAGATTTTGCCTCACCCCAATCATCAAAAGAACAAACACCAGCAAGGATGGGAAAAAGGGTTCCTTAGACAATGCTTGTGTTGATGTAAGCTATTCCAGCCATATGCAAATCACTTCAGAGTTAAATAGATCCATCATAAGACCTGGCTATCCCACTCCTGGGAATTTTCCCAAAGGACCCTTGTGCTTGTTAGTTTTATGACAACTTGACACAAGCTAAAGTCATCTGAGAGGAGGGACCCTCAACTAAGAAAATGCCTCCATAATATTGGTGTTGTATGCAAGCCTGTAGGACATTTTCTTAATTAGTGAAGATAAGAGAGAGCCCAGTTCATTGTGGGTGGTGACATCCCTGGGCTTGTGGGCCTGGGTTCTACAAGAAAGCAGGCTGAGCAAGCCAGTAAGCAGTACTCCTCCAAGGCCTCTGCATCACCTCCTGGCTCCAGGTTGCTGTCCTATGTAAATTCTTTCCCTCACTGCATTTGAAGATTAACGATTATAGGACACTTTGAGTTAAATAAACCCTCTCCTCCCCAAGTTGCTTTTGGTCGTGGTGTCTATCACAGCAATAGTAACCCTAACTAAGGCAACTCCTGGGTCTATGTAAACTCATGTTTACTGTAGCACTATTCAGAATAGCTAAGTGATGGAACCAGCAGAGGGATGGATAAAGAAAAGGATGTATGCACGCAATGGAATTATTCTTCAGCTACAAAGAGCAAAGTTGTGTCATTTTTCAGGGGAATGGATGCAACTGAAGATAATTCACATTAGTGAATTAAGCCGTTCTTCGCAAGGAGATTTGCACATCTTCTCTTCCTGTGTGTCCTGAATTTCATATAGACACATAAAGTCATCAACAGGTAGAGGCCCTGAAAGTAGAATTGAAACCATCCGGAAGTCCGAAGGGGACTAGTGAAAGGGAAGAGGGAGGAAGGAAAAAGAGTAGGAGGGAACCAGGGTGTGGGGGATATGCCCAACGTACATTATATACATGCATGAATGTGCTCTTATGTAACTCCATATGATTTAATAAAAGACGAACAACTGAAAGGTGAGTGTTATGACTCATAACAGTCAGAGCAAAAACCCCAGACTAATCTCTAATAAAAATATGAGTACCTGAGTACAACAGTGCTTAACCCAACACTCACAATTTGTCCAGCATCTGCTTATACCTGACACCTCTGAAAACCTTAGGCAAATCAAATCCTTTCATGTATGACTCAACCTTGTAAGACAAAATCCGCCAGACCCCACACAAAACCAGCACAGAAAACTCGCTGTTTTCTTTTAACAGAGCGAAATGTCAGCAAGTGCAAATGAACCCGGTGATAATTGAGTCCATCTGGGGGATGCTGGGCAGGGTCAGGTGAGGGCAGCTGCGGAATGCTGATGAAACATCTGTATCCTCAGTCTCACCTGCTTGTTAATCACCAGGATGTTGGCTGCCTGTACCTCCGTGGCCTTCTGCTTCACACCTCTGTTTCCTAACCTTTCACAGCTAGCTCTGGGCTCTCTTAACAGGACAGCTATTGTCCAGCTTGCTACCTTCCCAGGGGAAGGCAGGGAGGAAGGAAGCAAGGGCTCCCGAATGAGCTCAGTCCTCCAGAGCAGATGCTCCCCTCTGCATCCTGAAGGCAGTGTTCAAAGATGGTTTAATTGGATGCAGGGCAGGGTGGTGGAGGAGGCAGGTGTCAAGGAGCTGTGGCCTGAATCAAATTCCAGGTTAATTAAAAAGTGTCCAAGTGGATTGAATATTTTATGTTCTGAGAGCCACAGTCAAGATCTTTTTTGGAACAGAAATCAAATATGAAGGTGCAGTGGGGGTGGGTTAGAAAGGAAGGAGGCAGGGAAGAAGAGAGAGAAAGAAAAGTGGGAAGAATGGGGAGGAGGAAGGAAGGAAAAGAGGGATGGAAGGAAAAAGGAAGAGGAAGGGGGAGGAAGGGGAAAGAAAGAAGGAAAAGAGGATGGAAAGGAAGAAGGGAGAGGGAAGGGAAGAAGAAGGGAGAAGAGGGAGACTGAAGGAAGAAAGGAGGGATGGAGGGACAAAGGGAGGGAAGGAGAGAGAGAGGAGGAGGAAGCAGGGAAGGAGGAAGGGGAATGAAGAGAGAAAGGGAGGGAAGCAGACAGTGGTGGGGGGAGCAGAGGAGAAAGGAAAGGGGGAAAGAATAAGAATGAATGTGTGAGTTCCTTGAAGCCCTTCAAGCTTGCCACTTTCCTTATCAGATGTTCCCAGAGGACCATGTATTTCCATGGCTTCATTTCAGTTGATCCTTTCTGTTATCCCACGAGGCTATCTCTCCTATACCCGAGAGCCTGGAACTTGGGGAACGCCATCCTTTCTCTTTCCTTTCAACTTCCTGAGCCCCAGAAATAAGCTTCAGTGTCCAAATATCACTGCAGTGTGGACAGGGAGCCCTGAATAAAAAACCATGTGCCCTTCGCAGCTGCAGGGTCACAGAAGCCTGGGAGATGGTTCTGCCCAAAGACATGTTTCCTGTTTCATTGCTTTGTCATATGTCGTATAATTAGCTTGGCAAAACCAAAACAACTGTTTGCTAACCAGGCCTCTTGCTACAGACCTACAGTCTCATCTTCTTGGGAGGCTGGAGCAGGATGTATGTTCAACGCCTGCTTAGACTACATAACTGAGTTCAAGGTTAACCTGAGTGTAAAACAGCAGAGGCCTGGAATGGGGCTCAGTGATAGGACATTTGCCTGGTGGTGTGTATAATGATACACGCTCAATCCCTAGCACAGCAAAGCCAAACCAAGCAAGCAAGCGAGCAAGCAAGCAAGCAAAGAGCTTGTGGAGAGCAAATGTAGACAACCTTGGGAATCTGAGAAATCAGCTTCTGGGGTCTCTCCCAGCCTTGGCAGCACTGGTTTAACCTCTGTGCCCATTTCAGGACACAAGGCTCTCTGTCCCTCTTCTGTACCAATCTGTCCAGTGTACTTGTCTTGCCATTTGCCCTCTGCCCATGCCTTTCCATTTCTTCTTTCTCCATCTTCCTGTCTTTCTCCTACCTACTTAGCTCTCTCATCGTTCTCTCCTCTCTGCTCAGTTGTCTCTTCCTGCTTTGGTCCTGTCTGCTCTGTGTGGGCTTCAATTGTCTTCCCTACTTTCTCTGCCCTTAGCCTACCTCTGACTTTCTTCTCCCCATCCTATTTCTTCCTTTTCTTGTTCTGGATGTTTTGTGGATACTGTCACTCAAAGCAAGCAAACATCCATCTCCAGATCCTGTATTAAAGATGCTCTTTGAGCCAAGGTATCCCTGGGAGACAGGCCCAAGTGGTTTATGTCTGCAACTTAATAAAGCGTGTTTTCCAGTCAGCCTCAGTCTTCAGGTAGCCTTGAGTGGGGTCGCCTCCAGGAGCAGTGTAACTGAGCTACAAAATAAAAGGGAGTCAGGATGACGGAGTGTCAGGGATGGATGACTAATCAGGGTGTTACAAAGGTGGCGTGGGCTGTTGTCTACCCTGGAGGGTGACCCGTAGCTGACCTCTGGGTCCATCTGAGCTCAGTCATCACCCTCACGGTGATGGTCTCTTCACATTTCTCCCTCCTCTCCAGTTCCATTGTTACATCATTAGTGTGGTTCAAGGTGTGATCCAGACCTCCCTCTTCTGCACTGGTGACTTCTCAAGTAAAACGCCATGCAGAGGGAGCCTCCTGACTCTAATTATTTTGCTAACTCCTTGTTATGCCTATTAATTTCCCTCCTGCACCATTCATATTCCATAGGTCTGGCTGGCAGGTAGGGTGTCTGGGGAAATCACAGGGCCTTGCGCAGGAGATCGGACCGACTTCTGTAGAGAGACTAGCTTATTTTGCTTGATAATCTCTTATTTATGGGTTTGTTCCTTTCTCAATATTAATGAGACTTCCTGTCTCTATCTTGCTGTGATAGCTTTATCAACATCTCCATGGCTGCCTTTCCTTCCCACAAGAGCTGTGTTCAAACAGAATTGACATAATTTACAGGAAAAACCCAGTGGCTGGGAATGGCTGGGAATGTGTCGCTAATGAAGCTGAAGCCACTTCTTGTGGTGGGCGGAGTCTTGCTGGATACTCTGAGGCCTGCACCAATCCATGATGTCCACTACAGACAAGCTGGGATTCTCTCAGCTCTTTGGGCCTCTCTGGTTCAGATTCTCTACACAGTAGCAGACTCTGTGAGAGGCAGTTTGGAGTCTCAGTCCTGCATTTGTGCCTACGATATTTTCATTTATATCTGGCCTTGTGTTTCAAGTGTAACTGTTTCCTAAAAAATACACTCCTCTGTCCTTGCCCAGTCAGAACTGTAGCATCTGTCACGCAGTCCACTTTCCTTTGTGATATGTGATAATGCACTGTGGAAGATGGGGATTTTGAGTATGTACAGTATGTGACATACCACTGAGTCAGGGTCTGGCAGAGATGGCTCACACCTTTAATCCCAGCCCTTGGGAGGCAGAGGCAGAGGGATCTCTGTGAGTTCGAGGCCAGCCTGGTCTACAGAGCTAGTTCCAGGACAGCTAGGAGTGTTACACAGAGAAACCCTGTTTCGAAAAACCAAACCAAAACAAAAACAAAAAACAAAATTGTGAGTCAGTGGAATGGAGGATTATGAGGGTTTGTTATGTGAGGACTGAGGGAAAGCTTGCCAAGTTTGAGGCTGAAACATCGCTGAAATAAGTTCAAAGAGAGACTACACATGGCTCTTCATTTCGGTGTGAGCACAATGCGTGACTCTTGATTTGGGCACACGATCACGATGTGTGACTCTTCAGAGTTTGGGTGTGAACACAATGTGTGATTCTTCAGAGTTTGGGTGTGGACACAATGTGTGATTCTTCAGAGTTTGGATGTTTGAACATAATATGTGTCTCTTCAGAGTTTGGGTGTGAATACAGCGAGTGACCGACTCTTCAGAGTTTGGGTGTGAATACAGTGAGTGACCGACTCTTCAGAGTTTGGGTGTGAATACAGTGAGTGACTGACTCTTCAGAGTTTGGGTGTGAATACAGTGAGTGACCAACTCTTCAGAGTTTGGGTGTGAATACAGTGAGTGACCGACTCTTCAGAGTTTGGGTGTGAATACAGTGAGTGACCGACTCTTCAGAGTTTGGGTGTGAATACAGCGAGTGACCAACTCTTCAGAGTTTGGGTGTGAATACAGTGAGTGACCGACTCTTCAGAGTTTGGGTGTGAATACAGCAAGTGACCGACTCTTCAGAGTTTGGGTGTGAATACAGTGAGTGACTGACTCTTCAGAGTTTGGGTACATGTGTTAAGAATTGAAATGTCTCTACTCTGCTTCTTAACCACTAAAATCTCAGTTGCGGAAGAAAAAAAAAGAAAGAAAGCAAGAAGAATAAGGCAGGTTTCACTAATCTTGGTAGGGGTGATCTCTTGGGGAGCTGCTTTTGGGCCCTAAACATTGTAAGGGGGCAGAGGAAAGTCACAACGAACATTTGAGGCTCACCCACTATCAACATCTGCATTATGACCAAGAGGAAAGGCTTTCTCATTTTCCTGAGGCTAGCCTGGGGAACGCTTTGCTGATGCCCATGGATCTAAGCATCAGGGTCCTTGTCACGGCCAGCTCATGTCACTAACACCCATCCACCAGGTCTTCACATTCACTCATGGCTTCCTCCAATCCCTACAATATAAGGGCACAGATTGTGAAATTATAGAGCATTGACCATACTTTCAAACACTTTCTTGGTAGCATTCCACTCTCCTTTTAGAGTCGGTGACATGGATTTATTTTTCACTAATCTCAGAAATGGATAGAACTCAGGAGTTCACTTTTATTTAGCAACACCTTTATTTAAACTTTTCTACAATAATTCATTGTGCTTCCCAGCTGAGGGTTAGAAGCTCAAGTCTGAAGAGGTTGTGAACTTTACACTGGTCAGGTCTCTGGGTGAGGAAAAAGTCAGGGCTACTGTGAATGGCTACACAAAGCCATTCCTACACAAGTTTGTGGAATGTTCACTTGGGCCAGCAAACTAACCCTTGAACCACATCTAACCCATGAACTGCTCTTGTCCTTGAACTTTTAGTGGGACAAAACATTGGGAATGAACTGACACATCCACCAAAAAAAAAAAATCACTTACTGGACTTGTGTGTGAGCTAGAGATCAGAGGCCCAGAACCCAAGTAAAAGCTCCGTAGATATGATGCCTGCCTACAGCCCGAGCACTCAGAAGACAGCTACGGGTGGTTCCTAGGACAAGCTGTGTGACTAGTCTAGCCAGAACCAGCAAGCTTTGGATCCAATAAACAAGATGGAGATCGTGGAAGACACTCAATGATGACTTTGGGCCTCTGTAGGCACACACACATGTGTTCAAACATTCATACACACAGGCAAATACCTCACACCACATATTGGAAAAAAGAGACTGAATCAGCCACAAAACTGAAAATTTATCTCTTTACAGACCTCCAATGTAGAGGAAAATTTTAACTCCCTTGAGGCACTCAGCTTAGAAGCCATAGATGCAAATTTTGAACATCCATCTAGGTGCTTCTTTTTCCTCCTACTACCATGGTAGCTTCAAGAACTTACAAGAAGGAATACTTCCTCCACAAATGCATGGACCCCAAGGTTAGGAATAATGATGGCTGGTCCAGTATTGTTTCTTCCAGGAAAACTTAGCAATAATTTAAAAATTCATTTCCAAGGAACATAGCTACCTAAAAGCAGGTGTAGTCATGCAAAGACCAATTACAAAGGTGCGGAAATGAATGAGAAAGCCGTAAGTGAAAAAGCTGCCCTAGAAAGCCACACAGGGCTCCATCTGTAGATGCTCTACTTCCCCCGTATTTTGTTTTTCTAAAGTGCCGCTTGCTGCATGATTCACTGCTATTTTACGTGCCAATAAGAAAAGCAGAGGCCACAGTACAATCTTTTCGATTGTTAGATGCAGCCTTAGTTCACAGTATAATTTGAAAACAAAAAATATTGAATCCTAGAAATGGGTCTGGGGAGATAACTCAGTGGGTGGGAGTCCTTGTCACTAGGCGTGGGGACTGAAGGTGATCCTTGGAGCATGAATGGTGGAGGGAAAGTATCAGTATTGTCTCCTGCAAATTGTCCTGTCCTCCACATATATGCTATGGCACACTCGCGCGCGCACACACACACTCGTGCATGTACACACATAGATAACACAAATGAATAAATAAATAAATGTAAGAAAAATTTAAACAGTAAAATCAAAGTGAACCCTGGAATAAACCATAGTCTACATATGTGTGTGCATCCAAATATATGTACACAGACATACATATCATATTTCGTTTGTATATCATCTAAGAGTTTATCTATTTGGAAAAATACACAAGAGAAAAATCTGGATGAGTGCAGAGATTCAGAGCAGAAGAGAAGTGGAGTTGGGTTTGGCAAGATGGAGGAAATTTTATGTCTTAAGTTTTATGCTCCTGCATTGTTTAAAGGTTTTACAATGAAAATGTATAGCCTACACAACCCTAACTAGCTTTTTTTATTAAATAAAATCCCTTAATCAGATACCCACTTAATCAGAAAGACCTACAAAGTGATTGACTTCCAGTCACAAAGCTAGATGCTGATCTGCTTCTCTCTCTCTTTCCTTCATCACTACGAGGTCATTTAATGAAGAAATTTAAAATGTTTGGCACATCTCTTACATTAAAGGTGTACTATAAATGGAAAGGTTACCGCTACTCAAAGATTTCTATTCAAAGATCAATATTTGGTCATGTTTTTTTTTATTTTTAATTTTCCTTACGGACAATTCCTCCATCAGCTAAAGGCAGGTGAGTTCTATAACTGCTGTGGTTTGGATCTTGAGTGTCTCACCAAAGACCCCTCTGCTGGAGTGATGCTTTGTGGAGGTACCGGAAGCCTTGTGTAGGGTGTGTGTGAAACCAGCCTCTACACAGTGGTCTTGCTTTGTCACGTGTTCCCACCATTATGGACTGCCTCACCTCGGGCCCAAGTCAGTGGAGCCAGCTCATCACAGGCTGGAAGTTCTAAAACTGTGAGCCAAAATAAAACTTTCTAATTTATAAATTGACTATCCCCAATGTTTTCTTATGAATTAAAAAAAAAACTGTTCAATTCAAGTACACTACGTGAGGGGGGGGGGTTAATTCTAAGGTTCCCTGAAAAGCAAGGTTTTTCCATGCACCTTTGCCGCACCCAGAAAATGGCCATAAGTGACCTGTTAGTTGTGGCCACAGGAAATACTTCATTATTATCATTACAATAGGAAATAATCTTTATACAGTTGGACATTTTTTTCTTTGAATGTCCCATACTGTTGAAGAAAATGAGGACAAGACTGTTTAGAATAGAATAAAAACTCACCAGCAAAGAGAACTAGCTATATCCCCCACACAACACACAGAACAGACGTTTGCACAAGTTGCATTGCTGTGTTGCTATGATGTTATGTGTATCAGAAGAAACAAGTTTTCATAGCTGTTATGCGTGGCAGAGAAATGGTCACTCTGAGTTCAGAGACACACCTATCCAAATTTTGGCTCCACTTCTGTCACAGCAAGCAACACCAGGGGATTCAAGATGCCAGCAGTTAGAAAACTACTTTTTCTGTTTATATTTGGGTAAAGGAGATATTTATATTTTAAAAAACTAGGTTACAGATTTCAAATTATAAGAGACATAAGGGATAACTCAGTCCACTGCCAGGAGCAAGACTCTTACCCTGTAATCTCCGCAGATATAGCTCAGCCTTTGCTTGATACCTCATGCACTTCATAAAAGTCTCTTGAACCAAAGAATGAACGTGAGATGTAATAATCACCGTGGCATCAATAAGTCTTTGACACCCGATGAAAAGGCTATAGAATGCAATCTTCAATTGCAGGAAACAGTAGACATCTTTGATTGCTTTATTGGTTAGGAAGATCAAAATGTTATGTGGTGTGTACATGGTGTGAACACGTTCATGTAAACGTTCATGTAAGCATGAATGTGTGTTGCTATGTGCATAGAGGCCAGAGGTTGACATCAATGTCTTCCTCAGTTGCTCTCCACTTTACATATGATTTTTGATATGGAGTCTCTCACTGTACCTGAAGCTCACTGATTTGTGAGGCTGAATGACCACTGACCTTCAGCTATCCTCCTGCCACTGTGACGGCAGGTAAGCACCACTGTGTCCAACTTGTAAGTGGGTGCTGGGGATACACTTGGGGCACAATGATTTACCCAGGATTCCTTTTCCCAGCTCTCGCTTCACTTCTGTCTTGATAATGGAAGGCGATTTCCTTAAGGAATGCCATTCATGAGAGAATGGAGCACCTCCTATCCTAAGGAGAAATCGGGTTTGCCTCAAGGCGTTTCTTTCCTCTTACTAGAGAGAGAAAGGGACGCCGCTCTGGCTAAAGGTATGAGAGACTGTTTTCAGATGTCTGAGGAACTTCTAGAAGATGTGTTTTTCACACTCTGAGTTGTTTCTAGGGCAGTGATTCTCAGTCTTCCTGAGGCTGTGACCCTTTAATACAGTTCTTCATGCTGTAGTGACCCCCAACCATAATTTTATTTTTGTTGCTCCATTGTAACTATAATTTTGCTATTATTTACTAATGTAAATATCTGTGTTTTCTGATGGTCTTAGATGACCTCTATTCCAGGGAATGTATCCTTTGCCAGTTATGGCCCAAGTCTGGGGAATGTCTAGGGAATGCATTCTTTACTCACTGGGGAGCATCTAGGGAATGTGTTCTTTACCCTAGAGAGAAAAGACTATGCTTTCTTCTTGTTCAGAATATGAATATTATACTTAAAGTCCTGATGCTTAGAGTTATTATAGCTCTGAAAGGATAGATGTAAATTCTGAAGGGATAAGAGTGAAGAAAAAACCTAGCATGTTGATGATAGAAGTCTGCAGAGTTAGTTTAGAAAGCCAAGTGCATGTCCATCTAAACCCTGACCTTGCCTTCATGCCTCTGGTCATGCTGTTCTCTTTGGTTTGGTTTGGAGAAGCAGATCTGCCGGGGAAGCAAAAAGTTGTTGCAGTACTAGAGGGAGGGGCGGGGAGAGATGGGGAAGAGAGAGATCAAGAGGGAGAGAAATAGGGGCAGAGGAGGGAGAAAGGGAGCAGGAGAGAGTGAGAAAGAGCAGGAGGGAGAGAGAGGAGGCAGGAGGAGAGACCCAGGGGAAGCAGAGGGAGAAAGGGAGGAGGAGCAAGTTGAAAGAAGGGGAGAAAAAAGGGGAGGGAGAGAAGAGGAGGAAAGGGGGAGAGAGAATATAATTAGAAAGTATTATCAGGTTGGCTTCTGCTAGCTGTGGCTGTCTTCAAACTGCATTTTCAGTCCAGTGCTGGATTTTTCACATAGGGGGACCAGTTCAGGCTCTGTAGCTTGGCATGAGCAAGAAAATGTTGGGAGATGAGCAATAATGTGCAGTGCAGGTGTGGGGAGGAACAGGCACACAGTTAGATCATGCCTAATTCGGATGGAATCCAAACAATGCCGAGTCAGGTGACGAGTCCCTTCTTGGCCTCCAGTGTTTTTAGGTATGGGGTGTGTGTGTGTGTGTGTGTGTGTGTGTGTGTGTGTGAGAGAGAGAGAGAGAGAGAGAGAGAGAGAGAGAGAGAGAGAGAGAGAGAGAGAGAGAATGGCAGAGGACAACCTTGGGTGTCATTTCTCAGGTGCCATCCACCTTATTTTATTTTGGGGCCAGTGTCTTTCACTGGCCAGAAATTGGTCAAGTAGGCTAGGCTGTGGCCAGCAGACATCATAGATCTGCCTCTCTCCACTCCTCCAGAGCTAGGGTCACAAGCGCACACCACTGTGCATGGCTTATTTATTGTATTATTTTTTACAATGAATTATTGGGGTTTAACTCGTATGCCTAAACTGCTAAGAAAAGCACTTTACAAAACAGCCTTCATAATGTGTTCCTTGGGGAATGTTAATTCCAGTCTGTTACAGAGTCCCCTTTAAGGTAGTAGCAGGAGTTGGTGAGCGGAGATGCTGCTTGTGAGTCCATGATTCATATCCGTCGCTTTCATTCTTTGCTATCGTGGTAGTTTACCTCTTCCCAGCTCATTCTGCATGGACCTTGCCTTTCATCTCCAAGACGTTTGGGCCTTTGTAGCCTTGTCTTCATTGGGCCATGTTATCTGAAACTGACAGATTCCTGTGTCTGCAGAACATGGATGCACCCCAAAATTCTCCTGTTGAGTTTTTCCTTTCCCTAGTTTCTCACACACTCAGAAGTGAGTCCCATCAGCATTTCTTGGCTGTTAGCCAAATGGTACAAAGACTCCAAGATCAGAGGTGAAGCACATGGCGAGTAATATGTAGTAAATACCCCATTATTAAAGCCTTTGTGCCTTGAATTTCCTTTTACTGGCAATTCAAAACATCCTTAATAGCGTATGAGAGGAACCGACAGCTAATGTTGACAACGGAGGCTGAACTAGTACCAGATACTAAAATAGACAAAGATGGTAGGGACGTGAGATTCCAGCAACAGGGACAGCACAGAAAGGAGAATAAAAGGGATATCTGGAGTGTTTGCAGATCTCAGACTCTTTCAGTACGACCAGAATCAAAACTTTAAGACGTGCTTTGTATGAGACTCTGTGGACACTGACCATCTGCATAGACAGGTTAGTGCCTTTGAGAAGCCATCATTAAAAGAGACTTTGTGTAATTAGATAATGGCTGCAGTTGTCTCGTCTTTGAAGATTTAAATAGCACGGCTCATATCTCCAACTGCAGCTCCTGCTATTGGATTAGACGTCCCTAAATCCTATGGCTTATGTCTGAATCTCCAGCTAGAATTTCCATTAGTGTGAGGAGCATTTATCTTCTGCTTTCTGGCCTGTGCTCTTCTCGCTTCTTGCAGGACTGCAACAAAGCTGATTTCCTTGCCTCTCCAAAATGCCCCTCAAGTGCGGAAGCTGCATGAAAGCCTCTCGGGGCTTTTGGTTGAATAGAGTGATACAAACGGTTCAATTATAGCACGGCCAATGCTTTAAGATAAACTGCTAGATAGTCTTATTCTAAGGTTCAGTTCTTTTGTCAGACTGGCTGGGGTGTGGGGAGAGCACCTCATTGGCCAGCATTGCACTCAAGGTTCTGGTTCAGCAGCCCTGCTAATACCTCCTGCCTCTGAGACTCTCTCCACATCCTTCTTACCTCCTGATTCCGAATTTCTGCTATGTCATTACTCAGAAACACTAAGTTTTCCCTGGGTGTCTTAAAGTGACCAAAGTCTGGGAACTGTCCCTCCACAGCCCATATTGTTCGTCAATACAGTTTTGCTGGGAAAGTGCAAGCCCATCTATGAAGCTCACTCTTAGCTAGAGATTTTATCTGGGGGTGGGAATGAATAGATCTGGGAAGTTTCTCAGAGGGGAAAATGGATCTGAGCCAAGCAGGGCAAGTGAATTTACAGATAACCAGAGAGGTGGGGAGATAAAATTCCTCCTAAGCAAAGACGTCAAGGCTTGAGGTATTCAGCATCTGTCCCTGTACCACTCCTATTTTGTTTTTGTTTGTTTGTTTGTTTTTCAAGACAGGGTTTCTCTGTGGCTTTTGAAGCCTGTCCTGGAACTAGCTCTTGTAGACCAGACCAGGCTGGCCTTGAACTCACAGAGATCCGCCTGCCTCTGCCTCCTGAGTGCTGGGATTAAAGGCGTGCAGAAGATAAAGGCCTGCTGTGACAGATCAGAAGTTGCCCATTGATCTTCCCTGGATTAGGACATTTACAGCGACGTGGGGAGAGTATGGAACTTCAATACTCTGCTGAGCAGAAGTAATGGTGCAACCTCTTTCTTGCCCCGCCCTTGCAGGGCTCTCACTTTGGCGGCCCAACACTCTTTCTCTTCAGATCCCTGTATGGCCTGCCCCAAGGACAGGTCATCCCACTGGAAGCTTAAAGATGAAATAACCTGCATAGGCTCATGAGTTTGAACACTTGGTCCCCAGGTGGTGGTGGTGCTGTGGGAAGGCTAAGCACACTTTAGGGGTATGCCTCTGTTGCTCCTGCTCCCTGTTCACTCTTTTCTTGACTGCTGATGTCATGCAACAAGCTGGCCTCATGCTTCTGGTACCGTGCTTTCCCCACCATGGTGGAGTCCATGCCTCTGGAACTACTCGCGCAAACAAACCCTTTCTCCCATCAGCTGCTTTCTGCATGGAATTTTATTCTAGAAACACAAAAGAAGCTAAGATATTCCCCTTCCCTTCTAATGAATGAGTGCTGGGAGAAAACAGGCCTTCCTCG
The DNA here is from genome assembly GCF_037038515.1 of Microtus pennsylvanicus. NCBI lineage: Eukaryota > Metazoa > Chordata > Mammalia > Rodentia > Cricetidae > Microtus > Microtus pennsylvanicus. Next base: position 60,479,492 of record NC_134583.1, read on the forward strand.
TGACTCCAGCTTACCCATTTCCAGCCCCCTTCTGCAAGCTGCTGGCATTTCTCTCAGACACCTTCCACATCTGTCTTTTCTAGCCAGACCTCTTATGATTGTCTTACACTCTCTACAGGAGACTAAATAACACCGGCTCTTAAAGCCACCGCATTGGCCCTATGCAAGCTCCTTTCCCTTCTCCCCGTCACAGTCAGCCAAATCAACAAGGTCCTGTTTAAAGATGAGTCTTCTCGGAGGCGTTTGATGCTGGGAAGCAATGGGATTGAAGGCTGCACATAGTTGTTGGGAGACCTAGTCTGGATTTTAGTTTTAAGATCTGCAAAACTTATATTAAAATCCCTGTTTCTGACTTCGGGAGAAAAAAAAAAGACCCAGAAATATCACTCTTGCATCTCTACATGGCAACCTTAGCTTTTGGCTGGGTGGTAGATGGGACCTATGGAGGGAGCGTTTAAGCTACAGTCTACCACAGCCCCCACGCCTCTCTGCTGTCCTCCAAACACAGTCCACTTCAGTCACTCATGATGCTTCCTTGTTCTCTGAAGGCGCTCTAGATGGCACTGAGTTTGAATTTGGATTTAAAGTGGCTCTGGCACATGGTACAAGCTAAGTTACAAGTACCCATTATTAAAAGCAATAAGGGCAGCCATTATTCAATGAGGAGAGTCCCAAGGCTGGATAAGAAGCTACTTTTCCTGGATAGCACTGGGTAGAAATAGCCACAACACAACCGAAAATCCAAAGCATTTTGTTTCCTTCTTTCTAATTGGCACTCCTGCATGAGGATGTTTCCCAGAAAATTACACAAAATCTTTCCCCATCACAGAAATGGTGCATGTTGTTGTAGCTAAGAGATTATTATTTACCACTACTGCGTAATTAGGCATAATTTCAATAATTGCATGAACACAGACTACTGAATAAATATTCCCCAGGAAAACATGAACTTGCAAAATCAGAATCCAAGTTAATGTTGATGTCTGCTGAGTCCTGAAGGGCATTTGCTATTCTAGCCAGGCTAGGGAGACAGGTACAGAGAGGACCAGTAAGGCCATGGACTAGCAAAGCCTTTGGGTCTTCCTGGTCACACTGATGAATTTTCTTTGTCTCAAGTCTTTCACATTGTGACCCCATAGCAGTAACGGAAAATAATACTTAGCTACCTGGAAATGATATTCTATTGAGCTGGTGGGTGTCCTTCCCATCTAAGGAGACCCCTCTCCTTCTTCCCAGTTCCCCAAAACGGTGGCTTACGCCAGTAATCTCAGTACTCAGGAGATGGAAACAAGACGATTAGGGTCATTCTCAACTATATTTGTGTAGTTCTGGGTCAGCTTGGGCTGCAGGAGACCATGACTTCCAATACAGTCAGGAGCAGCAGTCCCGGTTGGGGGAGCTGTCCTTGGTGCTGACATTGCATGGGACTAGGGATGGATGTGGACAGTCACCTTTACAAGTTCCTCGCCTTGGTCCTCGGGGAACTAGACTTGACCTGCCCTTCCACAGGTTCTTCTTGGTTGCTGTCTTCCTGCCAGTCAGGAGTCTCTGCACTGCATAGTCTGCAGTAGTCAAACCGTTCACGTCCTTCCTCTCTTAGAGGGAGAAAAGATGGATAGACAATCAAAACAAGAATACAGAATGAAGCCACTAAAGAGTGATGGTGAAGCCACCTCCACAGCACCCAACCTGTGGGCATGCCATCAGGGCCCTGCTACAATCTCTTTCTTACTCATGTCCTGGCAGCCACCTTCATGCTCTTTCCCTACCAACAAGTTCCAATTTTCCCCACTTTCTTCTAGAGACGAGGCCTTGCAATCCAGCATGACCTCAGTCTCATAATCCTCCTGCCTCAGCCCCCCAAGTGCTGGTATTGCATGCATGTGTTACCATAACCACGTTATATCCAGTTTGTATTAGATTCCAAGGCTAGAAATCTGAATTTGACTCCCACTCTGTCATTGTTAGGTGCCCTTGAGCAGTTTGTATAACATGTCTGAGCCTTTATTTTCTCATCGGTGAAGTGGGGACAGAATGCATCTCCCTTAGGAAATAATAAGGAATGGCAAGAAAATGAAACTTGGTGTCCAAAGTAGCTAGATAAAATCTACGTACAAGTCACTCACTGCATGACTATTTGTAAATGAATTAATGATCTAGACATTACTGGAGTCTTCCTTTTCTAGGAAGCATCCTGATCACCCCTCCCCAACACCCAGACCTGCAATGCCTTTGCTTCTGAAGCCTGATCTGGATGTTGTTAATTTATTTTGTTTGCTAATGATCTGCTTCGCCAAACCTACCTGAGATCTTTTATATCCTTGGCAAGTATTTTCAGCCACCTAACACCCTGCTGAGTCTTTGCTAGGCACTGGATTGATTTATGTTTATTGATTGACAGCATGTGCCTGAATTACCTCCCTTTGTTCTGATGCCAAGTCATCGCCTGTAGACTCGGAGCTGGGGAGACTTGCGTGTCATGGTGTTAGGATTGCATTGGAGCATGCCTTCCCACTCTCACACAGTCATAGTGACATTGCGATTCATGCGTGGAGGGCTGGAAAGACCACAGCCTTCAAATTTACGCAGATCCAATGCAGTGAGTCACCCCCTCCTTTCTTGCATGAAGGAGAAATAAAGAATAATTGCAGGGCTTTTTTCGGTTCCATTTGTGTGTGTGAGGAGCCCTACGCTGGTAGTAATTACAGAAAGGAAGGAAACTGAATAAGCAGCAAAAGAAGAATGAGTTGTACTGACCTAATTAAACTCCCGCAGAAAGAGTTTCCCTCTTACTTGGAAGGTGGTCTCAGATAACCTTGAAGCCATTGTATGAGCCACTGCTTTTCTCATTTCAAGGGGAGTGGATAGCAGGAAGGTCATTCTAAAAAGGCAACCTTCCCAATGGCTTTCAGAAATTAAATGACCTTGATTTTTGAGCCAGTTCCTCTCAATGAAATTAAATTACATTTGAACCTTATTAATTAACAAGGAGAAGCTAATCAAACTGGAGGAGGGAAGTGCTTCCCCAAATGTCCTCTGGCAACAGAACTTTGGGAAGCCTTTGGGGGCAGAGAGTTCTAAGTCTCCAGTCGAAGATGGCTGAAACTATTTTTTACATTATTTTACACACACACATACACACACACACACACACACACACACACACACACACACACCACTAAAGCCATCCTTTCTTGCAAGATAGTATCTTAGTATCTATTCTTCATCTAATCATGTATCTGTTTCCAGTCAGCCTGTAACTGCAGCTACCACAATAGTTGTCAGCTGTTTCCAAGGGCACTAAGCCCTTTGTACAAATGACGATACTATGTCTTATTATTCTCCCCATTTTGCATACAAGAAAAATGAGGCTCTGAACTGTGAAGCATTTGGTGCAGGCCATGCCTCATTAGTAAATGGAAGGGGTAGAGTTAAAACCTTCATGTACCCAGACTCAGGTTGCTCCAGGGTGCATTGTCAGCTGAGTTCTGTGGCTGTCCACATCTTCACTCATTCATAATTCCAAGAGGACTTAGTCCCTAAAAGGCTACGCCACATACATTTCTCAGGCAAGGTGTCAGTGGTCCTCCTAGGCATGTGGAGGTGTCTCTCTGGCCTTTATTGCTAGGTCTAGATAACAGTGACACTTTCTGGAACTTGCACTCATGACTATTGTATAAATGAGCAGATGTGTGAGAAACACCTTCAGTAAGGTAAGAAGAAACAACACGACCATGGTTGCCATGGATATTGGTTGATCTATCCCAATGTTGGGAGTGGAGCTAACAGCAAGGGGACTTTGAAGATAACAGCACAGGGTAGGCAGATGCCGTGGTTCACACCTGTAATCCCAGCACTATGGAAGCTGAGGCAGGAGAGCTTCACCTACCTTGGGATGCATGGTGAATTTTAGAGCAATCCAGAGCTACAGTGAAAGTCCCCACCTCCAAAAGGAAAAATCCAAAACCCCAAACCAAAAACCAGAATAGAGTATTCATTATGAGTGAAACCTTTGAGTCTGATTGTAGGAGATGAATCTGGGATCCATCATTTTACAAATGAAAAATTCAAGAAACGTTACATAAGTTTTCTATAAAAATGTTGTTCACCTTTGGAATGAAAATAAGCAGAGTACCTTTTAATTTAAAGAAATAAAAGTTTATTTGATCATTTATTTGCATGTATATGTGTATGGAAGTGCATGGGCCATGGTGCATGTTTAGAGGTCAGAGGACAACTTACAGGAGTCGATTCTCTCCTTCCAAGGCGTGGGTCCCTTGGTGGTGAGCACTTTTGCCCACTGAACCATCCCAAAAGTCGAGAATATTCATCTTATAGTGACATCATGAATAAGTGGTACGGGAGAATTGTCTGTATTCTGTCAATCATGTTTTAAATAAATGCTGCCTGGCCAATCAGCATTTATTTAAAACATGATTGACAGAATACAGACAATTCTCCTGCACCAAATAAGTAATGGCATCTTTTAGTTACATAACTGATATATACCAATGAGTCTTAGTAACCAAGATACAGCTTCTGGAAGGAGAGAGACATCCTTTATTTACTATAAGCTGTTCCTGCAGAAGACTTGTTTCAAGATGAACTGGATGTCAAATGGGAGAAGGAAAGGGCACTGGGAAGGAGGGACCAGGACTCATAGCACCGTTAACACATTTCTCAGCTAGGCATGCCCAGACAGAGCCCTTGCCATGAGAGGAAAGGCCAGAGACTTACTGCATCTTTTATCCCCCAGTTCACGCATCTTTCCACTTGTGCTCCATCATCCCACCTTTCTATTCATCTAGCCATCAGTCTCTCTCCCTACGGTTGGCCACATGGTTAGCTGTTCTCTTATTCTTCCACATTTCTGAGCGTTTTGGAATCACATCTGTCCATACTTTCTCACTAACGATCCCTTCACCCTCAGCACAGCCTGGTGTCAGTGACTTAATTAATTTTCCATCACCATGGTCAAAGTATCTGTCAGAAGTCACTTACGTGAGGAAAGGATTAGCTTGTTCATGGTTTCAGAGAGATTTTAGTTGGCGGTGGTGGAATGGGCATGGTGGTGGGAGTCTAGTGCGGCGGATCTTCATACTGAGGCAGACAAAAGAACACAGACTGGAAAGAGAGGAGGCCATATCCTTCGAGGTCCATGTCTAGTGACCTACTTCCTCCAGGTAGATCCTATGTCCTCCAAAATATTACAAAAATATTATCCTGGAGGGGGTGCACTCCGGACTCAAGGACTAAGAAGGTTTTGATAAGTGATAAGGGTCATATATGCAGCTTTTCAAGTTTCCTCTGTGCATTGTGTGAAATATGGAATAAAGGGAATGAAAAGTAGCAAGAAGGAGGCAAGTTGAAAGGTGATGTGAAAAAGGCAGAAGATAGGAGATGAGCCAGGTCACTCACTGCTGGCCTAGACGATGACAGGGAGTTCACCACACATTTTGATTGTGTCATTTCATTGATTTCTAATAGTCATGAAAGACAGATCATATACTGTTGTCTCCACTTTACAGATGTGGAGACTGGCCATGAGGCTATTTAAGAAACTTGATAGACACAGGAGCCCATGCCTGTGATCCCAGTACCGAGAATGTAGAGTCAGGAGGATCCCTGGGGCTCTCTGGCCAGTCAGTACAGCTGAACCATTGAGCCATTGAGCTCCAGGTCCAATGAGAGACCTTTCCTCAAAGCAAAAGTTGAAGAGCAATTGAGACCTCAACACACACACACATACACACACACACACACATACACACACACACACAATAAAGTATAAGAATCTTGCTAAAATAACATAACTGTGGGAGGTAAAAGCTTAGGTAGCTCTGATCTACTGATACAAAGACAACAAGTTGTCCATGCCAAACTCCAGAAGAGGGACCACATACAAGGACAGCAACTACAGGCAAAGCACAAGATGATTGGAAGGGACTGCAGAAGCTAGTAAGCTGGATCTTCCCGGGGCTAGCAAAATTAAAATTAAAATAAATCCGGGATCCATAGTGTTTATGAGTCTGTACAGAGTGTGATGTTTCCATCACAGCCAAACACAAGCAGTAAGTGTGATGCGACCCAATAGGAGTCAGATGTGATGTTGTGGAGTGAGAGAGAAAAGCCAGACCTCTAGAAGTTTCAACTCTCTTGGCCACGGGTGGTTACTGGTTATTGTTTAGATCTTAAATGTATCTTTAACGTGGAACTGTGGAGATTCTCAGTGGGTAAAGTGCTTATGCCTAAGTGTGAGGACGTGAGGATCCCCCACATGTACATGAAAGCTGGAGTTGGTGGTGCATTCCTGTAACCCCAATAATGTGGGACAGGGGCAGAGACAAGTGGATACTGGGGGCTCACTAGCCAGCCTTTCTAGACAAAATGGCAAGCTCAAGTTTTAGTGAGAGACCATTTCAAGACATAAAATGGAAGAGAATATAGAAGGAACCTGAAGGCCTGCATGAGCACACACTCACAGACACATGCTCACACACTCTCATACACACAGTCACGCGTGCACATACACACACACACACACACACATACATGCATACACTTGTGCACATGCACATGTGTGCACATTTCCAGTGCTCATATACTAACGGCTTGGTGCCCAGTGCCACAGTATTAGAGGCAAGGCGTCTGGTAGGTGGTTGGGTCCTGAAGGATTTGACCTCTACAATGGGACCTCATGGATGAGTTAATGGATTACAAAGGGACTGGGTTATAAATGCAAGTTTTCTCTCATTACATCAGGCCTGCCATGAAGTGAGCAGGTCTGCTCCATCGCTGCTACCCACTGTGATGTCATTTCTCACATGTTCAAAAACAAGGGAACTAGGCAACCATTGTCTCTGGAGATTTTCTCATGTATTAGGTCACAGCGGTTAGATCACTTGTAGCAGTGTGCTATGTTAGTTACCTAGTTACCTAACATAACACACTGCTACAAGAAGCTTCTAATTTTCCTTGGATAATACCCAACCTTAAGAAACCCTTAAAAATTGCCTCCAGGAAATGATTATTGTGACAAAATTCCAAGTGGTGCTTCCAAGGTTTTAGAGCCAAAGGCCCTAAAGTCCTTAGGCTGTATAAGAAATAAAGGCTCAGTAGCCATGTAATAAAGAAGCCAGTGATAATATAATAATATAAGTAGGATAATATAATATAATAGGTTCATTTCTTGTGCTTGTGCTTCTGCCAGGGTCAGCTGACCTAGGCTGGACTTGGCATAGCAGTTCACACCTTTCTCATTCCTTCTAGAGACTAGCAAGCTAGCCCAGTCATGATGGTGATGCAGGAACACAGCTTGCAATAGTAGCATTTATGGTACTGTGTGTGTGCTCATGTGTGTATGTTCATGCTTCTGGATGTTTGTGTGTGTTTGGACATGTATGTGTATGCATGTGGAAGGGGTGCAGAAGTTGACACTGGGTGTCTTCTTCAACACTTCTTTGGTTTATTTTATTCTTGGAAGTAAGATTTCTCACCAAAACTGGTCCTCACTAATTGGCTGGCTGTAGTAGGAAGTTTCTGTCCCATTCTGTCCTGCAGTCACTCAGCCCCCCAAAAACACAGAGAGACTTATATTAATTATAAACTGTTTGGCATATTAGCTCAGGCTTATTGTTAACTAGCTCTTACAACTTAAATCAACCCATAATTCTTATCTATGTTTAGTCACGTGGCTTGGTACCTTTTCTCAGTGAGGCATTCTCATTTTGCTTCTTCTGTGTCTTGCTGGTGATGGCTTCTCTCTGCCTTTCCTCTTCCCAGAATTCTCTTAGTCTGGTCATCCTGCCTATATTTCCTGCCTGGCTACTGGCCAATCAGCATTTTACTAAATCAATATAAGTGACAAATCTTTACAGTGTACAAGAGCATTATCCCACAGCAGCTGGTTGGCTGACCAATAAGTCCTGGATATCTTCCTAACTCCATCTCCTCCATTGTGAGATTACAGGTGCCTGGCACCATGCCAACTGTTTATGCATGTGTTGGAAATCCCACCTTGAGTCCTCATGAAGAGACCCCATTCAAGGCTTTTTAATCCCCAGGCTCCTAAAGCTGGTACCCTGTTATCTCTACCTTCTTCTATTAGGTAAAGTAAGTTGCATGCTCAAAGTCAAGTGTGGGAAATGAATATTCTGCTCTTTTACTAAAGAAAAGTCTTTACTGTTGGGAAGGCTATTTTCCTCATCAGTTCAGAGAAAGGGCTTCAATGTATTTCTTCCTTGGTCCATTTTGACAAGCTGAGTAGCTTTCTGCTCACTCAGTGTTTCAAGGGAGCAACCAAGCCCATTGGAAAGGTGCTGCACAGGCAACTTTGCCAAATACATCTTAAAATTAGGGCCTATTTTCCCCCAATAGGCTTTATTTATACCATGCACAATGACAACAAAAAATGGAAGATAATTAGGCATATACACAGCAATCAAGCGTAGTGACTTCGCTGGAATCATTAAACTTAATTACTTTCACTTGTTATTCCTGGGGCTATAATATCACTATTAAATGCCAATGGGATCCACAGCAGGTTTGATTTAGCTGAAACAAGGATTTGGTAATTTACAGCTTCGCAGAGGCGTTCATCAACACGAGGACTGTGCTGAGTTCCTCTTCTGGTTGTTCCTGGGACCTGCTGGAGCACACCTTTGTTCAGAGGTGGGGCTGTCAGCTTAGGCAATTTGTCTCAGTGCTCAGCAGGATACTGTCCTGTATTAGTCCCGGCTTCCCTGCGCAAAACACACTTTACACCCTTTTGGGAACCCACTGCATTAACAGTCATCTTACAGAGGAGGAAGCTGAAGTTCCAACAAGGTGCATAGCTTGCTTGAGGTCACAGGGTCACCCACCCACCAAGCAAGTGCAGGAATGCTGCTCCTTTGGGTTTCTAAGTCCAGGGTGGGATGAAGCTCTGCTGCTTTCAGAGTTCCCTAACCTTGGGGATTTCCTCCTCCCCATTTTTCTTTCAATCTTTTTTTCTTAAAGAACCTTATAAACTTCTTAATCTGTTTCCTCTCAGGTATCTATGTGTTCATGTGTTTCTGTGGGAAGGCGCACATCTACAGAGACCAGAAGTAGCCATGTTCTGGGGTTGTCCTCAGCACATGACAGGGTCTCACTAGTCTGGGCTTCAGCAAGTGGTCTAGACTGGCTGTCTGGTGAGAGACCCTCCTCTCTGCCTCCTCACTCCCAGAATTTGAAGCACACACCACCACACTGTGTTGTTTTGAAATGGTTTCTGAGGGTCAAATTCAGGTTCTCAAGCTTGCAAGGTAAACATTTTGCTGACTAAGCTATTGTTCCTGCCCAAACCTCCATTTTGAGTATAAGCCAAGATTTATGCATGCTAGCCATGTGCCCCCACTGCGATATAAGTTTTAAGCACTTTATATCATGTAATCTTCCCACTGATCCTCTATGATATAGTTCATATAGCCCCCAGTGACCCATGTGCTAAAAGGTTTGGTACTCACCTTGGCCCTACTGAGAGGTGGCCAAGAGAGAACCTGTAAGGGGTGGGGTCCAGTAGAAGGCTTTATGTAATTGTGGCTGTGTCCTTGAAGGAGATTGTGCGACATTGGTCTTGTTCTTTTTCTTTCAATTTCTAGTTGCTATGAAATTAATAAGTATCCTCTGACACCGACCTGTATCGCCATAGGACCAAAGCAATGATGTGAAGACTTGAAACCCTCAAAAATGTGAACCCACATAAACCTTTAAGCTGCATCCCGTGTTTTGTCACAGTAGAGAATCGCTGGCTAACCCACTAGTCAAAGCACGTGTTCTTTACATATTGTAATGATCCTTATTATTTTATAGCGATGTGCCCTGCCATCACGTTTATGTCAGCATGGAGATATATATATATATATATATATATATATATATATATATATATATATACCCTCACGCAGAGACCCCATTCAAGGCTTTTTAATCCCCAGGCTCCTAAAGCTGGTACCCTGTTATCTCTACCTCCTTCTATTTGGTGAAGCAAATCACATGTTCAAATTCAAAGTTAATTATGAGAATGAATATTCTGCCCTTTTGCTAAAGTCTTCTACTGTTGGGAAGGCCAGTTTCCTCCAAGGTTCAGAGAAAGAGCTTCGTGTCTTCCTTCTTTGACCCATTTTGACAAGCAATGTGACTTGCTGCTCACTCAGTGTTTCAGGGAGCAACCAAGCCCATTGGAAAGGTACTACATTTAGTAAACACACACACACACACACACACACACACACACACACACACACAGAGAGAGAGAGAGAGAGAGAGAGAGAGAGACAGACAGACAGACAGACAGACAGACAGACAGAGAATGTTTTGAACTGTGGGTCAGAGTGGACCACAATGGTTTCACCAATATTCACAATAAGTGGAGAATGCTCAAATATGCCATTGGCCTCAGCTTTTACACATCTCCCTGGATCTGTGGTTTTCCTTCAAGGTCACTAGATCGTTGCTCTATCTCCAGGCTCTGTGTTTGTCTTCAAGTTGAAAAAACTGAGAAGGGTAGAAAGCAGGACATGGGCTGAGGACCCTGTTATTTGTGCTAGGTCCACTATTAGAGTGTCACGGGAGAAAGTGGCCCTGTGGCCACTTTCAATCAGGGGAACCTGGGGAAGATCTCATTTAATGTACACATATGTGTGCCATGAAGAAAGGTCAGGTTCTCCTGAGTGGAGCCGGAATGCTCACCCAAGTGCGCCCTGCATCCTTGGAGGATGGGTGAGCAGACCTGTGGAGGCAGAGCTGCATGAGGCTTTTCTCCTTGACAAGCTTCGCTCCGCTCTGCTCTGTCCCTAATCCTCACACAACCTAGTTTTTATTAGCTTTTTAGAGTTAGCTTGCAAAGTAATGGGTTTCCTTATGGCATTTCCATACACACGTTCTTATTTCTCTCCTTCCCCTGTCCTCCCATAGTTCCCTTCGCCCCTTCATGCTGCCCCTCCCTCCAGCCCACCCTCCTTTTGCTCTCCTGTCCCACAGCCTTTGGGAGGAAGTTCATTTACTTTTTTTCTCAGATCCTCTGAAACTCCATTTCCCCAGCCAGATTCCTCAGCTCCAGAAGTGAGGTGCAGACTTTCCCCCATCCCTCTCCCCAAACTGAAACAAAATCAATTTCAGACCACGGAGCAGTCAGTGGGGAGGGACTGTCTCTGCCTCGGACAGACCCCAGCAACACTAAGTCCTCCCTCAACAGATAAGGCTGCTGCTGGGCTGGAGAGAGCCTCGTGGATAGAGAGTTGAGGTGGGTGGGGGCAGTGGGTAAGGTTTAATTATGCGATTAACTAGGCTCTGAGTCAAATGGCTCAACACACTCCTAATTAATCGATCAGATGCACCACCTGCTGACCTTCTCTCGTCCACGGTCTTCCCAGAATGCACTGGGCGAGGAGGGAGCCGACAGCCTGCTCAGGTTTGGGGAATTGGGGAGTTTCCCATTTAGTGGCTATGTAGTCAATTAACATGTGAGCCCAGAGACCCTCTGAGCGTGCCTGGTAACGGTCAATTAGAGTTAGTAGATGAGGGCTGCGAGCAAGAGGGAGCCCTCTCTCCTTATTGATTCTGCCTGGGGGTGTGGGGTGCATAGCCAGTGGCAATTTCCAGCAGCCATTTCCAGCTCAGATAAATGCCGTATACCAAGGAGGCATGGGGTGAGGACAGCAAGCATAGCTCCAGAGTCTGGTACTGCCCGCTCAGTAATGGCTGATATGTGGCTACGAGGTGGTTTTGTAAAAAAAATAATTTTAACTATAAAAATTACGAACAACAAAATTGTGTGATAGCATTTTCTGAGTGGTTACTGAGATGAGAAGCAACCCAACCTTCTACCTCCATTAGTCTCAATGCTCAAAAAACCGTGGAAAAGTGGCCACCCAGACTGCATTGAGGCGGAGGAAAATGAAATCCAGGGAGGCTGAGGGTATAAGACAAGTCACATAGCCAAGAAGCAAAGGGGACAGAATTTGAACACATTTGTGTCTGACCATAGAGCCTGTGCCTTTAAGCACTAATCATTTCATCCCAAACTCCTGTTACTTTAGGAAAACTTGATAATGCTAAAAAGTGGAGAAAATATCATTATCCTTAATCCTACCACGGAGGGACAGTCTGTGCAAGATATTGTAATCTTCCCTCCTGCTGTCTTCTTGGTTTCTGGCCCCGGGTTTGTTTCCCTTTTATCCATCCCTTTCCTTTTTTCCCATCAACAAAGCTGTTTAAGCCCGGGGTAAATTGCTGACTCAGGACGGGCTAGCTGCATCTGTAGCTCCCCAGGTTAGGGGACTACAGAGATGGAGTCAGTTGGAGGAAGGAGATTTGCTGGCTTGTGTAGGTGTGTGGATCCTTTATCAAGAGTTCCAGCGATGCCATGGCCAAGCTTTTCCTGGGTGGAGACGAGGGAAAGGTGGACATGCAAAGATGCTGGACCCCAGGGGATGGGCAAGAAGCAGGCACAAAGAGAGGCATAGTGTCCTGTTCTGATAAAAAAAAAGGGGGGTGTGTGTGTGACAATATCTCCCTCACCCCAAAGCACAGATCCTTGGATCTATCCTACGTTCCTTATAAGTACATTCATAAAATGAATTTTCTTTTAATTTGGGCTTTCTTGAGTTTCTTTTTCTGTCCTCTAAATGATCCCTGGCCCAAACAACGACTCTTGACATTTTGGAAAGCTTCTTTACAATTGAGCATGCAAGCTCGAATGCAGAAAGCTGAGAGTTCCACGGCCTGGATCATAGAACCTTACCCCCTGGCCTATGCAAAGCCCCTCTCATTTTATTTATTCTCCCCACTCCAATACCCCCATTCCTAATCTGTGCTGCCTCCCCACAGCACCCACTGTACTGGTTTGTATCTACATCCCTAATGTGTGTTTGCTTGTTTTCTATACATGTGAGATTTTAATACACTTGCATGGCAGGATCCCATCAATCTCACTCAGCTGCCTTGCCTTTTCTGTAGGCACCAACATGCTGTTAAGTTCTATCCCATTTCTCTGCTTTGCTACCTTCTTACGGTTCAGATCGTCCTTCTAGTTAATTTCATAGCCACTTCCTTGGTACCACAGTGAGGGGGAGTTTAGACAAGATTCCAAGCTTCCCACCATAGTCCTTTCTTCTAGGAGTTCACGGGAGGGAATGGTTTCAGACTGTTATGTTACAAGACTCTCTTCACAATACGAATGAGGAGGCATTTCTCATCCTCTCCCGGTTTCACCAAGGATGAGGGTGGATCTAATACCATGGGAAATTCTGAGTCCTAGACTTCTCTGCTGCACCCCTTGGCTGTTCTCTCAGATGGAAAGATGGGGAGCTTATTGGGGATGCTGGAGTTGAACAACATGGTGGGCTTTATCTATGTTTTAGCTTCAGTTCCCAGGAAGTCAAAGAAAAGACTGATGAATTGATGAATGTATGCATAGGGTATTATTATTATTATCATCATCATCATCATCATCATTCTGTGATGGTTTTCTGTCTTTTATGCCTTGGTGATAAAGGACACGGACCTCTGAAAGTGTCTGTGTTCAATCCTGAGAGCAACAGAAGGAAAGGACCAGATGCTAGTCTGTTCCTACAACTTGGCTCTGCCAACATTGGCCTTCTCTATGTTGGCTTCATTCTATATTAAGTTCTCATCAGAGACAGGCAAGGATGGCCATGGGCTGCTCTAAGCTTACTCCACCTCCTTAGTAACCAAAAGCAGACAGACAACTTTCCCACCCATTGCAATCAAAGTGCTGAAACCCATTTTCTTAGACTGGACAGGCCTTCCTTGAATTTGTCAATGCGGCTAGGCTTGTTTCAGCTGGAGCCATCTGAATGGAAATGGCTCCATCTCCAGATGGAAGGAGAGAGGAGGGTTCTACGGTTCTCTCAGAAGAAAAGGGAACAGAGAGTGGGCAGGCCATAGCCAATGGATACATACAACATGAGTCAAAGTTGCTCCTTAAAGTGTTTAATATAGGTGGTAGAGAGTAGGCACAAAAAGCAGCTGGCTGAAATAGATAAACAAGGAGGACCTTGAGTATTTTAGATGCTACCAGTGCTAAACCTGAATGCTTAAAAGGAACCAGAGAATGAAGTGCTGTCTGTAGGACTCAGAAGACCTGGGTTCAAATCCAAGCACTTCTGCTTACTGTTTGGTTCAAGCAAGTCTTTTTTACATCAAGAGCTTCATTTTCCTTGATTTAACATAAAGGTTCCTATATAACCATGAGGCAATGGCACAAAACAGTGGAGTGTCTGACCCAGCAGAGACTCCCCCACCATAGCCATTTGCCTTCCCAACCACTAACCCTGCTTAATACAGTGTGTCAGTATGATTTATCTGTGCATCTGTGTCCCTCATCCTGCTGTGGACACTTTAGAGGGAGTCGTGGCTAATTCATCCATTTTGCTCCATAGTTAGAACTTAACGAGACAATAAATACTGATTAGATAAATGAATATTGCTTACTAGGGGTCTGGTTCAAAGTTAATTATATGGGTAATTGGTGACAAGCTTGACCCAGGAAGCAGCCTTCCTTGAGAAACTCCCCCCGGGGGGGGGGGTGCTGGGGAGATGGATGACTCAGTTGTTCCATGAAGGCTTGAGTTAGAATCCACAACACCTGTGTAAGCTGAGCCTGGTGGCAGGCATCTCACCCTAGCACTAAAAAGCAGGCAGATCCCTGGAGCTACTAACCAGCCAGCTTCATCAGTTAGGGAGCTCTAGAGACTCTATCTCCAATAAATAAGGTAAGAAGTAACCGAGGAAGTTAGCTGACATTGGCCACTCCATGTGTGCGTACACATGCACCCCCACACCCACACTCAAATAAATTCCATCCTATCTTTTAACTTAGCCTTTATAGGAGCATTATAGCCCCGCTCTAGTCCAAGTCTGAGTGCCATCCTGAATACGCCGAAATGCTGAGTCCTATTGGGCATCCCCTGCCCTTGAGGTTGACAAAGAGAAAAGTAATCTAACAGTAAGATTGGGGAGGGTTTAGATGTGAGCGATGGTGTAAACAGCATTTTATGAGAACACAGATAGAGACAAATGTGCTCTGTGAATTTAGCATGGCAAGATGTTAATAAATGAGGCCATTGGGATGTGTGAAGCCGTATATATCATGCCCTGAATATATATTCCCGTCAACCTTCTTCGCTTAAGCAGTATATTTATTACAGTCTATTTCTCACGAGATAGATGCTGTATCATGTCAGGCAAACGTAAGTGAGGTTGGGCGGGTCTGCAACGATGTTAAGACCAGCAGAAAATTTGGAGCAGAGGCACAAAGGGTGGATTTTGCTTTGGAAAGCTGTTCTGCTCTTGACTCAAGAGTGTGGGAACAGTGTGAGCCTGGGAGCCTTCTTGTAGGATCTTAGGAAAGTCATCCCCATCACCCCCAAGTTTGTGTCCCAGAAAAGTGAGGACCAATTCCATGTGTTACCATCTTCACTGAGTCAAAGGATATCAGATGACATGTCTGTGAAGTTGTTTCCCAAAGAGATTGGGTTAGTGGAGAAGGCCCACCCCTCCCCACTGTGGGGAGGGCATCATCTGACCACTGAGGAGCTCAGACAGGCAAATTTTCTCTCTGTTCTGGAGCTGGAATGTTCTTCTCCTGCCGTTGCACTTTAGAATTCTGGCTTCTCATGGTTTTGGACTCTTAATGAATTTCACCACTGACTTTCTAGGTTTTTCAGTTTACAGATAACCTATCATGGGATGTCTTAGCTTCCAGAATTGCATTAGCCAATCCCATTGTAAATACCTTCTTACGTTTTACACACACACAGAGAGAAACACACACCCCTACACATATTTTTAAAACAATTTCTATGTGTGTGTGTGTTTGTGCATTTGTCCATGTAAGTGCAGGTGCACACACGTGGGGGGGGGTGTCTGAGGACAATTTGAAGTATCCAGTACTCATTTTCCACCTTATTTAACAGTCTCTTGTTCACTGCTGAGTGGGCCAGGCAAGCTGGCTCCTCAGCTTTTGGAGGTGGCTCCATATCCCATCTTACAGTAGGGATTACACATTTGCTGTGCTGTGTCCACCTTTACATGGTTGCTGACTCAATGTCAGGTTGTCACATTCAATGGCAAACAGCTGGTCCTCTGAACTGTCTCCCTGGCCCCACATCTGCACAACTTACTTGTTCTGTTTCCTCAAGAACTTTCGTAATGCGTTCAGATAAACTGAGAAAGTCAGGGAATCTCCCAGTTCTCTGAACTATGTAGACTATTCTGCATGGATACGCAAAAACATTCCTAAAACCTGATTTGTCCTGTTTGAACAATGTGCTCAGCTTCTAACCAGTCAGGTATAGCTCACAGGCAAATTGCCTACTGGTTCCCTGATAAGGCTACTTTTAAGCAGAGGATGAGGTAGATTGGTCTGAGAGCAGAAGTTTCCAGGGTAAGAGGAAACGTTTTCTGGAAAATCCTCTAGATATCAACTAGAAAGTGGTTGGACCATTGTCTTCCCTCACCCCTACTACCTGATCCTCGTGATAGAGATAGAACTCAGGGCTGTCTGTGTGCGTGGCCAGCGCTGTACCACTGAACTCGAACCCCAGCTTTCCTCCCTCTTCACTGACACTGATTTCCCAGGAATATTGGATCTGACTGCCACCCACCAGTATAGACATGCCTGCCCCATTTCCCAGATTTCTCTCTGAAGTTCCAGACATTCTGAACTCCCTGCAGTTCCTTGGACTCAGTGTTGTGTCTCATGACCCTAGTCTTTTGTATGTGCCGCTTTCCAGCCAGACATGCCTTTATCCTCCATCACCTACTTGATCTTCAAAATAGCTTACATGTTGCCTTAATTTAAAAGATTTTTCTAACCCCCCTGCCCCATCTCAAATCCCTCCACCAAACGGAGTTGTTAGGGTTTTCCTTCCTTTTTTCATTGTTCTGCTCTTTTATTCAATGTGCGTGGTTCTGGGTCACAGAAGGATGTTTTTATACAGTAGAGAATGTACTCCGAGCACGTTCTCCTTCATATCCCAGTGCTGCTCTCTCGTCCTCCCCTGTCCCGTCAATCTCCTTTGTTCCCAGAGTCACTTCTGCTTTATATCATGGGTACATGTGTGACTCTCTGTGTCTATATGAAAGCTGGGGACCACAAATGAGAGCAAATCTGATATTTGTCTTTCTGAGAATTGCTGGATATGACTGTCTTCATATGGGTCCATTTTCCTGTAAATGATGCAACTTTGCATTTCCTGTTTTGGGTTTTTTTGTTGTTATTTTTGG
The DNA here is from genome assembly GCF_037038515.1 of Microtus pennsylvanicus. NCBI lineage: Eukaryota > Metazoa > Chordata > Mammalia > Rodentia > Cricetidae > Microtus > Microtus pennsylvanicus. The sequence continues at coordinate 60,496,763 of NC_134583.1, forward strand.
ATTTTTTGTTTGTTTCCCAAGACAGGAGACAGGGTTCACTGTGTAGCCCTGGCTGTCATGGAACTCACTCTGTAGACCAGACTGGCCTCAAACTCATAGAGATTCGCCTGCCTCTGTCTCCCTAGTGCTGCGATCTGTGCATTGTTGTCCTGTTCCTGATTTTAATGAAGATATTTTGAGGTCTTCCTCATTTCATATAATGTTGGTATTAGGCTTGTCCCATAGCCTTCATCATGCTGAGGTACGTTCCTTCAATTCTTGGTTTCTTTGGGATTTTTAAAAATTACAATAAGATGTTGAATTTTTTCAGAAGTCCTTTCTGTATCTACTGAGGTCATTGCTTGATTTTTGTCCATAAGTCCATTTACGTGATGCACTGTATTTATTGATTTGCATATGTTGAGCTATTTCTGCGTCTTGGTCTGAAGCCAATTTGATTGCGGTGAATGATCATTTTGATATTTTCTTGAATTTGTTTTGCAAGTGTTTTTATTGAGAATTTTTGCATCTGTGTTCATCAGTTCAACATGAGACTACAATTTTTTTCTTTTGTTGTACCATTATCTAGCTTAGGCATCATAGCGATATTGGTTTTGTAAAAAGAATTTTATAGCATTCCCTTAGTCAGAGAAGCCTGGATGTTGTCTCTCTAAAGGTCTGGTAGATTTCTTTGTTTTTGTTAGTTTAGCTAATGTCTTGTCAGTCTTGTTTATCTTTGCAAAGAACCAACACTGTTCAATTGATTCTTTGTTTCATATTGCTTTTAATTTCCATTTCATTCATGGCCACCCCATCTTGATTATTTCTTTCCTTGTACCAATTTGGGATTTGGCTTGTTCTTGTTTTTCCAAGGTGGTAAGGTTTACTGCTGTCATTTGTTTGAAATCTCTGTGGTATTTTAGTATCATTTATAACTGGAAAGTTCCATCTTAAGTCTGTTTTCCTTGTATCCCATGGGTTTTGACACACTGTGCTTTCATTTTTATCTGGTTCTAGAGTTTTGAAATTCTCTTCCTAATTTCTTTGGTAGCGTATTCACAGTCTAGCCGTCCAGTATATTGGTCATTCCATAGAATGGTGTGCATTCCTCGTGAACTTCTTTCCGTCCTTCAGTTGCTCTTGATTTCCAGCTTTAGTACATTTGGGTCAGGTAGACTACAAGAAATTATTTCAATTTGCCTGTATCTTTAAAGATTCGCTTTGTGTTCTGCTAACAGAAGTTACACCAGTTGTTGAGAAGAATGTACATTCAGTAGTGTTTGGGCGGAATGTGCTGAAGATGTCTGGTAAGACCATTTTATCTGACTTCTAATTTAACTCCGATGTTTCTCTTTTTATTGGATGTCAAGAACAGGGTATTATTTGTAATTTTCTATTCATATAAGAGTTTATTTGATCTGCTTTGATTTCTTTAAACATTCTTACACTCATTCATTTTTCTTCGTTTGAAATTTCTTCTCACCGGGACCTGTTACTTTAGAACTTGGATTTCCAGGGGACAAATGAGCTGCCTTCATTTTTTAATGATCAAGCATCAGGATTATTTCACAGATTGGATTTTATCGCTGGTGTTCTTTCAGTTGAAGCATTCAAAATGTTGACGTAGGACTGAGTTGTAGGAGAATCGAGGTGCATCATTCAGCATCTAATCCCTCAGTCTGTGTACCAGCTACTAGGTATGGGCCCTGTGTTACTCTAAGAGTAGATTAGCTGCAAAAGCAGCCACAATGCTGGACAGATCCACTCCTCAAAGTGTCACAATAGCCTGCTAAAAACAGCTATCACTTTAACTTCAATAACCATGGTAGGGACCAGGACAGTATCATGTGAGGTAGGACACTAGTTACTAATGAAGAAGGATGCTTAAAAAAAAATCCCATACTAGCTCAGAATTAAGAAATAGATGGTTATTTATTTAGGGGTAGACTCACAAATCAGAATCCTCTGCTGGAACGGAGATCAGAAACCAAATCCCACAGCCGTAAAAGAGGCCAGATTCGTGCTCTACATCAGCATATTATAGTATAAGAGGCCACGCCCCAGTGCTATTAGACACACAGGGAAGCTAGAGGAGTAGGCAGTAGCGGAACAGGGTAAATTGGGATGCTGTGAGGGTCCAGAATGTAAAGATTATTTAAGCTATGGGAGGGTATAGTTAAAGTAGAAGATAAGGTGAGGAGGATAAAAGAGGAAAAGATGAGGCAGGGTTGGAAGGGTAAGTATATGGACTGTGTGTGAGAAGGATAGTGACTATATAGTTGAAGGGGTAGAGACACATACCAGCAGCCATAAAACCCAAAGCCTCACAAAAGTACATGCAAACAAAACAAGATCACTGAGAGATGGTTATGCAAGAATGGAGTTTAAACATAATAAACGGTAGCAAATAGCAATAGAAAAAAATGAAACTACACTAGGTTAAAAAAAATATTACGATGTCAGCTGGTGATTTCCTCCTTGGTGGGTTTTGAATTTTTATTTTTCCCTTGGATGGTTCATGTAGAAAACTGTGCTGATGGGGCACCTACAATTGACAGTCCTAGTTCACACTTCTTTTATTTATTTATTTATTTATTTATTTATTTATTAAAGATTTCTGTCTCTTCCCCGCCACCACCTCCCATTTCCCTCCCCCTCCCCCAATCAAGTCCCCCTCCTTCGTCAGCCCAAAGAGCAATCAGGGTTCCCTGACCTGTGGGAAGTCCAAGGACCACCCACCTCCATCCAGGTCTAGTAAGGTGAGCATCTAAACTGCCTAGGCTCCCACAAAGCCAGTACGTGCAGTAGGATCAAAACCCAGTGCCATTGTTCTTGAGTTCTTGGTAGTCCTCATTGTCTGCTATGTTCAACTAGTCCGGTTTTATCCCAGGCTTTTTCAGATCCAGGCCAGCTGGCCTTGGTGAGTTCCCGATAGAACATCCCCATTGTCTCAGTGTGTGGGTGCACCCCTCGCGGTCCTGAGTTCATTGCTCGTGCTCTGTCTCCTTCTGCTCCTGATTTGGACCTTGAGATTTCTGTCCGGTGCTCCAATGTGGTTCAAACTTCTTAAACCAGATTTAGAGTCTGTATTGACCCAGTGGAGTTTAAACAGACTACCTTTGGACTGAGTTCTCGGTTCCTCTGCTGATGTTTGTAAGGCAATAGCTGCACTCTTCAGGTTGCTGCACCTGCACAGGTCTCTCTCTCTTGAGCTTGGTACCAGTAGGCATGGAGGATGGAGGCGGGGGTGATATGGGAGTTCTTGCGGGAGCCTCCATCGCCTGCAGTAGGAGCCATAGCAGGAAGGTTGCTTCAGCCTCAGGGTTTCTCTTCAACCTAGACCTCTAAAGACTACCCCCATCCTGTGCCCACAGAGGTGTATCTGGCCCTTGGTCCCACCAGGCTCCACAAAATGTCTTCTCTCCTGCTCTCTGCAGTACCAATGCCTGGGGACAAGGGTAGGATATAAGCTGTTTCCTGGCAGTTCTCAAGTTCTCATTGATTTTGGCCAATGGCCATGCTGGATCTGAATCTCTGCTTCTGGTTTGTCAGTTTGGGGAATATCAGAATCAGTAATAGGTCTTGTCTTTGGTTGATGCAACTATTTCCTTCTGCACCACTAGGGGTGTGTGTGTGTGTGTGTGTGTGTGTGTGTGTGTGTGTGTGTTAGAGCAGGGAGCACTTTCTGAGAGGTTTCCAGTGACCTCAGACAGAGGAGCCAGTAGGTGTGGCTAAGCTCTGATCACTGCCCCTTCGATACATTTCCAGGCATCCCTGTGGAGATCTCAGTTGATAAACTCATCTGCGGGTATTGTTTCTTGTAGGAATAGAGCTTTTTGTATGTTTTCCCGTTTTCTTTCACACACACACACAAACACACACACGTATATATACAGACAGACACACAGAGAGAGAGAGAGAGCACATAAATCCTTTCCTTTACAACTGAATGCTCACCCATCTGCCCCTTCTGTTAATCTATGAGCTTTTTAAGCTCTAGGCCTACATTATATCTCTATATCTTCAACTCCTAATCTGATACCTACTCTGGAACTCAGTAAATGTTTGATAAATGAACGGAAGGCCCCCAAAGTTGAGCCCTCCACAGTTCAAGGGGCAAGTTTTAGAACGAGAATGCAGTGTTAGGCACTCAAAGATGCAGGAATTATGGCCCTGTAATATTTAGTGGAAAATTTTCAACGGGAGCTTCTTTGGTTTCTAATTAGGGGAATTATGTTAATGAGCCGCCTTGCAAAATCCCTGGTAATTATCCTCCGAACTTACCCCACTGGGTCTCATTTAGATATAAGGGATCACAGAAACGGTGTGGTAATGAAGGCGGTTTCTGGCCTCAATTGGCACGCACTGCCCTCATTGTACCCTGAGAATCTTCCATCTGCTGGGCACGAAGAGCCAACTCAGCAAAACCACAGCTCTGGGGCTTTTCCAGGGCCTCGGTTATCTTCCCCGTGGTACCTGTGCCGCCGTGTCCACTCTCATGCTAGCATGGGTTTATCCATTGATCATTTCTCCAATACTGAGGCTAATGGGAAGTATCGATTCTTGGACTCTGTCTCAACAAATGTTCATCAAATCATCCCAGTCTCTTAGAAGATAGAAATAAAGTTACACGAAGGCGTCAGATTTGAGCTTGGCCTTCAAGGAGCTGACTTATGAAATGCCAGCCAGACATACACGAGGATGGGTCCAAGTGTCTGAGTTCATTCATTCGTTCATTTATTCATTCATTCAAACTGTCTTCCTGCTGGCTTAGTTCCAGTATAGTGTTCTTACAAGGCCTGTCTTCCCCACCAGAGATGCTTGTTCTAAAGTGAGCTTTGGATTCTTCCAGGAATTGGGAGAGGGAGTAAGACCCTCTCTAACCATAGGCTCTCATGAAGGTGTATAATTCAGCAGCTGCCATGCAGTGACAGATAAAGGGTAAAGCTGAGATGAAAATGGTGTGGTAATCCTGCTAATTTCCTTGTTCCTAAGCCAGCAATGTATCTCCCTTCATGAGATTTGATCACTAGATTAGATCACATGCTTTAAGGGGGATGCAGGCAGTAAGAGGCCTAACTTTCTTCATTTTCTCCGAATATAGTCTTCTATTACATCACTGATTTTGAGCCACCCACATAATTATTCAAAGTTAAGATCATATTTTCCTAATTTTTAAAAACTTGGTAACAATGTGACCAAGTTCCAACCAATCGGCTATTAGCATACAGTTGTGCGTTATTTCTGAACCAAACCCTTAAATGAAATAACGTGACTCTTCTCCACATTGTCCTGGTCCCCAGCATGCCGATAGTCAGGTTGATAGGTAATGGCACTGTGTTACGAATATGAGAGGTGTTTGCAAGGAATGGTAGAGGAACACGCTCAGAAAATGCCACCTAAGAACATTTTCATCATGACCATCCGAGGGGAAAACAACTTTCTATTTTGTAGCCTTTGCTACCCTGGGTCTCTGGTGCAGTAGCTGAAATGGCATTTAAATGACGCAGTGAGTTACCTCCTGACTCACTATTATTATATGACAGTATAGTGAATTACGCTGCCCATGATATAGTGAGTCGCTTGAAACCCCCAAAGTCCTGCACAACTGCACTACTTAAGGGGCAGCTGCCACACGTCAGGCTCTGGGAGACACAATACAGAAGAAAGCCAACCTAGTCCCTGTGGGTGACACCAGCCATGAGAAGAACATTGCTAAGTGACTGCCGCAAAGCGCTGTCCTCTGAGAAAAACAGTCACTGTCTCATTAGGTAAGCTGTGCCCGGAGTATCCTCAGCACGTGTGGACGGCTGTCATTCCTTCATAGGAGGGTTAACAGACCTCCATCTGAGCATCCAGCCTCTTCTCCTAGCCACTTGCATGCAATGGGGTCTCAGGGAGGTACTGCAGTATATGGGATGGGGAAGACTAAGCGAAAGGGGCTCCATCTATGTGAGTGTGGCAAAGCCATCATCCGTGCTGGGTGAAGACTTCTCAGGGGTTATCCACACCCCACCCTTCAGCCATTCACACCTCACCTATGCATGCTTTGTACACAAGTCTAATTAACTGGTTCACCCAGAACTTGATTCTCTGGGATGAAGTTTGATATAACTGAACTTTGGTTTGTGATTGGGACCTTATAATGATGGGGTAAGTGTAGTTAACATCTCCCTTGAGAGGAAGTTTTACCCTTGCAAAGCCGTGATAAAATACCTGACAGAAGTCACTTAAGGAGCAGAGGCTTTATTCTGGCTCACAGATTTAGGGGATATAGTCCAGGATGGCAAAAGAGACATGGCAGATGAGACAGCTCTGATACAGCGGCAGGAGCTTGACAGGTCAGGAAACAGAGAGCTTGGGTGGAGAAGAAGCACATATCACCTTCGAGGCCCTCTGCAGCAGCCCATTCTGCTAGCGAGGCTCCTGTGCCAAAGGTTCCACAACCTACTAAGACAATACCACCAAGCAGGGGCGACATATTCAAACAGAGGCGTCCATAGGGGCCATTTCATGTTCAAACCACAACGTTGGACACAGTCATGGGAAGTGCAATTACATAACGTTCACGCTCACATTATCTTCCTTCCTAACTCACAGCAGGCATCACTAATTGATTGTCCTTTGTTTTCCTAAAGCAGACAAGTACTTTCAACCCTACCCTTGTAGGCATTAACAATTGATCTGACTTGACTGATAAGGATGGCGGCTGCATGGCTTTCTTGGCCCGTGCACCCTGTGCTGAGCCTTGTACACAGAGCTTGCTTTAGCATTTGTTTAGTTTCCTGGGGCTGCTCTAACAACCCGGGTGCTTTAAGACAGTGGAGATTCAGGTGTTCACAGTGCTAAAGGCTAGAAGTCTGGAATGAGGGTGTCAATGGGTTGCTCTCCCTCTGGGGGCTCTCAGGAAGGACTCATTATTTGTTTCTGGTGCTGACATCACTTGACTTGAACTTCTCCTGTTGCCCATCTTCCTGCTGAGCCTTCCTCCTCTGGGGCTCCTCCCTAGTCCATGTGTGACTGTACTTATGACTCAACTCCCTCATCCAAGATAAACTCCTGTCCACTCCCTTTAATTCAATCACCTTTTGTTTGCTTCTAAGGTAGTGTTTTCAGATCCTGGGGACTAGGACAGGTACATATGTTTGAGAGAACTACAGCTTAACCCAGCACAGCACTATGATATCCAAATAAATAAATAACCTGGTTGTAAGAACCTTATAGATCGGTGGGGGTTAGAAGCCTATTAACCAGCAACTATAACATAATGCAACAAATACTAGCAAATATGGTGAGAGGAGGCCCAAGGAGAAATGCCTAGCCTTAATGGACAGAAGGTTCTAGAAGACTTTCTAAAAGAGGCAGTATCTTTGTTATTCGTAGCCCATCACTTAGTTTATTCATACTCTTTTAAAGTGCAGTCTCCTGTGAGCAGTCAATAAATATTTGACCTCTGCCCCTTTGGCTTGAAGACAATGCTGTCAGTCTTTTGATGTTGCTACCACAGGAAAACGGAGGCCAGGTGCATGCTGTGAAAGGTTCAGCTAGAAACCAGGGAGAATCAAAAGAACAGAAGGCGATGACTCAACCTGGAAAAGGAGGCACTGCTGGTGGAGCGATGAGGAGGAAGGGAAGACAACTGAGGTTGAGACGAGGGCCCTTGTGTCCTGGCTTTGTGTCCTCAGTGATGCCCACCAGAGAGGATGCAACGATCAAGACTTGTAAAAAATAAACCCATGTCTGCTTCTGCTGACTTCAGCAGAAACAGCCTTTTGGCTGCTCACAATGGAGAGGCCCACACTCTCCCTTCAGATCTGTCTGGATTTGAGGCTGCATGTGACATGACCAGTTAGAAAGCTAGTCGCTCTCTTTCTTTCTGGGAGATGATTTCCTTTGTCTCGCCTCATTCCGGAAGGGCACAGAAGTTTCAGGTTGAAATGTCAGTGGGAGAAAAGCATTTCGTTCCCAGTATTTCAATCAATAACTCCATGTTCTGAAACTTCTGGGCCCATTGTAATTATGGGCCTGAATCAGAACAAATTACGGTAGCTCTGGGGTGTCTAGCCTGTCAGCTGTGAGGAGAAGACAGATAAAAGCCAACTTCTGCTTATAATTACTTCTGCCTCCAATCCATCGGGTAGGTGGCAAGTTGCAGGTCCTTAAGGGACAAAAAAGTGCTACTTAGTACCAGGAAGAGGAAGGGGTATAGATCATGCAAAAAAATGAGTATCTGCCCAGAAAACCATAACTGCTTTTCTTACTCCAATCCCTGCTTGATGAGGTTTAACATAGTTCACTTAGTTCTCACAGTAATACAATACACACTGGAGTCAGGTGTGCCTGTTTTAATGCAGAAATCAGGACTCAGTAACATGAAATTGTTCCTTAGCTTACATGGACTCACAACTGAGCCTATCTGGCTCCACGGGATAGCACAAGTCAGTGACTTGTGTCCTCTAGCTGTCTGGGTTTCAGTATCTTCTATTTGTAAACTGGAAACCGTTATGGTTTGGAATCTGACCTGTTCCCCCATAGACTCGTGTGGTGTTGGAGGAGGCTGTAGGACCTTTAGTTCAGGAAGGATGGCTGGCAGGGGTGGGGCCTGGGCAGGTGTTGTTTAGGTTATAGCCCAGTCACTTCCATTCTTTTGCTTCCAGATCCTTCAAGACACAAGAAACAGCAGCCGTGAACTCCCACCGCTGTGTACCAGGCTGATCCACCATATCTCCCCGGCAGTGATAAATGAGACCTCCTTAAGCGGTGAGCCAAAAGAAAGGCCTCCTCCCTTCAGCTAGGTATTTGGTCACAGAGAGAGGAAAAGTAACCGAGGTGGAGATGTGTGTAGTCAACAAATGTCAGCTGTCACTATTGGCTGTGGGTGGGCTCTTACGCAGGCCCATGGGAAATTATTCAGGGAAAGTCGTGTGATAAATTGTCCCTCACCCCAGCAATCCCACAAAGGGGCCAGAGACGGCTCCAGCAGGCAGATTCCAGGCAGATTCGACAGACCTCCCATGATTAAAGGATTCTATAGAAGCCATCGGCTTGCGGGGTTCTGAGAATTCCACTGCTACATCCAGGATGTTGCCTCGTCTAATTCATAGAGGGGCCACTTGAATACTAAACAGCTGACGGGTTTCAAGGCCTCCAGATGCCCAGGGAAGTGCTGGTCTCTCGCCCCCCTCCGGCTCTTTCTCCTCCACCTATCCTCTAGGGAGGTGGCCGGCTGTGCTGGAGATTGGTGAATTCTGTCTGCATCTGCTGGACTGAAACAGCATATTGATGATGGCCCTGCAAATGCGAATTAGACGGGGGCTGCTTTGCACTTCAATAGAATAATAGTGTTAGTTCTCCTTGGATGGTGGTGTGGAACTGGGGGTACAGGTGTTAGTTCACCATGGATGGTGGCATGGAACTGGGGTGCAGGTGTTAGTTCTCTGTGGATGGTGGCGTGGAGCTGGGGTGCAGGTGTTAGTTCTTCGTGGATAGTGGCGTGGACCTTGGGGTGCAGGTGTTAGTTCTCCGTGGATGGTGGCGTGGAACTGGAATGCAGGGAGGTGAAGGGAGTGGCCTCCTCACCTGCATCACTGAGGATTTCTGAGCACGTGTTTTGTAGCTACTGCCTACCTGCCATTTTATGCATGGTATCTTACAATTCTTTTCCATAAACACACCTTCCAGAAAATATTTTGTTATCTTAAGTGTGCTGCTACGCTTTTGTTACCACAATAAACTATCTGGCCCCGGCTCGACCCTTTTATAACAGTTTCTCAGAGCAATTCAAAACAGTAGAGCCGATGGTGGTGGGGCATGCCTATGACCCCAGCGGTGCAGGTAGCTGGAGCAGAAGGATCAGGAATGTGAGTCCAGCCTGGGCTACCCAGTGAGATTCTATTTCAAATTTTAAATTAGAAAAAAAAAAGGCTAGGGCTGTAACTTAATGGTGGAATGCTGCCTGGCACTTGCAAGGCCCTGAGATTATTCTTCAGTACAAGGAAAAAACAACCTTAAGAAGTATTGCGAGAAAGCTTCCAAAGGCATAAGTTTAATGACCCAAAGATTCCCTCCTGGGTCCCAACCCCAAAGAATCCACCAGTGCCAAATAGCGACACCCCAAGGACCAGGAAGTCGGGGCAGAAACCATACCCAACCCCAGCAGAAGGTTATAGATGAAGACTGCTGGTCCACATCAAGACAGCTTCTCAGGTCAAGAATTGGATGCAGATCTGTGTGACCCAGGGCTGCACTGGGTGTTTGTATATTGCTCCATCTGGGCTTCAAGGTGATATTTGAAAGGAAAGACACTGGGCTTTTTTGTATGATGAGTTCTGGGACTACAGCAGGGGTGGGCCAGTGTTTCCTGTGAAAGATGAGATAATGAGGAATTAGGATGGGGGGGTTACATTGTCTTCGTTTTCTTCCACTCTCATCCTTATTATTGGAGCAGTAAAGAACGCACAGAGAAGTAAACAGACGACCTGTCAGGGTTACCGAAACATACTCAGGTGCTTACTGCCTTTTCCAATGAGCAGAAATGAAACCTTCTCTAATTTCCCTGGCCTTCTATGTCCCCATCTATGCTACCCCTCAACGCCAGTGCTAGTATGGTAATTGATACGCTGTGAAGACTGGCAGAGTTTATGCATGAAGAGCTCTTGTAACAGTTCCTGCCACAGAGTGAGGGTCAGTGCCACCTGGCCCCATTTCAGTCATGGTCAGCATCTTCACCTTCATCCACCTGGAGCTATTAGACGAGGTCAGGGCTAAACTCTGCTTCACAAGGATGTTATTAGAATCAGATAGGTGCACAGGAAGTTCTCGGTGACCTTCGAGGCTACTCCTCCCACTTCTATCAGGATAAAAGGAGCAATGGAAGTTGCAAGCTTGTCCTCAGTATACCTGGGACTGGGCTGGAAATACAGGACTGTAGAAAAGTTAGTCTCAGAAGAGAAAGTCGGCATTGCGTAGCAGAGAGACCACACGTCTTAAGTGCAAAGGAAAGTTCCTAGATGGGTTCCCTACAGAAACCAGGCTTAGAGGAATGAGAAAAATACATTTCCTATAGAGACAGTTACATAAAATGCCACTATGACCCCTCAAAGAGAAGCTCCATAGGGAGGCATTGGTGTACCTTACTGCAAAGCCCCTCCCAGGCATCCTGCAGATGACCTGCACGCTGTGAATTTCAAGGTGATCAGCTAAAGTTCACAGAGTCCTGAGGTGCTTAGCACATGCCCAGTTTATGTCCTCTACCTACCCGGTCCCCTTGAATGTGACAAGCACCGAATGAATTTAATGCCTTCTATAAACATAAGCTGCAGGGTGCCTGCGTATGAGTTTAAGCTGTAATGGATGGTATGCCAAGCAGAGAGTTAGCTGGGCCTCTGGAGTCAAAGACTGGTTTCCACGTTCCAGCCCAGTTCCAGTCTTCTGAGCGTCCGTGGGCATCCCGTCCTGTCAGAATCTGTTTCCTCGTCTGTAAGACACGGAGTCCCACAGGATTCCAGGAGAGAGCAGGCACGTGGGAATGCAGAGCATGGTGTCTGACTGATAGGAAGCCGTTTCAGTGAGGCAGTGACTGATCTGGGGAGACAGGGAAAGATGGGCCTGGATTTAGTCCATTCAGGCTTGGCTATGCCACTGACTGAGAATGTGAGGCCTCCACATTCCCCACCTGTGAGGTGAGTGCAATGATTGGGAATCCAAAGGTTGTCATCTAGAGTACGGGATACAAAGATTCACACCAGTAGAGCAGAAGTCTTCACTGTTCCTTCCCACTGTTTGTTTGTAGTCATAATGAGTAGCAGAGAGTGCCAATTTGAAACTTAGTTCCAGCTGACTGGAAGAAAAAAAAGCAGCAGGAAATGGTCTCAACTTCCAGCCTAGGCATTAAGTCTCTGAAAACCGCATTCACCCCAGAACCTTTCTTTGTATCTGTCTCTGGCAGTTGTCAGCAGGCCTCAGCTTATGACCACATTTCTGCTTTCCTGGCCACGCCACCTTATCCTTTATCTACCTGTGTCTTCACCATGTATCTGCTTCTCTTGTAAGGACACAGGAGAATTCTTAGGGCTTGTAGTAGTTGGTCTTTTTGTCCCTGTGAGGAAATACCAAAAGCAACCTGGGAAAGAACAGGTTTATTTGTCAGGGCATACTCCAGCACTGAGGGACATCATAGCAGGTAAAGGTAGGGATTCAGAGACAGGAACTGAAGCAGAAACCATGGGGGAAGGCTGCTTTCTGACTTGCTCCTTCTGGCTTGCTCAGCCTGCTTTCTTATAGCACCCAGGACCATCTGCTCAGTGGTAGAGCAGCCCACAGATGGCTGGGCCCTCCCACACCAATAATCAATCAATCAATCAAGATAATACCCATAATACCTAACAAGCATGCCTACAGTCCAATATGACGGGGATAATTCCTCAGTTAAGGTTGCCTCTTTCTAGGTGTCTCTAGTGTGTATCAAGTTGACAAAATCTAACCAGAACAGCATCTATCCAGATCATCTGGAAAAACTCTCCTGTCTCAAGACTTTAAACCACATCTGCAAAAATGTTACCATGCCTGGCAACACTAGAAGGTTGTAGGGATGGATTCTTACAACCTTTGGGAGCCTCCATTCAGCCTACTTCATTTTATGGGTCTTATGGAAAGCAGCATGACCTGTCTCCAGCTCTGTGCACTGAAGACCCGAACTATGCTGCTTCCTATAAATGCTGTTCATAGGGAGTTTTAAGGATTTACTGAGGCAGTGTGGGAAAAGAACTTAGCTGGTAGAGAGAAGGAAAGGTAGGGAGACTCAGGGGAAAGGTGGGGAGACTCTGGGCAAAGAAGGGGAGACTCAGGGGAAAGGTGGGGAGACTCTGGGGAAAGGTGGGGAGACTCAGGGGAAAGGTGGGGAGACTCTGGGCAAAGGTGGGGAGACTCCGGGGACAGGTGGGGAGACTCTGGGGAAAGGTGGGGAGACTCTGAGGAAAGGTGGGGAGACTCAGGGGAAAGGTGGGGAGACTCAGGGGAAAGGTAGGGAGACTCTGGGGAAAGGTAGGGAGACTCAGGGGAAAGGTGGGGAGACTCTGGGGAAAGGTGGGGAGACTCAGGGGAAAGGTGGGGAGACTCTGGGCAAAGGTGGGGAGACTCCGGGGACAGGTGGGGAGACTCTGGGGAAAGGTGGGGAGACTCTGAGGAAAGGTGGGGAGACTCAGGGGAAAGGTGGGGAGACTCAGGGGAAAGGTAGGGAGACTCTGGGGAAAGGTAGGGAGACTCAGGGGAAAGGTGGGGAGACTCTGGGGAAAGGTGGGGAGACTCTGGGGAAAGGTGGGGAGACTCAGGGGAAAGGTGGGGAGACTCAGGGGACAGGTGGGGAGACTCTGGGGAAAGGTGGGGAGACTCAGGGGACAGGTGGGGAGACTCTGGGGAAAGGTGGGGAGACTCTGGGGAAAGGTGGGGAGACTCTGGGGAAAGGTGGGGAGACTCAGGGGAAAGGTGGGGAGACTCAGGGGACAGGTGGGGAGACTCTGGGGAAAGGTGGGGAGACTCTGGGGAAAGGTGGGGAGACTCTGGGGAAAGGTGGGGAGACTCAGGGGAAAGGTGGGGAGACTCAGGGGACAGGTGGGGAGACTCTGGGGAAAGGTGGGGAGACTCTGGGGAAAGGTGGGGAGACTCTGAGGAAAGGTGGGGAGACTCTGGGCAAAGGTGGGGAGACTCCGGGGACAGGTGGGGAGACTCTGGGGAAAGGTGGGGAGACTCTGAGGAAAGGTGGGGAGACTCAGGGGAAAGGTGGGGAGACTCAGGGGAAAGGTAGGGAGACTCTGGGGAAAGGTAGGGAGACTCAGGGGAAAGGTGGGGAGACTCTGGGGAAAGGTGGGGAGACTCTGGGGACAGGTGGGGAGACTCAGGGGACAGGTGGGGAGACTCAGGGGAAAGGTGGGGAGACTCAGGGGAAAGGTAGGGAGACTCAGGGGAAAGGTGGGGAGACTCTGGGCAAAGGTGGGGAGACTCAGGGGACAGGTGGGGAGACTCAGGACACCAGCAAGGGAGGTAGAATGAGTCTCAAGAATGCTTATTGTGCACAACAATCCACGACTAAAGAAACCATTGCTGTCCAGGTTTATCAGAAAGTCTCCATGGTCAGCTCCAAACCACACCTGAGTGATACGTACTGCTGATGTCCCTTTCTCGCCGGAACTCTCGGGACTCACAGATTATTGTTCACCGGAAAGCCCCAAACCAGCCAAGTTACTTCACACGATGTAACTAAACCCTTCTCCTGACCCCTTGCCTGGATGGTACCCTGCTCTGGCTTCTGGGACCCTCAGCTTTTTCCTAGGAGGAAGTGACTTCAGCCATAGGTGCTAAGCCACACCAGTGAGACTGGCGCCTGAGCACAGGAAGTCCCTCTTAGTCTGCTCCGCCATATGCCCTGCGGGCTCTGGACCTGGTGTCCTCAGCAGACTGCAATGTCCTTTTTGATGTGATTTTGTGGCTATTTCTCCGATGACTAAGGGTTCCTTGAGGTCAAACATAAACCAAAGGCTGTGGGGTCCTTGGCTTCCGGGCCAGATGTTTCCATCACGTGAATACAGAGCATTTCAGCAGAGGGATTTTCTCCTGTTCGCTGTTTCATGTGGCTGCTGCAGCCACCCAGGAAGAACTATGCTCCTGATAGCAGGGGCAACAGTGTGCCTGGGAACCACTCCAAGGGTAGCGCTTGGGACTGTTTGGAGTCATAATGACTTTATGGACCACAGGTCCTTGAGACAGTGAATTTGAGCGGACTGATGAATGGCTCTGAGCTGGCTAGGGAACACAGCTGCCCTGGGAAAAGGATCTGACTTAGTTCCAGAGAACACCTGCTAGTCGGAATAACGTGGAACACTCCATCGCAGATTGTATGGCAATGTGCATCCGCCTGCCGTCAGTGAATGTGAACTGTTCCTTTAAACTCTTAGGGTGTATGTGCTCAGGGGGTGCTTAATGTGTGGAATTCATTGTGTTGGGCAGTCTTAGATAATTCCCTAAATACAACACTAGTTCTTATTATTAAAGAGGGCTGCTTTGGGGCGATGGCAGGCTTTCCAGACTAAGTATGACATGGAACATATCAGTATGTATCTTGAACACCCAGCAAAGGTACCAATAGTGTCGGTTAATAAGAAAGTGCATACACCTGCCACCTGTAGTGTTATGAATATTTATTAATAACTTATTGGAGCAAGAAGACTTCCAGCAAACAGCCAAGCAGAGAACAAATCAAGGCTAGGATGTGAATGGGCACTAACTATATCAAAAGGGGGGGCAGAGGAGCCAAAAGTCAAGCAGACACTGGGCTGGAGATGTAGCTAAGTGATAAGAGTATTTGATGGCACCTGTGAGGTATCGGGTTAAATCTCCAGTAGTAAGAAAAACATGCATATTCGTTGAGCATGTTGGTGCATGCCTACAGTCCTAGCAGTGGAGAAATGGAGGCAGAAAGATCAAAAATCCAAGGCCACGGATAAAGAAAATGGCTGAGCAAGAAAATCAAGAGCGGGACTCAATTCCAAGCACCCACATGATGGGTCACAGCCTCAACTGTCTGTAGTTACAGTCCCAGGGCATCCAACATCCTCTTCTGGCATTGGTAGCGCCAGGTACATATGTTATGCATAGACATACATGGAGGCAAAATACCCATATACATAAAATAAAAACATTTTTTTTTTCAAAAAAAGAATCCACAGAGCATTGTGAGGCTAAAAGATGAGGTCAACAACAAACAAATAAAAACAAGTAAACCCTCCAAAAACACCACTCAGTTCATCCCATGTTGGCCATCTAGTGCTGGGCACGGGGCCTGCCTGCCCTTAAGCATGGTTTGTGGACTCAGAGAGACTCCATTGCAGCAAACTATATTTTCTTTTGTGAGCTATTTCAATTGTAGATAGCTTTTGGGTTATAGGGGGTGGGGAGGTCTGAGTCTACTTCATCATTCAGAACACATGAAAACCCATAAAAAAATAAAATTGGAAACCATAATACTTAAGCAAAAGATGGGCAAGGTAAATAGCAGTAAAAACAGCAACAATAATAATAACAATCTGCAGCGGTTCTCAATGATAGTGAGTTTAAGGTGGCCTTCAATACACGAGATCCTCTCTCAACAACTGCCCCTCACAAAACGCCAGGCAAACGCGGCTTCGAATAATCACCATGCCATTTCTCGGATGAGGGGGCTTGAGTGAGACTTGGCTCTCTGAGTCTCCATTTTCTGAGCTGTGACGGCTGCTGTTGTTCCTTCCCAGGCTTGCTTCGGGCTTACATGAGCCTGCGATTATGAATTCACTTTTTTTTTCAAATTTCATTTCTTGTTTAGGGTTTTTATGAAAGTACATCTTCGCTCTATCTGGGGCCAGCAGACTGCAGGCAAATGACCGGTGCATATGGAGAGACACCATATGGGTTCTTTCTTTTCTCTCACTACAGAAGAGTACAGGGGCAGCTGGAAATTCCTGGGTCTGTTCAAGAGCTGTAGATCAAGTGTCCCTAAGCTACAGCACCAGGGATGGTACTGGGACGAAATCCAGGCCCTGCAAGAACTCTACCACTGTACACCCCTGGGCTTATGGAGTAGGTGTGAAGGAGGAGGGTAGGAGACAGAACTCAAATTGTCAAGCACTTGCCTTGCAAGTGTTGAGCTAGGCCACGCCCCTAGTGACTTTGCTCCTGTCACTCACCTGATTGTTAAGGATTGCTTTCTGGCGAGTTACATCATGTACTGGGTAGGCAGAGCATGCCTTGGCTTTGTACTAAGTCTACACAGTTCCTAAGACTCTGACTCATAAAAATGCTGGATGGGAACTGTCATTTGTATTGAGTCCCGTGTTTTCTGATTCCCCATTCACATTCCAGACTCTAGAGATGAACCCCGGGTGATGCTATCAGGGACTCTGCATGGCAGCTAGGCCCCTGGAGGACTTTCGGAGGTGAAAAGATAAAGGACACGGTAAGGGAAAATGTGGTCTACTGTGTCAAGAGTGCCAACTTTGTGTTTAAATTCATGCAGGTTTGAATTCCAGTTGTTCAGCTACCCACCAGCTTTGTGAATTTCTGCAAGGCCTCCCATCCAGAGGCCTCCACCTCAGAGACATGGAGTGTTTGAGGAGTTAGGACACGTGTGTGAAGTCACAGAACCAACCACGAAGTTTAACTAAAACTCCAGGACTGGCTGATTCCTCCAGCGTCCACTCTGGATATTTATAGAGCAATTGTTTTTAAAGGCAGGCTATGTTGTTAGAGCGGTTAAGAGAGGCCAAGAAAGAGAAAAAGACTTCCAGTCACAGTTTCCAAGAGGAGGGACAATTCCATGCCATTTGGGGTTATAGGGAGAATCATTTGCCCCCTAAACACACCATATTGATCAGAACATGGGCAGGACAGGAGGAGAGCCTAGAAAAGGGGACATATTGAGACTTCCATTGGAAGAAATGGTAAGACAGGGTAATTACTCAGGCTTAGGACAGGTTGGTTGAGTAACTACAGCAAAGGCTGTGGAGTGCGGTTTCCCTGGTTTCATGGTACATGGTCTGATGGTGACAGGGACAAGGAAAGCTAGCCTGCGATGTCCAAGCCTGCTAAGAGAGGTGTTCGAAGGTGGCGGATTGGCTTGCACAGGAAGAGCTGCTGATAGGACTGAGGTTCAGGGATCTAAATAGCTCCTGAAAGCATAGTTCCTGATTGGTTAGCAAAGTCTTAAGATGTCAGAGCATCATAAAACAAAAAACACCAAACTAAGCAACAACAGCAAAGCCCCTAAATGAAATTAATGCCCTCATCAGATACCCTGTATGGTTTTTATACATGTCCGGATAAATCTACATGGCTGATGCCCTTTCTCCTGAGCTAAGATCAGGACTTGCCAGAGTTCTCCCAGTGTGAAACCCCAGACGCACAAAGTAGTTCTGGAGGGAGTGGGCTGGAGATGGGGCAAAATGGTAGAGTGTTTGTCTAGCATGCAGGGAGCCCTACATTTGATCCCAGAATAAGCAGCATGGTGGTATACATCCCTAACATCAGCACCAGGAGACAGAGAGGCATGAGGATCAGAAGTTTAAAGTCATAGCAGGCTACATAATAAATTCAAGACTAGCCTGGAGTACCAAAGATCTAGAATGGTTTTTGTTCTGTTTTATTTTGTTTCTCTGTTCTCTGTAGTGCTGGGGATCTAACTCTGGGCCTCACACATGCTAACAAATGCCGGACCACTGCCCAAACCCTGTCCACAGGTTTTCTTCCCGTTTGTGATGCAACCGAATGGCTATGAAGTATAGTGACATGGCTTTGGGCTCCATCTTAGCCAAAAGGCCAGGAAGTGATGCAATGGTGTTGGCCATAGCTGGCAAATATTCTTCAAACACAATGCCAAGCATATCCTAAACACACGAAACTGACAGCTTTGCTATGGGCCAGTGACAAACAACAATGAAGTAAAATTATAATAAAACTATGATCACACTGAAGATATAATAAGGTGAAAGACTAAAAATGTGTATATGTTATGCTGTAGCAAACTACAACTCTTTTCTGAAGAATATAAAAAATGAATAGGTGCTGGGTATCCACCAG
Organism: Microtus pennsylvanicus; assembly: GCF_037038515.1. Taxonomy (NCBI): domain Eukaryota; kingdom Metazoa; phylum Chordata; class Mammalia; order Rodentia; family Cricetidae; genus Microtus; species Microtus pennsylvanicus. The sequence goes on from NC_134583.1 coordinate 60,515,342, forward strand.
TTTATCCAGAGTTAAGTAATGTTATATAATTCTCATTAAACTATTTTAACTTTCTCTGCTGCTTTGTGAAATACTAAATTTTATCCATAAGAATTTATATTTGAAAATAATCAAAGATTTTTCAGAAAAAGGAGATTAACAAAAACCGAAGAATAAATCTCTCTAAGGTGGTACAAAAACTGTGTATGACTGTGCTTAGCTATATAGATGCTTACAATTCCAACGTGTGGCAGTAGAGGCAGGAAGAGTGAAATACGAAGACAACCTTGGCTATGGAGAGCATCTGAGCCCAAAATAATCTACCAGAGACCCTGACTAAAAAACAAACAACAACAACCAAACCACCCTTGACTTTCTAAGTCTGGCATCTCAAATCAGCAAGAAAAGCGAATCATACATTTAAAACTGTTGGGTAGATAAACTAGCTTTATGTGAGAAGTCAAAGTGAAGTCTCTATCTCACGGTTTATAACAAATTTCACATTGTTTGGATAGGTATACAGAAAGAAAACAAACGGAAACCTTTGTAAACTGTATACACGAAGTTTCTTTACTCTTTGGAAAATGGAGATGGAAGAAAGACATCACCCCGGGAAAAACACTGATGGATGTTATTATATAAAATTTTAAATCCCCACAACAGAAGAACACAGCATTAGCGGATGAAAGATGCAGCGAGCAGTGTTTGAAGCATCAGTTCTGTACCATCCCTAAGCACGCCAACAGAGATGATGGGCAAGACATCATCCCTAAGCACACCAACGAAGATGATGCGGAAGACATCATCCCTAAGCACGCCAATGGAGATGAGGGGCAAGACATCTGAATGTGCGCACTGGCAGAACAGAAAAGAAATGTTTTGCACACATCCCAATCTAATGTTGCAGGGCTGTGTTGTTGAAATGAGACAACAAGGTAATAGCTGCATATTTTCTCCCTCTGCTACCTGATGGCTGAAAATGTAGAGCGCTCATGCTCAGAACTAGTAGTGTTAGATAGTGACTTTGGTGTTGCTTGTGTGAGCAGGCTGGTTCTGTCCTTCTTTTTGGTAAAATGAGTCAAAGGCTTAAAAAAGCTTCCAGTCATTAGCTGATTTGCATCAAGAAATTTAAATGAAAGAGATTAGATGGGGAGATCTGTCTGGAGAAGAGGTCCCAAGCCTTTAAGGTTTTTAAACATTTTTATTGCATTGATTATTATGGCGGGAGGGAGGCGTGTGCTCAACAGTGCCCTGACAGCCTGTAGGAGTCTTTGTGCCGCGCAGGTCCTAGGAGCTGAACTCACATCATCAGCCCTGAAGACAAGCCTCTTTACCTGCTGAGCCTGAGCCATCGCTCCAGCTCCTCTAAACTACGTTTAAAGATAAAAACAAACTGGATGCCTAGTGATACTGCACTGAATAACTATCTCTTGCATTTATATACGACAGGATTTGACACTGCCTTTAAAATTTCTGGTACGAGAAAGATACACACACACACTCTTGAAGACAAGGAGGATTCCCGCAATTCAGTTATTGTTAGGTCGCTTGATGACTGTCAGCAGGGTTAGAGGGCACTAAGGATGGACCCTGCCCTCCTAATCAGCAACTTATGAAGTGAGAGTTGGAGCAGCAAGACTGGGCAAAGGAAACAGACCTCGGTCCCGTCTCTAACCCTGGTGGGAGACTTTACATCCTGCCCTGGCCCGAAGGTCAAAAGCGGACAACTCTGTAAACCTGGTTCCCAGATCACAGCTCTGAGGTGACCGTACAGAAGGACTTCTGGTAAAGCCTGAGCGTGTTCCGTAACCCATGTCCGTAAGAGTTCATCCAAAGAATCTGTCAACAATCCAGACAGGAAAATGCCCCCGAGAAAGCTCTCAGTTCCAGAAACTTACCCTTCAGACGTCTATAAAACCTATCTGCATTGTTGGTAAAGGAAATGGTCTTTGTGGCCAGTGGCCACTCTCACCCCTTGAGGATATTGCCCTCCTCCCCTCTGTATTACACTGTGTCTTGTTCATAAGGACAAGGTCATGGAGGGGAGTCCAGAGAAAGAGCCCGGGGACATTACAATTAGAAAAAGACATATGTAAAAAAGGGGTATGTAAAACATAATCCTGAGGTAGCAGATGTGTTATATATAAAATGTCTTTTTGTAAGAAAGTCCTAAAAATTAGACACCAAGAGCGAAACATGGTTATCTGGATGGCGGGTTAAGTGTAAGCTTCAGTTTCTTCTGAATGCTTTTACATCTGTATTCTGAAGTTGCTGCACACTTGTGTTTTTATATCCATAAAAGCAATGCAATGTAACATTACAGATAGTATCCTCTATCAGGGAGTGGTTTCTGGTCTATTTACTCCATAAAAAGGAGCTTCTGGAGGATCGTGGGGAGGGGTTCGGAGGCTGGAGCTGGGCTAAAGGATTCCATCCTTGAGGCTGCCGAAAATGAGGAGAGAATTGTCCCTGCAGAGGGTTCGCTGTTCTGACCTTCACTGTGAAATGAAATTAGAAGGCCGCTTGGAAAGAGAATGTTTTCTCTCCAAGTTTGCTATAAATATTTAAAGTGGAAAATATGGATTATGTCAAATGTGGTTGAGGAACACAGCACAGAAAGCTGGGTTTATGCTTAGACATAAGTGTGGGAAGGGAGGCAGCTGAGCAGGGAGCCGGCCATCGGAAGGCACAGCTGACTTGGGGTGACTAGGACAGATCGATGGTGCGGATGCAGTGGGAGGAATGGCAAAGGCTGATGGACACTCCACATCATGTTATGCTCCGAGCTCTGAGCTAATGAAGGCAGGCACGATTTATTATGTTTCCAATGCAACCAGAAGGAGCGCCTTCCCACTGGCTACAATCACATTCTAAGGCCTACAGGGGGCAGGCCCATTAATGGACATTTACTCTCCTCAATAAAACAGTCTTCATGGTCCCTTTCCTCCAGACATATCAGAATATCCATGAGGTCTCCTTCTCCTGACCTAGATCAACACAGAGATACTCAATAGATCCCCTTCTATCCCAGTCCACCCAGGGAAGTCTATACATGAAACACTTGCTCAAACATGCAGCCAGACGGGGTCCTAGAACTCTGGGTCAGACTATTGAACTAACTCGTGTCCTTTGACCCCACCACTATGACTACAGGAAAGAGATAACAAGAGAAAACATTGGTCTGCAGAGCAAGCCTCCAGGTATTAAAACTGTGTGCTAAAATAGCAACCATATATAAACAGCCTAAATGACCAGTGATAGGGATTGCTGAATTCTTGATATTTATATACAGCAAAAATTTATACAGCCATGAAAAATTATTAACTGAAATAGGTATAGGTTCATGCCTATAACCCCAGCACTTAGGAAGCTGAGGTTAGACTATATAAAAGTCATTAGGTCAACCTGGGCTATAAAGTATGATCATGCCTCAAAAAAAAAGTAACGACAACAAATGGTGGGGTAATATAAACACATAAAATACCATAAAGTGATGTAAAATGTAATAATTAAAAATAAGGTTACAAAGATCAATGCTTAACGTTCCTTTTTTTAGGAAGAAATTATATAATCTCTTCTGAAAGAATCATCTAGGATACACATGGAATTATTTTAAATGGTTTCATGAATTTTGGAGTGCTAAGGTCCTGGGATGTTGGATGCAAAATAGGGAATAATAACGAGGTTATCGCTCTCTCCTTCATTCAACATACGTGTACTGGACACAGACTAAGTTGGGCACTTCAGCTTCCAACACACCGAGGAATGACTGAGGAATGACCTCTGCCTAGTGAAGGAGACAAATGTGTGAGCCGTGGAAATATGAGATGCTCCAGAGACAAAGAAATCCAGCCGTCATGAGCCCAGAGGAAACGGGGGCTCAACGTGTTTTGGAGGAAAGAACATCAGAAAGACTTTCTGATAGAAAAGACTTGGGTTGGCTTTCATAACTTGAACGATACCTGCTATGTTGAAAGTATAATTGAGAGCTAATGACAATGGGAATGGCAGGCAACAGTTTGAAACTTTCATGTCTACAGTAAGCTTTGAAGACGCCAAGAACCCAGAAGACATTTTCTGCAGGAGCAGATGAGCAAGTAGAGGAGAAAGGAGATGAGTGACGTTGGCACACAGGGCAAACGTGCAGATTCCAGCCTGAAAGGAAGCCTAAGGGTGTGTTTGACTTGATTCGTTGTCCTGATAAGGTAGGCTTAACCTTGCTTTATAGCTTTATTAACTCTTGTTCTAAACAAAGCTGTAGATGGAAAATCTGATGTTCAAGTAGCTCCAGTTTCCCTTTCTCTCCTCGCCCCAGTCTTCCAGGTTATCCAATCTCAAGACTTCCTTATTATCCCTAGAGGCTCTGGACAAGTGTCTGCTTCTGTTAGGATGAGCTGGGCTGTATGGTAGAAGTGAAGAGCTCCGAATCTTTTGCTGTGGTGGTGGTGGTGTGGTTTTGTTATGCTCTGCTTTGTTTTATACTGGGTCTCCCGATGTCGCCTCGGCTGGCCTTGAACTTGCTATTCCACCTACCTCAGCCTCACAAGTGCTGTTTGTAGAGGTGTGCACCACCAGGCTTGGCTGGGTCTGAGGCTCGGTGCCGAAAATGGTAGCTTTACTGCCCAGTCACGTTCCGTGGCCTTCTTGAGTCTGTCTTCCTTTACAGCTCCAGGTGGAGGGACTCTCTACCCTTGGAGGGTAGAAAGAACATAATTAATCTGTCACTCGGGAGTTCTTAAAGACTTGCACCTGGAAATGCTACAGTAGACTCCCACATGGTCACAGAAAATCATGTGACTCTATGGAGAAGGAGAAGAGCAATTCTACTTTGTACCCAGCAGGAGAAAAAAAAATGTTGTGGTGAACACCAATAACTGTCCCAGAGGCAGGAGACACTTACCCTCTTATTGGCTGTGTTAATTTAGGAAAGCCACTAGAGCTTCCTGAGCTATTTCTTTTTTTACCTTTTTCAGTAAGACATATAGAACATAAGCAATTCTAGAATCTTCTCTGTCTCTCTCTTGTTGTCTATTTCCCCCTCCCTCATTCCTTCCCTATATCTACCTTTGTCTCCCTCTCTAAAATACCAGGGTGGGAGAGGACGCGCCTAGGTATAAAAAGGTCATGTACTTTCTTAGAGTCCAAGCCAACATCCTGATGAATGTGGAAGCGGGGGACAAAATTTAACCTCAGAGTCCATAAAAAATTTACAGAACTGCAGAGTGCCAAGTAAAAAATACAAAAGAGTTCTCTGCACTACGGGAAATTATTGAAGCCATAAAGATCCCTGCTCTTGCAGATGAGGCTGTTGGGGAGTGGAGCAGAACAAATCAATAATGTCATACTCCTCGCCTGGATCAAAATGCTCAAGGAAATGGCTGCAAATAAGGGATAAGGTTCGTCTCAGTCAATCACCGCACCAGCTGATGCCATGGGAGGGCCTAGCCTGATTGGCTGGCCCGGAATGTTAAAAGCCAGGAAAGCATTTAATCAAAACTCGGAGCCATTGTAGATTCTGGAAGATAATCACTCAACCCTGTGGTAGAAGAGCGGCCTGAAAGGAAGGGTCTGGCATATTGAGATGAATACTAGTTTCATAACTCTAGAGAACTCTCAGGTGAGACTGGGCCCAGGAGAACTCTTCTGTGGAGGAATGGGAAGAAAGGTACCACAAAGCAATGATACAAAAAAAGATGTGTGTCTCCATGCGTCATCCTCTGTGGTGGGCAGCATGGGGCAGGGCATATTCGTCCACCTCTTCATTCACATACCTATTTATTCCTTTGTTTTTATCTCAGTGCTGGGGTGGCCCCGAGACTTGCTTATGCTAGGCAAGATTTCTATTACTGAGCTACACTCCCAGTTCCTAAGATTTTGATTCGGGGGTCTCAACTGTGTAGTCCAGGTCAGCCTTAGACTGTGGTCCTTCTGCCTCAGTCTCCAGAGTGCTGGGATTATAAACCTGCACCGAATCACCTGGCTATGACAGCAGTTTATTAAATGTAGGCTCTGTGAGGGGCATAGTTTTAAAAGGTGAAGGTCTGCCAGGGGCTAGAAAAACTGGATCTCTGTTCTTGTAGAGGTGATGCTGATCAGGGAAGACAATGGCAAATAAGAACAGGAATGTAATCATGTCAGAGAGTAGTCGTGAGTAAGTCGGTGGAGAGATGTCCAGAAGGTCCAGGAAGTCTTAGGCTTCTCAGCCTCTTCTGAAGGGAGATATTGGAAAGAAGACCAGACAGACAGGAGGACTGTTTTAGGGAAGTACCAAGGCCAGACAGGAGCACACCTGGAATACTAGGGACGTCCAGAAGGCTGGTGTCAGGGTAGGGGAGGAGCAGAGGTGGGAAGTGGATGTAGCAGAGCTTTCCAAGTCACAGAGAGAACATACTTGAAGTGTTCTGCATGTCTAGCAATTTTCAAGAATAAATACATTGTTAATAGCTAAAGTCACTTTTAGTGAAATAAATTGAGGCTTGGGTGTTTGAACCATTGGCTCCAGGAACTTTCAGCTGCTATGGTTTTAAAAGTCTCCAAAGTCACATGGGCTAATGGCTGAGTCCTCAAGCCGGTCTTCTTGGGGTGGGGTGGTACAACCCATAGGAAGTGGGGCTTAGTGGGATGCCTGAAGTCATTGGGATCAAGTCCCTAAAGAGGATTGCAGAACCCTGCCTCTCCTTTCCCTTCTCTTTCTTGACTTTCAGGAGAGCAGCTGTTGCCATCAACAGTGCCCCCAACCTATTCGGTGTTCTGTATGCTTCTTGCATATCATCATAGAACCTTCATCTGGTGATGGATGGAGATAGAGACAGAGACCCACACTGGAGCACTGGACTGAGCTCCCAAGGTCCCAATGAGGAGCAGAAGGAGGGAGAACAAGAGCAAAGAAGTCGGGACCACCAGGGGTGCACCCACCCACTGAGACAGTGGAGCTGATCTATTGGGAGCTCACCAAGGCCAGCTGGACTATGACTGAAAAAGCATGGGATAAAACTGGACTCTCTGAACATGGCGAACAATGAGAGCTGATGAGACGCCAAGGACAATGGCAAGGGGATTTGATCCTACGTTATGTGCTGGCTTTGTGGGAGCCTAGCCAGTTTGGATGTTCACCTTCCTAGATATGGACGGAGGGGGGAGGACCTAGGACTTACCACAGGGCAGGGAACCCTGACTGCTCTTTGGACTGGAGAGGGAGGGGGAAAGGAGTGGGAGGAGGGGGAGAAGGGTGGGAGGAGGGGGAGGGAAATGGGAGGCTGGGAGGAGGTGGAAACTTGTTTTTTTTCTCATTTTCTCAATAAAAAAAGATTAAAAAAATTAAAAAATTAAAAAAAAAAACAGTGCCCCCAAGAGGCTCAGAGCAATGGTCTGCCCAATACCAGTCTGAAAGCTTCGGAAACAATGGATCCAAGTAAACCTTCCCTCCTTATAATGTGGTTATCTCAGGCATTTCATTAGAGAGACAGAAAGCTAGCAACCATTTCAAGAGAGCGGGGTCCAGGGGCTGGTGGCGATAACCTAATAAACTGTATTTGTTTTGTCCATTACTTGATCCTCAGCTTTTAGCGTGACACTTGAAAAATAGCAGCCACTCAGTAAATTCCAGCCACCGTTGAAAACTAACAACAATGCATGTTGTCAACAGAATAAATGAATCTTTATTTAAACAGAAGTAAAATTGCGTTACACAATTTGCTGCTGAATTCAGTTTTTCTCACCGTGGACATTTTTCATCGTCAGGGAAAGTCAAACATTGTCCGATCTTTATGAGCGCATGTGGGTGTGTATGTGCGTGTGTGACTGCATACTAAGGCCAGGACCACCTCAGGTGTCTTTCCTCCAGAATTGTCCATCTTAGGTGCTTTTGTTTGGTTTTGAGGCAGGGCCTCTCACTTGGCCTGGCACCCACCTATTAGATGAGGCTGACTGGCCTGGAAACTCAAGAAATCTGCCCCTCTCCACCTTCTCAGTGTTGAGATCACAAGATCACTCAGCCGTGAGAGAAGCTAGTTTTCTATTTTTTCAACTACATTGTTCCTGTCCTTGTGGTGCTTACAGACACCGATCGAACACTAAAATAGAGTGTGTAATCACAAAGCCTTAGTGCACTGAGCAGGGAGTTCCTCTGTTGGATGCAGATCACCCCCAAAGCATCATGTTTGGAAAACTTGAGCTTCTTCAGAGAACCATATCTTTGGAGATATGCCATGCAAAGAGACCACAGGCTCCTAGAGTCTTTGTCTTCTTACTTCATAATGTCATCTTTCTTCCCGGATGTGTCCCCACTGTGATGTGATAAACATAAAGCGAGTCCATTTCAGAGCCTGTACCATCTGTACTCTTTGGGCTTTCAGCATCCAAAACAGCAAGCAAAATAAACTTCTGTTCTTTATAATATCACCTGGCCTGGAGGACTTTGCTACAGCAGCGAAAAGGGCTAACAAAGGAGCTTGAGAAGTTCGTTGGGAGTAACTTACTAGAGTGAGCATTAGGGAGACTTGCAGAGCTACTGGAGATCTAGAAGGTAGCTCAAGATGAGCTGAAGAGCGCAGAGGTGCTACAGGAAAAGAGCAGGTGTGAGCAGAGGCCCTGGGCTAGCAGAGGACATAACCTATATAAGGTCTGGAGGAAGTCCTGAGCAGCGTGTGCACCGCACTGTGTCCTAAGAATGGCATACAAACCCTGTCTTAATCCCACATGAGGAGAGCAGCTAGAATTTAGGCATTGAATTCTTGAACTGGAAAGATGACTCAACCATTAAAGGTTAGGCTCACAACCAAGAATATAAGAGTTCAGTTCCCAAATTCTTTCTAGTGACTGGATCCTGGTTTAAAAAGACACAAAGCAGAATCCTTCACCGCGATTGGACAGGACCAGTGCATCCTCTGCTTGCCTGGTGACTTAGCTACAGACCTTTCTCAGTCTGCTTCTCCATTGCCAGGCCTGAGGCCCAGGCTTCCCTCCCAAAAGGAGTTCTGGCATTGCTGTACTGTGCAGGCCAGGCCAAACCACTTCCTAACGGCTTCCCAGCATCTCATTTAAGGGTGGTTTTTATAATCGTCATCCAGGACTGACCACCATTCAAGAGGTTCTGCTATGAGAATCTTCCTTTACTTCATAGAAGTCACATATGTACCCATGGGGCACTGTCTTCCCTGCCACACTACAGGACAATACAAGTATTAAAGGCTGTTCCACTATAACTGAGGCATGGATCCCTGGTTTAGATGACGCTCTCTCATTGTGACAACTTGATTTTCATCTTGTTCTTGTTTTTATCATAGGTTCAAAAGCCTTGGAATCTGGTGGTCTCATTTAGGACCACCTTGTATTGTGGTGGCAAGTGTTTCTGGTAGTGTCCAAATACTCCCTTTCCTCTCCTTATAGTGATAAAATGTCTGATTTCTGAGACCATGCCTCTTGGACTAAAGACTACATTTCCCAACTTCCCTTGCAGATGGGCACAGTCCTATGGATAAGTTCTTACTCTTGGGGAGAGGACGTGTGTATAGCTGCACTGCCATCTATAACATCCTTAAAAGACAGTAGCATTCCTTATCTTTGTTCCTTTCTCAGCCGGCTGCAATGCCCTGATGCAGCATTTTGCATGGGAATGAAGACTCAAGATGCAGAGCAATGAGGAGGAACTTGGGATTAATAACACTGAGTCTCCGTGTCACCTCTGTTACTGCCTCACTGTTAAATCGGAGAGATTAAAATTCATTTAGCCACTCTTAAATATTTTAGCAACCAACTGGTGTTCCACATCACATAATTTGCCACCATGTAAGTTACAGTGCACATAGTAGGTCCTCATGAAGCTGCCACTACTCTAGACAGTGGGGGAGAAATTGAAGACACTTAAGGAGAGTTTTACAGAGACAATCTCTAAAGGAGGGGCCTTAATGGAGATGGGGCTATTAGATTAAAATAGATCTTTACAGAAAAGATACACACAAAATCCAGTAATACATTTGGTAAATCGGTATGGATGTAAGGGACATATTTAATGATACAATGGGGATTTAAATGTGATGTTCGGTTCCAGCAAGAAAGCAACCATTGATTCTCTTGAAGGGCAATGGGACTGGGAGATAGGAAGAATAGACTTTCTGGAACTTTTACACTTGAAGAAAGCCAGCCTTCTTGGTGCTGATGTCGCAACCCACTGCTCTGTTTGCTGCAGATGACTGCAGCTGAGAGGGAATGGCTCATTGGGCCCAGCCCCTGCTTCTCACTGTAGGTGGGGAATATGGCGAGACCTTGGTTTTCCTTACAGACCATTGCCTCCAAGAGAAGGAAAGAGGAGGGCAGGTAGGGAAGGGATTGAGGTTCTTACACTTGTCTAAGCAGCCAGTCACACCAAAGCATTCTGGGTAAAGAGAAGGCAAGGTGCAGAGGCCCTGTGGTATCGGGAACTTAAGGTATCTGAAGAAGTGAAAGGAAGCTAGGTGGCATGCCTACCTTGACCCAAGATGAAGTAGGTATTGTTCCTCAATCCCAGATAAGGTTTCTTCTGAAGCAGAGGAGTAGTCTCATCCCAGAACCTCCTGGATAGTCGTCAGTCCTGGGCAGAATGTGAAGATTCTGAAACTAAACTTTAAACATGACCATGGAATGTTGTCTCCACTGTCCTAGTTGGTAACTGATTTGGCCAGGAATCCACAGCGCGGCAGTGCCAGTACTACTCCTGGTGAGGGAAGGGTGGGTCTCAGGCCTGGCCATGGAGAAGCAGGCTGAGAGAGATCTGAAGCTAAGCAGTTAGGCAAAGCAGAGGACGCATGAGCCTGCCCAGTCATCTTAAACCAGCCCAAGTCACCAGTAAAAATGTGAAAGTTATATTCTAGTTTCTGTTCTCATAGCTACTCAGTGGAGAGCCTTGAAAACTGCTGGGCTGTTGCTCACCCCAAACTAAAGCCTTCAGTCTGAGAGGTCATTGCATGAGGCAGAACACACGACCTCCAATCGGCTACTTCCCTCTAAGCAAGGCCTTATTCACATCCAAAACCCTTTTTGGTGGGTAAGCACATGGGTTTGAAATTCAGGAAGACTTGTGTTTCCGTGTATAACTCTATGCTATACTTTTCTTGCCAGGTCTGTGAACACAAGTAAGTTTAGCTGTTGAAGGGTCAATCTCCTCACTTTATCTGTAGGATTTTCCTCATTTGTATGTAGGGTTCATATCATCTCCAAGCCACCATTGGAGTGTTGTTTATGAGCCCTTGCTTAGTCTTGGAAGAATGATGTCTTGAAATGAATTGATCAGCTCCTTAAAGATGAGTATGCACGCTTGATGGAGGATGTGCAGTCAGCCACACAGCAAAATTCTTCATTGATCTGCCCTCTGAGAACCCTAGTGGAAGAGGGCTACTGGATTTAGCAGAGAAGATGGTTTCCAGCCTGATTCTATTGCTAACTTAATATTTGATGTTGACAGTGTCTTTTCTCTTCTTCTGCTGGCCCAGTGGATGCTGGGCATTGATGGCACAACCTGGCCAAGGTCCCGGAGCAGATCCGCAGAAGCCTAGGAGGACCAGAATCTTTATCCAGAAGAGTTTCAGCACAGCCCAACATTCTATAAACACCAGCTGAGTGCTCTCCCGTGCGGGGCATAGCAGAATGTGCTGTGGGTACAGAGATGAAACAAACTAGGTCCCCGCTCTCAGAGTGTACAAATGACTCCATGAGATGACACAAACAAGGTCACTTACAGATGCTCCACATGACCCACTTTCTCATCATTATCCCCTCTGGGAAGGGACCCTCTAGTCGCCCAGAAGCTCTGTGGGTCCCCAGTACTCCAGCCTGACACCATGTCTCCTTGCTGGTTCCTGGGGCTCTGCCCTCTACCCCCACCTCCACCCCAGCCTCTGCCCATGCCGCTTCTTCATGCAGGACCCTCTGCCTCCTAATCTGACATATCAGTTCATCCTTGGTCTATTTAGGTACTTAGTCCTGATATCTCTATCACCATAGAGCCTTCTTTGATGCCCCAGAGCCAGGTTAGGGTCAGTTTGGTTGCTCCCAAACCCCAACATATGCTTAGTTCACCTCTTACTGCGAGGAATGGCGTCTGCCCGACTCCTGTCTTTGACTCCGTCCTGAAGAACTGTAAAAGTTGTGCTTGCTCACTGCATAAGGAGTTGGACTTTGAAGAATGTGTAGGAATAGAAGAGAAGGCAAGAAATAGTGAAGGCCCTCTTTCTGAGAGCGTGCACGTGTGGTTACATGTGTCTGTGTGTGTGTGTGTGTGTGTGTGTGTGTGTGTGTGTGTGTGTGTGTGTGTGTGTGTGTAGGTGTGTTTCAGCAAATGAAAGAGAATTGCAGGGGCAGTTGGCAGGGAATGAGCAAGATACAAGATGAAGCTGTCATTTGCTGCACAGACCGGCCAAGCCAATCTCCATTTGATCATAGTAATTAAGAGGTTCAGATTCCCCACAAGAAGCCCAAGTCACAGTATTCAAAGGCCCCACACCAACAAGCCCCTACACTCATTTCCCGAGAACTCTCCTGTGTATCCACATTCCAAAAGCTGTGTGTTCAAACTTCCTTGGGGTTTCGTCTTTTAGAAGAGAAATAGGCAAACTCCTCTGCAAAGGGCCAGATGACTTTTCTCCAATTCTAGGAGCCATTACATTTTGGTAGTGACTACGTGATTTTGTCATTGTAACAGGAATGCTGCCAGAGATGAGGTATAGACAAATGGGCGTGATTGTGTTCCAATAATGCTTTATTGACAGCGCAAACATCAAATCCTTTTCCATTATGCCCAATTTTATAGTAATGAGCTCATTCAGATGGGAAACTCTCAACAGCTGCAGGATTGAATTAGGTACCAGAATGCCCAATATGAGTGTGGTAGAGGATTCCCTTGCTCCCAGCCCACTTCTCCTTTTTATTCATCTTGGGACCTTAGCCCATAGGATAGCTCTGCCTGCATCCAGGGTGGGAATTTTCTGCTTGGTTAAACCTTTCAGATGACAGCCTCACAGTCACAACTACAGATGTGTTTCTAGGTGACCATAACTCTCACCAAGTTGACAATCAAGACAGCTTATCATTGAGGCGTTCTGATCAAGGGCTTTCAGCCTCTGAAACTGAGCTAGTCTGAGCAAGGCAGCCTAGATATAGTGGCCAGGATGTGCCTTCCCCTCTCTGAGAAGTGGATGGGGGTGGGGTGGGGAAGAAGGTGGAGGCAATGGGAGGAGGAGAGGGAGTGGGAACTGAGATTGTTATGTAAAATGAAAAAAAGATAGTTTTTTTGTTTTTTAATAAAATAAAAATAGAAACAAACAAACAAAAAACTGAGCTGGTAGAATCTCTTTCTCTTCAGCACTAGCCAGCATCAGGAATTCTGTCAGTGAAGCACACAGGGTGGAGGCGATCCTAGAGGTCTCAGCAGTATTGCCAGGACCCCTTCCCCTTGGCAGTCCCTTCCTCAAGGCTCAGCCCCTGGCCACACGGCTCCCCTCTCTGCCCTCTGCTCCCTACTCCCATCAATCAATTCCCACAATGGGTCATCAAGCAGTCACAAGCCTCCCAACCCATCACTCCTGCAAGGCAGTCTCAGTACCATTTTCTCAGCTAGACCCTATTGCACCATGCACATTCTAAGCTGTCTGTCCACCTGGCCGATCATTTTCTCACTGTCCTTTTTCTTTGTAGAGAGGCGGTCACCCCCACAAGGACACTTTGTTTTACTCTAGTAGCCGAGAAGTTCTGCATGCAGTCTGAGATTTTCATTTTTTTTTTATTTTGTATTGTTTTGTTTGTTTGTTTTCTTCAAATTGGACATCGGTAAGTGAGGAGTATCAGGCACTGACTGTTGAAGCCAAAATTATACCCTGGGGCCGATACCGATTTCATGCTGGATTTCTAAGGACAGGGCCGCAGTATGCCCACACCTTATTTTCTCATGTAGATAAGGAAGCATGGCTGAGAGAGTCCACTCCCGGAGGTCAGCCTTCAATAAGTGACAGGTGTTTACAATCAGGGCAAAGTGGAGTACCAGGAGCCCATAGGATCCTTAAATGATGCTCAAGGCCATGCAGGAGCTGAGCTTCAAATCCAAGTCAGGATTTCTCAGGATGAGCGATCTGAATTGTTAGAGGCAAGGGTCCAGGTTTCAGGATCTCTGCTATTGGAGATGGTGACAGAAAGAGGACCTTTGACCAGGACCAGGAAGCCCTCTGCCACCCTGCAAATGAGTTCACTGGCTTCCAGTCCCTCATGTTTGGTCAGCACCATCTATCAGTAAAGAACACGTCCCTTCCTCTCACATCAATTTGCCGCAATCGATTTCATCAAGCGTTCCTCACTCAAACCATTGTTCAAGGAGAAACTTCCTCAGAGTCACTGGGCGAAAAGTTAGGCTCAGGTGGTAGTTTGAAGGTTGGAGGATTTCACTGTCTCCCCATAGGCGATACCTCACGCAGCCACAGATGAATTTCCAGCACAGCCATAGTGAATTGGCCATGTACTTGGACTTGGAGACAAGCTTGCTGCTCAGGGATTTATCCGCATTTTCCCACTCCAGTTTGGAGCACTTCCTTACCTCATTTGGGAAACTCCAGACATATTCTAAGGATATAAAATCTCTCATACACTAGTCATGTGACTTAGCAATTTCACTTTTAGATATCTGCTCCACAGATCTGAGATCCTATGCTTTCACCAAACCACATACATGGAAACATGCTTAAGAGCCCCAACTGGAGACAATAAAAATACCCATTGACTTGTGAATGGACAGACGAGATGTGGTTTACCCATATCATGAAACACTATCCAGCAAGGAAAATAACAATGGCTGCTAAGGCACGTGGTAACACTGATGTAACTTCAGAGAGCAAGGCAGACACTGTCGTGGTGAGAGGTCAGTGACAAGGCTGATGGAACGTATGATCACATTTACATTAAAATCTTAAAATGTGAAGTTATGGTCACGAAGCTTGATCAGAGGTCATTGGAGACTGGAGCTTTGAGCAGGGATGCGCACCAGCTCAGAGAGAATGTCAGCATGGAGATACACCGGATAGAATTTTTAAACTGGATCATGGCAATGGTTGTACAGCTATAAAATTTTGCTAAAATTTGCAGATGGGTATGCTTATATCTATGTATGCCATCTATGGCATGTCCGTTATACTTCAGCAAGGAAACACGAAACTTAAACTGATCCTATTGGCTTTCTTTTTCCTCCTTCCCTTCGCCTCCTCTCTCCTTCCTTCTCCTCCCCCCTTCCCTCCCCTTCTGTCCTCTTGCCTCCCTCTTTCAAATGCTCTCCAAATGTTTGTTAAACCATCTAGGTATTCCTAACCCTACAATGAGTTTCTAACTCTTCATTTATCACCCAGGAAACGTCCGTGTTTGTGTGTTTATGTTTATTTGTCTATTTGCTTATCTTGGGCGATGCATGCATCCCAGAGTATGCCTGTGGAGGAGAGAGGAAACTTTGCAGGAGTGAGATCTCTCTTCCCACCAAGCAGGTCCCAGGAGTCAACTGGAGTCAACAGGCTTGGCAGCAAGTGTCCCTCCCTGCCAAGCGGCCTTGCTGGCCTCTCATCCAGAAAAGAGGTTTTGAGCACCTATTGTATTCCAGACCCAGTTTTGGGACTGGGGGTACACTGGAAATAATGTCTCTGTCCTTATGGGACTCACAGTTTGGCAGAGGAGAAGGACAAAAATCAACACTGAATTTGAATGGCACATGTTCTTTGAATAGAGGGGTAGGAAAGCAATGGTCATATAGGATGGAGTCAGAGAAAGTCAGAAGACATGGCAGCTGAGCAGTACTTACGTGGGGAACCACTGACGACATGGTGGAAGAGGAGACAGAGGTCTGGTTGGTGCAGAGCTCTGTGATGAAGCCGTGTTTTATGTTCCTGAGGAGTGGCCAAAAATGGTTGTGTTGCTGGAGAAGCAGTAACAAGAGGAAAGCCAGAGGCAGGGGCATGTCTCTTAGGCCCCCTTCACCAAGCAGGGATTTGGGGTTCTAGTTTAGAATGGAGAGAAAGCTGGAAAGATTGCTGGGGATGCGGGTGCTTGCTGTGCAAGCATGTAGACTTGAGTTAAAATCCCCACACCCAAGTTAAAAGCTGGGCATGGTCACACATACAACGGTGACTCCAGTGCTGTGAGGCAGCAGGATTGGAGACAGGAGAGTTGGAGGATTTCTGGGGCTTTCTGGCTGCTAGCCTAGCTCTTAGTTCAGTGAGAGAGCCCGTCTCGAGGGAACAGAGTGGAGAGTGACTGCAGAACCTGACATCCTCCTCTGGTTTCCATGTACACACATGGGCACATATAGAGGAGATTTTGTCAGAACTACCTGCTCCCCAATAAATGCACAGAGACTTAATATTAATTATAAATGCTTGACCAATAGCTCAGGCTTGTTACTAGCTAACTCCTACACTTTAAATTAACCCTTATTCCTTATCTACTCTCTGCCATATAGTGGTACTTCCTTTCAGCACAGACATTCATCTTGCTTCTCTCTGCATCTGCTCCTGACTCCCAAGACTTTGCCCTTCTCCTTTCCAGCATCCTTTGTGTCTGCCTGTTCCGACTACACCTCCTATAGCTACCAGTCAGTCAGCTCTTTTATTAAACCAATCAGAAGGCACCTTGGCAAAGACACATCTTCACAGGGTATTAAAAGATTATTTCACAACAGGCACACACCATATTCAGATACATACACATAAAATTTTGTTAGTTGATCTTTTTAATTGAAAAAATCAGGGGATGATTCTTGGGAGACTAGCAGATAGAGGGGTATGGAGACATTGGCTCAATGATAGGCAATTATAGTTGGATAGGTGAGAATAAGACCTATATGTAGGCCAGCATAGAAGCAGGGTGCAGACAAGTGATTGCTTTGGGCCTATGGGTGGAGAACACAAATAGGTCAGAATGTGGGACTGGAGTTTCCACCATGGGTGGTGCATGTGTGTGTGTAAGCTTGGTTGTTCATGTGAACTGTGTGGAAAGACAGTCAGGTCACTGACAATGGTGGTTCTTCACAGGAGTGAGACCTGATTAATAGTGTAGGTGGGACAGATTTGGCTCTCCAGATGTTTCTCTAAATATATTATAAGTTGAAAATGTTGAGTTGAAAAGTATTTAACATACCTAACCTATGGAATGCTGTAGCATAGCAACATAGCACACAGTAGAGCATTGGGGATCAGGATTCCCTGGGTGCTACAGCTGGGACCACTGCCCAGCATCTCTGGAGAGTGCTAGGCTACAGAACACCAGCCTGGGAAAGGACGGAATATTTGAAGCAAAGGGGCCAACAAAATGTGTCAGTGAGTAAAGACACTTTCTGCCATACTTGATGATCTGAATTTGAGCCCCAGAGCCCACACGGTGAAAGGAAAGAACTGACTTCTTCAAGTTGTCCTCCAGTCTATACAAGCACACTGTGGCACGTTCAGACACACACACAAGGATGTAGGCACACACGTGTACAAGACATACACGCAAGGACATGTGCACACACATAGAGACCCAGGAAAGAAAGAAAGAGAGATACATGAAGAGAGAGAAAGAGAGAAAGAAGGGAGGGAGGAAGGAAGGAATAAAGGAAAGAGAAGTAGTTTTTAAAGAAGCCTGCTTTCTGCCGAAGGCAAACTATTTTGACACCATTACAAGAACTTGTGGGTTGAACTGTCCTGTGTCGCCTTCCTCCTTCATAGTTCTTGCATTTTCTTATGTTGACATAAATTCAAAATAAAGTCTAATTCTTTAATATCAATCACCATATAAGAAATATACAGCAAAGCTCATCATGGCAACACGTGGAAAGTGAGTGTTTGGTCCCACACCATGGGCAATGGTTGTCACCGAAGGGCTGGAAGAGTGAGAAGAATCGTGTGATAAACTCCACTAAGCTAACTGGCAGTCCGTGCTACTTGCCATAATCTTGTTCTCCTGTCATTTTCTATTTCTGTCTCCTTATTTTCTTTTCTTCATAAAAGTCCTTTGGCATGGCTTCCCTCTGAGGAAGTGAGCACTGCTCTTCAGAAGCGATGTCTATGGCTCAGGCCTGAACAAGACTTGCAGTGTCTGAATGCTGAGTTGTTTGTAGCGACCATACGTATTTGGGCACGGGCTAAGACCACAGCTAGGAACAGCAGTGCCTAGACATGAGTTCAAGACTCAGCCCTATCTCTTCCTTTCTGTACAAACTTGTTCAAGTTTTTTTTTCTTCCTTGCCTCGACCCTCAGTTTCTTCTGTAGAACTGAAAGGATAAGACCACCTCTGTCCCCAGAGGTGTCACAGTGAGAATTCAAAGAAGAAACACACGTACAGCATTTAGCAGAGAGCAAGGAAAAGATTAAGGACTCAACAGGTCCCAGCACTCATGAGACACGGGCATGGTGAGTTAATGACCCTTCCTTTTAACAGCCATGTGAACAGCTGCCGTGAGTGCCTCAGGGATGGCAGAGAGCTCTGTCCCAAGAGGCTCAGCAGTTTTGTTAGCCCTAGCATCCTCCCCAAAGCAACAACAACAAAATGTAACCTTCACAAGCTGAAGCCATACAGCTAACCAGCACTCGCACCCTGGGGGCTCGTGATGCTGTTTATGATGCTACACAGACAGCAAGAGAAGTCATGAGACAAAGTATTCCATATTCCCTGTGGTATGTGTCTTAGAGGACATATCAGTTCTGACATCCTTCTCTGTCACTCACTTGTCTCCTTTTACCATGAAGGGAGAAATCTCCTTTTATTGAGATAGACTCTCACCATGTAGCCATGGCTGACCTTGACCTCACAGAGATCCACCCGAGTCTGCCCCCCAAGTGCTGATGGGATCAAAGGCATGTGTAGTAATAGGAGCGGCGGGGCTGCGTCCCCGGCACCCGGCCGCCCCCATGGCTTTCTTTACCCGAAATAATTACACGGACACTGTATTCTTTTAATCACTGCTTGGCCCTTTAGCTCTAGCCCTTACTGGCTAATTCTGATATCCCGATCAACCCATCTCTAATAATCTGTGAGCACCGGTCTTACCGGGAAGATTCTAGCCTAAGTCCATCCTGGGTTGGAGCTGGGGCATGGCGTCTCTCTGAGGCATCTGCTCTGGAGAGGAGAGCTGTGGAGTCTGAGCTCACTTCCTCTTCCTCCCAGCATTCTGTTCTGTTCCGTTTACTCCTCCCACCTATCTTCTAACCAATGAGGACCAAGCAGTTTCTTTTTATTTAACCAATGACCTTCCTCCATCAGGCATGCACCACCATGTCTGGTAGAAGCACTTGCTTCACCACCTAGCTACCTTTTACATAGGCATACTTATGATATTGTTTGCATATGGCTTTCCTATAATAAGTTGAATAAAGATTCTCTTTAAAATACAGTTCTTTGGCAAGTGTAGAGTCCCACCTGTGCAATCTCAATACTCAAGAGGCAGAGAGGCAGGATAGATGAGAAATACAAGGCCACACTCAGCTAAATAGTAAGTTGGAGGCCAGTCTGGACCACATGAGGTGGTCTCAAGATAAAAATAAATATCTATAAATACAATTAGAAGACTATGATCAAGTCATGTGTACTGTTGCCGTTCCCTGGATATAGAAGGCTCGTAGATGGGACCCAAATGACAGAAATCAGGAGTTGGTGATTACAACAGGTGCTGAAGGAGTACACCATGGAAGTTCAGAGGGTGAAGAGGTCAAAGGGTCAGGCTGGGCCTGGTGTGCACCCCTAACAAGGGTCGGTGTTAACAGATTAAGTAGAAAGGGACTTCAGGGCCGAGAAACCGGAGTGGGCAAAATCAGACCAACCTTCCGACACCCTGGGCACAAAGCTTCTCATGTGTCTCCAGTCAGAGCTCAAATGGCATTTCCCCCAAAAGCCCTTTCTAGCCCAATTGTAGGCTTCATCTTGTCACCTGTTCTTAGACGTCCTTGCTATTTAGGACACTTGTTAGAAAACTTGTCACCCTGTCCATAACACCCCTACACACACACACTCAGCTGTAAGCTTTGAAATGGAAGAAATATCTGTATTTTTTGTTTCAGGAATTTCTTGGGACTCAGTAATAGGTTTGGCATAAGGTATGAGCTCAGCCATTTGTCTGATCCGTCAAACAACTGATAAATTAGTCCATTAACTCAGTCATTAAAGGCCATGTTTTCCACTGAGGAGTCCCCAGGGTGAGGAGAGGGACTTGGGACCAAGACTGCAATCCAGAACTCCCACATGTAAGCAGAAAGGGCTCCTGCAGCCTTTCTTCCGCCTTGGCAGTGAATAAGCAGGTGGCATTCTGTGTCCTAATACATCTGTTGGCTTTAATCTAACTGTCTTGCTTCCTTTCGCTCATTGACACAGCCATTTAACTTTTTCCTCCTAAAACATCTTTGGGTAAATTGACTTTCCAGGAAGACAGACCATTCTTGTTCTGTGCCATCGCCCCTTCCCGCTACACACCCGGATCTGCTCCTCGGAAGACTTCAAAGGGTTTGTGTGTGGTGAGGGAGGGTACACACATACCTACATCAGCAGCCAGTCTCTGACGCTGCTCCTCACTGGCCTGGAGTTTTCTCAGTGGGCTGGGGTAGCTGGTCAGGAAGCTCCATGTCCTGCCTGTGTCCACCCCGCTGTGCGGAGATTGAAGGTGCGCACCCTACATCGCACCTAGCTTTTTCATGTGGGCTTTGGGGATCAACCTGAGTTCCTTGTGCTCATGTTGGAAGCAGTTTGCAGACGGGGTTTTCTTCCCAGCCCCAAGCCTTTAATTTTTTAAAGCAGATTTCGTAGTGTGCCAAGCATACACCCTTGGAAGGACCGTGGTCTTGGCTGATTCTCTGGCTCTTCTCCACCTTGCTTGTTTTTCTGTTCCATGAACTCTTTCTCCTGTTCCAATACAGTTCCTTCTTCTTGTTTCTCCAATGCCTATGACCCAAAGCACAATTGAACTTAGTGTTGAATTATTTGGTTCAAGATTTCCAAAATTTGAATAGACACTCTATACACAGGGTTTGTGGAAAAAAAGATTGCTTTTTTTTTCATTCTGATTTTTTTTAAAATAAAAGTGCTGATTGTGCCAAGATGTGTTATTTCTAGAAAATTCCCAGGTGATGCTAATACTTACTGCCAGTTCAGGGACCCTTCTCTGAGGGCCACGCTTGGCATTTCGACTCTGACAGTTTATCCAGTGTATCTAATGGGCTGAAAAGAAAACAGATGTGCAGGCCTCCTACCAACCATCCAAATGGAAATCTCCAGATGGGAGGCTCATGTGTTTCCCTAGCAATTCTGATGCTCTAAAGCCCAGAGAAGCTGTGTATTATCCAGGGTTAATGTCTTAGTGTGGTTTCCTGTTACTATGACAGAGTATTCTGACAGAAGTGACTTCAGTGGACAGGGGGTTTATTTTGGCTCCAGATTGCAGTCCATCATAGCAAGAAAGTCAAGAGCAGTAACTTGAAGCAACTGGTTACCTGTCTGTCCAGAAGAAGGGGCCGGTAAACTCATGCCTGCTGCTGCTCAGCTCCCACTCCCATTCTTACACAATTCAGCATAGCCCGTGCCTAGGGAATGACGCCACCCACAGTGGACAGATCTTCCCGTATCCGTTAGCACAATTAAGACAACCCCTCACAGATTTTCTCAGAACCCCATCTCCCAGGTGGTTCTAGAGTGTGTCGAGTTAACAATGAGACTAATCACAACAGCCACATAGTAAGCCTAGTCAGAGACAAGACTGGAACTCAAGCTCTCTAAAATGTGTGTTTCCAATACCTGACAGTGGGAGGAGGGGAGGGGGGAGTCTCTTCTATACTTTATCAGGTCTAATCCTCCGTTTACAGGCAAAGAACCAGATACAAGGAGGAAAAGTCTCTCACCTGAGGATGCAAAAGTAGATCCTGTCTCTAGAAATGCTTGTTCTCAGATGTGGCCCTCCCTGGGGACAGAATCTATCCCACGACCCTCCTCTCAAGACTCTGAGGTCACTTCAGAAGAGGAGGGCGGAGAGACTGTGAGAGCGGAAGACAGTGGATCACTGAAAGGACTCGTGTTTTCCAGGCACCATAGGGGTTCTGCACATAGGAACTCACAGTGCTTGTGCTAGCATATGCAAGGGCTGAGGAAGTTCAAGCCAGGGAAAATCTCAGTGTGGAGCGCGGCAGGGGTGGAGGTCAACATGAGGCCCCACTCCTAGCTGAAGATCCATGGTGATCTATAGTCTCAGGAAGAGGGTGAGATAGTTTTCTTGAAGAGTACAGCTAACTTTCGGTAGGGCTAGCATGCTCCAGTAGATGGTTATAAACCTAAGGCAGCATTAATGCCTTTATGGATTTAAAAAAAATGACACAAAGTTGGGTGAGTATAGATTGAGGTGGATCCGGTAGAGGATGGGGGAGGAGAATGAAAATGATCAAAATTCAATGTATAAAAATTCTAAAAAAAAACACGTAATATAAATATTTAAGGAAAAAATCCATCAGACTAGAAAGTGAAATACCCACATTGCTTTTTAGGTTCCTTACTTGCTGCAACTTGGAGAGAAGGTGAACTCGGGGAGCTCAGTGTCCCTCATCCATAAAACAGGGCTAATGTCATCTTATCCATGCAAAGGGAACGCTCTGGTCTTGCAGGATGCCATGACTACCACCATCTCCTTGCAGTCTTCCATTTCCAGCCATGGTGGTGTGGCTTCTAATGCATTGGTGCCTACTCCCCACAGCATCTTCATAGAAACCTCAGGAAGCCTTTCAAACGCCGGAGTTGTCATCAGGTGTTTCCTGATACATCATGTCATTTCCCGATCGCCACCCAAGGATGAGGTCCCAACTGCACACGTTTTTATTTTTTGAGGGTGATGCCAATACCTGGAGTTTAAACAGCTAACAACAGACTGGATCTGGAACCAATCTCAGGATTGCTTCTAATTCAGTTTTAAAAGCTCTATTCAGGGACAAGGAGATGACTCAGTGGGTAAGAGCACTTTCTGTCCAAGCATGAAAACACAAGTTCAAATCCCCAGCACCCATGTGAAGAGCTGGCATGGTTGTGTGTACGTTGAGGAGAAACCAGAGACAGGAAGCTCACTGACCAGCCAGCCTAGCCAAATGACAAGCTTTCTTCTGGCTTAGTGAGAATTCCTGTCCTGAGAAAATAAGGTAGAGTGAGTGACAGAGGAAGAAACCAGACATTTCCCCAGGGCTCCATACCATACGATCACATACCTGCACACTCACGAACATGCACAACACATACACACACACACACACACACACACACACACACACACACACACATCATATGGACACATGCAACACACAAGCTAAATTAATTAACTAATTAAAGCTTTATTCATTTTCAAGCCAAAGCAGACCACAGAGGGCTGGATTTCCGGTGCTGTTAGCAGAACTCACCGTCTTCTTGGTAGCAGCCCTATCCCCCAAGTTCCCTTTTACTTCCCCTCAGGGTCAGTGCCTGCCCACAGCTTCCTGCACATTGCTCCAGGCTGGCAGCTGGAGACTCTGTTTGGCAGTTTTGCCCTTTCTGGAATTTCCTAGGTCCTCTGGCAAGTGTGTGTTCATTCTGGCCAAACGTCATTCCCTCTACCCACCCAGAAAAGCCCCAGTCTCTGTCAGCTTCCCTTCTTGCTGGGAAAAGCTCTCCTTACCTCACACTCTATGAAGACAGACTTGGTGGGAAATCAGAAGTGACTGCTGGGAAGTGATTTGTCCCACAGGACATAGGATTGCTCCCATAGGACTTTTGAAGGAAGTCTGTTGGCCTTGGAGAAGAGAGGATGGAGATGCTTGTTGCTCTGGGTCAGGCTGTCTTTCTCATCCACCTTTCCCTTCCTTCTTCAGCTGAAGCCAGTAGCAAACTGCTCACAGGTGTTTATCCAGAGTGCCTGTGTCCCCTTGAACTTGAATTTAGTGAGAATGTGTCTTAATGGAGCCCTTGCAGGGGAGATGGGGAGAATGGGTCTCAGTGCCTCCTCAGCCTGTTCGTCACTATCTATCTTTATGCCAAGATGCCCCAAGCCTATCCCTCCGTGGGCAGGAACCTGTGCTCTGCAACTGTATTCTCAATGAACAACCTGCAGCCAGACAGACCTGCATGCATTCAAATCTCAGGCCCATTCCTAGCCTTCAGTGTGACCGTGGCAATAAATACACTTGGTTTCTCCAAGACTCGATTTCTTCATCTGTGAAATGAGGGTGACATGCTTTCTGTCACTATTGAGGAACCCAAGCTGGATAATGTTGGTATCATGCCTGGCACCCCATGGGACTCCAGCCTTTCTCCTCTCTCTCCATGCTTTCAGAAAACCTTTGCCAGGCAAGGTCAATGCATTCAGGTGTGACTGATGACAATTCCCATCACTTAGAGAAAGAGAGCTGCCTTTAGATATATTCTTATTTTTTTAACTCCTGTAATGCTGACAGTAATCCCTATATTAATAAGGGTTATTATTAATTCTTCCAAGACCTACTTTGCAGAGGAATAGATTAAAAAGCTCCAGAACTTAAGTTCGGCATGGTAATTCATGCATGTAATCCCAGCACCCGGGAGGCAGAGGCAGGAGGATCACCATAAATTCCAGTCCATAGCGAGTTCCAAGACAACCTGGGCTATGAAGACCATGGCTCAGAAGGTTAAAACCAAACTAGATTAAAACAAAGTGTAAATGCAAACAAACCAGAAGGCCAATAACACGCCAGAGCTAAAGAATGGAGCACTGAATTTCCTTCCCTGAACCTCCAGCCTGCCTGCCTGTCTCCTAGGTAAGATGCCAACACGTGTACCTGCCTTGCAGTGCTTATATGTTTATAAGCTCAAAGTAATGATCATTGAATGGAGGTTTGGTTGTTGAGGCAGGGAGGGGCTCTGCGGGATCCTTCCTGTGACCCTGTCTCCTACGGCTGATAGAAGACATCCTTGCTATGCTGAGAAATGTCCCCTCTTGCCCAAGAAAGGGTCCTTGCTGCAGCGTTCCACAGGGAGGAGTCCTGGAAAGGATTCAGGACCTGCCTTGCAGCCTTAGCAGCTCTGTGTATGACTAAGAGAAGAAAAGTGACGCTTGGCTCCTGTGCCCTCCAACCTTCGTGACAGCAACCAGGAGGGTCCCCAACTCTCAGGTTCTGGAGAGCTGCTCCCCATCCCAGTTCTCTTAAGCCAAAGGGCCAGGAAGCAGAAGGATCATGTCTCAGACCTCCTAACTCTAGAGGGAGGGCATGTATACCTTAGCCAGGGCAACAGAGACCCACACTGGGGTTTCCGAGGGCCCTGGGAATTGTGGTTTCCCTCCCCCATGCTCACTCTCAGACTCCCCACTTCAGGGAGAGAAGAGGGAGGGAGTTGGCAGTGACTGAGAGCTCCATCCAAAGCCAAGCATCGATCTGCCTCTTGATGTTGTCATAGCAACTGCTTTTCCACATGGGGAGAAATCAGCTGGGCATCACTGGGCCCTCTTTACCCTCTAAGCTCCCTGCCCCCCTCCACAATCCCAGATGCTTTTCTTTCTGCTCCTGACAGTTGTCCTGTGCTGTCACTGCCCCCCCCTTCTCCCTCACCCCGGGTCTTTATCCCTTCTCTTCTGCTTGACAACCCCCATTGCTCACTTCTTTCTGCACAGCTCTTCTGGCCTTGAGGTCTCAGGCCCTGTGGCGGCAGCCTATGGCTGTCTCCTGGACACCCACAGAGATTCAGGGGATGGGGGGATGGGATCTCCTCCTGATCCTGGCTACACAAGTCGGAGTCTTTCTCTACCTCACAGAAAGTTCATTTGTTCCTTGTTCCCCAGGCCTATGTCTCCTTGGGGAGAGGGCACAATGTCACTGAGCCACTTTGCCTGGAAGAAACTGGAGAGGGAGGAGCTCAGATCCTAAAGTCAGATGGACCTGGGTCCTACTCCCTGAGCTGACACTTTCTAGCTTTGTATAACCTTGTAAGCAAAGGTTTCTTGGGACAGGTTTGTCTGTTGAAATGAAAAGTACAGAAGTAGTGAGCACTTTACTAGGTTATGGGGAAGACAGAATAAGATGTTAATAGCAGCTCACACGAGCTAGGAATTGGTGTCTCGTGTGCATAATCCAGTTCTATGATGTCACATGGTTGTCTCCAATTACAGAGAAGGAGGAAGTGCTCACAGAGGGCATGGCCTGCTGAAGGTAGCTGAGTGGTTTTCCTTAGGCATTTTTTGATCGCATGAGGAGAGTGCTATAGTTTCTTGTCTTAGGACATAGTAGTATGTCCAGCACATAGTGGGTCAATATATGTCATACCCTCTCCTGATGGTCAGTTAGTTAAATTATCACAAGAATTAGAATCACAGTGATAAACTGTACACCATTCCTTGCTCTTGAAAACCACAAAGAAGTTGAAAAGCTCTCTTCTCCCCGCCCCTCCCTCTCCTTCCCCAAGGTGTAGAGGTGTAGAGGGAACCAGAAACATCATCAGAGAAGGGGATGGTGGATGGACAGATCACAGGTGACATGTGACACACAGGTGCTAGGAGAAAGACATGCAGGCAGGTAATATTATCTGCTCAGTGACACTTGGACCCCGAGGAAGAAGTGGTTGGTTCTGTGAGAAAGGACTTCTCAGAAGCACCAATCCTCCTGCAGAGTCTTAGAGGGACAGCTTTTGGGAGAAGCATGTTGTTAAAGCAAAGGATAGATCTAGAAGAGAGATGTTAGGCAGGCTGGTGGTGTGTGTGTGTGTGCATGTGTATGTGTCTGTCTGCCTGTCTGTCTGTCTATCCACTGTGGCTTGAACATTAGAAATATCTGCAGAGACTTCTCTTTGGTCTGGTTTGATGTGAGTACTGGGTTGTATCCCAGCAGATTCATATGTAAGTGGTCTGGGGTGGCCTATTCAATGGTATGTTTTATAAAGTCCCTAGGGGACGCTGATATAGTTCTAGCATGACACTCTGGGTTAGGTATTTTAGAAGCACTAACTCACTTAATCTCCATGACAACTCCATGAAGTCATGAAGTCAGTGCCAAAGCTCAGACTTACAGATCACATGGCAAGAAGTTGTAAGGTTGATGCAAGGTAGCCTTTTCTCTCTCTCCCTCTCTCCCCCTCCATCTCTCTCTTTATCTCTGTATGTGCTGTGTGTGTGTGTATGTGTGTATATGTATGTATATATATGTGTCTCTTCTACCAGGGTAGAGAGAAAGTCATTAAAGGGGAAAGCAGAAAGAACAGAGGAGGTTGTGGATGGACAGGCTGGTTATAGGTGACATGCACCATCTCATGAAAGGGGCATTGAGAACAGAGGGCTTGTTTTCTAACCCCAGCTGGGCTAACCAAATTGTTAGTAGCTACAGCAGATGTGGATCAAGTTGGCTACACGTAATAGAAAATCCAAATGACATTGACTTGTTGAAAATAGGTGTCTTCGGAGGGTACAGATACAGAAGTAGGTGGTGCAGAGGTGTGTGGTGCAAAGCTGGGGGGTGCAGATGTCTGGGGTGCCCATGGGCATCAGGTCCCTTGAATCTAGAGTTACAGATGGCCATGAGCTGCTAGACCTGGGTGTTGGGAACCAAACATGGGATTCTGAAAAAGCCTCAGATGCTCTTAATCACTGAGTCATCTCCCTAGCCCCTCTTAGTTTGGTTTTATAAACCTGGACCTATCACCACTAACAGCATATGGGTTCTGCTTTTAGGGTGGAAGAAGAGAACTGGTCGCATAACCAGCTGTCTCTTCCACTCAGGAGGCACCTTCTACTCTCATTTTGTTATTTCTCCAATTATAAACTGAATTGAATGTATCGATCAGAGAGATCATAACCAACTCCAAGGTTATTGGACTTCCTGGTTATGTACCTGAAGCTAGTCATTGGTGATGCTCTCTGACAGGACAGCAGCCAAGTTGTGGTCCATGCTGTATTCCAGCTGTGTGTCATCACAACTGATATCAGAACATACCATTCCTTCATTCAACCAACCAACCATCTATTCATCCAACCACCTGCTCAATCAGGAGCACGATGCATCTCCTAAGTACCACGGACACATGGATGAGCAAGACAGACACAGTCCTGCTCTCCCACCCTCTTCAAGCATACAGATCAACCAGGAATATAGCCACTGACAATAGTGTTGCAAATGTTCAAATAAGTACCGTAATGAATGTGGACAAGGTACAGGAAGGCTGTGGAGAAGATGAGAAGGATGTGACTTAAAGAGAGGATGTGGGAAGAGGCTTCCCCAAGACTTTATTTCTTTTGAAACTAAACTTCAAAGGAGAAAGGAGTACACTGTTTAAAGTCAGAGGAATTTCGCCCTCGAAGGAGAACAGGAGAGTTAGACAGGTACCGAGGCAGAGGAGAGCTGGACTCATTCCAGAAAGTGAAAAATGACCAGCAGGCCTAAAGACCATTAATAAGGAGGAAGCTGGCATAGATGAAGGCTGAAATACTTAAAAGATGCTATATCTTGCTGAGCCATATAAGCCTTGGATTTTATTCTAAAAGTGATGGGAAGCCATTAACAGAGTTAGGGCACAGCTGACATGATGAGATAATGAATCTTTGGATGGTTATCTGGCATAATCACTTATCTGTCCATTCATCCTCTCGGGAATCTCTCCACATATCTATCATCTCTCCACTTATTCACCCAACCATGTATCTTTCAGCTATCCACCCACCCATTCCTTATCCACTTACCTTATGATCCATCATCCACTTATCCACGCATTCACCTATTTATCAATGCACCCCTAAGGCTCTTATCCATAAGCCTATCCCTCTGTCCATCCATTTTGTCACCCATTTATTCATAGATCTATCCATTTGTCCATCCATCTATATAACTACCCTTCTATCTCTTAGTTCTTTATCCAATTATCAATGTAGCATCCATCCATCTCATACGTGTGATCATTTAATTATCCACCAATCTATCTATCAAATTATACCTTAGCAGCTCAACACAAAATAGAATCACCCAAGAAGAGGGAACCTCACTTGAAGAATTATCTCCATTATTAACCTGTGGGCATGTCTGAGGGAGATTGTCTTGATTGGTGATTGATGAGGGAGGACTCTGTACCAGGCAGGTGGGTCTGAGTTGCATAAACAAACAAGCTAAGAAACCCAGTGGTAGCAAAGCAGTAAACAGCATTCCTTCATAGTTTCTGCTTTAAGCTCCTGCCTTTAGCTTCCTTCAATGATGGGCTGTAAAATGTAAGATGAAACCATTTCCTGCTCAAGTTGATGGTGGTCATGGTGTTTACCATAGCAACAGAAAAGAAACTTGAATACCACCCATCCCTTATCTGCCTACACATGTATGTTCATCTATCTGTTTAACAATCTACCTTCCCACCCATCCACCACCAGTCAATCTCCCTTGCCGTTCTGCAAGCATTTATGTACTATCTTTATGTGTCAGATTCTGTACTTGATGCTTGAGGGGAGTCCGATGGTTCACTCTCTATAAGGTTTTACAATTCTCAGGGGTAGAAGACACATAGACATCACCTCAGTTCACTGCAGAACCCAGCAGGGAATTTTAAGAGGTGGGAGGACTCACCTATGGTGATCTGTTTGCTGGGTGCTGATGGGAGTTGGAAATCCAATGAGCCATTTATGGCCCTGGCTGCTGAGACTGAGGACTTCTGGGCCATAAGGATCATGTTTGCAAGGAAGCACAAGGCCAGGGGAAGTGACAGCCTTGGGATTTAGCTTGGGAAAACTCCCCCAGGAGACACCAGGAAGTAGACACATAGACACACCCAGAATGAATGAGGCTTGGCTGCTTCAGTTCTGACGTGGTGGGTAAAGTTGAGACTGAGGTATCGTAGAATCAAGATAGCTGAGTTCCAAGTTCAATGGTTTATCTATTGTAACCAGACCAGAGAACTTGAGGGAACATATGCCATTAAAGTAGAAAAGAGGCAGGGTTAACAATGCGGATGCTAGAATTGAGTTTTCCCATTTTTCTCTTTTTATTGATTCCATTTGTGTCTAGAAAATCATGACTTCACAGTAGGAGTAATGTCAATATATTCTACTTGCCCCCCTCTAAATACTTCAGATCACTTGGCAGAGGGGTGCTGGGAATTGAACCCAGTGCCTTACTCATGCGAAGTATAGACTGCATCCCATAGTGCCCCGTCTAAAGCGCTCCTCAGAGCATCCTGACTCTTCTTCCAACGGATGAAATGTATCCTTCTCTCTTGGCTTTATTGCCCAGAGACCAAATCAATCAAGAGCTAGCTAGGGCTAAGCATAGATCCTCACTTCACAGAGGTAGGGAGAATGACTTCGGGGAATGACTGGAGGCCATGTTGCTGGCAAGCACACAGTGAGCTAGCTTTTGAACCCAGGCCTGTCTAATTCAGATCCTTATTCCATAGAATTTGAAGCTGATTTGAAAGACAAGCCTTGGAACCAGTCACATAAAGGTAGACGAGTTAATAAGCAGAGTGGTTATAAAAAATAAATTCAGAGCCATGGGGACTGTAAAATAGCTGGTGTAGCGGTCAGGAAATGACAGGAGTCTGTGAATTTGGAGACCAGAAGATTCTAAGAAAAGAAGTAACCAAGTCTCAAAAATCATTCCACACAACATAGTACTGGGAGCTCGAATGGTTCCCATAATCAAAAAAATAAAACCCTTTCTCAAAATTCGTGGAGTCAAAAAGGCAGAGTTTGCTCAGTCCTGCCTCCAGCATCTAGCTCCTTTCTCTGCTGGACTAGGAGAAAGGTGAACCCTTTGGCATTGAGAGCGTGAAAGAGAGGCTGTGGCAGGCTCCAGGGCAGCTGTCACACTGGGTGCTTGGCAACTCCTCCTCAGAGTGCAGAATGCCAAGGGGCTAAGAGTCATCGCCACTCCCCACACAGCAGCCATATGACCTTGGGCAAGTCCTGTCTCCTGTCCGGCTATCTGTTTGCTCATCTGTAAAATGAAGGTTTGGAACTAGATAGATTTTGCAAATCCCTTCTGGCAAAAGCTGTTGTAGAACTGGTACCAAGGCTTTGCTCCTCCTGTGGGTGTGTTCTCACAGTGCCCTCTATCGACCATTCAGCAGAGAGCAGGAACAAACAGACCAGAAGTTCTCTTCTGGGGGCCAGCGGGAAATCAGCCTGTCAGATGCCCCCTTCCTGTGGGGAGGTTTAGAACCCCAGATCAGAGTTGGGACAAACCACTTCCTGGAATCACAGGAGTTTAGGGAAAGAGACTTAGGAGCATGGCATCAAAGCAGTGTAAGCCAACATTTGCTCAGGGATAAAGAACTCCCAGACTAGCTGCAGTCTCTATAGAGTGGTGTGTATAAAGATCCCAGGATCTGATTGAGAGGGGCTGTGTCTACATGAGGCTATGGATTGAAGACTTGTTTGTGTGAGGACCCAAAGAAACGAAGGGCATGAAGTCTGAAGTCATGACCAGGTGCCTATGGGTCTTAGAATGTCCAGGTCATCATGCCTAGGAAACATTTTGGGGAATGGCTTTGGGGAATGAATGGGGAATTCAGCAAATTTGAAGTTGAATATACACACCGCAATGTAAATGAGTCTGAGAAGTCCATATCAATTGAAAACTGGAAACAATATACATTCCCATCAACAGTAGAACAGATCAATGAACATCAGTAAAGCGAGCTCTATTCTTCCAATAAAAAAGATGTCAGCAATCAGAATGATCAAAGTGTAATTAAACACAACAAACAATACAAGACGTAGAAAGGTAACTTTGAACATTAATAGCTGGCTCAAAGATCCCTATTGTGTGATTCCTTTTGTAGAAATTTCAAAAACAAACGAAGCTATAGGAGGAGAAAATGGTTAGCCTGAGGAGGTGTGAAGATGAGAGGGGTCAAGGATGGCTCCTGGGGAGCATCTACTGTTCTGGTTTACTTCCTGTGAGATGGGCCTTTGCTATGGAGCCCAGACTGGCTTTGAATTCGAGATCCCTCTGTGCCACTGGGCTAGGGTTACAAACGTGGATCACTGCATCTGGCTTATTTCAGGACAAGAGTGGTCACCACACAGAGAGACATGGGCATGAGCTGTGTATGTGTGCCAATAGACTGCAGCAAAGGTATTTTTGTGGCTGTAGACTGACCTGGCTTTGTTCATAACAGCCATGCCTGCTTCCCCACCAGCATGAATAACAGACATGGCTGTTTTGAAAATAAGATCCTAAGTGCTTATCCTCTCCTTCATGAGCTTCAGCTAGACAGGAGAGCATGGCAGGGCAAACCAGTTCTGCTGAGCACCTAGGAACCACCCACCAATGGGTTGTCTCACTGGGTTCCTCAATTAGGGTCTGAAAGAATCAAGGAAGGTCAAGTCCTCTTTCTGTTCCTCTATAACGTTGAACCTTCCTTCTACCTGGTCTTTTCAGGATTAGAGAGGTTCTGATCTAACTGGAGGGTTCTGAGGCCAAGGTTATAAGAGGGACTTTGTCTTGGGGCAGCGCTGGACCAGGTTAAAGAGAGCTGAGCTGGGTGAGGAAGGTCTGAAAGGCACAGCTTGCCAATGGCAGAGTCAGATTGTCAAGCATCTTCATTTACAGTGACTCCAGGAAAGGGAAGTGATGTGTTTGAACTTTCACATTAGTGGAAATCACACTGAGGGTGAGTCGTTTGTTCCAGTTCCATTGCACTCAGGGTGTCAGCCTCCTTGGGGACAGAGAGGAGGCTGGGCTAGCACTCAGGGTGACAGTCTCCGTGGGGACAGAGAGGAAGTTGTGTTAAATCATCAGTGATGTTCTTCTGGGTCTCTGAGGTCCAAAGCATGCTCTGAGTTTAACAATATCACAGGGAAAATGGTTTAAATATTCTTCAGCCTTGCCAGAACTGGTGACTGTCACCACACACATTCACATGCACATGGGTACACACGTACATGCATATAAACATGCATCTTCACACGTGTATGTAGACAGACAACTTGGCAAAATTCGGAGTCAGGGTTTTGCTGTCATAGACCATCAGGAGTCACACAGGGAGCTGATGTGTCCAGGAAGATCAGCTAAGTTACATCTTTATAGTTGGTCTCCTATGAACTATGACTTTTGGTGCACTGTCCCACATAGAGGCACCAAATAAGCGGCAGGTATGTGATATTTGAATAACATTGAGGATATCTATTAAGCTTCTCTGTCACCCAGTTTCTTCCTGTATAGAATGGAATAGTAGACCCATGCCAAAGGATTACTGTGAGGATTGAGTTAAAGACTCAATCAAATGGGCTGGAGAGATGGCTCAGAGGTTGGGAGCACTGACTGTTCTTCCGGAGGTCCTGATTCCCAGCAACCACATGATGGCTCATAGCCATCTATGGTGAGGTCTGGTGCCCTCTTCTGGCATAGAGGCATACATGCAGGAGGAACACTATACATAATAAATTTTAAAAAAGACTCAATCAAACAATATATAATATTTTACAGGCTTTTTTTACATACTAAGCATTCACAAACTATATTGCATGTATTAAATGATGGCAAATGCAATTTTTAAAATTCAAAATATAACAACTGAATGCCATGCTTTTCTAAGAAACATCCATCCAGTAATGCAAAGACTGAAAGCCTCTTGGGGGAGGGAGGACACAGCAATGACTTTTATTAAGAGGAAAATCTATTAATAAATTTGTTGAGAGGAAAATCACTCTGAGCAGAGCATCAGTATGGAGTGTAGGCTTTGCCCCCTCACACCCAGAGCAAACATCCTTTGTTCTATTAACACGATGTCTTAAGGGGTACCCACCCCAGGAAGTGAAGGACCACAGGCACTGCTTGACAAGCCTTTCTGAGCCAGCAATTAGCCTACCTTTTGTCCTCCATAACTAGGTCCAACGTAAATATGTAGCTTTCTGGCTTCAACCCAGTTTTGGGGAAGAGGAAGTTTAATGGGTAAGTATGATATAGTGTTGGCTGCCAACAAAACCTGGAATGAAATGGGAAGAGAGTTGTGATGAAGGATTGTCTGGATCAGGTTGACCTATGGTCGTGTCTGCAAAGTCAGGGTTGTACACTAGTTAGTGTGGGAAAAGCCAGTCCACTTTGGAGCCACTAGTCCCTAGGCAGGAGGTCCTGAACTGTGTTTGGTGTAAAGACGGGTAGAGTGTGCACGTATTCATTTCTTTCTGTGCTTGACTATAAATGTGATATGATCAGTAGCTTCAAGCTCCTGCCTTGACATCCTCATAATGGTGGACTGTGACCTGGCGCTGCAGCCAAATAAATACTTTTTTAAGATACTTCTGTTGGGGTATTTTATCACAGCACCAGAAACAAAACCACAATGTGCGTAGTGATGGTCTCATAAAGGATATTCAATGTATGTAATTATGACCTCATAAAGGCGTCTTCACTTGAACTTCCCTTTTGCTAACCCCATGTCTCTTTCCACCAAATTTCACTTCCATTTTTCTATCACATGTAGAAACGATTTACAGGTCCACGTGAGATAGAAGACATGTGAGATTTGTCTTTCTGGCCCTGGCTAATTTTGCTTACACGATGGTCTCCAGTGTCATCCATTTTCATGAAAACAGCACAACTTGATCTTTATGATTCAGTGAAGCCCCCTTGTGTATGTACACACCACACAGCCTTCAGCTAGTCAACTGCTGGTGGACACATAGGCTCATTCCCTACAGCTTGACTAGTGTGTACAGTGCTGCAATAAACACAGGCGTGAAGAAAGCACTCTGTGGTGTGCTGACTTGGAGTCCTCCCTGACCTAAAAAACCCCATTTCCAAGAATGACATTTTGGCCACATGTAGGGGTAAGAGAGTAAATAATGAGAGGTGAGAAGCTGCTCCAGCCATTCTCATGAGAATTACACTCAGCACGATGATTGATGGGGGTGATGCTGCCATTGTCCTCCTCTGATACATTGCAAAACGATACCACCGTTTGTGTCTCCTTTGGCACCCTCCGAGCTGCAGCTCCTTCCTTTTCCCATGTAAGGAAGGGAACATTTGCATGGATAGCCTGGAGACCGGAGGACAGGGATCTGTCCCTAAGAATTAATTCTTCTCAGGAAACCTAGAGCCAATTTAGAATTTGGGATAAAACATACTCAAACATGTCCACCTATCCTCGCCAACGCAGACAGTTCACAAGGCATTTTGTGAAAACAAAACTAGTCTTGCTCCTAGATAGGATCTCCAAGAACTTGATGTGTCACTTGCTCCCCAACAAATACTTTTTATATTTTAATTGCATATATGACTTCACACATTCTAGACAAGAGCTCTAATGTGATGTGGGAGTGTCATATATCAATCTGTTGATTTCATTGGTTAAGCAATAAATAAACTGCTTGGCCCTCATAGGTTAAAACTTAGGTGGGAGGAGTAAACAGAACAGAAGACTGGGAGAAAGAAGCTGAGTCAGGGAGTCGCCATGATTTTCCCACTCCAGGCAGACGCAGGTTAAGATCATTCCTGGTAAGCCAGCTCTTGGGCTACATAGATTATTAGAAATGGGCTAGTCCAGGTGCGAGAGTTAGCCGAGAAAAGGCTAGATATAATGGGCCAAGCGGTGTTTAAAAGAATACAGTTTCTGTGTAATTATCTCGGGTAAAGCTAGCCGTGCGGGCTGCCGGGTGCCAGAACGTAGCCCTGCTGCCCTTATGTCAACACTAATGATGAACTGTGTCCCAAGCCCCACGTGTCTTTTCTGATACTGTGTACCTAAAAGCATCACTATCCCAAGATTTGACCGCAAGCATTCAGTTCTGAAGTTTTTTCCCTCCCCATTTTGCAAATAAATAATAACCGCCCTGTGTTTCTCTTGACTGGCCCTCTACCAATAACTATTATTTTGATCTGAACCTCACACACTCTTCAATGCAATGGTAAAAAGGAGCACAGCCTTCCTCCTTATTCACCCAGCCTTCCTTGATACGGTTCCTGATGAGAAAGGGGAGATAATGATGGATGGGTGGATTGAGAGTTACTGGGAGACAGGAAGTCATTGTCGTCAGTGATGTAGCTACTTGTGAGTTGTGCTCTAGTGGGTAGCTTCCCACTCGGGCCCTGGTTAAACCCAGGGGCCACAAATCAGAAACAGAAGGCACGGAAGTAGAGTGGGGACTTGATGAGAAAAAGGGGGCGGGTAGTGCAGGTGGGAAGAGGCTAAAAAAGGATGGAAGTAAGTAGGGCCAGAATGTGTTATACATGTAAGGAGTTGTCAAAGAATAAGTAAATTTTTTTTTTAAAGAACACCTTCAAACTTCCACCAATCCTCTCCCAAAGCCTAAATGGATGGGAGATAAACAAAAAAGAAGTTCACCGTCTATAAGACAGAAGGAGAATGAGCATCTTTGGAAGAGTCCAGAATTCCGAATTGACTCTTTGCAATAATTATCTAATTGAGCAGGTCTCATTTATTTCTACAGTTAAGCTATTCAGCTGTTTGTCCTCCTTACAGAAGAGGACAGAGTGACTGTTTAGGAGGTCCAGGAAGAAGGGAAGAAGGCAACCTGCCTCTTCATCTGTTCAGCCAAATGTGTTTGAATTTGTAAAATCCCTGCCCTCCAGAAACTGGTATCCTGGGATGGAGGGTAGAGTGCGTGGGACAGGTGATATGTGTGATCACGGACACAGCAAGGTGTCAGCTCTAAATCACACAACAGGACAAAGGACCCAAGGTCAAATACCACTTCCAGCATGGGGAAGGGAGTAAGAGCAGCCCTAGCAAAGTAAAAAACAGAGACAGGATAGTTCTGGAAAAAGCCTGTCACTAGAACGTGGTTTGTGAGGCAGGTGAGCATAAGAGGAAAGTCAGGAGAGTCCAGCAGCGGCTCAGCAGGTGGCAGATTTTGTTTCAAGTAGGCAAAATTCTTCCCACTCGCGCCGTCTTGTTTTAAGTGCTTATGAACTGTAGAGGATGCATGGGAAGGGGTGAACCTGGAGAAAGACCAGCTGGGAAGCAATTAGTGTCCCAGGGAAGAGATGGCAGCGGCTTGGGAGAAGTGAGTGGATATCAGAGAGTCTTAGAAGATGAGTCTGAGGCGGTGAGGAGAGAAAATCAAAGACTGATTCCTGCTCTTCACAGGAGGAAGCAGCTGGGGAGAGGGAAGCATAGGGGGGGACTATGAAATGGACTGGACTGGGTGCAACTGGTGCTCGGAGGCCCCGATTCCACATCTTCTCCAGGACACCAACTGTATCTCTGCCCAGGCTTCTTTTCTGTGCCCCCTGCCGTGCACATGTTATAAGGGATAAGAATGGACACACCACTTCTCTTCTGAACCTTAGTTCCCATCTACGGAATGGAAGGACCAGGCTCACGGGGACAGAGAATATTCCTCCTCCCCAAGATGAACAAGTTCATGTCAGTTTCACTTAGATTTGTCCGCCTGTAATCTGTATGCCCTGTTTTGCTAAGGAAACTCTGAACCCCCAGAGGCTAAGTCTTCCCTGTACCCTGTGCCCTTGTCTGTGGCCTGTGCCTGGTGCCCTGTGCCACGTGTCCTGTGTCCTGGTATCATCCACCAGCTATAAGGCTCCATTGGGACTGTCAGTTCTTGTGAATATGAGTCAGTTTTTTCTTGTTACTCCTACCATCCTTCTACTACAGGGCTCCCGGAAGCTGGAAATGGAGCACGTTAACCCAAAACAGAGTAGACACTCTGACATCCCGGATTAGACATTTCCTTATTCAGTGTCTCACTGGGCAGCATTTGGAGTCAAGGAGGAAGAAGAAAGCTCTTGGGAAAGAACACGTGGCTGGAGTTAGCCTAGCTCACAAGCTTGAATATAGAATGTTGTTCCTGTGTCTCATGGGTGGGGCGTGTATGTGTGTGTGTGTCTAAGTATACATTCACGCATGAGGATCAGCTGTGAGTTTCTCTGTATGGTATATGTCTGTGTATGTATTTGTACACAGAGCAATGCATATGATAATATGTATGCTAGCATTGAATACCAACACCTGTATGCATGCTTCTGTTTGTTAATTCACATACTGTTCACGTGTGTCAGTAAACACATACACACGCACACATTTTCCATCTATGATGGAAGATGTAGATATGTCATATGAACCTGTGCTATTGTTTGTGTACTGATTAATGGAGGCAGAACATAGAGTTTAAGAGCATGTGCTCCAAAGACTGCCTACGTAGGCATAAGGCCTGACTTCAATATTTAAAATCTATAACACCCCACATCTTTAACTCATCTTTAAATTGGACAGAATAATTGTACCTACCTTTGGTATTTAATGTGAAGGTAGGATGCACATAATGCATAAAAATATTGATCATTAGCCAGGCGGTGGTGGCACACGCCTTTAATCCCAGCACTCGGGAGGCAGAGGCAGGCGGATCTCTGTGAGTTCGAGGCCAGCCTGGTCTACAAGAGCTAGTTCCAGGACAGGAACCAAAAAACTACAGAGAAACCCTGTCTCTAAAAATCCAAAAAAATATATTAATCATTATAAAGTTATTCATGCTAGTAATAAATATGTAAGTGGCTGATTTAGAGGGTTTAAGTAAGACTTTCTGCATGTAAAGATAGGGCCTTGGGCACATGACCATAACAACCTTAGCATGTATATCTATTAGACTTTGGATGTTAGTATAGCCTGAAGCATTGAGGTGCACAGGACTGGCAACCAAGGGCAGGCATACATGTATTTGAGTGTGGTATTCTTAAGGATGTTCTGTCAGAACCAATCTGAGGGAAAGAACTGTGTTTCATGTATTATCTTAGCTAGAGCACAGGCCTGAGATTTAGCAGATATTTGGTGCTGCTAAATTTGGTATTGACAAAATGTATATATGAACAAAGGGGAGGGACGAGTCAGAGACTATTACTCTAATAGCATGTTCATTTGTAGGAAAAGTAAAAAGCAGTACAACTCGTTACCTAGCTAGCTTTATGACACATAGGTGGCTAAATAAGTTGATAAGTAGATGAGATGGAGGGCTAGACAGATAATAGACAGATAGATACCAACAGGCTTATAGACAGCAGGTATTGTACATCCAAGTTTGGCTCTAATTGGGTGGAATTCTGTTGACTTCCTTTGGAGGAGATACTCAAGTTCCTACTTCCCAGGAATCCATAGTGTTTTGCTCCTGGTTGCTTTATGTGTTATTTTGTGATTGCTGTGAGGTCCTGATGAAAAGTGAGTCAAAGATGGAAGAGATAAGCCTCTTACCTAACAGCAACAGGAGTCTGTTTGTTTTCACCTCAAACTATTGGGGTTCATTTAGAATTATACTTAAAAGAAGAACTTTACCATTTAAAAGATTTAAGAACCTTGTTCTGGCCCCAAACCCTTTATTCTACTGAAAAGAAAAAGTGGGCCATTGAGAGAGGAGACATTTAAGATGTTCAAACCTCTGCTGTAGGCCAGTTCCTACCATACCATTGTCTTTGGAATGCAGTAGACAAAGACCTTAAAGCTTTCAGAGAAACAGAAGGTGCTCTCCTCATGGCCTGTGAGATGTTGACCTACCCATGAGATTAGTCTCATTGTCTACGTAGTGTTCATTGGTCCCGCTTACCCAGTCTCAGTTGTAGGGAGCTAGGAAACACCCTCATTCAAACAGCAAATTGGATCGTCCTAAGACAACGTGAGTGGGGGACAGCAACATGCTAGACCATCGCTGCTACTCTTTGAACTAGGAAGGTATGTGCAACTGAAGTGCAGGAGACGTCCAAAGATAATTGATGCAGAATTTTCTTCTGTATGCTTGAGTACCATTAATGAATAAAGAAACTGCCTTGGCCTGTTGATAGGGCACAACTTAGGTAGGCAGGGAAAACTAAATGGCAGGCTGGGAGAAAGAAGGCAGAGTCAGACAGATGCCAAGGATCTGCCACCAGAGATGTACTGAAACTTTGCTGGTAGGCCACAACCTCGTGGTGATATACAGATTAATAGAAATGGGTTAAATTAATATGTAAGAGTTAGCCAATAAGAAGCTAGAGCTAATGGGCCAAGCAGTGTTTTAACTAATAAAGTTTCTGTGTGATTATTTTGGTTCTGTGCAGCCAGGACAAACAAGCGGTTCCTTGCAACAGATAATAAGTAGATGTACCAGCTGTGTAGATTCAGGAAGACTGAAGGATGGAAAGATGGACAAACTAGGGTGCATCATGACTTCTGCAATCTGATTCTTAGTGTGTGTGCAACTGGGATATACTCCTCGCCCCTGGCCTTCTTGCTTTGATATTATCACATTATTTAATACAATCTCTAGAAATCATAAATTAGTCAGACTAGACTGTGATACACCTACAATTATTCCCCTTTTGCCTGAGTTAGTTGAAGTCTCTGTGTTTTGGAACCCATATCCTGTCTGAACAAGGCTGTGCAGTGGAAACTCTCAGCAGACAGGCATGCCTAGCACCCAGGCTCTGACTCTGGCTTCTACTGTTCTTCCAGAAGTCAGCTTGGAGAAGCCTCATGTGTATCTGTGAGGAAAGGAAGCATTCCTCATTGGTCAAGTCTTTGTAAAGTGTTTTGGGATAATTAGTTAAAAGTCTGCAGGATGGGACATCACCTATCTTCTAGGTTTTGTGGCTAGAGTCCCACAACAGCATTGATGTATCATTTTCAGTCTGCCTTCCCCTGCTTAGTCCTCCAGAGCAAGCATACCACAATGCTAACAGCAAGGGCTATTCTCCATGGTAATGGCAGTTCTGCATAAAAAAAAAAAAAGCTGTTCCTCCAGCATCTGGGCCCCAAGTGTAGAGATCTGTGCAGCTCTAGGTGCCATTGTAATGGTGGAGGGCATAGATGAGTGGTGGGACTAGTCTCCCCTTTGAGAGTCCACACTCCCCTCCTCACAACCACATGTTCCCACGTGACTGTTGCCAGAATGAAACACAGCAGAGAGAATGAATGCCAGGGTCAATGGGTTTCAATTCACCAACTTTCAGGACATGAAACATTTAGGAAGAACCATGGACTTTCTACCCACTCGCAGGACACCTCTATCCAGGAG
Source organism: Microtus pennsylvanicus (assembly GCF_037038515.1). Taxonomy (NCBI): domain Eukaryota; kingdom Metazoa; phylum Chordata; class Mammalia; order Rodentia; family Cricetidae; genus Microtus; species Microtus pennsylvanicus. The sequence goes on from NC_134583.1 coordinate 60,556,243, forward strand.
TTCTAATATGCATTGCATTTCCACTAATTACTAGCATCAAAGAGAAACCAAGCGGATCTGGGTTCTCTTTCCAAGCCCCACTAATGAGTGAGCAAGCTGGCCTAGGACAAACTGGCAGGGTCTCAACATGAGAAAAAGAGGAACATAACGGAGCGTGCTCTTCCCTTTCTCCAAACCCAGCCTAGCCTTGAACCAGGGCTGTCCACATGATACACAGAGGGATCCAGTTCTGCTGAAGAAGGCTGGATGAGAGCCATCGCCAGAGGGAAGAACCTGAGCTTCTCAGCCAGATGCCCAGCTGGCCTCTCAGAACAGCCAAGGCAGGAAGACAGGCAGGAAGAGCATGGGCCAGGCCATCAGGAACCCTGAAACACAAGGGACATGAGTCAAGTGTTGAGCTTTGGAGCTTAGCAGCCAATGCCAGCTGGCCTCCCTGTCACTTGCTGTGGAAGGGAAAAGCAACATCGCCCTAGATTTGGTTGGGACAACAACTGCTTTTCTCATTTTCTTCTGGGCAGTTTTCTCAGCCTTCTTTGAAGATAGGTGGTACCATCTGATTAGATCTTGTCAGTGAAATAAGGATGGAAGTTTTCAATTCCGTTTGTAGGACTAGTCATAAAAGCCTCCCTCGTGCTCGCTCATTTGCCAAGTGTCCGAGATCTGACTCACGGAACACAGTGATGTGGCCAGGAATTACCAGAGGGTAGGAGGAGCCTGGCTTTCTAAGGACTTCCTAGTTCAGAACTGTATCCCCTAGCACAAAGGCATAGATTTAGGGTTATTGGTTATAACACTAGCATTACTTACAGTGACTACGAATGCAGAGGCAGGAAGGATTAGAATGTGCTATCTCTGAGGCTTGACTTTCTAGCTAGGAATCTTAGCTCTGTAACTACCTGGGTAGTCCTAAATAAGACATTACCCTTCTCTGTGTCTCAAGCGTCCTTATGTACAAAAGGTAACTATTAATTGCACCTATTGATTTATCAGGTTTCATAAGGTTTAAGTGAATCAATTTATATCAAGCATTTGGAATATCATGTGTGGATTGAGAGCTATAGTTCAGTGGCAACATGTTTGCATGGCAAATGTGTGGTTTTAGGTTCAATAAATAATGCTGCAATAAGATAAAATATAAAATATGTGCGTAGAATGTGGTAAGTATTGTGCGAATGTTGATTTTGAAAATTAAACTGTGATATCTAGGATTTGTGTGTGTGTGCCCATGCATGCACATGTGTCTGCATGTATGTGTGTGTCTTCTGCACACTATTTAATGCTCAGTGTTAAGGAGGGGGAATGTTCAATGACTGTTGTCTTGTATAAACATGTCGACCCCTTTGAGACCACTGCCAAATCACAGTGTCCCCCACCACCAACAATTGAAAGTCACTTGATGATGCCCTAGAGTGTGAGGAAGGGAGTGTGATTCTCAGGAACACAAATATATGACAGTTTTTACAATAAGACTTAGACATTTGATAGTTAATCCTGAAGCCTCAGAAATGATTCTGAGTGATTGCAAATTATGGGAAACACAGAGCCCTCTTGTGGTGGCTGTTCCCTCTCAGAAGCTCCATTCCCCTCCCCTAGAAGGGTCCAGTGTTTGCAGCCCACCTGGAAAGTTCTGAGCAAGATGCTAACCTGAAGGAGTGGTGGAAATGAAAGAGACGTGAGGTCCCTGACTTCTAGGCGCTTTTACTCTGTGCTCTGTGCATTTCACACAATGGGTCTTTCTTTTCTGAATGTCATCTGAAGTTATCACTGAACTGTACTTATTTGGGAAATACTTAGCCTGCTGCAAAGTTGAGGATTTGAACACAAAAAGAACCTTTTCCCATCTGGGTTCACTAATATCTATCTTTCAGAGGATAGAGAAAAATGTATTTTCCATAGTATCCAAAACATATTCTTCAATGTCTCTGGTCTTAAATTCTAAGTCATTCATCAACACCCATTCAGGCATATCTGTGCCGTGTGAAACTCTCTTGTCTCTGGTATGGTTAGTTAGGTCCCTATGCGCTCAGGCTCTGTCCACCCACTTGACACTTGAGCCTATGCCCTGTCTCACTTATTTAGTCAGCTCTTGTTGCCTCTGCCTGGAGGGTTTCACTCATCTCGTAGTTCCTGATCTAGAGACATTTGCTCTCTTGGTCAAATATTATTTCTTCTAACACTTCTGACTACCCTATCTTCCTACTTCGATCATTACACCATCAAACATTGTTTGGACACATTGCCATCCAAAACAAAGATTCCATTTCCCATGTTCATTTGCAGCCAGGTATAGCCACATAGCTAGATAATAAACAATGGAATACAAATGAAGATGTGAGATGCCAGCTGCCAGAATCATAATACTCATTGATTTCCTTCATGTTCTTTCTCTTCAAGCCTGGCTGTTATCTTGGACCATAAAAATGATGGCCACAGGCCGGGCAGTGGTGGCACACGCTTTTAATCCCAGCACTATAGAGGCAGAGGCAGGCGGATCTCTGTGAGTTCGCGGCCAGCCTGGTCTACAAGAGCTACTTCCAGGACAGGCTCTAAAACTATAGAGAAACTCTGTCTGGGAAAAAAATGATGGCCATACCTGAAAGAGTAAGCTGGAAGAAGCTTAAATCTTTGATGGCTCGATCATGGATTTTCTTACCCAAAGATTTCATTTATGTGTTAGAGAAATAAACTTCTCTCTGATTTAAGACTTTATTACTTATGCCTATAGCTTCCTATAATACTACTCATCTTTTATTCCTATCTTTTTTTTTGCTTTTTATTGTCTATTTATCGTCCTGGAACATAAGTTCTATGAGTGTAGTCACCTGGCCTGTCTTTATCAGCAACATATTATCAGTTCCTAGAACAGTTCCTGGCACAGGGTAGCACTTGGAAAACACTTGTTGCTAAGCAAGTGTCTCCTGTGCTAGATTACAGAAGCACCCTTGGGTCAGCATCATTTCCCGGGTCAGGACCCCAAAACAGGGCCTGGCACACTGAAAGGGGTACATTGATGTCCAGAGGGTTGGAGAATGGAAGGAAAGAGACTCCACAGTGCTATGAGATCATAAGGAAGCCATGTACCTGCAGTGCCGGGAGTCCCACTTGAGGTCTCGAGAGTCTGAGCACCTGTGGGCAAGAGCAGAAGGTGATGGTCTCCTTGGGCATCCTCTGATGGCTACAGTCTTGCTCCCAGCCCTCCTGGACCCGATTACTACCCCAACTGGCAACCCTCACTGTGGAGGCCTCAGTGACTTGGCAGGCGCATATCTAAGAACATTCCATGCAGCTTCTGTCTAATCTTCCTAACAGGTTTGTGAAGAAAGACTCTTCACCTCCCATTTGCCTGTGGGGAAGACAGAGGCTCAGTGATGTCAAGGAACTCGCTAAGTTGATTTTCTTTTCAGACAGTGTCAGAGTTGGGATTGCAGCTCCAGCATGACAGTCACTTCCCACCATCAGCTAGAAAGGGTTGAGAGGTCCCTAGGGGGTGACAAAGTTCTGGGTGTGTCTGTGAAGGATTTTCCACCGATCAGCTCAAGGAATAAAAGACTTCCCTGAATGTGCGTGTAACTATTCTACAGCCTGGACTAAAGAGGAAATGGGGAGAGCTCCATGGATTCCCTTCCTCTCCCTCCCTTCTCCCTCCCTCACCGCAATGAATCAAACAGCTTTGTTCCACCTCATTCTTCCTCTGTGATCTTCTGCCTGGCTAGAGGCCCCAAAACATGGAGGCAAGCCACCATAGACCAAAACCTCTGAAATCATGAATCCAAATAGGTCTTTCCTCTTTGGTCCTTTCCCCAGCAATCCAGTCACCGCAATGAATAGCTAACAAGACCTGTGTGTTTGCCCCCAAATCCCCCCTCCTCAAGTTGTCCTGTGACACTGCACAGGGCTCCAAGTTGTGAGCTCGGTGAGGGGGCAGGGCCACTCAAGGCAGAACTTCCTCATGAGACAGCTCAGCCTGTTCATCCCAGAAGGAGAAGAGGGACCGGTGGTAACCGCCTGAGGTTGCCATGGGCAGCCGGGCTGATGATATACATAAAGCTGTTCAGCACAGAGTGCAGATAAAAATACTATTATTTGATGAGAATTCACATTACTGCATCTTAATTTCGTCAAGGCAGAAAGCTCTTTCTTTCTTGGCAGGAGGGGCTCTTGCTCCTCCAGTCAGGTGGCAATAACAACCACGAGAGTACCACACACACTTGTGTGAGATGGATGAAGCATGAGAGAGTGGTTGCATTGTTTCCCCCATTTCCTATCTCCAGAGGATCGTGGCTAAATTTTGGAAAGCACATCCACCCTGCTAGAGAGGAATTACAGGACCCCGGGCCAGCTGTGGGGGAAAGCGGTGAAATCAGACTATTCTGGGTTCATTCTAACTCCTGCCACTCATAAGCAAGTGATCTTAGGCGAGTCTGTTAATCTCTCTAAACCTGGAGTTCTAACAACTAAATGAACACAGTCATGGGAGGATTAAGTATACTGATGAATACAAGAGTTACACCCAGCCTCTATTACCCAGGCACCGCCATAAATGCCAAGACAGCTCCACTCCATAGAAAGACACATTCACAGCGATGGGTGCAGTGAGAAAGAAGAAAAGCCCGGGGGCAGGGGTCTGGCCTTGGTGACCCCAAGCATCCACAGGTAATTATTGACACTTGGTCAGCTGTCCTTGCACCAGGACTCACATACTAACCTTTCCTACTGATGGGTCCTAAGTCCAGAACCTGGGCCAAGTTGATGCCTGGTCCACTGCTGCGGAGCTGACTTCTAGAGCAAGACTGTAGAGACATAGGACTCTTGTTATATCAAAATGTAAATACCTGGTTCCTATGTGCAGGTTGTCAAGGGTATGAACATCTGTGAACCTATGGCCTAAGTACGTGGTTAACCCACCCTATGACCTTCTTTTTGATGCTATAGTTTCTTTCATCCGTGAGAATTCACAGTAACATTTTAACATACCTGGGTTTGATTCTTATCTCTATCCTCTCTTGTATAATTGGGACAAATGTCTTTATCTATCTATGATCACATAGTTCATATCTAGTTTTATTTAGCTAGTTATTCATACATTCATTTATTCATTTATGTGTACAAGCATGTGGGGAGCAAAGGATTGATATCAAGTGTCTGTCTATATTGCTGTCATCTTCCTTTTTAATCAAGATCTTTCAACGAACCTAGAGCTTGTCCTTTTGGTTAGGCTGGTGAGTTAGTGAGACCCCAGAATCCTGTCTCTGTCCTCCAAGAACTTGGGTTACAGACAACGCTGGCATCCGAGTTTTCTCATGGGTTCTGGGGATCCAAACCCAGGTCCTTCAGCTTGTATAGCGAACATTTTAGCATTCAGCTCTCCCCAACCCTACACATTTGGTTTTTAACATTAACATGAAGTATGACAGCAACATATAGACACATTGTAAGCACCCAAGGAATATCAGCCATTCAAACATTGCCCATTAGGTGTGAAAGTATGGGCTTAGGAGTCACAGCTCAGATGTGGAACACTCCAATTTTGATATTAACCTGTAACATCTAGCCCTATATGGGGCTGTGTCAGGGACTTCTCTGAGCCTCAGTTTCTTTATTTGCATAATAGGCTTGATTAAATAGTCATTGTGAGAGCTCAAGAAGATAAGATGCGGGCACTTTAGTGCAGAGCCTGACACAGAGAAGGGACTGAGAAGGCCTCACCACAGGGTCACATTTGCCCCTCACTGAAAACCTGAGGTCCAGAAATAGTCAGCATTTGGGAGTTTCTCAGATTTTGGAACATTCACGGTCTTTACAAGTTAGTCATTTATAATCTGAGAATCCGCAACCCAACCTTCTACAAAATCTGAAACTTTTTGAGCTTCATCTTGTCCCTCAAAAACTTTAAGAGTTTGGATCATTTTGGGTTTGAAATTTTTGAATCAATGATTCTCAACCTATAACAACATAATCATTCATAACAGATGTTGTGCCAAGGAAAGTTGATCTGCCTTATGAAGAGACAATAATTTGCTCATAAATAGGCTTTGGGGATGCTCAGTCTAGACCTTCTTTCTTCTTTCTTCTCTTCCTTATATCCAGCCTCCCACCCATCTGTCTTTCCACCTCTTCAAGCATCCATCCATTCAACCAACTTCCTTCCTTCCCTACTTCCTCTCCTTTTCCTTCCTTCCTCCTTCCTTCCCTCCCTCCCTGATGCAGGAAGGTCATTGGTTAATAAAGAAACTGCCTTGGCCCATTTGGTAGGCCAGCCCTTAGGTGGGTGGAGTAGATAGAACAGAATGCTGGGAGGAAGAGGAAGTGAGGTAAGATGCCTCAGGCAGTTGCCATGATTTTCCTCTCCAGGGCAGACACGATGAAGCTCAGACCCAAGATGGACGTAGGCTAGAATCTCCTTGGTAAGTCACCACCTCGTGGTGCTACACACATTAATAGAAATGGGCCAAGCAGTGTTTATATGAATACAGTTTGTGTGTTGTTATTTCAGGGCATAAGCTAGCCAGGCGGCCGGGAGCCGGGTGGCAGGAATGCAATCCGAAGCTCCTTCCACACCTCCCTCCCTCCCTCCTCCCTCCCTCCCTCCCTCCCTCCCTTCCTTCCTTCCTTCCTTCCTTCCTTCCTTCCTTCCTTCCTTCCTTCCTTCCTATCTTCCTTCCAATTATGCATCTATTCATCCTTTCCATCCATGACACCAATAAATAAATGTGGACAGCCAACTGGGTACCAGTCCAAAGAGACACTCACTGGTTCACACTCTTTGTTAGTGGAGTCACATAGGTTCACCTCACAATGCAGGAAAACTAGGTCGTAATTTCCAGCAAACATGAACATCTGTACTGAGAACCGGCTTTCTGAGGACACCCCATTCTCCTCCACGTTGATGGTGGAATCTTGTTGATTTGGGCAGCTAGGAGAATAAAAGGGGCAAAGGTGTAACTTGTAACCCCACACTGGAGAGCACTAAAGAGCCCTCTGCCCCAGGTTCTGTCTGTCATACTCTCATTTTTCTAGTCTGTCTTTCCGCAATAAGTTTGTACGGTTTAAGTTTTGGGGTGCCCAGTTTCTAGGATGAATCAGAAGATTCCAGTCCCCATTTCTATGTAAGTGATTCAGGTCTAGTTAATCATCCTTATTGGGCCTCCATGATCCAGTTTTTTTCCTCCATACTCTTTTTAATTTTTTCTGTATTCTTGAGTATTCCATACACATGTACAATGAAATGTGATCATACCATCCATTTTCCTCTGACCCTCCATGCATCCCTTGATTGTAAAGCAGAGACAGGCATGTCCATTTTATATAATTGAGATGAGCACTTAGGGAGACCACTGTGTTGCATTTCTCACTACAGAGCTGGCCACACAGCTGAGCCCAAACATGAATTTTACTAAGCACCATTAATATTTGAACTGTAACCTCCAGGCAGGCATTTCCTTTGTTTTATCATTAAATGACATACAAGAATATCTTGTCCTGTAATATTTGTATATCACATTCATTTTAATCAATATAAACATTTATATAATAGTCCATTATTACTCAATTGAACTATATTTTAACAGTAAACATAATGGGGAAGTTATCAAGAATACTAAGATGGGAAATTATTTGTATTTATTTACCCCACTCATCCAGCTTGTTTTAATACTTTAGGTTAAAATATCAGGAATAATCTTCCAAGATCAATCAGGACATAAAGGCAAATTATTTCCAAATAAAGTGAATCAATTTGCACTCAGCCAGCAATGGATGAGACAACATTTTTATCCAAACCTTAGCTACGAAAAGAACAAAACAAAATAAACAAAAACAATTAATCCCAGAGTGTACTGATACCTGTCTCTGATGATGAAGTACTTCACGGGGTCATTCTTATCTTTTGTGGGTGTGGCATAGCAGTTCCTCAGCAACAGCTTGAACCTGGAGTCATCTCCTCTATCCAAGATGGCACCCACGTAGAGCATAGACTCCACCTGAAGCTCCACTTGGGCCTCTTCATACGGTTGTGTGTAGCTCTGGTCTCGGAAGAGGGCCATCCTGACAGTGAACTCTCCTGCCCCACCCACATCAATATTCAGGGAACTGAGACGAGGAAAACCACAAGAGTGGAAACATCAGGCTTTGACAGGAAAGAAGCAACTAAATCAAGCCTTACACTATGACAATATTATGGAGAAAATGATGTATCTCTGATCTGTAAATGAACTAGTTGATAATCCATTGAAACAGACCACTTATTGGCATTTAAGCTCTGAACTTGACAGACTAGCAAGCCTGTCTCCAGGATTTGCGCCCATTCCCCCTGTGTGGCAGCTACATCAAACTCTCACTCAAGGAACACGGGTTAGTACACAGCACCATATCGTCACCTGGGCAATGGGGTTTGGGATCAGCTCTTACAGGCTCACAATTTTTAGACTTTGTCTCTTGTGTCCACCCCACAAGCTTCAACCGATCCCAGTCTGAACAAGATAAATGACTTTCATTTTTATATTTATGAACATGGGCTCCAACACGAGATAGCCTGAAAACCTTTGAACTTTGACATTCTTAATTCTTCACATCCTGCAATTCTGTGAGCCCAGGAGGCAATCGGGGGAATGAGACAAGCACCCTGGATTTCTGGCTGACAGTTTAGAAAAACCCCTTGGCAATTCTAGAGTTGTATAAAACCTAGTTTAGTGAGCTTCGTTCTGGGAAAAAGGGGCAGTGGTAAACAAAATGCAAACAAAAGCCTTGCCTGGATCCAATCACACCAAACCATTGTTTCACTCTATTTCTTGTGAGTATAGGTGCTGTTCTTCTAAAGTAGACTTGACTTAAATCTCAAGCCTGCAGGAAAGCCTCCTAGACCCCTTCCGATCTCTACCACACAAAGATCAGGTCTGGGATCCATGCCTACTGACCCGAAGTACCCTATATTTCTCCTACGTTGCATTATCTGATTTGCAAACGATTATCAATTATGACTGTTGATATGATTGGTTGTTCACTGCCTTTCCCTCAAGGTGAATGAACTTGTCTGAAGTTTTTGCTTCCTGAGCACATTTCGAGCACCAATCCATGGTACAGCATTGCTTCATAGTAAAAATCTTTACTAATCATTAGTTTCTTGATCATTCTCAATATCCTTAGCTTCAATACAGAAATGTAGTGATCAGAAGCTCCTGCGGTGGGCGTGGTAGCACTGTGTGGTCATCACGGATTGTGTGTGTGATCATACCTCACAACGGGGCGAAGTGCAGTTTGGAGGCTGATCTTCATGTCCAGTGGGTAGGCACACTGGAAGTTGACATTGACGAGGAAGTCCCTGATGATGAAATCAGTGGCCAAGGAGAGGTTGTTTCTGTAGATGGCATGGGTCCCATTGTTCTTTGGTATAAAAAAAATGAAAGCACATGAGTTTATGCAGATGTGTGTAGGTGTTTATCTCAAACTCAGATCTACCTGAGTCCGTAGTCAGTGTTCCCAGCCATGCAGTCAACTGAATTCTGACACACACATTCCCCCCCCAACCCTTCAGAGAGTAAGGGGTCCTCTTTTTCCTGCAGCGCCAGTACTTACAGGAAGCCCAGAGTAAACACTAGAAATTGGATGATGAACCCTGGGGAAGAGTCAGGGCTGCCATGCTTGCTCTTCCCACACCACCCCTAACGAAGATCATTGTGATCAGAGCTGACCTTACGAAGCTCAAGTGCTAAGCCCAGCCTAACCTCTTCAACATGGACCAACATGTGTAAATCCACAGAGCCCTGGCAGCCTGATGAGGACGAGTTATTTGCCTACAATCTCACTGCTCTAAAGATGCTCCCGTGAGCCCAGATCCCACCCGCTACTACAGCAGAGTGAATATCACTTACTTCCAGAATGTTCCCACAGGCATTAGCCCCAACGGGGCTGGTGGCGGACACCCAGTTGTTGGGCTCATTCTGCATGATTCCACTGCAGTTCCGATCATTCAGGAAGGTAATGATCTCCTCCTTGAAACCCAGACCTCCCAGCAAGCACTTGTCCAGCTTCACCTTAATCTCACTAGGTCCACAGTCCAGCTCAGGCTGCAGACTCTGAGGATCTAGGAGGTCAAGAGTAAGGTCAATGGTGTGGACAGAGAACTGGAATCAACGAGGAACGTCTTCCTTCTCTGCCTTTTGGCAAACTGACCATGCCCATCGAGCTGCAGGATAGACTAGATGGGGTCAGAGACCACAACAGAAGTCACACTCACACTGATAAAAAGAGGTCTCCGATTGAAGACTTCCAAGCATCTCAGATACAGGCTTGACTTAGCTGCTCTTGGAAAATCAAAGTGGTTCTATATTCAACACTAAACCAAAGCCAGATGCCCGTGCCACCAGTGTTCCACCAGCTGACCTGGAAGTCTGGTTTGGCCCCACCCTCTCCACCCTTGCAAACCCACTGGCTTCGTAACAAGTAGCCTAACCAAATCTCGAGATGTCCCCAGTGTCAGTTCCATGGCCCCTGACACTGGTCCCTGCTTTATCCCGACCCTGTCTCATTCCTTTTGCCCCCGGAGCTACTCACCAGAAACACTGAGGTCCGGATTACAGACACAGGTCCAGGAGCCATCTTGGAGTAGAACACATTTCTCCTCAGGACGGCAAGTGATATCACACTCGGTGGGTTCAAGGGTGGGTCCAAGGGTGGTTTTAGAAGTGGATACAGGGGTGGTTTTAAAGGTGGGTGCAGGGGTGGTTTTAGGGGTGGGTGAAGGGGTGGGTTCAGTGGTGGGTGCAGAGGTGGGTTCAGTGGTGATTTCGGGGGGGGTGGGGGTGGGTTCTTCAGGTTCTAGAGGGACAGAGGAAGAGGAATAAGATGCAGAGCGGAAAGGGTCTGAGTCCTCCCAAGCCAACTCTCTCATTCCTTCAGTCTTTATAAACATATGAGATTCTTGCCAGAAGAGCCAAACCTCCAACTCATAGTTCCTGATTCCCATTTCCAGCAGAGTGAGTAACATCCCTGAAGCTGCCAGGCCAAAGATTTTAAGTCCACGGTTGCCAGGGTTATAGGACCTGGGTTTAAAGCCTGGCTCTTCTGCATCCCAGCTCTGTGACACAGGGAAAGCTTTTGGACCTTTTTGTGCTCCAGATGCTAATATGAATGACTACATAGACCCCATTTCATGAACTGACTAGGGAGATTCAGGGCATCCATATGTTTAAAGTGGAATGGTCACGGGTGCACTGTGAGCAATGCAAGCTGTTAGTTTTGCCCTTTTGTTTCAGATAAGAAAACAGGTTTTAAGAAGAGTAAAAATTGACAAAAGTAAAATTTGAGTGAGCCTGGGTTCTTGATATGATTTGTGTGTGTGTGTGTGTGCTCATGCGCATGTGCTGTGCATGGATGTGTGTGTGTGTGCGCGCGCGTGCTGTGCATGGATGTGTGGGTGTGAGCACTCACCTATGCACAGAGACTAGAGGAGAACATCAGGTGTCCTGCTCAGCCCCTCTTCACCTTCTTTCCCTAAGACAGGGTCTCTCATTGAACCTGGGTCGAGACTGGCAGCTAATAAATCCCAGACTCCTGTCTCTGATTCCCAGTCTTGGGGTAACAGGCGAGCTTGGCTGTCTTCAGCTTTTTACATGGGTGCTGAGGGTTATCCCCACAGTCCCCACACTCGTAGAGCAAGCACATTTTAGCTACTGAGTCTTCTAACTCGCCTGGAATTATGCAATATGCATTTATAATTCAGGCTATCTCACACTCAAATGTGAATCTCTGGCTTGTGCCTGGCAGCTCCCAAATTATGTTTCCATGTGTATTTCTGACAGGAGCCTAGTGGTGGTGGCTGCTTTGCTTAGTCTCCTCTTGGACCTTTCTGGATCCTCTGAGTCCTGGGCACTAAAAGGCACCCTGTCCTGCAGCTGCTGCTTACCTGTTCAGTATCTCAGACTGCATTCAGGGGTTCTTACCTGTTCAGTATCTCAGACTGCATTCAGGGGTTCTTACCTGTGCAGTATCTCAGACTGCATTCAGGGGTTCTTACCTGTGCAGTATCTCAGACTGCATTCAGGGGTGCCCTGAAACTTGTATACATGAAAGATTCCTGATTCTTCTGAGCAGGCCTTCACCTTGACCTCAGAACTCCAGAAGCAGCAGTTTTCATTCCAGTTGGCACAGGCTGTGTGGCTGACAATGCCATCTCCCAGGTTGGGGTGAACTCCATTCAGCCACATGGGAGCAAAGGTATGGCACCGGAATACTTCCACACAGGTCTCTGGCATCCTCACTCCTCCTTCACCCACAAAGCGGTACCAGCCCCGCAGATTGTCATCACACTCCTCTGAGACCTCCGTGTACTCTGTGCTTCTGGATGGGTCATCCAGGGTGATGTAATTCTGACTCTGACAAGGGTCAAAGCAGGAGCCAGACGCTCCACAGTCCAGCCCATCAGAGCCACTGTTCCTGGGGCCTCCATAATCTAGGATGAATAGAGAGCGTGCAGGTTTATCAAGCATCTCCATAGCCTTCGGGGTTTTTATCCCTTCTCCATTCTGCTTTGAATGCCCTAATGATTCCAGTGAGGCCAATAGGTACACACTGCAGTATTAATGCCAGACTTTATCGCTCAGGGAGCAGAAGGGTCAGGAAGAACTTTCCATGGCATTTTGCGTGCAGCAAGGACATCCCAGCCACCACCTTACATAACCCCACTGCCCCACCCAAGGTTTCAAAGAGCTTCTCTGTGGGCCACTAGCAGGACACTGTGTGTGTCCCATTCAGTCAATGTTTCTTGTTCTCAATATATCATACAGGATCCCTGAGAAAATCCCCAGATATTAGTGAAGTGAATGAAGCAGAAACAATTGTTATCATGTTGCTTGATTTGGCAAAATACGTCATAAAATGAAAGTTGTCCTAAGTTGGACCCATCTCTAGAAGTAAGCACAGATTTGTTGTATAGCCCTTGGGATTTTCCCATGCCTGTGCAAACACAGACACACACACACACACACAGAGGGGGGGGAGAAGGAGACAGAGAGTCATTTTAAAATATTGGTTGTAATCTTTAATATATTACAAAAACAGCACTGTTTCCTATCAGTAGATAATAGCACGGGTCGGCATCCACAGATCAATCAGGCCACTCAATCTCAAGCTTAGTATTACTGGCATATTATTGGCTGTGTTATTCACTATTGTGTAGCTGCCATCAAAACAGAATCAGAGAACCCTCGACCTCTACCCTCTCAATGCCAGTAGCCGCTTCTGAAGACTCCGGGCATCACCGGTGGTCCCAGAAAGCTGAAATCACCTCCACTGAAAACCACACATCTAACAGGGCCATTTCTGCTGCTGAGTTTTCACTTGGGGGTTGAGGGAGGGGGTGAGCCACAATGTATGAAGAGGCAGAGAAGTAACGAAGGGGATGGTCAGAGGCTGGAAGAGGAGATTTAAAGCCAACTCTGATCTGCTGGCTGGTGACCTTGAAAAGTGATAAAGCTCTCCTAGGACTCAAATGCAAAACCACCCCAATAGTTCAAGGTTTCCAGATGCCCTTCCCACACCTCAGGCCCTGACATTTGTACACCTGTGATCTTGTTCCTGTGATTGAGTTATAGAGACTTTTTCAGTGATTCCTTTTAAAAATTAAATAATTAAGGGATGCTGAAGAGATAGCATGAAGATGTGAGATCCATCACAGAGAACTCGCTTTAATGAGCTGGGCACAGTAGCATGAGCTTCTGATCCCAGGGCTGAAGAAGTGGAAATAGGCTGGTCCTCAGGGGCTCACCAACCAGTCAACCTAAGCTGTGGCGGAAGTGAGAAACCCTGTCTTAAAAAGCAAAGCGGATGGTACTGGAGGAATGGCATCTAAGGTTGTTTTCTGGATTCCACATGTGCATGCTATGCACACGCGTGCGCACACACATACATGCATGTGCATACTCATAGCTATAAATATATAGATAAGTAAGTTTCATCTAGAGGAAGAATATCTCTGATAACATAAGAATGTAGGGATGGTTGTATTGTTATATTATTTAATATTCATAAGTAAATATACAACCATTAAAAAAAATGAAGGGCTTTCCAGGCTGCCAGAGTCGCTTTGGGGAGGAGTGCTTCATTTTGGAGGTAAATACTTAAAGATAAAATGAGACGGTTACTGTACAATGCCACACACAACACCCAGATGCAGCCAGTTACCCCTAGAATGATAACCTAAGCATCTCTTTGGGCTCACAATCTTATGTGCGCCAGTGAGACTTTGCTTTAAAAAGGCAGGGAAAGGCCATTTTCCAGTCTTGATCATGCCTGTGTTTGCTCTTAGGAGAGGAATTGTCCTTGTTATTCTTGGGTCATTTCCAGAGCACCCTGTTCTTTCCCACGGGAGTAGGAGCTCAGCTCTCGGAGCTCAGTTTTCTTCCCAGCTTCCCACCATAGGGATCCTTACATTGGCACTCCCAGCTGGGAACTTTTTCTGCAAGTGTCTGGGTTGCCCTTATTTATGGGTTTTAGAAGCTGTGGATTTAATCCCAGAATCCTGAAGGCTGAGGCTGGAGGATGGAGAGACAGCAAACAAACACACACACACACACACACACAGAGAGAGAGAGAGAGAGAGAGAGAGAGAGAGAGAGAGAGAGAGAGAGAGAGAAGACAGGAATATTGTTAATTCTAGTACCTTTGTTTTTACAGATAAGCAACTTGATAGGGAAGGTGAAAGGGGGTGACAGGGTGACCTTCTTATCTTCCAGTCTGTGCTCTCTGATCACTCTCAGAAAGGGGCTGCAGAACTAAGGTTACTGGCTCCCCTGCCCTTTACGCCTACGAGAGATTGCTGCTTTCCTTGTTCTCTCTATCTCTAAGTCTTTGTTCCCAACTCCCTGTTCCTAGAACCAAACTGAGTGGCCTTTTCTGCTCCCTCCCTCTGCCCACTCCCTAGGTATTGCTGAGTATCTGTGACCCCTGGCGAGCAGATACTCACCTTGCTGTGTTGTTGTAGATGAAGAGGCCAACATCAGAATGCAGGAGGCCACAGCCAGCCACAGCAGGTCACAGCCCACCATCTTTCCCCTTAAAGTGAGGCTTGCAGGTCACACCGCAGTCTGCAGACTCTCCATGTAACTACAGGAAAGGAAAGGCTCGTGTCAGGTCAGGCCCACAGACCACTGTGCCTGGGGGTGAGGTTGAAACTCAGCTCAGCACCTATCATGTGACAAAATTTGCTTGAAGCCCTTTGCATGGTTTGCCTCACTTAAGTCTCTGCCTTACTCCACAGGAAGCTGCTATCATGGTTCCCATTTTGTGGTGAAGAAGTTTAGTTTCGAGAGTATGTTAAACCAAACCATATCTATACAGCTGCTTCTCTGTGCATCTATGGACATGGCATGGACCTGGCAACAGGTCCAAGTTTTCAAAAGCCAAACTTCTGGCCTGATGTGCAGAAATGGAGAGGGATGGGATTAAGGGCTTTCCAGGATGAAATCCATTAATGAGCAAGCCAACGGTGGGTGAGCACTGCAGAATGTCCTAGAGCGGTGTTTGGAAAGTTCCTGCGCAGGTGGAAATAGACACTCTCGAGAAATTGAAGGCAGGGATTCTAATGCCTGCTGGTACCTATGAGTAAGAGTGCAGTCTGTCTTAATCATATGCATCAGGTCCTCTGGGATTTCAAAAGCATAGTGCTATGTTAGATTAAATCCCAAGACCCTTTTCTCTCAGTACAGAAGATAGCACACACTGACTCCCAGTTAAAAAAAAATTACATGATAGAATAATTAATGAATAAATAATAAAAGCAAAGAAACAAGTAAATAATAGGTAGATAAAATGTATGTCAACTTCAGGTGACATTTATCCTTCTATGCCCTGAAAGGGGACCTCTAGGTGATTTCTTGCAGCCTCTAAAAAATGTTCAGTTGGAGCTAGAAACCTATTTCTGATGGCATATCATGAGTCATTTCAAGGATTAGAGGAGCACCTGGGACTGCATTTTGAGAGTCGCTAACCCAAGTGGAAACCTGTGTCTTTTTAGTAGGAAGGGAAAAGATGTCCTATATAAGCTGGCCAGAGCCAGCCAATGACTGGGACTGTGAGCTGACTGACCTGGGGAACATTTGACAATGGCTAAGGTCCAGAATCACTTCTGGGTTCAGAAAGTTTACAGATGCCCCAGGCAAGTCAAGTAGGTAAAGAGGGTGAAACTCACCTGCTGGTGAGGAGAAAGCTTGCTGGGCCTTGGAGCAGGACTTACCGTCAGCGAAGAACCCGAGGCTCCTTCCTCTTCTGCCCAGCGTGGGAACAGATCTTGCTGTCTGCTTCATTTATACTGACACTCCCCACTCATGTGGCCCTTCATGATTGGTGCTGAGGGCGCTAAGTTCCCAGGCGCTAGGGCCTGTTGGACGTAGGTAAGATAAGCCATTTACCGTAAGGGTGGTGAAAGGAGGGCTTTTGTGTCACCTGCATGGAAACTCTTCCAGAAGGTGCTATTCCACATGAATGGTTCTCCGCAAGCAATTGCAGTATGTACTTAAGATTGCCTACACCAGTCATTGCCAGTATCTTGCAATCATGATTTTTCCCATCTAATCCTCCAATAAACTCATAAAGCCAATGCCATGTTCATTCCCACAGAGCAAACATGAGTGAGAAGGAAGCAAAAATGCCCAGAGGAAAGTAGACAGAAACCAAATAGACTTGTTTGCTCAGTAGGTGTCCAGTGTAATGCCTGCTCTGAGCTAATTGCAATAGGACACTTCCTCTTTATTCACCTGGTCCCAGAGAGTACGAGAGAATGAAGGAAGGGGGTTGAGGGAATGCCATTCTTAAACCACAGAGTTTATCCCATTTCCAATGACATATTAAGAAATGGGTTGAATTGTACAATAGAAAGAGATGGCCAGGGCTTTTGGACAAAGTCAGCATTGGTATAGCCCCCCCCCCTTCAAGTCCTTAAAATAGGCGGGCTAGCCTAGACATTAGAAGGCACAGAACTGTGAAAAAGACTCTAAAAGCTTGGTCATATCTAGCCCCTTACCCAAGTCTTCCAAGATCTAGTCCCATTGTCCCCTACCTAATGTCTTCTTTTTCCTCCAAGGCCAATTTGTACTGCCCAAATATTCTTGGATGTATGGGTGTCCCCTGGGGTGTAGTTGACCTACCAGGGGCTTCACTCTTAAACACCATGGACTTTCCCTCTCCCCACCAATAGCATAGAAGTATTTTCTCAATTGTGGTTCCTCTTCCCTGATAACACTGGCCTGTATCAAGCTGACAGAAGACCAACCAGAACAGGGGGCTTCAGTCCATCATGGCTGAGAGAACAGTATAGTTTAGCCTAAGCCATGGGAGCATGTGACAGAGGCTTTTCACATCACCAAAGACCAGGAAGTAGAGAGAAGAAAACAGGCTGTGAACTCAGACCCAACCTTGAATAGTCTGCCCCCAGTGGTAGACTTCTGCCAACTGCACCTCATCTCCTAAGGGCACTACAGCATTCCAGAGAGCACCACCACCTGGGGAACAAATGCTGGAAAGAAGGGACCGTGAAGACCATTTTAGATTCAAACTATAGCTCAATTTCAAGTTCCCCCACACGTTGAGTCCCATCTTAGATCACTCTCCTGAGTCCCAAGATCTTTCTGAGCTTCTCCTCTTGGGAACAGACACCCGAGGTCCCTCAAACTCAGCAGCTTGCAGTCGGAGTCCATCAGCTCTCCTGACTGCCCTCCTCTCCCTCTGTCTACCATCCACCTGGGCCGATGGCGGTGCTGCTCACCAGTCTTCCAAACTGGAGACTTGACTCTTTTTTTTCTTCCTCGGGCCTCAATTCCAGGAAGCTCTGCATCTCATCGTTCTGCATTTCAAATTCCTCTTGGTTCTATCAAGTCTTCTTGGCTTTTACTTGACCAGTCCAAATGCAGGTCTCTATCTCGCGAGAGGGTGATTTCAGTGCTGGTTACAGATTGCTCTCTGTGCTTTCTCTCTTGCCTCTGTCTCTACAGCCTGTCTTATCCCCTGCTCCTAACTCACTCTGCCCTGGGGATCTGACCCTGTTTACACTTCCTGCTTCTACTCCAACTTCGCTGTACCAGCTCTGCTTCAGCCAATGCCAGATTCTCTGAACTCTTTCTCATCCCCAAATGCTTGCATAATCTTCCCCCTGCCTAGATTGTTCCGTGCTCAGCGTTTTCCCTTTTACTACCTCTGCCAGGAAGCTAGGATGGAGAACCTAGCTCTACATCGAGTCTGGTCCTCTGCTGTCCCCGTGTCTCTCCAGGACAACTCCAGTCACATTCCCTGGTCTGGTAACTAGTCTGTCAAGTCTGCAGGTGCTTTGAGGACCCGGCTCCTGATCTTCACTGAGAAAGCATGTGTTTAGTAAACAAATGGACAAAAGCAAATGTATGTTCTAGGCCCCCTAACAAGAGTCAGGCGTCCCACGTCCAGGTGGCAGTCAGCCTTGATGGAGAGATGTAAGTTTCTGCCTCGGGATCTTTGCAGATTCTATCCCAGCTACCTGTGACAATGTTCCCCAGCTGTCCCGAGCAGGCTGGTTCACTCGTATACTCCGTCAGCCTCTGCTTGTCAGGGAGGCCATACCTTATCATACCCTATCGTTCTTTGTGAAACGGCACTCCTATTGGACTATTATGTTGTCCTTGCCTTTCCCCCTCCCCCGTGGCTGTCACCACTTGTCACGTTGCATGGTTATTATTTCAAGGTATTGTCGTTACCAAAGTGGCTGTTTTGATCTCTATTTCCTCACTACCATAAAAGTGTCTGGCATTTAATTTGGTATCTAATTAATATTAATTAATTAATAGCTGGGGCTACATTAAGTTGTTTAACCAGCAGACAGAAAGCAAGAAAGGAAAAGACATGGTAGGGGTAGAGATGGCATTGGGACATTTCTCCTCTGTCCCTTACCCGGCCTTTGTCTTTAGCTTAGCCCTTGTTTTCCTTGACCCAGACCTTCCCTTCAAGTCCTGCTGCTCCTGAGTCACAGCACAGACCGTTCCGTACGTACTCCCTCAGTCCAAGCGGAACACAGACTAACGTGGTTGGGATAGCACTGGACTAGCCTGTGGGTCACCTGCAGAGCTTTTATATAACAGCAAGAAGCCTGTATGTGCTGTGCGTGTCTGTGTGCGATAAGAGCTCTTAACATAAGACATACTGTTCCAGCAGTCCTTGCTTTGGACTCACACGTGTGTCTTTCCCTGATCTGAGGCCTTGGCTGCTCCAGGAAGGTCCAGTGAGAGGCCAGGAAACCAGGTGGGTCAGAGAAAAGAGTTCCCATCAGCATTGGTGACACTTTTTTTTCTAGAGACTTTTGGAATCTCTGGGTGTCTGAGCGTAGATTGGATCTGGTTCCTGTCCATGGATAAAGCACCACAAAGTCTCTCTACCCACGGAAAAGGCTTAAGTGTGCTTTCCTCTACTGCTGGGGCCTGAGAGAAGAGCTGCAGCTTTAGGATTGGCTGTAGAAGTCTAGTGAGCGGGAGTCCTAAGGAGACACAAGACACCTGCCATTGCTTCTACATCTCTTCTCTAAGACTTGAGATGCCCGGAGACAGGAAAAGGCTTTGTCTCATCCACCAATGTTTCTCAGCATCCAGTGTAGGCCTGGAACATGTGAAGTCCCCAAAGTTCATTTGTGGAAAAGCCAAATGTATCCTTGTGAGGGCACTCTTGACTGCCCCCATTGCAAAGAATCTGCCATCTCCTGATGTCTGTTAAACTCTCCATGACTGGAGTCCCTGGCAGCCTAAAGAATTGCATGTTCAAGTTCTGAGGCATGACTTGTGTCTGCACTGATCACGGCCTGTATCCACTGTTATATACCTGGCATAGCTTAGTAACTGGTACAGTAGCAGCTCAGCAAATGGAAGGACAGATATATATATATATATATATATATATATATATATATATATATATATATATATATGCGTGTGTGTGTGTGTGTGTTTATATAGGTGATGTTCAGACACATTGTGTGTCTTTTCTAAGGTAGCATAGCAGAACTTTTGTTCTGAGATCCCAGTTTCTCGGAGCGTCTGTGAAGTCCATTAAGATAGGGAAAGGGTCTGCTTTAGTCCCACCATGTGATGCTCAGTACAACAGACAGTGCCCACAGTGATGGTGTGCTCAGTGAAGATTTGAATTAATGACTCCAAAAGCTGATTTTTTAAACTTATTATTATTATTATTCCTTAAGGAGACAGGGGCTCCATGTGCAGATGTACCACAAGTCCCGTTTGGAGAAAGAGCAGCATTGAAAGATAGCTACTAGGTTTTGAATGTGAGGATTAAAGGGAGAGAGTAAGTGCAATCTGGGAGCAGTGTGAGTCCCTCTCCTATGACTGGAAACCAGCCTGCATCTCCCCTCCTGGCCGGCAGGAAGTGAGCTGGGAGCCACACCAGGTTTCCTTCTGTCCATCAGTGAGACATCAGGGTCAAAGTAACGGAGAGAAACAGAGGCAGCCAGATGCTCAGGAGCCCTAAAAGGAAAACAATTAGAGGGACATGGCAGGTGCTGGTGGACTTTTGTGCAAAGTAACATAAGACACTTTCCTACAGACTAGCCAAGAAGGAAGGTACCCTATCTGGACAAGGAAGTTCAAAAAAGTTGTCTACACTAAACAGGGTGGGGGTGGGGTGAATTCAGGCTCCGTTCCAGGTGGGCTAGACTGGAAAAGACAGTAGTGTCTCCTGAAGTACTTGGTGTGCACCCTTCATGCGATACCTAACAAACCCAACCATCCCAGAGACCTGAATGCTAGTCACAGAGGACACACCTATGCCATGGGAGAACCGAGACTTTCCAGCTCTGAGCTCAGGGGCAGAGAACTCAGGCCAAACCCCAGGTCATCATAGCAATCCTCTTAGACCCAGGTTCCACAAGCCAAGAAAAGCAATGGCTGTGTGGATTCAGTTTTCATCTGGGGTGACAAATCAGGCAGCAGGCAGCAGAAAAGGACAACAACAATGTCACCAGTTCCTGACTTTTGTGGTCTGAGGCTTGAAGACGCAAAATATGGAGCTTCTTGTTTGTCTGATATGCTCAGTGCACGACTAATCTTGGTTCTTGGCAAACAATGGCTCTCAGCAAATATTTGTAACCTGTAGAGCGGCTTGTAAGGTGTAAGAGAAGAGCTTCAGCTTCAGGGTGTGCCAAGAAAAGGACAGGTGTGCATGTCCTTGGGGAACAGGTTTGTAATCGATGTATGTGGACATCTGAGCCACTTACATGCATGCGGGCCAACTGCAGCTGTGTGTGTATCTCTGTATAAAGCATGAACGTGTGTGATCTGTGCCTGCAGATAGAAGTGAGTGTGATCAGCGTGTGCATACATGAACGTCTGTGATCTGTATGTGTACATATGAGTATTGTGATATATATGCAAATATGAATGCGTATGGTCTGTGTGCAGAAAGGAGTGTGCACAGATATGAGTGTGTATGGTCTGTGTGGAGACATGAAAGTGGGTGATCTATATGCAGATGTGAGTATTATAGTCTGTATGTCCATAAATGTATGTGCAGAGGGGAATATGTGTGATCTGGGTGTAAGATGAGTGTGTGTGGTTTGTGTACAGACATGTATGTGATCTGTGTGCAGATAGGAATGTGAATGATTTATGTGTATGCAGATATGTACAGGTATGCACACATGTAAGTGTGTGTTATCTGTGTACAGATATGAACATGTGCAAACAAACCTAGACACTGTGCTCTCTCAGGTTGTTGGGTCGTACCTGTGTTCCAACATACTAGTGTGGAACAGCACAAATGTGCGCATGAGTACAGGTGAGGTCCAGGCATTTCCAGGAGAGGTCACCTTTGGCAGCTCAGGCTCTGAAGGCTAGGCCCTCCAGTCCACTCAGAACCCCAGATAGAAGCCACAGCGGAGTGTCATGGAGCAGGTTACTATACAGAAATGATAGTTACATAGCTTTCTCAAGTTACTAACTTACTTAAGTTGCTGGAAGCAGCCTTGGATACAGCAGCCTGGACTCCTTTGGGAGAAACAGAAAGATCCGTGAGAAGTGAGGCACATGGCTTACAAGGAAGCTGAGACTAGTTCCCTCCGTCTTCTCCTCTTGCAGCCAGGGTCATCTTTCTGAAGCTCACTCCCCCACACTGGATCTGTAGAAAGCCTCATCCATATTGCTTTCAGAAGAAAGACTAAAAACTTATTGGGATCTACACAGTTCCACAGGGCTAGCCTCGCCTATACTAGTTTAGCCACCACCACTGGCCTAGCTCCCCTCAGTTCTCCTAACAGGCGGGCTTCTCCCTAGTCTTCCCCCATCATCAAGACTAGGTCTGGTTCCTTAGTCAGAACAGCTTCAAACTCTGTGTGCACTTTCTCCCTGCGCTCAAGGCAACTGCAGTTCTATGCATCTTAATGGTGCCATTTGGACAATGTTTCCCCAAATGATCCAGAAGATCCAAGGCAGTGGGATCTGTTCTGCTTGTCACAAGATGCTAAGCCATAGCGAGCACCAAAGCCTGTGTCTGCAATGGACGAATGAAAGGCTGCACTAGAACTGGTTAAAGAGGAAGGCAGCTGATCGCCCAGAGAATCCACTGTTCCTCACTCTTCCATTCCCAGTCAGACCTAAGAAGACAGCCTCTGCCGCCTTGCCTCTTCCCCATTCAGGGACCTGACAGAAGAACAGATCTCTCACCTTGCCGTGTGATGGGCCCCAAGTTCAGGACCCGGGCCTGATCTATGGAGTTCCCACTTCTCAGTCTAGTACCAGAGCAGCTCTGCAGGGGAAGGGTGACACAGAAAAATCACTCATGGTTAAGAGGAAGGTGACGTGTGATCCTGGCGTGAAAAGTGGGCAGCCAGCTCAGAAGAGCATCCTCCTGCCTCATACAGGAGATAGCGGATCATATCCCAGCCCCAGCCCTTATTGGGATTGGGAACTAGTCACTTCAGCTCTCTGAGCTTTTCCAATTGAGAAAATGAGCGAGTAGCTCCCCCGGTGAATTTCTGTGGCATTTGAACACATTAAAACACCTGAGTTGCACACAGCACTGCAGATTTAAGTTACTGTTATGGGGAGAATAGCTTGTGCCTGCTAATAAGGTCCACTTATTGGCCAAGCCCCCTGATATCACCACTGTTTCCTGACTGCCAGGTAGCCCAGGTGTCCTGATTGGTCCTGTCCACTCTGACTTGCAGCTATGTGTCCTTATGTTAAAATAGGAAAATGCCACAAATACGTGTCTTCCTTTATGGTAGAGACGGGCACTCCAGCAGACTGTTGTGTGGGGCGGGGGTGGGGCTTCCAGCGCTCTGTTGCGAGTGCAGGGCAGGGGTGCTTCCAGCACTCTTTTGTGGGGAGAGGGGAGAAGGGGGAAAGGGGATGACTCACAGGCTTGCACTGTTCATTCACAGAGTCACACAGGTACACCTCACAGTGCAGGTAGACAAGGTCGTAATTTCCTGTGAACCGGAACATCTGAACAGAAAACCGGCCCTGAGGGGACTCGCCGTTCTCCACCACCTGAATGGTTGTATCCAATGTGTTTGGACATCTGAATGGGAACATTAAGACATACGGTGGAGTTGATTAAGCCAAGACTCTGGAGCTCCACTTCCTGGGCTTAAATGCCACATTGCCACCTGCTAGCTCATTAAACTTCTCTGTGCCTCAACGTCTCCATACACATATGGGAATAATGTTAAAAGATAACTGAGGATTACGTTATTTTTTTTCAAAGTGCTTAGAACAGAGTGAGGCACACAGTAGGTGATGACTGTGACTGGGGCTAAAGAAAATGATGAAATTCTTCAACCACAGAGTTGGAACAATCCAGAAGATCATTCTCATTGACAAGGAAACATATTAAAGAATCATTAATGGGGGAGGGGGAGGGAAATGGGAGGCAGTGGAGGGGAAGAGACAGAAATCTTTAATAAATAAATAAATAAAAAGAATCATTAACTATTTCATGCTGTCAAATATGTGCCTATAATCGCAGAAACCAGGGAGTCCAGCCAGCCACTGAGCCAACCAAAGTGTGTGTATCCATCTGCAATGCGCACAGTAGCATCCAAACAAACCAACATGCAGAAGAAGCTCACGTGTGTGCCGGGCATTCTGGGCAGGTCCTGCAGCGTGGGCTGCAAAGCCTTTCCCTCCCTGCTTCACTTGTTCAAAGGCTTCCTCCTCACTGTGTATTTCACTTCCGTTTAATTGTCTGTCTTGCCTTCAGAATTTAAGTTGTGTGAGGGTGGGTGGTTTCATCTCTTCCCCTCGCCATGGTACCCACAAAGTCTGGTACACAACAGACTTTCAAAATATCTGTTTAATTTATCTATAGCCTTTCAAGGACAAGACAGCACGCCTGTACCCTCCCAGTTTCAACCACTCCTTGGCTAACCATGCCCATCCCCTACTCTTCCCAGCTGGGCACTGGCTGCCTGTTGCTCTGAGCCTGCCTTTTCATCACATTTCTTATATGTGCTCAGTCAGGGATGCCCACTTGGCCTGCCAGTGAACATGTGCAACCCTCTTCAAATATAATGACATATTGTATAAAAATAAGATATTTCAAGAAATACCAAGAAAACCACTTAAATCAAAGCACACTTCTTAAAATGTTAAAACATTTGATATGTGTGCTTCACATACTTGTGAAAATACAGTTGTTGTATTACATAAGATGATCCAGGGAGTCCTAATGAATAGCAACCTGTATTCAGGTTGAGCCAAAATGCTAAATTTAAGCTAAGGGAGTATAAACATAAGCATGTATTCCCCTCCTCCCACTAATTCTAAAGACATGACCCCAATCCCCATCCAAATCGAATCCACTGTTTTACCTGTCCTGGATAATGAAGTATTTCACAGGGTCTGTGGCGTTGCTACTGGGCGTGGCATAGCAGTTGGTCATTAGCAGTACAAACCGGGACACGTCACCCCCATCCAGTATGGTGCCCACATACAGAAAAGCCTCTGTGGACAGCATCACAGAGGAGCCTTGGTAGGGCTGTGTGTAGGCAGGGCTCTGGAACAGCGCCATCCGCACGGTGAACATGCCTGTCCCACCCAAGCTGATGTTCAGGGAACTGCAGAGGAAGAAGAGCTGTTAGAGGACCAGGTTGAGAACATGCGCAGATGGCTACCCTTTCTGACCAGCATTCTCGGACTGTTCCTTGCAGGTTTCTGACTGTCTCATTCAGTAGCAGGCCTGGAACCCTCACCGCTGCTTGGCAAACTTCTGTGAGCACTCAGAGGCATGGGGTGTTAGGGGATGCTGGAGAGAAGCCCTCCCTGACTGAGCAGGTTTGTGGTGGGGCTCGAAGATCCGCATCTCTAACAAACTCCTCATTAGTGATGCTGGTGTTACAGATCCGTAGACCATATCTTGAGTTAAATTTCCAGGGCACTGTGGGTGCCCCCTTCCTACTATCCTTCAAAATAGAATAAATTCTTCGGGGACCTACCTGGGCTTCTTGAGTCTCAGCCTGCAACAGGTAAAAAGAGATGAGCTATCAGGAGCCCTATAGACTTGAGTTCTGAAGCTCTGTCAAGGTGTT
This sequence comes from Microtus pennsylvanicus, assembly GCF_037038515.1. NCBI lineage: Eukaryota > Metazoa > Chordata > Mammalia > Rodentia > Cricetidae > Microtus > Microtus pennsylvanicus. The sequence continues at coordinate 60,581,783 of NC_134583.1, forward strand.
CCTTCCAATACCGACATCAGATTGGGTCTTATAAATGGGCTGTTTTTAATCTAAACACTCATACTGGTGTGAATTTCACTGCATTATCTCTCACAGGATACAGAGAGAGAGAGGTGTCACATAAAATAAGGTTTATGAGAATTGCCCAACAATACAAGGATCTGCTTCACAAGAGAGAACAGGCTGAGACGTTCTTGAGCCCCAGAGAGGCTTGCTCACATACCTGTTGCTCTCAGACACCTTGAAGGGAGGCCTAGGACATGGCCACATTACTCCAGGGCACTACCTCACCTGGTCGTACTCCATCCAATAGCCCGATATAAGCAAGTCACACACATATCAGTCCAGCATTCTTAACATGTTTCTGCCATACTGCAAATGCTCAATAAATTCTAGTGTTTGCAGCTGTCATCCTTCCCACATGAGCATCAGTGGCCTGTGGCCCATCATATTCAAAGACTTTCAATCATACATAGTAATAGGATGCTATTTTCCACCACATGGATGGAGCTTTCCTGGTTTGCCTCTCCAGCTAGCTACCTTTCTACCCAAAAAAGACACCTCTGAAGAGTGTGATCTGTAAATGCTTCTTTAATCATAGATCTTCAATTCAGAGAAGGATGGAAGCTGAGATCTAAATTAAAGCTATGCTTGTTCAGAATCCCCTCCAGAAGCGGGGCCACCCAAGCCCTCCGAAAAGACAGACTGATAATTGATCCCCTTTGCAGAACATGACTGTCCTTAGAAAAGCCATGGAAGTACTATTAAAGGCCCCTGGTAAATGAGGACAACAGTTAGACGGTTGCTATGGGTTCCCAAAGCTATCCACTTAATAGATGGCAGAGCCTGAGTTGAAATCTGGATTCTGGAATTCCTCACTGTGTCCTCGCAACCCTGCATCTCCAGACTCCAAAGCCAGTTCCCACTTGTCAAGGCAGCTGAAGGCCTCAGGACTGAGGGGCTGAGGGGTTACAGGGCTGTGGGGTGAAGCCTCCCCAGAGCACTGGAGACCCCTGATGGCCACACCTGACCATGGGCTGTAGGGAGGTCTTCAGGCTGACTTTCATGTCCAGGGGGTAAGAGCATTCAAAGTTGATCCTGATGTTGATGTCTCGGATGATGATCTCATTTGCCAGGTAGAGGGTGTTGCTGTAGGTGGCATGGGTTTCATTCGTCTGTGTTGGGTGAAGAGGAGTAAGGAGAAAGAGACATGAGACCCCAAGCAGAATTTTACAGCCAATGTGTTGGTCTATGGAGCCCTGAAAGCTGCCCTCCCCATCTGTGTGTTACAATAGCAGTGACTTTAGGAGCAGAGGTCATGTTCCAGACACTGAGCTACATTCTCCTCCTGCATCGTTCTACCAATGCTTCCCACAACCTAAAGAGGCAGGGCTGCTGAATCCCTGCTTTGTGGATAAAGGGATGGAGGTTCACGGTTCCCTGAGAACTGAGTCCATCCATGCAGAGCACGGGATCTGCAGGTTTCCTCTTGAAAATCATGAGCAAGCTGTCACTAATTTCATCTCACACTGTCCTTGACAGTGGCAATCTCTCCCTCCCCTCCTTTCCTTTTGCTCATTCCCATTTTCTTTCCAGGGATGGAGTCAGGAGGAAGCTAGGTGCCAGCCTCACGAACACTTAATGGTTGATCTTCGCAGAGGCCTCTGGGGGTGACACTCTTCTTGGGATCCCTGAACACAGACAGACTTGCTTCTGGTCCCAGGGTGAACCTTAGTGGTTGGAAGCCATCATTGTCAGCCTAGTCCTATTTTCCCGTCTGCAGAAGGGGAGGTCATCCTTACAGATCAAGCTCACACCAGACACATGGATTCATTTAACCCTAACATCCCTACAGAGAAGTGGCAACCCCTCCAAGTTGAAGTCAGGTCAAACAAATCACCCAAAGATCCAACAAGGTGTGGACTTGGACCTTACATAGGCACCAGTCAATCCAACCCTGATGTTACCACGGGCAAGGACTTACCCTCAACACTGTCCCACAGGGGCCATCCTGGGCGGGTGTCACCACGGACATCCAGTCTCGTTCACCCCTCTCACTGAAGCCCGAGCACTGGCTGTCACTCAGGTACATGAAGACCTTCATAAAGCCCACACTCTGGAGCTGGCATTTGCTGAGGGATATTTTGATGTCATTGGTCCCACACTCTAACTTGTGATCCAGGAGAGATATATCTGAAAAGGCCAGGGACAACAAGATCAGAAATCTTCTCCTCCAGGGCCAGGCACGTCCCCAGGGACACAGCATGCTTGCTGGACTGGCCATCAGATGGTGGCACTTAAGATGCCTTGAGTTAATCATAGTCCCCTCTCAGCCAAAATTAAATTATGAACATCACTGTGTGGATCCAACCATCAACCATCCAACTCCATGTTCCCCTTAGAGTGCACTGTATATACAATTTAAGGTAGTTTGAGGGTCTTTCACTGGCCCAGCCTTAAACAACATCCAACCAATACAAAGAAAAAAAAGAGAAAAAAAGAAAACGCTAATTGCCACCCTCTGGCATCCTTACTACACACAGGTGCCAGGCCTCCCATTGGCAGTGACTCTGATGATGTTGTTGGTTAGTTTCCCTCTCAGACAAAGAGCAGGCTCAAAGTTTGGAGAAGGCAATAAAGAATAACTAGAATTTTTCCTTATTTTTCAAGTATTCAGGAGCTGGTGTGATGGCTCAGTGGGTAAAGGTGTTTGCTGCCAAGCCTTACTACCTGAGTTCAGTCCTTAGGACCTGTGTGGTAGAGAGACAAAGACTCTCAAGCAAGTTTCAATTTTTGGAAGTGTTTCTTACTCCTTCCTTTTCAGTGTGGAGCACTGCAGCTCTGTAGGAGGGCAATGGCTTCCTTACCATTGTGTTCCTTTGTACATGTAACGTTGTGACATTTTACTTGTAAACGCAGCAGGGACACCCACACCCTGAATCAAGCTCAAGGAAGCCATCCCACCAAACTGGAGAGGAACGTCTTCATCACGACATTTTGCCACACAGACAGTACTTGGAAAGAAGCAGCATCAGACAGTGGGCATGACACGTGACCCAAGTCTGGAAAAGACCTCACCATCTTCAATGACATCGTGAGGAAATGGGCTGAGAGAGGCCCTGGCCCATGCCCAGCATCCCGCACTGGCCACAGAACGGCCAGTCGCCGTCAGTTTCTGATGTGACAGGTGGCTCTGTAGTTTCTGGTTACTTCTGGTTACCTGGTGTGCCTTTAGAGCCCACAGAGGAGGAGCCTCAAACAGCCCAGACTCTTAGTGACCTTTCCTTCTCACTGATTAGCTGTGTGTCCTCTGGCCCCAGACCCACACAAGCATGGGCCTCACCCCTAAGCGCTGATCACTTTCTCAACCAATGGCCCTCTGGACCTCACCTGTGATATTGAAGTCCTTTTTACACTGACAGCGCCATCTGCCGTTTTCTGATATGCAGTCCTCGTCCACCCCGCACCCTTCGCAGGTCCCCTCCACGGAGCCAGGATCTGAAACATCAAGACAGTCAACAGCTTGTTCCTCCAGACTCCTGCAGACCAAAGAGGAGGTAGGGTGCAGCTCTGCTCACCTGTGCAGTAAGCCAGATTGCATTCGGGGGCCTCCGTCAGGTTGTAAACATAGTAGCCACCTGTGCAGGCCTTCACCTGAATCTCTGTGGACCACAGACAGCAGTTGCCGCTCCAGTGCGCACAGACCGTGCGGCTCACTATGCCCTCGTTGCTCGACGGATGCGAGCCATTGAGCCACATGGGCGCAGCTGTGTTGCATCGCTGGACCGGCACACAGGTCTCAGCCATGTTCACTCCACCCTGGCCCATGAACCGGTACCAGCCATGCAAATTAGAGTCACAGGAGTAGCCGGCACCGTATTCCGTGCTGCGCCAGTACTCGGCCAGGGTCTCATGCACGTTGCAGGGGTCTACACACACTAGTGCTCCCCCCGGGCCCTGGGGCAAGCAGTCCAGATCGGGCCCACAGGAGTCTGGGGAGCACTCACAGTGCCGACCATCCCCTTCGTAGCCCTTGGAACACACGCACGAGTAGTTGCCCTCCATGTTGACACAGGTAGCTAGTGCATGGCAGTCACTGAGTCCCAGCTCTGCGCATTCATCCACATCAATGCAGCCCAGCCCAGGCGTCAGACGGAAGCCATCCCGGCAGGCGCATGCGTAGGAACCCAGTGTGTTCACGCAGACGCTGTTGGCAGAGCAGTTGTGAGCCTGAGGGATGGCACACTCATCCACGTCCTCACAGTGCAGCCCGTTACCAGTGAAACCCAGCTGGCAGAAGCATGTTGTGACCACTCCATCCACCATGCAGGTGGCGTTGCTGTGGCATTCGGAACACCTTACTGTTGATAGAAGAGCAGAGTCTCAGAACCCCCGGCAGCTGGGCAGATATCCCAAAACAGAGTCTTTCTTGCTTCTTAAAGAACTTGTTATCTTACCGCCACCCTTGGAACCTGCCCATCCAACCAAGGAGTAAATTCTCATATTCATCTAGTTAAGCATGGCCTTTCCTTTGTGCCTCCTTTTAAAACGTCCGCATTGTCACATCCAAGGGCAGAACACACAATACCCTGGGTAACTGGGGAGGATGTGTGAAGAAGCTGCCACCCCTTCCTAGTCTGCCCAGGTCCTCTCTCTGCCTCTGCAGCCTTCACTAACACCCTTCCCTGTGTCCCTTCTCTCTGAAGACTGTTCCCAGCCCATTTGACAAGACACTCACACTTGCTTTCAACACTGAAAAGGAAAGAGCCGTTGTTTAGCGTCACGTACTGCGTGTCAGACACAAGGATGTGCACCTTTCATTCTGGAGCTTACTGACCAGCGGCCCCCTTTTAATTTATCTTTATTTACAGACATGAACATTGAGACTCAGAAGGGGTAAGTCCCTCACAAGTTGCCAAACATGATATACACACATGGCATGACCACAGAACATGTGCTTTTAACCACGACCCCACAGTTGTATTTACTATAGCTCCACAGTACTCCAGGATGGAAGCCCCGTGGAATGACCCCACACTTAAAGGAGAGTTACATAAACTTCAATTCGTTTATGTAACTGAGCATACTTGTGACTTTACAATAAAGTGCAAGAAAGATTCAGAGATGCTCTAGCCCAACATCAGCATCACCAAACTTTGTTATTTCTTCAGAGTCTCGGGCCTCTTGTCAGACATACTAAAGCAGGATTTGCATCTTAGTAGAACTTCTGAGTGAGTCTGAGCACATTACAATCCATGAAATGGGCTTAGGATACAGATCATGTCAAGTGTGCTAAAAGAAGGATTAAGATTGCTTAATCTTGATTAAGAATTCAATTAAGCACAGGGAAGAGTACTACATACACATGCACACACACGCATCACACACGCATGCACAATCACTCACACTTACTTGCTTCTGATGAATCATTGGCTCCAGCTACAGTGAGCCAAGGGGTTACCATCATTACCACCAGCAACCCGGTCAAAGAGCACAGCCGCCTCATCCTTCCTGCTCTTCCCTCTATTTCTGGTACTGGAACACCTGCCCAAAGGTAATGATGGGTTAGATGCTTTCCCTGTGTTTCTGATGCCTGGGATCCCGAGAGCAGAGATGAGTGAGGCACATGTGTGGTCTAACTCCCCTCCCCATAGACAGAAGGAATGCCTCTGTTGCACACTATTGATAGGGATCAGGAAAACTACAGGGCTGCAGCTCTAGCTTTGGTGGGCTTCTGTGTGTGTGGACACACCCCTGCTCCTTACCCATGCCCCATACCCCGTACCCACCCACTCATGTTCCATACTGCACATTTTGAAGAGCTAAATTTTTTGTTTGGAGCAAAAAGTCACAAGATGGGCGGAGGGGGTTGGTGCTCTCTACTCAGAACCTTATTAGAGGCAGCTTTGGGTTTTTACAGGTTGTTCTTGATTGTCTGTACTTACAGTTTGCTAGCACCGACCTATTCATTCGACAAATAGTTACTGATTAATACTAGACACCAAGCAGAATAACGAATATAGTTGACATCTTTACACAAGTCATGTAAAGGAAAGACACAAGATAAGGACCTCTGGAGATGACTAACTTAACAACAGTGCATATTACTGTTTTTCAAAATGGTTGTGGTTGCAACAACCAAAATCATTCTAGATGGATACAAGTATTACCCTAAGTTTTACAGCAGCAAGCGAGGATGGCATCAGAGGTAAACTCTTAGGAATTGAGCTGAAACAGAGCCCAGTCCCTGAGTCACCTCTCACAGGACTGTGACACCAGGTGATGTGTTCTAGTCTTCTCGTCTATGCAGTGGGGACCTCCTCTTCCACTGGCTGGTGTATAGGAACTGTCGGGCCTGCTTCTCTATGCTCAAAGAACTTGTACTGCAAGGACAAATGTTCTCCGGCCTGGGGGGATGGCTCAGTAGTGAAGAGCGCTCACTGCTCTGGCAGAAGACCCAGGTCAGGTGCCCAGCACCCATATTAGGCAGCTCACAACTGTTTGTAACTCCAGTTTTAGGAGAGCCAACACCCTCCAGCCTCAGAGGGTACCCGTGCATAAATGCTGCACATAAATCATGCAGTTACACACACACACACTAGCATAAATAAAATGACAGATATTAAAAAAATGGTCTCTTGACTTCTGAGTCTGAGATATAAGAAACACACACACACAAGTAAAGGTTTATAAGATAACTCTTATCCTTACAATGTATGTTGCCTGTTGACATGGTCTATTTAATGAAGAAAATTCTGATAGAAACCACATGGCATAGTTTGAAAAGCACTATAGCACTCCTCTGGCTAACTAAACATTTGCAAGGACCCAGCACATAGCAGATGCTTCTGTGGACTGCCACAAGTCCAGTACCTAGCACATAGTGTGAGCTTCAGGAAAACCACTGAATGAAGGAACATCAGCTTGCATGGCTATTTCAAAAGCGTTGCCTCAAAGAGAAGGAAGTTGCTATGTCACAGACCACAAAGATGACTCTGGAGTAATGAATCTGGCTGCTCTGACCCCAGTATCCAGATGCTAAATTTCCTCTCCCACCTCCCTAAAGGAGAAAGAGAATAGAGAGAGAAGAAGTGGATGCAGAAGATGACAGCTCCGGTTTGCCTTACCTGAACCCAGGAGGACAGGACTGGTCCATTCACAAGCAGGTGCTTCTGATCAATATATATACACCTGCCCTTGGCAGGCACTCACTCCTCCAGTTATTCTCTGCCCCTGCCCCTTGAGATTATTCCTGTGGGGGCAGAATTTTTCTTTCCTTTTGGCATAGTGTTCACCTTTTCCAAGCCATGAGACCGTGGTTGTTATTTTTCCCTAATAGTTAGAGACACAAAATTATTGACATTGAGGGTCACACCTGTTCCTGGAAATACAAGGTCTCTGTGTTTCAACTTTTGGCAGCAAGGCATTCCTCAGTTAGATATTAACTGGCAAAGCAGTGCCAAGATGCTGGGCTTTTCCTTGGTCCTGGGCAAGGACGAGGTGGGACCCAAACCCAGGGTACCAAGCAGAAGACAGTATCTGAAAGGTGCCTGTGTTAGGATAAGAGGAGTGCTAGCTTCCCAGTCTGGAATACACACCTGCTCTAAGGAACAGCCTCAGAGCAGCTCTCTTCTCCAGAGTTCAGATAGGAGCAGGAGAGTTGCCGAGAATGACATCAGGCCACAAGACCATCTGGACATCCTCTGTCAGACAGAAGGCTGAGATCCAAACAGTGAGGGTTCCCTGGGATGAGAAACAACCTTACAATTGAACAGGCTGAGTTTTCCTGGGTCCATAATGAACTGTATCCCGGGGAATTTAACTCTTCTCTTCCATGAGACCATTTTCTTCTCCTCTGAAATGAGATGCCCCTCGCTCCCCATGAGCAGTGACAGTGGCGGACAGAGATGATGCAGGTGGAAATATATGGTGATGTTTGATTCGAGCCGATTCTGTGACAGATGCTTTGCTGATAGGGGGTCATAGAGATAGGGTCACTAGAGGTCAAGCCACAAGTTACACATACCTTCTGACCCAATCCCATGAAGGTGACAACCCAAAATTTGGTAGAATAGATGTCAATATGTTGAAAAATATCCAATACATGTACACTTTGACTGCATAAGAAGGATGATGATGACAACCACATTGACTTTTGCTTGGGACTTTTTCTGTCCCCTTCTTAATTTCCTAGAAGTGAAAGTTCTGGGTCAAAACAGTGTGTACTTTTAAGAATATTGATAGCTCTTTCCAAACAACATCCCAGTGATATTTTTAAAATGAATCTACAGGATGCAGCTCGGTTGTGGGAACACTTGTCTAGCATGCACGAAACCTTGGACTCAGTCCTTAGCACAGCATAAATTAGGTGTGATGGTACATACTGTAGTCAGACTGCTTGAGAGTAGGGACAAGAGGATTTTAAGTTCAAGCCATTTCAGCTACATAGTGAGTTTGAAGCCATCTTGGGCTGCATGAGACCCTGCCGCAAGCAATGCAATAAAATGTAATAATGATTATAACCTTTCCTCTAGTCCAAATTAGTTCTGAGTATAACTTTAGCATCACTTTAACCAACTTTCCATCTTCTTTGCCAAAAATCAATGAGAAATATCTTCTTATTCACTTTTGTAGTTTGTTTTTTTTTCTTTTTTACGAAAAAATAACATTCCTACCTCATTTGTTTATTTGCCACGCATTTTTCTCTTTGTAACTCTAGTCATTGGTGCCCTGTGCCTTTCTTACAAGGGCCCATGTGAGGGCTACTCTAGTATCACTGGTGCCCCTCCTGGATTTAAAGATTTTCTGTGGCTTGCAGAATCTGGCAAAGATTCAGGCAAGAGAAAGGAGGGTTTGGGCTAGTGTCTACTCTTAAGTGTTAGCTAGCACCGTGTTTTCTCATCTCTAGATTTCATGTTTTCTAGTCTGGGTGTCTGGCTGGTTCTGGGAGGGCAGATATTCCTGGGCTGGCTAGTTCCTGGAGATGCAGACATCTTGCTACAAGGAGCCTTTCCTATGTCCACCAACCACTCCAGAGCCACACTTGTCTCCTTGGTGGGGCTATCATGCAGGGCTACTATTCCTTGCTCTGCTCACCCCAGGAAGACAGCTGGGATTAGAAAACTAAATACAGCTGCCGTTTCCCAGAACTCACTGAAATTCAAGAAACCAACCTTTTTTAGACTTGCTTAGCCCACCCTCCTTTCCTACCTGAAGAAACCTCAGTAGGGTACTAGGAAAATAACTCAGTCACTAAAGTGTCTGCCAAACAAACAGAAGGACCTGTGTTCAATCCCCAAACACTCCCATAAAAAGCTGGGTATGAAGGTGTGCACTTATTTTAATCCCAGCACTGGGAGGCAGAGACGTGCAGATTCCTAAGACTTGCCGGTGGACCAGTATAGCTTGTTTGATGAGTTCTAGGCCAGTGAGAGACCCAGTCTCAAAAACAAGGTAGATAGGGCCTGAAGAATGTCACCCAAGATTGACCTCTGGCCTTCACATGCTCACGTGCACATGTATGCACATTAGCATACCACACACACACACACATGCATGCATGCGTGCACACTCACACACAAAGAAAAACAAAAACTTATGCACTCCTGACCCTTCTGCTCCCTTCCTTCCTGACTCCTCTGGTACTTCTGCACATACCTTCCTCCATTCCCCTGGCCTCCATGGCATACACGCCCCCTTACCTTAGGATCCATGAACATAACAAACAACTTGTTGATGGCAGTGTCACCTTGCCAATGGCCTTGCCTTACTGTCATACTAAACCCCACATTTTAAGAGAAGAACCATTACTTTTATCCAATATAGCTGGACCATTTTTGGTGTGTCTCCATCAGTCATTTTCTTGCTCATCCTACCTTCCTTAATCCTTGTCATCTCTTGCCAGTTATGTGCATTAGATGACTTCCTGGCATCCTTCATGGATGCTGTTGGTCCCTCATCTTCTCGGACTATCTGCATCAATTTTCCTTGGGATGAAGACCACACCATTCACTTCTTGGGATGATCCCTCTCTCCTCTGGTACTCCAATATCTTCCCTTGTCTCCATCATTTATCCTCTCCTCCCGTGTAGACTAACAACCTTCAGAGACACTTCTTTGATCCATGCCCTATTTTTCAAGACAAAATTTCTCAGAGGATGTGTATACTCTCTCCAGTTCACATTAGTGTGCTTTCTGAAGGGCCAACTCCACTGAAATTACTTCACACCACCGAAGACAACCATGCTGCTAGATGCAATCTCACTCCTCACTCAGTACATACTTGTTTTTGAAGGAGACTTGGTTCCCTTGAAATCTCTTCTCTTTTAACTCCCCAACACAGACAGGGCATGACAACTGTTGTTTACCAAGGTCTTCTCTTGGGGCAGACAATTTTTTTATTAAAAATAAATGTTTTTATTCACAATATACTTTGATTATGGTATCCTCCCCTCCCCCCTACTCTTCCCAATTCCTCCTACTTATCATCCCATCTGGGAACACCCTATTTCCGTCTCTCATTCATAAACAAACAGGCATCTAAGGAATGATAATAAAATAAATAAATAAATAAATAGACAAATCAGAAAACAATGAAACAACCAAATAAATAAAAAAAGCCAAAGGAAAAGCAACAAGAAGTATATGTGGGTGCAACAACACACACATTCGCATACTCAGGAATCCCATGAAACCCCAAACTTGAAACCATAATAAATATGCAAAGGACCTGTAAGGTAGGAAGGAAAAAAAAGCTCCCCAATGTAGCATTATAAAACAAAAAACCTCAAAAGGTATTGTTCATTTTGTGTTGGCCATCTAGAGGTGGGCATGGGACCTCCCCTGAGTGGTTTGTTTCCAAAGTGAGACTCTCTCGGAGGAAACTTATTTTCATTTGCAAGTGGTCATCAATTAGAGACTTGCATCTGGGTTAGGAATTGAGGCAGGTGTCTACTTCTACTTGAAATTCCAGAACACCATCTGGTGCAGACCCACGCAGACCCTGTGCATACTGCCACAGTCTCGGGAGTTCATATGTGCTCCCTCCCTGTGTCGTCCAAAAGGCCTTGATTCTTGGGTGTCCTCCATTCCTTCTGGATCTTATACTCTTTCTACCTCCTCTTCTTCAGGGTTTCCTGAGCCCGAAGGGGAGGGATTTATTGGAGAAATCCCTTTTAGGGTCGTGTGTCCCAAGGTCTCTCACTTTCTGCATATTTTCTGACTGTGGATCTCTATATTTGTTCCCATCTGCGGCAGGGGGAGGCTTTTCTGAGCCAGGCACTGAACTAGGTACAGCAGAATGTCATTAGGAGTCATTTTATTGCTAAGTCCTTTTAGTAGGACAGTGTTTGGGTTTCCCCTAGTCCTTCACCTATTAGGTCTCAGGTTCTTGCTCACCCAAGCACCACTGAGTATGGGTCCCATCTCATGCCTTAACTCAAATGAGATATTGGTTGGTTGCTCCCATAAGCTCTGTACCACTGTTGCACTCACGTATCTTGCAGGCCAGTTACTCTTGTAGGTTCAAGGGTTTGTAGCTGGTTTGGTATTTACCTTTCTCCTCCAGTGGCACACAGAGGACTTTCTAGGACCATGAACACTAGTCTATAGAGGAGAAGGCTCTTTGTATGCACCAGCTCAACGTCTCCATGTTCAGTGAGTTGTGCCAGTGTTGTCTTCAGCAACAGGGCCTTACGATCAGCTTGTGGAGAGACACCAAAAGTCTTGGCAATAGCCTGAAATGTTTGTAGGTGCCCATGGGACCCTTTGGGCCAACAACTGGATTAGGCGTAACTCATTTCTGTCATTGGAAACTGCATTTGGTGACAAGAGATATCCAGACTCTGCTTTTATGTTGTCTCAATGAAATAGGAGAGAAGACAGAAGTTCAGAGAAATGGAGTCACTTCCCAAGGTTACAGAGCTAGCTGATACTAACTGCAAACTAACACCCAAATTCAATTCAGATTTACCACTTCAGTCAACTTTATTTCCTGAGGGGTAAAGAGTATTCTCTGGTTATCCGTGGAAGGATCGTAGAGTGATAAGAGGTTCCAGTTTTTTTTTGGTAGGCTGGAATTGATGGTGGGTTTTGAAAAATTAAGCAGACAGGACAAAAGGGGTTCGGATGACAGGCAGACACATTTGATAGGAACAGGAAATGAGCCGAAAGAAGCCATTTCCAACAGAGGGATATCTGTGCCCCATCTCTCTGCTGTTTCTTCTCTCCCCACCTTTGAGACTCCAGGTGCACCTGTGGAATATGCAACAGCCTTGTTCTCCATCTCACTGGATGCCATGGGCTCTGAGCCATGTGATTTAGTCTCAGCAAGCCCCCATGGAACTCTCTTTTGACAGGCAGCCACATGGCTGTGAGGTGGAGGCAGGTGAGTCTTGCATCGTGTCTTGAATACTAAAACATGTCCCTGTAGGGGCATCTGGCTCTACTGAGTTCCAGGGCCCCAGGCTGTTCTCTGCTTCACTGGGATGTGAATAAGTCAGATGTCGGGGGATGGGAACTGCTTCTAAGGCTCCAGAAATACAAATAGACTTTGCCTTGTGTGGTGAGTGGAAAGTATGAAGGCCCAGAGGCTTTTTAGAGCACACAGTCCCTACAATAATACCCCTCACTTCTGCTCAGAAATCCCACTAGCCCCCAGTGAAATTAGTCATAGAAATAGCATGAATATGAAGGACTAAATAATGACCCACAAGCACACCCACGTCCTCGTGCTGGAATCCACGAATACTGCTTTGCAGAAGGAAAATTACTGTGTGGCTATGATGACCTTAAGGAGAGGGAGATGGAGAGGGGATCCTAAAGGTTGGACGCCATCACAACAGTGCACAGAAGACGGATGCCGAGAAAATGAGACGTGAGGATGAAACATAAGCTCAGCATAATTCCAAGGCAAGGCACAAGTCAGGGCATACAGGCAGTCCCCAGGAGGCTGCAAGACAAAGGCTTCTTCCAGAAGGCGCCAACCCTGATGGAGTTTAACATTTAACCCCACGTTAAAAAAACTTGAGACAGTATCTTCCTAGCCAGCTCTGAATCATAAATCATAATCCCCCTGCATCTGCCTCCTAAACACTGAAATTACAGGTGTGACCCATGAAATCGATATCTGATTTCTGGAGTCTTGAACCATTTGAGAATAAGTCCATGTTGTTTGAAGTCATTAAGTCTTTGTTAGAACAGTTAATGCAAAGAGACAAGCCTGGATCTGGGGACAATGTCCTTACCTCTTCCCTTGGGGATAACTACGAAATGAGGTATCTCTCAGAGAGAGGGGGCTACCTGATGATTCCATTTGCTCCAAGGACATTCACTAAGCATCTGCTATGCGCCTAATGCAGAACACATTGCTGGCACTAAGAAAGCAGTATCTCTGTATTTGTGAAACTGGTTGTGGAGGGGGTGGGAGCAGGCGTACATTGCACAATCATTTGATGAAACAGCAAAGTGCTTTCAAATATATAGCTCAAGATAAACAATTAAAAAAGAAAGAAAAGAAAAGGGACGTTAAGGGGCCACCAAGGTGCTCAGGAGGCAAAGGTGTTTATTTGCAAGCCCAGTGACGTGAGTCTGCATCCCGAAGTCCACATGAATATGACAGAATGGTTTCCACAGAGTTGTCCTCCTATGTCCACCACAATCACCACAGTCACACAGTATCACATGCACCACACATGCATTACACAAATGTACATACAATAATAAAATAAAATCTACAGCAAAGTGCTTTCAAATGTTAGAGTCCTGGACATGGCAACATTTGAGTTAAGATCTAAAGGATGAGCATGCAGCTGTGTGGAGATGGGGCAGGAGCAGGGGTCAGTATTCTGAGGGCAAGCACTTGGATAGAGGGAACAAACCCATGGGGGAGAAACAGCGATCTGCAGGGCTAGACCTCCCCCAGACTCTGCAGGAATAAAAAGAAGATTGGAAATAGTCTAAATGCCAGTTGAGGACGGAGATGGGGCGGAGACAGTCAACGCGGAGAGATATGGTGTTTGAACATATCTCTGCGTTTGTAGGACTATGAGCTGTGAGGGGGAAGTGGAGAGAGGACATGTCGACCTGATGGAGAGACCAATGCTCAGTCTTCTGCTCTCAAACAATGGTGGGCTACCCTCAGCAATGCAGGGAAGTGGGCGGAGTCACACGGGAAGAACCGGGCGAGTCACATAAAAGGAAGCCACTGGAATCACATAGGAAGTATGTGGAGTCACTGGAGGAGAAATAAGTAAAACCATGAGGCTCACCAAGTTTATAGTAGTAAGAGATAGGACCACAGGGGAGCATTCTGTCATGAGTGGGACACTTACTGGCATGTAGACATTTAGAGACAAGCTTAGAATTGGATCTCTATGGTACCAAATTGCAACCCAAGCCTATCAATGCACTTCTTTTGCAAGACTTAGCCAAACTCCTGAGGGCCCAAATGGGGGTGGGCATGAATAGTGATGAACCAGATGAGCTCTGTAAGAGATACAACTCTCAACAGTCCTCAAACTGTGTCATTCTAACTGATAACCCATCTCTTTGTGCCTCTGTTTCCTCCTCTACAAGTGGGGACAGTAAAATGGCCTCCAGTGATGGGGTTGAAGGGTGGGGGGTTGCTAGCCCTTACTCAGTATTGGCATCGTGGTTCCCCTTGCAGCCCTGCCTGAATTCCAGGCCAGTTAGCACGAATCAGGAAAAAGAGGAAATGAACAAAGATCAGAGACACTGGTGGCCTTTATTGCCTAGCCCCACCCGCCCACCTCTACCATGTGATATATGGCATTGTCAGAGTAGATTCATTCAGAAACTGACATCAGGACCTAGAATTAGGCTCCTTCCTTCCTGGCTTCTGAGAAGCTAAAGTTCTTCTTTGACTTCCCGTTTCCTCACCAGTTGAGACAATTGCTCCGGCTGAGCCGCCTTCTCAGCCTTCTCGGCTGTTTCCTTCCTTCCGGCTGGCTCTACCGCCTTGCTTATGCTCCCCAGCACAGATGATTCTTTCTCTTGCCTGTCTCTGGTTGCTTCCTCCAGCTTGAGCAACTGCTGCTCGGGGAACTTTTCTGTGAGCTGGGTCTCTGGCTCAGCTATCACTTCCTCCTCTACGGCTTCATTTTGTTCAATAGATAATAGCTGTTAGAGAGAGAAGGGGATGGAGAATAAAGAAATATGTGTGATCATTGTGGTGACAACTGGTCAGGCTGTTCTGCATGAGCCCAGAAGAGCCCTATTTAGCTTAAGTGTCCTCGGAGACACAGTGAAGAGGACAGAGTGCCCAACCATGGTTGTGACCCCTTTGTCAGGGGGCACACCTCTTCTATGACAGGTGCAAATGTCCAGCCCCTAACTCCAGGATAAAACAGGTGACTTTGGCTTAGTTAATGGGATCTATGTCTAGCATACATGTTGCAACTACTGAAAAATGGATCTTATCTTTCTAAACCGGGAGGAGGTAAGTTTGGAGCCATGGGGTAATAGTTACTATGGATGGGGAAGTGACTGCTTGAGCAAGCTGCCAAGACGGAAGAAAACATGTGGGAAGACAGAACACAGAGATGAGCTTCTGAGTCTGTCTGTGCCAAATGTTCTACCAGGTAAATGGAATAAACACCCCTTACCGCTGAAGTAGGTGAGGAGTGTCTGATATTAGCAACAAAAAAGCAGCCTAACTGGTTCAGACGGCACCTTCTAGCACATTGTGACATGGTTGGGAGAGAGGAGAAACTGTGGTCACATCCATCAGGACAGCAATACCGGAGAGCAGACTCCCATCATCTCAGGAAGTGACAAGCAGGCTGTTTGGAAGGCTGGATGTTACTTTGGAGTCTGTTTTTTAATGACTGCCATTTCTACTTCCTTGTGACAGGTTCCCTTAAGATAGCAGTGAGCTCACTAAAACGGTTGTCCATGTAGCCTTAAACCCATCTCCAGAGAGAATGAAATAGCTGATAGAATTGAGACTTAAGTTTTGTGTGGGCCTTGGCTTCCTGATAATTGTGTGTGGGAGGGAAGACCCAATCTGAAGTCCTGCCCCTTACCTCATCCTCTTCCTCAATCCTAATCCTGACATGGTGTTCCAGGAAGTCACAGAAGCCCTTCATACTGTGTTCCCCCTTATATGGGACAGCCTAGGTAGACAAGAAAGCAGGATTAAGATGGGAGCTTCTTCCTGTAAATTGCTCGTAAAGTGTTACAAAGAAATAAAAGAAACAAACAAACAAACAAACAAACTCGGGAACAAATTCCTAATAATCTGGACCTACCCCCCCCCCAAAAAATGCCTTAGCCTCTGTGAGCCTCCTTTATCATGGCTCTAAGATAAGGATAAAATCTCTTTTGTCAGAGGGATGTGAGGAATGGACCATATATGAGCTATGAAGCCACACTTTATATGTCTATCCCTTGGCTGTTTTCTTACCAGTATGGTCTGATTACTGAACTTATGACTCAGTTTCCTCACATGGTGTTCATTTCAGGAGCTTCCCCACAGGGTTGTTGGATTAAATGAGCTAATACAGGACATGTACTTAAAGTAGTGTTTGGTTTATGCTAAGTACCACGTGCATTTGCTCTTACGAGTAGCCAGTATTAGTAGCCTTATAACAATAACAAGAAGAGTAGCTGTTATCTTATACAGCACCTACTGCATGGTCAGCATTCATTCATAATAGTTTCCTTTCCTTTGTGGATAAGGAATCCTTAATTGAAGAGGATTAAAAAAGACTGCCTACCACTGGTTGTTTAAGCTTTTTACTGTATAACTTAAGGTTGGTGACGGCCTCATCCTATCAATCTAAACTCAATTTCTACAGTTTCTCTATGTGTAACGTCTGCACTGGGATGGCATTGCATAGTGCTCTGGTCATTCTGCCCACCTCATTGCTCATGTTACACATCCTACTTATAGAGCTCATTTAAGTCTTCACCATTCTCCAGGGTTCTAAGTCTGTATGAAGACTTTAGCCGTATCTTCCCTCCAGACTCTGCTTCCCCATTGCATACATAGGTAGACCCATGTCGCCATGACTTTGCCTCCCCCCCCCATCTACTCTTGTCCAGAGAAAGGACTTTGGATCATGCCCCTTTGATTGATACCTTTCCCCATCAATAGAGAGTATGTTCCACCAGTCCTGGTGATGGTTGCCCAAGAACCAGAATTCTCAGGTGCAAAGAGGATTGTTGGTGTCTGGAACATATGCTTTAATCTGGTAGCATTCCACCCCAACATTCCTATTGAGATGTTCTACTTTATTCTCTGTAGCTTGTGGAGAGCTCAGCCTCAATACTAGAGGAAACTTATCACTGTCCAATGAAAACATCCATATCCATTTGACACAGTGATCAGTCAACAATGAGCAATGGACTCAAGTTGTGTGCAACTATAATGTCTTAGAACTTGAGAAGAAGAAGCTGGGAAATACTCTAAACTTGAACATGGGAGCATACTAGGGCCTGAAGCTGAGAATATTCAGTAGAAGGCTGAGCTGGAGAGAAACTGAGTTCCTGGTGGTGACAACATTTCAATTATGTGTTCCCAAGAGCCCCTCACCTCTTGTGAGTCGGTGGGGAAAAGCCTGAAGAATGGATATTGATCTGGATCCTCCAGCTCAATGTCATTTGCTGTTATGTCAATCTTGGCAATGACGACAGTGGAGTGGTTCTGATATTTTATACCCAACTCTTCTAGCAGCGGTAACAGTGCCTTGCATTTCTCAGACCAGGGTGCATCTGGAAAAGAAGGGTCTTGCTCAGCTCCCTTTGTCCAGGGCTCCGAAAGCTGATACCACACATCACCATGGTGTTCTTCTCACCACGCATCTACTCAGCGAGCCACACACTCTTTCACTCTCACCAGAGATTATTCGTATATTCGTATAGTTCAGTGTATGATCACTGTTAAGTAAACCAGAATAAAAATTAGCCTAGTCCTATTCCTTCTGGACACTAACATTTTCCATGTGTTAATATGTTCTTTAAAAACAACAACAACAAAAATAACCTTCCTTTTTAACATAGTGTTCCACTCCAGTTGAAGAGAAAAACAGGGAAAATATTTATGCTGCTGTTATGTTTGAAAGAGAATGTGTGTGTTTATAGCACAGAAGTTAAGCACTTGACCAAGGTCATCCAGAAAATTAAGCAAAGGAAATAGGAAAAAGGAAACAGGTCACGTGGGCTTGAATATACTACAAATATGGCATAGCATGTTATATAATGTACATTAATACATAACTATAATATGCCTTTCAGTCCCTGTGAAGAGAACATGCCCAAAAAACTGAACAGGTATGCGCTAAAATTATGACAACTACCCTTGGCAGGTATACTGGCCTTCCTTGTGGAAAGTTCCTTGAGCCTTAAGGGGTTAGACAGCTGGCCCTTTGGAAAGAGACCAGAGCACAGATCCCAAACAGGGAAATCCAGACCTTACTGGTTTGCCCTCGTCTGAAGCTCAGAACTCAAGAGTTTTGCTCTGTGGGAGGAATGGCCTCAGATGCCCTGACATTACACTTTCGCACGCCCATCTATCCATTTGCCAACCAAGTGTCCCTGTGATCAAATCTCCTGCCTACAGCACCAAGAGACCCCCTGGAGCCTGATGGGCTCTGGGTAGGAACGTGGGGGATAATGGCTGAAACTTCAGGGTGCAATCCCACAGCCCTACTTCCAAGAAAATGAGGCTAGTCTTGCCTTTTATCAGAAGCAAATGAGTGTTCTCAGAACTCTGTGTGTCGGGTAAGTACAGAAAGGCTGCCCCAGCCCCGTGATGAAAGGGAGCAGATTGCTGTGACTCAGCTGGGCAGCTCTCAGAAGCACCATCAGCCCACAAGTGTCTGCTTCACAGAGGCTGAGATAGGAGGCAGGATGGAATCAGCACAGAGACGACTTCACTTGGAGTCTTAGTACTTACCGTGTGACCCTGACCTGTGTCATGAAGGAAGCGACTGTGCCTTCCTCACAGACTTGCTGTCACAGACCATGTGACACACTTAAGCCCAGCTCAGTGTACAAGCTCACTAAAAGTGCCTTTGCCTGCCTGAAGTAGCTTTGGAGTCACCTTCTCCTCTGTCTCATAGAGAGAAGGCTCTAGCTTGGGGGGCTGGCATATAAACTAGGGATGACTAGAAAGGGCCATAGTCCTTGGACAAGCAGTGGGGATAATTACAATGACATAAACAGCAGTCACCGTTTGTGACGTGCCTGCAACATGCCATGCACTATTCAAAGTCCTTGAGATGAAACATTCCTGTCCATACCTCACAGGGGCCATCGGATGAGTCATATAAGACCCAAAGCAGGGGATTCTGGGTGATAGCATGAATGGAGGTGCTGGAGCCGAAATGAAAATGCTCAAATGTCATTTCTAGAACTTAGTGGGTGATACTGGGAATGTTTCTTCCCTGAGATTCTGTTGAGTTATCCATACATGGGAGGCATAATAGGAGCTGCTTTCAGGAGAATATGATGGGGAATTTTTTTTTAAATTTATTTATTTATTAAGGATTTCTGCCTCCTCCCCGCCACCGGAATTTAATGCTATAGGTATACAATGACTCAAGCCTGAGTCCTAACATATTGGTGCATCCAACAAAACCATGTTAGCTGACAGTGTTACTGTTACAAACTGTCATAGGAATGGATTATGTGAAAAGCATTCATACATACTGAGAATTAATTCGGGGCACCAAGTTGCCTGTGTCTTGATCTTATCTTTTTAAGAGAAGGGAGATAATTCTCAGCACGGTTTAAGAGTTTATGGGTTTGGAGACTGCACCACCCAAGAATTCAGAAGCAATTACTGGAAAAGTAATAGTGGGGCCCTTAGCCCCTCATTGTCTCCATGGAGATACTTACAGAACATCACAAATACGTCCTTCTCCTTATCCAAGACAACCACATTGAAGTTCTTCCCCACAAGCCTCTTCACTGGCCCCTGGTCCCAATATTTTGGAATATCTTCACTGGATTTGTGTTTCTAGGAAGCAAATTCAAGAGGTCTCACACTCTCCACTCCAGAAAAGAACAAGCAAATGGGGTTTCCCCGCCCCCGGTTACAAACAACGAAAGGGAAAGAAAGGTTTTGTCTTGAAAGGTTTGAAATGAAGAGATAGTCACAAACTCAGTGTCAATTCTGCATTGTCTAGAGCAGACAGGGGTCAGATAGCTGGGGGCCGGGGAGGTCCTCTTCTCCGACATTACTATAGAAGAAGTAGAGAACTTAAACGTGCAATAGGACCGGGTTTTGGCCGGGGGTATAGATACCTTCTATACCTTCAGGGTGTAAAAGAAGCAGAACTTAGAGAGAACGAGGAAGTGACCAGGGTGACACGCTGTAGAACCCAAGTTCATGGAGAAGGCACCAGAGAGACTGAACCAGCCTCCAAAGATTGAAGGCCATGGGGCAGGTGAGGCTCTTTATTTATTTTTTATTTTATATAACTTAAAGATTATTTTATTTAACCACGTATAAACATCATTATTTCAACATGTAGTTAGTGGCAAATGGTAAAATAAAAGGTTTTGCAGTTTTCTTTATTTTAATTTTTTTCTCCTCCTTTTTTATTGTTTTTTTGAGCTATATATTTTTCTTCACTCCCTCCCTTCCTTCCTGCTCCCCTTCCACCCTCTCCCATGATCCCCACACTCTCAATTTACTCAGGAGATCTTGTCTTTTTCTGCTTCCTATTTAGATCCATGTATGTCTTCCTTAGGGTCCTCTTTGTTGTCTAGGTTCTCTGGGATTGTGAATTGTAGGCTGGTGTTCTTTGCTTTATGTCTAAAAACACTTATGAGTGAGTATATATGATATTTGTCTTTCTGGGTCTGGGTTACTTCACTCAATATAATGTTTTCTAGATCCATCCATTTGTCCGCAAATTTCAAGAAGTCATTGTTTTTTTTTCCCTAGTGTAGTACTCCATTGTATAAATGTACCACATTTTCCTTATCCATTCTTTGGTCAAGGAGCATTTACGTTGTTTCCAGGTTTTGGCTATGACAAATAATGTTGCTATAAACATAGCTGAGCACATGTCCTTGTGATATGATTGGGCATCCTCTGGGTATATACCCAAAAGTGACATTGCTGGGTCTTGAGGAGAGTTTTTTCCTGATTTTCTCAGAAATTGCCATACTGATTTCCAAAGTGGCTGTACCAGTATGCACTCCCACCAGCAATGGAGGAGTGTTCCCTTTGGATGGTGAGGCTCTTTAGCAGTGTAAAGTGAACTAAGAAGAGAAGCTTGAAATGAGACCTTTGGAGGAACTTGCAGCTGTCGATATGGAGCACTTGAGTAGAGGGCTGGGATGGTGGGTGCATACCAATCCATGGAGAACAGAGCTAAGCATGCTGGACGTTAATGCCTAGGAATGATGGCAAAGCAGCATGGAGGTACCCTGCACTGAGGAGCTCGCATCCTCAGAGGGAGCAAGGGAGATGGTCAGAGGATGACAGCAAGGGATCAAAGGACGTGGTGTGATGCCAAAAGCATGAAAGACAAAAAAAATGTTAGGTTTTAGAAGCTAGAAGGAGAAATGGTTTGGATGTACCAGGAAGGACACCAGCTTTTCCCTTTGACCTCACAATCATGTGAGTCAGAGAAGACCTTCCTTCCCACTGAGAAGGCTGTAGAGGAGGAGGGGTCCCTATGGAAATAGATGGAAGGGAAGGGAAGCAGCCAGAGCTAAGGTCTCCGTAGATGCAGAGCTACCAGAGGACTCTCTGTGCACTCCTGTCATTATCTGAAACACGTCTGAAGGATTCTCCACTTACTCTCAAAGATATTTCGGTTTCTACAATAAACACTGTTATGCATCAGGAGGGCTTGCAGGTAACTTCCTGAACCGACCTTTTCAGCAGCATGGACGGTATCTTTCCACCCAACACAACCTAAAGGTCTCTGAAGCTCTTGCGGCTAAATCCTGGCTGCTATTTTCCATCTCCTTCCCCTCTAACCCTAGGTCAAGCAGGCTTTCTGAGAAGAGGCTGTAGGAAGGACTAAAGCCTCCTTCAGAAGACAAGTCAGTTTCTAGAACATCTCAACTTCTTTTCTTCTTCTATCCTGAACTTCTATTTTCTTTATGACTAAAGAACTGGTAATAAGTTTCCAGTCTCAGAAAAAGCCACAAGCTTCACTGATTGAAGGTGAAAAATGGAGAGACTGGGCCACACTGAGCCTTAGGATGGTCTTTGTTCTGTCTCTTCAGAATGAGATGAAACCAGCAAAATTCTAAAGAGGTCCTGAGGTTCTAAACACAACTTACCTGAAAGCAAACTTACCTTGGCAGTTTTGCTGAGGAAGCTCTGGCAGAATTTCTTGAGGCTTTCAAAAGTTATGTCATCTGTGGGCATTTTGTATCTGGTATCAGAGCTTATGTTCAGAATTTGAACTGATGGGACATTGACTGTTGCGATCCTGAAGTACTCGAAGACACGTTTGTTTTTGGGTTCATCCGCATTCACAAGGATAAAAAGAATCTGCCAAATCAAGCAAAACCTCTTGCAGCTCTAGACCCCTCATCAAGGGAAAGGAGCCACTGAGAAGCAAGGAGCTGATGAAACTCAAAGAGCAAGGGCTAGGGAGTGCCTCCAGGGAGACTCACTCCCACACTCAGGAGCAGACATGCAACCCCTCCCCCAGGCTGGTTTCTGTGCTGTGCATAATCCACCCAACTTCAGAACTGAGCAAGTCCTGAGTTTCATCCTTGTCCCATGCTTTGGTTTCCTTGTCTGTCAAAAGGTGATTATGATCATATTTGCTTTAGAGGATTGCTTTAAGAATGTATGCAAAAAGACACTGGGAGAAACAATTAATAAGTGGGACCTCCTGAAACTGAGATGCTTCTGTATCTCAGTTTGTAAAGCAAAGGACACAGTTAACAAGACAAAATGGCAGCCTACAGAATGGGAAAAGATCTTCACCAACCCCACAACAGACAGAGGGCTAATCTCCAAAATATACAAAGAACTCAAGAAATTGGTCACAAAAGAACAAATAATCCAATTTTAAAAATGAGGTACAGACCTAAACAGAGGACTCTCAACAGAGAAATGACTAAAAGACACTTAAGAAAATGCTCAACATCCTTAGCCTGGTGCATTTATACAATGGAGTACTACACAGCAGAAAAAAATAACAACATCTTGAAATTTGCAGGCAAATGGATGGATCTAGAAAACATCATATTGAGTCAGGTAACCCAGACACAGAAAGACACTTATCACATGTACCCACTCATAAGTGGCTTTTAGACATAAAACAAAGAAAACCAGCCAACAATTCACAAACCTAGAGAACCTAGATAACAAAGAGAGACATACATGAATCAACACGGGAAGTAGAAAAAGACAAGATCTCCTGACTAAACTGGGAGCATGGGGACCTTGGGAGAGGGTTGAAGGGGAGGGGAGAGGAAAGAAGGGGCGCAGAGAAAAATGTAGAGCTCAATAAAATCAATAGAAGGAAGAATGTGTGCAAAGGCCTGGTTTGAGAAGTGGCAGTGCAAGAATGCTTTCCACATGTGAGTTCAAATTTGCTCTATGAGGGAAACCCATGCCCCATTATCCACATGTTCACACAACAAATATTCACGTTTAACTGGACACTGGGGACATGGTACTGTACAAGGAAGACAGAATATCTGCCCTGTGGAACTCACATTCTAGTGGAGGAATTGGATAGGAAGTATATTAGATGACAACAAATAAGGATCTGGGCAACCGTGCAGATGAGGTGAGACATGGGCTCAGTATGTTAGGGGGCCCGGAGAAAAAGCACACAGAACAGGAAACAGTAATCCAGCAAGTAGAAAGGCAATGCAAAGAAAATCTCCAGTAGGAAAAGGAGCATGGAGAATAGAAGGTTCTGGAAAGGAAAGACATCAGCAGCATGATAGAGAGCATCATGGGAGATGAAATCAGACACTATAAAAATGGCATGTGATATCAGAAGTCCAGTAAGAAGCTTGGGTCTAGTTTGGTCAGAATAAAGTGGTGCCAAGCCAGAGAGCGTCATGGTGGAAATTTTCAAATAGTAGATCTAGTTGCAGAAAAGGAGCAAGAGTGGGCACATGGAGATGAGTTCGAGGCTTCTGCAGGCACCTGCGGTCACATACTTTCAGGTCGTTCATCCAGCCAAAGGTTTGCCCACAAAAGAAAATGTGCCAGCCTTCTGGATGCTAGAGAAACTACAAAACATAGAAAAGATGGTTAAGCCATCTTGAACATATCCAACACGTACCAGTTATTTCTATACCCTATAGATAAGGTTCAGCAGGATAGTATCAGCCAAATTTTTAATCTGTAGCTCAGTAATGACATCTGGGATGCTCTCTGACTGTGGCAACAGGAATTTTGAACTTCATCTCCTGATCTGTCCCAAAGTAAATTCCAGATGCATTAAAGGTTATTGAAAAATGAGAAAATACAGTTGTGAGCCAACAAGGTAGCTCAGCAGACAAAGATGCCCGCTGCCAAACCTGATATTGGAGCTCAGTTTCCAGGACCCACATGGTAGAAAGAGAGAACAGACTCCCGACAGCTGTCCCCTGGCCTCCACACACATGTTGTGGAATGCATAAGCACACGTACATACATACACTAACAATATTTTGTAATTAAATATGGTTAAGTCACGACAATTGTTGCTTGTGAGCAATCAGGTCACAGTCACGTTAAATATCTGAAAGTGTAACACTGAAAAACAGCAAGATAGATTAATATTTGCAAGAGGTATCTGCGATTGGAAGAATCTTTCTGAAAACTAGTGTCTTGGTACTAATGTGTTTATGCTTCAGTCTTTACTCCATGTTTACACGTCAACATTACCATTTCATTTAATTTCAGAATAACTTCTAATGAAGAAAATGTCTTTCAGAGTCCAGATGCTAGTAAGTGCATTACACATAGACGTAGGATGTAGGAGGCAAGTTTTTACCCATGGTGCTGATGATCCCAATTACAAGCACCAGGAAGTGTATTTTAGCCATTGCTTTTGTGTGTGAACTTTCTAGATTAAAGTCAGAGTCTATGTAGAACATAGACTTTAAAGGAACACCTTTAACATATTAAGAAGAGTAAAAGACCATAGGCTTGGCTCCCTGCAGAGGAAGAATGGAACAGACTTGTGTAAAATAAAATAGCAAACGTTACATATCCTTGGCGTGTAACTCATGAAATAGACATATGCGAAATAAATGCAAATCATTCCTGAATTGATTTATAGTGATGAGAAAAGACAACCACCCCCAGAGTCTGCTGCTCTTGTGTGCCCATCAAAGAGCCCCCAACAACAACGGGTTGGCCTACAAACCTTGTTCTGGAATTCCTTCGAAACCAGTCTGTAATGCTGAATTATGATGCTGTATGGCTCTGAGTTTTTGGAGATAAAGAGCAACATGTGATTCGAGATGCTAAGTTCATAAATCAGATCCTTATTCTGAAATGGCAAGGAGAGCATGTCACTCAAAGTGCACACAAGGGGCCCATAGGCCTCCCAGGACTGCTTTGCCCACTGACCTCAGGGTTGAATTCAATCACAGAGCCTGTAAGCTGCTGTTTCACGACCTGATTGAGATAGTCTTTGTTGGTATTGTCGTTAATGAGCTCTTGGCGCTTCACTACTTTTCCCTTGAGCCGAAGGAAAAGCATGTTAGAGGGTAGTGGCTTTCATAATACACACACCTAACAGGTGCAAACAGCACTCCCCCACACACACCTGGGGTGAAGCCAAACATAAGGATGTTGGCAGGTATAACAGATAACCCAAGAACTTAACAGATAAGAACCCTGAGCGAATCAGTCTGTGGGTCAGATGTGAAAACGAGAAAAGGAATCTGATGACAACAACACTAGCTATTGTACTCTGAAATCCACCAAAATGTGTGTCAAGGTTGAACACCATGCCACACCACCACCAAACAATGGCCGAAGGCAAACCCAAATTGAGGAGATTCTGAGAGGCACCTAAATTGGAGGTGATCTATCAGCCTTCCTAAATCCAACAGGGTCACACCTTCACTATGGTCTGAAGGCTCTCTGAGTCCCTCATCCCTATGCTTTTTCCCTAATGAATAGGTGGCATATCTAATCCTGCTATGTTAGCCAATTCCCAGAAGGATCTGGATAAACATTGCGGTAATATGATTGTTGATGGTCTAAGTATTCCACTTCCATATTAATTTCATCTCCACCATTCCCAACTTGGTACAAACTTCTCAGCTAGACTCTTGATGCGTTCCCCCCACCAACCTCTACACACACCATCCCACATCAGCTAGCCTGATGTCAGAATACAAATCTGACTCTTCTTTTTGTTTTTCTTGCTTCCAAGTTGTTCTCTGGATAAAGTTCCATCTCTTTACTGGTTATAGTAGCAGCCTCAAAATACTAATTAGAGAGTGTGCTGTGCCCGCCACAGTTGTAAACATGTATACACAGTTTACTCAGTCCTCATGGAATCTCCCAAACTATGCATTAACATCAACCTCCCACTTTCCTTTTTTTATTCTTCCTTTCTTTGTTGTCCTCACATCTCTCCAATTTCCCACACGAGGAGACACAGAGAGGAAAAATAACCCACCCAAGATTACTAAGTAAAGAATGAAATCAGGAGTAAGGTATATAGTTAGTGCTAGGATCACACATGCACTGTGGAATAACCCTCGTGTACACTGTAAAGACTGCTCCCTCAAATGGGTATAGTAAAATGCTTACTAGCTAGTAGCCAGGCAGGAAGTATAGGTGGGGCAACCAAACTAAGGGTGATGGGAAGGAGAAGGGAGGAGTAAGGAACCACCAGGCAGATGCAGAGGGAGCGGGAGATGAAGGTGTCAGACTAATAAAGATACCACCACATGGGTTAACTTAAAATGTAAGAGCTAGTTAGGAATAAGCCTGAGCTATTGGTCAAGCATTTATAATTCATATTCAGCCTTTGAGTCAGTTATTTAGGACTGGGAGGTCAGGACAAGAAACTTCTGTTGTTGATGTGCTCTACCATTGAACTGCACCCAAACCCCAAAGCCAGGATTTAAAAATGGACAGACTAACCATAGTGTTTATAGTATTAGCTGTTTAAGATATACCTTCCTATAACATCATATGGACTCAGGAGGCTGTGTGTGTATCTGTGTGTGTGTGTGTGTGTATGTGTGTGTGTGCGTGTCACAACAACAGAAGAAAAAGAGGTTAAGAGTTTGAGGAAGAATAAGAGTAGAGGAAGGGGTTGGAGGAAAAGAAAGGGATGAATTCCTTAATTGTAATTTCAAAAATAAAACATTAATAAAATAACAAAATTAGTAAATAAAATATACCTCTCTGCTTGTAGGTAGGGCACAGAATCCAAATAATTAATAAAAGTATATATCATAGATATAAAAATATCTGGAATATATTTTTCATAATTGCTATTGGCCTTTGATTTTTGTGATCAGTTTATTTTGCAGGACTTTAGATATGTAGACAGTACACATTTAACAGGAATTTAATAGGGTTTCTCCACATTTTGTGAAAGGACTACCCAAATTCCTTGTATAGGAAACAAACTTGGGTCTGGAGAGATGGTTCTGTGGTTAAAAACACTGACTGCTCTTCCAAACAATCTGGGTTCTATTCCCAGCACCCATATGGTAACTCACAACCTATAACTCTACTTCCAGGAGATACAATACCTTCTTCTGGCCTCCAAGATGCTCAAATACATATTGACAAAACACCCACTTATGTAAAATAAAATTAAAACAACAAAACAAAGCAAACTATCCTATATCATCATATGAAACATGAATACATGACTTCATGAGCTACAGCTTCGAATCAGGGTCACATGGAATTTAATTATATGTAAGATCTGCTGCCTGACTACAGTTTAATTGTTTTCCCTACCTGGTTATTCTTAACATCCTATTTTTAATAACACTATTTTCTCTTCTGGCTTCATGTATTAGAGTTCAATATGTATTTGGATCTCTTCCTGACTCCATGTTGTCTCATTCAAAGGACAGATTGCTTTATACTCCATCTTAAAACCTTTTTAATGAGTTATATGGGCCGAAGAGAAAAATAATGCAAGACTGAGTGTCACCTCTGAAGGTCGTGTTGATCTGAGTATCACTCCACATATCAAGTGTGGCCTCAGATAAGGAACTAAGCTCATCTGTAAGTAAAAAGGCTATTGTACAGTTGTTACTCTGTGTGGGGAGACAGGAAGACATGACTAGAAGGCCTACATGTGACTATTAGGATTGGCTATGAGGGAGTTTTGGAAAAATGGGAGATTTTAGAATGAAACCTAGAGTTTCTGGCTTCTTCCACTAAATGAGGGGATGGTGGCACTCTTTGCTATGACTCTCCAAGTTTTCTGTTTTTATTTATTTATTTATTTATTTATTTATTTATTTTGTGGGGAGCAGTGTTGAGGCAGGGTTTTTCTGTGTAACAGCCCTAGCTGTCCTGGAACTCACTCTGTAGACCAGGCTGGGGACGAACTCACAGAAATCGGCTGCCTCTACCTCCCAAGTTCTGGTATTAAAGATGTACACTATCATGCCTGGAGAGTCTACAAGCTTTAAGAGAACTTTGAGAGAAGATTAGGACTTTGACATGATCCATGATGAACTGTCTGGTTCTACATATCAAAATCAGGAGTTAATTGAAGTCTAGATGGAGACAGAGTTTTTTTTTTTGTTGTTGTTGTTTTTGTTTTTTGTTTTTTATCGCTACGTGTGCTTTATTCCTTGAAATAAAAAAGCAGCGAGAAGGAGGAAGAAAAGGAGAAGGAGGAGGAGGAAGGGGAAGGGGAGGAGGGGGGAAGAGGAATAGGAGAAGAAGGGTGAAGAGGAGGTGGAGAAGTAGGCGGAGGAGGAGGAGGAGGTGGAGAAGTAGGAGGAGGAGGAGGTAGAGAAGTAGGAGGAGGAGGTGGAGAGGAAGAGGAATAAGAAGAAGAAAAAGAAGAAGAAGAAGAAGAAGAAGAAGAAGAAGAAGAAGAAGAAGAAGAAGAAGAAGAAGAAGAAGAAGAAGAAGAAGAAGAAGAAGAAGAAAGAGGAGGAGGAGGAGGGATGATCTCCACAAAGTTTTCAGTTTATATAGGCAACCAGACAACCCCATAGGTGGTAGCAATAGTATCAAGCATGCATTTTCACAGAGTCAAGACAGAGATTTATAAGCCATGAGTATATATAGTAATTATTGATAGAGATGGATGGAAAAACATGAACCAGAAAAATAAAGTCCATGGGATTGAGTCTTGATGTGACAGATACCAGAAAAGGCAGAGAAGCAGGGAAGGCAGTGGGGGTCCAGTAAACAGATTTCTCACAAGTCAACTAGTCCAGGAACACATAGTTCACAGGTAATGGAGCCAGAGCCTGTCCCCAAATGTCATCACATGAAGTGAAAGGCCCTCATGATCGTATAGGATAAAGACCTACCTTTTTAAACACCAGGACGCTGTCAAGGATCACATGGAAACGCCCAATGGCATTTTTGATTTCTATCATTCCAAATGTCAGCTCTGGGAAGTCCTTGATCATGTCATAAAACAATTCTGCCACTTCTTCCTCTAAATCCTGTTTGGAAGAGCATGGTATGTATTTCTCTGGAGGAGGTAACAGTGCCTGCCTGTCTTGGGGGGAAGGTAGAAATGATAGTCTCTTTGTGCCTTTGTTTTTCTAAATTCTGGATTTTTGCTGGGTGGTCTAAATCCTCCTTCATGGATGTTTCCCACCTAGAATGTTCCTCTAGCTAGGACTGAACCTCACAAGGCAAATCCTCAGAGATCAATGGCGTGAACTAGGCATTTTTACTTTTTTTTATTATGAAAACAAAGGCTGTTCTAACCCATGAATTGAGAACATTTCTAAAATTAATTCCTGAATCACTTTCAGAAGTCACTTATTTGACTGCACACAAACCAAATGTGAACTGGTGGTGAGATGCAGGGGCACTTTTGGCCTTTGAGACTCAACATTCAGCATGGAAGAATATTTAGGCCAAAAACACTCTTAGGGAGCAGAAAGGAAAGAACCATGTGCTCTCTTCACATATTAATATGATAGCAAAGATTGACATTATTGAGAGAGGAGGCTTTGTCTACCTAAAGTAAATCA
This sequence comes from Microtus pennsylvanicus, assembly GCF_037038515.1. Taxonomy (NCBI): domain Eukaryota; kingdom Metazoa; phylum Chordata; class Mammalia; order Rodentia; family Cricetidae; genus Microtus; species Microtus pennsylvanicus. The sequence goes on from NC_134583.1 coordinate 60,611,894, forward strand.
GTTATAGCACATGAAAAACTCATTTTCTACAAGCAAACATACTTGGTAACATTTATAACTATAAAGAATGAAATCAATAGGAAGTGATTGTAAGTCATTTCATAATCACATTTAAATTATTTATGAGCTAGCCCAAGTATCTCCCCATACTTGATCTGGATGAAGACTGACCCTTCAATGGGTGCATGCGACAATGTTGATAGTTTAGTTTCTATGGAGGCTTGGAAAGAATTTATGGATAAGAAACTGGCTTAAGCAGACACAAACACCTTTTAGAATCATAGTTGAAATAGTTCTCAAAGCAGAAAACAAAGATGGCCTCTTATCCTCTGGTATTCTAAATAGATACCCCAAAGATGAGTTATAGCATTGAAACCAACTAAATACTGATGACAGTCTCTTATCTTTCCATCTTCTAACCAACTGTTAACATTTCAACTTCCATGTTTTCTTTCTTTGAAACCAGGAGCTCCCCCAGGACACCAACTCAGTGGATAAGAAATTTGAGCAAGGATCTACACAAGTCAGGAACCCTCCTCACCCAAGACCCTCCACGCATAGCACTCACCAGGTAAAAGTCACCCCCCACCTCTTCACCCCAATACCTGGAAGAAGCCTACGATGACCAAGGGCCTGGATTTCACAAAATCTGCCACTTCCTCGCTGTTGTTGAACAAACGGGCTCTGTGGAGAATTTGTCTTCTCAACCAAACCACCAAAGCTGTAGATTCAACCACATCTGAAGAGAGATGTTTAAAGGAATTCCATCAGAACCTTCCTGAATTCAATGAGCAGAAGTATCTTGTCTTGAATCCCACGCTTGGCAGTATCTCCATTTTCTTTTCTTCCCAAACTCTGAGACAAGACTGTATTAAGGACTGTTTTAAGAGCAGCTAAATGTCACCAAGCTCTTGCCATGGCTGCGCCCCTGTACTGAATATTGTGCTTATATTTGCCCTTAACAGCAACTCTAATGAACATGCTCACTTCTTCCCTTTGTCCAGACAAGGAAACAAGGTTCAGCTTGCTTACGGCCGGTTCACCAGCCCACCTGGGAATCTAACCTTAGAGGAAGCATTCCCAACCTTCTCTAAGATGATAGGAAAAGAACTGGTTTTCTTAACATGGAAGTCAAAAGGCCACCTATTTCTGTAACTCTGGGGTTCTTCCGGTACTTAACGTGGGTCTTCCCACATCAGGTAACACAATGAAGATGATCCCCCACAGGTGCTCCCAGAGACCCATCTGCCCAGTGATTCTAGACTGCTCCAGATGGCAGCATGAACCATCCCAACTCCTAAGACAGTGGTTCTCAACCTTCCTGATACAGTGACCCGTTAGTACAGTTCCTCATTCTATGATGATCCCAACCATAAACTTATTTTCATTGCTACTTTGTAACTGTAATTCTGCTAATGTTAAGAATCATAGTGTAAAAATCTGATATGCAATCCCTGTAAAAAGGGTTGTTCCGACCCCCAAAGGGGTCCCGAGCCACAAGTTGAGAATCACTATCCTAAGCGCATTAAATCTGTAGGGTAAACATTGTACCTACAGGCCAATGTACGTGCGATGACTTTTCACAACACAGACATGTGCATGTAACTGCTACCCAGATGAAGAAGTGGGGTGTGGCCCTTCAAACTCTTAGTATGTAGAAGAAGGCAATCACAGAAGTAAATGGAAATGATGTGTGTGCCGCTGAAGCCTCACACCCACACCCAGGGGTAGCCATGTTCATAGTTAGAGAACTATGCACCGTTCACCTGTCCTAACTCCCTACAGCTGGGACCCTAGGGTACATTTACCTGGAGCACAGGGACTGACTTCCGTCAGTCTTGTGGGCCAGGAGCAGCGTTTCTGGGCACGGAGGATGTCATGTTCAGCTTTGGTAGATGCGGTTACAATTGAAGCGAGAGGTGATGCTGCATGCCTCTAACCCTAACCCTCAGGATGGAAGCAGGAGGAGTCTGAAGCCCAGGCCAGTCTGGACTACACAGTGAACCCCATCTCAAAAACAAAGCACAAAAAAGAGAAAGAATCCAGAGAGCCTCCAAGTGAGCTTAACCCCAGGTCATCAGACTCATGGCTGCAGCCTCAACTTTCCCCTGCCCCAGCCATTTCCTCATCCACCTCTTCCCTGCCCCCAGTCATTACCTGCCTTACCACCCTCCTCCGCCCCCTCTGCCCTGCCTTATCTATGATTTCTCCTGTTCTTCCGTAGGTCTATCACATTCTGAAACCGCTGTTATGATTAGGAGTAAACTTGTTCATTGTGAGTTACCAGGCACATACTTGGTGCTCAAGAAATCTTTTTAGGATGAGGGATTGAAGGCAGTGGACCACCAGGAAAGCCAGCTTGAGAGAAGTTACTCCCAGGCCTCCTCTTCTAGGGTACATGGCCTCTGATTGCCCCTCTGGACCCTGTGGAGCTTAGGTAGTTTTGAACTTGACTAAGATCTTATTCCCAAGTGCCTACAGCTTGGGCACTGCCCTTGCCAGCAGGCACTGCACCTCCCCTGGCTCTTGACTCTGTGCCAGAGGACACAGTGACAACTCAGGTGTGAATGCTGTGTCAATGATTGACTGGGCCAGAGTTTGGCTGCATGTTTCCAGACGCAAGCTGTGGCTGCATCACTAATAGAGGCCCCAGAGGCCATCTGAGTCTCCTTCCTCCAGGGCGGGAGACACGGCCAAGTCTGTCACCATCAATCCGCAGACATTGGAGGACAGGACTGGGCTGTGACCCGCAAGGACTAAGTTCCACCTGTGCCCTGAGCAGGGCTTCATCACAGTCACATTGCAGGGGGCATGCAGAGCAGCGTGTCCTCTTGGAACTCCAAAGAGCCCTGCCAAGCAGGCCTTGTTCGTTCTGTCTAGAGTAAACAAATGCAAGCCAAGGTCTACAGCTCTGCTCGAGTACTCAGAGCCAGAGTGCTTCCTAATCCTGGAGACCAGAGTCCCAGACTCATCCTGGCACCCCATTTCCTCTTTCTGGGCTCGGGAAGTAACGTTGAAGAAGAGGGAGATGAGTGAGCTCAGAAGTATATGTGTCCTCTTGTGCCTGCCTTCCTGCAGTGCGCTCTGGTAATTGCATCCTGTTCAAACTTAACAACTAAAAACATAACTGTTCCAAGCGCTGGACTAGGCTTAAACAAATAACGGTTAATAATAAACACTTCTACTTATTTCATATACAGCACGATATAGATCAGAGCTCAACAAACTATGGACCAAATCTGCCCCACTGTTTGCTTTTATAAATAAAACTTTATTGGAATACAGTCATATCTGTTCACATAGTGCATAGCATAGTGGGTAGCTGTGATAGGTTTTTCTTCCTCCTAATTCTAAAATTCCCTTTCCAGGAAAATCTTCCCTGGTTTTAATGCTCCCTACCTGGAGTATTGTCTTTGTTTTTTTTTTAAAGTTCAGTATTTCAGTTTATTTATTTATGTGTGGGGATGTACAGGTCTACCAGGGAGCATGCATGAAGATCAGAGGACAGTTTGTTGGAGTCCAGTGTGTGGATTCCGGGGATAAAGCTCAGGTCACCAAGTTTGGCAGCAAGCACTTTTACCCGCTGAGCCGTTTTGCCAGCTCCAGCTAGGGTGCTGTGTAGAAGTTGTTCCACTTTCCTCTGCCCCATCTGTAACATAATTGCCATGCCTGGCTGATGTGAGGCATAAGCAGCACCTGGAAGCCAGTGCCTGCTTGCAGGGGTCTGTCAGGTCCTGTGCCTTACACACATTGCTTTATTTTCTCACAGCCAGGGGCGGTAGAGTTTTCCAGTTCCCTGTTTTCAGATGGGGAAACAGGCTGCACAAGAGGGATGGATGCTTCTGAGGCAGGAAGTGGGGGGTTGAATGCAGAGACCAGAACCCCAAGGACAGACTAGCCCCTGCCCTTGCGGTGCCGGAGAAGACAATAAACAGCAGATAGCGTTCTCTGAGTCTTGATCGCGATTCACAGATACAGTGCGAACACAGCTGAGGAAGCAGGTGGCATGCTCTAAGCAGTCAGGCAGACTCCCTTGGAGAGGGGATGGGAAGCCCCCTGCAGGGCAGAGGAGGTCACAGCCACTAGCTGCCCCCAAGACTCGGATGTCCTGGAGTATCTTCTCTGCCAACCTCACATAGGGTATAAGAAGCTGCCACAAAATCATCTTGTCGACTCTTGATAGAATCGGATCTCAGCTGTCCTTCAGGGAAGGGCGAGCCAGTACCCGAGCCACGCCTTAAGCAATGTTGGCTTGTGCAAAGTAACCCAGGCCTGCTTCTTCACAGTCCTGAAGCCAGCACATGGTCCAGGGCCCCTTGCTTGGGTTAAATGGGTCCCTGTAGTTGAAGATCACTCCTCAGAATTCCCAGCAATCAGATCCCCATCTCTCTTTCGCTAGGTCTCCCCAGTGGCCCAACCTTCCATTTGGACTGTTGGGCATTGAAGCCCCCGCCTGTTCTGTGCTATGAAGTTCTCCCTGGGAAGCGCTTGCGCAGTGTCTCTCCCACGCCCTCTTGTGAGTATCCAGTGCTATGTACTTCCATTTCTTGCTCAGGGAGTCTCTTTCTAACCCTTTGGCTCCTGCAACAACAGTCCATCGGGTTTGTTTGAAGCTAAAACCCCTACCTGCTCTCTGACTCCTGGGACTGGATCCTTTGTCTGCTCATCTAGTTCCTGGGCTTTTTGTGTGCTCATATGCTCACTGCTTAGAAGACAGCTTCAGAAATGCCAGAGCCTGGGGAAAGCAGTGCCTGTTTTCTGACTCTGCCATTCCACACATACACCATGGCGCCATTCTATTGGCACGGTAGAGGATGGGCTAGCTTCTTGTTACATTTATTTATGAAGTAACTATCAAGGGTGTACGCCACAGCTTGCCTGTGCAGACCAGAGAACAACTCTCAGGCATAGGTTGTCTGTCCCCTTCCACCTGGGTCATAAGGATTAAATTAAGTTCAGTATTGGCGGCAAACGCCTTCACCCACTGAGCCATCTCAGCTTTCCCCCTCCCCCGCTGGGTTCCTTTCGGTTTCACCAGTTTTGTAACATCCAGCAGTGAGCCCACCCATCCATCTGTCCATCCATATCCATCTGTTCCATATCTGCTTACACTTGAAAACTAGAATCAGCCATGTCACACACTAAGGTAAGTAATTCTACAGACAGCTTCAATATCATGGTAATAGACACTCCACCTCGACCTTTTGCTCCATCACCCCCAAGCCCTCTTGCTTGTTTCTGTGCATGTATGTGTATGTATGTGCACACATGTGCATGTAGAGCCCCAGAGATCAATCATAGGGTGTTATGCAGGCACCATCTTTTTTTCTTTTCCAAATGGGGCCTCTCACTGGCCTAGAACTTCCCAGATAAGCTAACCTAGCTGGCTTGCTAGCCTTGGTCACCTACCCGTTTCCACTTCCCCAGCTCTGGGGTTGCAAAAAGGCACCACCAAGCCTGGCATTTTCCCCAGGAGTTCTGGGGGACCAAAACAGATCCTTTGCAAGCACTTTGCTGTCCAAGTTATGTCCCCAGCCCCTTGCAACCTCTCGTTTAGCCCAGCAGTGCTTCCCTGTCAAAACCCTCTACAGGAGAAAAGTGGAGATAGAAAGAACCTCCTGTCCCTCCTTAGCTGAGAAGTGGTGGTAGAAGCAGCCGAATGATGGCCACGTCCCATTTTCCTCTAGACACAGAGCTGAGCTATGTTTCTTAGTCCTCTTGCATTTGTGGAGGGTCCCGGGTTCCAGGCAGAAGATGGCAAACAGGAGTGATTTTGCACTCTCCGGCATGCATGCTACCTGTGGTGAGCTCCTGCATCTGGGTACTGGGGAAAGAGCAGGTGGCTCCAGGGCTAAGCAAGATGGAACCACAGCTGGAAGGAGCCTGGGTCACTGTGAGGCCATGTGGATCAGAGCCTCCCACATCCAGCCTTGAACTGCCAAGCAGGCTTTCCCCACGAGCATGAAATCAACCTACATCCCGACCACCATTACCTTTGCAGCTGGTGGGGCTGGACCTGTTGCCCTCAACAAACAGCTTCAACTCCGGGGCCTGCTTGATGTCAAACTCCTCCTTAAGCTCCAGCTGCACAGTGATGTCCACTTTGCCAAAGCCCAAGCCGTTCTTGCCCTTGCCGAAGATCTCCGCGGCTCTGCCTAGCTCCTCGGCCAGCTTCCTGGACTGTTTCGAGGATGGATCATCTGAAAGAATCAGTGTGAAGAGAGACTACAGAACCCCTCTTCCTTCTACCTTTCTGGTCTTTGTCCTGGGAGCCCCAGGATTTCCCCATGTTCACAGCTAAAGAATGGGTTTCAGAAATTTGACAGATGAGACAAAGGGGTCGTAAAATGGAAGAATTTGGGAGATTATCAGGATCAAATGGAATTAATTCAGCAGTCAGATTACAGGCATAGAGTCTATTGGTTATGATTATTATTTTATAGATGAAGGATTTGAGGCACAACAAAACCACATACTTGCTCAAGGCCCTGATAACAAGATATACTTAAGCTGGCTGAAAAACTTTTATATTTTTTTAAACTTTAACTAGACACATAAAAGCACTTAGATCGATACCTGGAACATGATAAGGACAGATGCATTTTAATTGCTATTGTTATTAATGGTATAAAAATTTCTTCGGTTAGCAATTAAGGCCGAGCGATGTGACTCACTTGCGCCATCTGGTGGTATATTTTGGAACTAAGCAGTTACTGCACCCCTCGTGCTGTGGCTGGGAACTCTGAGGCAAGGGTAGGTGAGGTGTGAGGAACAGGTGAGTAGGGTATGCTGAAGGCTCACTCCCCTCTCTGACCCCACCACCCTGAGAAGCGGTAGCCAAAAAGACCCCGGTACTTTGTTAAAGGGTGTGCTATTCTGGGATCTTAGTTGTTCACACAGCTGGGGTATGGAGGTGAAGTAGGTAGGGTCTTTTTTACTGAAAACAGCCTCAGAGAACAGAGCTTGGCCAGAGGGATGGGTTATCCTCGCTGGAATGGGAGGAGATGAAACGACAAGCTTCTGATGACATTGCTAGGCTGAAGGTCCTTGCAGCCACATGTCTGAGACCGGTAGGCTGTCAGGACTGGGGGGGACAGATTCGCTTTCAAGCCAGAATGCTCTATCCCTTCCAAACCTCTTGTCCATCTGGAGCACTTGGAGAGAGTGCAGGTCACCTCCTGACTGTGGGTAAGGCCACATCTGGCAGATATATGTTTTGTAAAGCACAGCCAGGGAAGTTGGGCCCCAGGACAGCTGGCACTGGCTCAGGAGCCAGTCCCTGGCTCAGCAATGGAACCTGGCTGGGAGTGATCACCAGGAAAGACTTTCTGCCTCCCTCGCAGGTCGATGTTTCTCCTGTCTGCTCCATCACCACCCTCAGCATACCCCTCCACCAGTGCAGCAGCTCTGGACCCTTCGCTGGTCACTCTGCTCTGTGGCTTCTCCATGCTTCCTTGTGGACTTGCCCATGCTGGGTCCACGGTTGCTGAGTTTATGAGTGCATATGTTCAGACAAGAGAAGCATTGGAATGGTTGTCAGTGGTGGGGCATTTGGAGACTCCATACATAACCCAGAGCCCTGGGGAGTCTGACGCAGAGGTAAGAAGACTGTGTTGTCATGGCCATAGGAGGTAAGGGATACTGTGTTGCCACGGCCATAGGAGGTAAGGGATACTGTGTTACCACGGCCATAGGAGGTAAGGGAGACTGTGTTGTCAGGCCATAGGAGGTAAGGGATACTGTGTTACCACGTCCATAGGAGGTAAGGGAGACTGTGTTACCACGGCCATAGGAGGTAAGGGAGACTGTGTTACCACGGCCATAGGAGGTAAGGGAGACTGTGTTGCCACGGCCATAGGAGGTAAGGGAGACTGTGTTGCCACGGCCATAGGAGGTAAGGGAGACTGTGTTACCACGTCCATAGGAGGTAAGGGAGACTGTGTTGTCAGGCCATAGGAGGTAAGGGAGACTGTGTTGTCAGGCCATAGGAGGTAAGGGAGACTGTGTTGTCAGGCCATAGGAGGTAAGGGAGACTGTGTTGTCAGGCCATAGGAGGTAAGGGAGACTGTGTTACCACGGCCATAGGAGGTAAGGGAGACTGTGTTGTCAGGCCATAGGAGGTAAGGGATACTGTGTTACCACGGCCATAGGAGGTAAGGGAGACTGTGTTACCACGGCCATAGGAGGTAAGGGAGACTGTGTTGCCACGGCCATAGGAGGTAAGGGAGACTGTGTTGTCAGGCCATAGGAGGTAAGGGAGACTGTGTTGTCAGGCCATAGGAGGTAAGGGAGACTGTGTTACCACGGCCATAGGAGGTAAGGGAGACTGTGTTGTCAGGCCATAGGAGGTAAGGGAGACTGTGTTGTCAGGCCATAGGAGGTAAGGGAGACTGTGTTGTCAGGCCATAGGAGGTAAGGGAGACTGTGTTACCACGGCCATAGGAGGTAAGGGAGACTGTGTTGCCACAGCAGAGACCTCTCACGCGTCTATCACATCTCATCGCCTGGCCTTCACCGTAGCACTTTTAGCCACACGAAACGCCCCATACTTCACTTCTGGATCTCCTTGGTGCTTGTCTCTCCTCTCCTGCCTGTACATTCCAGGAGGTGATGTAGTTTAGCACTGTTTCCTCAGGGCCTTCAATACTTATGGGTAAGTAAGTTCATCTTCTGGAGATCAAGGTAGGGGTGCAGAATGGATTGAGCGGCAGTTTGGGTGGAAGACTTGGTTTTAAATTCAGACCAGTGGTGTGACTCTAGGGGGATTATCTAACCTTTTTGAGACTGGTCTGATGGAAAAGACGGGAACCGTGGTACTGAGTTTGATATCTGCAATGCAGGTGTTTGATCAATGTCCATTAAAATCGTCATTGCCATAGTTAAGACCAAGACCCGTTGTCATCACCAACGCCTCATCATGGCAGTCAGTATCCCCATCAGCATCTCCATCACGACCACCATCATCATCTACATCATCCTCAATATTCCCATCATCATACTCTCTATCATCATTACCATCCCCTCCATCGACATCACTGTCTCTAGAATTACCTCTATTCTGCATTAGTTACTCTTTTTCTGCTATACCAAAACACTCTGACCAAAAGCAACTTGGGAGAAAAACAATTTATTTGCCTTGTACTTCTGGGTCATAATCCATCACTGAGGGAAGTCAGAGCAGGAACTCAAACAGGAACCAAGTCAAAAACCATGGAGAAACGCTGCTTACCAAGGACTACCTGTCCAAGGAATGGCGATACATTCCACAGTAGTTTGAGCGCTCCTGTATAGTTAATATAATACCTCCTAGACATGTCCACAGAAAACATTACCTAAGGAATATCTCAGCTGAGGCTTCTCCTTTCAGATGACTCTAGGCTTAGTCAAGTTGGTAATCAAGGCTCTCCTGGAAAATTATCACCATTGCCATTAGAATATCTATCATCATCACCATCTCCATATTACCTCCATCATCACTCACTATTGCCATTAGCCCAGTCATAATAACCATCTCCATCATCTCCTGTAACCCCAAGACAGATTCTTGCCACCTTTGCTTTAGGCCTAAGACATCTACTAATTTTTTCTTGGTCACTTTCTACCCAAAGTAGCCTTTCCTTCTCTCTTTGACTCATTCAAGTTAATTACCACAGAGAAAACGAGGATCCAAAGAACATATCATTCATTCATTCATTCATTCACTTAACATGTGTGGAGACTTACGATGTCCCAACAGTGTCAGATCTAGGGATCAAGACAAGGATCGCGCGTGCCCTGGAGCGCGCCAGTTCGAAAATGCTGTTGAGGTGATCTGGGCCACTGGAAGGAAGGCTGAGGAAACCGGGAAAAAATCCTACCCAGTCTAAACAGGAATGAAAGAAGTTTCCACACACGAAGCTTAAACCTCCCAGCCCAAGTGCAAAAGTGAAGGATGGATGCTACAGGGCAAAGGGCGTGATGAAAAGGCCTAGAGACTTGAGCCAGAATACTCCATTCTGACAACTAAAGCTGCGTTCTAGAAACCAGTCCCTCTGAGTGCTTGGCAGAGAGCACATTGGAAGGAGCCTGGAATCCACGGAGGAGCCTACCTTGGGGCTCAGGTGGGGAATGGTGAGAATGAAGCAGAGGCAGTGACACAGGGTGTGGAGAGATTTGGGGACCACAGAGTATGAGATGCAGAACCCACAGGATTCCACGGGGCCATATGAGGCCACAGCAAATTTGGGGATGACCTTGAGGTCTCTAACTGTGGAATGGAGTGTTTGATGGCATCATGAGTGCTCACAGGACATTAGAAGAAACAGACAGTCACAACCAAATCCCAAATACTAAGGCTTGATTTAGACTCAGACCTGAGAAAGGAAGGTCCCACTGAGCATCAACCGTAATTCTGGAGTCATCAGAAGGATAGGAGACTGGCCAATGATTTGAGAGTCACTGAGAGGCCCCTAACAACTTTCCTATACAAAAAAAAACCCATTTACCTTTGAGGGAATTGTTTATAATCCTTCCCCAAAATGGTTTTCCCAAAGGCCACTTTAGAAGGCCTACCAGATTTCAAAAACTCATTTTGAATTCAATTGCGTATTGACAGAATCGATGATGGGAACATAATGAGTTTTATTTAAAGCCTCTTTTAGACAATGAAATCTCGGCTGGCATCAAGTGAGGTGTTCGGATACTTTGACTTGTTTGTATTGGTTGCTATCGGAGTAATTAAAAATGTAAAAGCAGGAGCTAAGGGCATAGGTCAGAGATCGAGGGTTAAAGGAGAGAGATGAACTTGGTCTCCCACTGTGATAAAATCAGCTGAGAGAGCAGAGCTTTGCATTCTTATGAGGACAGGCCTTTCCCTGGCTGTGAGTGCTAACATTATTTTTGTGTCTTTCTATGCATTGGATATCATGTAGGACTCCTGCCATCCCCCAGATCAATGAGACAGGTATCGCCTTTCATTGTCAGAGCCGGATATACTCACGGAAAATCACCATTAGGAAGCGCGTCTCATTCAGTGTCTGCGTCAGGCCTGCAGGAGTCAGCACCATTAAGCTTTGGTCCTCCAAGATGTGCACAGGCCGGGAAATGTTAACGCCAGCATCTGTCCCTGGCGAGCCAAGGACCTCAGAGAGGCAAACAACCACCAGCAGCAGCGGCGTCCAGAGAAGTTCCATAACTGGCCTGCAGGGGGCAGAAGAGGAAACAGAGCTCTTCTCAGACCTAAACCTTCCTTATGCCTGTGGGGAAAACCGAAGGAACAGGGCTCACAGCACTCTGCAATGTACACAGCGTGGTAGCAGCCCTACGGCAAAAGACAAGGTTGTTTGGCCAACCTCCACCACTGGGCACTGACTGCAGAGGAGAAGCGAGACGAGCTCCCATTCCTAAGGCCTGGAATCAAACAGCCCATTGGAGCCCACTGTTTTTCCAGCCACGTCATGGGAACTTTGCAGAGATGAGCCCCGTTCCAGAATCCCAAAGTGAGCCTCTGACTGGTCCCCTCCCACACCCCCCTTGATCGATACTGATGCCGCTGCCTGTTCCTCCAACTCTGCCCAGCCCACTGCCTTGTAATATACACTGCATTTGGTCTTTGAAATGTTCTCAAGAGAACATACTGGACCACATAGTGAGTTCCAAGCCAGCCTGAGCTACACGGTACAATACTATCCCAAACAGGCAAACAGCAACAACAACACAAATTGTCAAGTAAATAAATATCTATCCCATGATCCCTCTGTGGAGAAAACTGCTCATTGGTAATGAATTCCCATTATGCTGAAATGTTGAAAATACCTATATGTATTATTTCAAAACAAACACAGATTATAGATATTCTTGAGTTCCCAGTGCTCTTTTCTATTTTATTAAATTTTCATTTATTTTATATACGACCACCGCATCTCCTTCCTCTCTCCTCTCGTTCCTTCCCCTCATCTCCCTTCTACTACCCCTGCCCCTTCTCTTCTGTCTCTGTTCAGAAAGTGCAGGTCTCCCATGGAAGTCAACAAAGCATGGCACATCAAGCTGAAACGGGACCAAGCTCCTCCTCCTGCATCAAGGCTGAGCCAGCATGGGGATTAGGTTCCCAAAAGTCAGCTCAAGTGCCAAGGGCAGGTACTGATCCCACTGCTAGGAGCCCCACAAACAGACCAAACCACACAACTGTCACACACATGCAGAGGGCCTAGATCGATCCCGTTCAGGCTCCCTAGCTATTGGTCCAGAGTCTGGGAGCTCCCATGAACTCTGGCATCTGTCTCTGACCTTGATCCCCTTGGGTGGTACAATCCCCTCCCCTGTCTCTTCGACAGAACTCCAGGAGCTCGGCCAAATGCTTAGCTGTGGATCTCTGCATCTGCTTCCATCAGTTACCAGATGAAGACTCTCTGATGAAAATTAGGGTAGTCACCAATCTGACTACAGGAGAAGGCTAGTTCAGGCACAGACTCCACTGTTGCAAGGAGTCTCAGCTGGGGTCATCCCTGTGGATTCTTGGGAGTTTCCCTGGCACCCTAACCACAAAATACTCCCCATTTAAGATGTATCTTTCATTACTCTCCACCTCCATCTCACCATGTTATCACCTTCATTACACTCCCCTGCATTGTCTGCCCCCAGTTTATCCAGGTGATCTCTTTTATTTCCACTTTCCAGGGAAATCCACATGTCCCTCTTTGGGTCTTCCTTGTTACCTAGCCTCTCTGGGTTTGTGAACTGTAGCCTGGTTGCCCTTTACATTACAGCTAATATCCACTTATGAGTGAGTACATACCATGTTTGTCCTTCTGGGTCTGAGTTATCTCACTCAGGATGAATTTTGTCTGGTTCCATCCATTTGCCTGCAAATTTCATGATGTCATTGGTTTGTTTCCTTTTGTTTTTGTGGGGTTTTTTTTGCTTTGTTTTGTTTTTTACTGCTGACCACATTTTTTTTAACCCATTCTTTAGTTCAGGGGCATCTGGGTCTTTTCCAGATTCTGGTTATTATGAATAACTAACACTGCTATGAACACAGCTGAGCCAGTGTCCTTGTGGTATGATTGAGCATCCTTTGGGTATATGTCCAGGACTAGTATCACTGGGTCTTAAGGTACATTGATTTCCAACTTTTTGAAAAGCTATCATGTCAATTTCCAAACTGACGGTATAAGTTTGCACTCCCACCAGCAGTGGAAGAGTGTTCCCCCTACTCCACACCGTCTCCAACATAGGCTGTCATTAGTATTTTTGATCTTAGCCAGTCTGGCAGGAATAAGATGATATCTCAGAGTCATTTTGATTTGCATTTCCCTGGTAGTTAAGGATGTTTAGCAATTCTTTAAGTCAATCTTGGCCATTTGAGATTTTTTTATTGCGAATTCTCTGTTTAGATCTGTACCCCCATTTTTAATTGAATTATTTGATATTTTAATGTCTAGTTTCTTGAGTTCTTTATAGATTTTGGAGATTAGCCTTCTGTCAGATGTGGGGTTGGCAAAGATCTTTTCCTATTCTAGAGGCTGCTGTTTTGTTTTATTGACAGTGTCCTTTACCTTACAGAAGCTTTTCAGTTTCAGGAGGTCCCATTTATAAATTGTTGATCTCAGTGACTGTGCTGCTATTGTTTGTATATGTATTGTGGGCATACATAGTATGTACACATATTCCTGTGAATGTGTGGGTGTGTGCAAGCTACCATTTGTATGAGAAGGTCAGAGAGGCAATCTCAGATGTCATTCTTCACTTTCTACCTTACTGAAAGCAAGCACTCTGTGTCTGCTTCCAGAGCCCCAGGTCTACAACATGGAGAACAGACCCTACTAGCTGGTAAGACAAACTCACTATCTTAGTCAGTGTCCTATTGTTTTGAAGAGGCACCACGACCATGGCAACTCTTATAAAAGAATTTAATTGGGACTGGTTTACAGGTTCAGAGGTTTAGCCCATTATCATCATGGTGGAGAGCATGTTGGCCTGCAGGCAAGCAAGGTGTTGGAGAAGTAGTTGAGAGTTCTACATCTTGATTCACAGGCAGCAAGAAGACTCTGGGACTGGCTTGGACTTCTGAAATCTCAAATTCTGCCTCTCCAGTGACACATTTCCTCTAACAAGGCTACACTACCTAATCCTTTCAAATAGTTCCACTCCTTAATGACTAAGCATTGAAATATGAGTCTATGGGAGCCATTCTTATTCAACCCCCACATTCCAATTCCTGGTCCCCCATAGAGTTGTAGCTATATCATAACGTAAATACATTCAGTCCAACTTCAAAAGTCTCCATGGTTGATAAGAGTCTCAACACTGTTTAAAGGTCCAAAGTTCAAAGTCTCATTTGAGACTCATGCCAATTTCTTAACTGTAACCTCCTATAAAATAAAAATTTTTTAAAAAGCAGATCATACACTTCCAACAAAAAATGGCATAAAATATACAAAACCATTCCAATAGGTGGGGGAAAAAAATAAAGTGGGGAAATACTGGGCTAAATAAAACCAAAAACCAGTTGGAAAAATTTCCAATTCTGCATCTCCATGTATGATATCAAAGAGCTCTTCAGATCTCCAACTCCTTTCAGCTTTGTTGACTGCAACACACTTTTCTCTCTTGTGCTGGTTCCACTCCCTGTAATCAGCTCTTCCTGGGAGGTATAAAACAACTCTGGCATTTCCAGCATCTTGGGATATCTAACACAATCCAGGTTTCACCTTCACAGTTTCACACAACGGCCTCTCTAAGTTTCCATGTAGAGACGCCCCTAACACATGCCTGAGTCAGCGGCTTTCCTTAGTCTCAGAGGGAGGTTCCACAGCTCCTTTCTTCTATACTTGACTCTACAGATAGAACCATGTGGCCAGAGCTGTCAAATTCTGCTACTTAGAGGGACTGGAACTTAGCCCACTCATTCAAACATTTTCATCAGCTTTCTTTTTTCTATGGTTTCCTTCATTGCTTAAGTTTTTCTGCAATTCCTTTTCACAACTTGGAAGCTTAGATGATTGGGATCCTGCCCTGGAATCACCACTCCCTTTATTCCATTTCTTTATCTGTTTATCTCCTTAAACACAGGACTCCTCCCCATCACACTACCTGATGTTTCCTTCCTCCTCAAACTGTACATTTTGTATTTTTTTTCTTGCCCAGCTTACTCTTTTTCATTATAGATCTGACCACTAATAACCATGTGACACAGTCAATACTAAGCTGTCTTGAAATCTCCTCTGCCAGTGCCATTGATCCAAAACTCTTCAATTTAGCTTCAGGACAAGGGCAAAAAGCAACCACATTCTTCACCAAAATATCACAAAAACAGACTTTAGACCACTTACAAATATTCTTCCCCTCTGAAACTTCCTGAATTGAGCCCCTATATTCAAGATCACCTTCAGAAACACTCTCTTCCATGCTCCTACTAGGATGGCCCATTAAACTGCACCTAAAGTATTCAATTGATTTCCTAATCTAAAGTCCTGAAGCTGACATTCAGCCCATGAGCAGCATGGTTAGGCCTGTCACAATACCCCAGTCCCTGGTACCAACTTCTATTATAGTCGGGGTTTCTATTACTGTGAAGAAACACTATGGCCACTGTAACTCTTAGAAAGGAAAACATTTAATAGGGGCTTGCTTACATTTTAGAGGGTTGGTCCATTATCATCATGGCAGAGAGCTTGACAGCATGCAGGCAGTCCTGGTACTAGAGAGGCTGAGAGTTCTACACTAGGATCCACAGACAGCAGGAAGAGAGAGAGCCACTGGACCTGGCTTAGGCTTTTGAAATCTCAAAGACCTTTCCCAGTGACACACTTCCTCCATCAAGTCCACATCGCCTAATCCTTTCAAATAGCGCCACTCCCTGGTGATCAAGCATTCAAATCTATGAGCTTGTATGGGTCATTCTTATTAAAACCACCACATTCACCTTCATCAGCTGTCACCATGTCAACCTTGCTGTCTCGTTAATTCATTCACTATCTTACTTAGGGCTTCTATAGCTGTTAAGAGATATGACCTTGCCAACTCTTATAAAGGAAAACATTTAATTGAAGCTGGTTTATAGTTTAGAGATTTAGTCCATTGTCATCGTGGTGGGAAATATGGTAGCATGGAGGCAGACAAGGTGCTGGAGAGGGGGCTGAGAGTTTTACATCTGGATCCCTATACAGTAGGAAGAGAGAATGACACTGGGTTTTGTTGTCAGGGTTTCTGTCCTGCCTGGTTCCTGCAGTCATTAAGTCCCAAAGAAATCACACAGAGGTCTATATTAGTCATAAACTGATTGGCCCATTAGGTCAGGCTTCCTATTAGCTTGTATAACTTATAGTAGCCCATTATTTTATCTGTGTTAACCACGTGGCTTGGCACCTTATTCAGTGGAGCAGTCACATCTTGCTTCTTCTGTGGCCGGTAAAGAACTGCGGAGTCGGCTTCCCTCTTCCCAGAATTCTTCTGTTTTCTTTGACCCACCTCTACTTCCTGTCTGGTTGTCCTGCCTCTACTTCCTGCCTGGCTACTGGCTAATCAGCATTTATTTAAAACATAATTGACAGAATACAGACCATTGTCCACACCAGGTTTTGGCTTGAACATCTGAAAACCCAAAACGCATCCCCAGTGATCTACTTCCTCCAACAAGGCCACACCTACTCTAAGAAAGTCACACCTCCTGTTAGTGCCACTCCCTATGAGCCTGTGAGTACCGTTATTATTCAGACAACCACAGTCACTCATTCATTTGTTCACTAAGTATTTTTGACACGAGCTAACGTCCCTTCTAAGCACAGAAGACACAGAAGTGAACGAAACAGATTAGAGTCTTTGTGTTCTGCAAGGAAACAAGCAGGCAAGACAGAGAAGAAACTGATAAGGGCTGAGGGAGAAAAGCAGGCAGGAAAGATTGAAAAATGACAGAGGAAGGTGACAGTGTAGCCTTTAAAGCAGGGTGATGATAGAAAACTTTGTTCAGGGAACATGGGGCTAACGCAAGCAAATAAATGAACTGTTTACATTCTCTAGGAGTGAAGAGGAAATAATCCCTCTCCCAAGCTGTCACTTCCTGTCCCTCTTGCTCTTTCTAAGGGGAGTCCCCTGAACCTAAGCATGCTTCTACATCATCTCTGGGAGATCCTCAAACTCTGCATCCATGCAGGCACTGTGCCTTCAGCTATCTATCCTCTGCCTTGCCTTGCCCGTTCACTACCTGGGTATGGACCTCATTCTTTCTGTCCCTGCCTCTTTCTGAGGCCCGAATCCTTTGTGGGCCCCTTTGGAACCCTCTCACCTGAGCACCTCTCACCTGCTCAGTCCTAAAAATTCCAAGCTCAGATTCAATGTCAGTCCCCAATTCAGGGGAAGTGACTGGAAAGAGACCCTTCCTTAGCAAGAAGAGCTGGCACTAAAGGGGTGTTCTCCAACAGTCGCTGTGTGGGATTTTGTTCACCAGGATTTCACCAAGGCCCCCATATCCCAACTGCCATTGGCTCTTATCCAAACTATGTGATGCTTGATGGTCTTCTATTCTTTGTCATCCTCAATTCCTGACAGACACACAATGGTCAAAGATCTCCATTTTAAATATGAACTAAACCAAGTCATTTCTGTTTCTGGAAAGGTTCCTGTGATCTGCCAGCATAAATCGTTCAAAACTTGTGTTATTCTCTTGGGTCCAATGTCTCTAGACCTTGTCCTTAATGCCCTGTGGCCTCGGTCCCTCCCCCACTGCACCCTAGGACTTTGCCTCTGCCCACAACTTGTTTCTCTCACCCCTTGCAGCTCCTAAGATTGTTAAGAAGCCCCCTTCTGAGAGCACTCACCCAGGGGCACCAGGAGGCACCCCAGCTCAGAAAACAGCCATCAGGTGAGGAGTCTTCCAAAGCCCGCTCCTCGTTCACCTTCCCCTGTAACACTCTACCCTCCGAGTAACCAGTATTTATTTCATATTTCAGTTTGGTTTTGTTTGCTTGGGTACTTTATGCTTCATTTTTGAATTTTCTTTTGAAAGACATGGACACACTAAGTAGCCGAGGCTGGTCTGGAACTCACTTGGTAGCCCATGCTAATTAGATATGCGTGATCTTCCCACCTTCTCCACCTCCCAAGTGCTGAGATTTCAGATAAGGCACCACTGCAGCTGGGTCTTTAAAGTTGTTAAATATAAGCAAACAGAATTGTTCATAGCTGTTTCCCCACCTCTCAGACCCATGCCTGGCCCTGTTTTGATGCTTAGTGACTTGGAGTGACTAGATGGCCTCATTTAATTCCCACAACAACATCTATTTGAGTGGGTTTTCAGTTACCACTCCACAGTACAGTTTCCTGGTGGAGTTTTTCACGAATAGTGATGCTTGACTCCAAACCCAGTAGGTTCCGATTTAAGAGGTCTGGGGTAGGGTTATGCTGAGCCTATAAAGATATTGCACCAACCCTAATGTGTAGCCATCTTAAACAGAAGGCAGGACACCTGTCAATCAGAGCAAGCTCATACCTGGAAGAAGCTGGGTTACTCTCGGACTGTTGGGCCACGTTGAACTAGGGCAGTCAGCTTCGTGGCACCTCAGAAGGGATGTGGGGCTCTGAAGAGCAGGCCTTAAGTTCCCCCTTGTGATGAAAGCAGGACCTGTCTGCTAATGGGTGTTCCCAAGAAACCCTATTTAAGCACATGGAAGCCACAGCTACCTCTGGAACAATGCTCTGAGTTCTGGGGTTCTAGAGAACCAGGCTGAGGGGTTGGAGAAGAATGGGCCATTGTTGAGTAAGAGGGGCCTGGCAGAGCAGCCCTGCTAAAAGAGTGTACCCATGAACACCAGGGACCAGAGATTCTGTGGGACTGAAAGTCAAATTGATTGTAGGGGTCTGGATGTCTACAGATTAGAGATAGAGTCCCAGCACTGCCCTAACCAGTGTGACCATAAACATGTAGTTTACTCTTTCTGAGGCGTGGCTTTTTCCACTGTTCAATGACGTGGAATTCTCTGGGTGTAGAAAGGGTTAAACAAACTGATAGATGCAAAATGAGCAGCTGAGTGTACTGAAGGCATAAGCACCCTCTTCCCTCTCCGCCACTACCCATCTCTGAGTCCTCCTCTCCTCTCCTCCTCCCCCTGTCCTTCTGAAGTACTGGGGATCAAGCCCCGCGCTTTGCACATACTTGGCGAGTACTCTGCCTCTTAGCCTACCACAGAGCCACACCCTTCTCTTGGCTGTCCACGTCAACCTCTTCTTCAAATACGATGCCCATGTTCCTACGGCAGGGCCTTTGTGCTTGCGGTCTTCCCAGTCAGAGAGCTCTTTACCCAGGAATACTCAAGACTCATTCTCTTAGTGTCTTCCAGTCAAATGAAGCTTCACTTTCCCAGTTAGTCCTGTCCTAATAACTTTGCATAACATGGTAACAGCCTCACCCCCATCTTGGGCATTGATCACCTCCTAAATTACACACCATTCCCTTTGCCGAGCACATGCGAGGCACCCAGCAAATATTTGTTAAACAAAAGCTATTTGTGTTATTAGGATGTCATTGTTACAGCCAGAGTTTCCAGCCTTCAGCTCTCTGCTGCCCTTGCTCTTATCAAATACTGGTAGAAATAGAGATATTGAGATTATATCACCTGAAGATAGCTCACTTGTCATATTCCTGGGCGTGAAGATCACATCTCTAGAAATTGCTGCAAATTTAGGCATGAGCTTATTGCCTAGGGCCCAGTAAAGAATCTGTGGCCAATTTATATAGGGAGAAAGAGAGGCTAGGCTTGTGGAAATGGGCCAGGTTGACCTGACCAACAAATGAGACCGGGAGCATGGCATCATTAGTGTTAGGTACCCTGTGTGAGGTTATTTCTCTATGACAACCCCTCATCCACTTCTAGTGTTAAGGAAGATGCTCTGAGGTCTCCCTGTACTGGGGTTTGGGAACTTCACCAGGTTAGATTTTATTCTAGAAACAAAAGCCAAGCACACCTTTTCTTACCTACGGTGTCAGAATTCAGTTTGTAGCCATTACTCATGGAAAAGCCCAGCCCAGTGTCTGGCCGTGAAAAACTATTGAATGAATCTTTGCATTTGCTGCTTGTGAGCTCCACAAATAATCATGAGCTCCCCCAAACACAGAACTGTTCTAAGTGCGGGGATATGGGAGTGCAGAGGATCCCACAGTTATAGCCACATGGAGTTCTCGTGCGAAGGGGATAAACACAGCAAATTAACTAAAAACATACAGAGTTAGAAAGGGGGCTGTCCTAGAAAGGAAAAGCTAGCAAGGAATGGTGGTCCAAGGAGGTGTGGGGAAGTATGGCTGAAGGAGACATCTCTAGTCTGAGGGAGAGCCTTGTGGCAGGAAATCAAGCAGAAAAATGGTTCTCAACCTGTGGGTCCTGACCCCGGTTTTGGGGGGAGGGTGTTTCATCTCAGATATCTTGCGTATCAGATATTTACATTCATAACTGTAGGAAAATTACAGTTAGGAAGTAGCAATACAATAATTACATGGTTGGGGCCACCACACCATGAGGAACTGTATTAAAGGGTCGCAGCACTAGGAAGGTTGAGAAGCACTCACGTAGAAGGAATGGTTAGGCAGGAAGACACAAGCATGCAGCAGTGCTATGCTCAAACGGATCACAGTGGGAAGGCTGGGACACAGATTAACCGGGGATCTTCTAGAGCAGGTTCTGGTGATAGATAGCCACACTAGCGGCATCTCAAGGGCTAGGGAGCGGAGGTTTTTGCTGCTGTTTTCAAGGAAGCAGCTCACTGTGCGCCAGTGTCTCTTAGAAGGCTTTTTATCTAAGTTCAACAGCTTTATTAGATAAGATCCAATTCTTCTTCTTTCTCACCCCAGTAAATTTATGTAGTTGTGCTGCCTTGGCCCCCATCCAAGAGCCATTTCATTAACTCCAACAATCCTGCTCTCATCCTTAGCATTCATTTTCTATCTTTAATCTTGCAGGGGCGGGGTAGGGGGCGGAGTAGGGGGCGGGGTAAGAGCGGGTGGTGGGGGCACTTCAAATAGGAAACTAGGAAACAAGCCAGGGTCTGGGTTTATGTCCTTTCTGTTAAAGCAGAGCAAAGTTCTCATTCCAGTTTCAGGCTGTTGACCTAATTCCAGGAGCAAAGGCACCAGTCCTGCGGAGGCGGAGTCCAGGTCAGGGTTTAGTCTTGCAGGCACTGTTGCGGGGGGGGGGGGGGGGGGGGACGACTCTGGCACGGAGCCACTTTCGCTGGTTCACGATGTTCTGTCCCGTTAGAAGTTGAAGCCGCATGTTCTCTGCTGACTTCTAATCCTTCTCTCTCCAGACTGCATTTAGGGCTAAAGCTCCAGATCAGAATCCATTCTTCATCAGCCTCTGGGTAAGCTTCTCGGGAGCCTTCGGGTCTGCCTGGCTGCTGAAGGCGAGAGCCTTGTGTCCGCCTCGGATTTTAAAACCAGGTAACTGAGCAAGAAATCCTCACTGACAGCTGTCACCTGCCCAGAGGTCTTTGGTGATTAAATCAAAGATAAACACAGCGTGAAGCGACCTTAGGAAAGTGTGGGGAAAGGCCTGGAGATTCTGGAGTTCGGCCCCCAAGGAGGGAAGAGCCAAAGAGAAAAGCGTGGGACAGAATACAGGGTTATGCTTGGAACCCCTAGGCCCTATTTGCGTTATTAGTATGTCATTGTCACAGCCAGAGTTTCCATCCCGGGTTAGCAGCTAAGACAGAGGCTGAACGCAGGTTTTCCTGGAAAGTGAAGGTTGGGCGTCACATTCCCTCCTTGGGGAAAGTACCATTCTCGACAGAGTTGTCATGGGGTGTAATGAAAAGCTTTTTTATAGTTTTTATTGTTGACTAAGCATATGCTATTATACACAAGAATGGCCTTCACTACAGCTCTGTCAGACACATAGAAACTGCTGTTTCATCAAAACCAACCCCACCTCCACCTTTATCCGTTTCCACCCCACCAATCCCCTTCTTCTTCTCAACTATTCCCGCTGACATTTTTTGTTCTTTTAAGTGATTGTTTCTGGAACCCAGTGTGTTTATTACGGGTTGCTTACAGGACCATGAATGGTTAGTTCCAGGAGCTTGGGCAATGTATTGGTGTGAAATTAATGTTTATAGCTTTTTTTTCCCCACCGTGTTTTCAAAGTCGTTCCAGTGGTTGTGGGGATGGGATCCTCCTGTGATTGAAACACACGCTCATTGCTCTCTTCTGGCCCTGTTCCATGATCGCTAGAAGAACTTGGGCCAAGGGACTGAAGCTGGGAGTGTCTCTAGGCTAAGGACATGTCTGGGATCCCGGGACACATAGAGTGGCTCTCACAGATGGCAGCTGAGGCTGTGTGCCTGTCACAGACTCTGAAGATCACTCATGATCCAAGGCCCAAACCCTGAGCAGCCAGGCCCTAAAACAGCCCCGCCCTGTTCGGGCCACCGCCCACTCCTGGCACTTGACACAAGGCTGGTCTAAACCCGGCTGTGCACATTAGAGTGAAATGTTTGCAGTCTTTGTACAAAAAAAACCCAAGTACCTCCTAAATGATTTCTTCTCACAGGGGTGCCATGTAGAAGCAATAAAGTTATTCCTGGGCCCAGTTAAGTAAGAGATATTATTCTAATTACTGTCTTATGTTTCTTTTTACTTTTCTGCATCTAAGAAGTAGAAAACTGTGAGTTGCATGTGTGGCTAATAATTTGTCTCTGCTGGGCAGTGTTGGGCTGTTGGTGGTGACAGCTATGTTAATTACACGGACCCACCATCACACATTGCACAAATTAGTTGAAATGTCACAATGTGCTCCCTAAATCTGTGTGACTGTATATCAATTTAAATAATTAAAATATCCGCGAAGGGGCTAGGAAGATAATTCAGTCAATAAAGTCTTTGTCTGCAAGTATGAGGGCCTAAGTTGATCCCAGAACCCAGTTTGAAGAGCTGGAGATGGTAAATTCCTAGGGTGCCATGCCCGGCACATCCTAGCCTAACTGGTGAGTTACGTATAAGCCAATGACAGACTTTGTCTCAGCAACAACAACAAAAGACAGTGCCTAAGGGATGTCAAGGTTCTGCTTGTACATGAACACGTGCACCTGAACACATACACAACCCATACACACAAACACACAACATGCATGTTAAAGTTTTTTAATACAGTAGCCAAATGACTGTTACTGGGGGATCCCTTTGAAGGACCGAGCCTTAAGAAGTGGGCTCTGAATTGATAACCTCAGATACATGCAGACTCCCGCACAGGGAGAGGTAGGAGCGTACCAGTGTCTTGGCTGAATGACACCAGTGATGTGTCTTACCATCGGTATGAGCTATGCCGCTCTCAGAGCTGGTCATAGACTCCGCCTCAACCCAATCACGAACGCAGGACCACTGTCTCTCCTCTTTGGTGACAGGCAGGAGGCAACAGACGACATGAAGTTATGGCGGAGAGGCCTGGTCCTCCAGGCTTTGAGGAGCTCATGGGGCATCTGCAGGGTTCATGGACAGCCACCACCTCCACCTGTCCCTGAGGCTGTGGCCACCTGGGAAGCCATCAGCCTGGGGAGACAGCCAGTACCTGAGTACTTCAACTTTGCCCACGACGTGCTGGATACATGGAGTCGGCTGGAAAAGGTGAGGCTCACCCTGCCCTGGCATCCCACCAGGGCATCTGAAGTTTCTCAGACACTGCAGTGAGACTCAGGACTGTAAGACTGGGGCATTTCAGCATTGTGACCGGAGAGCCTGGCGAGTCCTGAAACTCAAACTGTTAGCACTCTAGCCTGGGGGGCAGGCAAATTTGACTCAGGCTAGCATGCAAGCCTGGGGGGGCAGGCAAATTTGACTCAGGCTAGCATGCAAGCCTGGGGGGCAGGCAAATTTGACTCAGGCTAGCATGCAAGCCTGAGGGGGCCAGATCTGACCCAGGTAGTATGAACCAGACACACCTTACACAGCACTTATGGTGTCCCTGGTCCCTGAGCCCAAAAAAGCATGACAGGGCAGTCATGCTTTTTCATCCTCCTGTCGTGGAACCCAAGACAAGCAGAAGGAGCTTTGCTTTGAAGATAGCCTGTCTCTCACTCTTACAGACTTCCCTCCTGAGCAGGAGACACAGGACCTCAGGGTCCTGGCTTTGCACATAGTAGTGAACAAAAACAAATAACAAACAAATCCAGATTTCATCGTGTCTCTTATCTGCATACACTTCTTTATTTTCCCTCTCTATGTGCCTGTTATGGAAAACTCTCTGTAGTATATTTGATGCTAATGGTTTATTGCTAATAAGAGAATATAAATTTTGATTCCAAAAAAATTTTAGGATTAATTTTGTTTGCTCTAAAAAAGCAAAAGCAAAAACAACAACAATAAAACAGGTCTATGTAACTTGTTATATAGACCAGGATAGTCTTGAACTCATAGAGATCTGCCTGCCTCCCTCCAGAGAATTTTTTGTGTGTGTGTGTGTGTGTGTGTGTGTGTTGTTTTTGAGATAGTCTTATACTGAAATCCAGGCTGGCCTGGAACTATAGCCAACTTGTAGTTCAACCTAGCCTTGAACTCGTGGCAAGCTTCCTGCCCCAGACTTCCAGGTGCTATGATTACAGGCTATCTTATCTGTGTTCCTTTCAACCTTGCCAATTCTGCCACCAGTAGACAGAAATACTGCACTACCACGGAATATGGCAAATTGGTAAAGACAGAGACTCAGAGACAGCCTTTGCAGTCTACACATGCATCCTCCACAAACTTAAATGTGAACTTGGGCAAGTTTGCTGAGATCTCTGGGCCTTAGCTTTCTCACTGGGAACTAGGAAACAAGGCATCGCTACCCCATGCTGTACTGAGCATTGAATGAGAAACACATGTGACTCAGGCCAAATGCTCCAGCTTTAGCTATCAGCAAAGAGCAAGCTCCTTTTTTCCCATTCTAGAGGAATTTTCCTTTTTCCTTTCCCTTCTTTGTGTTTCTTTTCCAGTGTTGAAGATGAAGTCCAGAGCCTTGCACCTGTTAGGCCAATGTTTTCTCTTGTTTTTGAATTTGGAGGTTTGTTTTGGTGTTTGTTTTGTTTTCTTTGAGACAGGACTTTTGCTGCATAGCCCAGCCTGGCCTTGAACTAATGATCCTTTGGCTTAACTTCCCAGTTGTTGCGATTAAAGTTATTTGCCATAATACCTGACCTCTTAGCAGTCTTCTGATGACAAAAACAAAATAGGCGGGGGGGGGGGGGGACGACTCAGGATAGGCATCTTCAGAACAAGGGGAGCCCTTGGCAGCCCAGTGTTTGTCACAGCCTTCGCTGAGCCTCTGCCACAGCAGTGAGCCTTGAAGCATTTTAAGCTTCCCTGGTCCTAACTCAACTTTCTAGTCACCCCAAAAACAGCAGCCCTTGCCCCCAATGGAACCGGGCAGCCTCAGAAGGCCAGGAATGGTGCCAAAGCTTCATCTCTGAAGAATTGTTATTATTTGGTGTTACACCCCATCTTTTTCTTTTACCTTTGAGATCGTAATATAGTTACGTACCCCTCCTTGCTCTCTTCCAAAAGCCTCATGTTTTCTATTTCTATTTTTACGTGCTTATATGTTTATGTATGCATACACACACACACACACACACACACACACACACACACATTCCTAAATATAACCTTCTTGGTCTGCAGTATGTTACTTGTATATATATTTTCAGGGGTAACCACCTGGTATTGGACAGCCAATTGACTTGCTAGTTTTACAAGGCTGTCTAGATTTGACACAGCTTGGAACTTAACCAGTAAGAAAGTCTATTCCCAGGAAGCCTGTGGTGATATTTTGTGCTGTAACAAATAAAGCTTGTCTGGTGATTAGAGTGCAGAGCCAGCCACACTAGTTAGGTGCAGAGGCCAGGCAAATGGTGGCACGCGCCTTTGATTCCAGCACTCGAGAAAAAAGCAGGTGGATCTCTGAGTTCAAGGCCACCCTGCGCTCCACAAGATTGATCCAGTCTAAAAGAGAATCAGAATCA
Organism: Microtus pennsylvanicus; assembly: GCF_037038515.1. Lineage (NCBI taxonomy): Eukaryota > Metazoa > Chordata > Mammalia > Rodentia > Cricetidae > Microtus > Microtus pennsylvanicus. Next base: position 60,637,847 of record NC_134583.1, read on the forward strand.
GGTGGTGGTAGCTCACACTTTTAATCCCAGTATTTAGGAGTCACATGCCTTTAATCCTAGCACTAGGAAAGTAAAAACAGAAAGGAATATGGCTGTGCTGAGAGAGGAATATAAAGTGGGAGGAGAGAGGAGCTCAGTGCATTCAGTCTGAGGATGCTTAGGGACAGGATCACATTTTTGGTCTGAGGATTTTGTACAGTTAAGAATTCTAGTGGCTGCAGGAGTGTTCCCTTTTCCCCACAACCTCTCCAGCATTAGTTGTCATCAGTGTTTTTGATCTTGGCCATACTTTCAGGTGTAAGATGGAATCTCAGAGTTGTTTTGATTTACATTTCTCTGATGACTAAGGATGTTGAACATTTCCTTAAGTGTCTTTCAGCCATTTTAGATTTCTCTGTTGAGAGTTCTCTGTTTAGGTCTGTACTCCCATTTTTTTATTTGATTATGTGATCTTTTGGTGTCCAATTTCTTGAGTTCTTTGTATATTTTGGAGATCAGACCTCTGTCTGATGTGGGGTTAGTGAAGATCTTTTCCTATTCTGTAGGCTGTCTTGTTGACGGTGTCCTTTGTTTTAGAGAAGCTTTTCAGTTTCAAGAGGTCCCATTTATTAATTGTTTCTCTCAGTGTCTGAGCTACTGGGGTTATATTTAGGAAGTGCTTCCCTATGCCAATATGTTCAAGTGTACTTTCCACTTTCTCTTCTATAAGGTGCAGTGTGGCTGGCTTTATGTTGAGGTCTTTGATCCATTGCTGCATTGATGGTGGGAAAGCAAGCTGGTACAACCCCTTTGGATGTCAGTGTGGTGATTTTTTAGAAAATTAGGAAACAACCTTCCTCAAGACCCAATAATACCACATTTAGGTATATATCCAAAGGATGCTCAATCGTGCCACAAGGACATGTGCTCAACTATGTTCATAGCAGTTTTGTTTGTCATAGCCAGAACCTGGAAACAACCTAAATGCCCCTCAACTGAAGAATGGATAAGAAAAATGTGGTACATTTACACAGTGGCATACTACATAGCAGAAAAAAATAACAACAGCTTGAATTTTGTAGGAAAATGAATGGAGCTAGAAAACATTTATTTTGAGTGAGGTAACCCAGACACAGAAAGACAATTATCACATGTATTCACTCATAGGTGGTTTTTAAACATAAAGCAAAGAAAGCCAGCCTACAAACCACAATCCCAGAGAACTTAGACAATAATGCAGACACCAAGAGAGACTTATATAGATCTAATCTACATGGGAAGTAGAAAGTAGAAAAAGACAAGATCTCCTGAGTAAATTGGGAGCATGGGGACCTTGGGAGAGGATTGAAGGGATGGGGAGAGGCAGGGAGGGGAGTAGAGAAAACTGTAGAGCTCAATAAATATCAATAAAAAAATAATTCTAGTGGCTGGATGCTCTGCTTCTCTTATCTTTCAGCTTTCACCCCTGATAGCTGACTTTGGGTTTTATTATTAAAACCAATTAGAATTCATGCTACATCTGGTCCAACTTTTGGTGCATAAATTCATGAAAAAGTCACTTGCCTGTGACTTTGCAGCCATCGGCATAGGCCAGAGCTACACATGGCCTGAATCACTGCCCCACTGGTGAGATTTTCCTTTCTTCTCTCCTGGCGGGTTGTGGCCTTCCCTGGGTCCCCTTCTCTGGCTGCTGCCTTGAAGCCCACTCGGGCTTCTACAGTTCCACAAAGCAGCAGTCAGCTTTCTGTCCTCATTGTCATCGGCATCGGCAGAGTTAGTGATACAATTGGGAATTCTTAAAGGGAGAAATTAGTTAAAAGAGAAAGTTTTTTGCCCATGTTGGGTGGTGGTGGTGCACATCTTCAATCCCAGTACTCAGAAGGCAGAGGCAGATGCATCTCTGTGAGTTCAAGGCCAGCCTGGTCTACACAAACTAGTTCTCTGATGGACTCCAAAGCAGCAGAGAAACCCTATCTTGAAAAACAAAAAACAAAACTAAACAAAAAAAGTGGGAAAGCTATTACAATGGAGAGAGTTAGGTCTATATATGATTACACAATGCATGATTTAAAATTGGAACAATTAAATCAATTAAATGAAGGGATAATAAACTTAACTGAGATAGGCATAATGTTAATTATAATCTTGATAACTCTTGGTTTATCTCTAAAAAAGGTGGTTGATATAAGTGCCAGGATACAGGCCTTAGAAAAACTTACTGAAACAGATCATAGAGATTCAGAACCAGACATGTTGCAAGGGAGAGGGCTGCTTGTTCATCCCAGCTGCCCAGCTAGCTTAGCCCCACACAAAAATTGTATTAATTAAATCACTGCTTGGCCCATTATCTCTAGCCTCTTATTGGCTAATTCTCACATCTTAATTTAACCCATTTCTATTAATCTGTATATTGCCACTTGGCAGAGGATACCGGGAAAAATTCTAACCACAGTTCATCTCAGGCAGAGAATCCATGGCGTCTCTCTGATTCCGCCCTTCTTCCTCCCAGCATTCAGTTCTGTCTTCTCTGCCTACCTAAGTTCTGCCCTATCAGGAGCCCAAAAGAGTTTCTTTATTAACCAATGAAAGCAACACAAAGACAGAAGGAACTCCTGCACCACAGACAGAGGAATTTAAAGAAGAACCAATCTCAGCATCGCATTTTAAGGTTAGAGAGGAGCAACCTAAGGTTTTCAAACAACCAGTCTTAATATATCCAGTAACCTTACAGGAACTGCCAAATGACAGATATCCCCAAAGCTGTTCACTGGAATCCTGTGAAATGTTAGAATTAAGGACAATCAAGGAAGCAATTGTAGCATGAGTTCTAATAGGCCTTAATAATAAAAGCCTGGAGTCAGATATAGGGGAAAATGCTGAGAGACCAGAGACGGAGTCAAACCACAACCACCTTACCTACTCAACTTCCCAGCTGAAAAGAGACTGAACTTCTGTCTCTTCTCAGCTTATCACTTCCTCTCTCTGCCCAGGCATATCACTTCTTGTCTGTCTGTACAAACCTCCAGACCTCTATGGTTAGCTACTGTCTAGCTCCATCCTCTGATCTTCAGGCAAACTTTATTTGTACAAACAAGATATCACCATATTTTTCCTTTTTTGTCTAAATTCTTTTCTAAAGAAAAGAATGTTATAACAAATATAAGAAAAACTATATACAAAAATACAATAAGTATATACAATATATACAGTAAATAAATACATCGATAATGTCTAGTTAATTAACAATTGACAAATTCAGAGAAAATACTCCATATCTATCCTATCTTGGTAAGTCCTAAAGGTTGTACATAATTCATGTTCTATTCTAACCTGCATTACCAAAACTATCTTTTTATGTCTCTCAACTTTTCATACATTACATTTCTTTAGTCAATTTCTTTTCTGAGTCTGGTAACAAGGAAAATTATAACTATAAAGTGACAAGACCCCCTGAAAGGTCTCCTTGAACCCTAAAAGTACTTCACCCAACAAACAGCAGGAAGCAGTTTGGAGAATACTATGCCCAAATATCCAAAATACTGTTTATAAATGTTAATTTTCATTTTAGAGGGGTGATTATAATGGTTAACGGTCACAGCCAATTTCTTTCTAAAAAGGGGGGAATACAGAAATACTTTACAAAGTATGGATTTTCATCTATTGATACAAATTTAAGGTCAATTTTGTTATACACATACATACACACACATGTATATATTTCTACTCTTGTTTAAGGTATTATGTCTATGAAGCTCATTTAAAATGTAATGTACAGTTAAGAAATACAGATTAATAGTCATTTATAATAATCAAATTTTAATCATATTAGATTTTCTAGATATACAGAGATATATTTCAGTTAAATAAATAAGCTTCAACACTTCAAAGACCTAAGGAATATGACATTTAAAATGTCTTAAAAACTTAGAGTTTTCTCAACTGTGAGATATATCTGCTTCTGGCAGAACCAACTACTTCAGAGAGGATGATTTGTATTGAAGGAACTTGTTATGGAATTTGCTTTCAGTGTGACAAGGCTAGCCATTTAGGCAAGAAAATGCTCTTGCCTAGACTGCTTGATGGTCCTTCAGAATTGCTTCACAGAGAAAACTGCTTAGCAGAGTAAAGTTATGCAGGAAGTCCAAACAAAGATACAAAGAGAGAAAGAGAGTAAACTGAGTCAAAGAGACACCCTGTAGCTTCTGTGAAAGCAAGATGTAAGTGAACAAGTCATAAGCCTCATGGTAAAATATAAACTAATAGAAATGGGTTAATTTATAGTTAGAGATAGTCAGTAAGAAATCTAAGCTATTGTCTAAACAATTATATTTAATGTATTAGCCTCGGGGTGATTATTTCATAAGCAGCTGCAGGAACAGCTAAACAGGTTTCTTTCCTTACTAGAGTAGGAGAACCAGTCCAGGGGAACAGTAGAAGAGAGAAGATGTCTAACCACAAGTGATAGTCTCTCATGGCATGCATTCACCTTTTGTAAAGCAGATGTTAAACTCATAGTCAACTTGTAGTAGAAGTATCCCTCAAAACTGGAGAGATTTGGCTATAGACTGCTTAGAACCTGGTCCTCAATTACAATGTAGGACTTTGTGGAAAGAGGAGGCTGAGACCACTGAACAACAAATTAGGGCTAGAGGTATAGAAATCTCTCAAGACTAATTTCTTGGAGAAGAAGAGTATGTTACTGTAGAAAGGCAATCTCTATATAATGTTCACACCTTGGCTTTATGCCGTGTAGCAGCTTTTAATGCTTGAAACAGAGCTGAAGCAGTAGGAAAGAAAATTGAGTCATTTATTAAAGTCATACAAGGCCAAAAAAAAAACCCTTCACTGATTTCTTAACAAAGATTGACTTCAGTGGTAAATAAAATGATACCAAATTCAAAACCCAGACAAATAATAATTGAATCTCTGGCTTATTGAAAACACTAATTCTCAATGCAAAAGGATAATCAGGCCTTTAAAGGCAAGTTCAGCACCCTTGAAGGAATGTATCTAAGATATAATCAATATTGAATCTCATGACCATGATGGTGCTTGGATAGGAGAGGTGATTTCCAGAGGTTTGAAGAAAAATCAAAATGTTAAATGTTTCAATTGTGGTAAACAATGTCACCCAAAAGAGATTGTAAACATGGAATTCCTAGAAACAATGTTTTTTCTAAGCATAATCCAAACAGAATTCCCCTCCCTTCTGTATTATACAGAAAGTATGGTAAAGGCAGACATTGGACTAGTGAATGTAGGTCAACAAAGGACAGTCAAGGTAACCCTTTGTCATTGGGAAACTCCTTGAGAGGCCTCTCCCTATGTCAAATTTAGTTCAGTCATTTCCTGTCACCATGGAGGAAACTCCTTCCCAGAGCATTTAAAGAACCTAATGCCTATTGTAAGAAACCATACTGCTCTGGATGATAGAACAGCTTTAGAGAATAAAACAAAAATTTCAGAAGAAACCATAAATCAAAATTTATAAAGATCAGATTTGAACAAGAGAGACCTCTTGATTCAAACAGCATACCATTCAACCTAAACTAACTAACGTGGCTAACAAATGCTTCTTATTTGATCAAATATAACTTTTCAACAGGGAAGCTCCCCAGAGTTAGGGACTGGTGAGGGCTTTGTTTTTGTCTTTTCAGGAAAATAAAAATAACCATCTTGAAGAACTTAAAGATCTTTGGACAAATAAGCATCCAAACAAGAAGGGAAAATACCCAGAAAAAAATTACCAAGAAAAGGAATAATCTGACCTAATTCAATGCCTAAAGTCTCCAAAGAGATAATGGGATCTCACAATGACAAGTCCACCATGACTGTGATAACACCACTAAGCTGACACGCATCACTCAAAGATCAGCTTTGGACCATAAACTTCTCAGGACCATTCTGAGGTGGTTAGCTAGGATGATCCAGCCTCACAGACCATTCTAGTCAGGACTTAAGATGAGTCCTGTACTTTTCCATTATGTAGAGACTGGACAACAAAAGATACAGCTACCTCTCACAGGACTTGACAATTAACCCAGATTTGTCTTTTCAGGATCCCTAATGATACCATCACCCCTAGACAGCAGAAAATAATTTTAAGAACACAACACCCACTTTCCCAAGAGGTAGGGTGAGTGGATTTTGGTTATTTAGTAGCTTATGGATATTTGTTATTGTTTAGCGTGTTGGTTACAAATTGTTATTGGTAACAGTCAGGGAAAAAGCTAAACAAAGGGGATTAAATTCAGGGTTCTTGTTTTTAAAATGGAAAAGGGGGATATAGATAAGATAGGATAAAGGGTAGATTATTGAATCTACTCTGAAAATAAAAAAGGAAGGATATAGCTCTGATAAGATAAAAGGTAGATTATTGAATCTACTTTTAAAAAGCAATCTACTAGTTTTAAATATTATACATTGGATTTGATTTTTGGATATTGTATACAAAATTTTTTATATTAATACAAACTTAAATTATTTTTGTTATAACATACTATACATAAGTTTCTGTATTGTACCTGTACAACTCATTTAACAATGTAATGCAAATTTCTAGTCCCTGAAAGTTATTATTACCAACTATTTAGTATAATAAGGAAATTAAGGTAGGTAATTAGTCATCTATTACAACCAAACTTGTAGTCATGTTTTATATATTTTCAAGGTCAACTGGATATAGTTTAAATAGACAGATTGTCTTTAAACACTTCAGAGATATACAGAATGTGGCATTTGAAATGTTTTAATAACATAAGTTCTCTTTTTATAAGATAATGAGATATGTTTGCTCCTTCCTGGCAGCACCAATTTACTTCAGAGAAGATAATGGGCCTTCCACATGAAGTTTACTTTCTTTGTGGCAAAAGTAAGCCACTGGATAAGAAAGTGTTCTTGCCTTGATTGCTGATGGCATGCTGTCCAAATTGGACAAGCAGGACACAAAAGAAAGTGACCACCAAATCTTACCAAGACAAGGTGGCACAGTCCTTCAAAAATCCCACTTCATAGAAAAGTCTGTCAAATATTCTAGGCATTTAGGCCAAAGATAGATGCCCCAATGTTACAGAGGAATCTTGAGTGACTGTCCAGGCATCCAGCTGCTTCTGTCATTTTTCACATTTTGGCTCTTCCTGATTACTTAGTTAATATTATTTCCTTCTCAGGTCTCTGATGAAGTTGAAGACTAGATATAAGCATCATTAAAGAGATGTAAACTATATAAAGTTGAGAAACATCAAAAGATAGTTTGGATGTTATTGCGAGTTAGCACAGAAAGTAAATTAGGTACAAGACTTTGGACTCACAAATATAAGATAGATAGTGGAGTATTTTCTCTGAATCTGTCAAATGCAATGAACAAAAACATTGTTGATTTATTTATTACCTATATATTATATGCAGTTATTGTATTTATTGTATATAGTTTCTCTTATATTAGTTACAACCTTCTTTTTTATTTTAGACAAAAAAAAGAGAAATGTGGTGATATTTTGTTTATGCTGTAACAAATAAAGCTTGCCTGAAGATCAGAGTACGGAGCTAGCCACTAATTGGCCATAGAGGCCAGGCAGTAATGGCACACACCTTAAATCTCAGTACTTGGGAGTCACATACCTTTAATCCCAGCACTAGGGAGGTGGAGACAGGAAGGGATATGTCTGGGTGGAGAGAATATAAGGCAGGAGGAGACAGAAATTCAGCACTTTCTGTCTGAGGACTCTTAGGGATGGGATCACGCTTTTTGGCTTGAGGATTTCATACAGTTAAGAATTCTAGTGGCTGGATGTTCTGCTTCTCTGATCTTTCAGCTTTCACAACTAATAGCTGACTCTGGGTTTTTATTATTAAGACCAATTAGAATTTGCACTCTAGAAGCCATTTATCAAAAGCAATTATAGGCAGATAGTTTAACCTTGTGATTGCGTGAAGCAGATGATGTGTTAGAAGACCACATGGGAAGAGAAAAATAAACCAGAAGCTAGTAGAATAACCAAGAAGTCAAAGGAAAGAATGGATAGGGACTGAAAAATGGACATGCGTTTTGAAAGCCTCTGGTATACTCCTAAGCATCTCAGAAATAGTGTGATTAGAGCTGTGAGCATCACCAGGGTCATGCATGAGCCTCAGAAAGATCTGACGAGGCCCTGGGCAGGCTCTCGGGGTTTATGGCCTTGTCCACTTCCAGTTTGTTTTCTCTGTGCAGTTATGTGCCCTCCCAGCTCCCTGCTCCGGCCACTGTATCTTCCCCACCATCACAGACATCTAGCTCTCTAGAACGTTAAGTCAAAACAAACGCTTCCTTAAGCTGCTTTTGGTCATGGCTTTTTTGTTGTTGTTGTTTAAACCAAAGCAGCAATAAGTGATGCAGCTCTACAGCCTTGTAGGACTATACTCAAAACCAATGTGTTATGTACTTTTATGTGCTAATTAGTAGGTGATGTGAGTCATGTTTCAATTAGACAGGAAGGGACACCGGGCAGCATAAATCATCTTACCTTTTACGTTATGAAAGTTGGTATGGAAAATTTGCTTGCATTTGCCTAAACTCAGCACTGGGAGAATAAATGTGTAAGTAGCAAATACAACTGGTCAATCTAATCTAAAGCACCCATAGGGAACCAGCCCTTTGGTTTTGTGTCTAACTGACTGGCTTTTTCTTTTATGGGAGAGGGTCTCATATGGACACAGCTGGCCTTAAGTTCACTATTAGTCAAAGATGTTCTTGAATTTCCAATCCTCTTGTTTCTATCCCCCTAAGTCCTGGGGCTACAGGCATGTCACACAGCACCTGGTTTACCAAATGATTGGGACTGAACCTGGAACTTTGCGCATGTGTTAAACAAGAACTCTTACCCACTGAGTCACACCTTGGCCTGTCAGTTTAATTTTTGAGCTCTGTGAACATATAACTATTATGCTTTTTTAAAAAACAAATGAGCAAAAACACCCAATGATGGCTTCTATGTTTTTCCTCACTGTATTCCCTGTCCAGGTAGGGCAGCGGCCCCCAAATCCTGCATTCTGGTGGGTGAATGGCTCAGGAGCAGAAGTCAAGTGGACCTTTGAGGAGCTGGGGAAGCAGTCCAGGAAGGCAGCCAATGTCTTAGAGGGTGTGTGTGGCCTGAAACCTGGAGACAGAATGATGCTGGTGCTTCCACGCCTTCCAGACTGGTGGCTGATCAGCGTGGCTTGCATGCGAACAGGTCAGTGGGCAAGGTTAGGGCTCCTTGGTAGGACTGGTACTGCCCACCAGAGCTTTGCAGGTCCCATGAAATTTGGAGGATGGGACAAAGAGAACCCTGTATGGGGTTCATTTTCCCTTTGCCCAGCAGTGACCAACCTGACTGCTTGCAGAGGCTAGACAATGATAAGACACTTAAAATTCAACTGCTTAGTAAGGGCAGACTGTAAGGAGCCCTTGCAGGTTTTTTTTAAAGCACCTACTATATGCTAGGCACTGTGTTCAGAGATTTTTTTCATAATCAAAATTTTGTTTAAAGTGTTATTTATTTTTGTTAAGAAATTTCTCACTTTTGCCTACTCTACAGCGTTCATTGGTACTCAAATAAAATAACACAAACTATATTTCACGTTATGGAGTGAGGTGTCGTCTCCACTCCAACACTGCAGAAGATAACGAAGCTGTTGTCAGTGCAACTCTACACCTCTAGATTTTCATCATATGCACTTGTTAGGCTATAGTGATTGACTTTCTCTTATTGATAGCTATGGCTGTCAATCATCTTCTGTCTTAGGGTTTCTATTGCTGTGAAGAGCCACCATGCCCATGGCAGCTCTTATAAAGGAAAACATTTCATTGAGGTGGCTTACATTTTTAGATGCTCAGTCCATTATCATTATGGCAGGGAACACAGCAGCATGCAGGCAGACATGGTACTAGCAACAGTAGGCAGCAGGAAGTGGACTCAGGTGCTGGGCAGTATCTTGAGCATATATGAGACCTCAAAGCCCACCTCCACAGTGGCACACTTCCTCCAACAAAGTCATGCCTACTCCAACAAAGCTCCACGTCCTAATAGTGCCACTTCTTTGGGAGCCATTTTCTTTCAAACCATCACATCTTCCTAGGCCTCAGGCTTAAACACAGTCCCTAAGACATAACAAACAAGCAACTTCTACTGGATGTGCTAACAGAGAAGTGGAATGAGGAAGCATGTCAGGACTGGAGGAAGAGCTCACAAAGACCTCAGTTTGACCCCCCAGAACCACATTAAAAAGAAAAAAGCCAAGCCAATATGTACCAAGTACACATTTACAATCTCAGCCTTGGGGAGGCAGAGACAGGTAGATTTCTGGGGCTCCACAGCCAGCCAGCCAGGCACATGTGGCAAATTAAAAGCCAGTAAGAGATCCTGTCTCAAAAACAAGATGGCATTTGAAGAGTGACACCTGAGGTTGTCTTCTTACCTCCCCCACAACATACGTATATAGCACCCACACTCACATGAACACACACACGTGTGTGTGCCCACACACACAATTACATGCATAAAAGAAGAACACCATTCAACTCAGAGTGCTAACATTGGGAACTAAATTGTGCAAGAGCTTGGGCAAAGAGTGATGAGAACATGAGCTTGGCTCTGGTGCTGTGCTGAACTGACCTTTCCCTCTGCCTCTTGTTCTCGCTAGATATTTTCCTCTGTGAAATGAATGTTATAAAACTCAATAGAAAAGACTAACAATTTGCATTCTGAGATATCAAGAACTTTCAAGTGTGAAGTTTGCCCCTCTATTCCTTATTCCTTGTCCTTGGAGGTAAATGGAATCTGCCACTTTTAGAGCAACTTTGGTTGAAGCCATGTGGGGGGTTCTAGTTTCTGCCTGCTATACCTCCTCTATCGGCTAGTGATCACAAACAACAAAAGGATTTATTGCAACATTTTATTTGAAGGACTTGGAAAACAATTGAACTAAGACGTTGCTGAGGCAATACAATGGAATATGTTCAAGATCATGGACTCTGAGGTGTCTTAGTCAGGGTTTCTATTGCTGTGATAAAACACCCTGAGCAAAACCAAGTTGGGCAGGAAAAGGTTTATTTGGCTTACCCTTCCACACTGTGGTCCATCACTGAAGGAAGCCAGGACAGGACTCAAGCAGGGGTGAAACCTGGAGGCAGGAGCTGATGCAAAGACCGTGGGAGGGGTGCGGTATACTGACTTGCCATCTTAGGTTGCTCAGCCTGCTTTCTTATAAACCCCAGGACCACCAGCCTGGGGATGGCCGCACCCATAGTGGGCTTGGCCCTTCCCCATCAATCACTAATTAAGAAAATGTCTTATGGTGGCATTTTCTCCATTGACACTCCCTCCTTTTAGATAGGGTAACTCTAGCTTGTGTCAAGTTGACATAAATCCAGCCAGGACAGAACAGGTTTTACTGCTGTTTTAGCTTCTCAATTCTGCCCTTATTACGTCAGCTATGTACTCTTGGGCAAGCCATTTGATTTAGCTAAGGCACTGAAGTCTAAAGACCCATACTCTTTAAAAATGTACTCTGTAGAGAGTGTTTATCACAATACCATGCATTTCTGAGCATCACGAGACCTAAGTGAAGGAATGCCGGGAAAGCTCTTACCCTTGGCAATGCCTTTTTCATCTCGTTGTTATTGTTATTGTTCCCTCAGGGGGTTCCAACCCTCTTCAGCCACTTGTTTCCCTGGCCTCTTCATTAGAGTCTTCCTCCTGTCTAACAACCTCCCTTCTCTGTGTGGCCCAAGGTGTGGTCATGATCCCAGGTATCTCCCAGCTGACAGCGAAGGATCTCAAGTACCGGCTGCAGGCAGCCAGGGCCAAGTCCATCGTTACCAGTGATGCCCTAGCTCCGCAAGTGGACACCATCAGCGCTGAATGTCCCTCCCTCCAAACCAAGCTTCTGGTGTCTGACACCAGTCGTCCTGGCTGGATCAATTTCCGGGAACAGCTTCGGTAAATGGGAGTCTCCAGAAGAGTATCTATCGACGGGGTAGGCTTTGGGTATCTTCCTTTTCAGCATCAGGATTGAGCATGAGGAGACTGAATCGAAGAGATACTGGTCAGAGACATCATCCTGTGACCACCTCAACATTCAAGGTCACTCCGTTACTGTATGTGCCACTTCACCTTAATATCACCCAAAATTGGTGGCAAAGATCACTAGAATTCTCAGCCAGAGCAGATGAGCTAAGTTTAGTGATACACTTAGTTCACAGAAAGCCGTCAATAGTGAAATGGCTGCCTTATATTGGTGCTTGCTGTCTGCCAGGCACTGTGCTCAGTAAACATTCACCTACATCCATTTGTGCAAGAAGGATTTCATAAGGTCTGTTCTGGAGCTCAGAGCACTCTGTGCTTTGGTGCTCAGAACACTGCTTAATCCTTAAAAGGAGCCCCATGGGTGAGAAACTGCTGTTGGAAAAATAAACTGACTCGCCTAGCATGCTGAAAAGGAATAAAGTCAGAATTAGGATGGCGTCATGACTACTTCTGCCTTGCAATGAGCATGCGGCAGGCATTTATCTGGGGATTTGAGAGTTTTGTCCTGATCAGAGAAGCAGACTGCTTCTCCTGGTGGCTCACTCCTGTCACCCTGGCACTCAAAAGGCTGAGGCAGGACGGTGAGTTTGAGGCTAGACTGAACTACACAGCCGGACCATGTTGCAAAACGAAATAAAAAACAAAAAAGGAATAATCCAAAACAGGCTGCTGAGTGCTGGATTCCTGAACCTGGAGTGGCCACCTGGATGACCAGAGGGACTTGAGTATTTGAAATACAAATTGCACAGTCTAGCTTCTGGCCTACTTTGCCAGGCATATCTGAAACAGGGCCCCAGGAGTCCTCATTTCTGAAGATCAGCACATGACACTCTGGAGAGTTGTCAGGTTAATCTAGTTAATCCAGATATAGCCTTTTAATTTCAGCTGTCATTAAAATTACCTGAGCTTAAGAAAAAAACAAACTTCTGATTTCATTTTGATCAAGGTGGAGCACAAATAATGGAATTTATTTTAAAAATTAACTCACACATCTTAAGACACAGCCAGGGCTGAGAACCAAGAACTACCTGAGTCTTCAAATCACAGAACTTGGAAATTTACCTAATCTCAAACCCCTACATTTTTTGAGAAAACATATTTTAGAAAAATATCTCTACCTTGAGGATTGAAGAATTGAATTAGGGATAGAACTATTCATAAATGAACAGAATTACATGCATGAGAACATATGTGTGTGATTACCACAAACTCCTCAGCCCTACTCAAAGCATGTAGAAATCTGTGTGTGTGTGTGTGTGCGCACACACATGCATGTGTATGTGTTGCATGTATATGGTGTGTTTGTGTGTGTGTGCTTGTTCATGTAGGTGTATGTGTATGTATGTGTGTGCAGGATAGATGTTAACATCAGGTATTTTCCTCTATCATTCTCCACCACCTTGTTTTTTCAGACAGGGCCTCTAGCTGACCCTGGAGATCACCAGCTAGGCAGAATGGCTGCCCAGTGATCTCCAAGGATCCCCTGTCTCTGCATCTCCAAGCCTGAAATTACACATGCAAGCAGCTTTTATGTGGATCCTAAAGATCTAAACTCATGCCTGGCCTTGCCCTTACTGACTGAACTATCTAGCCAACCTCATAGATCTTTCAAATGAGCCCTTTGGGCCTTTGGAGCCTCAATTCCCGTGGCTACAGCACTGTTGTAGAGACAGTATCTATCTATCAAGGTGTGCGCAGGGGGCACAATCCTCCGCACACACTGCATGCATGGCATGTTGAAATGGCAGTCCTACCGTTGTTAGAGCTTTGGGAACTGCTTGGTGTTTATGTATTAGCGGTGTCACCTAGCATTCTTGCCTTTTTCCAGAGAGGCCTCTGCAGAGCACAATTGTGTGAGAACCAAGAGTGGAGATTCCGTGGCCATCTACTTCACCAGTGGAACCACAGGGGCTCCCAAGATGGTGGAACATTCCCAGTGCAGCTATGGATTGGGTTTTGTGGCCAGTGGAAGGTATTGGGACAGCTTGTCTAGAAGGTCCAAAACTAAGGGGGGTGAGTGAGCAGAGGGGACAGAGTGGAGGAGGAAGAGGTGGAAATGGAGGCCAGAGGGCAAGCAGAGCATAAGTCAGGAAGGCCTTGAAGGCTTTACACTGAGGAAGAGGAAACTGTGAGGTATTTTAAAATTAAATCAAAATATACAGTGCATACCTTTTATCGTTGTTCTTCAGTTGTTCTAGGGGATATATAAAAATTGTTCATAGTTACGGAACACTGTGTTTCAGTTTGAAACGCATATGTTATACAACCTTTAAGTCATGGTAAAACTACTCATGGGCTCAACCATTTGTCATTTATTTGTGGTAAAATTAAACATTCAAGATCCTTTCTTCTAGGAAATTGTATCAGTTTAAGTGTATCTCGTCTAATATCATAATATATATCCATATTTTGTGCACCCATCACCACTATCTATTTACAGAACTTTTACTTTTCTCAGGCAGAGACTCCGGACCCATTATATAAGAGCCTCCCATCCCCCTCCTCCCCTACCTTTCTGGAACCTTCTATTCTGCTTTCTATCTCTACTACTCCGACTACGTCAGACACCTCGTGTGAGCAATACATGATTATGAAATTTGGCTCCTTTCACCCAGGATAGTGTTTTCAGGGTTCATTCATTTTCTATTCAATTTTTTTTACATCTACCTTTTCATTTTTAATTAGCATACAAGGTGCCAGATATCACCACGGCCTTTTCAAACATAGCGTGTTTCAGCAGATTCTCCTCCCATCTCATCTCCCCGACCCCTGCTACCGCTGTGACATCTTGTCACCTCTCCTCTGTCATGCCTCACGTGTCCTTTTGCCCCCTCCATTCTCCCTCATTACTGTCCTTGGATCGTCTTGGTGTCATGTCTAGTTTTGCGGGTTTTCATATACTTGCGTACATCCATGTACACATTCCAGAAACACATGAGAGAAAACATGTGGGTTTTGTCTTTCTGAGATTCAGCTGCTTCATTAAATATATTTTTCAGATCTATCCTCTTTTTGCCATGTGACCTAGTTTTACCTCTCCTGGACAGATACCCAAAGACTCCGTATCCTACCAGAGGGATACTTGCACATCCATGTTAATGGTGCTTTATTCATGGTAGCAAGGAAATAGGACCAGACTATACACCCATCCGCAGAAGAATAGATAATAAAAATGTGGCACATATTCAGAGTAGAATTTATGCAGCCGTACAAAAATAAAAATTTCAGGGAAATTTCCCTACTTTTATGACTCAAAGATATCACATTTTCAAATCTGCTCAACCGTTGGTAGAAACATGGGCTACTTCTATATTGTACCTACTGGCCCCACTGTTACTTCTTTGGGTATCTCTCCAGAGTAGAATTGCTCGGTCATATGGCAATTTTATGTTAAGCTTTTTGGTTTACATAAGAAATATTGGATATTGTGAGCAGGGTTATGACATGATTCAGTTTAGTTTTTAAAGTCCCTCAGGATGTTGGGTTGATAATCAATAATACTGTGTGACCCAGCATGTCACACTGCAGCTTCCATGACAGGATTCTCCTTTCTCCCCCATTTTTTCTCTTATATCTCACTTTCTTGGGGAGATAGGGGAAGGGAGATGGGTGGGATCGAGAGGCATAAAGTGAAAGACACAAAGAATGAATAAAAATAAAACTCTTCCAGGGCTTCTTGGATACTTATACTTACTAAACTACTACATCCCCATTACTAACTCCAGACTAACTTAGGTGAGTGTGGAATGGAAAAACTGCTCTTATCACAATGCACTGAGATTAATTTTCCCATACAAACTGCTCTCACTAAATGGTGACTTCCTTGAAAGGACGGGACCTGTTCTTCTAATTTAGTCTTCTTAGCC
Source organism: Microtus pennsylvanicus (assembly GCF_037038515.1). Taxonomy (NCBI): domain Eukaryota; kingdom Metazoa; phylum Chordata; class Mammalia; order Rodentia; family Cricetidae; genus Microtus; species Microtus pennsylvanicus. The sequence goes on from NC_134583.1 coordinate 60,653,736, forward strand.
TCAGACACAGATACAGAGAAAGTATTGAGGGAAAGTTCGCTGAGATAGTAGTTGAGCTGACGGATCTTGTATAGGATTCTAACGTGAATAATGTAATCCATTCTAAAGGTGGAGCCATTGACAAGGATGCTCTGACTTTCACTTCTTGGCAGGAGGTGGATTGCTTTGACTGAATCTGACATATTCTGGAACACAACTGACACCGGCTGGGTGAAGGCAGCCTGGACTCTCTTCTCTGCCTGGTCCAACGGAGCTTGCGTTTTTGTACACGAGCTGTCCAGAGTTGATGCCAAAACTATCCTAAATGTAAGTAAAACATTACTGGTGCTGGAATCCCAAGCTTTGCACTTTCTGTGCAAATGCCCTATCACTAAGCCCTCATTTTCAAACAGTCGTACTATAAAAGCCTAAACAACCTTGAACCAGAGGTCTTCTGTATTTGAGTCCCAAGAGTTGAAGTTGTAACCACCACGTCAAGGGTTGAGGTTGTAAATGCACACCACCACGCCAAGGGTTGAGGTTGTAAGTGTACACCACCACACCAGGGGTTGAGGTTGTAAGTGTACACCACCACACCAGGGGTTGAGGTTGTAAGTGTACACCACCATGCCAAGCTCTGGAGCAGCTTCTGTGTCCTGGGTGTGAGCGGAATGAGTGAAATACGTCTTTTAAGGTAACATGAGAAAATGGATGGATCTGATGACAAATTCACTCAGGGCCTTCTCTAATCTGGTTCCTATTCACCTAGTCACCTTCAGTCTTTGCTCATGCTCAATATAAATCCCTAGGCATGAAAGAATTTCATCTCTCCAAACCCTAGCAAGGCCTTTTTCTACACGCCATGCCTCTCTTTCCACAATCTTCTTCCCTATGCTCTTGTCAAAGCACAAGATATCTGTCAAAACTTTAGGTAAAATCAAAAGTCTACTCCTCAAGGTACTCACGGCTGTCCCAGACCTTATCAGGTCTTAGACCTGGCCCTTCCCATCTTCTTCCTCTGAAGTCTTCTCATGGGGGAGGGGGACTGGCCACCCCAGTAAAGACACTGCGTACCTTTGTTCTACCCTCTTCTCTAAGTGGCAAGTTTTGAGACATCAATGTGCCTGTCTCCCCATACCCATGTCTTTGAGACAAGCTAGGTTATATTGACTAGAAATACGGGCTTCGCCATTGGCCATGATCGGACTCATCCTAGTCTCCTGACTTCATGAACCCCACTTTCTACCTCCAGAAGAAAGCGCATACAGCTGCCTGACAATGAGAAGACCCTGGGGTCCTAATGCATTAGCTCTTGCCGACTCCCCATCATTGTTCAGGTGGGAATTGTCAGCCATGTGTGCAGTTTTTCTCTTCACTGTCCCCAGCCAAAGCACTCTATTTATGATCTAATGCTATAAATGAAAATTAGCAGCCTTAACATAAGCATTTATTATCTCACAATTTCCCACGGTTGGGAACCTGGGAGCAGCTATACTGACCAGGTGGTCTTGAAGAAAAGCAGTTTGTGAAGTTGCTGTCAAGATTTCACCAATTCACACCCATACTAACTGCAGTATTATTGCTACTCACAGCAAAGAAAAGGCATGAGCAACCCAAACATTCATCAGAAACTGAATGTGTAATCCAAATACAGCACACATATCCATGTGCGCGTGCAAGCACACACACACATACACATGTTAGTTAGCTTTCAAAGGGAAGCCAATTCTGGCAGTCTGCAATATGATTGATTCTGGAGGACCTCATGCTAAGCGAAAGAAGGCAGGCCTCAAAGGACATTTACTACATGACTCCGTTTATGATAGGCACCTAGAATAGTCATGTTCGTGAAGACAGAGGAGAATGGTGGTTACCATGAGTCTGGGAAGAAGGTAATGGGAGTTCATCACATAATGGGTACACAGACCCGGTGTGGAAAGATGAAATAATTCTGGAGATGGATAGTGTCACAGGGTAAAACCACCTTAAAAATGAACGAAGGAGCTAAATGCCTGACATATGTCTTCAAGGAGAATTTATGATTCTGTGTGTTCACATGGATGCAGGTAAAGGAACATGTGGAGGAATATATGTACATTTATGTGTAAAAGCCAGTGGCCATCTTCAAATGGCATTGATCAGGTGGCACCCGCCCTGTTTTCTGAGACAAGGTCTCTTTAGGCTGGAGCTTTTTTTATTGGGCTAGAGTGCTGGCCAGAGAGTCTTGGGGATCCACCTGTCTCTGCCGCCCAGTGCTAAGTTTATAAACATACAGAAATGCCACACTTGACTCTTTCTCTCATGGACTGGGTTCTGGGGAGCAAACTCAGGCTCTTATGCTTGCTCTGCAAGCACTTTACTGATGGAGCCATCTCCCACGATCTTCAATAATAATTTTTACAAAGCTCTCCTCTAGGAATGCAATCATCTCAGATGAGCCTGAGTAAGCTGTTTCACTTCTGGATTGTAATTTTTATCAGTTGTGCACTGGATACCTGCAGGTAGAGATCACGGAGGTCATTTTGACAGATCCCATGCTTAGTTTTCTACTTCTCTGCTTTGTCCGTGAGACTATAAATATCTAATTCACCCATCTCATCACACCTGAGTGTCTCTAAGAAGACTGTCTAAAACTCTTGTTTTGTTTAGACTCTCTGCAAGTTCCCAATAACCACCCTTTGCTGTGTTCCAACCCTTTTTCGACTGATTGTACAAGAAGATCTGACAAGGTACACCTTCTGCTTGCCAATTCTGGGGTTCTCACACTAGGACCTATATGCAAATTCACCTTTTCAACCCAACTCTTGCTTACCGCGTTCCTCTATTTGTCTTCCCATGGCTCTCTTGAGTCACCTCTGCCTCTTTCTGTGCCTTCATGTGTCTCTTTGCCACTATCTGCTGTCTTTCACGTAAAACACTCCCCCATACCTTACATAAAGCCTTTAAAGACAATTTTGTTGCCCCTCAGAATTTGTACCCAGAGAAAATGGAAAGGATTTAAGGCAATCCAAATATTCAACATTTGAGGTAAACTTTATCACCACCATATACCATACCCTTAGCATTGTATCCATTGTATCTGTGACTTATGTCACAGAAATTATTAGATTTCCACTGACCATCTATAGCTAAGGAGCTTTCATTTGCTTGGACTAACAAGCTCAACCATAGTATACACTACATCTCCTACCCCCAAATGAGTGCAAGCCAACCATTCCTGAGTATCTGTGTTTGGGGACAACACTCTGTGAATGACACTTATTCTGACAAATCCAAGGCACTGTCCACTAGTTGGGCAGAGGGATTTGCTGGGGTACTGAGTGAATCCCCTCCTCGATCAGTAACTTACTGATCCTAACCACTGTCTCCCTTTTCTATTCTTTTCCAAGACATACCCTTCACACGCTCTCATCTTCCTTAATCACACTCCCTGGCCATAAGATATCCAAAAGAAGGGAGTACTTACATGATTTTGAGTGTATTCTTCTAAATATAAGAATCCATTCCATTTATTCATTTCATGTGAATATCTCCACATTGTAATTCTGGCTAGAAGCAGTCTTTGGGTAATTCTTCAAGGCCAATAAGATACTGCCTGGCAATACAAAGTAATTCAATTGAATCAATGGACTCCACCTGGGAGGAGAAAAATGATTGAAAATGTATTTTTACTTAGATAATTTTTGAACTGAGAGATTCATTTGCTATTTATTTAATAGCTCTGGAAATTTTAGATCCAATATTCAAAACTGGGGGATTCTTAGAAGGCTCTTTTTAATCTCTTAAATTTTTATTGATTTATTACTTTGATTTGGATCATTGCCTTGATTTCTTATCAATCAGTTTATTTATAGGTAAATTAATTTGAAAAATCTACTGTTACACCCAAACCCATCACATGAATACAATTTTATCCCGAATTCATTCAGATAGTATAGGTTTGCTTTAATTACTTGCTTCTGAAAACCATATCTGCAGAGAGAGGTTGAACCTCAGGGAACTGCTGTGGAACAGAAGGGAGTTTGTCCTCTAGTGTCTGTGGGACTCTGAACCTCTAGCAGTACTACGGAGTAGGTAGAACTTGTTCATAACGTAGACGGCCTTGTCTTCCTACTTGAGAAAGGTACAAGTTTCAAAGCCTGAAGCACTGTGTGACGGGTGGAGAGGCCCTCAACCCTGACGTGAGGGATAAGTGGAAGAGCCAGACAGGCCTGGAGCTCCATGAAGGCTATGGACAATCGGAAACAGTGAGTTGGTGTCCCAGGTCACCTCACCTGAGCCCTCTGCCCATCATAGAGGATCACTCACCTGCAGCAGGGACTCACCTCTCCCTGACACCTGCCCAACACTGCATGGGCTCTAGGGGACAATGGCAATGAAATGCCATTACCCATTCTTCCTTTTAAAAGGTGGTCTTGGGTAATTAATTTCACATATACATCAGCCTGCAAAGCAGTTTTTCTGATACCATAATTACTTTTGTGTAGCTGTGACAAGATATCTTGCAGAAACAGAGAGGGGAGACTTACTCTGGCTCATAATTTGAGAGGGTCCAGTCATGGTCCCTAGGTCCCATGAGCTGGGAGAACATTATGACAGTGAGAGCTCATGGCAGAAGAGGTTCCACCATGACTCTCATGTTCAGATTGGTCTTCTCTTCTCAGACACACTGACTTCTAGATGATTCTAGATTCAATCCAGTTGACGATGAGGATCAATACTCACAGTCACTCGAGGAAATTGTCTGTCACCCCAGAATAGCCTACCATGTATTTTTAGTTAAGCAGTAAAATCTGCAGCTATCGTAACAGGATGTGGGGGTGAACCTTTGAGTTTAATGATACAATCAAGTTCTCCATCCATGAACATTAATTAGAGAACCCCATGAAGATCTGTTGGCTATGAAAAGATGATAAAGAAAAATTAAGGGGAAAGGAGAGAAGAGTATGAGAGGGAGGGCAAGAAAGAGGGCAGAAGAAAGGAGGAGCTAGCAGGGAGAGCAAGCATGGAGCAGAAAACAAGAGGATGAGGCGCCCCCTCGTGGACATGGCTTTCTTTCCAGGTCTTAATCTGTAGCAATTCAAGAGGCTCAGCAATCAAATCTGGATCTATGGGGAAAGCAAGCCCACCTTACGATGTGCAGGTAGGTAGCCTCTGCCCGCTGTGCATGGAGTTATCCATGTGCTTGGGAGTACAGGTTGGTGGGTACCCTGGCTGCGTAAATGAGGCTCTGAGGCCATGGAATGATCTCTCTATCAGATTGTGGATGAAGAGGGCAATGTCCTGCCTCCAGGGAAAGAGGGGAATATTGCTGTCCGCATCAAACCCACCAGACCCTTCTGTTTCTTCAACTGCTATCTGGTAAGAGGTGGGGACCAGCTGTGAGAAATCACAGCAGTTATTGAATGCACACCCCTGAGAAGCACACTTTGTGAGTATCTTTAGTTTAACCCTTGCAGTAACTGCATGAAGTTGGTTACTATTGTTATTGACCAGGAGTGCTGTTGTTGATAAAGAAGCTCCAAAAGTGGAATGGCTTCCTTGTATATTAGTCAGTGTCACATGACTAATATACAAGGTCAGAGGCTTTAGCAAGAGTGTGCTGAGAGTAGAAACCCAAGACAACTTCCTTATGATAAAAAAGGATAGGGAAGATTAGGTTCAAGGAAGTGAAGGCTTTTTATCAAAGAGCCAATTGCAAGTTTGTATGAGTGCCAACTTTTCAGGATGTTTCTTTCTGGTTTGTTGACTGGATTTGTATCCTGGATTTCAGCCCAAGATTCCAAACTAAGACAGTAATTCTCTCTCCTCTAGATATGCTTTGGCTAGAGTCTCTTCAGCCTCTTTTTTATAAAACTCTCAAACCTGGATGTGCATCAGAAACACCCAAGAAGCTTCAACTATGTGATGCCTACTTACCACTTACACCAAATTAACTAAATTTTTGAATGATAAGGGTCAGCCCACTGGGTAATTCAAAAGGACAGTCAAGAATTGAGAACCACTTGTCACAGAGACACCATGCCATTCATATACTAATCTGAATGAATGTGCATTTTAGAATCAACTCGTCAAGATCCACAAAAACATTGGTTAACAATTTAATTGGATTTTGCATTGTCTGTAAATCAACCCAGAGAAAACTGACACTCTACCCATTTTTTCTAATTTCTTATAGTGTGTGTGTGTGTGTGCATGATGCCAGGGCATATGTGTGGTGGTCAAAGAACAACTTGGGGAAAGTCAGTTCTCTCCTTTTGCCATGTGGGTTTTTAGACTGAACTTTGTGGCACACAGATCTACCCACCAGTCTATTTCAGCAGCCCCTCCTCACTCTTTCTATCTTTCCATTCGTTTCTCTATCCTCTAGCGCTCTATAAATTGATAAGACTTCTGTGTCTCTACCTTATACACTTCTGCTAAGCTATATTCTTAGATATTCATTAATAACTTACCTCTTCCTCAAAATGTATTTTTGAGTGGAAATAAAATTTACTTGCTAAAAAATGTATCCAGGCCAGTGATTTCTGGCAACTATGTGTATATATGTGGTCACCACTGCAGTTAAGACAGGAACATTGTCATCACCTCTAAGTGTTCTGTGAGTTCCTTTATATTCAACCTTCTTTACCCCAGACCTCAGGCAATTGGTGAATTTTTGTTACTAGATAGCATTACATATACTAAATATTTACTATATACTGTATACAACAACTATATAGTCATCTTGTTTCCTTTCTAAAACCTATACATGGAGTCATAAGAGATCCATTTTTATGTATCTTAAACTTAGGATAATTTATTTTCCAGTAGCCCATATTTTTGCATGAATTAGCATTTTTCTTTCTATTAACAAATAGTAACTTTAATTTTTTTTTTTTTTGGAATTGGGCTGGAGAAGTAGCTTTGCTAATAAAGCATGTACCATGCAAGTGTCAGAACCTGAGTTTGAATCCTCAGAACCTACCAAAAACAGTACAAAGTAGCATGAGCATCTGAAATCCCAGCTCCGAAGAGGAGATGGAGCCAGGAGAATCCCTGGAAGCTCACGGACCAGCTAACTGGTGCATGCAGTGCAAATAAACAATAAAGGACCTGTCTAAAAGTAGAAGGAAATGATTGACACCCAAAGCTGTCCTCAGACTCCAACACATGTGCCATGATACTGTGTTCACATTCACACACCCCAAAGTGTGCGTGTGTGCGCGCACACACACACGCACACACACATGCAATTTTTAGAATCATAGCTTGACTTCTTTGCCCTTGCCTCCTGCCAGTGGGGTTTCAAGCCAACCCTTTACTTCCTGTCTTCTACCCTCAGCATATTCACTTATTCAGACCGGTTGCCTCACGTGTGTGTGTATCTTCCTTGAGTTCAATTCTTCTAAGGATGCTAGTGGGCATTTGCTCGCTATCCACCTGGAAGCTTTCATTCAATTAAAAGAGAGGAAGTCACAAATCTGCAGCACTCGAGCCTCCTGCCCTATAGGGAATGAGCCTTGAGAATCAATAGATCACCCATTGAAGGGTTGTTGGCCCCCAAGGTCGGATCCCCAGGCCCAAATGATCTATCATGGTCTTCCCTTGTCTTCTAGGAAAATCCTGAGAAGACAGCCTCATCAGAGAAAGGAGACTTTTACATTACTGGGGACCGAGCCCACATGGACGAGGATGGCTACCTTTGGTTCTTAGGGAGAAATGACGATGTGATCAACTCTTCAAGGTCGAGCAGGTTGCTCTTTCCTCTCCTTGAGGTTCTATAGGGGAAGGAAAGCCATTTGGAAGTTTCTTTTCTCTTCCAGCTACCGGATTGGGCCTGTTGAGGTAGAGAGTGCCCTTGCTGAGCATCCAGCTGTCCTTGAGTGTGCTGTGGTCAGCAGCCCAGACCCCATTCGGGGTGAGGTAAGTGCTCTAGGAAGAACATAATTGCAGTGTCTCCTAGTTAGTAGCACCCAAAGAAACAAGCAGGATTGCCAGGTCCCTCCTTCAATCTCAGCCCCACCCCTAGAACCACAAAGCTGAAGCCCCATCCTCAGTCACTCACTCCTTCTGATTAACCCACCTTTAAATAATAAATATACTCTATGAAGACAAGATGGGAAAATACAAAGTGTAGTTTCACTAGGACATCAGACAATCCATATGAGCCTGATGATTGGGCAGGAGATCTCGGTGGAAGGGAAGACAGACTGCCAATAATCCTCTCCAGTAGGGCAAAAAGGTCCATCTGTTTCAGATAAAGACTTTACAAGCTCACTGGACACGGTTGATGAGGACTGTAGCTGGAAGGAATGGACAACTTGAGGGATGACAGAATGTTTCTACGTGGCCTTGATATACTAGAAGGATGAGACAAATTTAATGGGCTTTCACGGCACAAAGGCAAACCCCCTTTCTGTGGGTTCTAAGAGAAGGGAAAGAGTAGCTCCTAGGCACTGCTGTGTCCACAGTACCCGACAGGAACAACCCAAAGGGGGAAGATTTATCTGGGTTCACAATGATAGGGGGTTTGGTCCTTCATGGTGGGAAAGGAAAAGCAGAGAAAGGAAGTTCATAGTTTGATAGGGGTGGAGTGCAAGTGTATTGTAGAAGTTCTTCAGATCATAGCAGGCCAGGGAGTAGACATCCGGGCAGGAACCAAGGACCCAACATAACCTTCAAAGACCCACTTCTGGTGACTCACTTCCACTAGCTAGGCCACACCTCCCAAAGTTTTCAGAATCTCACAAAATAGGGCCAGGAGCTGAGGAACGAGCATTCAAACCATGTGTGGCAGACAGTTCAGATTCAAACAGGAGCTGTGGTTGCCACATGATGCTAGTGCAAACCAGTTACTCTGGAAAGTCGGAGTGATAGCAAGTGTGTGTTCTCGGAAGCATTAGGGCCAGCAGTTCTCAAAGTCTGGCCCCCAGATGACTCATGGTTGTCGAATTCAAGTTCTGGTTTAAAATACCTACTTTTAGACTTCAAGTTAGATTTGCTGGATCATATTGACTGGAGAGGGGTCCAGCTCACCTGCTTTGGCCTGAAGCCGTTTGCAGAGTGATTCCTCCCTAAAATTTGAGTTTGCAATAGAAAGAGAGAAGTGTGACTCTCATGAATGTGCTGGAAAAATCGCACCTGGCAAGGAACACGCGGTTCTGAACATTGTGGACTAACTAGAGTGTTGATAAGCAGACACCCTCACGTTATTCCATGGAGAGCGCTTGGAACATGGTGTGCACATACCAGATGCTCAATAGTACAGCGTCACAGTACTCATGACCAGAGACAGCTCTTCCGAAAGGCCAGCCTTGTCTGAACACAAAATGATAGTGAGCTTACACTTCTGGGACGTGTGCAAGGACAAACACCCCTTCACAAAAAGGAGTTGGTACAGTTTATTGTTGGAGAGACCTGCAACCAGGGGCCTTTTAAGCTCTTCCACTGATATCAGAAACCACTTTATTTTTGAGACTATAATATAATTACAACTTTTCTCCCTTTCCTTTCTTTCCTCCATGTAGTAATAGGAGCGGCAGGGCTGCGTCCCCAGCACCCCGGCCGCCTGCTACCTTATGCCCTGAAATAATTACACAGACACTGTATTCTTTTAAACACTGCTTGGCCCATTAGCTCTAGCCCTTACTGGCTAATTCTGATATCCCGATCAACCCATCTCTAATAAACTGCGTAGCACCGGTCTTGCCAGGAAAGATTCAGCATGTCTAACCTGGTGGCTTGCTCCATCGTCTGCTTCAGAGAGCAGAGCTATCGCGTCTGCCCGGGAGAGGGGAGCATGGCGTCTCTGAGCTCACTTCCTCTTCCTCCCAGCATTCTGTTCTGTTTACTCCACCCACCTATGTTCTAACCTATCAGGGCAAGCAGTTTCTTTATTTAATTAACCAATGACCTTCCTCCATCACCTCCAAACACTTCTAGGCCTCTCTCAAATTTGTGACCTCTTTTTTCACTAATTGTTATTACATGTATATATGTATGTACATTTATATTCCGAAATATAACCGGTTCAGTCTGTATAATGCGACTTGTCTATATGTTTCCAGGGCTGATCATTTGGTATTGGACAGTACCAGTAGTCTTTCCTATGGAAGACTCCCCCTCCCATTCTCAGCATTCCCTGGTTGCCTGTGGTTCTTTGTATAGGGTTGACACCTGTGGGTTTTCCCCCTGTCCACTTTGGCATTTATATCAGTTTCATCCTTGTTCAGTTCATGTTGAGGCAGTCATATTGGTAAGACTTTATGGGTACATTTTCTGACATTTTTAGGAGACAGCTTTGAAGGTATTTTAAAATTTATTTACTGTGTGTTGTGTGAATGAATGCACATATGTATCACAGCACATGTGTAGAGGTCAGAGGACAAACAAACCATGCGGGGTCCGTGGAACGAGCTCAGTCCATCAGGCTCAGCATCAAATGCATTTACCCTAGGAGCCATCTCATAAGCCCAGGAACTATGTAGAGGCAAACTGTAGGAGAAACCCGGGGCAGACAATGCCAAGGAGCAGAATGTTCCCTGTAATGATAGAAACAGAAACAGTGTAGCTTCCTGTTGGCTGATGGGAAATGCACATGCAGGTGCTCTCCAAAGACCCAGCAGTCCCACAACAGGGCTGTGTTTTTCTCTGCCTGGGCAACCCAGTCCCACTCTGTCCTCCTGCAGGAAAACTTGGAAGCAAATGACCATTGTTGTGGTGAAGCTACTTCCTCCAGGAGGGTTGCATCTTAGGGGACTCCATGCTGGCTCCTAATGGGGTCATTTCAAGTATGGGGAGTGGCATGGGAAATGAGGTTCCAAAATGAGTTCACTAAAGCCAATGATTCTTTAGTTGTTAATTTGTAACAGGCAGACAGTAGGGACAATGGATGTTATTCATATCACTGACTGTGCTCAACAAACCAGTAGAACCAGCAAGAACTAGCAGGACCCCCATGGTAGGCTAGTATAAGCAGCCACATGTGCACAAGGCTAGCCTGAAGAGAAAAGCATCATTCCTGAGGGCTGGGTTCTGGGGTTCCCTCCCTGCAGGTGGTGAAGGCATTCATAGTCCTTTCTCCAGCCTATACATCTCATGACCTGGAAGCACTTACTCGGGAGCTCCAGGAGCATGTGAAGAAGGTGACTGCTCCATACAAGTACCCCAGGAAGGTAAGCACCAAGGCCCTAGAACATAAGCCGAGGAGGAATCAGGTGGGTGCCTGCTCCCTGGACTGCTCTCCTATATAGGGCAAGGCTCTGCACCAGAGGTATGCACACCACAGTTGCTGCTTTGGCTTTGTCTTTCTTCAGTAGATATTTCTGAAAATACATTATGTTCTTGCTCTAAGAACTGCTCTGTGGATGAACCAAAGGGTCTGATGAGAGGTGAGGGACATGTGCTCTAAGCTCTAGCAGTTTCAACTTTCCTATGAAGCAGTAAACGTAACAACATAAGAAAAGGGTCATTCTGAGAAGTGACGGTTTGTAAGCATAATTATATCTGTTTGTTTGGTTACTAGGTGGCTTTCATTTCAGAACTGCCAAAGACTGTTTCTGGAAAGATCTTAAGGAGTAAACTGAGAAACCAAGAGTGGGGGAGATGAGGTGCAACCCAAGGAAGATGACAGGATGCTCTGATGGTTCTGAAAGAAGACGGAAGTGGGATTGGCCTGCCCCTCCTTGGAGCCCCATCCCTTCAAAGAATAGGCATCAAAGATGGTCAGCTCTGGATGGGCACTGTAGGGTGATGTTGGTAAAGGTGAGAGCATCCCTGGTTCAGATCTCACAGTCACTGCCCCATCCAACCAGTGTCCCATGGTTTCCCTGACTGGAGACATCCTCACCATCTGCCCATTGGTTTTACTAAGAGAATTCTGCTGTTCCTGGGACAGATAGATCACCACAAAACCTTAGGGTGTCTGTGGTCTCATTATGCCAGTGGGAATGTAAAACTTGACCCTTTGGATTAAGCCATTTGATAATGGCATCTGGGCCATCACACTTTGACAATACTCTTCCATTTAGTAATCATACCTTTGGGACTCACTATAAAAAAAAACAATTCAAAATGCAGAAAACATGTGGTATACAAAAATATTCAGTGAAGCATTGTTTATAACTGAAAGCACATGCACACAATTGAAAAATAAACTAATTAACACTAGTTTGTCCAATTAATTTAACTATTCTATTACTTATGCATAATTTGTGTCCTAAAAATCATGCTATAGTTTAAAAGGAAAACTGCCACTGGGAAGCAGCTGTAAGGAAGCACACCGGAGACATCACTGGTCCTTTCCCTTAGACATTTGCCCTCTTCTGTAAATGGAAGTTTCTTGTCTGACTATTTGTTCCCAAATACATGGCAGTCACTTCCCAAATTACCACACAGAGGCTTACATTAATTATAAAGGATCAGTCAATAGCTCAGGCTTATTACTACCTAGCTCTTACATTTAAGTTAACCCATATTCCTTATTTATGCTCTGCCATGTGGCAGTACCTTTATCTGCATGGCACGTTCATTTCTTGCTCCCTCTACATCTGGCTGGTGACTCCTCACTCCACCCTTCTCCTTCCCATCATTCTTAGTTTGTTCACTTGCCTATACTTCTTGTCTGACTACTGGCCAGTCTGCATTTTATTAAACCAATTTGAATGACAAATCTTTACAGTGTACAAGAGGATTGTTCCATAGCACTCTCCCAAGTTTTCTTAAGAATGAGAAACAACTATTCCAATGAACAAGTTATTTTAGAGAAACAATCTTCTCTCCTGGGCCTGGGAGACAGCGCTGATCATAAAGCTGTTGTGTAAGCATGAACGGCCTATTTTCAGATTCCTGACAGCCATGTAAAAGTCAGCTGTGGCTATACTCATCTATAACCTCAGTCTTGGGGCAACAGGAAGACAGGAGGATTCCCAGAGCTTGCTGGCCAGTCAGCCTGGCCAACCAGTGAGCTATATGTTCAATGAGAGGTCTCATCTCAAAACGGTAAGGTGGAGAACAAGAGCGGAAGACTGTAAAACATTGACTGCTGTCCCACACACGCATGTGCACACCCATGAGCAGTGCGCGCGCGCACACACACACACACATACTACACTATACACATATAAGTAGCCTCCAAAAGAAACAATTTTCTAGCCTCCCATGCCTCATATCTAGCTTTCTGTTCACAAATCAATGCCTATCCTAGAACAGTAAATATCCCAGGGCACAGTGGCAAGAAGCCAAGTTCTAGGCTCTGGAATCTAGAAGGCATGGCTTCAGATGACTGAGACTAACCACAAAAGGAAGAAACTGGTGGAAACTCAAAGCAACACCTGGGACCTCTTTCCAAATCCCAGCATTTCTCCCCACTGGCTAGTATGTATTTATTGAGCACTGACTCAGTGTTGGAGCCTGTGAACATGATAATAAGCAGAGTCAACCTATATGAGTTTGCCAAGGCTGCTCTAGGCAAGTCCCAGGATGGGGTGGCTTCAAAGCAAAGATTTGTTTCCTCAGTTCCAGGGGCAACTCTAATATCAAAGTATTAGTAAGTTGGCTCCACCTGAGGCTTCTCCTCACATTGCAAGTGTTGTGTTTGCCCTATGCCTCTAACGCTCTCCTCCCATACATGCAAAAGGTGCACACATACTTGCATCTCAGCCTCCTCTTCTTTTAAAGACACACATCCCGTCTACCACATTAGGGCATTTGGATGCTCAGAACCTACTTTAACTTGATTACTTCTTTAAAGACTGACTCTGAGTAAGGGGGTGGGGGTTGCAAGCTGCAGGGGTTGCCTGGGTGAGAGAGTGAATTCAAAGCCAGCCTGGGTGATTTAATGTCTCAAACTAGGTCAGTAAAAAGAAAGGTTGGAGATATAGTCAGTGGTTGGACATTTGCCTAACACATGTACAGCTCTGGATTCAACCCTCAATAACACAAAGCAAGGGAGTAAGGAAGCAAGAAAACAACCAAGACCCTGTAGTCACTTTCTAAGGTTTTAGGAGTTAGGATTTCAACAAATAAACTCAACCCATAACACTGCTTACAAAGTTTAGTCTAGTGGAGAGGCAGCTATTATTTATTGTGGAGCAAAAGCAATAAGGACAAGACTGTGATAAGTGCCACAAAGCACACAGTGAGTGACAGTTCTGGGGGATTTAGGGTACACGGAAATTTGCATAAGCTCACTCTGGTGGAGCTGGGGAGATGACCTAGCAGTTAAAGACCTTACTGTACAAGTATGAGGAGCAGAATTCAGATCTCCAGAAACTCATGTAAATGCTCATGGAGTGTGGTGGTCCAGCCCTGGAAGGCAGAGATGGGAGATCCCTGGAGAAAGCTGAGTAGAGAAACAAAACATCAGCCAGCCCTGGGGATTGACTGTGGGATCCTGCCGCAGTGGGTAAGGTGGGAGAACAATGGAGGACGGTTCTGACATTAAACTCAGGCTTCTACATGCGTGTGCAACCCCTGCCCCACAACGTGTGCATGCATAGCCTCACAAGAGTTCATAATGCTCCTCCACACAGGCGTATGTCTCCACAAATGTAGAAAAACATGCATTTATATGTGCAGGTGATGCACACGCCCAAGAAAGGTGGGGCAGGGAGGGAAGTCTCCGGTGAGCTGGGATTGAGGAAACACGGACACAGGTAAAGAGAAAGAGTGCACCCTCTGGGCAAAGGATGCAGGCGAGGTAGAAAGAGCAGACATGCTGCCAGGAGCATGCCACACCCAGGTTGGGCCAGCCACACCCAGGTTGGGCCAGTTGCCACGCCCTGGCAGCTGACAGTGCTTCCATGCCTGCCCTCCTGTGGGCAGATACTAATAGTATCCTACTTTAGAGATGGCACTGGTAGGCCCAGGCATGAGCTGACATCCACACAGCTGGTATTTCCCGGAGCTAGAATTCAAAGTCAACCGGCCATTGCTTCACTGTCATGAGTAATTCAGGGTGGTTTAATTTAGGTGTTGAGTCTTTGTGTATATTAGAAGTATAGACATCATTTTAGAAAATAAAATCTTAAAGCAATGTAGAATGCCATATTTGTTAAAGAAATTTGTTTTCTGTTTGTTTGTTTGCCTTGCTGTCTTAGTTAGGGCTTTTATTGTTCTGAAATGATACCTTGATAACAGCAATTCTTTTTTTTTAATTAAATTTATTTTTAAAAACAATTTTTTCTCATTTTACATACCTATCCCAGTTCCTACTCCCTCCTTTCCTCCTGCTCCCCCCGACCCTAGACCCTCATCCATTCCTCAGAGAGGTAAGGTTTCCCAAGTGGAATCAACAAAGTCAGACACATCACTTTGAGGCAGGACCGAGGCCCTCCCTCCTAAATCTAAGCTAAGCAAGGTATCCCTCCAAAAAGAATGGGTTCCAAAGTGCCAGTTCAAGAACTAGGGATAAATCCTGGTCCCACTGCCTGCCCCACAATCTGCCCGAGTCACACAACTGTCACCCGTATTCAGTTTAGTACTAGGCAAGTTCCCCCCATCAATCCAGAGTCAGTGAGCTCTCACCAGCTCAGGTGAGCAACCACAGCAACACTCACTTTAGTTGGGGTGGCTTACAGTTCAGAGGTTCAGTCCATTATCATCATGGTGGGACGTGGCTGCATGCAGGCAGACATGGTGCTGGAGAAATAGCTGAGAGTCCTACCTCTTGCAGACAACAGAAAGTCAATCGAGATACTGGGTGGTATCCTGAGCATAGGAAACCTCAAATCCCACTCCTTCACACTTCCTCCAACAAGGCCATACCCACTCTAACAAAGCCACACCTCCTAATAGCGCCACCCTCTATGAGATTATGGGGACCAATTACATTCAAACTACCACACTTGCGGTAAATCTGGCCTGGCTTTAAAGCCTTGAACCTCCTGTATAAGTCTTATGATTACCGGGATTACAGGAATGTACCACTATTGGCTTAATTAATTTATTTTTATTGTTTAATTATCTGAGAATTTCATAGAATGCATTTTGATCATGTTCAAGTCCCTCTTTAGACTCCTCCTAGACCCATCCCACTTTCCCTACCCACCCGACATTATGTCCTCATTCTTTAAGCCTATCAGGTCCAACTTGTGATGTTCATATACTCGTGGGTGTGGGCCATCCGCTGTAGCACTATCAACCTACAGGGTGGCAACGCCCTTAAAGAAATGCCACTCTCCTCCCAGCAGCTGTCAGTTCCCAGTAGCTCTCAGCTAGGGGTAGGATTACCCCACCTCTCCCAGACCCCTCCACCCCTTCTCCATGATGAATCAGCCTGGATCTTGCCCAGACCTTGAGCATGCTGTCCCAATGACTGTGTGTTCAGATGTGCAGCTGCCCCGTTGCATCTGGAAAAGTCTGCTTGTCTACAACTTCTGGCTCTTACCCTCTTTTCACCCCCTCACCCTCATAGTTCCTACTCAATTTAACCCTTCCGGTCCCCCCATACCATTGCATTCTATGTCCCCTTCCTGTCCCCCTCTACACCATTGCATTCTAGATCCCCTTCCTGTCCCCCCATACCATTGCATTCTATCTCCCCTTCCTGTCCCCCTCTACACCATTGCATTCTATGTCCCCTTCCTGTCCCCCTCTACACCATTGCATTCTATGTCCCCTTCCTGTCTCCGCATACCATTGCATTCTATCTCCCCTTCCTGTCCCCCTCTACACCATTGCATTCTATGTCCCCTTCCTGTCCCCCCTTTGTACCATTGCATTCTATCTCCCCTTCCTGTCTCCACATACCATTGCATTCTATCTCCCCTTCCTGTCCCCCTCTACACCATTGCATTCTATGTCCCCTTCCTGTCCCCCCTTTGTACCATTGCATTCTATCTCCCCTTCCTGTCTCCGCATACCATTGCATTCTATCTCCCCTTCCTGTCCCCCTCTACACCATTGCATTCTATTTCCCCTTCCTGTCCCCCTTTATACCATTGCATTCTAGCTCCCCTTCCTGTCCCCCCTCCTATACCATTGCATTCTAGCTCCCCTTCCTGTTCCCTACAAACCATTGCATTCTATCTCCCCTACAGTGCAAGCCTCCCCACTTTAACTCCTTACTAGTTTTTTAACCTCTGGAGATTTTTCCAATAAAATACACAGATCTGAAGATTTAAAATCGGACAAGAAATGGGAGAAAATGTGACATTTATCTCTTTGGGTCTGGGTTACCTCACCCAGAATGATTGCTTCAAGCCCCACCCATTTACCTGCAAATTTTGTAATTTAATTTTTTCTTAACCATTTTCTTTTCTTTTCTTTTTTTTTTGAGAAAAGGAAAAAAAAGTTTCCACCTCCTCCCAGCCTCCCATTTCCCTCCCTCTCCTCCCACCCTTCTCCCCCTCCCCCCATTTTTCTCCCCCTCCCTCTCCAGTCCAAAGAGCAGTCAGGGTTCCCTGCCCTGTGGAAAGTCCAAGGTCCTCCTCCCTCCGTCCATGTCTAGGAAGGTGAACATCCAAACTGGCTAGGCTCCCACAAAGCCAAAACATGAAGTAGGATCAAAACCCCGTGCCATTGTCCTTGGCTTCTCATCAGCCCTCATTGTTCGCCACATTCAGAGAGTCCAGTTTTAACCCATGCTTTTTCAGTCACAGTCCAGCTGGCCTTGGTGAGCTCCCAATAGATCAGCCCCACTGTCTCAGTGGGTGGGTGCACCCCTCGTGGTTCTGACTTCCTTGCTCATCTTCTCCCTCCTTCCGCTCCTCATTGGGACCTTGGGAGCTCAGTCCAGTGCTCCAGTGTGGGTCTCTGTCTCTATCTCCATCCATCACCAGATAAAGGTTCTATGGTGATATGCAAGATATTTGTCAGTATTGCTATAGGATAGGGTCATTTCAGGTTCCCTATCCTCATCTGCCCAAGGAACTAACTGGGTACATCGCCTTGGCTCCTGGGAGCCACTCTAGGTTCAAGTCTCTTGCCAACCCTAAGGTGGCTCCCTTAACTAAGAATTGTGCTTCTGTGCTCCCCTATCCAACCTTCCTTTATCCCAATCATCCTGTTTCCCCAAGTTCCCCCCATCCTCCCCTTCTCACTTTTCTCTCCCCATCTCCCCTTACCCCCCTCCCACCCCACCCCCAAGATCCCAATTTTCTCCCCGGCAATTTTGTCTACTTCCCATAGCCAAGAGGATAACTATATGTTTTTCCTTGGGTTCACCTTCTTATTTAGCTTCTTTAGGTTCACCAATTATAGACTCCGTGGGCAAAGCGCTTTGTCTTTGCCTGCTTGTTCTTGCCATGTGACTTATTTTTTCTATTACTTTTCCTTTCTCTTTAAAGACTTACTCTTTTATTTTTAATCTGTTTTTTCTGTGACTGTCCATACCCATTTTCTCTTCTTTCTTCATAACCTAAACACCTTTTAAAGCATAGTGGACCTTTGTTGAGGTTCCCTGTGTCTGGATCTGACATTTTAAGCATCTGCAGCCATGTGTTTGCAGTGTCTCTGACTGCAGGAGAGCAATGTGAAACTCTAGTAAACTCTACTGCCAAGGAATGGCACTGGCAGCTGGCTCCTCTCCCTTCAGTTTCCATGACAGCCAAGCTTCATGCCATAGGGTATCTCCTCAGAGCCACATTTACCGCTCCAGCTCTGGGAATTTGTTGTGTCTGCCCACAGCACGAGTTTGTGCCCAGTGCTGGCTGCTCAAGTGCCCAGCTGCACAGCAGGGCCTCTTAAAAGAGCTGTGCTCTGTATGCTGAGCCTACCCCAGAGTCCACTTTTTCAGGGCCTATGAGGATTTACATGCCGGATGTTCGGTGCCATTTCTAGTTGGAATTTTCTTTGGAATGCCAACTCACAAGTATCAATGTAGAGACTTATTATTACTTATGAAACCTCAGCCTTAGCTTAGGTTCATTCCTGACTAGTGCTTAAAACTTAAATTAACCCATACATATGTGTTTATGTATGGATTTTTCAGGACAGAGTTTCTCTGTGTAGCTTTGGAGCCTGTCCTGGAATTCACTCTGCAAACCAGGCTGTCTTTGAACTCACAGGGATCCGCCTGCCTCTGCCTCCTGAATGCTGGGTTTAAAGGCGTGTGCTACCACTGCCTGGCTTAACCCATATTTGTAAATCTATGCTCTTCCATGAGGCTTGTTAACTCATCGCTGTACTACACGGTCTGCTTCCTCCATATCTGGCTAGCAATGCCACCTTTCTTCTTCCCAGAGTTCCCTCTCTGGTTGGAAGTCCTGCCTACCTATTGGCCGTTCAGCTTTTTATTACACCAATCACAGCAACACATCTTTGGATAGGATCATCAAGTAGATAGGATCACCCATCTTGTGGAAGTCAGCCTCTTTGCCCAGCTACTCCTGTCATTCCCCCATAGACCCACAGTAGCAGAGACAGGGTTATGCATGGACTTAACAATATGGACTTCCAAAGCTGATCTGGCTAAAACTGCTACTGAATGCCAGGTCTCCAAAAGCATAGACCAACACTGAGCCCCAGATATGGCATGATTCCCCAGGGTGACCAACCTGTGACCTGGTGACAGGTTTGCTACCTTGGACCACTTCCTCCATGGAAAGGACAACACTTTGTCTTTTCTGTCAACTTTTGCAGTCCTGGCAGATGTTGTCTGCTGGACTTGGGATCTGAGGACCTGAAAGAATGGGGCGGACTACAGTCTAATGCTGTAGACAGGCTTACTTCAGTTTCAGTGTTCTTTATACACAAATGTAACAAAGAAAGCAATGACCCAAGGAAGGTTGTTTGAGTTCAGAAAGCGTGATCAGAAAACATGTAAATAGAGGTCAGTAAGCACACACTAAATATTAACAGAGCCCTTTCCCAGAACTCCCTCGGGACAGACCAGTTTAAGCATGTACTGTTGATTATATCTGGGAAAGCACTAATGCAAGGTGTCCAGATTTGGGGTACACTAACCAGATTGGGTTCTATAGCCATGTTCTGACATGCAACGGGAATAAACATGCCCTAGTAATCGAATCTAGACCATGTCACAGGAGGCTCAAAATCACATCTAAGATCAATCCAGGGGACAAAATGCACCTGAGGTAAAAAGCCCTCTGCCTATTTTCCTGGAGCCTGTATCCCAGTTCTCCAACCCACTCTTCATCAAGGGTCATTCTTTGGACCATGTTCTGACAGTTACAGGGGTAGATATGTATTCTAGCTATAAATTTGCCTGTCCTGCACAAATGCTTCTGCCAAAACCACCATACATGGACTCACAGAATGTCTTCTTGACCATTATGATATTCCACACAGTATTGCTTCTGACCAAGGAATTCATTCGGCAGGCAGAGAAGTGTGATGGTGAGGTCCATGGTCATAGAATCCACTGGTCTTACCATGTTCCCTACCATTCTGAAGCCGCTCCCCAGACAGACAGATGGAATAGCCTTTTGAAAATACAGGTGCTGCCCTATTATGAGGCTGCAGTCTGGAAGTTAGGGCCAGGGCTTTCCAGAAGGTGGTATATGCTTTGAATCAACATCTGATTATGGTACAGTTTCTCCCATAACCAGGATCCATGGGTCCAGGAGTCAAGGGTAAGGAAGGAAAAAGTTACACTCACTCTTACCCCTAGTGACCTTCTAAGAAATGTTTTTTTTCCTGTTCCCATGACCTTCAGTTCTGCTGGCCTCTCTAGAGAGGGGAGTGCTCCTGCCAGGAGACACAGCAAACATTCCATTGAGCTAGAAGTTCACACTTCCTCCTGGTCACTGTGGGCTTCTAATGCCTTTAAGCCAACAGACTAAGAAAGTAATAAGAGAGTTAGAAGGGATGATTGATCCAGATTACTAAGAAAGAACTTGAGTTGCCTCTCCATAATGGAGGTAAGAAGAATTATGTCTTGAATGCAGGAGAGCCTTTAGGGCATCTCTTGGTGTTTCAATGCCCTGTGATTAAAGTCGGTGAGAAACTACAACAGCCTAATCCAGACCATTTGGGAATGAAGGTAAAGTCACTCTTCCAGGAAAAGAGCCAAGACCTGCTGAAGTACTTGCTGAGGATGGAGGAAATACAGAATGGGTAGGAGGGGAGGGGAGCTATAGATGTCAGCCAAGGCCACGTAACTAGTTGCAGAAAAGAGGATTATAATTGACATGAGTGTTGCTGTTGGATTTTGTTAAGAATACATTTGTGTAGCATAAAATATCTCGGAGCAACTCTAACCAAACAAGTTGAAGACTTGTATGACAAGAACTTTAAATCTTTGAAGAAAGAAATTGAAGAAGACAACAGAAAGCGAAAAGATCTCCCATGCTCTTGGGTAGGCAGAATTAACATGGTAAAAATAGCAATCTTACCAAAAGCAATCTACAGATTCAACGCAATGCCCATCAAAATCCCAGCAAAATTCTTCACAGACCTCGAAAGAATGGTACTCAACTTCATATGGAAAAGCAAAAAACCCAGGATAGCCAAAACAATCCTGTACAATAAAAGAACTTCTGGAGACATCACAATCCCTGACTTCAAATTTTACTACAGAACTACAGTACTGAAAACAGCCTGGTACTGGCATAAGAACAGACAAGAGGACAAATGGAACTAAATAGAAGACCTGGATATCAATCCACACATCTTCGAACACCTGATTTTTTACAAAGAAGCAAAAAAATATCAAATGGAAAAAAGAAAGCACATTTAACAAGTGGTGCTAGCATAACTGGATATCAACATGTAGAAGAATGAAAATAGATCCGTATCTATCACCATGCACAAAACTCAATTCCAAATGAATCAAAGACCTCAACATAAAGCTGGCCATACTGAACCTTATAGAAGAGAAAATGGGAAATACACTTGAACGCATTGGCACAGGGAACCATTTCCTAAATATAACCCCAGCAGCACAGACACTGA
Source organism: Microtus pennsylvanicus (assembly GCF_037038515.1). Taxonomy (NCBI): domain Eukaryota; kingdom Metazoa; phylum Chordata; class Mammalia; order Rodentia; family Cricetidae; genus Microtus; species Microtus pennsylvanicus. Next base: position 60,675,552 of record NC_134583.1, read on the forward strand.
GAGAAACAATTAATAAATGGGACCTCCTGAAACTGAAAAGCTTCTGTAAAGCAAAGGACATGCTCAACAAGACAAAACGACACAATGGGAAAAGATCTTCACTAACCCCACATCAGACAGAGGTCTGATCTCCAAAATATACAAAGAACTCAAGAAATTGAACACCAAAAGATCACATAATCCAATAAAAAAAATGGAGTACAGACCTAAACAGAGAACTCTCAACAGAGAAATTTAAAATGGCTGAAAGACACTTAAGGAAATGTTCAACATCCTTAGTCATCAGCGAAATGTAAATCAAAACAACTCTGAGATTCCATCTTACAACTGTAAGAATGGCCAAGATCAAAAACACTGATGACAACTAATGCTGGAGAGGTTGTGGGGGAAAGGGAACACTCCTGCATTGTTGGTAGGAATGTAAGCTGGTACAACCTCTTTGGATGTCAGTGTGGCAATTTCTCAGAAAATTTGGAAACAACCTTCCCCAAGACCCAGTAATACCACTTTTGGGTATATAGCCAAAGGATGCTCAATCATGCCATAAGGACATGTGTTCAACTATGTTCATAGCAGCACTGTCTGTAATAGACAGAACCTGGAAACAACCTAAATGCCCCTCAACCTAAGAATGGATAAGGAAAATGTGGTACATTTACACAATGGAGTACTACACAGCAGAAAAAAATAATGACATCTTGAATTTTGCAGGAAAATGGATGGAGCTAGAAAAAATTATTTTGAGTGAGGTAACCCAGACACAGAAAGATAATTATCACATGTACTTACTCATAGGCAGTTTTTAAACATAAAGCAAAGAAAACCAGCCTACAAACCACAATTCCAGAGAACTTAGACAACAATGAGGACACTAAGAGAGACTTACATAGATCTAATCTACATGGGAAGTAGAAAAAAACAAGATCTCCTCACTAAATTGGGAGCATGGGGACCTTGGGAGAGAGCTGAAGAGGGGAGGGAATAAGCAGGGCGGGGAGAGGTAGGGAGGGGAGCAGAGAAAAATGTAGAGTTCAATAAAAATCAATAAAAAAGAATGCATTTGTGTTTTCTTTTCTCAATTTCTTTATCATGTGATGTAACGTCAATTGTGAGGATATCAATTGGTTATCATATTTAAGTTTGAGTTACAAAGAGAATGTCTCTCAAGAGACATTGACACCTATTCTAAATTTATAATGTGGTTGTGTACAAAGGAAAGTTAAATTGTATTTGGAATGCTTATGACCTGGTGAAATATACAATGCATTTGTAATTGTAT